>NC_087476.1:60546844-61796844 GCF_036417665.1 Passer domesticus | reverse complement strand
GACAGCTGCTGAACATGGTGTGGGAGGGACAGCCGGGAGGCTGTCTGCACAGCCCATCCTTTGCAAGTGAGGAGAAGACTCAAGAGGAAGAGCAGTTTGTAAGCTTGACTGGGAATGAAGATGTGAACAGTTGTACTCCTCTGTTTCTGAACTATTCACAATCCCATTCGGCACAGGGACCCTTTCAGGAAGAGGGGACAGCATGCTGGCATCTTCCTTCAGTCTGTATGAAAAGAGCTGGTCAAGGAGACCCACTGAGTCACCATTCTGCAACCTGCTCTTCAGCAGTTCTTGTGGATGAGTCTTCCTGGTATGGCGTGTCAAGTGGTCCTTCCGCCCAAACCTCTGGGCACAGAACTGGCACAGGAAGTCTTTGCAGCCCGTGTGGACTACCATGTGACGTCGCACATCTTTACGGGTATAGAAGTGACGCTCACAGTGGTCACACTTATGTTTCTTTTCCTTCATGTTGCCAGTTGGTTTCCCTGCATGACTCTTGAGGTGTTCCAACAGAACCTCAGTACCACCAAATTCTTGGGCACACACCCTACAGGTGAGGTCCCCACTGGTGGCAGCATGAAGAGCCAAGTGTCTCTTATAGCCTAGCTTGGTGTTGTACTTCTTGCCACACTCTTCACACTTGAAGGCCATCTTGTTGGGGTCATGAGTCTGAAGGTGATTCTTCAGATGGTCTTTCCTATGAAAGGTCTTTTCACAGTAGCCACACTGGTGAGATTTCTGTGGAGAATGAGTGGCTGAGTGCCTAAGAGAAAAAAAAAAAACAAAACATAGACACAAAAAAGTTATTTGTGTTCACATTTATTCTAGTACATTAACTCTTGCAGCCTCAAAACTTGAAAACACTGGAATTCTTGAAGGAAGGCATTCCCACCACTTCTCAGGTTATTAGTAAAAGCCTACATTTGGTGAGGGGGAGGAAGGTGTCAATCATAAAGCATAGAGTAGCTTAAAACTGCTCAACATCATCTTTTTCAGTAACCACCATAATTAAGGGAGACTAGTTTTTGCCAATTCTATCAAAACCAGTAATAATAAAAACTGGACCTTGGGGATTAACTGTCACTAGAACACCCCCAAAGGAAAAAGATGTCCTTTTTTCCCCCCCACACCACCAGCAGAAAAGGAATGCCTTTGGAGCTGTACCTGAGCAGTTTATATTTGGAAATGAAGGCTTTTGTGCATCCGTGCTGTGAACACTTGTAGGGACGCTCCCCTTTGTGTGCATAAGTATGGACGGTGAGCTTGTCAATGGAATCAAATATCTTCCCGCAGAGTCGGCAGGGATAACTATCTGGCTGCTTCACTTCTTTTCCCTTCAGCAGTGAAGACCGACCATTTCTCCATTTAGGTATAAACCTTACGAGAGCACCACAAGTGCTTCCTGAGCTGGCACAGCTGAACTTTGCAGCAGAGGAACAGGAAATGGTCCCAAAGCATTGAGTAATGCTTTTGCCTAATGACGCTCCTCTCAGTTTCCCTTTGAGTTTGTTTTTTGCTTTTACAGGTCCCAATTTATTTGGTGGTCTGAACCTCGTAGGAAGGACTCGATCTTTATGGATGCACTGGTGAGATTCCAGCAGAGCAAAAGTTGTAAAAGTGCCTCCACAGCTGGAGCATATCCAAGGGTCTACGGGCTCTTTCTGCAATGAGAACAGAGACAGGTCTTTCTTACTAAACATTCTAAGGAAGGGTCATATTCTTCTCACTCATCTTGTCCTGTGCTTTTCTAAGACCCATTATTGTCTCTGGTGATATTTACTTCCATGTGCTACCACCTAGTTGTTCAACTGGCAGTAGATTGTGTCTAGGAGTAAAAACTCAAAGATAAGGTAAGGTTGGCTAAATACTATATGTTTTTGTTTAGCATTTACTGTAATGGTCCTGAGTCCTTCATATTTGTTTACCTGTGCTTACTGAATTTCAAAGTCTCTACATTTGTGGCATTTATGGAATTACTCATAAACCATTGTAAATCGCCCTTTATCTTTGGTCTGACATAGTTTATCTGCTATTTCAGCCACACAAAAATGGGATGGGTTTCTGTACAAAAATGTAGTTTAGCCATACAGATTTCCTTGTGTCTTGGGCTGACTCCATGCTTTACCACACAGCAATGGTCAATGGCTCCAGAAGAGACTTCCTCACTTTGCCTGACATTTGGCATTAGACTTCCATTAACTGGATAAGAAACACCTTAGGTTTAGGGATCTCAAGCCTATCCTGATTTAAAACCTTTTTTTTCTTGTTTTTGCAGACAATCTATTATTTGGAAGTATTCCTTCCATGGAAATAAGAGCTCTACTGGATTCAGTTGAATTCACTTTAAATACTGATATTATAAACATGCCGATGAAAAACAATTACCAAAAAACTCCCATCACTGATTAAATACACTTCCAATTAATGCATGACCATGCACCTCCTCAACTTCATCTACCTTTTATCTAAGTTTCTCATAAACTGTCCTTTTCCCTTGCTCTTGGGCTAGCTTGCTCTGGAAAGCATGGTGAGGCTGTATGAAATCCATCTTTATTTCCAAACTGAGCCCTCCTCTTTGCTCAGACTCGTGTCTGATGCTGTGGCTCACCCTCACCCTCCTTCTGGGGAATATTCTGAAGGCCTCACAAGCCTTCTTGGAACATGAATTCCTGGTTCATTTGTATTCCTGGTTCATTTGTTTCACATTCTTTCTAGATTAAGTATTGATTTTCACAGCCATGTTTTCAACACTTAACAAACTTCTATCAGTTTAAGGATTTCTGCTATGATAGAGAAGGGAAGGTATTTGAATTAGTAGAGAAGGGTTACTGAACAGGAAAGACTGAAATAATTAGTGGGCACTCTGGCCAATCAGAGCAAAAGAAGGGGAAATGGTGAAAAAAGTCTGAGGCTTGACAGCTTAATTATCAAAAAATTATCGCCCATCTTAAGTCTTTCCAATACATCAAGTGGTGCCACGTACTTCAGACTATATCTGATGGCTCCATTGGATTACAAACACAGGACAGGAAGATCAGCCTTTCTCTGGATAGCTGCTTGGCTAAAATTGCTAAAAGTACTCTGTGGCCTACACTTGCATTACTAGAGTTCTATAAACAGAGCAAACATGTAAATAAACCATCATTTACTATTTCTAGTGATGGCTTCAATAGAGAGTAGGGGTACTTACTGCTACTGGAGGCAAAGGAGAGACATCTGATTCTTCTTTAATGAAGACTGCAGAAGCTTCCATAAATTTGGCATAATCGGCAGCATACCATACTTTCAATTCTGTGTGGGGTTCAATTGGCTGCGTATGGAAAAAAACAGCAAATGTTCACTTGTGTCAATTTTCCTAAACCAAACAATAAGAAAAATAGGAGGGGCAGGGATGTGCAAAGGATGGTTTTGTCCTTACCCAAACTGCATTTTTTGATTCTGTTTAAATTATCGGTAACTTAGTTTCAAGATTCAAGCACTTTTTGAGCATTATTGCCTGCTTTCTTGATTGACACTTTCTGTTTCTAAAAGTGGAATTGTATATGCAGAGATTTGGGGCGGGGGGGGGACCCTGTAGCAGGAGGGATGCCTCAAAGCTCAAAACCTTTGCACAGTGAGATATATTTGTCTGTGATGTTCAGACATCCATCAGTCTTTCCAAGCAATATACCATGCCCATTCCTTGATATCTGGAAGCCCACTGGACACAACACTTAACTACAGAGTACAGGCAAAGGAAAAATGCCTTGTGAATGCACAAGATGTTGGATGCCTCCTGGATATGTCACACTGATCATGGGGGCAGAGCTGATCAATATGTGGACTGCGAGGCAAATTGGCATCTTCCCCGGGCTGGCTCTAATGTGCCAGGCTTGCTATGAGCGTGCTTTACTGTAACTCTGTCCTCCTTCCACTGAAGCCTTCCCCCCCAGGATTAAGGGAGCCCATAATCTGCAGTGTCCCATCCAGTCATGCTTACCCAAATCTCTCCTTGGACTGGACTATGACCCCTTCTGACAAATACTTTCAGTCAATAATACAGCAGAGAGAAGAGGAGAGGCATGATTACACTCACTGTCTAAAGATCTATTAGTTCTTTAAATGCAAAAGAGAAAACTAAACTTTGGGGTCAAGACTTATATTACTTCCTGATCCTATACACAATTTTCTTCATCTATAATAAAAACCAACATTGCTGCCACAGGGGTAGAGCCAAACTGCACTATACTTGTAGTTTTATTTTAACTAAGGTAAACTCGTGCCACAAAAAAAAAAAAAAACAAACCAACCAACCAAGCAATCAAACAAACTAATCCAGAAAGAGAGCAGCTGAGTCTTATTCTAGAAAATGTGACATCATAAAATCCCCTTATTTTGTAATATTGGTGGGATAAGCAGGGTAGGGAAAAGATAATGTAGATTGTGAATGCAGACAGGTGAGGGGTTAATTGTGGGTTTAGTGCTGAAAACTGAATTTTGTACTGTCTGTTAGCAGACACAAGCCTGCCTGTTACTACAACCAGTGTGGGTTGGGTGTACATTTTGATAACACCTGGCCTAAACAGAAATGGTCTGTCCTGAATTCTCCACTCAATTAAGGACATGAGGCAGAGCTATTAAGTAGGAGGCTCATCATGCATTGTGAGACAAAATGTTTAAGGATGTCTTCGGACCTTGGCCTGTGACAACTGAGACTGATACTCACAAAAAAACTGCTCAGCATGACGCTGTCAGTACTTTCTGCCCAGCATTCCTAGACCAGCAGCCATCTCCTTTATGGGAAGCTGAGGGCTGATCAATGTGACTTTGAAGGGAGAGCAAGTGCATCAGTGTGTGAAACAGTCAAGTAATTAAAAAACTTTAGTCTCAGTAAAACTGACATTATATATCAGTAACCAAATCCACTACAAGTAGTCTTTTACTCTGTGCCACCAGTGACAATAAGAGAATAGGGATCAGAACTGGGATCAGACCATCAGCAAACATGGATGATTTTTATTTCCTCACAGTTCTATACCTTTTAAAGCATTTATTTCTAAGGACTGCAGCCATTAGGTCAGAAAGTAAGCTAATGGTGGTGTCAGGATTCCACTTACACATCTGCTTTAGTAGCTGTAGTCTCATGTCACTGAAATCCCATTTTTTTGCAAAAATAGTGGGGAAAGGACGCAATGCTACTCCTATCTTTATCCACTTTACTAAAAATGTCTTGAGAAAGTATCTTCAGACTCAGCCCTAAGTCAGCCCCACAGCATGACCAGCAGGGTGTGCCTAAGTGTAGCACAAGGCCATCACATTCATTGACCAGGACAAATCTGCAGGATGCCACAGCACCCTGAATGATACTGGGATTTGGGAAAAATAAAACCCAAGTAATGCCCTACGACCCACAGCACAGCAGAGGTTCCAAGACACAGCATCATCCTAGGACACTCTTTGTGTCAGTGCACAGGATGCAGCTCTCCATTAATGCCAATGTGCAGAGTTCTGCTGAAGTCAGCAGAGAGCTGGTTCAATAGAATTTAAATTATACTGGAAATTTTAAGTTAACAGTTTGTAACAACTACTTCTTGAAAAAGTTCATGCTTTCCAAATACAGTATGAATAATCCTGTCAATTTTACAAGCATGTAATGCACTTCAAATCAAGTTGAAACCTCAAATTATATGGACTGCATGAGAATCTCAAACACAGCCTAAATATGTCTCAAAGTAGCATATACTATTTCACATTATTCTTTTTTTTTCTTAATAATTATACTGATATTAATCCCCAAATCAACTATACTCCATACTGTTATAAAAGTCTTTAAGGGCATGAAATGTTATTCTCTCACCACCACTATACAGTAAATATTTTTCTCACTGTGCAGGTGGAGAAACAAAAATGGAGGAAAAAATGTAAATACTACTATGCCACAGAAATGTGTGTCAATCTTGGATATGAAACTGAAATGCTGGATTTTAATTCATAGTAACGACTTTTCACTAATAATCTTTTTTTTTTAATTTTAATGTTGCTCACAATGATATACAAGCATGATGTTCAACAGATAGATTTCTGTTTCCCCAAGTCCCAAGTGTGCAAGAGTTATTTCTGATTAAAACCAACTCTGCCTAAGAAAATGGCCAAAACAATAAAAACCAAGACTGCATGTTCTAGTTTCATTAATAAACACAGAATACCTTGTTCTCTCATTTCAGACAAGGATGCAGTTCAGAATCTCTAACATAAACTGCTAATTTCATGGCAACATTGCAGAATTCTAAGTTATGCAGTTAAGTCTTCAGGTTTAGTGAGCATGGAAAATTGTACAGGAATATTCACTCAACACTTTGTTCCTGAGCACATGGTAAGGTGCTCAGAAAACAATATGTGTCCAGAAATGTAATAAAATATAGGAATTTGTTTGTTGTTTCCAGAATGAAGAACTGTTGAATGCAACAATGCCAAATAATCCCACCATAAACACCTACCTGGCATTAAAGAGCATTCAGTTTAAACACTATCATAAATGATTTTTATCTTCCCTCAGCTCAGTTTCTTCACTACCCACAATAGCGAGCACACAACACCTTTTCCTGACAAACCCCATACACTTGCTTTACTACAGATTAAATTACATTAAAGGTGGTATGTAAGTAATCATCCAATTAGCAGAATATAATCAATCCGTCATTGTAAAAGAGTTAGTCTTTCAGAACCTTTGTCTATAAATTTCCTTTTGGATGACAGGTGGAGCACTGTAGGTTTAACTACCTTAACTGTTGTGAAGTAGACTTCTCCACAGTGCTGATAAGCCACAAGGGTCTGTTCTTCTTGGTTCCGGGCTAGCCGGACAAACATCATCCAGTTTCCACAGTCCTCATTGGGAGTGTCCAGAAAGTACTTCCCTCCATCTTTCAATACCTGAAACAAAGTGGGGAGGATGAATATGATAAAACCAAGTCCGGTGCAGAGGCACATTTATTTTCTTTAATTTGCAATCACAGCTATCAATTATCTACCTTGTCTTGGTCATATGTCCCTTGAAATCATGGTTGTTTTGAAATAGATCACTCTTAATGAACACTGAGTGCAAAAGAAATTAAAGAATGAATACCTGCTGAGCACCCTGCTACTAAAATAACTGCAGGCCTTTGTATGTTTTTTCCATTTATAGTTCATCATTTTTATGTTATATAAAGATAATATTACAAGAACTAAGTGCAGGCAGGTAGAAAGATAAGCTTTATGCCCTAATCTACTTCCTGAGCATGCGATAATCTCAAGCTTCAGTGCTACCACGTTTTGCATGGAACAATTGTATGGCTTGTGTTAATAAGTTCAGAGAGGTAACATACAACATAATGGCATTTTAACAGTCTTCTCTTTTTTCTCTTAACAATGCAAAAGTAAATACAAATGAACAATTGGGCCAGAAATATCTTTTTCTTCCTTTACTTCATTCTTCCTTGATTCCCCTCCAAGAGAATGCCCCTATGAGGCAAAAACTACTGACCTCAAAGAAGTCAGTTGCTTTTCTGCAACAGTGCCTCAAACATGGACAGACAAAGCTGCACAACTGATGTCAGCACAGCTTGTATTTGTTCTACTAACCACATAACTGAGCAAGTAACTGCAAAAAAAAAAAAGTTGCATTTTCATTGCTTCTGGGAACTATTTTATCTAACTTCATCATGTTTCCGATGAAAGCACCTGCCTGTTGGACAAGTTTGGTCACATATTCATGCTAGGGAGAAGTCAAGGCAGCTACTGCTGTCATGTAGGAAATCTGGGACTCTAATCTCCTCTTCTGAAGAAACAGTCCATTCATCAGCCAGAGCTGTGCTTATCACTGTATACTTTTAAGCAAATGGTGCTGACTGATAGAGGATAGGGTGTGGTTTACAATGGCTTGGTGAAGAGGAAGGAACTGGGTGCTTAGCTCATCCATCCATTGTTAGAGAAGTACATTTTCTGCATTTCTAATAGTGTCTAATCAAAATACTGATGATATTTAGTAATAGAGAAGATCAAACCTTTTCTGGTGTTCACATGCGATGAAAATCCCATAGACAGACAATGTTATTTTCCTGGCAGATGATTCCCATGATTTCCATGTGCAAATTGATTTTACAACAACTACTGAAGCTATTACTACTTTGAAGCTCTCAAACTAAAGTTCAGAAGTATTTCCTCACAACACAGTGTTTTCCAGTCCCAGGCTACTGGAGAAAGCTCGAATAAAGACACAGAATGTGTCACAGGACAGCTGCTGCTGGAGTCTCTCTATTCGGGGGTGAGAGGGCCTGATAGGAAATGCAAAGTCTGGAAGAACCATGACCTGTTGGGAAGTCCTGACAGGCTGTGGCTTGACCATGGACTCACTGTATGACACAGAGCTGTGCTCAGCCACGACCCTGACAGCAAAATGCAAAGACTGGGGCTCAGTGGATTGCAATCAACTGCAACTCCTAAGGAATCCCTGTGGGAAAGGATGTCCATGTAGATTTGTATAAGCTGGGCTAGTCCAGAGAGGCCATGTTTTTGCTGGATAAAGTACAAATAATAGTGTCACAGCCCAGGTACAACAGTCGGTACCTATGTGAGCAGCAACAGAAGGTACCAGCCCTAAATAACAATCTGATTAAATAAACTGAGGTAGTGCACTGTGCAGCAAACTCCATATATAAATTAGCAATTATTTGAATTAATAACAATAACATTTAAAAATAATTAAGAAGTGTTTCCCTATCTGTTTCTCCCTACTAAGCCAGTGCCTTAGTGTGTATTTCTGTCACTCTCGCTAACTCAGTGCACAAACTCAAACCTCCCAGTGGTATGGTGCAAAGCACAAATCCTTTTGTGTTACCTGGGAAGAAAGTTCAGTAGCCATGCTCCCTGAAAAGCTTATCAAGTGCTATCAGACTGATAGGCCTAACACTCTAGAAATGGTAAAACTAGAAAGCAGGAAACCTAACTTCTAGAAAACAGAGTATACAGGAACATTTGGGTACTTCAGGTTATGCTGTATTGCCTAATAATGTGATTTACATTCACACATCAAAAGTACAAATAATGAACTAGATCAGATGGCAAATTGACTGATTAAAATACCTAAATAAGTATGAGCTGCTAAAGACACATATGCACTCCATAGAAAGGCAGTGGGTTTTTACCTGCAGGACTAGTCTGCTCTCATCATAGCAGGTCAGTTTTGTAGACAGTTGGCCAACATAAGGGCCAAATTGTGTTCTCTTCTGTATTACTTTCTTTGCAAATACACCAAGAACTGTGAAGAAAACAAAGAGCAGTCTAATATTAGTACAGACATCACAAACTATTTCTTGTATGCTCACAGCTGTGAAAATGGAAACGAACAAAATAGTGCAGAACACAAGGATTCCTTCTCTAGACAAATAAACCCACTAAATAATTCTAAGGTGAATAATATAAAAAGGATGTAAATAGGCACTGATTTTTTTTTTTTTTAATGGGAACTACATCGAATAAAAAGGTACCAAAAATCCATGACAGGATGTTAAACTGAGTATGCAACACAAACTTGTTGCTACTCCTCAATCTACAAACTGACGTTAACCATAGTCCTCTGCCTTTTGGCACAATTTGGGAGGCTGTTCTCTCCCAATAAGAGTGGAGTGAATCTATAAAAACACAGTATTAGCCTTCTTAATAATTCCAGTTATTCCACTGCCTGATCAATGGAGTGACAGTGTAGGCATCTTGTCATTCTCTGTCTGAAAAGCAATCTAGGCAGGACTAATTTTCCACAGGTAGCTGTGGAAAATTTGCACACTAATCATTCCTCTGTTAATGTTTGGGCATTCAAATTGCTTTGCTTTCACAAGGAAATAACAGTCTTTCTACAATATGAAGTGAAAATGCTGCAGAAGGTAAATTACCCCACTGTGATCTCTTGAGTTTGCAGGGGGTGGATAAGGGATATCATTTACCATTTTGTTTCTGACCTTTCACTGAATACTTTTTCCTGTTTTGCATGCTTGGGGAAAAGAGAAAAAAAAGTGATAGTGCATGGCTGTTATTATTAGATACAAATTCAACATTCATTAAACTTGAATTGACTGAACAGAGCTAACTGGTTGCTCACAGCTAAATGTCACACCAGCTCTGGCTAATGTCCTGCCATCAGTTGATGTGTCTGTTACCAGAAATCAGTCACAAAAAACAGTAGCTGACTGTGAGCTTTAGCTGTGCTCAGCTGAAAACAGTCTTCATAACGTTAATGCCCAATGATTATGCTTTGAGTTACTCATGAGAACAGGCCAGTGTCTTTGTCTCCTTTTTCTCAAACGTGGGAAAAAGAGCTAAATTACTTACTCTGCTGGTTTCCAGCTCTCAGCTCCAACACTCGCAAAGTGAGGTAGTGAGGAAGGGTGAGGCGGGCTCGGCTGGGAATAACCCTATCTTTAGCCCTGATGAGTGGTCCGTGGAGTTTGCATTCTCCTATAAGGCTTTTACCGCAATCCTCACACCCTACAAATCCAGAAAAGGGAACCTGTTACTAAAAATGACATACTGCTTTCCAATTTTGTCTCTTCTAATTTTGTCATCTTGAGAACACATCTGGAATTACGAATGCTTTTCTTCACATCAGTCTTCTACATAAGGTAGTGAAAAGATTATCTGCAAGTCAAAAATAAACAAGGAAGGTTTAAAATAACACCTCCAAGTTTGTGCTTTCTCTCCTGAGCAAATTGGTGGGTCCTGACCTCCAAAGATTCATACATTTTCTCATATGGAGGTGTCACAAACAGTGCCTTTAGAGACTAGGATGGGAGCAAAACTGGACTTCACTGTAAAGACACACATATTTATACAGAAATGTGGACAAAGTTGTTAGCAATAAGCTAGGTAAGGTTGGTCCCTTCCAACCTTACCTATTTTGTGAATATGAAATTCTGAAATTTGCAGAGGTCCAAGGAATCCAAAAAAGATTTTGTGTCTGCTGCACAGACCATTCTCAGTAGAAGACGAGACCCTCAGAGTACCAGGAGAAATGAGTATGATGCGTGCTACAGCCACAGCTCAGCTGACAACCATGCAGGGGCAGCCTCCTCATAGGCTGCTCTGCCTGTGGAAGTAAGGAAAAGGGGCACACTGCATCTCCCAGCTGTTGATTCCCAATAATGACATCTGCAGGCTGAACACACAGACCATCCAGAGAACTCATTAAAGAGAAATACATGTCTGCAAACTGACTTTCCCCTGGCACAGTGAGATATTTTTGGTTCAGTGCAGCTCAAACTGGTTGCCAGGGAAACTCATACAGAGCAGTGACAAAACTGAGCAATGAGACTTTCCAGCAGAAGGTCATCTCAGCACTGGTGTCACACAGGGCGATGGGAAAAAGGGGACTTCTTGCACAAAACCTTTTTATAGACAGTAGAAACCAAACCAGTGAGCCAACAATGCTTTACGACTGAGTTAAAAAGAAAAGCTGATATTGGTCATCCATGACTACCTCGTTTTGTTTTCCTTCTGAAAACTCTACTGAGCAAGTCTATTCAGTAAGTGACAATACAGAGCAGAAGAGGGGAGCCAGAACAGCCAGGAGAGCCCAAGGGAGCACTGTAGCAGAGATGAGGCTTCCTCACAGACAGGGGCTCATAACATAACCAAGGGGCATAAAGGACTCAGGAGACACTGCCTGGGGAAACATCAGAGATAGTCTTTGGAAAAGGACAGTAGCACCAGAAATGTCATATTCAGGGAACCTCAGAAAGGTTTCTGTTTGTAAACACAAGCTGGCACTTGACTAAAGGCACCTTGAGAGTCTAGTCCAAAATCTCCCCAGATAAGCCTGAAGTATTCCCACCCAGTTCTTTGGGCTCTCCATCAACTCCAGCTGAGGAGATAGACTTGTGTGCTGGTCAGGCTGCAGGCACTACAATAGTCTACAATACAACTACAATTATTGAAACTACAATAGTATGTTTCAATAATTTGTGGACCATGGAAGTTTTCTTCTTCCATGGCTTCCAGGCTGCACACTTGCACTGTGAATAGCTGGAAATCATTACTTATTTTTGCTAGTGCTACAGATAAAGAATATGCCCCTTACAGCCACCACTTAAAATGCACAAAAAGCCCAACAATATAGCTTCCAGGTAGATTTTTCTTGTTATACATTTGTTTATGTACCCATAAGTCCTTTACAGTTGGGCTGCAAGAAAATAAAAATATTTCCTTGGTGATTTACCTTAACTGGCTTTTTAATAAATTCACCTTTCTGAGGGGCAACAAAATTATGAGGGCTTCCTGAGCTTGCTTGGAATAATAGTGACTTTGTCTCAAGTCAAACAGCTCCTGCTTGGAGAGTCATTGTATGCAAACGGCCGAAACACATCACCAAAAGCAAAATGGAGACAAAGAACTGCTGTTAGAGGAAGGATGTGTCTAATCATAAAGTACACGACCTTATCAATCCATGCCATACCTCTGTGATTCATCACTAGCAAGCTCCTGAGCAAACCTTGCAGCTGCCCCAAGGCAGTACCCACCTCCAAGGCTCCAGGGTGGGCAGCTCCCAGGAAAGCTGGAAAGGAAAAGCAAGGGGAAAAGGGTATCCCTTGAATCAGCTTCCAGATTCTGCAGTAGTGCTCCATTAGCTAACCCTCCTTGGTCCTCCAGATCCAAGATATAGGTCTGAAACGATTCACACATGGGTAGTAGAGAGTCTCTCCTCTAAAATCAGGAACCGCTTTTCATTGAACTGGGTGTTGAGCAAGGGTCTGCAAGCTGAGCAGCCCCACAGACAGCTGCCTTGGCAGGACACTCAGCAGCAGCACAGAGACATCAGCTAGCCCTGCACAAAACTACCTGCAGAGCTGGAAGCTCTATTAAGCACCTTGCTAGCATGGCCTGGGATTCTGACCTGGCACAGCTGCCCAGCACCTTGAAATATGAGATTAGCTCAGTTAGTTAGAGCATGGTGCTAACAACACCAAGGCTGAGGGTTCAGTCCCTGTACACTTAAGAGTTTGACTTGATCACACTTGTGGGTGCCTTCCATCTCAAAATATTCAGCAATTCTGTGAAATATCCAGAGCTGTCCAACATTTGTTCTAAGGTTTTCTATGTATATGGGTCACGAAGATAACTAGAATGAGTTAAGTTATTTAATAACAGGCATACTGGAATTACATTCACTACACAGTATTTCTGACCCCACACCAACATGTTAGTGCCCTGACAGCAAATTTATTGCATTCTAAAAATTGCCAGGTGTACCAGAAAAACAGGATTGGAACACTACAAATAGAATAACTTTAGGAGCTATGAACTAACAGTGCAAAACTGTCAAGTTCACATTCTTTCTCAGAGACAATTACAGGCCAAGTAATGATCTTTCACATTTCAATGCTAAATTACAGATGTCATTGGCAAAGGAATGTACATAGAGCCACAGCACAGAGTTTGTAAAGCTCACACAGATTTTATGCCACTTTTTAACTTGGCTAATTAAGCAAAATATATTTTTTCAACAACAGCTTCAGAACACACTTTAACCTGTTCTGAAATAGGGTGCATACAGCTACAGAAACAACATACACTTTGTTGTATTAGCACTAGAAATGAAAAACACTTGGTCAGAAAAAACACTTTCTGCAAAGAAGATTTCTTCTGCTTTTTGCTAGGCACCTTAATACCTCAACACTTTTTCAGTTTCCTTACTCCCTTAAATAGTATTTACACAAACAAAATTAATGGACTTGAGGTCATGTGCAAACATGCAAGAAAAAGTAAAATTGCCACTATTCCTCTGCTTTGTTGTGATTTAGATGAGTAGGCAACAAAAAGAAATAAACAAGATTTGCAGGAGTTA
Organism: Passer domesticus; assembly: GCF_036417665.1. NCBI lineage: Eukaryota > Metazoa > Chordata > Aves > Passeriformes > Passeridae > Passer > Passer domesticus. The sequence continues at coordinate 61,782,995 of NC_087476.1, read as the reverse complement.
CAAGCTGTTAAAAACCAGACTGTGTCATTTACTACATCCTCAGAAAAACAATGCTATATTGTCCCCTAGAGGGTACTTCTTCATTCTTCCTCTGTCTTGGCAATGATTCGGAAAAAATTCCTTTATAAAATAATGCCTTTTTATCTATCTGTATATAAAACTGCACAAGCTAATAGATCTCGCAGCTGTTAAGATATTTATTTTGCTGGACCTCCCTGCAGCAGAGGGGAGGCAGGCGAACAGAAGAGCCCAGCCCTGGAGCAGGTGCGGGCTCTGAGCAGGTTGCGGGTGCGCAGCCACCACCTCAATCGCAAGGACAAGGCGCTCACCCCCGCCAACCACCGCTGGAGGGGCTAAGAGAAGGGTGGGTACATCTCCCGAACACCCCCAGCTGGTATCCCTGCACCTGAATGCCTCTGCTCCCAATTCTCCCACGTATTGGGAGGCATGGTTGGCAGCAGCCAACCCCTGGCTTTCCCCTGCTCTTTGGTCATCACAAAACTGAGACCCGCTGCGCGCAGGATGCGCTCCCACCACATGGGCTGACTGCACACTGGTAGCTGAGCTCCCAGGGAGGAGAACGGGCTGTGAGTGTGGCTCACCTGTACTGGCCTCACCATGCTGGTGCTTCACCCCAGTCCAGGTCTAGGTGACAGCTCTCCTTTGCTGCAGCCTATACAGCCTGACAGCCTCAGCTGCCAGCCTGCCTCGTCCTGCAGACAGCTCTTGGGCCACCACGCTGCACTGGGACAAGCTCCCACAGCCAACAGTAGCCAAGCTGGCACGGCAGCTTGGGCAAGCTGGACTTGAGCACAGTCAACAAACTGGTTTCCAAAACAGCAGCACGGCTGGGGCGCTGTGCCACCCCCACAGGCACAAGCCCGGCCTCGGGGAGAGCTCATTAGGGCGGGCGAGGAGCCACGGGCTGCGGTTACACAGAGCCCTGCTGCACAGATAACGGGAGCTATACATAGCCATACTAGGAACTGCAATCACTGTCCTGATAGCTCACACATGCCACCAGATCCCTCACCAGCCAGCAGCAGAACATCGCTTCTTAAAACCAGTTTGCTAAAAACTAGATGCCTATCAGGACCTCCTCCCTGCGTTTTCTCCAGCCCCTGGTTTCAAGCGAGACTTTACAGTACCTGAGCATTTCAGTGGCCCACAAGATGCCTGCGGTGCAATTACGCTCCCTGTGAAGGCAGAGGTAAATAATTTCTTTCCAATTGTCCACTTGGAGCAAATGCACCCTGTGAGAAATGATCAGAGGCTGAGCAGACCTTGGCATTTGCTGTGCTGTTTTGCAGCATTAGAATTAGCTCCCATGCGCAGAGGGAACAAAGATCAGTGTACACAGCAGTTGAAATCCTAGCCTAATTACAATCATAAGATTTGCATAGCAAACAACAGTAATTTATTCCAGAGTAAAACTGTAGCACTCCGTTAGCCTTGTTCAGCCTTCACAGAGAGCAACACTGCAAAAACATCTTCTGGATATTTTCTGAAGTACATTACACATGCCAGTCTTGGTTCTCCTAGCAAAAGGTGCATGAGGGTTTCCAGCCTGAGGTTTGTTCTGCAGCACTCTGTGCTGGAAAAGCTTGAAATCTTTGTTCTACAATTTATTTGGCAAAAAAATTCAAAGTACTCAATTATCAAACAGTTAATCACAAGTTATTTTCCCATTATTGTGGGCCACTGACACATATTTTCTCTGAAAAAAACATTTATGAAAGAAGAGACTTATAGCCTAAGTTTGATGTGCAAAATGAAGATTTTAACTGATTAATAATTGATTCTATTTATATTGAAGTAAAATAGAACTTATCATAATTACCAGGCTTCAGAATAATTTTATTCAAATCATATTAACTTCTGATATTTTGTTATGCTAAATTGTCTACAGAATTATCTTTACTTGTTAACTGGAAAAATTGATCCCTAGTCCAGCATCAAAATAGGTGAACATTTCCTCAGTGTCTCCTTTTCATGTCTTTTCTATGTCATACACCAAAACCTTGTATTAGCAGACACATACAAATGCTCGGCTCTGCATGGAAAAAAGCAAAAAATACATAAATCAAGAAAGACCACTATAGGCTGACTTTGCAATCATAATCATTCACCTGTATAAAGACTGAAAACTTACACTTCTGTGAATGACACTGTATTATTTGGGAAGCAGGTGCAGTGGTATCCAAAATAACACCACTCTGACAAGGAAGGGGAAAAAAAAAGAGGCAGATTTACTCCTTGCATGAGAGGAAAACTTTAGATTTCAAGCAGAGAGTTCCCCTGTCTGACACACGGAAACCCTGAAGCCTTGCAGCCTCTACCTGGTGGCACCAGCACAGAAACTGTGGACATGCTGCTGGGGCAATACTGGCCCCTTACCAAGGCCTTGTGCTGCCATGCCAGGGCTTTCTGGTGAGAGGACAGGAGCTCCTGAGACACAGGTGAAGGGTGAGGAGGGGTCCTGGTCCTGCTCAGGCTTTAATGGCACCCTGCACGTAAATGCCTGCTGCTCTTGGGGCACCCTCCCTGGGAAGGAGAACAGTAGGTGGTTTGCAAACATCCCAGAAATCATTCTGAACATTAAACATATTCATGGGAACGTGACCTCACTCTACTAAAATGTAAAACTTCAAAAATGAGTTACTATATTTGGAGACAGAAACAGAGAAAGAGAACAGCAAACATGCCTTACTGCCACCCCACCCCATACATTCAGTCAGACCGGCAGGTCAAGCTGATTCCCTAAAACCCAGCACTGCAGGTGAACCTGGCCCTCAAGCACCCTGACCCAGACACTCATTTGCTGTGACACCTTCCCTCACCTCACCTCCATCCTCCCTGTGCTTGTCTTTGCCTCCGAGAAGAATGAAGATTTGGAAGGAGAGTACACCCTTGGGTTTTCAGCAGTGGGAGATCACCTGTCAAGGCACCTGCTCCTTCCTCACAGCAGTATGATCCTGACCAGCTGTTCTCATGGAAGAATGCCTCTAGAAGGGTGGCTCAGCACTTATCTGACTGTAAAGAAACCTCACACAAAGCCTGTGTCCATTTTTCTGGCAGACACAAGTTCCAATATGTACATTCTTCCAAACTGCAGAACTATTTGTTATACAAACACTTACAAGATAACAAACATTATGATTCATTACTAGTTCCTAATAGGGAGTCATCATGATGATAATCAAGCTCATCTGGGAACAGTCTTTCAACTGGTGACCATGAAGTACTACAACAGGCATAGCCTAAAGGAATTTAAACAACTTTCAATAAAAAAATCAGTCTCACACCAATCCCAATGAGGCTTTTTACCGTGTTTGTTCTGTCTAGCAAATCTGAGGAGCAAAACAATTAGAGAAACCTCAAGGAGCACAGCTGGGCAATGCAATTCAGCAGTTTCAGCATGTTTCCATGAAGGCTGTGCAGCAAAAGCACACCTGTGCTCTGTTGTACCTTACAAACTCCACAGAAAAAAGTTACCTTCACTGTCTCAACATCTGAAAAGGCAGTAACTTACGCACCTTTCCTGCAAAACTAAAGGAGAAAAAAGTCCCAACAAACCAAACAGGAGGGAAAGTATGTAGGTGCAAACTTCACTGCAATCTGATAAACTAGTTTATCAAAGTTCTTGGTATGTTCATTCATCTAAAAATTACCTGAGGACAAAAAGTTCATTGATTGATTGAAAGCTAATTTAAAAAATAATGATTTTCTGGTTATTCTTGGGATAAAACTTACGTGTCACATTTCCAGTACACCACATGGGGTTTGGTTGTTATCAGAACCCATATACATAAATGAGCACAGTTCAAGTGAAGTCACCTCCCATAGTTTACATGTAATACCATCTAATCAGCACAAACAAAGAGACTTCTTTTTCTGCTGAAAGCTGTGCACATTTCAAACAATCATACTGAAAAATGCAGTTGGATTTTCCAGGGTTTTTTTTTTCCTTCTCTTCCTCTCCCTCCACTGTATTGGCATGAAGTCATATAAAATTAGATCCAGAAACAGGGCAGGAGGTTAACAGCAAATTCACAGAAACAATTACTACTTTTTATGAGAAAGAACCCGAGTCATCATAGCATGGTCCTATGAAATGCCCAGCAAAAAGCTCTCTGAGAGGGAAGCTTTTCTGTTGCACTCTGCCCATCTTCCCCAGCAGCCAGCAGCAGTCCAGCCTGGTGCAAGGCTCCTTGCACCTGTGGCTCCTTGTGTGTGACATCTTCTGCTTGCTTTAGGTCTTCACCAGCACTGCTCAAACTGCGCTGTTTCTATGCTGCAGACAGCAAGACTAAAATCCCTCTGTCACAGAAAGAGAAGCAGCCACCAGGAGAGTCATATTCAAACTGCTCATAGCACCCTGTGGCTCCTGGACCACATTAGGACCCCCTAATCTGCATCTCCCACACCACAAATTCTACCTACCACAGCGGAAGCATTTTATGTGCCTCAAGCACTTTCCTTTTGGAGAGATTTTTGGCAGGATGGTTGATTTATTTTAGCGTGAGACATTTTAGTGGAAAATGTGAATGCTACTGTGGTAGTTCAACACAGACACCAGAATCTTCCATCTTTGTAATAGCAGAAAAAAACCATATAATACCTCTTCCTAAATGCATCTATGTATAAATACACATGCACGCAGCCTCGTGCACACCACATTAAGTGCATTAATACTGTCAGCGGTTTTATTGATGGCAGGTCAACACCACAGTTTCAATTCTGATAAAGGAAGTGCAGCAATTATAATGACTAAAGCTTAGTATCGATTAGTTGAAATATTTCCAAGCCTTGCAACATTCCCTTAAAAGGGAACCCTAGATTGGGTCACTTGCTCCTTCATTGAACTTGGTTGTTAGTGGCCAACAAATCCAGATGTTGTGTTGAAGAGACTGGTGGAAAACTTGGTGAAAAAAGCTACCTCTCCTAAGGAAATCAGCCCAAATCAATCCTTCATTTTCCACTGGTGACTTTCAACATGGACTTTACCAGCAAAGACGTTGGCAGCTTGGACATATTTCAGCTGCTTACTGGAAGAATGAACCAGACAGGTAGACACACTTTGGAGCAGGTAACATGAGTTTGCTGTAGAATGCAAAGAAGAAGCATGGCATGCAGAGCGAAGAGATACCATATTCATCCTGATGTCTTCAGAGGCACATACAACAACATGAAGGAAGTACAGCTACTGGGAACCAAAGTGCAGTGTTTGCACCCCAGGACCCACTTCTGCAGGTATTGGTCTGTGCACATGGCTCCACTGATGTGCAAGTAGCCACATTATGAAAGAAAGAAGTCCACGTGGAGAAGTGAACACATAGACACTTAGGGCTGGTCAGGGCTGAGACCTTGGAGTCCTGAAAGAACACTCCAGTCCATATTACATTCAGTGGAAGCTATTAATAAAACTGGAAAATGAGTTAACTTCCTCAGTGAGCCATCTAAACTTCCTGCTGATATTCCCACTCACCCAAGAGGAAAATAAAAAGTGGGTTTTTTTTCTTATCAATGAACCCTAAACTATATATCTAAAATACCAAAATGAAGGAGTCGTCATTTAAAAGCACTGGCTTTTGTAAATGAATTATCATTAACAGCTTAGCAGAACAGCTTTAGTTCTTACTATGCACCCACTTCGTAACAGACAACTTCTGTTATTCCTTGCTTCATTTCCAACAGGAAAAGCATGCTTGATTTCCAGCCTCTCTGGGAACAAAATGGGTAGGAGACTCTCATACTTAGCCTTTATGACCCTGTTAAATTATTCTCCTCTTTTAAGGCATTAAGTGATTTCTTTTTAAAAAAACCTACATAGGCATTGGAAAGCTCTGCAGCTGAACGGACACAAAAAAATTATTTTTGTGAAAAAATACTCACATGTGCAAGTATCATATCTGTGTTTCCACTCATTCATTTTCTTTTTCCTAAGATCCAACATTTATTTTTTCCCTACAAAAAATATTTTTAAAGGAAACCATACGACAATTAGCTAATGTCTTGACTGATACTGTAATAAAGAATGTCTACCTGCACTTCTTTAACAGACAGATTAAAAAAGGCTAATAAGATTGGAAGCAACAAATTAGACAACAGTGTAGTGCATTTTCCTTACAATAACTATTCTCCTGAGGCATAATGACAGCCCTGTAAGACACAGAAATACAAAATACATGATTATAGATTATTATAAGAGAATTGCATGAAAGTTGCAAAAATTTGTGGGTTCAAAAAAATTGCAGATTTTTTCTATAGATTAAGCTCTCAACTCAGATTGAAGTATCTCCATACAGCTCTATTTATTCTGCTGACAGTCATCTCAGTTTGAGATCAAATAAAATTCAAACACTTTTTATAGATTTCTGATTAATCTGTAGTTTTAAAAAAATTATTTGCAAAAGTCACACACACATACACAAATAAATTCTTACATGCATCTAAGAAGCAATCTTGCAATGCAAAGTTGCAAAGAATTTGTTCCTGTTTTCATACTTTCCTAGCTCGAAGAACAAGATGAACAGATGTTAAAGGCATCACCCTGGGGAAAATGCACCATTCCTCAGATACATATTTACGTAACTCTGGTTATTTAAATACATATTTACTTAAAGCTGTGTATGATTACATATCTCACCATGTATTTGATATATTTTACTCTGTTGGTTGGAAATCCAATATATCATACTTCTTCCACTTCAACACTGCCAACAGGTCAAAACAATTTCATATTTTATAAAGATTTTAGAAGAGGCAAAGGCACAACTGTCCTGCCAGAGCATCCCTTTGCACCTCTCACTCACATCTGCCTAAGCACCCTCCAGTCCAGTAAGTTAAACACAACACACTCTGCCTTGTCTTATCGCCCGAGGAACAGGGAACAAGTGCCACCTTCCGTGTCACATATGAATCATCCACTTTCTTCCCCATTACACCAACTAAAAAAGCCCCGATCAACCGAGCTTTCCGCAACTGCGACTCTTTTCTATTTGCACCATTACAAGTACCCAGGAACCCTCACTGCTCAATGTTTTCATAACACATCCAGATTGCAGCACTAAAAGGACCTACAAATATATCTCCTGTCCAACTTAAATGTTAACTTTATATTAACTTTAGCTTTACATTTTAATGGCTTCCAATGCCTATCATGCATAAATACACTTAAGTGAGGTCAAAAACAGTCTTGACACATTTGGATAACAATAATGACAACAGAGCCTACAAACTTAGTGCCTGCTTGAGTTCAGTGTTTCCACATCTTAGTCAAAATTATAAATGCATTTGCTTTTTTTTGCTTTTTATCTCTGAAAATCTTGGAAACTTAACAGCAGAAGCTACAAGCAAGCATGTTGATGCTCTACAGTTAAGCAATATATTTTCATTTTAAGGATCACAAAGTAATCTAAAGAAAGCATGTTTGCATATGGAGCCCAAATTCTTCCAAGAAAAACAGATAAGTTATCTGCTGGGAAAAGCACAAAATGCAACAAAACGAGTAAGATTACTAGCTCAAAACCACTCAAAGAAAAAAATGCCAGACTGAGAAACACAAACTATTCCAACAAAACATGAAATTTCCCAAGCACTTCTCTCAAAATGAGGAGACTACTTGAGAGTTTTCCAACTACTGCACCCATGCACAGACACTTTTAATGGGGTTTGTAACAAAACTCCAGCGATTCCTCTTGCCACATAAAAACCAGGCTGCATGGCAGTAATTACTTTGTTCTGAGCTTGCCCTTACACTTAAAATATCAAAGGAAGAAATGACATTACTTAACATTTTTCCTGCTATCGTAAGTGGGCCACACCTGCAAGTTGTAGCTGCACCAGCCCAGAAATCTTTTCCTTCAGTCACCACAGAAACTAATATAGAAACTCTGGCAATTTGTTCTCCTGTTTCCAGTAGAAAATTTACATATGAATTACACACCAAATGCCCTTGGTCTGATAAATTGTTCTGGACTCGCACAATTAAAATACTGCTTCTTCATTACCATCCTTCTCTTGATATTCTTTTCTGTCTTTACAAAAAAACCCACATACACCTAAAGCCAGCAGCAAGTGTAGTGGTCAGTCCACCTCTTGCCTGGAGTCCACGCATGGAAACAGAGGTTTGGGAATATATCCTCACATTTCAAAGGATTTTGAGATTTCCAGATTTTCAGCCAGACAGGCCCTCTTGTTAGTCACTGCCTTATGTGTAAGTATTGACACAGCAGTCTGTACCCATTAAGAAATCATCTGATGTAACTCAGCTGATTTTCAAAGGTATAAAAAATTACATATCATAGCTTAGATGAATGATTGATGTTCAGGACCTGACCGGAAGACCTGAATACTGATTTTCTATTACTTTTCATATTCATTAATCACCATCAGATAAAGAACAAATGAACTCACACAGAGACTAGAAACAGCACAAGAGTTGCTTAGGTATTTCCCATGACAGAATACAACTCAAACATTGGTTTTGCACTCAAGAACAGAACTGCAAACATTTCATAACCGCACTACATATGGGAAATCAAAACAAACCTTACCTTATTTTAAATGGCAATTTTAGTAAAAAGTCAGGCTATGCTAGTACAGGGTGTAAGGAACCATGTCATCCTCCTTCGGCAGACTTTTCCAAATGCCCCTGTATTCAACTAAGTCTAACTCTGCTCTGTTTTGTTTCCCCAGGAGGACCCATTCAGGACCATGTGCTCCTTTTCAGCTGTCAATAAACAGAAGCAGTGAATTCCCCAGCGCTTCACAAAGCTAGTTAGGCATAGCCATTCATTTCTTCAGGAAAACAGGGCATTGATTTCAGCAAATTCCCAGGGAGCAGCTACAACAAAGAGATCAAAGACCCACCTCCTTTCCTGCCTGGCTTTGGCCGGCTGGGCTGAGAGGAGCAGCACCAGGTTTCCCGAGGAGCGGGCTGTGTCCCCACCGACCACTGCAGCCCATCGCCTTCCTGCATTCCTGGGACAGCCCCCAGCGCCAACCGTGACAAACCCCCACATTCAGGCAGCATAATGTACTGCACACTACTTCATCCAAGGATAAAAAGAAAAACAAGCTCCAAGGGAAGTCTGTTGCTTCCCAGACCAACCAAACCTCAGTAGCTGACAGACTTTTCATAAATGTCTTTTTTTTTTCTTAGCTTCTCCATCTAAACAGGAGAAATGTTCGCTACCTCAAATTCATTGTGCTGAAACTTCTCTGGAATGCTGGCTTTTCTGATTTATTTCCACAAGCTTGAAGACTTAGCTGCTGGAGTTTGAGGTCTAGCTGCAGCAGTCCTTGTATTGTGCAACCATTATATTTTCTTTGTGCAATTTGCCCTAGACTGCAGTGGGTGTTTTTCTAAGGAATTTAAGGGGGTTTGTTCCAGTTTGGTTAGAATTTTTACTTTTTTTTTCATTATACATCTTGTCTTCATTACTGTAACCTGGAATAAGATTTTTAATGCTAAAATTTGACCTTGTATTGAACCAAGCATTACCAAAAGACAATGTCATGGTCAAGCTTAAGGACTGGCGGTTTAGATACTCATCTACTGCTAAACAGTAAGAGCCAGAGACTTGGTGCTGAGACCACCTGGCACCAGCTCCACAAGTCTAAATGCTCCTCATCTCCTTCTCTTTTCCCCCACAAACAGTTTGGTTATACCCAAATTCCTTAACTGGAACACAGTCTGATAGATATTATCCCTCACACACACCCTAGTGTTTGTTGCTTGTTAGTGTATGCTAGTATTGAGCTCACAGGCTGACCCTGAAATATTCATTTATATACAGACAGACATAAATATCTGAAGTCAATTCACACCTGTACAGGTTTGCCATCTCATTCTTTAGCATTTTCCTGTGCACTGACGTTTTCCCAAAGCATTACCTGGCTGTCACAAATACCCACCAGCTGGAACCTGGAGAGTTCCCTCAGCACTGGCACTGCCTCCTGGCCACTGACACATCTCCACAAATGTCTATCCCACTAACATGAGCAAGTATCACAGGACCTGGCATAGCACAAGCAGTACAATACTGAGAAGATCAGGGACAGCTGGTAGGGATGACGGCTCACTGCACAGAAGACAGCTGAGAACACAAGGAAATACAGAACTGCAGAATTACTGAAGTTGCAAGGGACCCGTAATGATCAACTAGCCGAGACTCTTGCTGAATGCAGGCCCTTTAATACCATTACCCAGGGCCTTGTCAAGCTGTATCTCAAATACTTCCAGTGTGGGCAACTCCACCACTTCCCTGGGCAGCCTGTTCCAATGTTTGATTGACCCCCGATTGTAAATGCCCCTTGCATCCACAAGCATCTTCCCTGAAGCAACTTGTGGCCATTGCCTCTTATCCTGTCACAGCACATGCCTGGGGAAAGGCTGCTTCCAACTCCTTTTCCCTAACCACCATTTTTGTACTGAAAGACCATGACTTGAACCCCTTGAGCCTCCTCTTCTTTGAGCAGAACACACCCAACTCCTTCACCTCTACTCAGGTGACAACTTCTCTAGCTCCCTAATCATTAGGGAGAACATGAGAAAGGCACTGCTGCTGAGCTGAAAAAACAAAAAATGAAACTGCCAGCACACAAAATTGCTAAAACAGACAAACATCTGAGTACAGCTTAGGAGTCTTGAAAACAACCCCTGTGCAGTCACCCTGCCCTCTGCTTTCTTTAATATTTCACTCCTGATAATAGTTTTGTGTGTTGTATACAATACAGTCAGGCATATTACATTCCTCATTTTAGAGTTCTCTCTGTATTTAAATGGCATTCAAGCATGCCTCAAAATTTCAATTTCACAGAAGAAATTTTAAAAAGGCATTTTAACAAATAACTTGATCTCTACATATAATTGCTATCTTCCATTAAGCTACCAATGGTTTTATATTTATTAACTGATTGCAGTTATCAATGAAAAAAACCCCAATCCTGTTTTCCTTGTCCCTCTAAGGAAGTACTGAAGAATGATAAAATGTGTGTCTGAAATTTCCCTCTCTTATATTGCACAGTGTGCAGCTGGGCACCCCTTGGAGGCAATGATAAAAAAAGGCAGCTGAGGCACTGGAGGGACTCTAAAAGAAAGCATGTAGATCAGACCAATAAGCAGAAAAAAATGTGCTTAATGCTTCAGATAACTTAAGCTGGAGTGAGAGAGTGCAAGTATTGGAGAAACATGAGCAACAACCTTCCGTGGTAGTTACAACAGCAAAGCATAAGGATATACCACTTATCTGTTAAGAAGAAGCACAAATAATAGTGATAAGGCAGGAGATTTGGATGTGACTGGGATAATGATGCCTTGGAAGCACAGGAGTTAAATTCACAAAATTATTTAAAAACCCCAAGCACATCACTCTGTAGTAATCTGGGATGGTATTTGTGCCAAAGATAGATAAAACATTTGAGACAGAATTGCAATTTTAAATCTCAATGAACCAGTCTGTTCTTATTCTTGGGCCAGATTTTTACAATTTTACTCACATTAAGTCATGCTTTACTCCAAGAATAATCCCATTGATTATAATGGTAATATTGTTTCACAGATGTCCCAGAAGAAACGCAAATGTAAAAGCAGACTTTATACTTCAGATAAAAGACATCAATCATGAGTACATCTGGGAAACCGATAAAAACATACGGTACAAAAAAATCACTGTGGGATGATGGAAATGTACTTACAGAGCAGGTCTGTGGACATGTTTACAGATCAGGCAAAGGAAACCTACATAAAATAAATGAAAAAAGAATTATCAGTTTTCTGAACTAGAGCTATTCATGTTTATATCTCATGCTAATAATCACATACATAGTCTTTTAGTTCTTTAGGAAATAAGGAGACCATATCTACAGAAATGTAAAAAGGAAAAACTTCATTTTCAGAGGAAAAGAAAAACTGATTCTACTTCATTTCACAGACAATGTAAACTGACAATATTAATGTAATGCATTTTAATTAAGAGCAGTTCACTGTATTCTACGTCTTCATTAACTTTTATTATTATATATTTTCCAGGCATCGATTACAACAGAATTTTCAAGCATCATGTATTTTACCCCACTGCATGCACTGTGTTTAAGCCTGATATTTCTAACAGTTCAGACCCTTATGGAGTCAAAAAGAATATTAACCAAATATAGGGCAAGACATGTTATTTGCTCTCTTGAAGGACTTCTGAAGACTTTTGGTTTTCTGCTGAACTCATTCATCTTGTTCCCTTCCCATTCATCTGCTGGTTTTTGACCTATATTTTACTATAAGTACATAGGAGTAGAATCTGAGTTTTCTGTAGCTATCTGAGCAATCCCCAATACACGGGTATCCCAATGCCTGAATAAGGCTACTTGGAGCTACAGAAATAATAATGCATGTATTAAAATGGGACACACAAATAACAATACAAATCACATCAGTGTATGCCATGTTATGCCTGTATAAATCAGGCAGTGTTTAAGGCAGTGTTTAAAGGGGTGTGTGTGTATGAATCAGGGTGAATGAAAGACATTGAGTAAGGCCATGTGCTAGGTCCTGCCCTTGGGTCACAGCAACCCCAGGCAGGGCTACAGGCTTGGGGAAGAGTGGCTGGAAAGTGACCTGTCAGAAAAGGACCTGGGGGTGCTGGTCAACAGCAGCTGAACATGAGCCAGCTGTGCCCAGGTGGCCAAGAAGGCCGATGGCATCCCAGCCTGGATCAGCAATGGAGTGGCCAGCAGGAGCAGGGCAGGGATTGTCCCCCTGTACTGAGCACTGGTGAGGCTGCGCCTCAAATCCTGTGCTCAGCTCTGGGCCCCTCACTACAGGAAGGACATTGAGGGGCTGGAGCATGTCCAGGAAAGGGCAGCAGGGCTGGGGAAGGGTCTGGAGCACACGGCTTATATGGAGCAGCTGAGAGAACTGGCTTTGTTTAGCCTGGAGAAAAGGAAGCTATGGGGGACCTTATGACTCTCTACAACACCTGAAAGGCGGCTGTAGCCAAGTGGGATGAGTCTCTTCTCACAAGTAACAAGGGACAGGACAAGAGGAAACGGCCTCAAGATGTGCCAGGAGAGGTTTAGGCTGGATATTACAAAAAAAAGTCTTAATCAAAAGAGTTGTCCAGCACTGGAACAGGCTGCCATGGGAAGTGTCCCCATTCCTGTGGGTATTTTAAAAACATGTAGATATAGTGCTTAGAGACATGGCAGTGCTGGGTTAATTGTTGGACCAATGCTCTGAATTCCAACCTAGATTATTCTATGATTCTATGACAACATGACTCTGATGAAGACAACTGTATTTTGTTCCTAACTGAAATGGGTCCAAAAAAAAAATCTTCATTTTTAAAAATACAATGATAGTAAGATACTTCCAAATTAATTTGGGCTGGTTGCAAGAACTGAGTTGTGCTGAGAGAAAGCAGAAGCAGAGAGCATAAGTAGAAGAAGAAAGAAAACAGAAGTAGAAAGCATACTAGAGAGACATCAGTGAGTCCTCTTTCCAGATAAAACAGGCATGCTGACAGCTGGCCTCCTAGGCAGCAAGTGTCCTAGTCTGATTTCCATCACCCAGAAAACACTTTATTTCTGAAAAAAATCTACTCTGCAGTTTGACGCCATTCTGGCTCAGAGCAAGACTCTTGTCTGTGGTGTTAATTTCTAAAAATATAGCCCTTGCAGAGGGAACAGTGGACTTTAATGGCATCCATATGTGACTGCACATGCACCAGCATTTGTCATGCCCAGAAACAGCAGGCTACATGTTATCACTGTCAAAGCAGTGCCATCAACTAATAGAGATTTTGTTTCCCCCACTGAATAACTAGATTTGTGATAAAATTATTTAATTGTGTTGGCATTCAATCTGCAGAGTAATTACCTGGTAAACCACTAAAACACAAGCTCTTCCCTCCCATATGTTTTGAGTCATTAGTACATCTTCATTGTCACACATCTGGAGTGCAGCACTGCCCTGTCATGAGGAAGTGCAGCCTCAGTCTATGCCCTCTCTGGCCCCCACACATCCTCCATCCAGACTCATTACAGTGACACTGTGGTCCATGAACATCCCAATTAAGTTATGGTTGAGTTGTTCTATGATGTCATTTTGGAGGTAAATCACCAAAGCATTTTTCTCCACAGGCCACTGATGCCTGAGAAATTTTCCCTCCTGTACAATTCTATGATCAAACTGTGTTAACAACAGCAACCCCAAGTGCTCAAGTCCTTCCCTTGGGAAGGGCACAGAAGCTACAGCCCAAGAGGGAGCACCTCTGTGAGGGAATCTCAATCACTGCAACACAACCCACACACGGGACAGAAGAACAGCAGGCACACCACCACAAAGAACTGCTCCTCTTCCAACAGCTGGTTCAGACTTTCTCTCTGGCAGAGTGAGGATAAGTACCACAAAGCTTGACCTGTATTTGCAGGGGCAGGGGAGTTAAAGCAGAACTACGAGTTCCTTCATAAGCTATGCCAGCTCTGACCTGCAGTTATCCTCAACAGGGACCCAGAACTGCCTGTCATCCTAGCTGCACAAAACCAAAGTGTAAATCCCTCTCCTTCTTCAAGGGTACAAGGGCACCCCTTGTGCAGTGTACTGCCCTCTGACCAAGGGGGTTCCAACACATGCAGAGCACAGAAAGGCAGCTACAGACACTGTGCCAAGCAGGCACAGTGCCTGGCAGTTTCTGGCCACATCAGTCACTTGTTCATCTAAACTCAGGTGGCTGGTCATGAAACACACTGACCTTTAGACAAAGGGTTGTAGGTACATTGACCAAATTTGCTGTGCTGCCTACACAGTCAAAAGAAGTTGTTTACAATTGCTCTTAAGTATCCTCCTTTCTCATCAATGAATGGGGAGAAGAGGAAGAGAAGCTGAGTGGAGGATGTTTCCCATACATGAAAATTGCAGCCTAGAAAATGTGAGGCAAAGCCTAATGCAGTTTTTACAGGCTTTCAGGTATCAGGAAAATATCTTATTCATTTAGGTTGAGGAAGACTTGATGGATTAAGTATAATAGATGGTTAACAGTCAAAAGATAGCAAAGCAGTGATTACAGGCACTTTGAATGATGAAAAGTTCAATGCTTTGTGATGGTGGAAAGTGGTTTGCACCCATTAGAGGAAGTGGGGATGGGTTCTGCACTGCCTAGAAGGATATGTCACTGTGCATTTTGTATTTTTAGGATTTTAGGGATTGGGTTATTTTCAGCTGCTCCACCATTGCCATAAATTCAGAGACTATGCATTTTTTGTTTTATAAGTGATTGTAGTGGGCACACTGTGGGCATGTATGACTCAGAACAGATATATATGATGGTGGTGGGACTGCCCTGAGATGTCCAGAGTCCACAATGGGAAAGGCAATGACTGCTCTGTTCTGGTGCAGAAGACATGGAAGTAATGAAAACAGGCAGCAGTTTCCACGTATGGTTCATGAGGAGGATTTACAAGGAGGATCTACAAAGTCACTGCTACATCAAAGGACAGATGACTGCCACAAGGAATTGCACAGAAAGGAAAACCAGCCTGCACAGGACCTATGGGGCTGTTCATGATGCACGAGACATCCATTAAGGCTGCCAGCAATGGTCTTGATAAATTCCTTGTTTACCAGTGGTTCACACTGGGAGGCAGCAAGAAGGGCAGCAAAGACTCCACCTTTTACACCTGCTGCAGGTCACTGCAGAGTTCTAGTAGGAAGAAAAGGTTTTACCAAAAATCAGTTGTTTCCCTGGCCTTGAAGCTCATTTTACAAGAGGCAACAAACTCCATGGCAAGGGAAGCCAGGAAGCTGCTGTGTGAGGTGCCTTTGCAATGTCTGCAGCCTAAGACCACAACTCGTTGTTCAAGACAGCTGCCCTGCATGTAACACCCAAGGATTCTCACATGAGCTCACATAACAGAGCTCTTCCACTGACCTCTCTTTCACAAGATGTACATCTATCTTCCCTGGCATCAAACCACAGAAAGCCAAGGGAAAAGCAGGCCCAGATATGGGAAGAAACGTAAGTGGCAGCAACAGGAAAAGCTTTCACACTGTGGGTGATACCCTTGTGCTTGCAACACGATGCCATCTGTAGATAACAAGAGAACATGCTGCCTGCAAAAGAGACCTATGCCATGCAGACACAAAGACCTGGATCAGAGCTTCTGAAATATGAACCCACTGTGAGCTGAAACATGGCTATTCTGAACCAGTCAGCTTCTGCTCCCCACCAAGTCCTCAGAGGTTATTACAGAATTCCTTACATTGATTTCCACATGAAAACAACATCCAAAAACAAAGACAACTGTCAACACAGGCACACTCTTTGTAGTGACCTGATGTTATACAGCCCCCAAATGCACCTCAGTTTCATGCTGCCCACCAAAGAGGCACATTAGTTAATCAGTCATCAAAAGACCAATCTCACTATGTGAAGTCATCTGTCCACCTTACTCATGCTGCTGAAAAGGGACACTGCTGTTCCTTGGATACTCAGAAGAATGCCCAGCACAACTCATTTATAGATTCACAACAGCCTCATGTAAGTGACATTGTTATCTAAGTACCTTTTATCATATTTTAACTAAGTAAAGGTAAAACACAAGTAAACGTATTTTTTCAAGATATCTGTGGTAAGTAATAGAGTTGCAGATGTCTAAAATGCACAAGCAAAGATGTGACAGGAAAACCACACTTAACCTACTTACACTGAGATTAAATCAGGAAGAACTCTCTTACCACCACCACAGAAATCAGTTGCTGGGGTTTAACTTTCAGCACACCTGATGACTCAGGTTGCAATCCCTCAGAAGAAAACACCTTCAGGATGCAAGGAATCTATCACACAGCATTTGCATTCCACTGATGTCCCTGCTTGTGTTCTTTTGGCTGCTGCTAGTGCTTGGGCCGGGCTAACTGCTGACATAGCTTCTCTTCTTCCAAATTCATTAACAAGAAAGACAATAATAATGATGTAGAAATTGCTTAAGATTAACCGAGTACTATCGGGGAAAAATTAACATGCACAGCCAAAATCCTTATCTAAAGAAACCCACACAAATTTTCTAAAGTTTGTGTTAGTCCCACATGTACTTCCATATCAGGATTTAGTGCATGTTAAGTACAACTCCTCAAACATATGATTTGTTTGATCTAACTGATCAACATTGATATTCTGTGCATTTTTAGTCTATCTTATATAGAGTCCCTCACTAGCAAAATAGATGAAATTATAAATCACTTTATTTACAATATAAAATAGTATAATTTGTACTTTTACAATTACTTTGGTTTTTTCCTCAAGTCATGGTATTATTTTATAATTACAAAAGAGAAAAACTGATTTGCCATCATGTTTTCCTTTATGTATGGGATTCTGCATCTTTTCTCTTGATTAAGCAAAAAAGCTTGTGAAGTACAACACATGAAAGCTTGAGTCCACAATCCAGGAATTTGGCTCACTAGTATTGCAGAAGGCCTCTAAGTAAGTCTTATTTCTGAATGTAAAAAATAAGGAAAACCCAATATTATAAATGTAATGTCTTTCTCTTTTACAAAGGACTATGCAGAGGTAAAAGAACTGTACAAAATTATGAGGCAGACTGTGAATGGACAAAAGTAATGTTCTCAAGGGTGTTTTCTCTAATGTATTTACTAAGAATATTTTGTATACCTTCATGATAATGTTTTCAATTTTGTTTACAGACACACAAACACTATACAAATACATAAACTGGTCCTGCTGCTGAAGGAGACTTTATAATTATATATACATCTCCACAGATTAAAGGCAGTATGCAAGCAACTAAGAGCCCTGTCAGTTCCCAGTGACTTCAAGAGTCACCCTCTTCAAAATTTTTGGATCCCTTGGCTAATATTTAGGCAAAGCTATACTGAGCATTAAATCTGGATACATTATAAAGTCCTGCCTTACCATTCCCTCCACCAACCGATCAATACTCTAACCTGGTTATGATCACTTCAACATGTAGCATCAGCAAATATGGTCCACACACAGGCACCTAATCTATCCACGTCTGTTTTCAGTTTAAAGCAAAAAACCTCAATTTTCATTAAAAGTAAACACATCTTATATCCTATGCCCTGATACCAGAAACACAATGATTAACAAATCCCACTCTATGTTTCAAAGCAAATTCTTCTTGTTCTGAAATATGGCACTGTCTCTCACCATATTTTCCAAGCCTGTATCACTTGACACTGGGCTATTTTGGTCAGCAGAAGATCTGTGGCAGACAAGGCATCAAACACAAGTCTTTGCCCATCTCCAGTGCCCTGATAACAAGAAAAGCTATTACATAGATTTTTTAAAAATAGATAGTAACAAAAGGGAGACAAACTCCTAGGAAAAGATACCAAATGGCATCTCATGCCAGCCTGCCTTACTGAGGGCTGCTCTTGTTTTTTGGCTTTGCAAAGCACTCAGAATTTTGACTGCGATCCAGCAAAGCAATTCTGCATTTCCCATGTTTTCCCACCACTGACTTGCAGGGAACTATTTGTACACATGAAGACAAACCTACACTTCATATTTTGCTGGGTCAGGATCAGGGCACCAATCATCTTTCTGGATCCTTATTTTCCTATGAGAATTGGATAAAATGAGCTAAAAAAATAAATCTTGTAAGTGTGAGCTTTAGAAAGCCTCAAGACCCAGGAACATTCCTAAAATAATTTGCATTCCACAGCAGCAGGGCAAAACCATTTCCATTTCAATGAGCCCTTTGGAGAGGACTCTGGTCTACTGGCTGAAACTCAGGACTGAATCCTAGCATAAAATAAACACCAAACCCACTTGTACAAGGTCACGTGAAAAAGCACTTTTTCCTGCTCTCCCTCAATACCTATCACTTCAAGCCTGCATCCAACACTTACTTCAAGAAGGGCACTGCCACTCCTCTGCTGGACAGTCTGGTCAGCAGGGAGATTTCCTGTCCCTTTCCTGCAGTCATCCTCAAGCAGCTGTCCCCAAAGAGTCAACAAGTCTGTGGCTTCAAAAAAGGTTTGACAAAAACCTGGGGTTTAACACTCACTTCTTTCATAAGTTTGATACAAATAACACACGCCAGCAGCTGAAAACTTTCCAAAAGTGGTGAGCAAAACCCACAGCAGAGACAGACAAACAGACGAGTTCCCACACGGTGCAACAGTCACTCCCGTGACCAGAGAGGGGGATATGCTTTTAGTCAGTACTTTGGCAATGTCAGTAAGTTTCAGGAAATCATAAAAACAGATTTGTCATCTAGAAGCCAACACTTTACCTCACACATCTTGCTTAGATTATGGTAATCTAAAACTTCCCACCCTCAAAATGCTCACAATCTTGCACATTATCCTACAACATATGCAACCTAAGCACTATTGCAACAAGGTGATGCAATGTGTAATGTTGCTGCTATATTATAAAAACACTCACATTCAAATTATTTGGTAAATTTCACTTCTCAGTTTTGCTCACTCTCATACACTTTTTGCAGTTTTAAATTTCAGTGCTGTTAAATTACTACTTCATTCAGAAACTTGTAAAAGTGAGGAAGTTTTATCTGAAAATGGATTTTAGGTCAAGAATATTGGTATTTTTTGGTTGTTTTAGATGCAAAGTGATCTTCACAGTGATTCTAACAGGTCTAGCAGCTTAGTCTTTTCAGTTGCTTCATAAAAGCTGGATATATATACCTAAATTATGTAGCAAAGCATAATTAATGCTCCTCCACAACATGCCTCGCTGTTTGTTAACAGCTTCTTGGCTAATAGAAATGTTTTATTTTTCCTCTCCACTCCCAAAGGCCCCATACTTCAGAGACTTGCTTGAGCTGCCAGAAGTAGGCAATGATAACAGAAGTACATCCTTATAACTCTGAAGCACAGGCCAAGTTTTCACTAAGAACTTAATACTCCAGGCAGAGACAGCAGGAGCTGATTTGTTTCAATTAACGCTACAAGACTTACACTGGGTAACAGCTGCCTGTCACATCGCTCCATTTGTTTGCTTCAACCTGCAAGCTCAGATTTCCTTTGGACAGCAGCTGGACCTGTCAGTGGCAAACTCGGCAGCAATACCACCCACATCCTTTCCCTCCTGTTCTCACACGTGGGCTGGCTGGAGCGGGATACTGCATGGGAAATGCAAGCTACCACTTCATATGGTACAGAGGCAAGGGATAATCATTAGAACTAATTTCCTGAAATTAGCCATCACAATAATTGTCAGGCACTGATTCTATTGGAACTAAACTGTAACTTGAGGAGTGATTTCTTACTGCCTTTTCTTAAAAGGTATGTTTGTTTTAGGGGTTATATTTTCATAGTAGTGCCTAGAACGCCTGTGGTGCACAACTCTAATAATAACCAAATCCTCCAAATGGTGCATATATAATGAAAAGCTTTAATAATAAAAGCTACACATGTTCCTAAATATTACTTGTCTGTTTCCATATTTTTTCCTTTGGTTATCAAGCCATTTAATGACTCCAAAAATCTGAAAATTGTGGCTCACAGATTATTGTTGAATAGAAGCAGTTATAGATGCAGACTATTCATATTCAGCCCAGTAACCTCTTTCTCAGATAAAAAAGAGTAAAAATGTTGCTCCCCACTATCAACTAAAGATTAATTGAACCTTTTGTTCTCCCATACAGACAACTGGTCACACAGACTTATAACTGGACTCCTGCCTTTCCGAGGTCTGGACTGGAATTGCATGGTATACAAACCTGTTTGGGATTCTGTGCCACTTCTTGCACATTACTCAAACAAGAAGTCAAAAAAATGTGGCATTACATGCACAGTGTTCATGCTCGTTTAAAATTTCATCCTGCAGGGCAATGTTGTTCTGCTGTTTTGTCCAGCAAAACTGAAACTTGAATAAATTAAAGGAGACTGTCTGTTCTCTACACAAGATTCTTTTTTTCAGTGAAAGAGAATGTGAAAGGAATTATGAAAACAGGATAACAAGGTCAATGATGTGGAGACTAAAGGTAAAGGAAGAGCCATTACCTCCACAGAAAGACAAAAACAACTTAAAAACAAGTCACTGTTAATTCCCCTGTCAATACCAAATAAAGAGCTTGGAATACAGTGCACCACACACTAATGAATGCCAAGTGCAGGCTGATATAAAATACACCTTGTATTTCAGCAGTTTGGCATTTTTATTGCAGCCACTTGTCTGTAGGCCAATTTTTCAGAGACAGCCTTGGAACCTGATTAACTTCTCCATGTGCTCTAGCAACAGAGGCAAAGAACACCATTTCTTCATTTAAAAGTGATCTTGACATAGAAAAGTTACAATAATTTAGAAAAAACAAGCTAAGTGATTTCTAACCTTTTATTAAAATTCACTGAGAGGTCACTTCATTCCTTCACCGACTTGCATGACCTCAACTCCAACTCTGACTTTTGAAACATCCATTTAGTATGGTTCTGTGAGTTAATGAAAAGTAACCTGAAACAACTCAGATGTTTGGCATTTGCACCCCAAGTGACCAGAAGGCTGGTTTAGTAATTTACAAGAACCTACATGAACATATTCTGTCAGATGTTTATACAGCATATGAGGTCTGCAAGTGGAAGAACTCAGGGTTATCTAAAAGTGCCCACTATCAAATACTTGCATGTTTTCTGTCAACAGCTACCAAAGTACATTTTCCTTGTTGCACCATGACATTCTAATCTCCAACATCTACTACAATCTTAATAATAAACTAACAGATTTCTAATAAATGTTTGTTAATGACTTGCTAACCATATTCACAGTGGGAGAACCCATATGACTCAAGAGTCAGTGCTCTGCTGGGACAAACTCAGGCACAGGTCACACTCTCCATAATTATGCTGTCTTAAGTTGTTTGGTAAACTTTGTGGATTCAACTTTGGAAGAATATCCTTGTCAAAACAAATTATATTCAAATTAAAATTTACTGCAATTTCAGATTCTGGGACCCAAATATATTATTAAAAGTATAATAGCAACCATAACACCTCAGTAGATGTGCAACCATTTTTTCTATCAGACTAGAATTTAATATTAAAAATTATAACCTGACTATGGGTTTTTCTAAAGTAGATGATTACTTAATAAACTTATAAAGTTATCAGTGCAAATTACTGACCGCAAAGATAATTCAGAGACTTATACAGTTGGAAAAATTAGTGAATTTGACAAGTAAAAATTTTCAAAGTAATATATCTTGCTGATATTTTTACAGATCAAAAACAGATACTCATTCTACATTGTCTCAACTGTTTAATGAACTGGGTTTTCTTGATTTGGGTAAAAAATATCTGAAACAATCTTACTTATATTCTCTGTTTTCTATTAGTTTAAGAAGTCATACTCATTTTTGTAATGCCTTACTTTAAAATTATTTTATAATGCTGAGATTTTTGATGCTGATAAAAATGGTATGAAAAATTTAGGAAAGATCTGGTAATTTTATTTTTGAAAGGACTGGAACCACAACTCCTTCTCAATCAGGTCACTTTGATGACCTCTAACATCGTATATACACTCTGTAATTCAATATTTTATTTTTGTTAGAGGTCTACAAATCTGTAAATATTTGGCTGTAAAGGTCCTGAAGCCTGCAAAGACTTGAAGTGTTCTGAGATTCAGCCATCAACACTGACAAATTGTTGAAACAATAAGAACAAATTGAAGGAAAAAAAATAATTTCAAGCCTTATCTTTTCTATTACAGTAAGACAAAGAGTGGAAAGCAATTTAATTTCCCATTTATCCTTGTTTTGTTTTCTGTCTTGTCAGTCTCTCTGTTTTGGCCAGGGCAGCCTTTCTTCTTTTCATTCAACAAATGCTTAAAAATTAGGATGCATTTTTATTAGCCAGAGCCCTCCACAGACTCAGTGAAAAATCTGTATAGCAAATTCAATTATTAAAAAGAGAGACAATTCCTTCTATCAATTACACTAAGAGTATTTCAGAGAGAAGAACAGCATGTAAATGTGCACAAGTCAAGTAAAGATGATTTCCAAGTGTGAAAATTATTCTTGTCCCTGGCAGCTGCTATGTGAGAAGTAATAAGGTCCAGAAGCCTTGCTGGGCACAACCAGTGACAAGAATATCATTACAATCCATCTGCAAGCCCCAAGAGACGCAAAATGCCAATCCTTTGTTCTAAGCAAAACTAGAAATCCAAAGCAACATGTTTCCAAGCCAGGACATAGTGTGTGTCACCACACGAAGACCTCCCTGACCCCCTCAAGTGGTTTTGAATAAGGGAAAGCTGAGAATACCTTTCAGAACTACAGAATTTTGGTATCACAGATTTTGTAGTAAATGTGTTTGCTTTGCCTGCATATTTACTTGCTTTGTGGGGAAAGGAGTGTTAGGTTTGTAAAAACAAGTGAGTCATGAACAAGTCAAAATATTTCCAGTAAACTCATTTTTGCCTGAATACCCTGAGTTAACTGAAACCAAAACATTTTGCAGACTTGTATCAGTTTCACTGGCTTGTGATGAATCGGTGCTCCAGGCTGTGCTACATTTTGCTGAAACTGTTAGTTACAGAATCACAGAATCAACTAGGCGAGAAAAGAGCTCTGATCATTGAGTGCAACATGACCAAACACCACCATGTCCACTAGACCATGGCACTTAAATGCCACATCCAGCTTTTCATTAGACACCTCCAGGCACAGTGACTCCACCACCGCCCTTGGCAGCCCATGCCAATGTCTAATCACCTTTGCTGTGAAGAATTCCTTCCAAATGTCCAACCAAAGACTCTCGTGGGCCAGCTTGAGACAATGTCCTCTTTGTTGCTGGTTGCCTGGGAGAAGAGACCAACCCCCACCGGGCTCTAGCCTCCTTTCAGGAAGCTGTAGAGAGTCAGGTCTCCCTTGAGCCTCCTTTTCTCCAGTCTAAACAACCCCAGCTCCCTCAGCTGCTCCTCATAAGACTTGTGCTCCAGAGCCTTCACCAGCTTTGTTGCCCTTCTCTGGACAAGAAAATTTAATTCACCTTCATTTGGGGTCTAACAGCCTCACTGTGGAAATCCTCACCTGACACATTTTTTTCTTACTTTCATTGGCATCCACCACCGAGGAGCAACACTGAGTGATCTCTTTCCAGTGCCTGGCACCAAGGGGATGAGGAAAGGCTATCTGGCTGCCAGGTTTACAGGAAGCAAATTATGCATCTACTCAGGATACCTCATGTGCTAGTTTTCAAATTTCCGCTGAAAGAGGGAGGAGTGGTTTTATCATAGCACATTTTAACTCATTCTAGCCAGCAGCTCTGGTCTTTTCTTGGATGAGCCCTGAGAATGCAAAAAAAAAAAAAATACTGTTTCAGCAGGAAAATAATCTGCTGCTCTTTCTTACTGTGAGAGATATTAAGTCACTTGCCTAATTAATATGGGTCACTGCTGAGATACCTAAGTGCAGTTTGAAACAGAAAAAGATTCTGTTACATCTTCTTAGTTTGTCTTAATCACTTTAAAAGGGTTTAATGTCTTTTTGTGTCTTTCAGCACATAAAAAAGAAAAAAACAGAAGTCAAAAAGCATCCTAGAACTGTATGGAACATTTCTGGAGCATTACAAGGGTTGCCTCTCTGCAGAGAAAGTTAAGCTGGCTGCTAAGACTAAATGAAAATTGAATTTAAATAGAACTTATGATTACAAAACATATTTCTGGGGGTTTTGTACTTTTATCTACCAGCTTCTCTTTTGTTATGCCAATCAAACATCAGTTATTCATTAGTAACTTCTTTCTCTTAGCTAATACTTTCCAACATTTTACTACCTTCCCTCTGCCTTTTGCTTACTCCTTCTTTGCAGGTCTTTGTTCAGCAGCTCTACCTCCCTTCCTTTCAAACTTCTCTTGGTTCTCTGCATGCCATATCTGTGACAATGACTCTAGAGATAATTCCACCTGGAAAAGGTAATATCTACCTCTTTGGGGACAGAATAAGCATTGAACTACTGTAGTTATGTCTTTAATATGTGCTTCACCAGTCCTTCCATGTCTTATTAGTGCAGGACAATATAATGATTAGACACTTGGTGTCTTCTTTGGGCATCAACATGTCAAGGCACTGGTGAAATAGAATTGTAATACTATATAAATAACTTGTTTGTTGCTCAATTTTACAGCACTTTTATTGTAATCTTTAAAAAAGCCATACTGAATCTAAAGTTACTTATTTCTGCAGGACAGGACAAACCAAAGCTGTCCATTACATTTTACAGCTGCAGTGATTGAAATAACATTCCAACTAAAGTACACCAACAAAATTGAAGTGACAGTTTATGACCAAAACAAAAAAAAATCATATGGGACTCTTGCAGTTGTGGTTCTCTCTCTGAAAGACAGAGAGAACCACATGTGTCATGTGTCATTCATGCAGAAGACATCCTTGCTTCTCCTCAAGAGTCCCTCAACACCATTAATAGCAACAAAAACCTGGAAACAAGAGAATGAGTGGAAGAGCAAAATTTAATATTGCTCAATGCACTACATTTGCTTGGTGTTGTGCATGTTAGCACAGGTTAGATACTGCTACACTAATATTTTCCTAAGTGCTTTCCTAAGCTTTTATTTTTTTATCCCAAGTTGTTTGTGAAACAGGTTCTAAAATAGTGCTCTAGGTGCAAGACACAGAAAGATAAAAGCAGATCTACTCTATCCTCCAAGACAGAACTAGTTCACAAAGGCATCCTTGATCCTTGTTTAGCACTGAAACTCATGCCACTTTACAAAAGATCAATCAGTACAAGCAGACAAAGCAAGAGAAAAGAGGAAATGTGAAAAACATAGAGACAGTAAAGTCCATTGGAAATAGCCCTTGCTTCTGGATTGCAATGTCAGAGACATCTGGAACCCAAAACACTCTTTCACAGCAAATTGCAAATAGCCCATATACAGAAGAATGCATTGGAACATAGAGATAAATCAGAAAAAAAAAAGTCAAAATTAGAAGCAAAATATTTATTTGATTATCTCCAGGATATGTGTGCAATTAAATTTTATGATCAACTTTCAAGATTTTCCCATACAGAATTCAAGTCAACTGACCTTCTTTCTGTCCTAACTCTTGTTATTTCCTGCTAGTTATCACAAAATAGCAGTATCCTTGGCATCATTCACAGAGATTTCCTACTTCTTTCCACGCAACGCAAGAAAAGAACAAACAGATTCTTCTGGGTTTAGTGACAATTAAATGATGCAGCCGCCTGCACGGTGGCACAGGCTGAAGTAGAAGTGTGTGACTGCTATTCCCTTGGTATTTGGAGCAGTCTTCTTGGCCTCATGCTTATCTTTGAAAGCAGGAACATCTTAAAATAAAAGCTCAGAAGGGCCAGTAGGGAACTAGCTGGCAACACTCTAGTTTTGAAAACATCTTGTGGGCCAGGTTGCTCTTACTGAAGAGGAAGATTTAGATTCGTAAAGTTAGGTGTAAGGTCAAGTGCTCAAACACATCAAACATACAATAACTGCCTTAAGTATAGTGTGTGTATTCACTTATGGGCAGGGTGGGGGGCGATGTTTTTTGGGGTTTAATTATCACTCAAGAAATTAGGAATTTGACAGAGGGACAGCAGATCAGGTCCCTGGCACTGGCAATGTACTGTAGACTAAATGTATCTCAATAGTCAAGGGGAGGGGAATTATCTTACGATGCTTCCTTTCCACAGAGTCCTGGCACAAGGGCAGGCACTGATAGAAGACATGCAAGTGCTCACAGAACTTCACAACAGGAGGTTCTTGATACAAAGAAAATTATAGAAAATAGAGGAAATAGAAGGTATCGCCTTTAGTTAGAGAGCATGAAATTGTGACCTGCCCTGGTTAAACTTAGAGAATAAACTACATGATTTAATGGCCCCCTTTAGGAAACAAATAATTATTTTCTGGTATTTATGTGATTTTTTGGACCAAATTCTCCAACAGGTCCAGAGGAAGTGGTACAGTCCTTCTAATCTTATTTCTCTCTTTTATTCCCACTTGTCCCATCTTCTGCTTCTTACACAAATAATCTTATTATCAATTTTCAGCATCTGCACGATCAGAACCACCAATCAGGTCCTATTTACATGTCAGGGCACTGAACAATTCAAAAAGCAGTGCTGGTCAGCCCATTACACAGTTATAGTACTCCAGGATCATCTATTTCAGCTCCCATTAGGATTGCAAATGAGATTTTGACTGCTTTGACTTACAATTCAGGGCAAGTAACACACAAATAGTGGAAACTATACTGCAGATACAGTGGCACCAAGGCAACAAGCACACACCACAAAATCGAGGCATAAAAACACAGTTTGTCACCAATCCTGTGACTGTACCTGTACTTCTGTTTAGCACAACTCCTCAGAGCCACCTGCCCCACACAGCCCATTCTGTGTTGTGCCCCCGTGCACAGAGGCGGAGCGGTGCTCCTTGTGCTGCTTCTCCAAACCAACAACACGGACAGGAAGGACCAGCAAAGGGAAATTCCCAATGCCAGCATCTTTATTTCTCCCCGATGAAGGGTCAGAGCACAGCAGAGATGTTGCAGGGTCACTGGCATACTGAAGACCTCACAACAAACAAGGCACACTCTTGCAAAGTGCCAAGAAGGGACAGAAGTGCTTGTCCCCTTGTGCTGCTGCATGTTATTAGGTGTCTCAGACTCAAACAGCCAGATTTTCTGCTAAGCTTTGGGACAACCAAGAATCAGGTTGTACCTGCTGATGTTAATTTTACGACTGCAATGCAATCCAATCTGAGT
This sequence comes from Passer domesticus, assembly GCF_036417665.1. NCBI lineage: Eukaryota > Metazoa > Chordata > Aves > Passeriformes > Passeridae > Passer > Passer domesticus. The sequence continues at coordinate 61,755,251 of NC_087476.1, read as the reverse complement.
GTTCAGACTGGAAACCTCTTCCCCATTCTGTCAGAGCTGGATTGCTAATCTCCTGGTAATAATGCCAGGCACATCCTCTCCTACTGATTCCTGGAAAGAGGAGTATGTGTCATTTCTATTTATTCATTAAGATCCTCATCATGTTAGACAAACATGCATGTAGATATATCATGTACCCAAAAACATGGCTTGGATTCTGTCCTATATAATCCTTCATAAATTAAAAATATCAACTGAGGTGGGAAGATTGTGTTTTAACTCATATTGTAAAGGCATCTAGTGCTTTTGCTCTTCATCAACTACTTTGAATACCTTCTATAAAAGCAGTTTGCCTTACTGCCCATGCACATACTTGTTGTGTTAAAGTCAGACAGGAAGCAACAGCCCCCAGAGAAAGTTTGGCTATCCGATATTCACCTTTCTCAAAAATGAACTGTCATTCGACTAAGGGACAGAAGCTTCTAATAGAGAAATAAAAAAACAACTGAAAGTTAAATTTTAACCAAGTTAAGAAAAAACTTTAAGAAAACTTTAACTTTGAGAAAAAAACAAATCCTATGTAGTTGGATGTAGTAAATGTAGTAAATGTAGTAAATCCCTCTTCCCCGCAAGAAAAAAAAAAAAAATAAAAAGTTGTGTGTCCCGTAGGAGTCAATGACAGCTCAAGGCTTGACCTCAGCAAGCTGTCACCTCCTGCAGAGAGATGGAAAACTGTGTAACCCGTGCTGCGGCGGCTTCTGCCGGCGGGGGGTTTGATGCAGGCGGCGAGACCCGTGTGCGAGCGGCGGGCGCAGCTTTGGAGCCGCAGTTGTTTTTCCACGCGGGGACAAACCTCCCGGACCACGACCCGTGTCTCTCGTCACGGGGGTGCCACCGCGCCGCCCGCTGCAGCACGCTCTGCCCTGAAAGCCCCGTGAGGGCTGCGGGGCTGGAGAGAGGCACAAAGGAGAGATGAGATGTCCCCTCCTCCTCCAAATTCGCGGTCCTGCGGCCTTTCTGTGCCAACAGGCAAGAGGGGCTGGGGCGGGCGCCCATCCCGGGGCTCCGGTGCTCGGCGCTGCGGGCGGACAAGCGGGAGAGCCTGCACGGCCGGGGCGTGAGGAAAGTCGAGGGGGAGAAGCGGAATATAAATAAGTAAAGGCGAAACTCTCCTCCTGAAGTAGGACACACTGTGGCACAGTTTTCCTGCGGCGGCGGGCCCGGTCCGACAGCCCCGGTGCTCGGCGCCCGCCCCCCAGCGCCCCGCCCGGAGCGGCCCCCGCTCCCCCGAGCGCCCCGGCACCGCTGCGGGCGGCGGAGCGCCCCCGGCCCGGCCCCGCACGCCGGCCCCGCTCACCTCATGGCCCAGCTCCGCGGGCGCCGCCCGCTGCCCCCGCGCCGGGCCGGGGAGCGCAGCGGCGGCAGTGGCGGCTCCTCCCGTCCCCGCGGCGGTGCCCGGCCCCGGCAGACGCCTAGCGGCGGCGGGCGGGCCGGGGCAGGGCCGGCACGGGGGGCGGCCGCGCCGCGCCCCCTCCCCGCTCCGCCCCTGCGGAGCGCCCGGCCGAGGGGGGGGGTGAGCCCCGAGCGGAGCGCAGGACGGCCCGGGATGCAGCTCCGCCGCCGGCGCTGCCCGGGCGCTCGCTGTGCCGCGGCGCTAGCGGGAAGCTTCTTCTCCGGGGAGTGCGGGTGCCGCGGCTGTCCGTGCTTGTGGGGATCCACAGAACGTCCTGAGCTGCACTGCTGGTGGTTAACAACTTCTCGGGAAGGCAACTCACAGCATTTAGAACGTCCTGCACACACGTCCCCGTTTTGCTTCCTTTTCTGGGGGTTCAGTGTCAGACTCGCACCCCAGCAGGCCGAAGGGGAAGGCAGTGCGTGCACTTCCCCTGAAGCGACCAGCATCTGTTTCTTGTACTGTCACGGGTCAGCCCTGAGGAGATGATTCCACCTTCTCCGCTACCACCGAGCTGGATGGGACTTTGAGCAACCTGACCTACTTAAAGATGTCCCTGCTCAGGGCAGGCGTGGAATTGCACCAGTTGATCTATAAGACCCCTTCCAACTCAACCTACTCTGTCATTCTATGAGCCAGTGTGGACTGCACTGGGTGATTAAAGTATTGATTCCTCATGCTATAAATGAGTAAATTTTGCAAAAGTTCGACACTGGGGTTCAGCAGAGGAGGGAAGTTCAGACGGGTGTCACTAGTGCAGAGTGTGCAATGTGAAAAGGTGACACCAGCAGTGTCCTTCCCGGCCTTTCTCCAGCCGGATTGCCGTGGGCAGTCCTGCCCTCTAGTGCCTGCAGCGCCCGCTCCTCTGGCCTCTCTCCGCTCCCTCCTGCACTCACGCACCCAGGAGCGGCTCCCCCCGTGCACGCCCCGTGCCCCCGAGGGTGCAGAGCTGTCCATCCTGCGTGCCCGCCGGGGACAGCTGCTGCTGGGAGCACTGACCCAGCGCCGACACGGTGTTGCTGCAATGTAGCACAGATGTACTTCTGTGAGGGGGACTGCCCCACCCGAGGAACTGGCCTGGGAACAGACAACTAACCACACATGGCAGTGAAGGCACATTTTGTCAGTCATGTCTCGTACTGTTTCCAGTGAACCGGCAGGAAAGGACGACTACCAAGAAAACCGAGACTGGACTTAGCATGTAGATCCAGCCTCTCACCTCCAGGAGGGGCTCTAAGAGAGGATGCTGAGGAGGATTTTGCACAGGCAGAAATTCCCAGGGGCAGGTAACTCTTTGAACTTGACAAACTTGAGGAACAGCTGCTTTGGCTCTATTACCTGTTGAGATGTCCATTCAAGTTTGTCAGGAAAGGAAAGACTAACATGAGTCAAAAGCAATTTATTTAATTGATGTAGTAACTACCTTTCAAAATAAGGAAAGTAAGGAAATACTGTTCCAAGAACATTATCAAAGCACTTGCAAAGATTGTTACGATGCTCTCAACAGCCTTCTCATGACCTTCTAGCACAGGGTGTGGGACAGCATTACTTTTCAACTGTAAACCTCCTAGATTTTGATGGATTAGATTGTGTAAATGGAGACAGAATTTCTGTGCCATTCATTGCACTAGCAACTTCTCTCTTGATTTTATCAGCCTGAAATCAGCAACTCCAGCACACTGAAATCATGTTTTAATGCTCTACTGTTGCTTAGGTTCATCCTTCAGCATGGCTAGGGCACAATACCTGTAAATAGATAGGAATTAATTCCTTATTTCTAAGCCACTGGTCTCCATTAACTCGATGACTTGCCTGTTTGTTACTCAGTTTCCAAATCTGCTCTTCCTTCTTGACATTATTCTTCTAGCTGAGAAAAGGTGGAATCTGAAGGTTCTTCCTCAGCAACAGGTTGGTCAGTCTCTTCTTTCTCTGCAACTGGTTGATCAGCAGTATCTGCCTCCCCAGACACCTTGGGAGCTGCATCTGTTGCCCCAGGCTCTTCAGCAGGTGCCTTTGGTTGAGCAGATGGAGGTGGATGGCTAAATTCATCTAAGCGCTTTTCAACCACTGTACGAATCAAAGCTGAAACAGAGATAGCCACCATTTACAACCATGGAGGAATAACCCTATAACTTGAAAAATTTTTTGTATATATTACTGACCTATAAATCCCTAAATAGGGAAATAACCCTGAAATAACTCTGAAAATGAAAAAGTATCTAAGGACTGGAGCAAGACAATGGTATCTGGTTAAAAACATAAACAGATTTAATAAGAACACGATAGATATTCTCATCAATATTATATCCTGCAGCAACATTCTCTTTAGGATGTTTATTCAGTAGTCACAATATTTTTTCTTAAAGAAGAGACACTTCCCTTCCTTCTGAAGAGCTACATGAAGAAGTGATCCTTGAGTGTACATGTATCACCATAAAATACCTAACACACCAGCTTTAATTGTCCAAATCATATTATACCTTAACAAGTAAAATTCAGAGTCCTAATTAAACTAAAAATAAACCAAAGGAAGCAAACATAATTGTAATACAAACCCAAAATCCCAGCAAGAGGAAAACTATAGGAATGAAGATGTTATTCAAGTGTAAAAAAGTGGTTTGATCTAGGAGCGCACTGCTGAGCACAAATACACCATACTTTTGTGTTTCTACACAAGACAGAATCCAGGTGTTTCAGGTGTTTCAACTGCAGCCTCTAAACTAATAAAAGAGCCCAAATATTTAGCTTGAACTAGCCAAAGAAGACTGATATTTCAACCTATTTCAAAAGCAAGGACATGATTATTGACTGATAAGGAGGTAAGCCTTTGTTTTGAGGAAAAATATTGGTCACCTCACTTCTCAGTCAACCATGGCCCACCACCATCCTCCTTTCAATGCAGGAAAATAATCCGTAGCTCCATGAGTTTATACAAGCAAATTAAGACACTTTCATGGTATACATGTGGCAGTATGGTATACACAGGATGGGCTTTTCTGTTCCCACTGGCACAATCAGGTGCGCTACAGAGAACACTAAAGCAGTGGTGGCTGTGTAACACAGAGGAAGTAGAAGCTTTATAGCAGAAAAAATGTGTTCTTTAACCATTCTGTTCCTGACATAGGTGTTGTATCTCCCAGCATTAACAAACCTCAAACAGTATAAAGTCAGAGGAGAGTGGGTAGTGCAGCATGACTGGCACTTCCATTGTTTCAGCTGAAAATCAGTTACCTAGTTGTATGTAGTAGAAGTTTTCCAACATTAAAACATGTTAATATAGTAAAAAAACCAAACCAAATCAACAAACAAATACAAACAAACAAAATCCCTAACACAAAAAAACATGGGTACTTTTCCTAAAATGACACTTCCTACCTTAACCCACAGTGACCATATAAACATGACATTTGTTCTGATGAGCAAAAAAAACAAACAAGAACATCAGGCAGCCCAGATTACATTCCAGGACTTGGCAACTTACAGTCAAGCATTGTCCGTCCCAGAACCTTCTTCTGTAGTGCTTCTTCCACTTCTGACATCAGCCATGGAAGGAATTCTGTCTCAATATCTGTCAGAATTTAGCAGGAAGAAACAAAGGGAAAATGTCACTTTATAAAGGATGACCAACAGGACTTGGTGGCTGTTTTTTATTTGCTACAATTAAGGGATGACCCCCCCTACCTCCCCCCCACCAAAAGGCACTTGTTCTGTAAGAGTCACATTAAATCTCTCAGCTGTTGTTTGGTTTCTTATCTCCAACCTCTCTTACTGAGGTTCATGATCATTATAGATTCAGAGCAGAGTCCTCTCAACTGCAGTTACTTTCAAAGAGGTCTGGCACCCTTGAAGGGCTTAGCACAGATGAGATACACAGTCATGTTCTAATGGGATCCAAATAACTATCCTGAGCAAGTCAGAAGAATAACATTTCCTGCCTTGCTTTCCAAAGACATTTGGCCTCTGGTCTGCTGAATGCATTTGGTCTGTCTGACTAAGGAGGTCTTGCTTACTTATGTATTTCTCAAATGGTACTTTTTGTACACTGTGATCCCAAAGCCTGCTCTGGTTGCAAACACACTCAGCTTCTGCATTGACCTCATGATTTACCCTGGAGAGAGTGTAACCATTCCCAAGCTGTGGTCTGTGCCAGTGTGGAGACTGGTGAAATGGGGTGCAGCAAGGTAGATCATAAGAAATGCTGCTGATTCTAAGGGCTTGGAAATCACTGATATACAATTCCAAAATTATTTTCAGGGCCTAATTCTATTTGACTAATTAGAAGTGATTAATTAGTCACTTGCTCTGAAAATAATAAAAAAATATTCAGAATTACATGTCCGATCTATAAAAATACATGTACTTCAGTTTGGATCTCTCTCTCAATCCTAACCACCCATTTATTTCTGTCCAGCTCCAAAGTAGCTCTTCTCATTGTCACACTGTCAGCTCTTGCTTATTCTTCACTATTTGTACAGATAAGCAATAATGGTTTTTGTGTTCAGCCATAAATGTAAATGAATAGTATATTATTCTAAATAATAGGATAATATGCTATGTTTCATGGTTGTTTTGAGCTTTATATAACTTTGCTCACATATTTAAAAAGAAAAAAGAACAAAACAAACCTCTCTCTATAGGGTCATAAAAAAATCCACTGTCATGAAGATTGTTGAAGACTGAAGGAATGAGATCAGCCAGGTAACGCTGAGCGAATGCCCGAGCTGCAATTTTCTCTGCAGTCTCTTTCTGTTTCCGCAGCTTTTCCAGGTGCTCCAGCCTGCGACGTTCCTGTCAAGGCAATTATGCATGCAAAACTTAGAGGCCTTTAGCTGTGACTCCTTTGATCTAGATTTTGAATAATTATCACAGTGTGTGTCCCATAAATAGCAAAGATAGTAAAAAGTACAGATAATGATGATCTCTACCTGGTATTTGCAGCCTCCATGAAACTCCTCACATGAAAGAGTGCTTGAAAGCAAGTCTGGACTTAACCTATGGAGTCCTAAAATACCCCAAATTACAGAGAAACACATTTCTGTAGTATTCCTTTTTTGAATTTGACAAGTCTGTAAAATAAGGGTATGGCAGCTGGCCAAATGAAACCCTTCCCTGATGCCTTAGTGTACATTAATCTCACGACTTTTTGCTTTATTATTGCAGTTCAAGCTGGTTATTTGCCTTGGAATACAATGAAGTTTGGATAAGTATTTCTCAAACTTTTTATCTTCCAATATTAGATCCTATTGCACGTACAAAAAGATTAAAACTCAAGTTGGTTCAGGAAACCATTAGAAAACACAATTATACAAGACTGATAAATAGCAAGTAATTAACACTTGCCTTCTCTGTTTATTCCTATTTACTAAATATTACTAATATGTCACAATACTTTGCAGTCTTGAGATGTATGTGTACACACAGAGTAAAGCATGCATTGTGTGTGAAAGACCAGGAGGTGTCTCTCTTACTTCCAAGAATTCTGACTATTTGTTTTGCACTTTTTATAACAAAAAGGCTTAAGAAACAGCTGTACCAGGTACAGAAGAAAATGCTGTTGGTTTTGACCTTTTTGATCAGGTCAGCTACACCAAGTCACTCAAGCATGACTGCTCCAAATAAACACAACAGTGTGGTGCTGTTGTATGAGAGCAAGTGGCAGAGTGCAGCTGTATGTCACCAAAATGCTTTAAGGTATGTCAAAGCTGACAGTACCCTTTTGGGCATACCCAGCTTATATCACAGGCTGCTGTTCAGCACTGGAGATGTTTTTCTCCCTTCTGACGGGAAGTCCCTTAGGAAGTCTTACCTTCTCCTCTCTGATTCTCCTGTCCTGCTCTTCCAAGCGCTGTAACTCAGCAAACTCTGCATTACGCAGCTCTGCGAAGGCGCGCTGATGTGACCACAGCTGGGCCAGCTCTTCTTCTTCCATGACTTCCAGCAAAGCCTGCTCAACTGTTTTTCCAACCAGCACTTCCAGGATCGGCTTAACTTCAATATCAAAGTCAAACAGCTGAGGATGGGAGTGAAAAAAACAAGAGATAAATGTCCCTTGATCACAATTACTCTTAATAAGGACTGGCAAGGAGAAAAGGAGGATGAACAAAGCCTGACTTGTACTGAAGTCAGGCTGGAGAAGTGCAGGTGGGGGACCAGTGTCAGCTAAGGCAGAGAGAATCACAAGTGCTGCTGGGGGTTAAGTGGTGAACGTGCTGGCCTGAGACACCACACAGCCTCCCACAGTCCCTGTGGGGACTGCCAGCGAGAATCTGAGCACTTATCTGGACCCTATTTCTGCATTCCCAGCCCCTTCTTGGGCTGGACATGTTTTACAGAAGAGAGCATTCCTCAACATTGTATCGCTTAGCTGACAGCAGCAGAACCAGTGTATGTAGCAATACATCTTCCTTAATTTTGCACTTAACCTCAAAGCAGACATTGGTGAGTTGGGTTTGGGCGGGTTTGGTTTGGGTTTTTTTTCTGGCATGTTCTGTGAGGATTAGTTCCTTTCTGTTTCTACTTCAAACTGCATCAGAAATGTGTTTGGATGGGAGAGATATTTTGACAGCACTTGTGGACCTGACTTCATACCTCTCCTTCTTTGATTTGAGTGGCCACATCTTTTCCTGATTTGGCTGGTATGAAGAGTGGAGTGGGTGGTCTGTCCAAAAATTCATCTGTTTGACACTCTCCATCAACCTCTATTATCCGATCACTAATCTCTTCCAAATACAGTTCTAGAAACAAAAGCACAATGAATACTCACTGTGGGTTTCCTTTCATTTTAGCTTTCAATTGGTTTTGATGACTCTATATTCTGAATTACATCCAAAGAGTGCAATAAAATGCTTTCTATAAAGTTAGAAAAAAGGCCTCTCAAAACATAGGTCAGCCTGCTGCAAAGGCCATCTGATGCTGTGTTCTCTGTAATGTCAAGTGCACTTCATGGAAGTGATTCCAAAAACAGTAGTTCACCTAAAGCAAAAGTTTTAAAACCTTCCATTTTAAGCATATATGAAATTTCTCTAATTACACTGAAAAGGGAAGGAATAAGTGAAGCAGTCTTGACTAGTGTTCAAGAATGTACACTGAAAAATAGACCTCCTGGGAAAATGTCACTAATTAGACAAGTTTAGAACCTCTGATTCCAGCATTCTACAATTTTGAACTGTGTGATTTTACCAATTTCATCACCAATTTAGCAAGTGAATATAGATCAACAAGCTTTTGTTTTTAGACAGATATAAAAAAAATGCAGCCTTTTACCTGTCTGCACATAAACATGTTCTCTGCCCTCCACAGGCTCCGGCGTTCCTGGTTGAACTTGCTCTTGTGCAAACCTTCTGGCCAGCACTTGTTTCTGTGCTCTCCTCTGCCTTTTAACCTCAAGGGTATGGGGCTCGGTACTCTGAGCAGGGGTGAAGAAGAAAGAACCCCACAAAACAGAATACACTTTGTACTTGAAAATGATATTCAATTGCCTCTACAGAAAAATGAAGGCTGCTCTTTGATTTTAATGCTAGCTATCTAGTATTTTGGATTTACTTTCTGGGTCCTGGCCCTAAATTGTCACAGACTTAAAGACTGAAATATAAATGGCTGCCTACAGGTACATAATAATGGCACCTAAAGCTAAGAGTAATAATTAATTAATTTCTTATTTGAAAGTGAATATTGTATACAGAACTTTGTTAGATAAAGTATATTAAAAGGGTATGTTTTCAAATTTTGAGAAGTCAAATGGACTAAAGTCCAGTTATCATATTATGAACAGAATTGTTTGTTAGATAAAAATTATAGACCAACTGTTGCTGATGAAACAAAAGAAACTCATAATAATGTTTAAATTCAGTATTCTACTTATAGATTGCTATAAACATCAGCTTTGAACTTCTAAAAGAAAACACACAAAATTCAGTCTAAGAAATGGCTACTGAAAAACACAAAGCTATTTACAAATAGTAGCTTTTAAAAATACTGCTTTAAATTCATATGTGATCAAATTACCTATGTAGAAATATTCTCTGAAAACAAAGCATCACATTTGGGTGGGACTCCAAGCAACCTGGATCAGTGGAAGATGTCCCTGCCCATGCCAGGGGATTGGAACTAGATGATCTTTAGGGTCCCTTTCAGCCCAAACCACCCTAAGATTCTATGATTTACTATTATATCAGTATATAGCAGTAATACAAACAAAATACTTTGGCATCCTCACAAGCAGCTTTTGCATACAGCTGGACCATTTAGCTCTTCTTCTGTGGTAGGACTAACTAAAGTCTACCCCACGACTCAACTTCCCAAGAGCTGCAATTCCCCCTGAGGACACCTTGCATATGATAACAGATTATCGAGTAATGACTTGTGCTCAGGACCAGTACCCTAAAGAAACAGAGAAAGAAAATAAAGGCATCAAGTACTTAATGGGGGGGGGGGTAAAAAAATCAGAACTGCAGAAGTTCATGTGAAACTGAGTGCTTTTCAGAAGAGCTGGAAACAGACACAGGCTGGTTTAACTGGAGAGCCTGTGGCTGCGTGAAATATTGCAAGTAGAATTACAGCTTCGGTAGTTAAAACTATAGACGAGCTTTGCTGCCCTACCGATGGCTTTCCAACAAAACTGCAGCATGGTGCACTCCTGGCAGCCCAGTACCTGCGGTGGGGGAGGACGGACGGACAGAACGTTTCCGCGCACCACCCTCGGGTCGATCATGATGTTGCCGTAGCGCACCGGGCCCTTCTCCCTGCGGCACAGCACAGACAGCGCCGCTGGCGGCTTCCCCCGGCCGGCGGGAGAAAGGCAAGGCGGCGGGGGCTGCGCTCCCCGGGGAGGGAGCTGCGCCGAGGGGAAGGGCGCGGAAAGGCAGCGGGGCAGCGGCCCGCCGGACACCGGCACTCACGTCTCGGCGGCATTGGACAGCTCTCGGTACTTGGGGCGGGGGGGCAGGGAGCGGGGCTGGCTAGAGAAGCTGTAGGGCCCGTCGGGGGCCGCGGTGAGCTCGGAGGCCCGGATGGGCACCACGGTGGGCTCCATGCTGCGGCTCCTCGGGGCGCGCCTGAGGCGGCGCTAACGGCGGCCGTCTCCCGGGCAACGCGCCGCGCGTGCACGGGCCGGCGGCCGCGGGGGGGCGCTGGGGGCGCCCGGAATGGCTCGGGCTGGGAGGCTCCTTAAGGATCATCCATGGGAAGGGACACGTCCCACCAGACCAGGGTGCTCAAAGCCCCGTCCAGCCCGACCTCGAACGCTTTCAGGGCGGGGAATTCACAGCCTCTCTGGGCAGCCTGCTACAGTGCCTCACCACCGTCCCAGCAAACAATGCCTTCCTAATATCGAATCCAAATGCACTCTCTTCCAGTTTGAATCCACTCCCCTTGTCTTGTCGCTACAGGCCCTTGCAATAAGCCCCCGTCCAGCTCTGTTGTCGGCTCTCCGGAGCCTTCCCTTTGCTGTGGGGGCCCTCCCCCTCACGGAGCCCAAGCCTCGGGCCGGGCCGGGCCGGGAAAGCACCGCCGTAGCCCACAGCGCGCCCGCCCCGGCCGAGGCAGTGAGGGCGTCGGACCGCGAGGTGTCACCGTCCTCCCGCCGGGTGATCCCCGGCACTCGCCGCCTCCCAGGGAACGCCGGGTGCGCTGGCACCGGCGGGCAGGGGCTGGCGAGGGTGGCGAAACCCTCTTGGATGGGTTCAGTGCCGCTGTCCTGGAGGTACCGGCTCGAACAGCTGCACCCCGAATTTGTGATCTCCACGTCGGCTGGAGATTTGGGTGCTGCAAAGGTGTGCTGTGGTGACAGAGAGGAGATGAGGGGAGTCCTCACCATGCTGTGCCGCCCGTGGTGAGCTGCGCTCCCCGACAGGGCAAATCACCAGCACGTGTTTTCAGCCTCTGTGAAAAATTTCCATTAAGAGAAACATAAAAGCATTGAAGGGTTACTGATCCAGTGACAGCCTTTTTTTTTTTTTTTAACCTGTGTGGGTAGGGATATGCCTTGATTCTTTTAGCAAGACTTAGCATATAAAATAGCCCATGCCCTTTGTTTCTGAAACCTTTGGTTTAAATGTAATTCTTCTCTTGAATTCTATTTATTTCAGCTCAGTTATGTTAATGCTCCACTGCAGCCCGAGTACTTCACAGGAAGCCTCAAAGGCATGGGGAAAGCTGTGGAGCAGGAGAAACTATTTGAAAAACAAGTTTAAGAAACCTATCCTGAACTGAAAAAAAAAAAAAAAAAAAAAAAACAAAATCAGAAAAAAAAAGAAAAAGAAAAAAAACCACCCAAACAAACAACAACAACAACAACAACAACAAAAAACCACAAACAAACTCAAAAAAACCAACAAACAAACGAAAAAAAAAAACCCTATTGAGGCAGTCCTTCAATATTTGCTTGTGTCTGGGCAAGCCCAGTTAAGTTAATGAATGGTTAAGGAATGGGTTCTCAGTCCAGCCAAGTCAGAGCACTATAGTCCTTAAATTTGACCTGAACCAATACAATCCTTTGATTTTGGAGACCTGACACATATTTTCTGAAAATTTAAGTTTGCCTATATAGTTGGCTATACGGCTATACTGCTTTTAGAGTGGGACTTGAAATCTGGGTAGATCTTTCCAGGGTTTTTACAGATCTGGTGTTTCTCTTCATGTGAAAAACAGCTGCAGCATATCCTAAAAAAAAAAAAAGTCAGTCTAAAGCTGTCCAGAGCGTCCTAGAAATTTGGCTGGAATGGACTGGATAGGAAAACAAGAAGACAGCCTGCAACCACTGCAGTAAGGATTCCTGAGGAGTTGCCTGTTCCTTATTGACCACAAATCTTGTGAAGATGAAGGTGTTGCATCACAAGTCCATTTTGTTAAGCTGGCCCCAGCTGGTGTCTCACTTTTTTGGGAGAATTTCTCATTCATCTGATGTGTTCACTGGTTGAATGGCAGAATGGCAGTGACTCTCTTCTTTACCTCTGTGAAACACTGCTACCTCCTGAGTTACCAGTTCAGTGCAAAGGTCTCTGCAGGTTTATAAGTGACAAAGCCATGCCTGGAAAAAAAAAGACAGCTTTTCTCTATTGCCCCCTTTTATGCTGTGGGTTTTTGGGGTTTTTTTGGGGTTTTTCTGGTTTTTTGGGGGGGGCGGGATTTTTGGTTTTGGGTTTGTTTGTTTGGTTGGTGGTTTTTTTTTCGTTGGTTTTTTGTTTGTTTGTTTTTTGGGTTTGTTTGTTTGTTTGTTTTTCGGTTGTTTTTTTCTAAAAATACCTGGTGAGTTCTGGAACACTTTGTGTCATCACAAGACTGAGCAGGGCAGGATCTAAAACCACACTGATTGCAATCAGATTCCTGCCATTAGTTGCTTTCTGGATCTCACAGTAGCAATGGTTTTTTCACATATTCTTTGGAGGATTTTTTGGACCTGCACAATCACAGTGCCAGAGGTACTGCCTGAGAAATGGGCGTAGCTAGCAAGGAATGAATCGGCCCATCTCCCATATGGCAGCTAAGAAAGGTCTTTTGAAGTGCTTTCAGCTGACTTGCAAGCTGCAGAACAAGGGCTTTATCACCTTCCAGGTTTGCTGTGGGTCTGTTAAAAGGCCTTGAACATACTTGGTTTTTTGTTTGTTTTCATAAGAATTTCCTGGCATTCTACCATACCTTATGGCATGCCCTTGGCTTTCTTTTTTTGGATGTGAAACAAGCAAAGCAAATGTGAAGGTGTCAGTGTGTAGTAACAGAAGATGTACACCCACTATTTCCTGCAGCACTTGGGATGTATCTGTAACTAGTGAGTGACACCTTGAAATACAATATGAGGGATCTGCAGATCTGCAGAGCCTGGGGCTTCCTGGGGCCCCAGCTTGGATGTTGCTAGATTGGGAGACCTTCTGCCACAGTTCATTACACAATGCTGAGCAGACTAGCTGAGTCCAGTTTCCACCATCTTAACTTTCTGAAGCATTTCATAATTAAGAAAGGAAGCAGGTTTATGGATCTAGGCATAATGCTTAGTTGTCAAAAAGGACAGAGAGGGGCATAATGCCTTGCGAGAGCATTGTCTTCTGTCTGGAGGAGGATCGTGGTTGTTTATAAAATCACAGGAATGCTTCCCTGGTGTAAAACTGTGTAATTATATAAAATTTGGGTTTGATTTGGTTTTCTATGGTCTTGAGATGGAATTTTAATCTGTGATTCTTACGCCCTTGAGGCCAAAATGCCATTGCTTTCAAGTAGACATCAAAGAATTACAGAGCAATCTAGACTGAAAAGGACTCTGGAGGTCTTTAGTGTAACCCTCTTGCCTAAGCCAGGACAAATTCAAAGATAGATCAGATGGGTTAGGGTCTTCTTCTGCCAGGAGATTTTTGAAAATCTCCAGGGATGGAGATGCTTGAAATAGCCTTGAAAATTCCAGAAATCATCATGCCACTGGTAATCAATGCCCTGAGATGTCTGATGGAAATCCAAAGCAAAGACATGGATAGCCATCAGTGTGACTGCAGAGATGAAAAAAATCACAGAGCCCAAGTGAGGTGTATATGTACTGTTTTTCCTGATGCTGTGAGAGAGCAATTAATAGAAGTACTCTGAAACCTGTTTCAACTTGCTGCAGTGATGTGATCAGAGAGAATTAGCAAATACTGTGTCAGTATTGTATCACTGGTGTATGCCAGCCTGCTGATGGTGTCTTTGCTGCTGGGCTCAGAGCATCAGAGATAAACAGGCCTGGTCCCAACAGGGAGATACTCAGCTTTTTAAAATTGTCTTGTGCCAACCTGAGAGTTTTGACAGATGAGAGACTGTCCTGGCTTGTAAAATAAGCATGTATTCTATTTTTGCCATCTGTTGGGGGTTAGGCAGTTTTTCTTATCTCTTTCAAGAACAATGACACTGCCAGGAAGATAATCTCCTGCTAATGGGCTATTGAATTACTCACTGTGGCTGGTAAGATTAGTTACATCATCCCATTGGGAGATGCTCCGCCCAGAGGGAGGAGCCAAGCATCCCTGCCACCATAAAACAAGCATTTCTGAGACCGCAGACAGCCTTCTTCGCTGGATTTCCCAGAGGAATCAGGAACCAAGGCCCAGCTGCTCCTTCGCCGCATTTTCAGAACGGATCTACACCCTTCTGCAGATCGCCGCTCCAGGAGGAGCAGCCACCATCTGGCTGGACTACTATCAACACCCTGACTTCTCAGGGTGTCAGTTTTTTCTCACTCTGCCAGTGGTTTTTTGCTTGTGCTAAATTACATTGTTATTTAGTTTTTTTTCTTCCTAGTAAAAACTGTTATTCCCATTCCCATATCTTTGCCTGAGAGCCCTTTTAATTCTGAAATTGTGATAATTCGGAAGGAGGGGGTTTACCTTTTCCATTTCACAGGAGGCTTTTGCCTTCCTTCACAGACTCCTGTCTTTTCAAACCAAGACAGAGACACAGAAGGAAAAATAAATACCAGAGCTAAACTTGAGTTCTGCTGGTGACATCAATATTTTTTTAATAAGCATTGTTAATAATGATACATAAACATTAATAGAAAAGAAAGGAGATCCTATCACTCATATCTTCAACCCAAATTATTAAGCTTCCTTTTCTGTGTAGCAGCACAGCTTCCTCTTGACTCCAGTTCTGAGTTTGTGGGTTGGGCAGGACTAGAAAGTTTCGGTTCTCAAGACCTTAATTTCTTCAACACTAGTGAAAAAACAGAACTTATTCATCATGGTTTCCAGACAAAATTTACAATGCTGTTTCCCTCTACACTTCACCCTCTGACTCTCAGTGCCATTTTCCCTAGGTTGCCTTTCCTCCATGTTCCCTACAAGCTTTGTTTTTCAGTGTGTCTGCTCTTCGGGCTGCATTCTTGACTCTTGCCACCATGTGCTTTCAGAGAGAGTGACTAGAAGCAATTCTGAAAGGGTGATAAAGCACCTTAGAGAGTGGAGCACACTGAATTTTAAACTATCATTCATTAGACTATCAAATGGAAAATCAATTGTTGGTGATCTTCCTATTTAAGCTCAAATAGACTGTGTGCTGCTATCCTGCTCCAGCTCCTTCTTACCTCTCCCTGTATTGAACAGGGCTCTCCCACTCCATCTTTTCACCTCAGGAAGCTCTGCCTCCTTATTTTGCATCTCCCTGTATAGAGAGCAGTTGTACAACTGCACTAAACTTGCAGAGTAAGAAACAAGGCAGATCTGCTTCTGTTGCTCCTTCACTTTAGTCTTGGTGTTTTTTCATCTTGATATAAATTTCCTTTTATAACATCTCTGGGAGGCAGATCAGTATCACCCATGCATAATTTGAGATAAACTGCACAGTCCAAAAACTGCACTGGGAAGGAGGCCTTTTGGAAAAAACAGACCCAGATGTTGAACTTCCTAACTACAAGTCTCTGTTCTTTATCTCGAAATCATCCTCCTGATGACCTGTGGAGAAATAAGGACTGCTCTGCTCTTTCTCACACACAAGGACTTCTCAAGTGCCATGTCTTCTGGTGTCTGCAGCTCACAAGATGGGTGTGCATCTCTGTATTGTATTGTGTAACAGTGGGTACACTTCAGAGTATAGCCCTGCAAAGTTGTTGAATGACACTGTGGTTGCCTTCTCACCTGGTCACCAGTTGTGCTGAAGAAATCTGGTAAGTGAATCACAGGCACAGCTGCACAGGTGCATCTGCTAAATCTTTATGGTGGAGAGACTTGCATGGCCCAAGACTGTGCAGCAAGCATGTGGAAAAACAGAAAAATCCATAATCTGTGTTGTAAGAGCATCTTCTCTGATCACCTGACTTGGAAACTGCTTGGATTTTTTTTTTTTTTTCAAATACAGTTTTATAATTTTCAGTATAACCTGTAGGATACTGAAGGTGCAGGGCTTGAACATGAACTGTTGCATTTGTCAAGGAAGTTGGTGGGAGGTTTGTGGGTTGTAGGAAGGAAGAGTTTTGAGCAGCCGTTGGATCAGTTCTGTAAATAGACTTGTTGGCTGAAGAGCATGTTTTGTTTAGAAAGTGTGAAACCCTTCATAGAAACCTTTTCATATTATTACCTAGTAGAGGAAGCAGAGCTCAATAGTCAGCCGTGTTTAGAATTTTTGAACCATTTGTTCAGACTTATGTGCTGCCACCTCAGGTTAGAAAAAGAAAATAATCTGTTTTCCTCTCCCTTTGTAGAAGAATAGGTAGAACTTGGAATGGGTTTCACTCAAAAGTGAGATTGAAATTGTTGTATTTATCACAGTCAATGCTAAAGACTGATTAAAACAATAAAAACAATGTATTTATAGAAAAAAACATTATAAGATAATTAGTATTTCTGAATAACTGAGAGGCAGAAAAAGCAATTTTTTACCTAGCATCCACAGAGACTTGCAGACAGCTACCTATATGATAGTCAGCTGTCCATATGAGGATTACATCACTTCTCCAACAGTGGTTGCCCTTTTCCCATGGATATTTTTCTCTCTCATTGTCAGACTTTTTATTTAAAAATTGCTCTGACTTCTGAATTTTTAGCTTTTAGAAGATCCTCTGAAGTTTTCACTCTGTTCTGATGACACATGTGATAAGGACTGACTGCTAACAAATTCAGAGAAAAATGTAACCAGAAAGCCTACCGAAGCTGGGTTTCCTTTTCCTGTAGTCAGAAATTGTCCTCCTGGAAACACATGATAGTCACACTAACTGTGGTCTGCCAGACTGCTGCCAGAGTAGCATCATGTTCTTATTTGTTCAGAGGTCACCCCTGTGATAGCCAAGTGGCCTCACTGTAGTAAAAAGTAATATTCTCTTCTCAGGTTGGGAGACCTCCCTGGGTACAATGGGAAGCTGAAATTGTCACTTGCAGTTTATGAGCAAGGAATGAGACAACTTGGGAATAACCTGGTGTAGTGCTGCAGCAAACCAGCTGGTCTCCTGTGATGTATCAGCACCAAAACCAGAACAGTCAGTACAGAAATAAAAACTCCTATTGCCAGACAAAAAACAACACAGATGGGGGTTTTATCAGCTGTGATACTTCTTCATGCAGTAATTAGAGACATTTGATAGCAATATTACAAAAGGAACCATACATAAAAGCTGTCTGTGTGGAACTGAGCTATGAACCAGTAATTTTATTATTAGCTTTTAACATCAATATTAGCTTTTTAATATCAAAGTATACATAACCCCAGCAGAATCCCCAAACTATCTGTTTTGGCTTTAGTATTAGAAGAAATTAGAGACCTAGTTCTAAGCAAAAGACTGAAGATGAAAAAAAAAAAACAAAAAACCCCAAACAAACAAACAAACAAAAAAACCACCAATAAACAGATCCAAAATTCTTGGCTTTATTATAAGTGGACCACAGTCACATCCTGCAGAGTGGTTTTGTTTCAAAAACAACAGAGTTCTGGGTGATCAACAGGATGCTCTACATTCCCTAATACTACCTGTCCATGCAGGGTATGCAGTCTTGTCCAACAGTAACATGATGTCCAAAGATTTCAAATCCTATTTCATCAAGCTGCATATAGTATAAGGAACTCTGAAGAGCCAAATGCACACACACAAAAGGAAAACCCAGCTGTCCATGTTGTAAAGAGGTAAATATGAAATACAAAGTGAGGACCACAAGGTGGGTGTAATGCCATCCACTAGCATTTTTACCATGGGTTTGTACCAGCAAATATTACATCAGTGTGGCATCTTGTGCCTGGGACACACAGGTAGCGATCATGGGGGGAAGATACAGAAGAAAGATCTTACATAGAGCAGTGGTTCTGTTCTGTGACTGTGTCCAGAACAGAACCACTGGTTCTTGGGTTATGTTAAGGCAGCTCTCACAGAAAGTGACCATGGCAGTAACAATTCTGTTGTGCATCATTGCTAAGTGGCTAGAAGTTGTTCTTCCTCAGGTGTGAATTCATTATCTCTTTAGTTTTCACAGCTCCCAGAAGTCAGTGCCCTTCAGATAGTAGCTCTGAGAAGAGATCAGATGAGAAGGCTTCTCCCTCAAGACCTTGCTTGCAGAGGTATTGTAAATCAAAGGCGACTCAGACGTTGTGGAGGGAGAGAAAATTATGCATCTGACTCCATCATCAGAAGGCTAAATAATCACTTTATTATACTACACCATATACATTGCATCTAAGCTGAATCTGCCATGCACTCACCCTTGCTCACAACTGCACAGAACTGCAGCCATCTCCTGACTGCTCCGTGACTGTCAGCAGACAGTCTGACACACACACACACTCTTGGCCCTGATAGGCCAAGGGAACAAAACATCCTCACTTTGGGTAAACAATCTCCATTTGCACTCTACTCTAGCACAACACAGGCACAGCAAGAGAGATAAGAATTATGTTTTTCTTCTTCTCTGCTTGTCTCACAGCTTTTCTCTGTTCAGAGGGCATGTGAATACCACACAGAGGCAGGAAAAAAAATTACTCATAATGCCTGTTCTCAAAGAACATGAGCAAATTACTGAAAATATCCCTTACACCATAGTTGGTGCATTAGTTTCATGAAGCACAGGGGCAACAGCTTATTTTGACTCATTATTTCACCTTAACCTAGTTCCAAATGTCCTTCAATCACAGCTGACAGCCCATATTCCATACAACAAGAGATGTGCAGACCACTTGCTGAAATCCCAAAAATTCAAGGACCTCTGGTCATGGAAAGTTCATCCTGAGGTTTTCCATGGTTACAGCTGTGAATTGAGGTCATCACCGGACTTTATGAATTCTGTAGTTTTTTTCTTGTAGCTTACTGGGACTTTCCTTCTCTCATTCTGATTCTCTGTATTTACAGAGCCAAAAACAAGGCGAGGCATGTGGGTGGGACTGAGGCTAGATGAGTTTTGATGGGGCTTATTGCAATAACTATCAGTGCAGGTGAGACAGGAAAATGTGTAAGAATTGGAAGGGGTAAACTGAAACTAGCTGACAGAGAAGTGGTTTGAGGGATGGAGAGGAAATTAAATTGGGATTTTGAGAGCAACTCAAAGGTTGGGGATTGTTCAATTATAACAGAAATAGCTGGATGAGGTCAGGAATGGTGGCTGGGAATGGAGAGGGAATGAAAATGAGGCAGAGATAAGGGCTAGGGATGGAAAAGATAAAGGTCTGAGTCAGAGTTTTCTGTGGGGGGATGGAGCAGAAAGCACCAAACTCTGGGGTGGGGGATAAGCATGAGAGCTTAAGCTCAAGAAGGCTGCTTTCAAAGGTGCCTAAAATCCCAAATGTTACTGTTTCTCTGATGGCAGTAAAAATGTCAGCCCTAGATTATAGAGCCCTACATTCATAGTATCTAAATGTATCATCTATGTGTGAGGTGGGGATCTGAGCTTGTGTTACAAAGACTGGGAAAGGATTTTACAACCTAAGTATCGGGAATTGTAGCTATTTTTTATGCATTAGGAGATTCCTATGGTCATAAGGTATCCAAATGACTTGAAGGGACGCCTTACTTCAGACAACTGTGTTCTACCTGCACTCAATTCAGTCCCGGGAATCCAGAGAAATAAGACACAGAGAGCCTATGCCTCATTTTCTGCAGGCTGTGCAGAAGATAAAGCACAAGCTTACGTAAATATAAGCTTTTCTAACAGATAAATAAATGTACATGTCTATATCTGCAGTCTGCACCTGAGTGTTTGAATGCCTGCAGTCTGAATGTTTGTGAAACCTGCAGGCATACTGTTTCTCTCAATCGTCACTAATGTTTGGACATAGAGTTGATATTGATACCATCATCCCTTTTCTGTAAGTTGCCATCCTAATTCAAGTGGCAGGGAACAAGTTTGCAACTTCCTAGTGTACAACCTGGAAAGAGGTACTCCATGAGGATCTTCTTTGTTCTTCTGTTTGTTCTTTCGAATCCTAGCAAATGAGACATAGCTACATGTCCAAAACCTGGATGTCTGCTAGGCAAACTGTACTGGGGAATGCCAGAATTAAAAATTTCTCCTTTGCTGCACAAGCTTTTTTCCTTACCAGTGCAGGTGCATCCTGTGGGGAAGAACAGAGTGCACCATGTGTTTGAAGACAACAGTAGGATGCAAACATAAGGGACTGAATTCAAGCTGCATCACCAGCATTAATTCCAGCATTGCCTTACAAGGCAATGGTTTGGATTTTCTGCTTTAATATTACTTTTTTCGCTCTTCCAGTCCTACGTCCAAATTCACGTTTGGAGTGTCTTAATGAAATTTAATTTAAAAATTCTGTATATGAAGGAAGTGGTGCAATACTGATGATGGAGAAACTTGTGAAGAGTGGGAGGCTGACTGCCATCATTCAACTCTTCTACCAAAATCCATCTCCAGCTGACCCATTTGTAAATGGATGTTTGGTCTTTCTGGCTGAGGAGTCAAAGGCAGCTTTGGCATGGCACTTGTAAAATAGATAATCCACTTGTTGGATATAGGAGCTAAAAGACCTTACTCTTGGAGTCCCAGATAGTTGGTCTGGATCCTGGGATGCGGTAGGGTGGAGTGGTAGCATGATGAAATGGTTTTCTGAACCAAAGGCAGATAAGTAAGTGCTAAAGCAAAGTTCTCTACTTCCTGTGTCATCTAGTCTTTTGAGGTCTCTTATCTGCCTGTATAGAAGAAAAATCACTTCTGTGGAGAGATATGATGTGAAAATAACTCTGACTAAACAGTTAAGTCTCAAGGGATGAAGGAAGTCAAAAGTTATCTGTCATTGAGGAGGTAAGTATACTTTGGGGTCTGTTTGCATTCAGATTTTCTTTAATCATGGTGTTCCCTGGACTTCAAGAAATGCAAGAGCAGGATGAGGGGGACTAGGCCACTTTTCTATACAACTCCTTCACCTCAGCCCTTTTTGGTTTACAATTTATAGAGCTTCTCTCTCTTCTTTTTCCTTCACCAATTGAAGGAGATCTTTTCCAAATGGTCCTTCTTATCCAGGAGCTGGAAGATATAGACTCATCTATACTAAATATTTAAGCCCAGGTAAACTTTCTGAGTGGGATTGTCATATATGCCTTAGGACACCTTAGACCTAAAGAGAGATTTTCCTCATCTCTGGTGAAGTGACCGTGCTTATTCACCCTGGGTTTGCTGGTGTGGTTACAGAGCAGGAATCATCTTGGGAGACTAAGTCTTCTCACAGTCAAAAAAGAATAAGTCACTTAACAAAGAAGGAGCTGTATTGGGGTTTGATTACATTTCAAGGTTTGTGTTTTCTGTTTTGTGGCTTCTAAGACTTTTCACTGCACATGAACTATCTCTTCATACTTGTTGTGTCACGTAGGTAAGATGCCTGTGTTTTTTACACAGGAAAAATATAATTCCACTTAACACAGAACAAGAGGCAATAGGCACAAATTGAAATACAATAAAATTCCATATGAATGCAAGGAGACACTTTTTCTCTGTGAGTCTGGTCAAACACAGGAATAGATTGCCCAGAGATGTTGCAGAGCCTCCATCTGTGGAAATATTCAAAAACTGTCTGGTCACAATCCTGGGCAACCTGTTTTATCTGACCCTGCTTGGGCAGTGGGGTCGGACAGGATGATCTCAAGCCTCACTGGTTCTGTGACTCAGGAGATGCAGATTCTAGAGGAGGTAAACACCTTTTGCATCAGAGCCCTCTCATTCAGATTGCTTGGAAGCAGAGTGCCCCAGTTTGGGTGGCTGACAGAAGTGTTTTCTCTAGTTGAAGCTTACCAATATGGTTCTTCTCATCATTACTTCTATCAGGTCAGGCACCTACCTTCCCTTTTCTCTGTGTCCTGGGAATATCTACACCTGGAAAACATGATTCCTGAGAAGATGGGTACAATTTTTAATGTGTTTCACTTTTGGAGCAGCATCAGCTCTTTGCAACTTAGCTGCTGTTATGTGGTAGTATAGGTTGTTTTCCTGTCAGAGAGGGATTTGTAGCCTGCAGCCTCTGACAACAAGAGCAGTGATACTGCTGGCCATTTACTTTGCTTCCTGCTACTCAGTATGCTACATCATTCAAGCAGACCTGCAGTACCTGTAGAAAAGTAGGTACAGTACAAGTAGGGCCTGGATATTTTAAAACCAAACAATGGACACTTAAGCATTCATGCAGAAAAATGTTTTATTGTAGTGAAGTTACACAGGAGAAAAATGTCTCCCTGCTTCTGGTTTAAGGCTATACTGACCCATAAAAGCACATTGCACTTCCAGTCATTTTTACAAGTTTATAAGAACACCATCTACTATTTTCTTTTTTGTCTTTTTAATTTTAAATTAACTATAACTATTTAAAGCTGGAATCCAAAATATTTCCTTGTAGGCATTTTTGTTTCTTTTTTCTTTCCTGCTTTCTTTCTTACTTTTCCTTTCTTGCTTTTCCTTTCTTTGCCTGTCCAGTTTATTTAGTCTAAAAGCACCTCAGGACACATGAGGGTTACTTCATACTTTCCCATAATGACCTCATAGGGCTCTAACCCCAGGCTCAGTGTACAACACTATGCTGCTTAGTGGTCAGATCATTTGTATCACCAGCAAGCAGGAAGATGGAACGGCAGCACATACAGGGGGTTTATGGAAGAGTGTTGAAGTGACCTAGATGGCAGAATAGCTCTTCACCCATTAAGGTAACTGCCAGCCCACATTTAATGCAGAAAATCAGCAAAGCACTGCATCAGCCTGGCACACATACACACACAAAAAATGGTACAGGGTCTGTGACTATACAGAAAACATAAAGAAGGTGAGACAGGTTTTGGACCTGCCAACCTTAATTGTCATTTAAGGAAAACAAACACAACACTGTTTATCATCTTCTAACTACTCTTCACACACAACAGGTAATGTACAACATACTAATTTACATTTTTACATAATGATACACAGATCTTCACCACCAACAACACTTGTGGTGAAAGGATGTGACATGTCAAGATGACTGACACTTCAGAAAAAAAGTTCATGCAGAGCTAGCTTATTCTTTGTCTCTTGAATGTAAAATCCTACAAATGATTAGCAAGATATCTATTTTTACAATATTTACTTTGTACAGTGCAAAGAGGAAGGACAGGCTTTTTAAACGTAGGACTCCTTAGCATACTGGATCTGCTCTACCTCAAAAACCGGCTGGCTGCACCTCTGAGCCACATATTCAAGTTTGTTCTTTTGACAGGACTCAGACATGGCTCTCATCCGGTAGACTCCTGGGGTCACGGGTAAATTCACACGGGAGTTTACTCCTACAGAGATGCTGAAGGTTTCAGTTTCCATGTCAGAATCCTTTGTTGCAGAAACTCTGGCCCTGCGTAGATCCCTCAGATCCATATATGCTGTGTCCTGTGCACTGTGGCTGCAGGGATGAGGCAGCAAAACATCCTGGTTTGATGCTGCTAATCTCAGAGTCTGAACCGTGACATTTTGGGAGGGAACTGTAGTGGCCAGGCAGTTTTTAACCGCCTCTTCATAAGAGGGTGGTCTTCTAGGGTTTTTCTGGTCTACCTCTCTGAACACTTCATCAACTGACCTGAGACGGGGCCTTTGCTGATAGTCCACAGGCAGTGGTTTGTCATCATTATGGCTGCCCTCCTGGACAATTCTGCAGGAGAAGTGATCTTCTTTCTTTGTGAAACTGTCCCTCTGAAAAAACATGGGTTTTCCAGACCCCCAACTTTGGGTTTTTATTAGTGTTTTCCTGCGGTTTGCAAAAGAGAATGACATGGAATGTTTTTTGATCTCTCTGCTAGGTGTACTGCAGTCTTCAGTGGCCTTGACGGAAAAGGACTGAGGCCTATTTAAAAAGGTTTTTTTAGGACTAGAGGGTGAAACTACTGGGGAGCTGGTGAAAACTGAGCCATCAGAACTCTCCAGGGAGCAACTGGAGGATGTTTTTGGTAGAGAGTCAGCTGACAATTGTGAAGGTAAGCCTGCAAGACGTTCCTCCAGTGCCTCCATCCATAGCAGTTTCTGCTGAACTGGAAAATTGTCCTCACTTTTGTTTAGTCTTTGTTTCCTTATTGTGTCATCAAGGCAGTTCTGGAAGGACAGGTCTGACTCTGAGTACCTCCTGTCCATTGTGCTGATGTCATTTCTGAAATTAGTCAGGGAAGGGGCAGAGATATTTGTTGGATATTTTCTGCTCACAGTAGCACTCCTCCCTTTGGCCTGCTCCATCTCAGAGGTACAGGGGCTGCCTTCTGCTTCAGGATCTGGGCTGTCATAGGCAGAGTCATTCTGATGACCTGCACAGAGTTGTTCTGCAGGGAGAAAGCAGACATTAGTTTTCATTGACCAGCTGAGGATGAAAGAGAACTACACAGAGAGAGTTCAGAAGAGGGCTTCAACAGTCTTGAACCCTCTGTGTTTTCACAGATATAGTCACATATCAAATTCAATAATTTGGCCCAGTTGGTGACATCCCCACTCTCTTCTCATACCTGTGGAGCTGTCTGTGTGCTCTGGTGACTCCTCAGCCAAGGCACAGGCAGGGAAGGCAATGTCCTCCTCAAATATTTCCAAGCAATTGTTTATGAGGAACTCCACCAACACTGTCACCTGCACACAGAAAACAGCCCATTTCAGTCAAGACATATTGAAGATTCTTTCCTGACCCTGCCTGCTGTCTTTGTAGGAAGGACAGCACAGAACAGGGAGGATTCTGCCTTAAAGTCCAAGGCTGAATCTACCATGGGGGATAAGGCCTGATGCTGCAGACAATACAGACAAAACACCATCAGCCACAGCTTTGGCCTTGCTGCCCGAGGGCCCAGGGGTGACAATGGCCACGGGTGCCCCTTGCCCTCCACATGCAAAGTCTGCAGGAGCTGTGCTGTGACTTTAGGGGCTGCAGGGCAGCTGCTGCTTTTGCTCAGAGGAGGCGAGGTGAGGGCCAGCCTGGCCCATGCCATGCCATGGCAGGCTGAGGGACACCTGAGCTGAGGGGCACCTCCAAGGCCCAGGGGTGCTGTTCTGTTCAGCTGCTGCAATGGCAGTGGCATGGATCCCTATGGATGGCTCTGAACTGCCCCAGAGGGAGCGGCTGCTCGGAGAGTTCAGCGCACCTTGTCGTTCATCTCCTTCTGCACTTCCAGCGGGAGCGCGCTCTCCGTCCCTGGGCTCAGCATATTTGGGCCAATGCAGATGGCCAGGTTGCTGGAGTCCATCCTGTTGGTCTGGGCATTCTGGCTGATGTGGTGGAGCAGAGAGAGCAAGAGCTTGAGCAAGACGAGGTTTGGTCTCGGCAGCTTGTCAGCCACCCTGCGTGAGCACAAACAAAATGTCACGTTAGTTGATGGTGCGGTGACCTCTGCTTCTCAGTTTGAGCAAGTCTCAATTAAACTTAGAGTGACACCACTTCCTCCAGAAAGGGGCATGTGTGTGCTCTCTGTATATTTCAGAAATCCCCATCTGCAGCTGAGTGTGGTTGTGCTGTGGGGTTTTAAGCACTCCCAGTCAGCCCCCACACCTACTGTTCCTGACGACCAAAACACAGTGGTGGTCTCCATGTGCCCAACTTCACCCCCAGCGGCTGTGAAGGCTCCATGTCAGTGCCTGTCCCACAGCACTGTGACCATGTTAGCTGAGGCACTGCAGCCTCTGCCCTGTTCCTGCATTGGTGGTTTCATAAAGCAATCTGAAGTAATTTCAGGAAGTGCTGCTGCTGAAGCCCTCTAAAGCAAACCCCATGGAGCAACAGCAAGCTGATACAAAGGACAGGCTTTTAAATGAGACTCTTGATTTCAAAAGACACTGTTGGCCTCTACCAGCCACTCCATTACATTGGCAGTGGTTGCAAAATTTCCTGGTTAAAAAACTTACGCTTTCAATTCTTCAATTTTTTCTTCCTTGCTTGGCTTCTCTAGAGCTTGCATCCATTTCTCATAGAGGTCAGTTGATAGGAGTTTGGAGGGAATATTTCGGAGAAAGTCCTGCAAGGCCAAGAGATTTAGATGAAATTTTGACACTCTCCCTGAGCACAGAGAGAGTATTACTGTCACCTGGGCTCTCTAAGAGGCAGGTTGACTTGAGCTACCTGACCATCAGCACTGACAGAGCAGTGCAATGCACAAATGCACTTGCACTAGTGTAGTAACAGGATCCAGCTTTCAGTTGCTTTTCCTTCACTCACAAATCTCACTATTGCTCCCTGGGAGCATGCTGGGCAAGAGGACAACGTGAGTTTCCTCAGGAAATCAGCAGCCTAACAAGTAGGACTGACAACCAGGTAGAAAAGGCCAAACTTTCCTAAGCTTGAAGAATTCAGTCTGGCTTAGTTCTGGGCTTAGCCAAGAGTCCCACCTAGATCAGCTCGGAGCACTGGATGGGTCCTGTGCATATGAGCAATGTCCTCCCACCAGTACAGTTCAGAATTACTCACCTTCAAAACCACTGCCAGCAGGTGCACAGATTTGCTTTTCAGATCAACATTCCCGCCTTTGTTTAGGTCCTCCTTCAATTCCTTTCGTGCTTTCTCATTGGCAGTTTTTCTGAATATCCCTTCAGTAGAAGGTCCTTTCATATATAATATGGCCAGGAGATCCTGCAGGGAAAAAATCAGACAGGAATGGAAGAACGGTTACTTGGATGAAGGAAGTTAGCAGGTGAACATTTCTATAGAAATAGAAGAAAAATTGTCTGGAGGTACACTGTACTCTGATTAGTTCTGTATCTAGTTCTTGCTCCAAGTACATTATGTGGGAAGTAGTCTTGATTTTCCCTTAATCCACCTTCTTTTTGAACTGATGAATTCCACTAACTTCAGTGGAGCCATCCTTGCTTGTTTCTAGAAGGAAGCAAGGGATAGCTTCAATCTTAGTTCACATCCCCTCTCTCACAAGCCAGGCAAATATTACTTAGTAGAGACAAATGCATGTCTATTGGGAAAGCCAATTCAATGGAAGAACTGTTACAAGACCATTTTTATTCAGAAGTTATTGTTTTGTTTTGTTTTTTTTTTTTTGTGACAGTCCATAGCTAAACACTTGTTTTTCATGGGAATACAGAAATCCTTGGAAGTTTATGCTGCTGAAAGATTCATTTAAATTACTTATTTAAAATCAGATATTATTATATTAAGAAGCAGATCTTTCATTCTTTCACTCCAAATTGCTTCCAGTGAAAGTTGGCCTCCGACATCAGGGATGGGCCCTGAGCTTATCAAGGGCATGTGTGTTGGGAAACACCAGAATCATCTCCTGGATGATACAGCAGAAGTACTGGGTATCCTGCCTCACACTTAAGTCAGAGGTATCACAGAATCATAGAATGGTTTGGGCTGAAAGGGGCTTAAAAGATCATCTAATTCCAACCCCCTGCCATAGGCAGGAACACCTTCCACTAGACCTGGTTGCTCCAAGTCCCATCCAACCTGGCCTGGAACACTTCTAGGGATGGGGCAGACACAGCTTCTCTGGGTGACCTCATTACCCTCACAGCCAAGAATTTCTTCCCAATGTCCAATCTAACCCTGCTCTCTGTCAGTTTGAAGCCATTTCCCTCTTGTCCTGACACTCCAGGCCTTTGTAAACAGTTCCACTATAACTGTGCCTCCTTACCTGGACTGGCTGGGGCAGCGTGTCATCTTCCCCACAGATAAGTGCCAGAGGATGGCCAAACAGAGTGATTTTGGTACCCAAATCTAGCTGTCCTGAGGAATTTCTTTTGGTAAGGCTTTGTCTCAGAGTAAATGACTGCGATATCACCTTCTTTCTTTTCTTTGTTCCATCTGCTGCAAGTAAAAGGGAAACAAAAGATTAATTTAAAATTAAAAACAAAAAAAACTGCGTGGTCTTTCATCTCTGTGCAGTGCAGAGATGTATGTTGAAACAAACCAAAATGGGAGAAACTGAGAGACAACTAAGTGGTTACTAGGGAAACAACTGCCTAAACAGTAAAACTGTGGCCATACCCCTAAGGCCACCACCTTTCCTGTTTTGGGTTGGGTGTTTTTTAGATTCTAGTCACTGTTTCTTCTTAGAGAGTGGGAACATACAAGGTACAGATATAACAACATTTGTAGAGATTTTTGATATTGCAGTAGTTTCTCTGATAACTCTGAGGCAGATATACCACTTAGGCAGCTGGCAATGACAACAATTTTCACTACATGGTCAGGTTGTGCCCCTGCCTTAGGGCAAGAGTAGAAGTAGGGGCTCCTAGTTTTTGACCTCTTTCACAGCCTGAAATGAAAACATATGGCTCCAGCTCTGCCAGCTTTGGAGCCAGCTCTAATGACAATGCTCTAGAGCTAGTGCTTGTCTCCTAGCCAGTGGAACATGATATCTGCTCCAGAGGATGGGAGCATCAGAGTAAGCGCTCACTGGCTTCATGGTTAGAAATATCTTAGCATGGGTTTTGCATCTGCTTCATAAAGAGGAGGGCCAGGAATTTGAAGAGGATAATTGTATTGCAGTGGGGTGGGTCTTTTTTTCCCCTTTGACAAACAGTAAGAGAAGGAGCCTTTTGCAAGAAAGATTTCTAAAGGATTTGCCTTCTGCAAATTTGCAATAAATGTCATGCCTTCTATTTCGAAGTGAAGTTGTCTTACCCAGATGAGAAATTCTCGGGACCTCTCTTTGTGACTTAGCATAACGTCTTGGTAGGTAGGGGTTAAAAAAATTTGAGAAAGTCACCTAACATTATAGTGTAGTTTAAAATATTAGCTTCTGATACTCCTGAAAACTGGTCTGATATGATTGTCTGCTCCAAATCTGACTCTGCTTTGTTTATGGTCTGCTCTGGGTTGTTTACAGCTGCTGAGGTTTTGCATGGTGAGAAAAAACAAGTACTAGTCCTGCTGCCAAGAGGGTTCATTTTTTCTGGTGTGCAACATCTGGTACAGTACTCACTTGCAGTGCCACACCTCAAAGGCGATGCTTGAGTGAGAAAGAAACACATTTACTTCCCATTGCTACCAGGGAACACAATGAAACCTGGCTCTAGGGACCAGGAACGGGAATACAAGACCTCTGGCACTCAGCACTGTCACCTCTGCCACTGAGCATATAGAAAAGAAGTAACTTGCAAATGAGTGGCTCTCCAGAGCTTAAGCCCTCTCCTGGATGGGAACTGTGGCTTGCTCTCCAGGAGGGGGAGCAGGCAGTTTCGGGTGGTTTTGCACAAGTGCCAGCTTGCAAGCATTATATAAGAAGGCAGTTCCTCAGTTTGTTTTTGAAACTCACCGTTTGAGAGGCAAAGTCTGTCTTCAGTATCTGCTGGGACTGACAGGGGACATTTCTTGGCATCAGCCTGCAAAAAGCATGTTAGGGTTACAGAGCTGCCACAGTAGTGAGAGCCACCAGCAACTTGCTGCAGCTCCTCAGAAATCTGGGGAGGCTCTGGGGAATAACCAGACAAGCCCAACACCTGCTAAAGAGGTGCCTCAGCCCAGGACTGACACTGCCTCACTGCCTGGTAAAGGGGTCTGTGTTAAACTCTGCAGCCAGACACCCCAGTCGTGCCAGCAGGTCACAACCCTCCGCTCTTTCAAGCTGCGCTTTTGATCCAGAGAAGCCATAGCAGAACACAGCCTCCTTTTTTGTGTCCTCTCCAGCACTGGAAATTTCCTTCCAAACTCCTCTGGGGAGCCTCGATGGCTTTGAAACCTTCAAGATCCCTGAGCAAAGCTCCTGGTGAGCCAGGGGAATGCACAGACTGCCCACAGCAATGCCCTGCTCCCTCTGCTCAGAGCACAGAGCTGCGTTTGAAGAGCTCTGCCCGCTCCTGGATGAGGGTGGTCAGCCAGCAGCTACTGGAGGAGTCACCCCTACTTTGCTAAGGTATCTCACACCAGTACCCAAGAAGGATCCAGGAAAATGTAAGGGCTGCTTACCTCTGTCTGGCACTCAATCAGACTCTCCATATTCCCAGCATTTAGCGTCTTTGACTAGGCAAGAAAACAAAGACACTGCGTGAGTAATTGGATCCTATGGTTTAGGAATCAGAGCTTTTCAAAGTCACTATGCTGACAGAGCTGAAATAATTAAGATACTCACAGTATTACAGCTGCTTAACACTTTCATTAGGAGTTTGATTGGAGGAGCTCTGGACAGTCTGGTTTCCTTCAGTCCTTTTGTTTGCCTGTTTGTTGAACAGGGAATGGACAAAGAGTCTTGTAAAACTGCCCCCTTCTTGGCTTTGTCCTCTGCAAGCCAATCTAGCGTGTATGATCCTGAACCAGCAAGATCTCCCACACAATTATAAAGCCCTTCTCTGGAAGGGCATTCAGCCCTGCTGCCCTATCTGCCTCCTAATTCAAACAAAATAAAAGCAGCTTTCCATTTTTAATCCATGCAAAAAGTGAGCAAGTGGTGACAGCTATGTATGGTTATTAATCTGCACACCCGAGGCTCAGCAACTCTGTCAGCTCTGCCCATGAGCTGTGCTTAGTGGGTGCACCTCTTCCCCATGTACTTTTTTGTACATCTCTGTGCAGCTGCATCTGAAGCTCTCCACTGATTTCAACCATGATGCCACAGATTTTTTCAAAGGCAGTACTTACCCAAGAAGCGAATCCAGCCAGAGCTCCTTCACCTCCCGTGAACTGCAGAGTAAAGGAGAAACAGCATCACTCCCCACTGCTACTAATCCTTTGGACAGAGGCAGACGACTAAACAGTGCATACCACGTGTGCTGCCTTATATATGCAGAAGGGGCAGGTGGAAATTCACAGGCAGGAAGAAGCATCATGGGGCAGGACCAAGACACTACCAAATTTCTGGCTTCCTCTTTCCTTTTAGAGGAGATACTTTTTTGGGTTTTCCCCCCCGTTAAAGAAAAAAAAGAAACTCTGGTAGCTGTTATGGATGGAAAAGATGAGACACTTGCCAGGTAAAGGTTCCAGCTATCATCACCAGCATGAGGTGAGATGTGCAGAGGGGGCTGCAGTGTAGGCAGCTTCTCTTTACCATTAAAGGGCAGTGGGTACAGTCTGTCCTTTGCTCAGAGATATTAGATTTGGCAGTTTAAGAACGCACTGCCAGATCAAGCTACACTAAGAACAGTGAAAACAACGGGGCGGTGGAATAGACAAGATTCAGAGAAATGTTTCTTTATAATTTTTTAAAAGCTAATTGCAACAGTTTACTGTCTACAAGCAGATGTAGGCACACATTTTGTCAGTACTAAGTAGTTCTTGAGAATCTAGGTACTGGACATCTATAGACAAAGTGGTGTAATGTAGTAATTTAGTAATGTATGAGAGTACATAATTTAAAAGTCTTGTTTAAAATAAATCTTAATAAGACATATTTGTGTGCACATATTAAAATTTGATTCAAACAAAGAGATTAAAAAAATCTAGGGAAAATCTACCTCTGCTTGACCTCTATCATTCTGTTGGTGACTGCCCCCCAACGTGGGCATATCATGAATACAGCACTCACTCTACCAGGCCATTATGAAAATTCATTAAGATTTGATGTTAAATATATGATATTATTTCTATTGATTTATTGACTGAGGCAAATTACAACCCTGTTCTGCCTGCCAGACTGCTGATCTTGTGAAAAGGAGGAGTTAAGGCTGAAAGTCAGGATTGGGAATTCTTCAGCAGTGGATTTAGGTGGAAAGCATACTTGTGAAAATGTGGCCTTTCTGCTGCTTCTCTTGTAGATGCTGTGTTTCACATGTGCAGAGGATGGGGCTGTCTTAGCGCTTGCAGATGCAAGTAATGGTTACATCTGCTGCTGAATTCACCTTCAAAGCTGTTCTTTGTGTAACCACATCAGACCCGGCCAGTGTAGCACTGGCCCTGTTTCATGCAGAACAGAAAAGGGACAGGAAGGTGATCTCTGTTTGACTCTGGCAGAAATCCAAAGCACAAAATTCACTTTTGGTTCGATAGAGATGTATCCAGAAGAGCAAATGGAGACTTGCTCTGTTTTTTTGGGAGGAGTTGCTGAAGGTCACCTTTTAAGTCCTCCTGAGGCCCATCATTTCCATGCTACTGTAGTGGCACTGGTCTAGTGACTTGTTTAGGGCTGAAACTTACAGCAATTTCAGTCAATTAGTCTTCAGACCTGTGCATTTACCACTGCTCTAGCTGATTTTTTTGTTAGTTATCAGTCCCATGACATTTTTAATTTCCCAACTAAATTCCATGAGCTGCTGTACATGCTTGCAGAAGTATTGTCATTCTACATCACTTTTTCCTGAGAATTTCTTTTGGGACTCCTTGGCAGCTGCAGCACCACTGCTGATAGTTTCAGTGAGATTCCTCAACAAGAAACATCTATTTTTCATTACATCTGTTAAATATATATCCAAATATACCTATCTGTTAAGCATCTCAGAGGGGACCTATGGAGTTCAATTCTGCCTTCCCTTCACTTCCAGCACTTTGTAGAGGTGTGTTTCTGAGCTCAGTCTGTTTCATGATTAAGACACAGTGTTGATCTGGAAAATGTGTGACTTGTGAAGAAAATGTAAGTTTAATGGGTGGTGCTTAGCTAGGCCAGAAGCTTAGATTACTATTCTGGCACTGGCTGTACACAGGGCACTGGGCTTTGAGTTTCCCAGGGGAAGATAATACAGTAATGGGTGATGTATTGATAGCACATCACCAGACTGTCCACTGGCACATAATGCTGTGTCTCTATACAATTAGTTCTTATCCATTAACAATTGTGGGGATATAATGGCTGTTGTATGTGGAAGGTGTGTGTATAGGCCTGCCTGCCTGCCTGCCCATATGAAAAACAATTTGATTTTTTTACCCTCCTGATATCATTCTTTATTTAATAGCTCTTTTATGGTGTGTATCACAAACACTTAAATCATGCCAAAATTACTTTAAAGCAGCCTATTTTAGTACAAATAAGCAAGAATCCTAAAATGCTGTGGTTTGGCAGAGTAATTGTATGGCAACAAGAGGGAATCTTCGCTGGTGTTGTGAAAAGCAGTAAGCAAGCACATGCTGATTCCTGCCAAAAATCGCAGAGCTGTGTGCAGGCTTCCAGGGTCAGAAGAGCTGCTCTTACACCTACTTGCCAGAGCAGCTTCACAGCTTCCCCATCAGGAAAAGGTGTAGTCCCCAAAGCCAGTCTCCACCCTGAATATTAACAGAAAAGGCCTGTCATATGTGATGTTTACAAGTTAAGTTCCCTTATATGAACTACTTCTCTCCCTGAGGAGGCTGATTCCATCTCTACCTCCCAGTTCTGCTTTGCAGACTTGAAACTTTTGCTGTGGTCCACTCCTCCCTCAGTTTGGTACAGATCTTACACCACAATGCATCAGAGCAATGTGTTTGTTGTACCACAGCCACTGCCCTGGGGCAAGGAGAACAGATGGCAGGTGGCTTGGGTACACCTGGAATTGTTTGCAGTCAATGTGTTTCTCCCAGTCAATCCCTGACTAAGTGAATGCACTGTCCTCAAAAAACGCTGGATGTTTACACAAAGATCAGGGCTTGGGAGAGGCAGTGGAGTAAGGGGTTTGTAGGACTAGCCTGTGTAGAAGTTCTTCCCCTGCTGTACACCAGGATGCTTCCCTCAGTTCTGCTGAAGTGTTTTACATTCACTGGAAAGAAAGCAGGAGCAGAGGGGTCCTGCAGAGCAGCCAAGCCTGGGTGGATTCAGCCCTCCTAAGGACTGGATTTGCCCCTTGGGATGTGAAGCATTTTCCTTATAGAAGCCAGGACATCAGTTTGATGCTTGTGCTTCCTCTGGTCCCAGCCAGCCCCTTTCTCCCCCCCAGACCATGGCTGCTTTTGTGATCCACTCCCAAGCCCTCTGCCCAGCCAGTGTGTGGAGGGAGGGCTTATATAGCACTTGCTGCAAACATGGACCAATGGTGATTTTTGGCAATTTTGCCCTTTGTGTGAGCCCCAGTGAAGCTAGGCATATTCTCCTCTTTTCTTCTCTTACACTTACACTGTGGCTATGTGAGGGACTTCAGACCATAGCAATAGAGCAACATCAATTGGCATGAGAAAGAAGTCAGGAGTTGACAGTGAAAAAGAGAAATAAAGAATAAATCTGCTGTGACTGGAGACTGTCTGTTTCCTTCTCTCCTTATCCAGCCACAAATGGGAAAACCCCAGCCACAGCTCACTTTTGTTTATTTCTATTACTTTTGCAAATGTTTGACAGCATGGCTTTTAGGAAGGAGGGAGTGTGAGAATGAATCCTGAAACTCGCCTTTGCGCTGTAATCATACCAGCAAGGAGGCAGCAGGAGCATAGCTGTGAGAAGGGCACAGCGGAATGAGACTGGAGCAGGGATTCTTTCAAGCCCATATAGAGCAGAAATAGCCTTCATCAGTGCCTCTCCATGTGGAAAAGGGATTGTATTCCAGTTTTGTCTTCACTGCCACAGCTGCAGTCTCCCCAGGGAACAATAGGAACATTTACCAAAATAAGGAAAGCAGTTGTGCCAAACTCAGAAAGCTCTTGGGTTGGTTGTTTTTTGGAAGGGAAATCTCTGTACAATCTGTCCATTAATTCAAAGAACAAGGTGGCAAGTGGGTTCCTGGAAACAGGCCACATTTATAGATGCCTTCTGAAGGCAGCTCTGATTTCCTACCACTCTCCAGAGCCTATTGTGGGATGCATAGGCATGGTTTAGGGTTTGATCACAGTCCCTGCTTCCTACCTGTATCAATTCAGAACAAAAACCATCAACCCAGCCGGTGCTGAACTCCTACAGGTTTAGTCAGGTAGAATCTGGGCTTATGCTAAACCTGCCTTTGGAAAGTGAAATGCACTGTCAGTTTTTCCCAGCTCTGTTCAGCTGATTTCTATCCTGAATTAGATGTCAACGTTAGATGGTAGTGTGGGTTAGATTGCGCCACCTTTCTACACACTGTGCTACTATTGCATGGGAAAAAGTTACAAATCAAAAATAACTCTATAAATACAGCACAGGGTATATTCTATGCCCTTCTTGTGACACCATTTCGGTTGCATTTGCTTTGCAGTATGGTTTGTTTATTCTTTCATGGGTGCTTCCCCCAAGCCTCAGTTGGCAGCTCTAAAGATTTTTACTTATCCTCAGGTGACTGGGTCCATTGGATGCTTTTTTAGTTGTGGAAGGCAGGAGCATATGGGCCATTTTTCCAAAGGGTCTGTGCTGCTGTTTGACTGTGTCTGCATTCGGCTTGCTATTATATCTCTGTGATACTTGGGAATTACTCATTCCTTTTGTTCCCTGAGGTGACTAGCCCAAAGGAATCAGGGAACTGAAGTTGCCTGTCATTTCTGACTGAGCGGATGCAGATCTAAACTTTTGCTTACTTACATGAAAGTAGTAGAGAACATGTGTAATTCAGTCTGAAATCTGTTCTTTTCAAAATTCCTGGTTGAAGGTACTCAAACAATATTGAAAAGTGATATGCTTACTTTTTTTGTTACTCCACCAGGTTTTTCACTTAATTTGCTTCATGTTCTTCATTTGCAAATCAGAAAACTAGATGTGACTTTTTGCCAAGCTCATTTGCTGTCAAGGACAGATTATGCTTCTTACCAAATACAGAGTGGTTTGAATCTTGATTTTGGTTTTCAGAATTAACACAAATGTTTTCTTTTAGATTTTTTTTTAATGTAGGCTTGTATATCTCTTGTTTCTGCACCTTCTGTTTTGCATTGAATTTCAGCATCAAAATTATCTTAGATCTCAAAATGTGAATTAGGGGAAACAAAAAAAAACAACCAGATTTGACATTGAATTCTAACTTGCATGTGATTTTTCAGGCATAAGTCACATTCACTTTCACATTAAATATTATTTGTGGATTGGCACTGGCCTAGGAGCCAATCTGGAATAAGACTAAGAAAACCTGGCCAAAGTGTAATTTGGGGCTTCATTGTACGTGTGTCCTGTTGATACAAAAACTAGAAAAGAAAGGTGGGCTCAGAAATGCAAGACCTTACCACTGCCCTGGCAGTGTGGGAGCTGCTCCAGGCATTGCAAGTGTCATGAACACAGCTGTTACCATAGGTGCCCAGGAGAAACAACCAGAAGTAGTTGGATTTTGCCCATCATTTCTCTCCAGCTGACGTCCTCTGAGCCACAGGGGTTTGATGGGAACATCCCCAAATTCTTCATCATTGTTTTGCCCTTGTGAGTTTGTCATTCCTGTGTTGTCACCTACTTCCTAAGTAATAAGTACAACTGCCAGTACTCAGGTCCTCAACACCACTAAATTCACCAAGAATAGGAACTTTTATGAGCATACGTCTAGATTCCATTCTCCAGGCAAAAGCAGTGTCAGGCAAAGCAAATCTTTCCAGGGACAACTCTGCTAACTACAGCTGAACTCCTCTGAGCACATTTGACCCCATGCTTCAAGAGGATTATTTGCTGTCATGTGCTGTCAGTGTCCTTGCACATCCACACATTGCAAAATAAAATGTTCTGAGAAGTTTTGGCCACCCATCAAAATCAAGATGATAAATTCGAAACAAACATCTCCATATTAGCTGGTGATTGCCATATTGTTGCTACTAGCAACAGCTGCCCCGTTAGTGTTTTAAATAAACACTCCACTTCTGTACTGCTATCCCATTTTAAAGCATGACTACCTTATGAGGATTTCTGAGAGCAAATGCTTCTCATGGCACGGGCTCTGCCTCCTGCTGCAGAGCATCACGAGGCCTCTGGGAGAAAGGGACGTGCAAGGAGTGGAGGTGCACAGGGCAGGCTGGGCTGGCCCCTGGCACCAGCTCCAACCAGCACAACTGGAGGGCACTGAGGGCTGCCACACCCAGAGCCAGAGCAGCCCCTCACCTTCACGTTTGCAAAAGCACAGTGACACTTCCAGGCCAGGAAAAAGGGAGAAATTCCCACCCTGAAGGGCAAGCAGGAGCCGGGATCTCCCCCTTGGGAGAGTGGGGTCAGAGGAAGAAAAAATCTTTGGAGTTCAGTCAGCTGTTTGACCCATTGCTGGAGAGGGCCCAGCTTGAAGGTCAGGCTGTTCCCTTCAGGCCTGCATTCCTGCAAAGTTGGCCATTAATTTATGCTGCTGACGTGCAAACCAGGTGCTGTTATGGTGCCTTTTCTCATTCTGCCTCTGTGTGCATGCTCTGGACGCTGCATTTGCTTTCAGTCCTGCAGTCACTGCACAGAGATGACACTAAGGAGCATGTAGAAAAAGTACCCTGCATGCCACAATGTCCATTTCCCTGTTCAGTGATGGTGAAGACTTGAAAGGAAGAATTTGTTCTCAGTTTCCACTTCCTTTTAAAGGTTTGTTTGTGCTTAGTTTGAGCTTTACTTTTTCTACCACTTAGAAGAGGATGTTTCTTTGGGATTTTTTTCTCTGAAAACAGTACCTGTGTGTGTTCTTACAGTCACAAACTGCCTTAGTGAGAAATAGCAAGAAATTTTGTGAGGGGAAGATATATCTTTAACCAGACCAAATGATACAGCTACAAAACCATTCCTCAGGTCTGAAAAGAAATGTCTGCCTTCACTCTCAGGACAAGTTGGAAGAAATGCTCTGAATTTTACTGGTTCTATTGATCAGTTACTTGTTAAGAAAAGATCAGATACTCCAGAAATACTTCAAGAAGGGTCTTTTCAAAGAGAGATGGAGTCCTCTTTCCTTTATGTACCAAAAGATCTCAAAATGCTAAGCCAAAAGATGTACAGTTCAGCAACTGCAGTAACAATTGTGTAAGCCAAAGACCATATTTGCTACAGAGTCTTAGTTATGCTTGTGCAACACTCTGAACTGATCTTTTCCTTGTGTAACTTAATTAAACTTTGTATTCAGAGAATAAACATGAACACTCATTATCCTGTAAGTTACACGAAAATGAAGATGATGGTACATGTGTCAGGGAGTTCTTCTTCCATTTAGTGTGTGGCAGGGCAAAGTAGCTATTGTTGCATTATACAAAAATCTCCAGAGTTTATCTTTCAAATTTAACCTCTTGGAATCATTACATTACCACCTCCGGTGCTATACTCAGCAAAACAATGTTTGAGGATAGAACATATCATAGTAATTGACACCTGTCTGGGCTGTTTTAGGAGAGCCAGATTGCTGGAAGAGGAGTTTGCAAGGCCTTTCTTACATCCCAATGGTTGTTCCTCCTCCCTCCTCCCTGGTTCTATTTGCTTCCCGAACCAAATATTCACACAGTTTTCTTTGGATGAGAGTGTGCTGCAACATAAACCTGTCATAAGTGTGAGACTGACATGAATAAACAACGCAGATAATATTTTCATTCTGGCCTTAAAGGAACAGCCCTAATGAACGTCACAAACATGGAAAAAATCACTACTTTAACAATGGAACATGCTTACTCAGCACTCAGTCATCAACCCATAAATGTAAACAAGCTACAACACAGTAATCCCCCTATTAGGGAATTTTCAGACTAACCAAAGACTGTAATTGCGTCTTCATGCTGAGATTTTGTGGGTGAACTCTGAGAGATGCTTCAGTTTGCCATTTGATTTTCCATGCAACATCTGAAAGGTAGCCTGCCTTCTTGATACCTCAGTTTCTTATTAATAATGTGCTGAAAATAAAAGGTCATTGCACTGCATAAGGTGCTTTGATATCTTTTGGTAAAAACTGGTACATACAGGAGAATCCTGTAAATAGTTCAGCAGCTATTGCCTCTCCTGCTTCCTATGCACTACACAGCAAAGAGGAGACCTTAATTTTAGCCCTCCTGGCTAAACCTTTTGGCAAATGAAAGCATGTTTTGAAGTGCCTCGCCCGTGAGAAAAATACTTTTTTTAATGGGCATTATTTGCTGGGACAACAGCTTGTCCCTCCAGGGTCTTTGCAGTTCTACTTGCCACATCAGAATGCAGCAGTCACCTTCTGGCCATATCACATACACATTTATTTTAAGCATTCAGCTTATCATCAGCATAATATATGAAAATGTGACAACATGTTATGATGTGCCAGTGAAATAAGCATTCAATATGGTGACTGAACCAGCCATTTTATCTAGATTGTGTAATTAGAAACATTTCTGAGCATGAACTCCCCTCCCTTTGCCTGGCCTCTGGCAAGGGATCTGACATGGGGGCTCCAGCATGGTCACAGCAGAGGCTATGCTTTCATCATCAGGCTGAGAGTGGAAGTGGTGTCACCTGATGTCTACATGTTCTATGAGGAGTTGCTTCCTTCAATGTGAGCTTGGGAAGAGCTGCATGGCACTGAAGTAATTGCAACTACTTTGTATCTTCAAGCTCCTAAGAAGGTTCTTGCCTTGTATATTCAACATAGAAGAAGTGCTGAAGGTAAGAGGTAGCTGCCAACTTCATAAACTTCATATCTAATCTTCAAAAAAATCACTGGGATGGTGATTGGATGGACATATGTATAGAAGTTGACTACTTGCTCTACATCCCAATGACAAGGCAGTGAACACTCCTTTCCACCACTGTGACACCATCTGTGTGAATGTTGAGATGTTCAGTATGCCAAAGTATTTAATTCAGTTCATCACTTTTCTGAAAAGTGCACAGACAAGTGCTCAGCTGAACATGCTGGGTTGGAGGATGAACTGAATGCTTTTGGTACCAAGGCAGAAATCACT
The DNA here is from genome assembly GCF_036417665.1 of Passer domesticus. NCBI lineage: Eukaryota > Metazoa > Chordata > Aves > Passeriformes > Passeridae > Passer > Passer domesticus. The sequence continues at coordinate 61,715,380 of NC_087476.1, read as the reverse complement.
GCTTTATCCTTGTAATTAGTAGGTTTGTCCCTTTCCTCTACTCTTATCATGAGCCAATGAAAATCATTGCATTTGGGCTAATGTATCACTTCAGAGCTTGAAATTCTGTTCTTTCACTTTCAGTACACTGGAGTACCCAGTCAAGAGACAAAGGCCCATTTTATACCCCACAGATTACTTATTTTTAAGAGCAGGGGAAGAATCCAAAAACAAATGGGAACAATATCCTCTCTTTTTCAACCAGTGGTTTTTTTTTTTCCTTAGCTTACCTTACAGAAATTTGTGGTTTGGCCAGTGTTCTCTGTAGAAAAGGTGATTTTAATGAAAATAAGAAAAAAAAAACACATGCCTGTATTTTCCAGTTCAGTTTCTAAATGCTGGATGAGGTTTTACTGACTGAAAAAAAAATATCAACAATTTTCATCAGCTTGAAAGTAGTTGCCTAATTTCTTATACAGAGATAATTCATTCAAAGGAAATTACAGTCAGACACTGGTTGTTCTCCTCTCTTCCTTCTCTTTTTTATTCTTTACAATTGCTTAGCAGATCCAAGTTTTAGTTCCTCAAAATTCAGTTTTTGTTTGTTCTCTTTTTCTCAATGTGCAAGACGCCACCAGTCTTGCAGAATGAATTTTCCCGCCAAAATTGCCTTCTCCCACAGTGGTTTGTGTGGCTGTTTCTGTACCCCTGTAGGAATAACCAAATAAGGTCCCATTCCTACAGCCTGGCTCTCCAGGCATCCCAGGTATAAAATACCACCGTTCTGTTTAGGTGGTGTTCAGAATTAAACAGGGATAAGTTTCCACAGAAAATGGGAAAAAATCCCAGGCCTCTGTTTTTGGATTGTGGCTGTATGAGAGAGCACTTATAAAAGCCTGCTGTCATGAAATAGTCTATCGCTTTTAGTAAAACTTCTGTTCTCAAAATGGGGAATTTCCATTAAGAACCACAGAATGGGAGTTTCACAATGATACACGTCTGAGCATTCTGCTTTGTATGGTATGGGTATCATCCTAGTCCCTGTTCCTTGGAAGAGAAGAGGATATGGAAACAGCACGTGCCCTCTGGTGGGATTTTATCTCCTTTGCCTCAGCTTCTGCACCATTTCAGTGGGAGCAGGCTGGAGGTGGCCTTGGCAGCTCAGGGCATCCTTGTGCTGGGGAGTTACTATTGAGGGCTCTGGTGAGGAGCTGGAGCCAAAGACCAGATCCTCAAAGATACTTAGGGACCTATTGCTTTTTTAATCACCCAGTCAGCCTGAATTAAAATGGGAGCTGAAAATCTAACTACCTTGGCATATTTTGGATGAGGTTAGTGTCAGGGAGAGGTCAGGCAGGCTCCAGCAGCATGAGATATTACTCCTTGCAGTTTGCTCTTCTTCTTCATGACTACTGTGCACTAAGCATGGCTGAGATAAAATTATCCTGCATTTAGGCAGTGCTTTCCATTTGATCCTTTTTTTTTTCAGTACCAGTGAAAAGTACAGGGAGTCTACCTGATGCAGCCCCCAAAGCACCTCTAGAGGAAAATAGATAGTAAAAACATATAACCATGAGTTAGACTGCACCAGATAATACAGAGGATGGATTTAATATCAGGGTGCTTGCCTGAAATTCGAGGTCTGGGGGGACAGAGAGAAAAGGGATGTGGTTCAGTATCTAGGTTTTGATTTGAGTTGTCACCAAAATATGGCACAAAAACATCGCAAAGCTGGGATTCAGAGATGAATTGCTCTAAATTGTGCTTTCAGTCAATGACTCGTCTCTAAAAAAATTAGTATGATTCAAAGATCTAGTTCCAGCCAAAATCTTATGAATGAAGAGATTTCATTGTGTCCCTAGAGGAGCTGCTCTGAATGAACTCTGCCTTGGACTAACTTTTGGGGCCACAGTGAGATGTTCCTTCAGTGCAATATCCTTTACTGTAAGTGGGCACTGAATCACTGACATCCTTTGGCACATCCTTACCATGGTACCATGTGTATAAGCCTTTAACAGGACTTTGCTAATAATCATGTGCACAGGCAGGAACCATTCCTTCTCCACAAACCTTGCATTTAAAAAAGGATACACATGACCCCAGGAAAATGAGGAAGGTATGATTTTCTTTCATGAACAGTGTAAAACTGCAAAGTGTAAAATACAAAACCCATTAAGATCTTGCAGGAATTCAGGAGATGTTGGGATCTTCCCATATAATACATAACAATAAGAGAAGGGTAGGGAAAACCAAGAAACCATCCCAGTGTATTGTCTGATTATGGATAATGGCACTTGCACACGTCGTGGCTGATTTGTACTACAGATTCCCCAACTGTCACTGAGCCTCACCCCATTAATGCTGGCTAACCTGATCCTACTATCCTGTGGAGAGTGCATGTACGCTCACAATTCTTTGAACACCTCCAGGAATGGTTACCCTTCAGTAGAAGAGCAGCTAGTAACAAACCTTTGATGTACCTGCAGCTCTCTGTAGAAGAGGCTTGAAGATAGAGTGATACATTGCATTATTTTCTTCAAGCCCACTAAGCTTAAGGAGGTAGAAAGTACCAAATGTTGTCAAAGACAATTAGGAAATAACATCACCATTTTCCTTCCACCCATGCTGCTCACAGTATTCAACAGTAGCACCTTGCTCTTGAACTCCTCTCCAAGCAGAAGCTCTCACTCTGCTCTTTTATGCCCTGAAGAGCATCTCATTTATGTGCCAAGGTTCCCTTCAGCAGCATGAGTCCATACCACTCTCGTGCCTCCCTTATGACAAAAGAAGCCTGGGATTCCCGTGTCTCATGTCTCCTGATGGTTTTGTAATAACCATTGCCATTGGAGATGCCCTAAGCTGGGTCCAGATCCTCAGCTTTGCCCAGGGGACAGGGTGCAAAACACTCCCAGGACAGGAGCTGGGTTTATGCCTCCAGACCAAGCAGAAAGCAGGCAAAAAAGGAGTGAGAGCAGAGGCAGATCAGCAGATGGGACTGCACATGTCAGCAAGGGCCTCCTGTAAAGGCTACATAATAGCAGGTGCCAGTGAGAGGATGTTCCAGCCCACTGTGCACTCAAAAACTAATCACTGGTGGCATTTCTTCAGACCACCCTCCTCCTCAGAGAGGAACTGGCAGGTTCTGAGAGGTGTGAGTGTGGGAGGCTGATAAAAACTACAAGTGGGATCTGCTTCCATGCAATGAACTAACAAGGAAGAAGGGGCAAAACAGTCCCTTTAATCTGGCCAGTTATAATAACTTTTAGACTTGTAGCAATCTACAAGAGAGTACAGAAAGGTAAGAGTTTGGCCAGGTTCACCTTGCTGAGATTGGGGGTTTTTGCCCATTTCTCTCATTAAGGCTGCTAAGGACTCCTGAGAGCAAAGGTTTAAGCATACAGAATGATACAAAGTGAGGGGCATAGAAAGCTTTCTACCAGGGCCGTGGCAGCTGATCTGCTGAGTAACTGTCTCAAAGGCACATCAGAGAGATTTTCTCTGCAAACCTGGCTCACGTGACAGCCAGCATCACAAGATCTGTGACAACTGCTCGGTCTCTTGCCTCAGTGCCTGGTGGCTTGTTGTGCAAGCATGAAAGTTTTCTACAACTCAGATGCAAGCATGAAAAGTTTCTACAACTCAGATACACTCAACTTCTTTTTAATGAGCTCTTGACTTCGTTGCCAGTCAAGTGACATAACTTGACTTGTGTTTTTCTCTTGAAAGCAACTGTGTGCATTTTGTTGTTTGAGAAATTTGCTGAACTGATCATTCCCATGACCAGAATGCTCTGTTTTCTGGGAAATGCTGGTCATCATTGCCCCACTGGGTCTTCCCCCAGTGCTGAGATAACCATTGCTTCTTTCAGCCTCACAGCAGCTGACTGACTTAGGTTTGTGATTACAAACCACAATACACTTGAAAAAGTCAGAGAAAGGTTTCAGAATATTTGGAAACACAGAGAAGAATAGTTGTCACAATCATGCCTCACTAACTAGCCTTCAGTCAGCCCAAAACAAGGCAAAAATTCTCTTGGACCCCTGGGAAACAGTTATTTGTCAATACCACCTGTGGGTGACTTCAAGCTATTTTTTTTTTTTTTCACATTTTTCTCTTGGGGGATTTCAACCTCTCACAGATTACTTCCTTTGTAGACCTTCAGAAACTCAAAAACACACACACATTCACACACACATACACACACACTAACACCTGTATCCATCAGCATAAATACAAATAACTCTTCTGTGACATAACCCTGAGACATATAGATTGCACTCTAAATATGCTGAACGTCATTTATCAGTCCAAGCCACTGGGGCACATTCTGTGTCTGGCCATGTTCCTGAGGTGCCTCAGTGTCCCATCAGATGAGAGACTCATTTGATAGCAATGTTAGAACAGCAGCACCTCTGTCATCCTCCCCACTTCCAAGACAAAAGGCAGATGGAGAATATGGGTTTTGCAAGGCAAGGTGAGAAAGACATGACCCGAGGCAGCTTCATTCTTCTCCAGATCTCCCCAGATCCTGGTTGGTTCCCAGGACCACTGCCAGCCAGCTCACAGACCTCTCTATGATTCTTCTTTTCTTTGCAGTATGAGGCATCATCAGAGGCAGAGCAAAAACAATCAAACAAACAAATCTTCCTTTCAGAGTAGGAAACTTAACCTTTTGCAAATATTTTCTAACCTGGAATATGTTGAAGCCAGACCCCAAACCCCAGGGCAAGGAGGAAGGTCAGGGAGCTCTAACTGGTTCTCAAGCTGCCATCAGCCTGTCTGCTCTGTGCTGGGAAGTGCAGTGTTCCCAGCCTTAGGAAGGTTTTCCATGGCCATCAGAAAACACTGGATGCATAGCCACTGTAACAGACAACCTCCTGGCCACTGCTCTGAGCTGATGGTATTTTAAATTATCCCAAACTGAACAAGAAAACCTGCATTTTGTGGAGGCTGGCTAGAGTCTCTCTGAGTATTATTAACTTTGTTTCCTGATAAAAATGCACTGTGTAAGGAAAAAAACTAACAGGATCAATCCCAATAAATGCAGACATCCATATACACAGGTAGGCAGCGTTTGTGTGCTTACACTATTTTTACTTGGGGGGAAAAAACAGGGACATCCCAGGCAGATTTGCAGACTACATTTATAATTCACATCAATAATAGTTTTGAGCCATACAGTGTCCATTTAAGGGGACTACCCTGCCCTTTCTCCGTGCTGACTACATTGAGGTGTCTACAGAGTAAATCCCCAGGCAACATCTAATCTGAAGGCTTCTTCATTGCAGTCTGGTCCTCAGGGCTGTGGTTTTCTGAACAGCCAAGCACAGTCTCCTTACATTGTCTTTAAAATATACTCATGGATGGGGAAGCCCAAAAAGTCTGAGTTACAGAAGCATTCAGCAAAAGTGGCATACCCTGTGAATGAGACTAGCATGTCTATTAGCTCTGGAGGCTTTAGTAAAATCCTTCTACTTCCTGGTTTTAAAAACAACTTGGGGAACTTCCATTCTTGGGCTATTTTGGAACTTCTGCTTATAGTTGTGATTGAAACCAAGATCTGTGAAGATGTGTGGTGGTGGTAAGCCCCTACTGATGACCACAGCAAACCTCCACACCCAAATACTCAGCAGCTCATGGAAGCCTTGAACACAGTTGAGTTTTCAGCTTGGGCCATTCTGTTGGAGAAAACTAGTGTACATAAAGCATAAGAATGTAGGAAATTAGCAGGCTGGATCATTCTCCTGAACCACCTAATCCAGATTTCTATCTCTAACGGCAAATGATACTACTTGTTTCAGAAATAGTTGCAGATCTCATACCTTTATAAGAAGGTTTTTCTTCCAAGCCTCTAGTTTATTAATTTTATATACTCATTGGAAAAGCATATAGGAGTAGACTGATTTAGTTTCTTATTTAATTAAAGACTCTTTTCCTAGAAAAAGTTGGAATAATAGTACAATGGTAACAATTCCAGTTTTACTAGTACATCAGCTTCTATCCGTATAAGCAGAAAAGCAGAGAGTTCCAAAAACAAAGATTGCTGGTGGGGGGTCAGAGCATTCTTCTGGGTACCTTCTACCCTCCAAAGTAGAATCACTTTACAAACTTTTGTCTAATCCATGCAAGCTGTCACACATATGCTGCCCTTTTGCATTATGTCTTGGCAGTGGGACTGTGAGCTTGCTGCCCTGGAAGGGAAAAGAGCTTTTCTGTGCCAGAGCCTCTACTTTTCACACCACTCTGCTCTCTCAGCCATACACAGAAAGATCCTTACCTTGGTTGTTCTCTGTAAAGCAGCATAGTCATGTTAAAGAATGGGGAGATTCACTAAGTGAATTAATGTGTTCTTTCATTGCATTAGTCTTTTCATGCAACAAAAGCAAGATGAAAAATGCTTGAAAGAGCCTACACTCAAAATTCTGTGTTTAATTACTGTATTTCTCCCTCAAAGGCACCTTTAAATGATTTTTTTTGTGCTGTCTGCTAACAAAGGTAGATGAAAATCTTTCCATTAAAGGCACAGCCTTTCTTCTTTGAGTGTCAGCTGGGTTGCCATTCACTTTCCTCAGTCACCCAAGAAGCAGCCAAGAAAAATAAAGACAAGTTTTCCAATTTCCAGTAGCCCTGTCAGGAAAAAAAATAAATGGGAAAAAACCCTACCACCAAACAAACGCCACAGAACTAGGAAAGACTGCTGCTCTTTCTTATGTTTCTCAAAAAACAAACAAACAAACAAAAACCCCAAAAACAAAACAAAAAACCCAAACAAACAAACAAAAAAAAAAAAAAAAACCACAGACCTGTACCATGGTATCACAAAAGCGGCATTACAAATTGATTTTAGGAATTCTGCCTTTGGGTGCCTTCTAGGGAAATTTCTCATGGGAAGTGCACCTGATACAGTAATACAATAACTGAACAATAACTGAAACTTTTTAAATTACTCTAAACAATGGAAATAAACAACTACATCTGAACTAGCTTTAAGAAGAAATAAATAAGAATGCATTTATGTCTTTCTGTTCTTTTTCAGTCATCTCTCTCTGATAAGTCACTTCTCAGCAGACATGAATAGCATTGATGGGAAGCAGCAGATGCTCTTTGTCCATTAGTATGACAAATACCGCAATTGAGGCTGAATCAGTAGGTGCAGCCTTTGCTGCTTCCCACCCCTTCGGACTGATAAATTAATTCATCCTCTGACTAATTTAAGAAGTGTGGGCTTTACAAAGAAGTACCAACTTGTTTGAATGTAGGAGGAAAGTAAAAAGTCAGTGAAGTGCAGTGGCCTGACTGGCCTGTCTGCGGGCTGGATGTTTGCCTGTGAGAAGAGAAAGGGTGTTCAGGGGTCTTTGCAGTTTAAGACTGTAGGAGCAAGTCTTTCTGAAAAGTTGGTATATTTTCTTCCCCAAGAATTTAGAGATTAGGCTGACAATTTTAGCCAAGGAAAGCGTCTTTCTAAGAACCAAACCAAATTCTTTGGGTGCTGGAGAACGATCAAAGTCCCTTTCTCCAGTACTGACAGGAAAAGGAAAATGAGTCTGAGTTGTAGTGGTGCTTTTCTAAACATGCAGCACAATTACCTGGGCAGGAGGATGCCATCATTTTTACTACATGTATGAGCTACACAGACTTTAGATGCATGCATGCAGAACAGTTAGAGGCAAAAATAAAATTACCCCAAAACAATCCAACCAAAAACAAACAGCAGGTGCCAGGAATATCATATTTCATAACCTATTCTGTACCTGCTAGGGTACAGAAAACTTTTACTTCTGTTGCTACAAGGGAGCTGTCCTGGTCCACTGGGCAAAAGCTTTGCTAAGAGTCACTAGTCAGATTGATTTACACACTAGATTGCAACGCATCCAGCTGGCACCTCTTTACAGTGGCAGCATTTTCTGACTAATGGTCTACCGTGCCCGAGATTCCTGATGCTTTTTTGGTTTTTTGCAAGGATAAAGAACTTTAAAACCATTGTTCCCCTCAGGGTGTCTGATTGCCTCCATTTTCCTCTTTCTTGTGAAACTTACACACAAAAAAAAAAAAAAAAACAAAAAAAAAAAAAAAAAAACACCACAACTAAGAGCTGGGACCCTGAAGTTAACAGTTTATCCAGCAAATGGGCTAGAGAAACATTTATGATATGTGAAGCAGATGAAATGCATTTAAATGTTGAACTTAATCTTTTTTTGTGCTGTGGACTTCCCTGGAGTTATGCTAGCAGCCCCCCTCACACTTAGACTGTCCAGGGAAATTCCCTTTCTGCCTTTAGTGTCTTCCTGAATGATTATATTTCAAAGTTTCTTCAAATTAAAGAGAGATGCTGGCTCTCTCATTTCCATTTGTTTCAAAGGATCTGCTCATCAGATAGTATTTGAATCAGAGACTGTATTACCAGAGTCTAAGTGGAGTAATCCAACCAGAAAAGTAGAGTTGGAGAAGAAGTAAAAGCTGCCCATGGCTGAACTCCAGTGTGGAAGAGCAATGGATATCAATGATTTCCTCAAGATGAGCAGAGGTTTTATGCAAGTTGCTCTCCTGAAGTAAAAGCTTGTGCCCTTCATGTATATCAAGAAACATCAGATGGATGATTTGAAACTCACTGATGACTGCTTAAGTGCTAGATTCATTGAAAAGTTGCCAAGCACTGGAACAGGCTGCCCAGGGAGCTACAAGGGAGCTGTCCCTATCCCTAGAGGTATTTAAAACATGTGGAGATGGAGCACTTGGGGATATGGTTTTGTGGTGGGCTTGGCAGTATCAGGTTAAGGGTCGGACTCAATGATCTTCTTTTCCAACCTCAGTGATTCTCTGGTTCTACAAAGAGTCAATTGACTGTTTTGATAAGGAAGAGTTACTGTGTCACTATGTTATGTATATATGGAAAGTCTAGCTTTATGGTCTGAGGGTGGGCACGCTTGATTGACTCTGCTCTTGTTGATCTCACCATCAGCATGATTATTACTGACCTTGCTTACTATAGCACAGGGCCTGGGGCTTGGCCAAATCAGAGCACCCCAGGTGACACAGGGACCATGTTTCTGCCTGGCACAGCAGGTACCTGAGGTCTGTGCAAGGAGAAGATTACCAGCTTTTCAAACTAAGAACCTGCTACTGGCTCCCTGGGAAATGTTTTTATAACCTAAGCATAACAGCCTGGGGAGTTGTGAACTAAGCAGGCTCTCTGAAGTTAGGATGTGGGCAGATCCCCTGGGGGCAGTGACATGCCCATTAGCAGGTCCAGGTTGATGAGCCAGGTGCTGTGGACAAAGCTGCAGCCACTTGACTGTGCTGCTACCCCCAGCCACCTATCCCTATGTGAGCCTCCAGCAGGGCCAAAGTGGTACATCTGCTGAAGAAAAATAGGTGAGGTTCGTCTCTCCACAAAATGATGGGAAGATTGAAACTATTTTAAAAATGACTTCTGCATAATGAAACGTTTAACTGAACATAAAATTCTTTCCCTGAAAAAAATAGCATTTCTTCAGCTGAACACCAGCTATTCAAAATGTGAGACAACTTCTTACACTTCTTCCAATTTCAGGACCAAAGTTCCCAGCAGCCTGCCAAAAATAAGATTTTGAGCAGCTGTTCTTAAGAAATAGAGCTCCTTTCAAGTTTCTTCTTCAAGCCAGCTCCAAAAATACTTGTTTGATTGGTTTGGTGTGGGCCAGAAGCAGAGTTGCAGATTTACCCAGCTCACCGGTGGTTGGCTCAGCACGGCTCCAAGCAGAGACTGACTTTCACTTGCAGTTTGGCTCTGAGCTCACTCGTGCAGAAGTTAAACTTTGAGAAATCCCCAAACACAAAGCCCAGCCACAGTACTACAATTAGTCAAGTGCAGGATTTTCCCATTGTCTGTTTATAACTGACTACAAGGTGTCTTGGGGGTTTTTTTGTTATTTCCCAAGAAACACTTAAAACGGGGGGTTTCAGGAATTATTTTTAGATATATTAAAAAAATAAATATAAGATGTAAGAAAATCCATTTTACTTGATATTTGTGAGACATAACCAGTAGGGTTACTGCTGTTAGCAAAGGGGAGATGGTTTCTCATTGCTGGGTTTCTGAGAAGCTGTGATCCAAAGTCACCATGGGTCAAAACTTACAACTGTGGAAAACCTTATAACTGTGTGGCTGGCTGTAGTTAAATACTTCTGCTTGCCCGAGAAAGTGAGGAATTGTCTCTCTAGATGCATCTTGGATGGGTTCTGTCCCTTTAGATGCTTATTCTTTTGCCATCCTGCAACCAGGCCTTAATTTTTGCAATGAAACTCTGGAAGTGACACATCAGAGTCATGTTCTGAGCTAGAAGAAGGGCCAAGGGTGAAATCTGGCGTGGGCCTTACAGAACTGTGTGAACAACACTTTGAAGAAGTTGGTGAAAACCATGCTTAGGTGAGGACTGCAGGATGAGGAAATGTCTGTCAGAAGAAACACATTCTTCTTTTTCCTTAGGAAAACAGGTAACGTGAACACAGAGGTTCATCCACAAGGCCAGGAAATAGTCCATAATATCATCTAGTTTGACTGCTTGTCCCCACTGGAATTTCATCTGGTTTGTCTTGGAGCAAACCCAACCAGCAATGTGTGGTTCACTGTGATTCAAACAGTCATAATGGCTTATTAACAGCATGGTTATGTTCACATTTTATTTTTCCCAGTTTGCAGAGCTACCTCTTCTCCTAGCACCAATTTCACCTACTTCCAAGAGCCCCATCCTGCAGTTGTTTCCCCTACAATAACACACCCACACATAATCTGAGTCACCTTCTAATCCTCCTTTTACTATGTTACCCAGGCTGATATCCTTCAGATTTATTCTGCAGGGCTTTCTCAAACCCTTCCACAGTTTTTAGGGGATCTTTCTGCAGTTTCATCAAGTTTTCAAATCCTTTAAAAAATACAGACACCAATGTGCCAGACATCTTTCAGTCCCACTGATGCAAACACTTTTCTAACTTAAAATTACCCTCCTTACTTCTGCTAATTGCTTAATATATACCCAAAGGTCACATCAAGTTTTGAGTAAATAAAAGCTTCCTTACAAGTGGTTGTTGGGGTAATAAATACCTGAAAGATGCTTTAAAACAAGTTACCTGTTCCAGTTTCTATCATCCACCTTAATTAAAGCAAGATTTGGACCACGCACACCCATAGGATAAAAGAGCTATGCTATTCCTTAGGAAAGCTGAGGCCAGCTGCCATGGGCCATGCAGACACTGTCCAGAGAGGCTGTGGACCTTTGGCTGCAGGAGAGGCGGGGATAGCTTTTCCATGACACTGGAGATGCCAGGACCCCCAGAAACTTTACACCTGCAGTCTCAAGGAAACCCAAATTCATACCCTAGCAGAATAATGTTGATAAAACTCCTGTACACAGATACAAAGTGTAGAGACTGACTCACAGAGTAGACAAGTCTTTTTGACCAAGAACATTTTTAAGGGCTTGCACACAACGGCTGCACAGTGAGGACAGGATTAAGGCATCCTCCTGGATGAGTTCTTGGGATCAGACAGTACAAGAGGCTTAGAAATACAATAGTTGACTATATATATATTCTGTTTATACTGTTTACTAGGAAATTATACTGTTTACTAGGAAATAGATGCAATGAATTTGACTAAAATCCCTCCTCCTAGCCAGAGATGGGCAACTCAGTGAGACTCCATTTTGACATTAAAATAAGTGGATTTTTGCTTTTATGGCTGTAACTGATTTAAAATAAAATAGTCCACCCACTGATGTATGAATGGTGCATGGGAAACACCAGGTGATACTTTATCCTCCCCTGGGAGTTCCTCAAGTCCCTTGCTTTTCACTGGATGCTTGAAATCTAAGCAACTGCTATTTCTTTCATGTGCCAAAACCAGCAGCATTTCCTCAGGCCACACCTTTATGGAATTAATTAATTTCCATGCCCATGTCTCTTCTTATTAATCCACCAATGTATGTGGAGCAGTGGAACTACTGTGACTGCACCTGGTCCCTTCAGTGCCTGGGTTTTAAAAGGTCTAATGTAGGGTGGGGACCTGCCACTTAGTTTTCCAGTAGGGGACAATAGGAAGTGACTGCTGACTGGGATGAGAGAGGAGAAGAGGATAGGGTTTGAGACTGTAACAGGTCTGTGTTGCCATATAAAACCCAAATACCTGGTCCTGTCTGCAGTACACCAGGGCCCTCCATTGGCTTGGGTGGCATACAGATCAGAACTTGCCCTGAATGGACAAAAGGACATTCACCTCTGCAAGCTGCGGGTCCCTCCATGGCTGCAAACCCTCAAGTGAACTGGGCTGAGACCAGCTCGGGACCTTGTGCCTTCCAGCCTGCCCTCTCTCATGCAGGGTTAAGAAGTGCAGACATATTTTCTATCTCATTGACACCTGGTTCCCACGCCAGGTAACGCTCAAATCTTCAGGGACCTCAAAGAGAGCAGAATCAGAGTGAGACACAGTGTGAAGCATGCCTCCAAGGCATAAGAAAGCTCTCCTTCAGCAGCCAGCTGCAGTTTCATCTGCCTGTTGCCTGTCTAGCTCACTCTTCCTCTGCAGGGCAGGTGACACAGTGACGTGTGGAATGAAAAACACAGATGATGCTCCACTAATCCCCTTCTCTCGTGCAACAAGAGCACACCCACACAGACACTGCTTCCTCCCCAGCTGAGTGCTAGCAGGACTGCCAAGAACTGCAAAGGGTTTGCTGCTTTGGTTGACATTTAACTATTAACCAATTTTGTGGAGACTGAAGGGAAAGGTGCTGTTTGTGGGAGGTGATGTGTAGAAAGGAGAAAGAGTGGGAGTAGCAGGTGTCATCCAGTAGGAGCTGTCTGAGCATGTTTACACATTTACATCTTGGCTGTCTTAAGGACAGAGCCCTTCTGGGTCCCTCAGAGCCATGTGAGGCTACAGGCATCCATGCTTGGCTAAACCTGGGAGCTAAGTATTCCTGGGCCTGATTAGCAGGAGATTTCCTGGCAGTAAAGGCATTGCATAACTGTGTGACTGAATTAAAAACCCTGCCAAATGTGAGACCACAGGCAGAGTGGGAGGAAACCCTTTAGTTCCACTCTTGCTGGTGACATCGTGGCACAATTTGCAGTTGATCTCCAAACAAACTTGGAGACACCTCACTCCGATGAGATGAGGCTTGCCTGGCTCTCCTAGCTTCAGTAACACCAAAGACTCCCTGTCAGGGAATGGGCACTGCTTCAGGCACACCTGAGCAAGGGAAGGATGAGTGTCACATGGCTGAACTCAGCCCTGGGGCTTCTCACAGCACTGAGATGGTCCTGCAGCCCATTGTCTTTTCTGATCTCAAAGGTGCCCATTGCCACTGTCATAAGTGGGCTGCACAGGGACATGCCAACTGCACTGGGCTAGCAACAGGACTCAGCTTTCATCTGCTCTTCATTCACCCATAAATCTCAGTATTCCTCCCTGGGAGGATGCTGAGGACAACAAAGTGAATTGTCTCTGGGCATGCAGGAAATCATGTGGGACTGGAAGTAATGTAGAAAAGGAAAACTCCAAATTTTCCTAAGCCTGAAACATTTAGTCTGGCTTTGCTTTGGCTTTAGCTTGGAATCCCACCTAGGTCAGCTTGGGGCGCTGGAGCAGCTCTGTGCAGATTAGCAATGTCCTTTCATGGCTGGAAGTGGAGAAGGGAGCTAAAGAGACCAGGGCTGCACTGCTGGCACAGCTGGGCTCTGCCCACATCCTGGGCTCAGGGCAGAGGTGGTTCTTCACAGTGTCCTCACCTGATGACTGGGGACATGCTAAACACTGACCATGGCAATACTGACACAAGCCTGCTTTTGTGGTGACCTGGCATGGGGCAGTCCACATTTTTGCTGTCCAAGGCTATCACCCTGCCAAGCGAAGGAGATCTTATCTAAGCTGTCTGCTGGGGCTGTCCAGCTTGTGCCAGTTTCCAGATGGTGTCAAGATGCTGCTGGCAAAGGCTGGCTGGCCTGGGCCGAGCTGTGCTGTGCTGGAAACCCCTAAGCAATTTCTGAGAAGGACAATCCTGTTTGAGTGATGGGGAAAGTCCTTGACACCAACATGTTTGCTAGCAGAGCAGGTGCCCTGGTGAGCTCCAGGAGACCTCTGGGGATGCCTCATGCTGCATGGATGGGGCATGGGATGGGAGGGTCCTGGATGGAGGCTCTGGAGTGCCCATGGTGCCCGTGGCCCGCATGTCCAGCACACTGCTGGCTGTGCTGCCCAGCCTGCAGCAGCAGCACGGGGGAGATGGCAGGCATGAGTGTCAGCCTCGGGACGCCCACAGCGTGTTTCCTTTCCAGCAGCAGACAGGATGTTAGCTGTCATGGGTGTTAACTAGCCTGCAACGCGATGCTCCTGATTTCCGTCAGTGCATCTTTCGGTTTGAGGCTCTCTTCTCAGACCCAGTTTTTAACAGGGTCACAGCACTGAAGCCCCCATCCCTCAGAGGTCTTCTTTAGGTGCAATTTTTTTTAATTGTAATGAAGAACCCTGTATTCTACAAGCATCCCATGAGCACCACTGGCCATTTATGGAATTTGTCCAGAGGTCTGCAGTGCTGATGGACTCAGCTAAGTCCTAGGCAACATTGCACATGCTGCTGCACGTTCCTTGTGGCATGTAGATAGGAATAGCTGTGTGTGTGCAGAAAGGTCATGAAAACCTCAGAGTTTCATTTAGAAGTAAAAAGGAAATTATTAGCTGTTTAGAGATAAGCTGGTTATGACTGAGGCTGGGACACATAATAAAAGTTTTACTGTTTTAAACAAGATGTGTTGGTGGAAGTACAGATTCTGCCCTGCATGGAGCAGCTGTTCAGGTCAGCATCTGTGAGGGCAGCAGCTGCTGTCCAGCACTGGGTGTGGCTTGTCACTGGCCACCTCATGAGCACTCTGCTCCCACCAGTCTGCAGGGGAAACAGAGCGAGTGCTCCCAAGTTCATCTCCAGTGGGAAGTCTCCAGCTTATTTCAAGCCCCATCATGCAGCACTGTGATACGGAAATAGCAGAACTGCTACCAGAGCACCTAGCAGCCTTTGCTGATGTTTATACCCCCCAGACAGGGAACGGTGTTAAGTGGGAACAGAGCAGTAACACCTGAAACCCTCCAGCCTTTTTAAAGCTGTGTGGATGCCTTTATGGACACCTCTGGTCACACGGCTGCGTGGGCTCTGCAGGCCATCCTGCTGCCCGCTGATCCCTGGTGGGATACGCTCCCAATTCACCCACTGAACTCATCTGCTCAGAGCCCACTGGCACTGCTCCTGGAGTCACAGATATGTTTGTGGCAGCATCAGCCAGTGTCGGGGCAATATTGTTTCAAATCATATTTACTTCCCATGTTTTTGGAGTTTATTGAATACATTTGGATTGCAGCTTTCATGAAATTGTAATTTATCAAAAGCACAATGAGGAATCACAGGCCAAGTTTCTAAAGCTCACACTTAAGTTAGGTCATAGGTAGAATAAAAGTTTAAAGATCTGAACCAACAACAGTGACATATTTTTCCCACTGAGAAACTTTTTTGTTTGGGTGATATTTTCAATGTTATTTTTTTTCAACACAAATGTAACTTTTCCAAAGAAAGCAGACATGTTCTATAATAATGTCAGATGGTCTTTGAGTTTCTCAGCAGTACAATTTCTATGAATTGTTTTGAACCAACCCACACGAGAAGCTGGATACATTATTCTGTGTTTATAAATAGGTTTGTTTTCACAAAACTCTTTCTCAAAGAAATTGCTCTTGATTAATTTGAAGTACTTTCACTTATTACTTGTATTATAAAAAGAGAGGAATCCTGCATGATTCAGAGCCCTGTTATGCTAAGGGTTAATAATAAGACAAATCTTACCCTGAAAAAACCTCATCTTTTGAGTTTGCTCCAGGTCTCTGCAGTCCTTGATTGTCTTATACATGCCTCCAAATTAATCATTCCCATCCCTCTTTTGAGTTCTTAACTTCTCCATTCCTCACAATATCATTATCCTTATGAGGAAAGGCAGCATTTTTCACCCTGTGTTACAGACAGGGACTTGTGGTGCAGAGGTGAAATGTCATGCTGAAGGTTGTCTGAACCAGAGCAGGGGGTGGATGCCCACTCTTCCCCTAAAAAAAAGCAGCACCCTGACTGCTATGCTTCCATTCAGCTAGTCCTGTGATAATATTACATTTTTGTTCATTAATTTCCCATTGGTCAGTCTATGAAAGAAAACTCACAGTATGTTATCAGTTGGTTACACAAGGGAGCTAAAACATTTAGCTACTATAAGTGTAAAAAGGGTGAAAAATAGAAGTTAGTAAAAGTGAATGAAGAGAAGAAGTGAAGTGCAGGAGCAGTATAGCTGCCAAGGAGTCGTGGGAGGGTATGGAAAGGAAATCGAAGCTTCAAGCTGACCCATAAAACTCCGTGGTGTTACCAGCAACCTCATTGATTTCACCTTCAGAGATTGTGTTTTGCAGTAACCTTCACTTAAGTCATTGACACCTGCCCACTTCAGTTCTGTGGCCAGCCAGAAACCTTCCTACCTCCCTTAACCACAGCCTTCCACACCAGGGTCTCTGCTGTCAGCCCCCAGGCTCTGCATGACTCACCCCCTCTGAGTCTCTGCAGACACTTGCCTGAGCTTTCTCAGCTTGTCATGGCAAGAATAAAAAGGCAAATACATGGGGTTGCATGATGACAGGAATCAGATCTTCAGTTTTGGGACAGGATCCAGAATCTCTGTAGGAGAGTTCAGCACATGCTGTACATCCCTGTTAGACCTAGCTGCCTGGACAGGAAAAGGAGCTAGGGTAACACAGAAATGACCACACAGAGCCCAAGCTTCCCCACTCCTTGTTCTTTCTGTGTGAAGAACCCCCCAAAATGATGTTTTCCTCCACAAGGAAATGCAGTGCTAACTTCATTATCAGGTTGGAAATCAAGGGAGTCATTAGTTAAATGACCTTCCCAAATGTCACACTAAAGACTTGCACTCTCCTGAAAGACAGCTGAGTGTTGTCTCCAGTACACTGCTCCTCTCAGCTCCTGCAATTGCATCTGCAGTCTTGTCAAGGGTTGGTCTGGGTCCACTGACATCTCCAACATGACATCTGTGGAAATCTCAGTGAAAAACCTGTGGGGGAGGAATCCTGTCCCCATGAATATTTGAAGAGGATGCACATTAATTAATGTCTTCCCTGGCAGGAGTGAGCAACGAAGTTAGCACCAAATGAGCAATATGCAAACTCAGCCTCAGAGGTACATAAGATGTCTGGTACAAATTAAACATCAATTCTCAGAAAATATCCTCTCTAGACATCCCAAGGAATAAGTTTCTTTAGGGTCTCTTTTATGGAGGCTGTTTCCTTTAAAGCAAAAGGTTTGCCTTACTTACTGCCTGAAGTTTGTAATTGGTAGTTTTCCAACATAAATCCAAAGGATTTCTGATTGGCCTGTTGGTTAATAACCAGAAAGGAAACACAGGATTATGCTTATGTTACCTTTTCCTAATGCTACTGATAATTTTTTAATAGACACTTCAGTGACTTTTATCTCATGAGCCAACTCTTCATACAATGCCTGGGTCTGCAGTGGTTGATTAGAATACAACCTGCACGCTATTGCAATAAGGAATTGGTTTGAGGGCTGGATGATACCAGTTTCTAAACCATTGAACCTGCAGGATGAATAAATTTATCAATTTTCTGGAAATTACTAATTGTTCAGTCCCAACAATCACCCGCACTAGCCCAGTCTAGTTGTTTGTGAAATTCTGAAGGGGAAAGAAAAAATCACATTTAAACCGAGAACAGTCAGGACTGGATGATTCAGACTTTGGCAACCAACTAACAAAGGCTATTGCTGCCATGTGAAATTCATCCTCACTGTACAGTGGCTACACAGGACAGTGTTCCAACAAGTGCTCCATGGCTTATGTGTAGCTTACTGCCTGAACAGGAAAAAAAAAAAAAAAAAAAAAAAAAGGAATATTTCATCTGTGTCTGCTCTCCATCCTGAAAGGTGACAGCTTTGTGAAGGTGGGTTACTTGTAACAATTCCACCTTCCTGCTGTGAAGTATAATAGAGGCTTTTGTTTTTATGCTTCCGTTGGTACAGAGGCTTTAGACCATGTCTGCAGAGAGCAAGTCTGGAGTGCTGCCCAAGATGGCAGCATTTTTTGAGACACAATTGATATTTTTTGTTTTAAGGCTGATTAGATTGTGCTGATGACAGACACTCAAAAAATCACTTTCCATAGGGCTTTGTGGGCCTTTTCCATTGCTTCACGTCACAGTGAAGCCACCAGTGGCTTGGTCACGAGGCTGTGAGGTCTTGGGGAGGGACTGCGTGTGCAGCACAAAGGAAGCTGGGTCTGACCTGACTTTCACAACTTTCTTCTGCACCTCAGAGGTTTTGTGTACTCATTGACTCCAATGTATTCAGTAGAAATGATACTCCATTTTGTAAGATAAGCTGATTCAAGGCCTTGATGGCCATTAGTGCTGTGAGGCAGGTGCTGATGAATAAGCTGGGGCTCTGTCCAGACTACTGGGATTAGCACAGCTCGAGGGACAGGCTAAGCAGGCAGCCACCCACAGGAGCAAAGAGAGTGAAAACCATCACAGCTCTCCTGCCCACGCTGCCTAGAGAGCCATGTGGAGGCAAGGCTCAGGACAAAGGGAGGTGGCAGCTATTGCCGCGGAGAAGCAAAATTAGGTCCTGGCACGAGCTGCAAATTAGCTGATGGCACCAGCAACGATGTGGATTAGACCACTGAGAATGCTCTGCAGGAGCTCTTGGTAAATGCTGCCTCCTGCAGAAATGAGAGGGAGGGCCCATACTAAGCATGAAGTGGGGATGAGGCACTGGGACAACTTTCCTGCCCAGCACACTCTGTTTTCATAGACAGGTGTCCAAAAACCAAAGCCAGAGGCTGAAGGATGGAGGAACTCAGGGCTGGACAAGAGGCACAACTTCCCCTTCAGCTGATCACCCCTGTCACCAGCTAACACAGGGATGCTGCTGCCTCCTTCCTACAGCGACATTAACAGCCCCTTTTTCCTGCAGGTGTCTGGAGTTTGTAGATATTGTGGGGAGGAGGGTAGGGTGGGGTGTGTGATAGTATTTTTCACTCGTAACACCTACCAAATTATGGCATCAACAAAAACAGAGCAGTGGGTCCTAGGCACTCGTTCAGTATTTGAGTTCCTCCTGTCCTCCTGGGCTGTAGGATGATTCTGGGCTTTGAGATGGAGCCATATGGCAAGCCAGGAGGTGTCACACAGAGCCACTTCACAGACTTCAATCAGGAATGTTTCCAGCAAAAGAAAAATGTGTTAAACTCAGCCGTTCTCACAGTCTGACAGCTCCTGATGTTCATGTCAAGAAATGAATGCAAAAAAATGTGCTCTTTCTGAAGAGAGACATAACTACCGAATAATTAATAAGAGCTCACACAGCACAATTTGCCCTTCCCCATGCAAGGAATGCTCAAGGTCTTGAATTTTTGAAAAATGAAAGCCCAAGATATTGGCACCCTTTCCGCCTTTCCCCTGGAAGATTTTTTTGTAAGACATAATGAGCCCGCTTGCAACCATGCCACCAATTAGCAGAGCTGATGGCCAAGCTTGGCCACCACCATGCCCAGTTAGCAGAGCTGTTTGACTAACTGCACTGGGTTTATTCGAGGGGAAATCAGGGCATTGAGGTGAAATAGCTGCAGTTCAAATAACAGTGTTCTGCTTATTGGAAATAGTTTAATCAAGGAAGGAGGCACTGCCACTAACATCACCAGGTATTTCCCATTGGTTTGTGTAGGTAAGTCGTGACCTGTAGTGAAATGAGGCAATAAATGCTATCACAACCGACTCTTCTGCCTGTTTTGAAGGCTTTGCTATCCAAAAGAAAGAAAAAGAGGAGGAAAACAAAGAATCAGGATGCATCAATGAGAAACTGCCAATGGGGACTTCTCAACAGCACTAGCAGAAACTAGTGATAGTAATATGAACAAGGAGCCAGCATTGGCAACCCTTGGCATGGGGTGGGAGAGATGGAGGGAAGAGGCTTATCTCCTGCTGGGCTTGCACAGGCCTGGTGAGAGGGCAAGAAGAGCAGATGGATGCAATCCAGGAAGTGCAGTTCCCACCACCTCTCCCATCCATCCCATCTACACCAGAAGCCCCCACTGCAGCCACAGGTACACTCCCGCACCTGCGAGTCGCCTGGGGTCCTTTAGTGCAGGACACTGACAGCAGAGCCACGTGGCACATGCAAGGGCAAGCCAAGGTGTATCACCTTGCTCCTGGGCATCAAACACCTGTGCAGCCACTCCATGTACGTACCTGGCTGAAGGCAGCCACGGCCTGCTCAAACCTCTGCTGAATAAGAGCGATGGTGCTGAACACCGGCGGGAAGGAACAGTCTTGAGGGGCTGAAACAAGAATAAGTTTGTTATTGGTTTCCATCCTACTGCAAAGCTCCCACAAAGGTGAGGGATTTGAGCATTTATAGGAGTCATTACTACAAAGTGTGTATGGGAGGAGAATATGTGTTTGTGCTCTTAACTCCTGGATGTTGCCAAATTTCCCCTAGAATATGAGGGCTCCAAGCCCCACGGTGGTCAGCACAACAGCTGCTGTCACACAGGGCCAGCTCAGCTCCGGGGCACTGGCCAAGGCTGGTGCACAGCCACAGCACTGTGGACAAAGCCCTGGGGCCACCAGCTGAGGCACCCCAGCAGGTGTCTGCCCCACTTGGGACAACCTTGGCACCAATGTCTGCACAGGGGCTGCTCAACCCGAGCTCTTTTTATGGGGAGTGGGGAGACATGAACACTTGCAGGGCACCGTTCTTCCCTCCCCACTTCTGCAGCAGGCTTGGGAGAACAGGAACCAGGTCCTTTCCCAGAAGTGCCCACTTCTCTGTCCTGACTGTAAAAGGCGCTTGGACCAAAGGGGTTGGATACAGACCTCCACACTCTGTAAAATGCAGGGTGAGAGGAGGCTGCACTTGGTGATCCCAGCATGCAGAGGCAACCAAGCTGGTTTCAATTAGAGGTGGGTAAGTTACCTCCTTCAAATCTACAGGGAAGCTCCCTGCCTCTTGAAAATCTAAAATCCTTGCAATCTGTGCTTCGGGACAGCAGGTTCTGTGTGGCTGCCTGCCATCTGAACACAAGTATGAGTGCTAAGGAAAGAGGCTATTTTAGGAACAAGTGACAAAACAGAGGAACATCAGAGGCAAGAAATGGCTCCTTGCTGCCAAGTGTTGACATGAGGCCAACAAAGGGCAGGTTACTGCCCTTTTGGGAGGATGCCTGTCCTATTAAAGTTGTAGTTACAGTATTTTTTGAGATACTTGGAAAGCAGGGTGATATATTTACAGGGAACTTTGTGAACATTTGGCCTTATTAACTGAGTGGAAAAGGAATGATTAAAAATACCATCTGCTTTTTATTGAACTTTGTTTCAAATTCATCAGAATTTCATCAGCTTTAACCTCTAACTCTCAATTTTTACTCCTGAAAGTATGTTAGCAGCATACCACCCCATTCAGTATACAAATGGCAAACAAGCCCTGCTGGTGGTGTCTGCAGACCTCCTCTACCACGATCTCACCAAGTCAGTGCAAACCAGCCCAGCACAAAGGGGAGGCACCTGCACCACATGGAGCAGAGCTGCAGGCATCGTGTTCTCCCTGAAGGTGTCTGAGAAGGGTGACAAGGAGCCCAGATAGCTGAGGCCACCCCATGGTGCCACATCCCATGTAAGCCAAGCAAATGCAGTTTCCCATAGGAGATGGGTGATGTTCCCCGTTATTATCAGCAAGTAAAGCAGCAGCAGGAGAAGTCACCTTGCTCTGGCTGCAGGGAAAGGTGCTGGTACACACGACCATGATGCTACAGCAGCACTGCACTGGGATACTGGAAAACCACTTCCTCCTAGCAACAGTGAAAGACAGGAGAGATTTGTATATTTACTCCTGGTTTATACCAGTTTGACGCTGGTATATTTATCCCAGTGGCCTCTCTGTATGTGGGACCTTGTGTGACAGGAGTAGGTGACACTGCTTCATGCCTGCAGAGGAGCTGGTTTCTGAAGGCAATGCTTGTTCCCATGCCTGTACTATCATGACCCTTGTTGGTGCCTACCTTTGACAAATACCTAAATATATGCAATCAGAAGTCAAAGAAATGAACTTTGAAATTGCTGACTACATACGTATGTGTGTTATCAGAGCAACAAGTCTTTTCTAGGTATTGACTCATTATTACCAGGAGCTCTTCTGCAGGTGCTGCTCAGCAAAAGGTTAGTACATGACAAAGCCTACGTTGCTCTCACAGCAGTCACTGCTGAGCTCATGGAGTTAAATGTGTTTTGGAGAAAGGTTATCCTTCCAAGATCATCCTAAGATTGTGTAGTGTGTTGGTCTTCATGTTTGAGCTCACTGGGACTCTGGCTGGGGGAAGTTCTCTAGCTCTAGTTAAAGTACCATATTCATGGAAGGCATGGTCTATCCATCTTTGGTTTTGCAGTATCATGATAAAACACCAGCCTAGTGATAAAGCAATGGAACTAGCTGCAGCCTCCAGGGTAAGTGAGGATGAATCCTGACTCAGGCAGAGGCCTATTTTCTCCCCAGCTTAGTCCCTTGTATCCTGATCTCTGACCACACCAGCTTACAACACCATCAGTACTGTCTGTCATCCTGCCTCCATTTAAATCCACAAGGACTGCTCAGTGCAGACTCCCAAACAAGACGCCCTTGGGAGGGCAGACACCAGTTCTTTAATCTGGTGAAACATCCAAGAGGTCAGCCAGGACTCTTTTCTGAGCCTACCTAGGACCAGCCAAAAGGTACTGTCTGTGCAGAGCAGACAGGGAATGCTCAGAGAAGTGCAACCCTCCACTCAGAGTGGGCATGGGGGTTACAGCTGCTGGCAGCAGGATGCTCAGGGCGCCTAGATTGATGTGTCACAGGACAGCAAGGAAAGAACACTGCACTATGGCGAAAAATGTGTTTGTTCCTCTCCCCTAATCAGTGTAAAGCAAATTATTTCTGCTACTGCTATTCTTATGTTAACTCTGTTCTAGAGTTGCCACAATTTCATCTATCAAATGCATATGGACAAGATTAAATAAGCTGTGTATTTCAAGTGATGTATGTATGCACATGCACACTTTGACACAAGTGAAAATATCGGACCTGATGTTCCCCCTCTCACTCCAAATACAAGGGACTTATTATTTGATTTATTGAACAGGATAATGTCATGTCATGAATAACAACTTTATTCCCCAGTGTAGCTGCTACTGTGGAGGAAAAAAAACTACATGTGATTTTTACTCAACACTGCAGCAGGTGCAGAGAGGACAAATAAACTGTGCCCTGTGTTCCAAGACCTGGGAGAATTTGAACACACTTATGTCAGTATTCACTATCAATTACACCATACTTTCTCTCTTCAGGGGTTTTCCTCTGCTTAACAGAAATCCTTTTTGCTTAATGGAGGATATCACAGTTTCTGCCACAAGTTTAGCTCCAGCCGTTCTTACTCCAGCCTGTCACCTGTTCTCATTCTGAGACAAACAGTAAATAATGCAAGGATGTCATCTGCAGATGGCAGAATTTCAGGAGCACTCACTGGGAGCCATTTGCTCCAGGAAATCACCTACACGCACCATGAAAGGGCTTCAGCTCCAAGCAAGGGCTTCACCCCAGGCACCCACAAGGAGATCTGCCTGAAGACTTGACCATAACCAGAAAAACAGCAAGGACAGTCTGAAATGTATCCCAATGCTCTGCACATTGCAGTGGGATATAGATTACTGAGGGTGCTCAACAACCCTTGCACCAAATTATTTCCTTTTTGCAACTGACACAAAAATCAAATCTCCTTTATTATCTCAAAGCACTCCACCAAAAACCCTGAAAATCCAGAGTTCAGTCATCCTTCCTCAGATGCGCTAACCATGTCCTGCTGGTTTGTAGGTGCAAATGCATTGCTTGTCTTCACTCATTCAGAAAGCCTTTCAAAGTGTGTATACAGGGACATGATTTTGCCATCTGAAGAGATTTTTGGGTGGCCAGATTCTTCAGCAAGTAACAGCCAGCGCTACCTGAAAACCAATGCCATTTCTAAAGCCTTGGACTTCTGTTTCTTCATGACTTTCAGAAATGCCCCCACATCTATTAGCATACTTCTACAGTCCTTAAGGAAATACAAAAAGGCTCTTTACCCTCTTCTACCTCAATAGATGAGAGTCCTTGTGAAAACAGCAAACTCACGTCCTTCTTCTCCTGAAAGAATCCATCAGTGGCAGGAACACTGAACATGAACATCAGTTCACTTTAAGTTATCACTTAAACCAAAGCCCACAAGACACCTAATGCAGAAAAAGAGAGGACAGCCCAGAGGACTTCCAGGAGGTGTGGTGGCAGGTAAACCTGCCTTTCCTCGGCCAAGCTTTCCCAGGGAACACAGTGAAATTCCCAGGGGCTTTCCCCAGTCATGACATGTACATGCACATGCAGAGGACACTGGGACAGGGGCAGATGTGACCACCCCAGTAGATCAGGATGCCAAAAAGGGGAGGAAAAGGGCTCCTGAGGGCAATGAGTACTTTAAAGGAGCTTTTTCCTAGACCTCTTCCCAGTTTTGTCTCTCACCTGAGGTCACTAGCAAGGAGATGACAAGAAGTGTGGGGATGCCATCCAAACACTCTTCAAGGCACTGGTTTTGCTGCACTGCCAAACCAAACCACCTGCAGATGCTCCTGGTCTCATTGCTCAGGATATGCTTGTGTGAGCCAGTGCTGCTCATCTTGAGGCACGGCTCTGCTCCCACTGAGAACATCTCTGGATGCTGCTGCCTTGAAGAGGGCAGGGGTTGAGCATGGCAGTGCTATTTGTCATGGGCCAAAGATGGTTCAGGGCTGGCTTTAACAGTTTATGTGTGATATTAGAATTTATACTGATTTTAGATCATTATGCTGCAGTGCCAGGCAGCACTCTCAAGTGCTTCTTAATCTGTGAATGCAGCAAACCCTGAATGGTGCATGCACTGGCCATTTCTGCAGCCAGTCCCACTAGCTGACATTTCAGATGAGCAACCCTCCGTGAGTATTTCCCAGTGGCACACAGATGGGTGGCATTGCCTGGCTCCTTTGTCCTTCATGGACCAGGGTACCTCGGTATTCCCCTGGGATCTGTTGGGTGCTCTGCTGCCTCACTGCCCCAGCAGTGCCCACGAGAGCTGCCCCATGGATGTTCCCTTAGGAATTTGTTTGGCTTAGTCAAGCAGGCTGGGAAGGAACTTACAAATACATCCAAGAGGAGGATTTCTGGTCTTTGTTGTATCAGCATGGGCAGAGTGGTCCCTCTGAAATAAGCAGCAGCACTCAATTTAAACTAACCATCCCAAGGTGTGGGTCCAGGCTTACACAGAATAAACCAGACTGATTTGGTCTCCAGTAAAACTCTTTTCCAAAGCCTCTTTGTGCCACTATCATCACTCGAATCAGCGCAGTTACTCTGGACTTCTAACAACGCAGCAATAAACAGATTTTTGTCTAAATAGGTTTAAAAGCTGACAGCCTTGTTATGGGGCCTGATGAGATTTCCTTTATTGACTGTGCAATCAGTGTGATTTAGAGTCTCCACAGGGGCCTTGCTGAAGGCTCTCCAAGACCCAGCTGTGACAAATCCCCCCCACAAGTTCTGCTGGGCACTGCTGCTGGAGACAGCGGCTGTGGTTCTGGGACCTTGTTCCTCCCCCTCATCCTCCCACCCTCCTGATCCTGCCTTCCTGGTGTCCTGACCCCCCACGGGGCCAGTTATTTGTCAGGCATCACACCCCTGCCTTCCAAGGTAATAAATTACTGTGGGAAGCAGCTTTGCACTGGACCTCATTAACCGCAAACACTGCCGTCCCTTTTCCTGCCACTCCGTGCAAGCCAGACATCCATGACTATCGGCAGCAGATATGCATTTCTCGAGCTCCCAGGAGGACCCACAGGTCTGTGGCAGATGGTGCACTGGGCTGATGGATGCACAGGGCTGGGGAAGCTAGTCACCCTCCTTGCCCCTTGGGATCATGTCCCAGCACAGCCTGGCCCTCCCTGTGATTCTCCATTCCCGTGCCATTGCAAGGGATTTGTGGATGTTGTTAATATTGAAAAAAGTTGGAGGAAAGGTGAAGAGCCTTTTTTGGTATTGTCTTATTCCATTTTCAGAGGCCACTGTTGTCCTGAAATAGCATCAGGCTTAAGCAAAATAGATCTACAAAACTCAAAGTGAAGTGTCAAAGTGCAGCAAAATGGATCTATGCCCTTGCTATGGGTGCAATTACTGGGGCTGTGTTATGTCTAACGAAAATAGCTTTTTTTTTCAATGTATATTGAAAGGTTACTTTTTAATAAAGCTAAGTAAAAATTTGTCTTGGCGCCACCAGCATCCCAACATTCTCTGCTAAACAATCACCTACTCTTTTCTTTTTATTTCTTGTCTAGTTTCTCACCAGAAACAGAAAAATATGGAGTAGTTACAAAGAAAGAAATGGGAAGAAGAGACAGGAAAATACGCATATCTGAAACTTTCTCTTTTTTACAATGTTTCTAGGACAACTTTGAAGAAAATGTAACTATTATTCGTTTTGCTTTTTTCCTCTAAACTCATTTTTGTTTTGGTTTAGTTTTTTGATGTAAACTCTTTCTAATTGGAAAAAAGTCCATTTCTGCTAACAGCCCTTGTTCTGAAGAGCAGGGGGAACAATGGAAAACCAGATCATTTGTCATGTAAAATTACAAATTTTATATTTGGAAGCACTCAAGTTACCACTTAACATCCACACATCTCTGTGTAAGGGAACCATGCGGAGAGCCCCCCATTTTTTGCAGAAAAGTCTATATGTCAGATGTGACAATGTCATGAAGCAATGGCACTTTCCTATGCAGAGATTCAGTCTTCAGCAATATTCTTTTTGTTTTCCAGCCAGCACCTCGCTCCTGTCTGAGGTCAGACTAAATGATGTAAGGCTCCCTTCTGGCCCCGCAATCGATGGGCTGGTGGCCGGGGCTCCTCTCCCTGCTGACAGCAGCGTTCGCTGCAGCTGAGACCCCCCCGGGGACCAGGCTTTGGTCCTGGGCTCACACCACACTGCCAGGTGCTATGGGACAGCGTTCACAGCGTGCACTAAAGTGAAACATGTTTCTTACAACGATGTTAAACCTCTCCAGAAGAACAACAACAATAAAAAACATCTTAAACTCTTCCCCTCACAGAGATATAGCCAAGAAACCCACCAGCTTTATCTTAACCAATGTCCATTTACTCGTGGCCGAGTAAATGTTTGTTTGTTCCGTTTTTCAAGACTGCTGCCCTAACACGCTGCCAGAGCAGATTGACAGTGCAGCGATATCGTCAAGCACTCTCTTTA
Organism: Passer domesticus; assembly: GCF_036417665.1. NCBI lineage: Eukaryota > Metazoa > Chordata > Aves > Passeriformes > Passeridae > Passer > Passer domesticus. The sequence goes on along the minus strand of NC_087476.1, from coordinate 61,687,972 downwards.
AATTCCATTTCTGGCAAGAAAGGCGGAACTGCACGTACCGACCTGGCCTCTGCTCATCTGACCCTGACTCCACCTGACCCCTTTCTCGGGATGAGGAGAACTCTGCGCTGCAGGCACCACGAACCCCTCTGCGCCCAGCAGTCCGGCCCCGGCCCAGTGCCCTGGGTTTGCTTGTCACCAGATTCAGGACCGGGCTCAGATCCCCGGCAGATCCCAAGCTATCTCTATGCCCCAGTCACCCGCGGCAGCAGCAGCCGCCTCCGCTCTCACTCCGGGAAGGAGCGCGGCTGCCCCGGCGCTGCCCCGCTCCGCGCCCCGCACTCACCGCCTCGGGCGCGGGGACCGCCCGCGGCCCCGGCATCGCGCCCGCTCCCGCTCCCGCTCCCGCTCCCGCTCCGGCTCCGGCTCCGGCTCCAGTGAGCGAGACCCCGGCGCCGGCCGCCCCCGGCCCTCCCCGCCGAGGGAGGAGCCGCTCCCCCCGCAGCAAACCCCGGGGGTCCGCCGGCATGCCGAGCGGGCCGCGGGCAGGGCTTGCCAGAAAAGGGGAGGCAAAAATCAATAGGCGCGGGGAGAAAAGAAGTGGAAAGTGACTTACAAAGAGAAAACCCTTCACGGGTTCTTCACAGCCAACCTTTCTCAGCCAAGCAGGATTATTACTGAGGCGGCGTGGCAGGTATGAATGTAACACCGCAGGGTGTCAGACAGAGCGAGCACCAGGGCTGGGCAACTTGCAGTCGAAATTTGCGTCCATCAGGAATGAAGGAATGAGGGATGGGACCAAGCGACATAAGGGAGAGGGGTCTATGTCACCACTGGCTCGGATGTAAAGACTCTGTAGTGTCATCCATACAAGTGTCCACTTACGTCTTAGGACATTCTCATTGTCCTGGACACAGGTTTGGGGAATCACCCTTTTAATTCTGGTAAGAATGGCACAAAGCTCTTACGAAACTGAGATTGTCTTTCTACTACCCAACGTCCTCCATATTCTTATTGAAATCTAAGTAACCCAAGTGCTGGGAAGCTTTATCACTTCAAAGTGGATTATTTCTTCTACAGACTTGCCTGTACTTAACGATCTTATTTTACAAGTGACCTTTTCTCACTGAGTTGTGCTGCTTGGCAGCTAAATTTGCAGGATTTGTTTCAAGTAATGATGAATTGTCTCCAGATGGGACACTTGCTCTTGCAGTCTGGATTATGGTATTTTCACTAGAAAAAAAGCATAAGAACTGCTCTTTCCCATGAGTAGGACAAATGTCCTGTCAAATCTGGGCTGGTTAATAAGAGCTCCAGTTTGCCCTTGAAGAGGGGGAGGGATGAATTATCATGTCCCTGACTGCCCACAAGGAACTCCTTAGGGGGAAAAAAACCCCAAACAAAACAGCATAATACAGCACTTTTCAAAACCACTCAAACCCTTTGAAAGTACAGGTAGATACAGATCCCCACATTAAGTTGTTTTGAATGACAGCAGCTCTGCCTCTGCTTGTGTACAGCCAACTGCTGCCCATCAGCCACCTAGTTCTGCCAGCATTTTCCTCCCTTTCCTGGCTCTGTGTGATTCAGGGCTTCTTGGTTTGTTTGGGTTTTTTCCTCTTGTATTTTTTCAGCTTTATTACTGAGAACATCACTTGTACCAAATATTAACAAAACTTCATTTCAAGCTGCTGGGTCCTCTCTGTGACGTCCTCTGGCAGCCTGCAAAAAATCAACAGGGAAGTTACATGAGATTTGGCATCATCACTGCAACTATTGTGAAGGCTCAGTGAAGCCCTCCAGGACATGAATGCAGGCCAGATTTTCAGGAAGTTGCAATATGTTCCCGGACAGCATGATCAGCAGTGATTGATTTCTGCATTTACAAATGTGTTTATTGTTTTACATTAGTTCAAATTGGACAGATAAGAGGCCTCCAGAGAAGCGAGAAAAACCATTGCTTTGGTGTTTAGATCAGAAATGTTTTCTGTATTGATGCAAAGAGAAGAAATTTTTTCTAAGGTCACACAACATCTTGGGCAGGACCTTTCAGCATGTAAAATATTGGCTAATTTAAAGGTGACAACTGAAGACTAGAGTGAGAGAAATCAGAATTGCAAACATGGTCATCTTATTTCTTACAATTCATATTTCTTTTGATGCTTATGCTAAAAAAAGAAACCGCTTTGATCTGCACAAAGCCTCGTATGTTTTAGCAGAGTAAGATTAACTGGGATGCCTAATTAAAACAGGCACTCACCAATTAAGATAATAAAAAACTGCTACTTGAAATTCAAAAGAGACCAAGAAGTTAAAGAGACACTTATCCAAGAGCTTAGCAGGTTTTCATTTGCGGATACTTAGGGGAAAAAAAAAAGGTGAAGACGCACTCTGGAACGCAGCCCAGTAAAATCAGAGAGGAGTCTGCGGGCTCCTGTGAGCTTCATTACCAAAGGGCCTGCTGCTCGCCAGCCCCTTTGCCTTTGCACTCCATCTGCCACGTCTTGTACGTACTGAGACCCAGGCTCTGCCACCATCACTCGTGCTGACAGTTCCCCTCAGGTGTCCCCAGCAGCACTGCTCCGACCACCTGAACAGTGCAGGACCTGTGCCAGCTCCTGGGTTTTCCTTGGGACTGGGACAGCGTTTCACTGACATTTGCTCAACATGGCTTTTTCTTCCTCCTGGAAGCTTTGTGCAATACAGCAGCAATATTATTGGTGGTGGTGGTGTTGTTTTTATTATAAACAATAATAACAATAATAATTAGTTTGAAGAACTGATGTAAATTCTGCAACCTGAAGTTTCTTCCACATTTATTTGCACCATCTGAAGCTGACCCAGGCTCCTCTGCCTGCTGTTTCTAAGGGAATCAGCTCACAGGAGAACATATGTATGTTCAGGTATATGAGCATATGTACCAGCCTGAGAGTTCGTATGTGCACGGGAGTGTGGTGGGTTAACCTTTTCAGGCTGCCAGATGCCCACCCAGATGCTTTCTCATTTTCCCTCCTGAGCAGGACAGGGGGACAAAGGCTGATTCAAAAGAAAATCTTGTGAGTCTTCCTGATCACTCCTTGGCCCTCGAGCTGGTGAATCATGGATGGGAAGCAGGGAGCCTTGGGGGATGTATATTGCTGATGGTGTGCCAGAGCTGCCTGCTGCTCTTTGACGTGCAGCAATCCCACAGCACAGGGTCCTCCAGGAGGCTGGGCAAGGCAAGCACATGTTTCAACTTCTCTGAATCGATGGAACTGCATCAAAAGCCCATCACTGCCTTTTTGGGTTCTTGAAGTAACCTCTCTTGAGACAGCCTATGCCAAGGACACACATGGCTTCTGAGCTGGTCACAACAGTGTAACAGTGTACTTTTGCCATTTGTCTCCTGCTAAGCTCACCTCAGCCCCCAGTACAGCTTTTGGGATCTCCCTGTCAATCCAGAATTCCAGATGAGTTCCTCTCCCATGTGCCGTAATGGCTTTAGGTTATGCTGTTCACTAGTGTCTAGCAATACTTTAGACTTCCATGGATCCAATGTGCCAGGCCACCAAATCCACACAGCCCAGTAAAGCTGGTCACCCTTCTCCTCCTCCTGATCAAAGGCAGTGACCCTCTATTAGAGGCTGGACACCCTTGCAGTGTCAGACCAAAAGTCCCTTTACCAAAATAAAGAGAGGCATTCTTCATCCTCTTCTATAGCAGGGAGACTGCTGGTTGCCTTCCTCTATCCACAGATGATATATTCAAGCCTGGTCAGTCCATATAAAGTGGTGAATTTCACACAACCCTTCTGCACTTGCTCATGTACAGTGGCTATCAGCATCTTTGGAGACGTGGTTGTCATCCAGGTCACTGTCACAAGACTTTCCAGCACTGCTAGTAGTCTCACATACTGGATGCCCTCTTCAGTGGTAGTGGCAGCAATCTGCTTGCCAGACTGGTGGCTGTAATGTTTCAACATATTTTGAAGTCTGGCCAGGTTTCAGGGCTGGTCATTTCTTTCACTTCCTCCTCTTTTTGCCTGCTGAAGGACTAGCTGCCTGATCAGATCCTTCCTCCTCCTGCTCCTGTACTAATTGCTGGTACCCATTGACCTCTGCATCCAGTGATTCTTTTTGACTGCTAAGGTAATTACTGTAGCTGGGGCTTGGGTCCCTGTCTTATCCACAGTGTTGGCACATGTGGTTTAGATCCCTGTCTCGACCATGTTTCCCTGATGGTGCTGAAGGGAGACTCAAGAAGCACAAGGAAAGCCCCAGTGCAGAGCCAAGAGCTGCTGGGTTTCACTGGAGCAGGCAAGGCACCCTTCCATGAAGTGCCAGTTCAACACGCCTGTAGAGGTGCAAGATCACAGGCTACAGGAGGTGATAACCCCACCAGGCAGCCACCAAGTCCTCCCACACACCATGCAGGCACCCAGGGATCACTGGCCTAAAGCCTTGTCACCTCACTGGCAAACTGGCTCCTCGTAACACCAGAAGCAGTTTCCACGCAAATGACAAGATGATGACATTAGCCAAGCAGCTTGGGTAAGGATGTGGTGAGGACCTCTGGAGAGGAAGGCAGGCACATCAGTCCCGGAGGGGAAGAGAGAGGAGCGAGCCCTCAGCTCCCCACAGGACAGCCCTCCTGGCACAGGAGCAGTGCCCGTGCCAGGGCCAAGGCAGGGCTGCTGCTTTTATCAGAGTGCTCCCAGGCACGGCGAAACACACAGATAAGCACTGCAGCAAGAGGAGCTGAACGCAGCCAGTGCCGAGCCCGAGGCTCTGTTACACTGTAAATCAAGCAAGCCCTGTGAGCCATGCAGAAGCCTGACAATTATCAGCTAAGGCAGCTATAGTACACCCAGATCAAAACTGGCTTTATCTCGTGCCCAAGTAAAAGACTGGTGGGATGATCTTGGCTGGTTCCCAGATATCCACCTGGATGCTGCCTCACCCCGCCTCCTCAATTGGACAGGGGTAGAAAACAAGGTTAAAAAACACCTCAAGGGTCAAAGACAGTTTAATAAAAAAGCAAAAGCTGTGCATGTGACCAAAGCAAAAAAAGGAATTAATTCCCTGTTTCCCATCAGCAGGCAGATGTCCAACTACACCCTGGGAAGGAGAGCCTCAGCTCATGTAATTGTAGCTTGGGAAGACAACCACCATGATCCTGCTTTCCCTGAGCTTCTGTGAAAAGAGATGTGCAGCCTCTCCTTTGTGTGCTGTTTGCATCAGAGGGCTGGTGTGACCTGTGTGATCTGCTGAGCCCTTGGCAGGGACCATGCCCTGAAGGAGTATCTTACTTCATGTGTGTGCTGGGGGCAGGGGCGTACCTCTGCAGCCCAGAAGGTCTCTGCTGGAAGGAGATTTAGCAACAGAGGGTACCTGACTCTTGCACGGGGCCACATGAACACTTTACACCTGGGGAAATGTTCCCTGCACAGCTGGTGGCCAGCACCTTGTAGCGTGGGTGAGGCAACCTCTGTGCCTGGGTTGGTTTGTTCAGCTCTCCAGCTGCTCTTGAGGGACTCTTCTGGTGTTTATGTCCAAGTCCAGAGGTGATGTCATCCCCAGATGGACTTTCCTGTTCAGGTCAGCTAACTAGGTGGAGGTGTATCATGGATCATACCCAGGACTGCTGCACATAGATCAGGCACTGCAAATTATTTGGATCTGCATATGCCAGAATGTTCCACAACACTGCTCAGGAACTGTATCTCGAAGGAAAAAAGGCACATCTGCACTGGAAAAGAGGCATATCTGCATCCTTTTCATATTCCCAGCCCTGACTGGCAAGAGCTGCTTGCAAAGGCAGTCCCATGGTCTGGAGGGAATCTGGCATCAGGGAGCATGGGATGAAGCAGAATTTGTCCCTTGAGGCCAAAGAGCACCAGAGCAGGTGCTGGTGAATCCTGAGCAGTGACACAGCAGGAATGCATTCCTTCTGGAAACACTGCTACAAGTACATTGAATAATGCTTGCTGAGCTCTCCCTCCAGGTCGCCATGAAGAGAAAATGTTGGTGTTTAGTGCAGGCAGCTACTTAGCTGGGGACTGGGGTAGGAGCAGTGTCAAGGGTCTGTGCCAGGAGCTCTGCTCTTGGGAAAGCAGCCAGAGATGCAGGAGGAAATTAATCACCAGTGGCAGCTCTGGGACTACAAACTAAATGAGTTTAATGCAGTGTGCAAACAGAACAAGGCTCATCCCTGCACAGGGTTTGGTAATAAGCCCATGATAATCTGTGCTTTTTGAGGTACAGCATGCATTTTTCAGTGGGCTGTTGAGTGTTTAATTTGGTTTTATACACCGTGCTCTACATGTAATTGGGGTTTGAGTCTATGTATTTGATTTCAGAAGTTAAGCAGTAGAAAGAAGGGGGTGTCCTGACATTTCCACTGGACTGTGGGACTAGATTTCCACATGGACAATGTTCCTGGACACATTTTCAAAGCACCCAGCAGCTTGAGCTCTTCTGAAAATTTCAGCTTTTTTTTTTGCAGCCCATGTGGGATACAAACTTTTTGAAAGATTTGCTCCAGAGAACAACTTCTGGTTTTCAGTGGTTTAATTTAGCCACATCCTTTTTCTTCATGAATATTGCAGGAAGATTTCTGTGACAACCACAAACAAAAACCCAGAAATTCAGCATCCTGCCAATCTGTGTGCTGAAGCCTCTGCTTCACCCTCACAAAGTGTGCTGGAACTGTGGCGCACAATTTCTCCCACCTTCAGCTGAGTCACCTTATAATGGTGGCAGAAGGCTAAACAACCAAATTCCTGCAAGAAGGTGACGAGGGCTATTTACTGGGACACCCAAAAAGATGCTTGAACATAGGTAGGATAATGTGTTTTCCTCCAATCTCAAAGGACAGACTGAAACAGCTCTGCTGAACTTTTGAAAGCTGAGGTGTGGTGTGGAAACATTCGGCAGCTGCAATTAAAAAGCCCTGAAACTCACAACTGTGGTGAGGACTGAGTAGAGGACATGTAGACTTGTCAGGGGCATTGGACTAGATGATCTTTAAAGGTCCCTTCCAATCCAAACCATTCTGAGTCTGTGCTTGTACTGTGGGCAGTGTAGGCTGACCCTAAGTTTTGGTTCCTCACGTTACAGTATGACCAGACTTTGCAAAGGGTGGACACCACTGGGGTTCAGCAGAGGAGGGAAGTTCAGACGGGTGTCACCAGTGCAGGGTGTGCAATGTGAAAAGGTGACACCAGCAGTCTCCTTCCCGGCGTTTCTCCAGCCGGATTGCCGTGGGCTGTCATGCCCTCTAGTGCCTGCAGCGCCCGCTCCTCTGGCCTCTCTCCGTGGAGGATGCTGCGGCTCTGAGCCGGGAACAGCAACTGGAAACCCCCGTGGCCTCCCCTGTGCCATGATGAGTGCAGAGCCAAACTGGAGGAGAAGCCCTGTGAGAAAGTGAAAGGCTTCTTATCAAATCCACAGAGGAGGCGGACTTCTCATCAAACACAAAGTCCAAACTATTTCCTTCCAGCTGACATATCCAGGAGTGCAACTTTCCTCGATGCTCAAAAGAACCTGCAGCTGGCAACTCCTGCAGCAGCCAGGCATTCTGCAGCACCTGTGCCTGGCTGTGCAGCCCCACGTGCAGTCAGGGCTATGTGCCAGACCCATGTGCTGGGGAGCAGCCGCCCCTCTGGAAGCCAAGACCTACATCCAACCACCTACCTGCATTTCTGTGTCTCCTCAGCTCTGGGGTGATGGATCACATCATCATTGTCTCTTTTTCTAAAGCATCTTAAGGGTCTGAATGACTTTTTGATTTTGGACTTAGTGGTGGCAGCACATAGGCTTTCTGAAGAGGATGTCCCTATCCCTCTCCATGTTCCTGTCTCCTGGGTTCATGAATTTCTGGCTCACAGTGTTCTGCTTAATCTACATGTCTGAATATTTTGTAACACTCTCAAGAAGCCTCTAACTGGTGAGGATGGAAAGACACCCTTGCCAGTCACTCCATTTTGTCCAGGGCTGCTGGTGGCAGCCCTATTAAATGAAGAGGATAGGAACAGGGGAGAGGCTGCAGTGCCTCAGCTAACACGGTCACGGTGCTGTGGGACAGGCACTGACACGGAGCCTTCACAGCCGCTGGGGGTGAAGTTGGGCACATGGAGACCACCACTGTGTTTTGGTCTTCAGGAACAGTAGGTGTGGGGGCTGACTGGGAGTGCTTTGAAAGCCCCACAGCACAACCACAGGCATTGGGAAGCCTCCAGTGACACCTCTTGGCATCATTCTATCTATTCCAGGACATGTGTTGTTCAGTGTTGCCTTTCCATCAAGACCTTGTAATTCAAGGTGTGATTATTAACCCCACGCTCAGCTGCAGATGGGGATTTCTGAAAGATGCAGAGAGCACACACATGCCCCTTTCTGGAGGAAGTGGTGTCACTCTAAGTTTAATTGAGACTTGCTCAAACTGAGAAGCAGAGGTCACCGCACCATCAACTAACGTGACATTTTGTTTGTGCTCACGCAGGGTGGCTGACAAGCTGCCGAGACCAAACCTCGTCTTGCTCAAGCTCTCTCTGCTCCACCACATCAGCCAGAATGCCCAGACCAACAGGATGGACTCCAGCAACCTGGCCATTTGCATTGGCCCAAATATGCTGAGCCCAGGGACGGAGAGCGCGCTCCCGCTGGAAGTGCAGAAGGAGATGAACGACAAGGTGCGCTGAACTCTCCGAGCAGCCGCTCCCTCTGGGGCAGTTCAGAGCCATCCATAGGGATCCATGCCACTGCCATTGCAGCAGCTGAACAGAACAGCACCCCTGGGCCTTGGGGGTGCCCCTCAGCTCAGGTGTCCCTCAGCCTGCCATGGCATGAGCCAGGCTGGCCCTCACCTCGCCTCCTCTGAGCAAAAGCAGCAGCTGCCCTGCAGCCCCTAAAGTCACAGCACAGCTCCTGCAGACTTTGCATGTGGAGGGCAAGGGGCACCCGTGGCCATTGTCACCCCTGGGCCCTCGGGCAGCAAGGCCAAAGCTGTGGCTGATGGTGTTTTGTCTGTATTGTCTGCAGCATCAGGCCTTATCCCCCATGGTAGATTCAGCCTTGGACTTTAAGGCAGAATCCTCCCTGTTCTGTGCTGTCCTTCCTACAAAGACAGCAGGCAGGGTCAGGAAAGAATCTTCAATATGTCTTGACTGAAATGGGCTGTTTTCTGTGTGCAGGTGACAGTGTTGGTGGAGTTCCTCATAAACAATTGCTTGGAAATATTTGAGGGGGACATTGCCTTCCCTGCCTGTGCCTTGGCTGAGGAGTCACCAGAGCACACAGACAGCTCCACAGGCATGAGAAGGGACTGGCGATGTCACCAACTGGTCCAAATTATTGAATTTGATATGTGAATATATCTGTGAAATCACAGAGAGTTGCTGACAGTTCAATATATTAATGAAGGGTTTTTCTACAGGAATGCCTTCCAGGAGGTCAAAATTACAACACTCACAATCCAGACTTAAATCCATATGTTGAATATCTGATTCAAGCACATTTTGTTACAGATGTGCTGAGACTTCAAGGCTCTTTCTGGCAGGCCTAAAGGAGAGAATAATTCTCCCAACCTAACAGGTCTTTATTTTGTCGCCGCTTCTCAGGAGGAACAGGCTATGAAAAGAAAGACACATTTTCAGTGTAGCTGATATCCTATCTTTGTCCTTTTTTGCACTTGCCTTATCAAAGTTAACTGCTTCAAGAACTGTTTGTTCTTCAAGGTGAGATGAAACTTGAAGGTTTCGATGCTGGCTTCAGAAATCTGTGGTGTGAAACATCCCCTCAAGAACCATTTTCAGAAGAGCAGAACACATTACAGAGAACGTGACATCACAATGTGCACAGATGCCTCGTATATGATTTTAGTTGTGTTTTGAGTTTTGGGTTTTGTTTCATTTCATTGTTCATTTACTGGATAATGTTTGCCTTACTGAATTGTCAAGTTTAAAAACCACAGGAAAATCCTGCAGTTTTGCTTTTTAGAGCTGAATTCAGAAGAGCAGCAAGTGAGGTGCACAGAGGGAGTGAGGAGGTGCTTTTCTGAAGAGAAAATCATCTCCATTTTTCACCCAAGAAGAAAGAGGAGTGGCCACGCAAATGTGGCCATGCAAATAGGAAAAGGAGAGGTGCGGTTCCCCAGCCACTGTCAAAACAAATCTCCTGTATGAACAAAGCTTCTGATGCAAAACTGGGCCAAAATCAGAAAGGAACTTCTCCTCACAGAAGGTATTGAAACAAAAAAGTCTTCAATTTACACCATGAGGTTAAGTGCAAAATTAAGGAAGATGTGCCTCCATGTGCACTGGTTCTGCTGCTTTAGCCAAGAACTACACTGCTGAGAAATGCTGTCCCCTAAAAAAAGTGTCCAGCCCAAGAAGGGGCTGGGAACACAGAAATAGGGTCCAGATAAGTGCTCAGCTTCTCCCTGGCAGTCCCCACAGGGCTGTGGGAGGCTGTGTGGTGTCTCAGGCCAGCCCACTCACCACTTAACCCCCAGCAGCACTTGTGATTCTCTCTGCCCTAGCTGACGCTGGTCCCCCACCCACAGCTGCTGAATTGCTGCCATGCTCATTGATTCAGAAGGGCTGTGAGATCTGTGAGATCTGGAACACTTACAAGGCTATATGTAGCTAGCAGTAACAAAAACAGGTGTTTATCAACTGCTTTTTGGGCACACTGAATATTTTGGTGGCTTCCTTGGTTCCAGTGTTTCCCACCACCAAAATATCCCATGCTTCATGTTTGCTCCTAGCATGGAACATTGTCACCGTGGTCACAATTTCTTTTTTTCAGAAAGAAATACACTTTGGGAAATACATCCTTGCCAAAAATACTTCATTTGGGATGAGCCATTCAAACTCCTACACAAGTTTTAAAAAGATTTGAAATTACTTTACTGTCTGTCGCCACCAGATGTCACTGATAACACTAAGCAGAGCATCTTTACCCGTGATTAGAGCCTTCCCTCAAAGGCAGGCTTGCACACCCACATATTTATTGCCCACAGTCTGCACCATGGCCGTGGGTGGTTGACGTTGCAGACATTATTTCAGCATTTGTCATGAAGAGGTTATTCAGTGTAAAGCCCTTCCTGGCATCCATCCTGCTTATCACACACTTTGGGTTGTATAATATTTTTCTCCAGATCTCTCCAGATTGGATGGGCACAGGCTTAGGGACTGGGCTTCCCTAAATGTGCAGCTGTGGCAGTGACCAGGAGACCAGCGTCAGGCTTACTGATGCACCCAGCAAGGTACCAAAAAACAAGTTTTCAATAGTTTAAGGCAAAAATCAAAAACTTGAAAACTGAAATGGTAATAAAACTCTACCATTGGGCTTGGACCAAAATGGTTCTAATGGGCAACAGAGGATTAGCACAACCTTTAGAGAGAAAATCAAGGAGATTGATGTGGCTGCTACTGAGGGGCTGCCAGCAGCCACCCTCTCCCTGCTGCCCAGAGCAGATGGAGCAGATAGACCCAGCTAGGATGGGCCTGGGGGCTGACAGGGAGCTCAGGAATGACTGTCAGAAAGCTGAGAAATGACCAACAGGAAAGCTATCACCACATCTGCCTCTTCAGCCCTGACAGAGTCTCACACGGGCACCTCAGCAGGCAATGGAGCAAAGGCTACTGCTCCTAAAGGTCTTCAGAGTGTTGTCTGCCACATCTGCTGACCTAGCAGGGTAGATCCCAGTCTGAGAGTGGAATATCAGGAATGACATCATTCAAGGACTTGATCCACACCCCACACCCTCAAAAGGATCCACTGGACCTCACTGGACCACCTAGATATGCGACCTCAAAGGCAGGCCCTGCTTTCCACCCCTCCTGGGCTGGAACTATTCAGTGATAATCAGGGCAGCTCTTGCTTAGATGGAAAAGCTCCCTTGGAAGGTGTCACCCTCTCTGTGGGTGGCTAAAAATCAGAAGTAATGAGATGTAACCACCAACAAATCCACTCAGCAGTTTGAGGATCAACAGGTTTGAGTGTGTTACACTGAGTGTCTATAGTCAGATGGTTTGAGGTCAAAATTAGACTAGCACAGCACAGACACGTTCTAAAGGTGAAATGTTCCTCTGTAAACTCTGGGGTTTATGTCACAGTAATTCGTACTGTGCTCTATGTTTCATTTATCATTAATTCCTAAAAGTATCCTAATAGGTGTCATCTCTCTGAAACTAGAATTTTCCATGCTCACCTCACCTGCTTGCTAGTGTTTGAGAACAATTGCTCTGTTTCTTTTGGGAACAGGCAAGATGGGAGTCAAAGGCTGGCAGTGAAAATTTGGTTTGGGTGTTGAAGTCAATGGGACCAGGGCTTTTCAATGGTTTTTTTTTCATAACAATGGAGACTCTTATCATGACTTCATATAAATCAGTCTTATTATGGCTTATTTTATCTGCTTTAAACTAAATAAAAAAGACATTAAGGCGTGGCATGTGAGAACTGTAAATATGTTAGCTTCTTTAGTGGAATATTAAATATCAGTTTTATGGATTACTCATTACTGGATGTCCTCTTGTACCTTTACATCTCTAGGAGGGTTGCTGTGGATATTTGCAAAAAGATTCAAGCCACTGAATGCTGAGTTTAATATTTATTTTAGGAATTATCCAAGGGACAACTGTCAACTGGAAGATTTTAATTTCTGCCATTTCTACCTTGTGTTTTATTGGCTGGAAAATTTAATTTTGAGTGTTGAGTTGTAGTATTTAAATTATGTGACTTTATTTTTATTCTTAAATTGTTGTAAGATAAATTAATTATATATACCAATTGCAATAATTCAGTAATACTGGTTTATGAAAGGTCAAGAACACTCTGAAGAGAATTCCAAGGTTTGTACATCACTGCTAATCTTCACACAACATTAAAAGTGTTGTTCAGAGAGTCCATGTCCTCACCTACCTGAAGTGATATGAACAACTCACAAGTAGAGAAAAGAAAGCATGTTTGGTTATATCTAGAAAGACAGGCTCCTGCCTTCATTACTTTCTCTTTTTTTAAAGAAAAATGTGAAGAATTTGTTTGGATTTTTATGTTGTGGAAATTGTCAAGAGACTACAAGGTCAGCCTAAGGTGTTTTAGCTAATGTGGCTTGGGATTTCACCTCCCATCTGCTGTAGTAGGGGTGGAGGGCACTTGTGGAAAGTTTTCTGAAAACTTACAGGTAGATATTTTTCCACTAGCATCATTCATATGAGTGTCATTTTTACATCACTAGAATTTACAAATACATCCAAGTCTGTAAATAATAGCCACACTTCAAAATCTGTACTTAAGAAAAAAAAAGTGGCATAAAAATATTACTACACTGTAAAAATTACCTTGCAATAAATTTGTACAATATATTAGAATCGGAGAGCCAATTTCCTTAACCCTAAAATATAGTGCAATCTCTGTTCTTTTGTCAACATGGTTGTGTTTGATAAAAACCCTCATAAATCTGTTTCCATACCCCCTAAATGAAATATTTGTTTAATGATAACAGCAGCATGGGCACCAGGAATGCTTATTTGATGAAAAATATTTCTTCACATGGATAAGGCGTACCCAAGTTTAAAAGAAAAATGTTATAATGGCCATTCCCAAGACACCTTTTGCAAGTGACTCTTGGTGAGAGGACATGACTGCGCTCTGCAGTCAGCCTGGCAGTCACATTCCTTCAGCTGAGTGGGAATTATTTAAGTTTGCTCTAACTTAAAGATAGCACTGGCAACAGAATTTACTTAGGAGCCAGACAGGCTCCTATGCCAATAAAATTGCACTGCACTGACCCAGAGAGGGCATCTTGCTAGTAGACAGATCAGTGGTTGGGCAGGTTCTGCTGCATTTCCTTCCACTTGCCCCAAAAAAATTGCACAAAGCAGCGTTAGGAACACGCAGCAGGGACAAGCTGACAAATGGGCAGGGAGCTGGGGCACTGCAGGGTACAAGAGTTGTGCCCGACAGGTGACAGCTGGCCCTGGGCTCTCTGCTGGGTAGCACAGGCAAGTCAATGTCCTGAGGCTGGAGAAGTGAGGTTACTCCAAGGTGAGCAACCTTGCAAGCTGCCTGCCAAAACCTTCATATGGCCAAAGGTTAAGGAAGAAGAGAAAGCTCCAGTGTGGGTTCACCTGATCCCCACGGGCCCATGCTCTCTCTCCATGGGGCTGGGGAGACACCTCTGCCAACACTACTCTTCTTACAGCACAGTGCTTGTGCCTGAGGTCCCCTGGCAGATTTGACACATCACATGAAGAGCAAAAATATCATTCACTAAAATGTAAAAATACCAAATCCAAATTAATGTATTTTCATGTATACAACTGCCCAAATGATAGGCACTGTCTAGTTCTGGTTATTGGAAAACAGACTGAATGAAAATGTTATATATGTGGCTGTAAATCAGCACTGTCTGGGGACATACCAGTGAATAAAATAAGTCTTTCTTCTGGAAAATTAAAAAAATTTTTTTCCTTATGTCTGTGTGGCACCACCTCTGTACCTTTAGGCAATTTATCAAAGATTTCCTCTTCCAGAGAGTCTCAGCTACTGTCCCACTCCAAGAAAACATTGCTGCCCTCCAAATGCTCTTGAGACACAAGATCTCCTGCCATCCCAGTCCCGGGTGACTTGCAGTCCCTACGGAAGTGCTGATGAACTGCTCCGTGGGAACACACCTACACCCCGTGCCTGGGCTGCAGGAGCTGCCTGGCCTTGCAGACAGCACAGGGCTGTAGCAGTGTCTGTGGGAATGGACTGGATGAGCTAATGGAAAACTAAAAGGGAATCTAAGTCAGGTGTTGTTCAGGAGCTGAAATATCACAGGAATCAGGGGAGCTCTTCCCTTGTACTCTGAGAACTCTGCATGAGCTTAAGAGGTGCCACAGCAGTGTGGGACTTGAGACTGGAAAACCCATCAACCACAGGGATGCAGTGCCAGTGCCCCTGACCTCTCCATTCTTCCTGTGTGACTTCAGACTTGGGACTTTTGGACACCTACTAGCAGTCTGAGGTTCATTAAAAAGTTACTGGGAAGTACAGACGGTTGCTATGGAAGTGCAGACAATGTGGTACAAATGTATGTTCAGTGTGGGGCGGGTGGAATCATTGTTCTGCAGCCCTTTTTTTGGACTGAAGCCCAATCCCTGTTGCTGGTTCTATGGGACTGAGCTCCTTATTGCATCCCTTCCAGGCCTGTGTCCTCCAACTAAAGAATAAGTTCAGTTTTACTGTCTTTATTTACAGTATCTGCTAACTCACTTCTGGAGAAAAGCGCTGTACAAAGCCCAAGGCAGTTGCACGTTTAAGCAGCTTTTGAAGAACTACTCATCCTCATGAAACAGCTGTCTCTGAGGGGCTGCTAAAGCCACAGTCTGCATGGTTATCAGCTACAGAGATGGCAGTCATGTAATAGAAACATGACTTCTCAGCAGGATGGGCTTGCACGGTCAATCTGCAAGCAGCTGCTGTCTCCCATTCCATATGCAGCCTCTTGCTGATCCGCCATCAATCAGCAGAGCAATGGGGACACAGGTGGGACAAACAGGAAGAACAACAGCTCTACGGTGTGGCTATTGCCCACATCCATCCTGAGCTGGATCCTTGTACGTGTGGGAAGTTGTGCCTCCAACCCAAGAGCTGTACTCTGCTATAAAATCCAATCCATATGCAAGGATACTCCTCAGCAGAAACAGGTCCTCTTTTCACTCCTCCTTAGGGAAACTGCCTTCCCTCAAGTAATTCCCCCCAGTGTGTCTATGACTGACACACTGGATTTCCACTATGTTTAGAAAAGCACAAGAGAGTCTACAGGCATTCTCCAGCCTTGACAGGAAAGGAACCTTCTTAAGGAGACCTGTGCCTGAATATTGTTCAATACCATGGGATGATCATGTTCCTTTTCTCCACATGATCTCAGGGCACTTCCACTCCTGAGCACTAAAATTTGTCTTGTTCTTGAAAAAAAAAAAAAACCTGCAAACACTCATATGCCCAAACTGACTCTTAACAGAAAGTGTAGGTGGCAATCCACCTCCTTCCAGCACAAGGCTGGAACAGGAGCTCCCCATGGGCCCTCAGCCAGGCTCGGGCAGCTCAGGGCAGAGGTGGGGGGCTGGCACCACTCAGCCCCCCACACCACTCCTGCTACACTGGCACCTCTTCCTTGCTCTCACCCTCCAGTGTCAGCAGGCTCACAAGGCCTGGTCCCATGGCCTAGATGATAAATACAAGCCCTTGCAGATGTGGAGTGTGGAATTTGTAACTGTTTAGGCAGGTATTGCTGGTATTTTAATCACTTTCTCAAATGGCCCATCTGTCTCATTCTGCCAGCACATGAGGACTGGAGCTCCACAGTTTCTTACTTCGAGTGTTTAAACAAGCAGCAAGCCTTCTGGCTAGTGGCCACCTTCAGAAATACAGATTATTAATATGTATTTATATCAAATAATTAACTAGGAAATACAGGCACGGACCAGCGCTCAGCTTGATAATGTGGTATTATACAAACACACAGCGAAGCAACCTCCCATCCCTCAATCAAAGTAACAGGCAGGAAAGAACAAGAGAGGTACAGAACATAAAGCAAGAGCATTTCTGTGTCACAAAGATTTATTGCAAGAATTGCTGTCTATGACTTATTAAAGATTGTGGGGAAAAAACCATGTTAAATGTAGGGATGACTGTGCTGGGTCAGAACAGCAGCATTTCAAGTCCACTCCAGTCTGGACTATCTCCAGAGCAGCCAACAGTAATGACACAGCATGAGCACAGGGGAGGCTGCTCCCCAAAATGCTTCTGCAGGATGAGGATTTGCACCTCAAAGAGTTCCTGAATCAGAGGTGTTTGTGCTGAACATCCCTGTGCAGATTTTTCTTCCGTGATCATTGCTTTTTGAACTGCTTCCTGACATCCTGTAGCAGTAACTTCCAAGATATGTTTTGTGTGTAGAGGTACCTTCTTTTGAACCTGCCATCTCATATTTTCATTTGACCATCACTCTTCTCCTCCAGCTGTTATGCTAAGCATGTCAGGAAAAACCTCTCCTTGTGGCAACTAAAATCCAGTGGCAACTAAAAAAAGAGAATAAACTTCCTATTTAGAGAATTTAGAGCTCTATGAAATCACATATATATATATGTGTGTGTGTGTACAAAAATTATGCAAGATACTCTTCCCCAACAGAAAATGCATATTGTTTAATATCTTGCCAAAGTCTCAAAAAAAGGGCAAAAAGCCACCAAAAAATTACTCAAAAAACAAACAAAGAAAAAAACCCAAAACCAAACAGTCAAGAAAAACCAACCCCAAATCCAAACCCAGTGATTCTACAGCAGATACCTTATCTGAGAGTAGCAAAGGACTATGTCCAAGCAGCAGGGTGAGAACAGGTGCAATTGCACAGTGCAGACAGAGAACACGTGTTGGGTGCACGTCCACAAAACCAGCACAGCTCAAGCAAGTAGGGACATATCTTTGAAGGGGTCCACTGTAATTACAGTCTTTGCAGTCGAATACAGTCAAGAACTTGGTATATTTTTAACATTTTCCTTATCATGTGTTTTTTAAAAAGGCACACATCTTCAAATAGGAGACTATTTGCTTTCATTCTGAGTCATTTCAGTTTTGCTCTGCTCACCTCCTGGTGATGCATCCCCATCTTTTCCAGCTGGAAAGGGGATAAAAACACAATCCCACCGTAGGTTTTTCCACGGGTGGGTTTGGGTTTATGCATCCATCGTGCGTGCGTGTATCGGCGGGGGAGCCCGAGGCTCAGGCAGGGCAGGCTGTGTCCTCCCGGCAGCATCCCAGCCAGAACGGGCCGGGCCCTGCGCTATCTCCGCTGCCTTCTCCCGTGGCACCAGGGCCCAGACTAATGCAGGAGAGATGGAAGAGCGCGGGCCAAGGCGATAAGCGTTATCAGCCCGCTTCCTTCACTGGGAACAGGCAGGCTCGGGTCTGACAGATGCTGTTTTAAAAGCACACGCGGGACACGGCTGCCAGGACAGCTCTGCGTGTTTCACGATGCCGTGGCACCGGCTCCCCTCGGCCGCAGTAGAGGCAGGTGAAGCGCACGCTTGGAAGGGAGGAACCAACCAAGACGTGCAGGAAGAGTCAGCGAGTCCTTGAGGGAGGACAAAGTGACAGAGCCAGGCACCAAGGGCCGCGAGGGCGTCACACCCTGCCCCGGGGCTTCTCCCGCGGGCCGGGACCGCGCCCAGCCGGCCGCGCGGGGCGTGGGCGAGCCGCGGGCAGGGCCGGGCGGTGGCGGCGGGGCTCGGGTGGCGGCGGGGCTCGGGTGGCGGCCCCCGCGCTCCGGCACCGCCGCACCTGGGCCGGCCGGGCGGGCGGCGCCATTTATAGCGCGCTATTTCGGGCGCGCGGGGCCATTGGGCGCCGCCGCGTGACGGCACCGCCGCGCCCGGGGCAAAGTCCCGCCGCTCCCGCCGCTCCCGCCGCCGGGGGCACGGGCGGGGCCCTGTGCGGGGCCCTGTGCGCAGGCCCCGGCACCGGGCCCGAGGGGTCCCGCCGCCTCCTGCCCCGCTGGAGCGGGGAGCGCGCGGCGCGTCCCTGCCCGAGCCCCGCTGCCCCTCAGGGTGGGCGGCTGGGGGAGCTCCAGCTGCTACTGGGGAGGGGAGCAGCGCCCGAGGGTGGGAGCGTGCAGGCAGGGGGCCCGAGGCGTGCTCCAGGCCCTGCGTCCTTAGCCGGACCCGCAGAGCGGGAGAGCGTCGGCAGTCGCTGGTGCTTGTCTCCAGCGATGAAAGGCTGGCAGGGGTAGCGGGGCTCAGGTGTGAGCTGGGTGCGAGGGAGCAGCGGCACCAGGCACAGCTCCTTCGGTGTTGGTGTGACCGTGACAGTGTGCTGTGAGCCCTGACACCAGCAAAGGGAGTGGGCAGGGAGCCGCCAGCTTGGATCCATCTCTGGGTGCTGGGGCTGCCTTCACAGACTCAGCTGAGTTGGAAAAGGGCTCTGAGGTCATTGAGCACAGGCTGTGACCGAACACCACCTTGTCAACTAGACCGTGGCAATAAGTGCCACATCCAGTCTCTCCTTAAAATGCCTCCAGGGATGGTGACCATCAGTCTCCCTGAGCAGCCTATTCCAGTGTCTAATCACCCCTTCTGTGAAGAAATTCCTCCTAATGTCCATCCTAAACCTCCCCTGGCACAGTTTAAGACTATGTCCTCTTGTCCTGTCACTAGGGTCTGGGAGAAGAGACCAACCCTCACCTGTCTACAGCTTCCTTTCTGGGACTCATAGTGAGCTTAGATAAGGCCTCCTCTGAGCCTCATCTTCTCCAGGGTAAACAAGCCCAGCTCCCTCAGCCATTCCTCATAGGACTTGTGTTGAAGACCCTTCACCAGCTTCATTGCCCTTTTCTGGACCTTAAAATACCTTAATTCAATTTTGCTGATTTGGAGTTCTAAATAGGAGCATCCACATCCCCAGTCCTCCATGACAGGATGGCACAGAGTCCGATGGCTCAGGTCACTGCAGAATTTTTTTTTCCTTCATATAGCATGAGTGCTTTGTAAACATTTGACAAATGGGCTGAATGTTACCAGGACTCAGTGCCATTCAAAAATAGCCTCCAGAACACCTCGCCCATAAAAGCCATGTGTGGCTTTCATGCTCCATTTGTACAGACAGTGTGTGATGATGGGTGGGATATACATTTTTTGGTAGCTGCAGTCCCTCAAGTCTCCAGTAGGCCTGGTGGATACATCAATGCATACACGAGGGGAAACGTGAAAGAGCAGATTGCCATGTCATGTGCTTAAGGAGCTCCAAAGTAAGTAGTGTCAAGATCCAACGGCCCAGTATTGTTACACATATGTGGAAATTTCTGCTGTCCACCAAACGCTCAGCTAAGACAACACTTTAGGAAAGGCACAATTATTGGCTTGGCAAATGCAGCATGAGACAGAACAAGCTGTGCAAATTGCCTTCCTTAAGTCTTAGAGGAGTCATCATCCCTGAAGTTCTTGGATGTAACTCTCAGGAGAATGTAGAAATCAAGCCACATGGAGCTGAGTGTCCAAAATCCCCAGTTTTCTACAGCCAGTAGAAAAAATGCTCCCAGCATCTTCTTGGAGCAATACAGGGTGGAAAAGCATCAATATTGGCATAGCCCTGAAATAGTCATTTGTGTAAGCCCTTCGTCGCCCACGGGATTTTGTCTGCGCAGGCAAGATCCGTGTTAATCTGGAGCCTGAGCCAAAGGACTCCTGGGCAGTTTCTGCCAGATCACAGGTCTATCACATGCTAAGCATGCAGACAGGGAATGACATTTTACATTCCTTGCCTACTAGCAGCTATAGTAAATAATCAATTAGTTGCACTTTGAACAATTTGGTTCACACCTTCTCCTGACTTAGACTACATTTCTGGCAAGTAGAGTGCAATACATAAACTTTGCAGAAGCTCTTTCTGTTTGTCCATGTCCTGTTGTAGGGTTTCAGAACCCATTTATGTTATGGCTTTAAAGTTATTTCCAAGTGTACTGAATTGTTTAAACTAAAGATTATGCTACTGTTTGCCTGGCAGTGCATTGTAATGTCTAAAGAACAATCCTGGCTATGTCTTTTGTCCATATATTTAGAAGCATATCATTCTTGTACAGGCACAAATTGTGTGTTTGTTCTACATATGAAGTACTGTTGAAAGAAAGGGAAATGCATTCCTCCCAACAGCTGCTGCTCATTATTTCAGTAAAAGAAAATCTACTTCCAAAAAGCTGTTCACATGTACTATTCTAGAAGTGCTCCCAAGCTGCCACATCGGGACCACTATTGAGCCATACACAACAGCGTACTGTAGAATTACACATTTCACAAAGTTGGGAATTTCCAGCACTGTTACCACATCTAGAAATTGAAATTGGGGAATTTCTTCATGCTCACATTCAGAGCTTGATTACAAGTCCATGGTAGTCTATGAAAGTCTTTTCAGGAATTTCACAATGCTTGAGGACCTGCCCTCCGCAGATGAAAGTCCATGGAATCTTTTATAGATCCCACTGCTAAGTTGTCTTTACTGGGGAAGAAGCTTAGAAGGAAGCATAAAGTTAAGTTTGCAGGTTTAGTAGAGATCTACCTCATATCTGGTTAGCTCTGCCCTTGTCCATGTGTCTTCAGTTGTTTTATCCAAACAAAAATAAAACTGGATTCCAGTTTTATAATAGTCTTTTAATGACACTTTACAAAGATTGGAAAGTCAAGGTTCACTGGCATCACAATTTCAGTATTGTTCCTCAAAGAGCTGTTTTGGAAAAATCCACACTTCCCAAATGCTTCAATTTAGCAAAGTTTAAGAAGAAATTCAAGACTGTATTATCAACTTATAAATCCATCTGTCAATAAGATCTAACAAAAGCTGATGTTTGGATGCAAAGATTTTATTGCCTTTGAGCTAACAGTATCAACTGCCTGATAAGCAGAGCATTTCTGCTAATATTTGGAGAATAAACCTTGACTGCTGGACTTATTTCCTATCACTGAAGCAAAGGGAAGGATTCTTGAAGTTCCCATTGACTTAACTGGGAATTAAATCAGAACCTGTGCCAAAAGTAAAATGCAAGTAGCTCTGCAGCATTAAAATAGTGAAACTGCTTTGTTAGTGGAGATGCTGATTTGTGTGAGTTTTATCATTTAAATGCAGTAATTGTAGGTTATTGGGACAAGCAGTTTTGCCACCACCACAAATCAAAGGTATCATCAGGGAATGTCAGTGAGGTTTTGTGCTCACTGAATCTTGTCTGCTGTGGGGGGAAAAGGCTGAGTAGTGCTTAATGATTAGATAGATCCAGTTTCTGCCTTGCCAGTGCCTTGGTCAGCAGTGTAGTGCACAGCACACAGTTTTCTGAGACTCCAGAATGGCAAAGAATGAACTGTTAACAAATAAGGAACAGCATGTGATGGAGGGAAATTTGAAAATTATGTTATAGTCATGAAGGGAGCTAATTTTATATTGTTAACACAATGTTGTGATCAATTGCATGAAGTCATATTCTACCTGCCTCGTTAATAAACAATTTATAAAGCACAGGGAAGGGCAGACTGAGGAGCAGTATGTACCTTTGCATTCAGAAGGCTCTTTTAAAAGACTAATGTAAAGGAGTGCTTCAATAAAATTAATTTGCCATATGCAAAAGATTTCTTACAAGGCTGACCAAATTCTTGTCAGCCTAATGAGAGGCCAAAAATATGTTTGCAAAGCCTGTCTTTTTGCAAATCTTGCTGCACAGAAAAATAATTGCAACTTTTGTCGTGAAAACACGAGCTCCAGCATTCAGGGAAACAGTGCACCATTTTGCAGAATGGAACACGAGGTCATTTTGGGTGCATGCTCATTAAGGAAAGGAATTGCATTGGAATGTAGGAGGGTTGAGAGTAAGAATTCGAAGCTCCTATGTCTGCAAGAAAACAGGGCAGTATATATGCCACGGTGACTTCTGATGTACAGACACCATACTGAAATTCTAAAAATGTTAAGGATGTAAATTAGCTGTACTGAAGATCACAGTCACTATAAGTTGTCCATCAGCTCTCCCTGAACTCATTAGTCACCTATTATCCTTGAGCATGTACAGGAATGCCTGCTGGGCCTGGGCTTTACTCAGGCTCCAGTTCAGCAAGACTTTTAAAGGCCATGCACAGGGTTAAACAAGTCCTGTAATTTCACTGAATCTGGAGAATGCCAACAAGGCTGAAGTCAGCAGCCTCACCATGAGGTACAACACGCCTTGCCACTGGCTCCCAGAGACAGTTTAGATGTGCACGTTAAGGCATGGGAACGCTGCAAATCCAAGGAGGATCCTGCAGATCCTCTCTGTGAGTCAGTTCCATTCACTGCTCAGCAGTGAAGCTGCGCTGTGAGAAACAGCATTACATCTGTCAAGAAAGAAACAATTGAATAATGACATTTGAAACCTGAACTGTGATTTGAGGGTCAAGAATAGAGGAATCTAGATCGCCTTGTCATACAGAGGTAGTTGTTAACAGGACAATACCGGGGTTGTAGAATTATTTTTTTTTTAATACTTCTACATTTGAAGAGTATTTTAAGGCATTTTTAAGAAACCACCCTGATGATGGGAAGTAATGATTGTCCCTTGGACTTCACTTTCTCACATCATCTCTTCAAGTGCCCATCCTGGGCTTGACCCTGATTGAATGAAATCCATGAGTGTTTGAGGTCAGACCAAGGTCTCTCTAATGCTGTATTCAACCTGCACCGAGCGGAAGTGCTATGGAGCTAACACAAACATTGAATTTTAAAGAGCTGGGCTAATTTTCACTTCCTCCGTCTTTTTAATTAGAACATTGATTTATTTTTACACTGTTGCAGGCTGGTAGCAGTGTAGTCTGGGGCTGGACTGAAAGTGCTTGATTTCCTCTAAAGTGTTGTGTTTACTCGCCCAAATGTGCCACTACTCCCACAGAAATGCAATACTCAATACATCTCAAGTGTTTACACAACACCATTGTAAAGCAGACAGTAAATTACTTCCTTTATGGATAGATCTGTGGGTACATTCTGCTCATGGCTTTATTAACTGAATATTAATGATTAATGAAAAAAAAAAGGCATGAAGAATAGTTAAACCAACTTGTTATACTTTTAGGATAATATAAAGTTTACTGACTGCTGTAGCATGCCCTTTTGCATCCTGCATGTACTGCCTCCTACACATGCTCTAGTGAAGGCCCTGGCACAACCTACAGCAGCCTGTTTCTGGCCCAGAACACCTGGAGCCAGCCTGAGAATCGTTACTTTACATATCAGATTAAAAGCAATCTATTATTAAAGATTTCTCTTCTGTCTCTGTCTGGGACAAAAAACAGGCATAGGCATTTAGTTTGAGTTGAAGACAAACAACTGTACTGTCCAGGATCATTTCAATTTTCCCCAGTTACCTCAGATTTTTATAATTGCTGAACAACTTATTTGTTCCATTTGTGTCATCTCAAGTTTTCTAAGAAACATAGAACTCACCTCTTCCACCTCTACTCATGTTGTAATAAGATTGCATAAGAAATCAGGTAATAGCACCATGGCTAAATGTAGCAGAATCAGGCTGGTACCAGATGACTGGCACAGACATGGAGTCTCAATCTGGTGTTTGATAAAGCCCATAAACAGCTGGATTGCTGTGATCCTGTGATTGGCTTGACAGAATCAGCCTAATTCTGTCCCCGCACGAGTGCAAAACAATTTCTGACTTTGTCCCTGTGCACTTCATGCAGGTCTTTGGATTACACTTAAACCATGAACACAGTTCAATGTTATCATTTCACATTAACAAGGGTTGGCTGAGAGGCTAATCTAAAGTAACCAATTAAGAATTACCATGGAAGCCTGTCATAGTGAAGTCATGGAATTTTCTCCACTAAACCTCTCGGTCACAGGCCTGGTCCCACTGTCTTGACTGAAGGTCTCTGGCAGGATTGCAAGCTTGAGTCCTGTGGGAAGGGGTTCACTTACAGGCACCACTAGCTTGCATTGAAACAACCTCCAGCTTTCATTCTCTTCTCCACAAGCAGGGTTTCACTGCAGCTGAGTTTACCATAGAAGGGTGACACAGAATTAATTACTGTGTCTAAAATTACTCAGTTACCTTTTTCCCAATATTTTTCCTGATCTTCTGAGATAGCTTCAGGATGGAAGTTTGAATCCATCGGGTTACTGGATACATTTCTTCTCAAGGGAGAAATAAGCAAGTTACCAAAAGAACAAGAAAATAACTTAAATCCACATTTAAATCTTGCATGTACTTCTCAGTGAGAGTTTTACTGCTTGGATTTTTTTAAGGATTGTCATTACAAAATAAATCTTCTAACCCTGTGCAGTTTCTGCAATCATTTTCCCATGCAATAGCAATTTAAACAAAATTGTTTTGACTAAAGTTAAAAAACTCAATCTCAGAAATTTACAGCCACAATAAGAATCAGTGGTTAGAGATTTTAGAGGCAGCAGAGATTATTTTGATTATCTGCCTTGTCTAACATGAAACTCAGGTTGTCAGTTAGGAATTCCAGTAACTTTTGTTTAGGACTTTGTTTGAGTTAGATTGTCCTGCTGAAATTTAACACCTGCAAAAGCAAACAAACCTTTTTTTTTTAGTTCTTATTTAAGCCATTATTTACTCACCATTGATGTGTGGTGGCATTTGAAACACAATACTTAATTGCTACTTGAAGCACAGAAAAAGACATCATTTCAAATACTACACATTGGAAACCATGGGGAAAATGATGGCCACAATTGTACTTGTTTGAAACAACACCACTATTTTGAATGTCCTTAGCACTGCACGAACTATATTGCACACTGCATTTTAAGGCAATTTCTGTAAAGAGGGGTTGGTGCTTTGCTTTAACATTCCTTTTTTTTTTTTTAACTAAGGGTGCAGACTGAACTCTGAGACAAGAAAGAACATTGTGCAATACTCTGTGCTGTTATCTAAAGAATATTGTTTCTTATCTCTCTGGATTTGTACAGCACAGCATGGCTAAACTTTAGTGATGAGTGAGCAGTTATTTCAGGCGACAGGGGTGGAGGGCATTGAGAGGAATGCAGGGAAGGAGTACATTTAGATATCTGAAAAGATAATACATTAGAAGATTATTCCTTGATGTTAGATTTCTTGCCTGTGGGATCAGGAGAGTTCCCATACTTCAAACACAACGGGAAAAAACTGTGTGTTGCTAGAGATGATTGCACTTGGATAGAAATAAAGTGTGTGAAGTGCTTTCGTTAGTCCTGTCCACGTGACTTTCTGGGAGCACCTTAGGTGCAGCTTTCCAGGAGGTCCCTGAACCCTCCCAGGCACATTTTCTCTACGGAGAGGCTCCACCTGTGAGACCAGTGTCTTGCTTTGCCAGTGTGTCCAGCTGTTACTCCACCCTGTGAATCAGCTGTACATGCACATCCTGTTTTGCTGTCATCTCTAAGGCCCTTTTGGTTTTTTTTCCTGCCTCACCATGTCAAACAGGTAAAGGGAGACCAGGCCAGTGGCCAGAACTCTCAGCTTTCCCATTCTGTGCTGCTGTCCTGCCTGGCAGAGCAGCCATGCAGGGCTGGGCAGGGAAACCACCCCGCAGGTCTGGACTGCCATGTAGACGGCTGAGCCCTTCTTGCAGGCTTTTGCAAACAGGGCTCAAAGACCACATTCCCTATGGGTGGCAGGCAAGAAGCCACTTGCATCCCTCCACCCAGAACACTCAGACACTCTGAAGTGAGTCTGTCCTGGGCGCTTCAACGCGCTGGGTCACAAACAGGCCATGATACCTGGCACGGCCCAGGATACCTATGACAGCAGCCTGAGTGCTCACAGCAATGGCCCTACATCGGAACGCTGCAAAAGGAGGCCACGGCTTGATGCTGTCCTTCCCTCTCCCTCTACAGCTGCCATAGCAGGCAGAACACAGCCAGGGAGAACAACAAAGGACAACCCACTTTCTCACAGGAAAATGTCTCACGTAACAGCATAGCATGCCTTAGGGAGATATGGTTCATCCAGGACTACAAGGTGTTCCCAGCTCTTGTGCTCCTGGTCTCACTGGGGAACAAACTGGGCCTGGCTTTGGAGATGATCCAAGGTATGACTATGAAGATTTCTAATGGATATATGTTTATACTAAATTACCCAAAGCAAAGTCCATAAGGCCAAAAAGCAAGGTCCATAAGGCCAAATGGCATGGGTAGAAAAAACAGACAGACTTCTTGGATACAGAAACCCTACTTCATTTCTGATTGCTGCAACAACGTTTTTACCATTCCAAGATAATTAAACATACTGAACAATTAGCTCATGAAGCACCAGCTCACCTAATCCTCACGCTCAACTGATACCAGGTGGAGGGACACAACACCCTACTTCTGGAGTCCAGCAGCACCTCACCCTTCTCCTCCTACACTGGAAACACTTCAAGGTAAAAACAGCTCCAAAAGTCTCCAAAGGTGCTGCTGGCGAATGCTGAGACATTACAAAAATGAAACCACAGCACAGAAAGTGTTCATAAGGTTACATAAGACAGATTTTCCCCTCTCATCTTGACATTTCTCTTTTATTAATAGAGACCAAAGAATTCATCATGCCACCTGTACAAGATAACCAGCCTATTAAATAAATGAACTGCTGAGCTGTGTTCTTCCTAGGAACAAATCAAGTCTGTTTGACATCCTGGTTACATCCAAGGCAGCTTGTCAACTTTATTTTGAAGGCTTGAGTGCTACTCAGGTAATACCCAGGTCCTGAGTTACCTGCTGTAAACAGGTGAAATTCACCCAGTATTTTAAAGGAGGCACATTGATATTTTCCAAAGTGTTTTGGTGAGTTGCTAGCCAACATGCTACAAGACTTGTTGTTTATCTTTTGTGTCATGCGTCAGAGGTAATTACTTCACAGGGTAGGTGTGTCATTGGGAAGCACTGAAAACTCCCTTTGTTTCAGGTTACCTGCATGCCTCAGTGTGGCAGGTGAACAGTAATCAACCTGATCCCCTTCTCCTCCAGCAAGGCCTCACAGAAGTTATTTGGTTTGGTAGCCTCTTTGTTTCTGAGTTACTGCCTTTAAGGCAGCTGGGGCTGATTAGATAAGGTGACTGTGTATCTGCAGCCTTGACATAAAATGGATTTAGTTTGCCCTCAGTGTTTAGCAGGGTGGTTGAAAACCAATTAAGGATATATGTAGCCATTTGTAAATTGTATATGAGCTGTTTGCTATGAAACACAAATATTTTTTTCTCATGAATGAATATTTAATTGAGGTACAGTTCCAGGTAAGCCCTTGCAAACTACCAGAGTTAAAATTCAGGTTTGGTGAAAGTAGGCAGTGTTCTACTTTGTTTAGAAATGTCACCCTGCTTGTACCTCCCTTGTACTTGGTCTTACGTCTTCATCAGTGCCCGCCTGTTTTCAGCATTATTGTTATCACAGAGCAAACAGAGGATTTCCCAAGAGACAGGTGGATACTTGTACTTCAGACTCCAGCTCGGTGTCTTACTCATGATACACTGAGGTCAAAACTAGTCTCTTTTATCTGTGTGAAGAATCTCCATTAGTATATTCTCTCCTTACTCAGTGCTGAGAGCTCCCTGTGCAGCCTGCACTGCTGTTGGGAAGCTGCAGTCTGAGGGGAGAACAAACTTCATCTCCTAATGGCACTTGGAAATGTTCGTGTCTGCAGCAGACGCAAGTGATGCAGAGCAGGAGAGATAATGTATGGACCAGTAATAAACTGCATCCCCAGTATTGCATATTTTCTGTTTCTCTCACTATTAGATGCAGTCTTTCACCAGTCTTACACTACAAAAGGTTCACTAGTCTTGCACTAAAATAATGTTCAAAGGGAGAGAGCCTTGTTTCATAGAGCACTTAAATCAGGCTAGGCAAAATATGAGAAGATGTCTGAAAGAGCTAGTCCCAAATGGCAAAATAGGCTAGAGTGATATTTGGGACCTCTGAACTTTACCTAGTAACCTCTGCATCAAATTTTTTTCAGTTTCAATTAGAGAAAAATATGAGAAAATGGTCTGGCAGCAAATTGCACAGTAATGCCCAGCTTATATTACTGACATAACCAAGGCAAGAACCATGCTAGATGTTATATTTTTGCTGGGTGTTTAACTGTGAATTGCCTTACAGATAATGCAGCTTCTGAAATTGAATGAGAAATATAAGTACCAGTCAATGCAAACAACTTTCAAAGCTTATACTTTAACAGAGCACTTGGCTCTGGAGAGAACTGATCAGGAGGTAGAATCACTGCCCTTCAGTCTTCAGACTGGGCTTTAAGGCCTTTCTAATGTTACACTCTGGATTTGAGAATCACCAGGTGAAACTCAAGAGCTTAGTTTATGCTGAAAGTCAAACAATGTGACTTTAAAATTGATCTTAAAAGGTATGAGTCAGTACCATATCGCAGGAAAAGAAAAGCTACCCTGTCTATAAATTGTACATTGAACTTTGCACTCTTAGCCCTGAAATTCTGAGTTTGGGCACTCTTAGTTAATTTGAAATAGCTTATTACTTGTGGTTTTGAACTCTTACATCCTCATTCCCACAGTCAGAGCAATACAAATGCCAGCAATATATGTAATTGTAAAACAACTCGGAGTAAAAAGAACAACTGTACATAGACTATGAACTATTCTTCTCTCTATCAACCACTGGGCATTTGTTTTGCCTCCACCTTCCTTACCACTCTCACCTG
This sequence comes from Passer domesticus, assembly GCF_036417665.1. Lineage (NCBI taxonomy): Eukaryota > Metazoa > Chordata > Aves > Passeriformes > Passeridae > Passer > Passer domesticus. Next base: position 61,658,794 of record NC_087476.1, on the reverse strand, counting down.
GTCTAAACACAGATCTGTGCTCCATCTACAATGCACATGAACTAAATTAGTTAATGTTATTTGACATGCAGTTTTTGTCAGCACCATCTCAACATATCTCTACTTTGATGTTAAAAAGCAAAACCAACCAAACAAAAAAAAAAACAACCACCAGAGGGGAAAAAAAAAAAAAAGAAGAAAAAGCCACTAAAAGAGCTGGTCCCATAGAAAGTCCTTGGATGTGCAGGGGGTATTTGCAGTATATGGCACTCAGCACTGCTTTTAATCAGATTTCAAATAGAAAGCACAAAGGAAGATATCAAGGTGAAATAGAGATTACTTAACCAGGGGAACTCCCTTCCTCTTTCCTTTCTTATCATAAGCATTAAGATCATAATTTCATTTTAAGACGTAAAAGCTGTTGGCCCTAGTTTCCATTTGCTTTGAGCCTTGGACAAACATGGCTGGATTTACACATGTGGTATAATCTCTACAAATTCAGTATGTCATGAACTTCATTCGTCATTTCACACATTTTTAAACAATGGTTTGTGACATGATTGTTCTCATTCAACAGATTCAGAAAACTCTCAGTGCTTTTTCTATTTGTTTATTTGTTGGTAAATCAATAATTCATTGTGGATTTCAGTTACAAAGATGATTACCATAGACTTTCCTTCCCTGGTCATTTTCATGTTTAAACCTGATTTTGCTTTGAGTAATATTTTATCTGTATTTTATCTACCACTATGTCTTGCCTTCCCCATCCATTGTAAATAATTTCTCAGTCTCAGTGTATACAAAATGTAAATGCCAAATTTTATTTTGTTTCAATTGAAGAGAAGATTTTATTGCACACTTTGCATCACTCCCTGAAAGTCTCCTGTGGAAGAAGAATGTGTTACTAGAGAGGTTACTAAGACAATTCTCATGGGAACGGAAAGCAAACTGTGTTTGGGACTTCTTAAAACTTATTGAGAAGAAACATAATCTCCCTTTAAGCTTTTCTCTCCTTTTATGATGGGTAAGAACAAACCAGATAAAAGCCTGAAGTCTTGTCTGATTATTTTTCCTTCTTACATTTTAAAATAATCCTTCATAAACTTCATCATATGTATTTTTCTCCTTGTAGGGCTCCATGATGGTCAATCAAGGAGTCAAATAATCCCAAGAACTTCTTGGGGGTGCTGCTGGAAGACAAATTGATTATTAGGATCATCAGTTAAGAAGGAAAAAATAAGGATCTCCCAGGATGAGACCACTGGATCATTGAATGAGGTTTATTTCCAGGCCTGAATGCACCTAACCTCTTGTTGGTGCAGAAAAAAAAACAAAAACAAAAACAAAAAACAAAAACAAAAACAAAAACAACAACAAAAAAATCTATCCTTACTGAAAAAAAATAGCAAAACAACAAACAACTGAACCTGGCAACAGCAGCTTTTCATGTAGGAACAACAAGCAACTGAACTTGGCAGGAGCTTCTTGTAGGAACAAGCAAAAATGAGGCACAAGCCTTGCCCTCTTTTACACCATTTATCCCCTTCATAAGAAACCCAGAGAATGTCTCAAGAGGCTTTGCCAATAGATGCTGGTCCACTGTGACCTCATTCTGTCAGGTTTTCAGTAAGCTCAGTGTGGGTAGTGGGGAAGTAGCTCTCAGTGCAGAACTACAACTCACCATGTCCTTGGTCACTCTTCCTGAAGTCTGACATTTCAGGAATTATAATGCCAAAATTTCAGAATGTGCAATGGGTAATAAGTTGCTTATTCAGTTATGCACAATGAAAAAGAAACTATTGTCAGTAGTCCCACGTGGTTATTTTTCCTTTTACAGCTCTTCCACTTCACAAAGAAAATCAGACTCTTGACTGTCCTGCATGACAGCAAATCTCCTTAAATCTGTATATGTCTCAGAATGTGGCATCCTTTCCATTAACTGCTCTAATGAATGTCCTTTCTTCTAGCTGCTATACTAAATGCATAGTCTGTGAGTTGTCAAGGGGACAGAGTTAGCTACTTTAGATTTTTGTTAGTAAAAAATCTGCAAACAAACCAGCAGAGAATCTGCAAAACTCTTCCAGCTATGCCTTGCCTAACCTGGATGAAGCTTTCTATTCAGAGAAACAGGGAGTTTAGGTCTGTCTGTTCTTGAGACTATTGATTCTTCATGAGCAATAAAGAATGATGGATTTAGGGCACAAGATTCCATGTTTCCCAGTCCCAGGATGATCTGACTTAGGAAGTTTTATGTTGACTAAAAATTGGCTGGCACAAAGCCTGTTAAGCAAATGCCACTTTATAGTGATAGGACTTGCTTGAGCAAACCCAGGCAAGTACTTGGAATTCATAAATGATCCACATCAAGTTTCAATGTTGTTACAGCTTAAAGTATAACAGGAAACCAAATTGGTCTTCTCTCTGAAACAGGGAAGGCAGGCTTGATGAGGATGACAGTCTGGTTAGGGGTCAGTAAGTCACAGGAACTGTTACAGGGAAGAAGACAGAAACTGGGTTCTGCTACTGACCTGCTGAGCAATTGGGAGTCTTTCGTCACCTCCTCTGCCTTATTAATTCCTGTAAATGGTTGGTAATGCTATCCTCTTAATAAAGCAGGTTAAGAGTAAGTGCTGGATCAGAGCAGATCTTAATCCTGTGACTTAAAGGCTTCATTTTGATGTAGGTTTTATGCTTAATTGTGAGGTCTGACTGAAGATGATGTGGTTAGTGTGGCCATAAAAGCTCTCTCTTGCTTAGCTAATGCCTACATCTAGAATTAACCAAGTTCCATAGAGTTTTAATGTGGAATTGTCCCCACATTGCATATTGGTATCTGTTTTTTCTATATTTGTACTTCTGCCCCAGAATGTCTTGATGTGGGTTGATTGTTTTGTGCCGATTTCATGCCTTCTCCAATATTCCCTCACACCCACTCCAAAGAGGATCCAGCCTCTAAACATTCTCAGACAATGCTTATCAGTATTATACACGATGTCCATACTCTCAAAATTCAATATACTGATTTTCAAGGCAATCTCAGGAAATCCAGAGAACAGAGAGCTTTTGCCCCCACTCTGGAGCAGAGGAGAACTGTTTTGTGTCTGGAAACGATGAGAAGGCTTCTGTATAAAAGGGAAGAAGAAGCTTGCATTATGTACCTTCCCATCCTTTTAGGGGGAAGGTGGGGAGAGAAATAAAAAGGAAGGAGCTGAGTGACCAGCTGTAGAAGAGAATTTTGTACTGTCACAAAGACACCTACCTAGCCAAGTCTTCTATAAGGTACAGAGCTCTGCAGACAACAGGGTTTGAAAACACACCTAGCACGAGGCAAAAGCCCAGGAAGGAAACGAAGGGTGCCTAACACACACTCCAAGCTGGCAATTGTTCTGGTTCCTTCCACTGAAGACAATTCTTCCTGTGTAAGCTCAGTATGTTCACAGTGGCTGGTTTTGGGTGGAGTGGTATTGGGCAAGCTGGTAGTTATAGATGCCATTGAGGTATCTAGCTTTCCCCATGTATTGCAGGTGACTGTGGAAGAATGGCACAAGTTTATGTGCTGTGGCAAACAGGAACCTAGAGATGGTATGTTGCCACACTTAATTATTAGTCACCTAAATTCCTTTTGCCCCTAGGTTTGTGTGTTTAGGAAGCAATGGTAGGTGTTAGAAAAAAAAAATAAAAACAAACCAAAACAACAAAAACCCAACTAAAACAGGGGTTTTAGCTTGGATATGTAACTAACATATGGAAACAAATACTTACCTGACCAAATATGATGTATTAAATGAGACATCTCTCTGACATGGAGCTTCTTCAACATGAAGCCCCAGGGTGATGGTCTCTGAGCCCAAGTTGAGCTATGGACAGGAAAGGAGTTTGGGAATGAAAATCTCCCAGAATGGAAATGGGTTTCCCATTAGATCTGTGCGATGCTTTGTTTCAAGGGTATGCAAACACACACACTTGTTTTGACTTTTCTGTTTCCAGTCACAGCCAAAATCTGGATTTTAAGACTATGGCATGAAAATATCTCTATCCTTTTCCGTCCCCCAAAATATCTAAGCATGTCACTTAGGGTTCTGAGTGAGAGCTGCAGAAGCTGGGTTCTTACAGCACTTCTTACTTGGAACAGTTGTTCCTCGTGCTTGGCAGCCTACCCAAAACACTGTGATAATTTGGTCTGGTTCATTTCCAGTGTCATCCTGCTGAATAAGGCATGAATCCCACCATAAACTTATTGCTTAACAGAAGAGCACAGACAGTGTCTTCACAAATCATATTTTTGTTAAATTAACCCAATCCAGCAGAGTGTCAGCACATTTTGTTAAATTAACCTGACCCAAGTAAATCTCAGTGGAATTGTTTCAACTGAAAATGGAGGCCATATCTGTTTCCCAAGGATGTTTGATCCCATGGCCCTTTTCTTGGAAGCTGTTCAGCTTAGACTATTTCTTCTCACCTGCTATTGCAAGCTGCCACCCCCATGGCTCTGTTTTGATGGCAAAGCCGCCTCTAATCTCTGAGGATCATGCAGCAGGAAAGGAATATTACCATGAATTCCCTCAGCCTCCAACTCAGCTCCCCTCCCCTTTCTTTCACAGACCTGACACAGTAATGATTCTTTTATTTTAATGTGGCACAACCAAGTGCTGCTTGGGGGAAGACACCATTTGGAACTCTGCCCAAAGCAAGACTTGTATTGTTTGGGCTGTCCTTTTTGTCACCATCCCTTGATATTTCCCAGGCTCTCTCCTGCCCCATATATTTTCCATGTAGTGGGTGTTACTCTCCTTGTTGTGTGCCTCCCTGTTCCCGTCCTATGCCAAACAAACAGACAGTGGGGTGTTGCAGACAGCGGCTTGGGGACAGGCTGCACAATTTCCTCAATCTCACAGCTCAACCACATGCCATTGCTGGCGCAGTGGAAGAGCTGTGTCCTACAGGCCGTTCGTTGCCCATGACTATGTAAATCAATGTGCTCTTGTGACCAGCCAAGCAAGGAGATGCAGTGGGAGGCCAGCAGCTCCTGGCAGACACTATGTACAGAAGTGCATTACACTCATGGGTGAGGAGGGAGAAGGAACAAGGGGCAGAGACACAAACTTCATTATCTGTGTATGTTCGTCAATTGTTACGCTACTTGCATGAACTTTGTTGGGCTTTATGAGAAGTCAGAACCACCTGAAGTATACTCTATAGTTTCTGAGCTTAGATGGATTTTCCCAAGTTTTCTCTTTTGCTGACAATATGCTTTACTACACAAAGCAAGCCTGGGTTTTGTTAAGTAATCCCATTTTCTGACCCCGCACTCCGGAAACACAGCAACTATTACAGACCACCGCTAAGACATCCACCCCTGTGCCGGACGCTTTCCCGGTGCCACCCACTGGCTTGGGAAGCGCCGACCCTGGCAGGTGCGGGGGCGGCGGGCAGGCAGAGCAGGGCAGGGCAGGGCCGGGGGTCTCCCGCGGGGCCGGGCCGTGCGCGGAGGGGCCGCACGAGGCCCCGCGTGCCCGGGGCGGTGCCGCCCCCGCCCGCCCGCACCTGCCGCCCGCCCGTCCCTCCCTCCCTCACGGCTCGGGGGCTGCCGAGGCTCCGGGCCGCGGTGCCCCCTGCGCGCCGGGGACGTGGAAGCGAAGGCGGCGGGGGTGCCCCGCGGTTGGGCGAGGCCGGTGCGGCGCTCGGCAGGCGCCGGGGGGAGCGGCGGGCAATGGCCGGCGGTGAGTCACCGCCGGGCCCCACCTGCCGTACTTAACCCGCCGCCGGGCGGCCGGCGCGCACTCGCGGGCTGCGCTGCCGCCGTGGCCGGGAGCGGCTCCTTCCTCCTCCACCTCCTCCGCACGGGGCGCTCGGCAGAGGCGAGGCAGGCGCTGCATGAACGTTTGTGTCGGGAGCAGCAGAAGCAGCAGCAGCCCTCAAAATGCCGAAGCCGGTGAGCGGGGCGCGGTGGGAGGGAGGCGGTCGGCGGGGCCGCACCGGGGCCCCCGCCCGGCGCTGGGCGTCGGGGGCTTGCCCGAGCCAGGGCGCTCGGCGGGGCGGCCACCTCCGGGAGTCGCGGGCTTTTGCCGGGCTGGAAGGGCTGAGTCCCGGTCCCTGCTCCCTGCGACTGGACGGGGCGTTTGGACTGGAGCGCCCGGGGAAGTTGTGCGCGGCGGCGGGAGGGAGCGGCGGGCACCCCGCTCGGGAGCCACATCAGCGGCTGCTTGGAGCGGCAGGGATCGCTAGGGCCCGCGGGCGGGACGGAGGCGCCTCGGGGGGGCTGGAGGATCTCCTCGCCGTCCCGCCGCCGGGAAGGGGAGCACGGAGCCCCGGTCCCTGTGCTCCAGAGATCAGGCGGTGGATTTGCTCCGTCTTGTGCAGCGCTTCCGTGCTAGATAGACATGCACAGAGCTCCCGAGTAACTCTCGAAAGAAGAGCTTTCATCACGCTCCCGCTTAAGGAGAAATGATACAACTGCGCCGGCTGCCATTTAGTATGCTTGTGGCCTATGCATTTATCTACAGGAAGCATGTATGCATCTGTAAACATAGCAAAAACCTTGTTCCCGCCTTTTTTGCGATCTAAAAACGAAATGCTAGGGGCTGTTAATAAAAGTTCTCCACACTGGTCTTTACCAGTCGTTATCGAAGTCCTGTTTCCTTTTTTGGTTGGATATTTTTTTTTTTAAATTTGAACGGTGCTTTTTATCCCTCCTTCTTTTTCTTGACACCACCACCTCCTCTCCGCCTCCCCCCCCCCCCACCCTTCTAGTGGGTTTTTTTGTTTGTTTTATTTTAAAGCCTGCTGCTACTGTGCCGGTTAGAGACAGTAATTCCCTTGGGGAGCCAACTGCCTAATGCGGAGCTTTGAGCAGTCCTCGGAGCAGACGCACTTTTGAACTTTGAAGAGCATAATCAGAACAGATTGTTGTTACTATCTATTTTCAATAGAGGCAATATTTCTTAAAATGCAATGCAGTGAAGGACTTATATGAGTATTAGCTCACTTAAATGAAATGTGAAATAAGAGCAAACAAGCTTATCTTTGTGGTAATAAGTAATTGATGTTTTATCACCATAACGTTAAAGTTAGTTGAACATTTTTTTTAAGCATTTAGCTTAACTTATATAGCAGTTGCTATAAACCTACCAAAAAAATAAAAAAAACCCAAAAAACCAGAAACCCAACACAACAAAAGACAAAAACACACCAAAACCAAACTGTGTTCAGTCTGAAGAAATGATAAATCTTCAGTCTCTCTGGTTGTATTTCATCAGTAGGAGGTGATATATTGCTGTGTATAATAACATCTAACTGAAAGGGCCCTTCTGTAACTGGGGAAGCAAATATATAATTTATAAAGTATGGATAAAAAAGGGTGTGTGTGAATAATCTCTTTCTGCCTTGTTAGCTGTTTGCTAATTAGAGTGCTTTCTTGAAATATCCTGGTTAGAATAATCTGAAATCCTGGTTTAGGACTAAGTCGCGCTGGAAGCCATGGATAGGTGTACAAAAACTCTATAATCTCTTAAAAAAATACAGCTGTGTTTATCCTTTTGCTTGGCAGTGCTAGGTTTGCATTCCCTCAGAGATGGTGATTTTTCTTTGTTTCTTAGCTGAGTAGTCAGTGAATAACAAAGGTGGATGGTGTAAACCACCATCCACTAGGGAAGGACAGTAGAACTGTAAAAACTTCTGAGGTGTGACCTACTGGCTGGGATTTATGGACAAGACTCTGTGTCGATACTTTGTAAATATAAGCCTTTTTCTTATTTAATCTGCTGTTCAGTGGGACTAACTGCCACCTTGTTGTAAATGGAAAAAAGGAATTTTGCAGAGGCTATTTTAGTAAAACACACTGTTCACTCTGTCTGCTTTAGGCTGAGACTGGATTTGGATCCTTCCCAACTCAGCTCATTTAATCTTAATACAGCTAAATAGGATTCGTGTCAGTTTGCATGGAGAGGGGATGTAAAGCTGTCACTCCAGAGGCAGAACTGTGCTCAGGACGAATGTGACAACAGCCTTTGGCATGTGTGAGGAGCGATAGCACGACCTCTTGGGATGCACAGGGAAGCAGTGTGTTTCTGCTGGGTATTTAGCATGGATGCTAAATATTTATTACCTGTGCTTGTTTGCATGTGTCTTGTCTACATGGCATAAGTAAACATGGTGTTTCTTGGCAGGCTTCGTGCTGCTGTGTGTGAAGTCTCACACACTGGTCATCAGTTATTTACAAGTAAAGATTATGATGACAGAAAGCAAAATTTTGGCAACACCTTCCCCTCTGGCCCCTCCACTCACAACCCAGTAAGCTAAACCTTTATATGAAACTATTGCTTTAACAAAAATTATAAATGCACGCACAAAGCTGATGGATCATGTTTGTAATTTATTATTTCACAATAAACAACTGGTGAATCCATTAACAGTAGGACATTAGTGATTTTGTATCTTAACTGAGTACCAAAGTGAAGTGCTAGAAAGCCGACTTCCTGAGTCTGTGGTAACATTTGGTCACAATTAGTTGTATCTGATGCATGTTTACCATGCTCAAAATAAATCTTAGTAAAAGTCCAGAAAATAATACTGAAATAAGTATATTTGTTAATGTAGACACGTGTTAATATGTAATTTAGCACAGCCATTCTGCCATGTGCAAGAGTTACAAAGTAATGAGATCTCTCCAAGGTAAGCTATAAATATATAACCTATACCCAGTTCATGAGGTTTTATGGCTGGGAGTTCATCAACAGTTCAGATGCATGATTTCTATCTAGTCTGTACAGAGGTTCGTTAGGCTTTACAGGTAGTGAATTATTTTGTAAGGAAATGCAAAAGGTGTCATCTTGTCCAAATCTTGCTGTGCTATCTGGAAATGAGTGAAATGCTAAATAAACTTACTTGCTCAGCCTTGCTTCGTTTAATTACTGGAGTGTCTGTGTGCTCTGTGCATTTTTCCTAGATTCATGGTACTAGTTTATTTCTGATGGTGTTTTAGGTGGATTATATCCTCTTGCAAAACAAACCAATCTAATAAATTGTGGCAAGAACAGCATGGCTGCGGGCTAATGAACAGTGCTTACCAAGGAGGAGGAAATGTGATCTTGGGTCTATACAGCTCTTAATTTGATCTGATCTACCAGCATTCTTGGTTACCTTATTGAAGGTGGATTTTTTTGGTTGGTTTGGGTTTGGGTTATTTGTTTCCTGTTGGGGGGAAAAACCAAAATGTAAAGCTTCACAAGGAATTAAATTAGCTTTGCAGTATAGCATTTGATTGATGTGGTGTCACGCAAGAACTTCTAATACTTGTGTGAATGTGTATAAAGCTATGTAAAGAGAGGACAGCAGTAAATGCAGTCTAGCAGCTTTTGGTCCTAAAGAGAAAATACAAGTGAACAATATCCAGAGGCACCTTTTTTAATACCTTTATTAATGGCCTGTGGTCAGGAAGCTGAGCATACTAATGAAATCTGTTCATGTCATGCTGCTGCGGGGGGAGTATTATTGATGCAGAGGGCCAACATATAAAGGGCATTGAAGGGCTGGGGTAATAAGCTCCCTTTGCATATAGTTGAACTTGGAGGGGTGGGGAAAGAAGGTCCCTCACTAAATAGGTTAGAAGGAGATGGATTAATCAGTGGTAGCATAACTGTCCTGTTGTGCCTGTCATCCGCAATGGGTAGGGCTTCTCTATCAGAAAGCATTAATAGAAGGCTCTGGTGAGAGCTTTCCTTTAGTGTAGGTACTTACCTGTGCCCAGGACAGACAAATTCAAAGCAAAACCTAGAGAGTGGGTTTGGGATGACCACAGACAAAATTCCACATTAAGATAAGAGGGTGCTTGGCTATTTCAGCCTGGTAGAATTCAAGGAGTTATCTTTTCCTTCACCTGTGTAATAAAATGTAAGGAATTTAAATGCTAAAGAGGAGAAAGAATTGCTTTAAGCACAATTTGTGGTTTAAGAGACTTTAAACTTTTAGAACCAATAAGCATGTATGGTGGGGGGGGAGGGGAGGGAGTTGTGAGTGGGTAGGATTTTTTTCCCCTTCTTTGTTGATCTTATTAGAAGACTTCCAAGACCTAATTTTATCCTTAAGATAAAATTTGACAGTACACAATTTAATGCTGCTGCCTGTAGGAGTGGGGAACTGGAACTGATGTCTCAAAAGGGTTTTCCCAGCCCTGTGTTGTTAATAATGGGCTGGTGTGTGCTAGGCATGAAGTGGTTAGACAAGTCATCCATACCTGTTTGATGTTGAATATACATGCATGCTGTCTTCAAGTTATTTTTTCAGAATACAGGTCTTCTGCCAAGCCTTTATCTCTCTGTGAGCAGACTATGGCATTAAAATTTAACAAGTTTTTGATAAGCCAGCCAAAAAAATATGCAAGTGTAGTGACAGGAATTTATTTCTAAATATAAACAATTAATATTAGTAATTGTTTCAAGATCTTCTCAATTTATTCTTGACTATGTGTCTTCTAACTACACACAGTGGTTTTATCTCAGAGCTCTTTACAGCAGATTCCTGTAAGTGGACTGAAATAAAAATACTTTTTCAGACCTTTAAGTGTTCACCATCAATTAAAATACTCTTTGCTTATGGATGGCTACAGATTTAGTCAAGAATAAAATATTAACCTCGTAAGCACCAATTGCAGTCCATCAGGTGATACAGTGTATGGTGATTTGATACCAGGAGACATATACTCACTCTGGGGCAAAATGGAAACTCAAGGAAGCTTCCATTTGCCAAATGTCAGAACTCCCTTACATTTGCCAAATGTGTCACTCACTGCTGAAAAAGAAAGGTGGAGGATTCTATGAGTAGTAAATTTAAGGATTCTATGAGTAGTAAATTTAAGGAGATGAATAAAGTTTTAAGAGAATGAGTTCACAGTTTGCCAAAACCCTTATTTACTGTGTGAGCTGAGTAAGCATTTCCGAGGGCAGTTTGTTGTGGGATGTTAGCTGCTACAGAGAAACCAAGGGTGTTAACTGTTATGTTAGTCACTAATTAAAGAATTTCTTAACCTTCTTAAAGGTCAAAAGGAGGGAGATAAGCCTTCCTGTTCTGTTCTCTTCCTCCACCCACATGAACATCTTCCTTTGTCCATGAAAAAAAGCTGTGATATGTCAGGACTTTTTGAGAATAAGTCTTCTTGATGACCACTGAAGATTCCCACTTCGGTGTCGTTCTTGTTTGGCCCACTGTGCCCAAAGAGCTTTACATGCACTGTAAATCCCATAATCACTCAATTGACCTTGATGGAAGGCAGTGCTGCCCAGGATCACTGACCCACGCTGCACACTGTTAAGTAACGTGCTTTAGCTGTGTTGTGTGCTCGCTTTGAAGCCTGGTTTCTGCAACAGATAAGATTTACCCTATGAGCTGAGATGTACGAAGAACAGCAGTGTATGTGCCTAGGAGAGGGGGAAATTGTTGCTATATGAGGCTGGAAACAAGTCATAGCTCAGTGTAACAACCAACCATGCTGCCTCCATACTGCTCATCTGTTCAGATCCAGATTTTGTTTCTCTTTCTAGTTCCTACTTCATAGTGGGGAAATTCACTTGCTTTCTCTGCATCTGCTCTCATCTTTGAGAGGGCGTGAGTAGCAGCCATGTGCTCAGCTGAGGCTGATGGACACCTCATAGTAACAGCTGTCCATTAAGGAAAAATCCTGACTCCTAAGAATTAACATGCAGGACTCTGCCTTCTAATTGAGTAAGTAGGAAAAACTGTTGCTGATGACCATGGACTTGTATTTGGCTACCTACTGTGCAGGCTCAGTGGAAGAGATACTAACTCCCCTACACAAGGCATATAGCCTTTTGCTTCCTTTGAGAGGGGAGTGTGTGATTGCCCTGTTTGGTTTGTGTGCATCTGCTTCTCCCTCACTTTCACGAGCAAGTGCTGTAGCTATTGTGTAAAACTCTGAGGTGTTACTATCACCATCTCTTATTTTCTTGTTACTGCATGAAGAAGTCCATGCTTGCTGTATCTGTTCTAACCTCAGTGTGAAATGAGTGTGAGAGAATTCTCTGGGGATGAGTGGATGGATGTCCTGTTGCTGAATCTTTAGCAGGCTTACAAAACTCTAGAGTGGCTCAGTTCTGCCAAGACACCACCGCTGTGTAGATGCAGAGAGCAGGTCTGTGAGCTGTCTGCTACCTGAAGAAGCAGAGATTAAAAAATCTCACTTTTGAACCCAGGCATCTGAATTTAGCCTGTGTAGCTCAGTAGATGACTTCAAGCCTATACCATAAGTTCTGGTCTTCAGAGTTATTTGTGGGAGCTAAAGTTGGTCTTCAGCACCTAGCTGAGTACATTTAACTGGCTTAACTTTTTGTCTCTGAAGAGATAAGTGTTTGTACAGAGTTCCTGCTGCACAAACTGTGGTGTGTGGTGGGGTGATTTGCATAATTGATACTCGGTGATCTCAGTGTGGGGGCGATAGTTCTTCCTCCATAACAACTGTCACAGCTGTGCAGACAAACTCTTTAAAGGTACCTTATCTGCTGTCACTATGCTCAAGGTACACTTTGGGAACCACTGGAGCATATTTGTTTGCCATCACACATCTATAGTGAGGGGGTGAGAAGAGTTTCATCTCAGAAGCCCTTAAGCTGTTTTAGGGGTTACGAAGGGGTACTTTGGTACTTTGCCAGTCCTTGCAATCACTTTTCCTTTATGATTTGTAACTGCTCAAGAGCAATACCTTTGTGCTCAGGTGACATTCCAGGACTTGGCATGACCTACCTTTATCTGGGAGCAAATAGTACCTCTTGCATGCTGTTTGAAGTACCTGCTTGAGAAGTGGAAGCATTGTAGTATATTGCACATAGATCAGATTATCGAGCTGTCAGAGGTGATCACATCACGTAACCCCACTAAGAAATTTCACAAATGCCATGAAGTGTGTTCCACTGAAGTCCGTGAGTAAAAGGAAAGAGGCTGATATGGAACAGGTGAAACAGAAGGGTGGAATATCAAACAAAAATCTCTCTGACAAAAGGATTTGTATCTAGAATGCAGAATGAACGAACGTCATTACTGGGCCTTGTGTGACTTGTTGCATTGCTATTTCTCCCTAAGTAAATGGAGTTAATTTTCCTTCTGCACTTTGATGTCTGTATGAGCATGGCTGGCCTTGTAGGTCAGGCAGAAGCCCTTGTGGCCTAATAGTACACCTCTGATGTTGCCCAGAAGCTGATGCCTGAGGAAGAGTATTTCAAAGATATGCACCATTGCTTTCCTCTGAGGTATTGGAGGTTGAAAGGTCGTATATAATGAGTTACTAAATGGATTTCTGTGAACTTGTCCAGTCTTGCTTTAAAACCCTGTGAACTCCAGCATCCATAGTATACTTTAACAAAGGCTGTCCTAGATAACCTTCACATTGTTTGGAAAGTTATCTACAAACCTCCTTGCTACAGTGTTACATGAACACACATCCCTTGTCTAGTCTGTTCATGTAGCTCAGGAGTTTATATGCTCTTATGTCCTAGCCTCAGTTAATTTTCTTCCAAATTGAGAAGTCCTAGCTAGCTTAGTTGATCCTTACATGGTAATTATTTGAGCATCCTTGATCTTCTTCCTGTTCACATCTGATGAAAATACTGTTTTGCATCCTGTAACATCTCTGTCCTGGAAGAGTACAGTTACTGAGAACGTTTCCCCAGTAGTTGTTTCTTGGGTGCCTTAAACTCCCAGGTCAGAGTCCTGTGAGACAGTAAGTCACAGATAATCCTTGTGTTCACTCAGCCCATACTGTTCCATTGTCATGTGCTGCTCTTCCACCCCCGAAGAACAACCACCACAGGGTCTATTGAAAGTGTGGAGAGCTGTGTGCTGTCAGGCAATGTTGTTGCTGTCAGACTTCTGACTGTGTAATGGCACTGGGTTTTCCATGCACTTTGCCCTCTAGCCCTCTAGAACATAGATCTCTCCATAAGCATTGGAATAAAAGGCACCGATATTGGTGCTTAGATTCAGGAGAAGCTCTGAGGCTATTGTAGCTTTTATTTAGATTATTCACAGCTTCACATCCTGCCCTGGTTGTTGTGAGTTTGTACTGTGGAGTTTACCTTTTGCAGAAATTGTTGTGTGTTTGTTGCTTCCAAGTGAAAAAGCCAAGCAGAGGCATAACATGATGTTTGTGTTCCAGATCAAGACTGTAAGATACTAATTTATTTTTTTCTTTTTCCTCAAGGGGATTGCAGAAGAATGATATTGCTTTATGTAGTGTAAATATTGGAGATGTTAAATTATTTAGAAGACTCTAAAATTATGATAAAACTTGATAAACTCTATATTATTTGCACTTGGCCCCATGCATATGTTTCTGATGGAAGACAGCAGAAGATCTGATCCATGCTGATCAACTGAGCATCCATTCTGAGCAACTTCTTGAGATAAAGCATATTTGAGGGGTGTTTGTGGGACTTGCTGTAAACTTCATGTGTAAAGCCTCAGTCTCGCAACTTCATTATGTTTAATTAGATGCAACAGCTGTCATGATAAAACAGTCTGTGTATGCAGGAGTTTGATCCAGTGGCCTCTAGCTTTCCTCTGTATTTATTCTTTATGTACAAAGGAGCTATTGTTGCTGCACTCTGTGTTCCTAAATCCATCCTAGCATCCATTGAGGGCAAGTGACACATCCAGGCAGTGGTGCTATGTTGAGCCTGTTGTCACGGGCTGTGTGTTCCTCCTTTAAAGAGAAGACTGCTGCTTGTACACAGATATTTTGAAAATGCTAATGGCGTATTATACAGCATCAGAGAGTCTTTAAAGTGAACATTAATGTATTTCAATGAAACACCATAAACCTTCCTGCTTCTTCATAATATTGTGTTCAAAGTAAATCATTCTTACATCCCTCACATAGAGTGAGGGCAAGTGTTTTGCATGAAAAACACCTGGGCTCCTTAAGTGTACGGGGCTTTGTTCAAGGGCAGTATCCTGGGGCCTTTCAGACTTACTCTGCATTGCTTTATGTCTTGCCAGAACATAGAGTTGTGCCTAGATATTTTCACATTAAAAAAAAATAAAATTGAATTTTAAAGTTTTAGATAGGCCTCTGTCTCTCAGTTTTTCAACTTGTTTCTGGCTTGAGACAGAATGATGCTGTTAGGAAAGAGTTGGGGGGAATCTTCAGTGACTGGAGAAAGATTCTTAAATTTTTATTTTTTTTTTCTGGGAAGAGTGTTTGCTGGGTTTTATTCTTTGACTGAGCAGTTACTGTTAACTGTACAGAGCTGACCAGGGGTGGAGAATGCTGGAAGTCCGTCTGGGGCCTAGGCATTTGAGAGCCAGGGCTATCAGAGTTGTACTGTCACTTGCACTTGCCACACCTGTATGAAATCTTCATGATCTTTTGGCATGCAAAGTGTTATTGCTTGACCTAAGATAAAGAACTGAATTGCAGCCATGGCTGCTTCTTGACTTTTCACGCAGATGCCTACTATGCAGTTATTACATGCTGACAGAAGAGATAGTAGGCCTTCATTAAGGGAACTGAGATAGGCACGCAATTTAGTTTGGCATCTTCTGCACATCTAAACATAAAAAAGTTTGAATTTGCATTCTAGGATTATGTTAATGTTTAATTATAAGGACAGTTTCATGCTATATTACAAACGAAAGTGGCATGGCTGCAATACTGAACTCCATGGATTTGCTGTCTTGTGACCTGTTTGTGTGTGTAGGCAGGGAGGGAGAAGTTTGTTCTCAAAATTCCACCCACTTTGTTAAAACTGGAATTTCTGGATGACTCCCCACATCTGGGTATTGAAGGTTTTCCTGCTTACATGAACCCCCCCCTCCCTCCACTTCATCCAGAAGTCTATCTTTCAGATTTCTCTCCAAAATTGTTCTTGGCTTCCCCTCAAAGTACTTTATTTCTCTTACGAAAAACTGCCACAAAAGAAGTTATAAGTGTTTTTCACCATACATGAGAGCAAATACCTGGGCTCCTATTGCTTTGACTAAACTTAAGAAATTTCAGTAAAGTATGACTGATACAGCTATTGCTCCTTAAAACTGAGGACAAGTACTCCCAAAAATGTGATTCTGCAAGCTGTTGCATTAAAGCTGACTAGTAGTTAAGGCTAACAATAGTACTGGGCAATTTAAAAGTAACTACTAGATTATAGATTACTATATACAACTCAATTTAACCTCAGTGGTATTTCTCCCTCTCCTGGGAAGGTAAGCAAGGTTTTAAGGAACAAAGACCAGTCTACCAGCTCTAATTTTACCTGTTACAAGTGCAATACCTAACTGCTTCATAGACTCTGAGGAATTCCATTGGAACGTGACTTAATGTTCCCATTTATTTGCAATGAGGAAGCAATGTTTAACACAATGAGATCTGAAATGGAACACGTCCTTCAGTTCACAGAGGGGTATTTTGATTTAGCATGGTATGCTGGGAAACTGGGTCGGTCAAATGGGTGCAACCAGCTTGCCTTGTCAGCCAAGGGAATGCCACTGAGGCCGTCTCCTGTTCTGTTCTCCTGTTGTGAGTCTCTGAGGCTCTTTTCTTCCTTGTCAGCAAACTGCTCCCCACTGCACAAGGGAAGGCTCGTGGCTGCTGTGCTGTGCTGCCTCTGCCCTCTCTGAGATGCTCTGTGTCAGGCCGGCAGTGCATGAAAGGTTCTGCCATGGGAGCCGGGGAGGAGCCTGTGAAAGGTTTTCTTCATTGCTGGGCTGTGCAGTTCTTTCCCATTGTCACAGGAATCAGATTCTCCTTCCCCCAGAAGAGAAATGGTAGGTCTGTCATTTGCCTTTTCATTTCAGGTTCTTGGACAACCTTTAAATCATAAAAATGTAGCACTGGGAAGGACTTGGACCTCTGTTTTCTGAAGGCTGCATGGAAGTGGCTACATAATATCATAATACCTTAGCACTCCAGCAATTATTGTTTCTTGTCTTGTTACCCAGCCTGCAATAAGAGGGCTTTTTGTTGGTTTTCTCCATGTGGGTTTAGAAATTTTTATAGCCTTCTATATAAAACATATCATGTTTCAGACAACTCCCATTTGGAAAGGGATTACTAATATGTTTCAAACTATATTTTATTTTTAAACAAACAGAAAACCCCCACAAACAAATAAAAAGCCCTAAACACACACAGATTTAAAAAACCCAAACTGGCAACCAACCCAGAAACACTTGACCTGTAGATCAGTGTAGACTTTCCTTGATTAACTTGCCCCTTCCAAAAGAAGCATTCAGATTTGGGTGACAGCATTCCATCTAGCAAGTCATCAAGGCAGGCAGAACCGAATAGTCACCTGCTGTAATGCTTCTGGTGACAAATACACTCAAGAATGTAATTTTCCCCTCTGTGTAATAGCATCGCACCAGGAAATGTAGTGTTTTTCTGGGGATTATAATAAACCACATCCTTGTCTACAGTGCTGCTGTAGCCCATTGTTTGCAAGTCTGTAATTTGTTCATCTCTGCCTCTTATCCATTCTCACCTCTCCAAGTGTAACACTTGTAGCTATTTTTCAGACCTATCAACAGCCTTGAATTCCAGTGCTGTCCTCCCAAAATACTTACTTGTTCTTGACTAGGTGCTGTTCATGATCTTGTAAGTGCACTCCATCTTCCAGGGATTGTGAGAAAACTTTGTTTTCTTATTCCCTCAATCCCACCACACTCACATCCCCTTTTCAAGACCTTAGCTTGGCAGGAAAAGGTCAGAATATGTATCCCTGCTGTAGTTCCAGCAAGATGAAGGTGCTGAGCCCAGTTGAGAGGGAAGCTGTGTTTTGGCAATCCTGCAGCAGCAGATGGAATTGGTAATTTGCTTGACATTCATGACATTTGTCTCCTGCTCTGAAAGAAGCTATGGAGAATGCAGGTGCACAACTGGTCATTTGGTTGTAATTTCACATGGCTCAGATTTGTTGTATGCCTAGTCTGTGTTACATGGCATCACATCAAATATGCTTTTAGATTTTATTTGATCCATCAGACAGGTTAGTTATTCTGTCAGAGAAGAAACAGAATTGTCTCCAGGTGTTGTGTTCTTGATATGCTGCTGTTCATAAAGTACATTCTTAAGATGTATACCATAAATTGAACTAATATTTCTGCAGTTGCTTCTGTGATATTTACCTTCTACTTACCTTCTCAGAGTTGTCTTCTCTGCACGATTTTTGAATCATTACCTGTTGACTTAAGTAACTTGTGCAGGACAGAGGAATGCAGATACTGAAGTGTTAGCAGATTAACTCTGAGCTCTGAAGCTGATAGGATTTTTTTCCCTCCTCAAAGTTGAAAATTTTCCCTTAACAGTTTCCAGGAACTGGGACAACAGTTGCTCCATCAGTTAGGACAATATCTTTCTTTGTGTTGGACCTGGAACCAGTGAACACTACTGAATGGAATGTGGAAGAATAGAGAGCAGTTTCATTGCCCTTCTGATGCTGCTGCATGAAGTTGTTTTTCCTATTACCAGATACTTAATCACTACACGTGTCTATGAACAGCTCTGGTTGCTAAGGTCAAAATGAGATTACTTTGTCCTTGCAGATGCATTGCAGCCCGGGCCAAGAAGCTTGCCTGTTGTTTATTCCATTAGTAGTTGCTGCTTGCCTGGTGAAAGAGTAGACCTACAGAAGTGAGAATTAATGCTACTATTCTTAATACTAGTATTAATGCCACTGCATCCTCCTTAAGACTTTTGTATTCCTTCAGCACAAGCAAGTCCATATCCATACAGTCTGTGTGTGTGCAAAAAGGCATAATAGCTCTGCACACTGTTTTTCATAGAATGTGCTGTGCTGTACAGCAGTTAAAAATGTGGCTGATTTCCTTAAATGTACCAATGACTCCTGGGATTTCCAGATATCCAGTGACTGAAGAAACAAGTCATGTCTATCATGGTTTCTCCACTACCAATTGCCACCACTTGGAAAGATACCGTGCTTGGAAACCTGCTGTTTAGGAGACTCTGGTCTTTCTTGCTCCTTGTAAAGAGGAAGAAAACATTCCTGAGCATTGTCTAAGGCATTTAGACCTGCCTAATGATAATGATAAGTGACACAGTTAAGTACCGGTTTGTCCTGTGTTAATGGGTAAAAGTTGGTATTTAGTGCCCTTTATCATATGTATTTACTGAAATTAAATTGCATGGTCTTATTTAAATGACTTGCACAACTTCATGGTTTCACTATTTTATTATGCAAGTGAACTATTAGATTACGTGCATCAGGGTGCAAAATATCCACAATAGCATAGTGTGTCTGAGAGCTGTGGGGTTTTTTTCCCCTGTTCTCCCCGCCCTTTTCCCTTTAGTGTGGGATGTTTTTCAGTGGAGCTGCACTATCAGCAGAGGGATGGTTAACTTCAAAGACACCGTGTTGCCTGCAATCAGATACTGATTCTGCACCAAGGTGCTCAAGAATCCAATGTTAGAAAAACTACAGCTGTGTGTTCGGTTTCCAACAGACCTGAAAACTGTGTGTTCGTCAGAGGATGGGTTTGAAGAGGCAGTGTCTTCTTGGGCTCCTATCTAGGTTTTGATTCTTGCACAGACATGGTGCCACTCAGCTGCTTGGCAGTGTTGCCTCCTTAAGAGAGTGTTTTCTGAATGTTTTTCAAATGGCACTTAATTTTTTCAAGTTACTCTACTGATATGCATGGACTCTGAAAGGCTGCACCTGCCCCACAGATCGATCTACTGACTTAGCATTAGAAAAGATGTTGTTTTATCGACAACAAAAGAAACAAATGCATGACTTAAGGGCATTGCTAAAGCACAGAAGATTCCATCCTAACTACCATTGCTTTCCATAGTGTTACAATCATTTAAACTGTACTCTGAAGTTATCTCTAGCTCTGGCCTTCATCTTCTATTCTCTTGTTCGACTTGGTAAGGTGGCTAATATTTTACAGTCCAGTAAGAAGTCATGGAACTGGTGTTCAGTCTTTCAGTGTACTAAATTCTTCAGCTTCATGGATAGTTTTTTCTTTTAATGCAAATGGCATTGCCTTTTCAACAGCATGTTTTTTCCCTTCTGGATCAAATTTGTTAGCAATTTTATGCATCCTAAGACAGGGGATGAGGAAAATCTTGTGTTCTGTAATGTTTTTGTATGCACAAGCAAACCTTAAAGGCCCTATTTGTCATTTTAAGTGTGTTAGCCTCAAACATAAAAGTAGAATTATTGAATAGTTACGGTTGGAAAGGACCTTAAATATAATCTATTTCCAACCCCCAGAATAATAAAGCGTTATGACATTGGCCTATCAAGAAAGAAGTTACATCTTGCTGTCCAGGATTTTTAGTGTGTTTTGTGCATTAAATCACATATTTTTTAATACAACCCTTTTTTCATGTATAACAGCCATGTGCTGTTCTCTCCACACCCTTCTGCTCTTAAAAATGAAAAGCTGTTTTCATTTTGGTTATGGCTTCAACATTGTCCTGCATTGCTGCCAGGATTTGGTAGGATCTTATAAAGGACATGCCTTGCCTAGACAGGGTGAGCAATACTTCACTTGTGAAAGTTGTCCTAACTGTGTCTTCCTCTTCTTGTTGCTCATGGAAATGAGTTTGAGTTCTTGGTTGTTTTCCTCCCCAACAACACCTGAATTGGTTAGCACATTAGGTGTTGATTTAATCACCTTGGCGCCGTGGGAAGTTCCATCCGGTCTGAGCTGAGTGCCAAACTGATCGACTCTCAGTGTAGCAGACATCAAGGTTTCTTCAGGTTGTCTAAACCAGGGTTTCATGTGGGTTAAGCTCTGTTTGCTGCTTTAACACGAGTTTCTCTGTGGCTAAAGGTTTGTATGGAGTGGTTGTAGGACATCCATTTAGAAACACTGTTAAAATCATTATGTTCTTGGAGTCAAGGCTAAGGTTTGGAGATAAGAAGTAGGAGAGCTTAATAGGGCAGGAAGGAGACTCAAATGATATTCCCAGGCAGTCATCAACTCAATGAAGGACAGAAGGTCTCTTCTTGTTCTGCCTGTCTTGTGGCTGGCAGTTTGTCTGAGAGCACCAGGGAAATTCCTCTTTGTCCTGATGGTTATGCAGCCCTTAAAGAACACAGAAAAAATTAACCTTTACTGCAGGCCCCAAGTGTCCTTGAAAGCTTTTTGGATAACCAAGTAGTCATGTTCCTGCGTGCTTCTGGCTTTAAATGATTGAAGTGGAAAAGCAGATGACTACAATTTTTAGTCTTAATACTAAAATAATTCTTGAAATCTGTAGCGGCTAAATGCACTAAATAGCTCACTATATAGCTGATCATACAGTCTTTGAGGATTGTAGTAAAACAAGACTAGGGAATTTAATTTTTTTACTAGCAGTTAACCACTAAGGAGAGATAGAGGAAAATACATACTGGTATGAGCTGGAATTTTGTACTCAGCCAGCACTCTGCAGGTTTTCTGGTAAGGAATAAGAAGCACCTCCCTTTAAGTTCTTTAGCTTGTAAAGTGATACTTATTTTACACTTCTATGGTGTTTCAGCCAGAAGTACAAATAACTTGCTCAGCACAGAACTAAGACGATGAGCATATGTTTTCTTGAAGTGGGTAGAAAGGGATTAGAATATGATTAGGGATTTATTGTTGAGAGGGATTAAGCAACAGGTGTTTGAGGTCACATCTTTGAAGTGCAGACTTGCTGTTCCAGAGATTTGATATCTGAACTTCTCCTCCCTTCCTACACTGGAAACATTTCTTGGGAAACCTGTGGTTCTTAAGGCACAGGAAGAAAACCTTAAGCATAGCTCCATTATGATCTCAAATGCTACAGTTAGGTTTTCCAAGAACTCCTTTTACCTTCCTGCTTGTTCTTCCATCTTGCATTTAAAGAAAATATTTTCAAGTCCTAATTTAAAGGACAGCTCTTTAAAAACACAGCTTGAAAGTGGTGTCACTAAGTCATCTTCCCTGGTTCAGTTCTGGGGTCCTGTAACTTGGAAAGTGCCTTCAGTCATCTTTCTTTGGGAGGATACTCTGTCATGTGGGAGCAGAAGAAAAGAAACAACTCTGTAAAGATACTTGATGCCTTTATAGAATCATTTAGTTTGGAAAAATATCTCTAAGATCAAGTTCAGCCATTAACCTAACATTGCCAGGTCCACCATTAAACTGAAGAAGGTTGGTTAAACATTGTGTCTCATTTAAAAAGTAGTGCAAAGCTTTGTAATAGATTTTACTAAAACTAGCTGAAGCAACTTGTTTTATTCACAATTCTGTGTTAATTGTAACATTGTTACACCTGACATTTATTCTAGAGTTTAAACATACATAATTTAGTTGCTAGGAACTGCTGAAGGCCAAGGCTTTGTAGTGAGCGATTGGATTCCTCTCCTACCTCTTTTACCTCTCATGTCTTCAGATGTGTGCCAGGCTCTCTGTAATGCGGCATTTACAAATTGTTGGGAAATTGTCATGAAATCTCATCTGCCTGTACCTTACATGTTTTCTGGCCTTGTAGCATAACTGTACTACACAATCATACATGTTTGGGATTTCTAGATTTGTTTTGGGATTGTTGGGTTTTTTGAGAAGTAATATAATATTACAAGCTGTATTCAGAACAGTTGGAGATAATCCTTTCCCGATTTGCCATTTTACTGGTCCTTATGCCATTCCCTGCAAGATTAGTTGCTGCTTTTGCATCCTGATTAACTGCTAATAGACTTTTTCTAGTAATTTAACACTCTTGCCTTCTGCATCAGCAGTAACCTCTTCCTTGCAGTCTGGCTCTATTGCAGTAAGTCTAGTTAGGTTGTTTCTTCACTGGCAGCAAGAGCTTATTGAACTCCTGCCCTGTAGAATCATTCAGTACCTGTTACTGCTGTTTTTATGTGCTGAATAGATTTTTATGAGGGAAAGAATGAACGTTTATCAGGTTAATGCTGATTGCTTTATAAGAATAATCTGCAGCCTTTTGCCTTTAAAACCTCAGATTAATTCCAGCTCTAATATAAATGGAAGTTAAATTATAAGTCTTAAATTTAATTTAGTCATTAGGGCCTTTCGTAATCCAGGGGATAGCCTGCAGGCAGCTATACTGTGCACCCACAGTAGCTCTTAGTCCAAGAGGGTTTAGGCCTGGAAAGGGTCAGGTCTAAAATACCCTTCTGTTGAACTAGAAGATCTGCCCAATCCTGTGTTGAATAAGAAAACCTGTGGAGCAATTTGGTTAAAACAGCAGAATGAGTGCCTCAATTAAGTTTGCTGGTGTGATAACACGATTCTAATTGAGGCTTAAGTGTATTTATTATAGAGGTTACGGGAGTGCATCAAAGCGTGGAGACTCTTGTACACAAAGTACTGTGTTAACACCTAGAAGTAACTTTCAATGCATCTTAATGCTTTTTGTTTTTTTCCTTAGATCAATGTTCGAGTTGTTACTATGGATGCAGAGCTGGAGTTTGCCATCCAGCCAAACACTACAGGCAAGCAGCTGTTTGACCAGGTCAGTAAAGGGTTGGTGTGGGCTCTTGTTGTTTAATTTTGCAGTATGTTTTGGACTATAGTGTTTTCTTAAGACTGGATTCCAAACCTGTCTTGCTTCTCTCTACCTCCTAATCAAACGGCCCCAGTCTGAACTAAGATCTCTAAATTCCATCACAGTAAAATAAAAAAAGCAAAAACCCCTTGCAGGTATGTCATGTTCCAGTGAAACCTGTCTTCCTAGCATGCTGGATGATGAACTGTCACAAGGGATCTAAAATATTTAGACAGCATAGGTAACATGTAAAAATGTATCTCTTGCTTTGAAATACTGCTTAGCTCTTACATAGTTCTTAACTTCTAAGGCTGAACTGTTGTGCTTGTGCATAAAACTGTTCAGAATCAGGTCTTCAGGCTGCTGCTGAGGGCGTTGGCATGGCTGTATTCATTCAAATGCTGGGTTTGAGGAACCACTTAGCACAGGTGTTTGAGTTTGTCAAAATACTGGAAAACCAGAAGAGTTTGTGATCTCTTTACATCATTTACAAGTAACATGTCT
Organism: Passer domesticus; assembly: GCF_036417665.1. Lineage (NCBI taxonomy): Eukaryota > Metazoa > Chordata > Aves > Passeriformes > Passeridae > Passer > Passer domesticus. The sequence goes on along the minus strand of NC_087476.1, from coordinate 61,634,829 downwards.
TGTAAGAAGCCCCTGTGCAGCAGGGTGGAGGAGAGATTAGTGCAGCCTGCTTTCAGGGATTCCCAGGGAAGTGGAGGGCATGAGTGGCTAAGACTCCTCCTGTACTGTTATTCTTCCTGTTATTGCTTTAACAATGCACAGGTCTATTTGAAGATGGACCTGCAGAGATCAGATAAAGGCAACTAAAACAAACTCTGTGCTATTTGTGAAACTTTGTTATTATTGACTGAGTAGCTTGCTGTTATAAAACTGAAGCAAGGCCTAGATTTTAGTAGAAAAAAATTTGCTTACTGCTCTTCAACTCAAAAAAAAATTGCTGCTAGCCATTTCTGCTGTAGACCTGAAAAATAAGAGTTGGTCTATGCAGGCTTCAGTCACACATTTTAACATGTTCACAAATTGTTATTTGTACTTCTTCCCTTGTGCTCACCAACCTTGATAGCTAAGGATGGTTGTGCTTGAGTAGCTACTGCTACTCAGGTAGGCAGTACTGGCTAAACAATGTCCATTCCTTCTGAGGTATTGTTGGTACAGTTTCTTGTTTCAGTGAGTTAACTAGAACTTGCTAGGCCTTATGGCAATTGTGCATTGAGATGTACTTAAAAAGAAAACCCCCCAAAAAAACCCCAAAACAAACAACCCACAGATCAGTTAAAAATAAACAAAATTCCAAACCCTCAACAAACAAATGGAAAAAAAGCCTTTAGTGAGTTCTTGAAAGGAATCAAAGAAGGAAATCAGTTTTGTACTGTGAACTGCAGAAGTTCACAGTACAAAACTGAGTAGTCCAGCTTGTGTTTAGCATTAAATCTAACTTTAATTCCTTACGATTACTACTGATGTGGGATAAGTATCAAGTGTTCATTGAACACAGAGGCCAAGGGTTCAATCCCCATATGGTTCATTCATTTTAGAGTTGAGCTTGATGATCCTTGTCATCCCTTCCAACTCAGAATATTCTATGATTCTGTGACTGGAAATTTGCTGAAGTGCATTTGAAACCTGCATTTTTATAGAACCAGTACCTGCTGCTTGATCTTCCAGAGGAGAGTCACCAAGCTGATTAGGGAGATGGGTCACCTCTCCTATGAGGAAAGGCTGAGAATTGGGATTATTCAGCCTGAAGAAGAGAAAGCTTTGGGGTGACCTGACTGCAGCCTTCCAGTACCTGAAAGGAACCCTAAAAAAAGATGGAGAGAGATTATTTACAAGGGCATGTTGTAACAGGGCAAGAGGATATGGATTCAAACTGAAAGAAGCATCTTTAGATTAGCTATAAGGAAGAAATTCTTTACTGTGATGGTGGTGAAGCACTGGAACACGTTGTCCAGAGAAGCTGTGGATGCCCCAACCCTGGAAGTGTTCAAGGCCTGCTTGGATGGAGCTCTGAGCAATCTGGTCTAGTGGAAGGTGTCCCTGTGCATGGCAGGGGGGGTGGAACTAGATAATCTTTAAGGTCTCTTCCAACCCAGGCCATTCTATGATTCTGTGATTCCATTCATGCTGATCACCATGGCATCAGAGTAACTTCTTCCCCCAGCCTTTTCATGTTAATCCAAAACAGAGAAATTGGATTTTATCTCTATCAGGATGAAAATCCAAGTTACTGAAAGCCAGGTTTTTAAAAGCAATGCTTTAGATTAGACTGTAAGTATGTCCTCATGACAAGCATTCAACAAGTACTTCCCTCCTCCATATATATTAACTAATGCTTACATCTATTCAGAGTCAGGGTCATCTCTCTGGCAGAAGAGAAACTACTTTCTCTGTTTTCAGCTGAGAAGTTAAAAATCCTGAGAACATGAAAAAGGCAGGATGTTTCAGATTCAAGATACTTCTATTTTCTCTTGCTGTCTGGGTACTTTGGGATTTCTGAAGAATGCTTACTGCAGTGCTTAGTGCATGATTGGGACAGACCTACTCCTCATGAAGATTTGCTCCTTACATCCAGTGGCATGGGTTTAAAACCTGCGACTGAAAATTCTTATCCATATTTCATACCTTGTTGGGGGATACTTCTGCATATCAAGGGAAGGCTGAGGTAGAATTGAGCAGCACAAAACTAGAAAAGGTGAAGACCATACATTCTCTCTTCAGTTCTGTTGAGCAAGCCTTTCACTAGGCCCTTATCTCGGGTGGAGTTTACACTCAGATAAAGCCTGTGGAGGCAACAGGTTTTCACAGGTATGGGGAGTGGCCCAACTGGAACTGCAGAACCACTGTGGGGGTTTTGAAGAAGCAAACTATTTTTAAAAACTACAAGGTAATTTCTTGGCCTGGTTGTCAGCTAGCAGAGGTAGGCTTTGCTAGCATGTCTGTGTCCTGCATGTGAGGTGTTCTATAGCTCCTTTTACAGGAGAGGGAGACCTGTGAATATTAAGTTTCTCTCCACTTAAGCCAGTCCTGTGCAGAGTTTGTGCTGCAGTGAGGTCTGAGGCATCCCAAGAACCAACCCAGTGTGCTCTGCAGCTGGCTGGAGTATGTCCCAGGTAGTCATGTGCCCTCCTGACCATGCATAAAAGAAATTCAAATGGAGGAGAGTGTAACTGGCATTTTCTGGAAGTGAATGCGTAACTGGATGGAAGGGGAAGACTCAAGATTTGCGGCTTCATGCATTTGAGGAAGCAGAGGAGGTGTCTTTCATCTTGCATATAATGCCTCGTTTCTTATTTCTTCCTTGTTTTGCCATGGAGGAAGTTTGCAGAGCATTTCCCAGTACAGGCTAAAACAGTCTTTGTTCTTTGTATTGAAACTCAAACAGTCAAATTATGAAGTTTAGCTTAATACTTTCTCCTTCCTTGCTTTTGGGTTTGGGAAGAATTTGAGGGGTCATGATTTCTGAAAGCTTTCTAACTCTATAGGAAGTGTACTTTTTCTCTTGTAAGAGACATTCAGAGATAATGACCTGATAACTGCTTGATTTATGTAACTTTTTATTTTAACAAAGTTGCAACATTCTTTTGTGCAACAGGAAGTACTACACTCAACATACCCCTGGTTTTCTGTTAGACTTCATAAAAATACATCCAGCTGACAGAAAACTTGTCTCTTCCATGATGAAACAAGCCACTTTGAGGGAGGAGGGAAAAGGAATTTTAGTCAAGTAAAAGCTGAATTATTTACAGAGCCAAGCTCTTCTTTTAAAAGGACATGGGGTTTGTGTTTTTTGTTTGTTTGGATTGGTGGATTTTATTGTCTTTTTTGTAAACTCTAGTTAAATCTTAGCTAATGTGACATTGTTTCTCTAAAGTCTGCTCTCCAGCCAGAGTGTCTCCAGCAATACCATAAATGTGGAGGTGAAACAGATCCTTGGTTGAGGTCTTAGACTTGTTGAAGCACATGTAACTACACATTCCCAAGTCTGTCACATTCCCTAACTCACTAAGTAGTTTTAAGTACTTCTTGCCTTCCTCTCAGTTGAGCTCACTCTAGCAATGCCTACACCACTTTTTGAGGGGCTACTCTGCAAATAACATTACAAAGTGATCCAGCTATGTACGTAGTAGATCTTTGCAGATTTTGTCTGTGTCTAGAGCACAGCTTTACAGGTAGATGAGCTGGCAGCCAAACACTTGGCTGTAAGAACAAGCTGTCAAGAGTAGGTGAAAGTCAGGGACTTGTTCACTCTGTCCTCCACTGAAGAAATGTAACATGTCCAAACAGGGCTGCTTTTCTAGTCAGTGTGCCATTCAGTCAATGGATGGTGTTTCTGTGTCTCTCAGCTGGTTAGTATTTATATCTATGAAATTAAACTTGTCCTAATGTGGGGGCATCAATGTATTTTTGTCCTTCATAAACTCAGCCTTTTGGGGAGTTTAAAAAAATAATAACCTTGACTGAGAATACTTGCATCTTGTTTTAACTCTCAGAGCCTCACAGCAGCAGTACGAAGCACCTCTCAATTGCTTCCCCTAGAAGGAATAGTCTCTGGTGACTGGCAGACAAGGTCACTTGAGCCACTAGTACTGCTAACTAGTTAGTACTAATACCACTAGAGACCATCCCACCAAGAACTTTGGTGACTTAACTCGTCTGCTTCACTAACTACAATTTTAAGATGGGTCAGTAGATAAAAGCAATCAGAAACCCCACTTGCTGCCAGTGTATCAGTCTAGCAGTTGGTGGCCTGTCACTTGCTATTTGTCTCACCTGCTTTCCCCAAGATCATCATCTTCTAGAAACTGGGTGGGACAAGTATCTTAGCCTATGCTGTCATCATCGTCTACAATGGCAGTTGTATATCCTTGTCTGCAAGGTGAAATTAAGAGATGAGTAGGTTTAGGCTGTTGCCTACACCCATCACAGGTGATGTGGGACTCGAAAGGATACCTGGACCTCAAGTGAAGTTTTTCTTGCAATAGCTTTTTCTTTTTTACTTTTCTGTTGCAGGTGGTTAAAACCATAGGTTTGCGAGAAGTGTGGTACTTTGGTCTTCAGTATGTGGACAACAAAGGATTCCAAACTTGGCTGAAGCTTGATAAAAAGGTAACAGACTTTGGGCTAATTGCTGGCCAAAGGTTAAAGCCTGTATGTTTCCTGATGTGTTATTGGCTGCAACTTTATACACCTTGTGCCTGCTGTTGATTGTGCCCTAATTTTCATAATTCCAGGATTGTTTTTAGAGATAACATTGTGATTTCCATAGGTGAGGTGTGACGCGACAGAAGCCCTTTCACTCTCTGAGTTGCAGGAAGCATTTGCCACATGTGCAGCAGCACCTTGATACTGTACTTTGTTGGGAGAAAGCAACTGCACTTTCTGTGGCTGGAGGAGCACCTTGGCTGACGACGGGCTTAGGCCCTGCCTGTTCAGGATCAGTTGTGTCCTAATTGGAGAAGAGGCACTTCCAAGCTGGGCAGCCAAGTGCTGATGCCTCTGATGGGCTCCTGTTTTTGTATTCCCAGCTCTTATGAGGGCATGAACTGCTTTTCCTGGTGGGGCAGTCGGTGACACACCTGTTTAATGTCAGGGGGCTGATCTCTGTCAAACACACACAGTACTGGGTGGGTTTGCCATCTGATGCAGCACAGTAAATCATTCTCCAGTGACCAGTGTTTGCTGTACAAACAGTATTTAACTGGCTTAGTTGGAAAACATAGTGCATCTCCCCCATGTTCTTTCCTATCAGTAAGCAGCCAGAATTAAGGAATTCCACTGTAGAGTTGCCAGTCACTCACCTCTTATGGCAAATGCCTCAAATTCTTTTTTCTGTCTAAAAGCAATCTATTCTATTTGCAACAAAAACACCCGCTCAGTTGTGGTGTCACCTCTGTCCTCAGGTTTCTGCTCAAGAAATCAGAAAGGAGAATCCCCTCCAGTTCAGATTCCGTGCCAAGTTCTTCCCAGAGGATGTGTCTGAAGAGCTGATTCAGGACATCACGCAGAAGCTGTTCTTCCTGCAGGTGAAGGAAGGGATCCTCAGTGATGAGATCTACTGTCCTCCTGAAACAGCAGTACTTCTTGGTTCCTATGCTGTGCAGGCCAAATTTGGAGATTACAACAAAGAGGTGCACAAGCCTGGATACCTCAATTCAGAGCGTCTGATCCCCCAAAGGTGAAAGAATTGACTGATGCAGTCTCTTTTTTAATTTTTTTTTTAAATTCTATTTAAATGCAAAGAGTTTCATTTAAAAGCATCTTTGATTGTTTTTTTTTTTTAACTGAATTGCATATAATTGGGTTTTTCCCTTATTTTATTACTATCTGTCATACTTGGGTATGTTTTTGCTTCTCCTTGAGCTGTTAGAGAGGAAATACAGTTTTGCATTCAGCTTTTATTTCTTAAACACTGCTGCCGTGCTGGTATCAGTGGCAGTATGAATGTTTCCTCTTTAAGAAGAAAAGAGTAGCATTAAATCAAGAGTATGACATTCTTGAAGAAGGTTGGGTTGTGTGTCCTTAATCCTAATGTACAGTCCTAAAAAATTTGTGTGTGGAAAGCGTGTCTTGCAGCTTCACAGTCCATCCCCACACAGGATCAGTGGATGTTATCAGACCAATGGCTTCTGTTTACCCTTCCTGATGACACTGCAGCAATGTCTAATTCCAGGGATCGCACCAACTTTTGCTTTGCTGTAATCCCCTGGTGTCTACAGTATGTGTGTGATTTGATTGCAGAGTTTTGCTTATACCTCTCACATGTCTGGTCAGTGACCAGAAAGGCTTTGCAGAGGGTTATTGCTCATTCTGAATTGCTCTGCTTCACAGAGAACATCTTTGGGCTGAGTAGGGTTTTCCTTTTGGCTACAGTAAGGCTTCCACCAGGGTGAAAGTAAGACTATGGCAAAGATCACCATCAGTGGATATTGCAGGACATCTAATCTTGCTGATATCTGTTTCCTTGTGTAGGGTGATGGACCAGCATAAACTCTCCAGAGAGCAGTGGGAAGAACGCATCCAGGTGTGGCATGCTGAGCACAGTGGCATGCTCAAGTGAGTGTTTTGTGTTGGTCCTCGGGCTGATCACCTTGCTGCTTGTTTGATTACCTGAAGTTTGCATTTCTACAACATGGTTTTGTTAGTCTGTGGTTTAGATTCTGAGCTGCCTGTGTGAGCCTACTCCCGGTGGGTGTTTTTTAGTTCAGTATTGAATCACATGGTAAAGCACAGCAGTATATTTTGTGCTGGAGAACAGTGTGGCTTCCTGAAGATCTTGGACCTGTGCACATTGTATTAGTGATAGCTTTGAGTGGGAAAAAGAGCAAAGGTGCTGTCAAACCTTACAGTCATTGAAGCATTTGCATTGACAGATGGGGAAAGCTCAGGTCCTGTACCTTTCCTACCCACTGTACCCTGAGACAAGGATGAGTGCTGAGAGAGGTGAATGTTGCAGATTTTCTGTCTGGAAGTACTAGGGATTGGTATATGGAAATATTCTCTGTGTGCGCTCTTAGATGTGATATCAAAACTTCTAAAGTCCATCCTAAATGGTGAATGTTCAGTTTTAACTTCTGTGTTTGAAGGTTTGGAAAAAATTTTTTTTTCTTCTAAGGTGTTTGTGTTATCTGAGATAGAGCACATGTTGTTTTCTCATTTATCTGATTTTTTTTCCTGTCTCAATCAGAGAGAATGCCATGCTGGAATACCTGAAGATTGCCCAAGACCTGGAGATGTATGGAATCAACTACTTTGAAATCAAGAATAAGAAAGGAACTGACCTTTGGTTGGGGGTCGATGCTTTGGGGCTCAACATCTATGAAAAGGATGATAAGTAAGGCTTTTGTTTTTGCCTCTGATCTTCCAAAGAGGGCTGGTACAGGACATTTCTCATTTACAGAAATGCTTGTGTTCCGATTTTGGATCAGCAGGTGAAGCTAGGAAATGGGCTTTCACATCCCCTGTGCTTTCATGTCTTTCCTGACCTGCTAACACTACCTGCTGTGTAAAGAGAGATGTCAGTTGTGTGATGCCATCTTCCTAATCGTGCACAGTGGTGGAGCTGAGTCCTGAACTGAGGAGTTTGCCAGGCTTTCCCTTGAGTCAGGTCACCAGGTTTGCCATCAGTGACCACAACATGAGAACCTGACTAGGCTAAGGTTATCACTGGCTAGGCCAAGGTTAACACTGCTATCTGCAGTGTTCAGACACCTAAGGAACTCCTGTCCTGAAGTTAATGATGGATGTGTGTGCAGCTGCCTGGTTCTGAAAAAGGCAGGTTAAGGGTGGACACGAAAGCAAAGCTGGGTGACACCCAGAACCCAGGGAGAGGCTAACCTATATAGTTACTGTGAACAAGGAATGAAATGAGGGCTTACTGAAGTACACACAGTTTTAATCAGCCCTTCTGGTAAAGGCAGAGCCATTATTAATTGGATAGTAGGTGGGAAATGATAGACTACATCTATAAATAAACATAATAAGAAGGTGAGAACAGCTGTGTCTAAGCCTGCTAGTCTCTTCTAATACTCTGCAACTGAAGGATTGAAGGGAGTTAAAATAGATATTTTTTAGAGGGAGCATTGCTGTCTAGACTGCTTTCTTTTCCTCTCCCCGATGTTTCAAATCTTTGTTTCATGTCACTAATCTGTAACAGACTATCATTGAAATACAGAATGGATTTCACCTTTTCTACATCTTTGCCTCCAAAAAGCTTTGAATGCAGCCCAAATATTAATTGGAACTCCCTGGGTCTTCTGTTGATAAGGCAAAGAGAAAGGCAGTCTTTTCTGCAATGCTAATATGTGCTGTCACCCAGAAAACAAGGAGTGTCACTTGAAAGAAAAGTAGTTTCGCTCATGTAATACTTCAGTCTTGAATGACTGGTCTTGCTATGTAACCATGGTCACACAAACAGGTTTTTCGAGCTGCAGAAATCAGAGTGTAGCCATTGACTGTGCAGACCTATCGAGAGCGTTTGCAAAACAAATACAGTGCTGGAATAAACTGCTTATTTCTGCTGTAGCTCTTGCCACTATATAATTAAGTCTTTCCAACAGATGTGGGGACTAGGAAAACAGAGATGCCATACACATTACTAGTTTGTAGATGCAAAGATTGGGGACTGAGGGCAAAGATGAAAAAGCAGAGATTTCATTGTTGGAGTTTAACATGGGGAAGATGAGGCTGTGCTGTTGGTGTGTGAGCCTCTATACTGCAGTGCATGTCAATGTCCTGTTTGTGGGTATATTCAAGCTTTTTTCCCCTGCATTAAAGGGAAGAATCTGCATAGAACTTACTAATGAGTGAATTATTTTAGTTGTCTGACATACTCTATTATCTAGGATTTAAGTACTTGTACTAATGTGATGGAGGCTGGAGTAATTAGTTCATCTTAGTCTAATCGAATAATTTTCTTTTACTGTTCTTAATGTTACACACACACACACACAGTTGCATAATCTTGCAGTTGAGTTAGAGGTTAGGGAGTGGATAGTTCTGAAGAGGGTGAATTTTATTCTTGATGTTTGAATTTAAATGAAGCAAGGGGTTTTTTTGTGCTTGGACCCAGCAAAACCTCTTGATGTAGTAGCTTTCTATCTCTTTGACAATGAGTGAAATCCCTCCCAAAATTGCTCTTTTTTTTCTTTAATCAGTGTGTTCCATAGAATTCTTACAGAATTTGACTGGTCCACTGTGATGATAAACATTTCTGTAAGTGCTAAACATTAAATACCTGTGTCTTCAAATAATTTGCAAGAGTAATTGTGACAGAGACACATACATTGGCGGGGCTAGAGAATAACAAGATTGCTTGTTGTCACTATTTTTTATGTAAGATACAATTATTACAATTATTAAAATTCTTAATCATTACCAGCTATCTCTAGAGAATATACCCTCCCTTGCTAAGAGAAAAATAAAATAATAATGTGATATTAAATATAAAACCAAAATATTTTGTTGGGGTAATTAAAGGACTTTATTATAGTCAAATGCACAAGTCCTTGTGATGTTAGAACTTGCTGCAGAGCTGATCAGCTGTGTGAAGGTGAAGTATTGGAATGGCTCAGAAACATCTGATCTCATGACAAACTGGATGCTTTTTATATGCAAGACTCTGGAGAAATTAAGGCAGAGGAAAATCTCAAGTGTTTAGTGAGTGACATAGCAAAATTTCAAACAAATCAACAGACCTGAATTCCTCAGCAGTGAGGAAGAGCTGGGAGTCTGAATCTTGCCCTTTGCTTCATAGGGGAGCTTTTCAATAGTGGGGAGCCACGTGGCACAGCTCATTGCATGACCAGTGAGTAGAGTTCCGCTTGGTGACTCATGGGATGGGCTGAAAGAGCAGTTTGTATGGAAGGAAAGAACAGGGCCCTTTGTTACTAACCTTGCCTGTAATCCAGGGGAGGAGATATCTGAAGGGAGGGCGTCAAGAGGATGAAGCCAGGCTCCTCTCAGTGCTGCTGAGCAATGGGGCAAGGAGCAGGCACAGGAAGTTCCACCTGAAAGTGAGGAAGAATTTTTGTACTGTTCAGGTGACCATACACTGGAACAGACTGCCCAGAGAGGCTGTAGAGTCTGCCTGACTGGAGGCATTGAGGATGCAATCCTGTGCCATGTGCTCTGAGATGACCCTGCTAGAGCAGGGAGGTTGGACCAGATGATCCACTGTGGTCCTAACATGACCCATTCTGTGAAACAAAAGAAAATAAATCTTCTCCTACCAATGGTGCCTGTCCAGCACTTCAGAGTGAGGCAGCATGGAGGTGACTGGCTAGCTGTAACACAGCAGGATAGGTTTGCCTGTGGGTGCTGTAAGGTGTGGGAAGCAGCTCAGTTACTTAGACTTATGCCTCCCATGATGTGTGAGAGGCCTGTGCAGGGAAGCACTGCACATACCATCTGCATGCTGTGGATTTTGGGTCCAGAGTTAAAACAAACAAGCTTAAAAGCAGCTGAGCGTGTGGCTTGAGTCCACCCCTGTTACATAGCCAAAGGTCAGTAGGGATGGCTGATGAGAAGGACAAGAGACTCAGCAAGAGAGATTGCTGGGCTTCTTTTCCTACTCCCTGTGGTGTTCTGGTTCAATTACTGTCTTCTCTGTTTTGGGACAGCATTGCATTCCACCAAGTCTGTGTGTTGGAAGCAATATAGGGGAAAAATATTTATTGCATCATCCCTTAAAACAAGTTTTTCTTCTTTCCAGACTAACCCCAAAGATTGGGTTCCCCTGGAGCGAAATCAGAAATATCTCTTTCAATGACAAGAAGTTTGTTATCAAGCCTATTGACAAGAAGGCACCAGTAAGTATATCTAGAAGGGACTCCTGGGTACTGCATAGGAGTAACTGGTACTGTTTCATCTCAAAATAAAGTAGTCTTGGGAGAGGAGAAAGCCATAGATATTCTAGATGCAAAATAAGCATTTGTATTTAGAGTTTATTTAGAGCTGCTGTTTTTTCTGTGCAGCTTAAATGAAGAGCTGATAGTGATAGCTAATGTGGAAAAAGATAAAGATTTTACAACTGCAGACTGGGTAACTTCATGCTCAAATTTGAGATTCTTTGCTAGTTCACTACTTCTGTGAGTCCTCTGTGCATATATTTCAGTGTATGCAAGCTGATAGCAAACTTTTATTTTTGTTTTTTCATTTACAAATACCCAAACATTAAAAAAATTACAGAAGTAGTTCAAGTGCTACTGCAAAACCACTTGGACATATATGGCTTCCCATCCATCACTGCCGACTTCCACATTACTGACAGAGTAAAATATGGTATTCATTGACTTTCTGGAACACCAAGGTAAATTTCAGGGATATGACTTTGGTGGAGAGCTGAAATATAGCTACCTGTGAATGTTGCTTTTCAATACTTACAAGTATGTTTTCAGAGTTATTTTAGTGAGGAATTAGAAACTTACTTTGACCTGTTGAGAATGTAAGGTGGAATAACTGGTATAGGTGGATGTCATTCTGTCAGTCTTGTGAAATTATTGGAGTAGTTGAGAAAGACCTCCTCTGCTCTTCCCCCACCCCAGTACTTGGCCTTGGTGGGTAAGTACAGCCCAGAGAAATAATAAGCAGCCTGGCTGTGGCAAAGGATGATGGCTTATAAATATCTCCAACAGAAAAAGATCCTCCCAGTAATCTAAAGGATATTAATGCACTGTGTGCTGCAGGGATTTCTTCCTTCCTTTAGATAAGAACCTGGGGGAGAGGAGCTTTTTTCTGTGATGCTGTTAGTGAAAACAACAGAACTGCTCAGAGACAGAAAGCTGGTCTGTCAGGCATGCTTTTCTCAAGAGAAGAGCCTCTTGCATGTGTTGCAAATAATTACAAAACACAGATCACAGCTTGCCACCCACTCCCCAAAGAGTAAATCTGAATTTGAAATGGAAGGCTTGCAAAAGGCTGGTACAGAAAGGTGTTAGCATTGAAAACCTCAGTTATGTTTCCTCCTTCCCTGTCAATTGTTATTTTCCCTCTGGCTGATGGTATGTTTAAAGCTGTGCTTAAAATAAGAATTTACCTGGGCACTAATTTTGAGTATTCAGGAAGTTGTCTGGGTCTTTTTGTGTACTTGTGTCTCCTTTTAAAAAGGCAGGCATTATAACTACAGTGAAATACTCAGTCCACTTGAGTTGTAGGTTGGAAGGTCTCTTTTAATTTGGAGGATTCTATATGTTTGTGTTTAAACTTACAGTAATGTAAAGGGCAGAGTCTTGTGGCACCTTGCCCAGGATTAATTTCTGGGCTGTGTCTGCCCGTATACTCCAAGATCTTCAGCACTTAAAATATCAAGGAGCAATTCTCCCAGTTGTGTGAGATCTGGGGTATGCTGGGGATGAGGAAAGAAGGGAATTCCTTTATATTTGTATTTGAATGTTGTGTCCCTTGATTATGGCCTTAAATGGCAAATGTAAGCACCATCCACACCCTTAGTATTTACTTCCATGAAAGTGAGCTTTGCCTCAGCACAGGACCTGTTCATCACAATGTGCTGTTTTTACAATTATTTGTCAGAAGTAGGAGGTTGGATGAGCAGCTTACAGTCACAGTTATCAGGATCAGACCTTTGAGCCTCGGAATGGCTCTGGCAGGATTTAGTGGGAGAGCACAGCACACTGCCCTGACTGCCTCCTCTGCAGCCAGTGTGCATTAGGGAAATGCATTGGAGAAAATCAGTCTTTGTCAGCATATTCATCTTAATACCACTTAGGGAGCTTTTAATTGCTTTGTGTGACTTCTAGTTTTCCCAGAGATAGCCACAGTTGTGCTTCTGAGCTCAGGCAATTAAAAACATGGTCACTGCTTCCATACCTGGTTCCATCTCTTGCTAACAGTGAGGCAATCCATAGGAGAGTCATTCCAAGGAATGAGCACTGGTTTATGGTGGTAATGTGCAGCTTGCCCACTATCCATGTAGTACACAGAAAAAGCACAAGGATGTTTAACCACTGTGGAAGTTTAAACTGTGTTGTAGATGTGTGTTGTTGTGGAGTCAGAAAAATTATCAGGGAGGTAGTGAACTTGGGCCCTCTGTATCCCTTCCTTAGCTGGTTTTCTTCTAGAAGAGCTAGTCTAATTTATAGTTTCTGTAAAAGTCTGATTATAGGACAGGTAATAGGAAATTTGGGAATGTCCTTTTTACTGAACCAGAAATTTTAGAATATCATGTGTTTTGTTACTGCCTGCAAACTGATATTCCAAATAAACCATGTGGTTGGTGGTTAAATAATTGGTTTTCATTTGACACTCTTCTAACAGCCTAGGTCAACTTAACTAGGAAATTCCAGGGAATGGACGAGAATTATATTGAAAGGCACTTTTCTCTGAAAAAACATGGGCCCTCAAATGTTGATTCAGATAGATTGAGAAATTCTACAAAGTTACATTTGTAGTTTGTGCTTTGTCTTTCAGTCACAAAACTGCAAACTGAAAAACTACTCAATACTAGAGGTCTGTGTGTTGCCCAGATATTTACCTGCCAACCTAGAACCTTCTATAACATTTAACAATCTCCATTTAAATGAGACTTCATCTATCTGGGATTTTCTCTGAAAGATGCTTTATCTAGAAGAGTAACTTGCACATTCTATATAGACTTTAAATGGATAATATAAATCACAATATTTTTGGCTTCAGATGAAATTTGCAGTCCCCACTGCTGTGTTTAAATGGCCTTGCATGTGTGTCTGGATTAGAATTAAATTAGTGACAAGATGTTCTGTCTGCAGTTAGCTGGGAGGAGAATGAGTGTTTGGAAAAAACTGACTGTGGTGTCTCTCTCCTAGGACTTTGTGTTTTATGCCCCTCGCCTGAGAATTAACAAGAGGATCCTGCAGCTCTGCATGGGCAACCATGAGCTGTACATGCGGCGCAGGAAGCCCGACACCATTGAGGTGCAGCAGATGAAAGCCCAGGCCCGGGAGGAGAAGCACCAGAAACAACTGGAAAGGTGGGCTTGGATACAGGCAGCTGGTGTGGCATGGCAGAAATAAATGGCACCCAAGTGCCAGGGTTCAGCAAGCAGCTGCATCCCTGGGCAGGGTCAGCGACGTGGGCGAGGCTCTGAGCCATCCCAGGCTCAGCAGGAGCACTGGAATATGGGCAGGGACTTGGGGTGTCCTGCAGTGAGACAGTTTTACCCTTCCTGCTTGGCCCTGTGCCCACACAGTCAGCTGTCCTGGCTGCAGCCTCAGGAGCTGCAAGAAAATGTGCAAGTAAAGGTGCAGCAGGCTCTGGTGTGCACCTAGAGAAGGGTTTTCCTGACTCTGGAGTGTTGGCACCTGATTTATGTGCTGGGCCATGGGATGGTTGGGGGTAAGGAGAAGCCTTCACAGGGAGCACATAGGTGTACACTGTAAAGACAGAAGGAACTGGGAGATCTCTTACAGGCAAGGAAAAAGGAACAGCAATTCTACCACTGGCTGCAGGTTGCTTATGGTTCAAGAAATCATGCTGCTTTTTTCCTCAACTTGTGGATTGTTTATCTCTGTTCTCTCAGTGCTGTTGTTTTCACAACTCCTTAAGTTTCCATATGGCAGAAGTAACAATTTTACACCTCTTCTGCCTTTCAGTACAAGTCCTCTTTTTCCTCTCTGTGTCTAGCAGCTATTTGGTATTCTAAATTTCTGTGGCAACCAACAAAAATACAAATGCTTTTATGAAATGAGGTATCTAAAACAGAGCAAAAATTCTGAAGAGATGAAGGAACAGCCTATTTCTGTCTTCTGGCTCCTGTTTCGTGGCAGCCACTTTCCCATTGAGCTGCCTGGAGAGATTCCCAGCCAGCTTTCTTGTCTGGCAGTAGCTTGGGTCTGAAAGTGAGCTTCCAGCATGAAATGTGTTCCTAACAGGAAACAACTAGAAGATGAAAAGAAGAGGAGAGAGACAATTGAGAGGGAGAAAGAGCAAATGCTGAGGGAGAAGGAGGAGCTGCTGGTGAGGCTACAAGAGTATGAAGTGAAGACTCAGAAAGCAGAGAAAGGTAAAGTATTTGCCCTGGCTGACCAGAGCACGTATTGTGCTCCATAGAGGAGTTGTATGGGTTGTTGCCCATGCCTTTCCTAAATCTGATGACACTGGGATCACTTGGCAAGACTTTCTAATGTCTGTCTGCCTATACAGCTAAATGTACAAATGTGCATCCAAGGGATGAAAGTAGCATAAAATCTGCAGCTTTTATTTGGAAACTGAAGGGCAGGAACTCTGTCTTCCCCTGTTGCCAGGAGGATTTAAGTAGCAGAGCCTCTTCCAGCAGTGAGCAAAAGTTCAGCCCTCAGGTACTTTTTACTAACTCCTAACAGAAAAAGTACTTTGGGAACAAATCTTTCCAGTGAAAGAGAAGCTTCTGTTTCAATGCACAGAAGAACACATTGGAGGCAACAACATCTGGTCCATGCAGCAAAATTAATGGCAGCAGAGTCATGTCAGTATTGCAGACTTCAGTGCAAACATCTCGCAGAATATTTAATTACAATGTTTATCTGACTACTTCTGAATCCAGTTACTTGATGTGTTATGCAAATAATTACTGTGAGGAGCACAGCGAAGGCAGTATTCCAAGCTGGAATAAGGTCCTGTCATGACTTTTGCAGTTTCCTAAGGGACTGAAGTTCTTTAGCTTTGACCAGACTTGTGGACTAACCACACTGATCTGTCTCTTTGCAGAGCTGTCAGATCAGATCCAAAGAGCCATTCAGCTGGAAGAGGAGAGGAAACGGGCCCAGGAGGAGGCAGAACGCCTGGAAGCTGAACGTTTGGCAGCTCTGCAGGCCAAGGAAGAGCTGGAGAGACAAACTATGGATCAGATAAAGAGCCAGGAACAGCTGGTAAGACTCAGTTATTTTGAGAACAAGATACACAGACATATTACTGTGCCCTTGAGTAAGGCAAAGCCAGCATGTCCAGGGAAAAACATAGTGCAGTGAGGTACTGGGCCATCATTGTGGCACTGGTTTCTATCATAAGCAATCTAATTTTTAGTTCTTCGTTTTCCTATTCAGTCTCTATTAGAGTTAACAGTATTTTTATTGTGTTTGTTTTTTTGGTTGGGTTGGTGTTTTTTCTAAGAGTCCTTGTAATTCCCATTTTATTATTCAACAGGCTACAGAGCTTGCAGAGTATACAGCCAAGATAGCACTTCTTGAAGAGGCAAGGAAACGTAAAGAGAGTGAGGTTGAAGAGTGGCAAATCAGAGTGAGTATTGGCTTTACCATTTGCTCTAAAATTCTGTGCTTAAGCAGAGCATACTGTGACTTCTCAAACATGTGGAAGCAAACATCTGTACAGCAGTGAAAAAGACCAAACTTGCACGTATTGTCATGAACATGCAATATGTCTGCAAAAACACCTTTCTTCCAACAACCCTTCAGTCAAAAGTCAGAATGAAGACCTGTATAAAACCTAAAAATGTGATCATTGTCTTGGAGCCTTGGAGAGAGAGTGGCACGTGAATAAATGATGCATGTAATCCATGATAAAATGTCTGCAAACATTATATCAGTCAAGAGAAGATGCTGCAAATGCAGCCACACTGCAGCTGTCTGTTTTGAGGGACATGTGCTGTTGTTGGTGGCTTCCTGGTACCTGGATCAGGAGAGTTTAATAAACTGCTGCACTAAAACCACACAAGGTTCAGAGTGCTGGTACTCCCAGTGCACTGTAAGACACATGGAGGACAGAACCACTGCAGCAGCAGGGAAGGTGACTGCCTGGTGTGTAATTGCACTAAAAATGCCAAATTAGATTCCCAAAGTCTTACTCTGTGGAACCGGTGTGTCTCCAGCCTACACCTCTTCAAATGGAGAACAGAATGATGATAATAACTGTAGCTTTCCATAGAACTTTTTCCTGGGTTGTTTTATTGGAAGAATATTGTTTGTTCAGACCCCCTGCACATTACACAGTGGCTGATGATGACAGTATCCCTAGCAAAAAAAAAAAAAAAAGTTCTCTAATAATGGAGTACCATCAGCTGCAGGCATTTAATTCTCTCTTGCTTTTCATAGTAGATGGAAAAAACTGGGAAGATAAGCATTTAAGTGTTCATTAAGCTGATTTAAAGTAAGAAATGAGTTTAAAATATTTTCCACTCTTTTCCCAAAGGCCAGGGAAGCACAGGAGGATCTGGTAAAGACCAAGGAAGAGTTACACCTGGTAATGACTGCTCCACCTCCACCGCCACCCCCTGTCTACGAGCCAGTGAATTACCACGTCCATGACAACTTGCAAGATGAGGGCTCAGAGTACTCAGCCTACAGCGCCGAGTTCTCCAGCGAGGGCATCAGGAATGACCGCAACGAGGAGAAGCGCATTACCGAGGCCGAGAAGAACGCACGGGTGCAGAGCCAGCTGAGGGTAAGGCCCTGCTTGGAGCAGGCAGAGGAACTGAAACAATCGGTCCTGGATTGTCCAAGTGGTCCTTTAACCACTCGTTAAACACACAAAGCATGACAGTTTCTCTTTGTTTACAGTTCCTATAGGAAGTTTGAAATAAAGGCTAGGTATATAAAAATTACTCTCATTGCTCAAATCATCCATATGGTTTTGGAAAGGCCAGGTTATATCCACGTCATGTGTCTGTCCAAGCATTAACACCTATCAGCTCTCCCCAGAGAACATGACTGACAGGAGCTGAGAGCTTCTCACAATAACCTGTATTTATTGTTCTTCGTATTGCAGGCGCTGACAGATGAGCTGGCCCAGGCTCGCCATGAGGACAAGAGGACCCAAAACGACATCATCCACTCGGAGAACATGCGCCAGGGACGGGACAAGTACAAGACGCTGCGGCAGATCCGGCAAGGCAACACCAAGCAGAGAATCGATGAGTTTGAGGCAATGTAAAGATGCTTGTAAGGAGAAGGCAGGACTGTGGGAAAGGCAGGTCTTAATGCTGTGTTCTTGTTTTGGGGTTTTTGTTGTATTGGTTTTTTGGTTTGTTTTTTTTTCTCTGAGGAGGGGTCACTGTATGACACTTAACCAATGTTGTCTAAACTCAGAGGTGTTTGAATCTCCCTTCTATTCTGAACCTTTTGTGAAATTTGGTATAGTTTAAAACTTATTGTACCACAGATCCTGGTAACTTGCTCATGCCTTTACTTCGTGCCAAAAGGCCTTATGTCACATCTCTCTTTAAGCAAGACAAATTTTAACAGGCTGTGCTTCTATTTAAAGATGCGTGTCCTGTGCAGGTGCTGGATTCAGCCTGGTCTAAAAGATAAGCATCTGTGGGTGAATTTTGTGCCATATGTCTTTGTATTATTAACTACGGTGTAAAGTGTAACAGCTGAGAAGACAGGTTGTGGAACTCAGGATTTTCAAGCACCTGTATGTGCATTGTATATCCACACACAGGTGCTTGCAGATCCTGTTTTTTCCTTAGTCTTGATGCCCATGTTCCCCCTTCCCTTCCCCCCCCCACACAAAAGAACTGACAACACCTCAGAACTTCTTTGTGTAGAATTTAGATATTTTCTAGTTGCTGTTCTCAACTGGAGAAATGGTGCAGTGCTGGCTCAGAAGTGCATAGGGACACTGATACCCTCTTCATGTAACAAGTAGCAAATACTCCTGGAATCTATGACACCGCTGTGTTTGCATTCCAGCTTCATTAATGATCAGTTGTAGTGTAGTATTTATAAATATATATATATAAGACATGCAATATGTGAATTGCAGTACTAGTTAAAGGGAAATAGTTTTGCTCTGTATATTTTGTTACTTTTCAGATTTAATAAGACTTGCGTCTGTAAAAATGCCTAAACAAGACTGTAGTCTGATACAGTACAGCTGATTATTTACTATAAAGCATTATTTGTAAAGATCATTTTTTTTACTTAATGAAAACTGTTATGTGTACACATGATCCAATATATACAATTTTACTGCACCTATTTTTCTAACAAATTTTCTAATTTTTTTAAATGTTTGATTTAAAGTTTCAGACTCCAAAGATGAAGGGACTGCTTGTTAATATCACAGTTGTATTCTCTCTAGTAGAGAGCATTTCTGTGACCATCCTTCCCCCACTCTCCCCTTTTTTCCTTGAAAATCTGTTAGAAAGTGAGATACAGTATGTTGTCACCTCTTCATTTGCAATATCTATGCTGCGTTATACTTGAGTTGAATCTTGTGTGGGGTTTTTTTATTTGCAGCAGCAACCATCTAAATAAAAGATCTGCAAAGTAACAAAGGTGATGGAGTGAAGAGTTTCTTGTGTGAGGTGTATTTTGAATAAGTTGTGCTTCTGATCTTTCAGTTCCTGAACTTAGCTTATGAGTCCCTGTGTTTTTAAGTCTCAAATCCTTAAAAGCCACAAGACCAAGAAAGGAAGGGGGAATACTCCAAGTAACAGCAACACTAGTTGGAGTTGTACACAAGAAGTTTCTGCTGACTGTAAAGCTACAGCCAAGGCAAGGCAAACTGACACAGGAGTTTGGCCCTAAGCTTGTCCACATGAAGCAATGATAAACTTAGCTAAACTTTTGTCATGTGCTGTACACCCTAGGGCTAAAGTTGTTAATTCTGTCTTACAGAGGCAGCTGATAAGAAGGCACTTGTTACCCCCACCCTTACTCCATTGGCTGTAGTCCCACCCTGCTACTGACAGGGACTTTATACATTTAACGTTCTAAGCACCAGGCTAGAGCACACATTTGAGAGACCCGGCTACAGGCCAAAGCTTTTTAGGATCACGCGAAATAAAGTGGCAGTGTAGTTAAGGCTGAAGCAGAGGCATTAGCATCACCCATTTGCAGCAAGCAAAGATAAGCTGGTTTTGCATTCTGTGGCTGAAACATCAATGGAAGAGGGAAACAATGTAACTTTCTTGTTGTAACAGTTATTCTCTCAGAAGTAGTCTCAGTTGCGACTTAAATAAAATAGTAACAGTTCTGCTAGGCCTGGAAATGGGAAGCTGCACATTGTCTGGCTCCTGTTGCTTTGACAGCATAATGCATCTCAAACTGAGGCTGTCACTCCTGAAGAAACAATATTATCCTTATGCTCCAGCTAGAGACAGGCTAAAGCCTTAACTTTTGAAGAAATATAACATTCAGAATGTCACACACGTTCAAACACATAATTTTATTCCCAAAAAAACTGGAATAGGTGCTATTGCAGTGTACCTTTCCCAGACCTGAAGCATATGTACCACTTCACTTTAAAACATTGGACATGGGACAGGAAAGGTTGTTGTGTGATAATCTCTCATGATTTAAAGTTTTCCTTATTTGAATGCAGTACAAGTGTGAAGTCCATCCACGTGTTTGGGTTGCAGAGCACTTCCTGCCATTGGAGCACTCCCTGAGAAGCAAGGTCCATAGAACCAAAGAATTCTTCTGCAAGAAAGCAAAAGATCAGAGTTACTTTTCACTTGGCCTTACTTGGCCTCACTTGGCCTTTACTTGGCCAACTTCTGGCCAGCCCTTTCACCCACTTCTACAGTAATTTCAGCTGTTCTGTAGCTCCTGAGGCACTAATTGCAATAAATGGGATTTATACTTTTGAACTATTATTTACATCCTGTTGAACTGGGAGCACTTTCTGAAGAGTCCAACCTGTAGCAAAGAAAAAGTTTTTGGTTGTATGACTAAAAGCAGCAGAGTAAGTGTGCATGCTCACAATGGCAGAATGGCACTAAGCCTCCTGCCTCCGTTCATTCCATGTTTAGGATTGGATCACTTACAGATAATCCCTGCTCTAGCAGAAAGGCAAGTGTGGACTAGGATAAGCACAACACTTCCTGAGGAAGCCTGCATGACATGGAGCTATCACTAGTGATAATACTCTGTAAACAGCATGGTGACACCAAAAGAACATCTGACCCTTTCCTCTCAAATACAGCCAGGGCACTTAACTCACTGGGAGAAGGAACCAGGGTGGGAGACTCGAGCAGCCTTCAAGGGACAATGCTTCCCTGCTCAACTACCAGTGAAACAGGGCCTATTTAGTGAGCAGAGGGTTCCTCAGACATTGCTCAGCCCAGAGAAAGAAAGCTCACTCTTAGGTTAGAGCAGAACCTAAACTTCAAACATCCAATATCGCCTTTGGAGCAACTTTCACCTCCTGTATTTCACTGATTGGATTGATTTGTGGATATTAAGCCATAAGCACAGACATAAGCAAGGTTGGAATCTATGAGATGATTGATTCTCCTGCTTCCTTTTGATGGGAAGTTATTTAAAATAAGCCAATTCATAGAAAACAACTAAAGGAATAAGTCTTTAAAAATATGTAGAGCTCTGTGTGAGTTAGAGCACACAGTTTCTGTGCTTGTCTCAGCATGGCTCTGTCCCATAAAAATCACCATGCTAACAAATGGCTTTTCTGAAAATTTCCACTGACAACCTTGATCTTCTGCACAGACCTGAACAGAAGCATCATGATCAGAGCCCGAGACCGAAAGTTGCTTAGGACAGAGGCTGGGACTGCATGTGTAGGCATGTGAAAGCAGGTAATAAATAGCACAGGATAATTTATTATTGCTTGGGATGTAAACTAAACTTTTCCCCAAATTACATTCAACTTTCAGTGATAGAGAGCTTACTGGCACCAAGCTTGGCTCCTCCTAGGAACTGATCACTTGAGCTGAAAGTTGACTTGTGCCACACAGTCAGGTGTAGACAGGATTGCTGTAGCTGAGCTGGGGTCACACCATCAAAAACAAACAAGTGTTTCCACTGTGGACAGGCTTCTTTCTTCAGGACAGGAGACTTTTGCTTTACCTCTGCTTGATCTGGAAGGATAAGACAACTTCCCCCCCAAAACAAAAGAGTTCAGCAAGGTTACTGATTTCTCAACCAGAAAACAGAACATTTTGATAACCAAATAGAGGTTAGAGGGCTTAACTAGAGCCCATTGGTTTGCCTTAAATAGCAAAAAAGTTCTGCCTTAGTGAAAGGTAGAACATGGTGCTCTGGTGTCGATTTTGGGACAGGACCTTTTCCTGCCAGCCTTTAGTGCAGGTGCAAACAGGCTCTTGTAGTCTGCTCTGACTTTGCTGTCACTGACTGCTGAAGGGGTCTTTGCTCCACGTGCTGCTACCCAGTAGTGCCTCAAACCTAACTTTCAGGAGATGAAATGCCCACCCATTTCACCAAAGGTGAGGGGCACAACAGGTGAAATGGCTTTATGAGATGTAAGTTTATCCCAGTATCATCCTTCCAGCAGCATCTGATGCCTGACAGCAAGGAAGTAAAACAATCCCATGTACAAGCTACTCAGCACACTGAAGAAAAATGCAGTTTTCTCTTCCAAAATGTCAAGAATGAAGAGGATAAAAGTTTTCAATGTATCCAGAGCAATACTTAATTCTGCAAAGGCACAGCTGAAACTGTGACAACAGCCTCTTTATTTGCACCTTTTTTCCCCTCACTACCCTGCGAAGTGCTGCTGTTCTGCAGACACCCAAGTGTCACCATTTCTAGGAAGTCTGGTTAAGTGTGGGCAATGCCACCTTCCCATGCCAGTCTCCTGCTGGAAACATGTTCATATGTACATTTGCATGGAACACATGTGACAATCTCTATTTGAAGTGCTAGGTCTCAGACATACCCTTTAACAAAGGAGTTCAGCATTCCAGCAGATCTCAGCATGGGCAAGTTCTTGGCCCCAAATATCATAACCTGAAGCTGGCAGGTGAGAACTCCTTGGTCTTTGTTTCCTGAAAAAGGAGCACTTATCACATGAAATGCCCAGTTAGCTCAGCTCATAGCTTAAGATGCTGCTAAAAGTAAGCAGGGGAATGCTTAAGTGGCACTACTGAGATAAGGAGTCATAAGGCTGGACTAGGAACATTTCAAAGATTTGAATGTTTGTACAGTGAATGATTCACACACAAAGCAAACCAAGCAGTGAGTAGCAGGCTGCTTTGTGATCCCTGTTCCAAAGACAAAGCTTTCTGTTGTGTTTTGAAAAGCAAATACAGGGCAGTACACACAGCATTTCTCTGGAACAGTCAGAAGCAGTGGAAAGAGCCAAAGCCATGGTGTGGTACTGCTTCACTCACAGCTCTAGGCACAGAGCAGAGACCCAAAACACAGGCCTGCACAGGGAGGAAAACCAGAAGATAGAGTTGGCAACTTTGGGGTCATTTGGAAAAGAACAGGGAACAAAAAACCAAATCAGTTAATTAGAGCTTCCCATTGGTCTCGACCTGCTGCTGTGGTCCTGACACAGAGAGCATTACTGGAGCTCTGAATGTCTGTACATCTCACTAAGGTCTAGAGTGGTAAGGAAAAGAAGTTTTTCCTATCCCTCCCTCCCAAAGTGTTTACTTCACTCCAGCAGCAGGTGCTTGCTCTGACCTACTACAGCAATACTTAGTGTACCTTACAAGTTTTCATTACTAGAAACTGAATCCTGACTATACATTTTGAACCTAACACCTTTCAAGTTAAACAATCTCCCCAAGATGAGACCACTGGAAGAAGCCAAGGGTGCTGGTCTGGTATCTTTGCAAATATCTTCCAAATTTTCCCCAAATTGGCAGTCTCTGCCTTGGACAGCAGAACTGCTGTTTCACCTCCCAAATAACTTCTACTGGTAACATCATGACAGGCACAAGTTTGGAAAACAGCTGGATGCAACATACTGCTGCCATTATAATGTGCAACTTTTGTTGGCATTAAAAACAACAAATATACAAAGCTTGAAAAGGTTTTGATTTTAAATAATCTAAGACATAAAACACCACAAAGCACCATTTGCTGTAGCTGTTAAAAAACTCATACAAGAATATTACATGGACATTTTGCCAGTCCTTCATTGATCTCAAGTCTTTTCTAGCCAAGGAATTCACAGAATCATAGAATCATTTATGTTGGAAAAGACCTCCAAGATGATTAGAGCAACTGGTAAGCACTTGTGGATGCCAAAACATTTCATACCTTCAAACTGGAGGTTTTGACACTGGGCTGGCACCGACAGCCTTGCAGACACGAGGAGTTCAGCGCTGTACTGGATAAGATCAGCTTCAGGCTTCTCAAGCTGAAGAAAGGGACATACAGAATCTTGCATTACTGCAATCATCCTCACAGCTTATTCTCACATCCAATTTGTGTTTCCAACACATCTTGCTAATGGGCTGGATTGACAGCACCTTCCCCTCAGTGATCTCACAGGGGTGATCTTACGGTTTTCATCACAACTTGCTCTTAAGGCACAATTAATCACAAAAACTTAATCACCTTGGGTTTCAGTGGGTACCAGTCAAACTGCATCGAGTCCTCTTCAAAATTCCATGCTGCCAGGGGAATCACCACCTCCCCCAAAAACACCCTGTATTTGAGAGCTCCTGCATGCCACACAGAGATCTGAAGTTGCCGACTTCTCAGCTGGGAGTGTTCAATCTTGTACTAGAAAGACAAAGAGCATTTACAGAGCAGGGCACAGGATGAATGCAGGCCCATGCTCACAACCTGCTCCCAGGAAGCCCAGCCAGAGCACGACTGAAGGCCTCTGGATGCAGACAGAACCACGTTGTCTGACTCTGCTTTGCAATCTGAAAAAAACCCAACTACTTACACATTATACATGCTGAATAATGGTCATTCAAATAGGAAACAACATTCCAGGAATACCTTGGCCTGCCTTGCTAAAGTTTTTGAATATAAATTCAGAACTTTAAATAACTCTTCAGCATTTTTGCTGGGGTTTGAGTTTTTTTCTTTTTTCTTTTGCGGGGGGTCTTGGGGGTTGTGGGTTTTTTGGTTGGTTGGTTTGGTTTTTTTTGGGGTGTGTGTGTTTCGTTTATATACATCTAGATGTTTATAGATTTATATAAATTTCTGTTTACACTCCCAGCAGAATGTGGCTGCTCTGGAAGCCAGTTCAAGAAGACAACACCTAATGATGGTTCTTAAATTCCCATTCTGGCCAGTGGACATCTACTTAATGCAGTCAGCAGGGGCAAGGAAGTAATTCAGCTGATGACTAATGAAACCCTTGATCCACTCTCCAAACATAGCTAGAGCCCTTTGAGGCATTGCTGGGTGTCTAATTCACCCCCTGAGACTGGCAAACCCAGCCCACAGGTGACCTGCACAGAAAGCTGGGGGCAATGGCACAGGCAAGGAAATCAGTACCCATATTTAGGCTGCTGAATCATAAGCTGGGTGTGGGCTCTGTGGCTCATCACCCTGAGTCATCCTGGGCTCCAGTGACTCCCAAGAGCACTCACACAGCTCTCACACATGAAGCTACCTCCAAATGCAGGTGCCTTAACCTGCAGCTGAATCCCACCCAGATGGATGTCAGTGTCATGATGGAGCTCGCCTGCAGTGGTGCTACGCACTTTTGACCATTTCTGCTGTGGAAAAACTAATAATTAAACTATTTTAAAATATTTCCAAGTAAACTATTTTTAAATATTTCCAAGTAAACACCTTTAGAGTTTATGCAGCCAGCTCAGGCATGGCTCTCACTCTGCTTAATCACTTCTGCAGGACTGGCATTGAAAAACTACTATAAAATTAGGATCAGCTACTTCAACTTCTGGCCATTTTTTCTGCCAATTTAAAAATTGACAGGCTTTGGGCTGTGTAAGAATCACATACATTACAAAAATCCTTTTATGTTATTATCAATCTTTAACTACTGTCTTTACAAACATTTTGCTTTTTTCACTCACTATTGATTTTTGATGTTCACACACACCAAGAGTGGGGGGTAACACTGAAACTTTTGCGTAGTTCAAGAAGCAACACAAGTTTGCCTCTTCACTAACTTTGTGTCATATCTCTTCCAAGACAATGTATTAGTGAAGAACTCATCATCTTATGTCCTACTGCAGCTTGCCAAAGCACATACACAAAACAATGGTTTGCAGTGATCTGAGTACAGAAGTGGAGCTGGGAAAGCTGGGAACAACCAAACTAAGGCAGGCTCTCCTGGTTGACAGTACTCATATTTAATGAAGTGACTGGGAAGTAAGAATAATGACTCCAGTTTCCTACACACAACTCTAACAAGGACGCAAGAAGCAATACTGAAAGGCATTAAGGAGTTGAAAGCATAACTACTCTTCTCTGCTGGGATTATTAATGTTTGAAATTAACAGTACAAAGAAAGAGCCTGGCATCAGCTGCAGAGGGAAAAGGAAGTAGATGCTGTTTAGAGATGGCGGATTTCAGTTGGCACACAGTTAATGGTAGAGAGACTCTTCCAGTGGCACTGACCAAAGGAGTATCACTTGAAAACGATATTTGTGTAAAATTCCAACTGTTCTCCAATACACCCAGTTACTGAATGTACAAGAAAAAGCATCTATGGAAGACATTTTGCTTTTGCCACACGGTAAATCAGACCAATACTGGTATTCACCAAAAGTACTTTCTACGACAAAGGCAGACTTCTCTAATGGTTTGCAATTTACTGTTGCAGCTCCAAAAGCAAGTCTCTTTTATTTAGACTGAAAAACCATAATTTTTACACTTATTATTTTCAGTGACTCCTAAATTTGTCCCATCAGGTCAGTTCAGAATTTGCAGGATTGTACCATGGAAATGCAAAGTTAGCAGCATGGGAGTGCAAACCATACCTTCAAAGTCTCATCAAACTCTGGATCCACTGTGCTCTTTTTGACAGCTGTCTTCCTCTTACTCCAAGGAGATTTATCAGGAAGCAAATAAACCTTCACATACCTTGGAGATAAAGATACATGGAAAGTGATCAGAAAGAGCAGGGAAGATCAAATGGAAAAAAAAAACAATTAGATGAGAGGAGATTTTTCTTAATTCTTAAACAACTCTATTGACTTTGTAAGTTCCCAAGCAATAAAATGGAAAATTATTTATATATTTTCTCAATATCCTTGTGGGTATTCAGCTATCCTTGTGTACCATTCAGCTCATGTGTTTCAATTCCATTGTACTTGGGAAGGGATTAAGGTCCGAACAGGAATCCTGTTTCCATACTCCAGGCCTCTGATAAAACAGCCCTTAAAGAAGTCACCTTGTCAGTTGTAGTGACAGCTTTATGATGAAAACAAACAGCATATTATGTGCTAAAAGAAAAAAAATGTAAACTCAATCAACTTTAGAATCACTACTACTTATCCCCCAGCATTCATGAAGAAAATCTCATCTTCACAACATCATGTAAATACAGAATAACTCAGAGGTCTTACAAATGCCAATTATTCTAACAGCCACTAGAACAAAAATGGGAGATTGTTTCAAGGGCTCAAAATTGCCCTAACATTGATTCAAGAAAAACCAGCCAAAAAAATCTCTGGAAGCTGAGTTGGACCAATATCAAGCACCAATGATTCATACCCAAAGTTTCTCAAGTGCAGGTCTAGTGAACACCCATACTTAAATATTTCCCTTAATATCAGTTCAGTGGGCTGTACTTGTGTTATGGCTTCAAAACTAAAGAATTTCAGCAATAGAAAGTGCTTCTAGCCTGTCAGGGAAAGGAGCAGCTGTTTACATAATACAAAGCATTTTTAAACTGTACTTAAACCTATTTCAGATATTATTATTTAAATGAATTTTAAAAGAGCCTCTTGATTAATTTACTGGGCAAATAAAATCAGCTGTATCTCATATCATCAACGCAGAACTTACACATATTCCCTATTTTTTCCAAATTGATCCGTTTAAACATAGTTTTAAAAATATACAGGTACTAGACAATTTAGCCTCTTTTCTATGAACCCAGATCATTTTAATTAAAACACAGCCAGCCAGACTTCAAACCAGCAAATAAGCTAAATAATTAATTAGGTTTTAAACATCAGTTAAAAGCCTACTTTTCAGCAAGCATGTCAAATAAGTGTGCTGTACTTTTTCATCTGGCTTGGAAACCAACAGAAGTATATAAATATATACCCACAGAGAACATAATGTTTACTACACAGCACTTCCCACATTGCCTTTCAGGCTTCCTGCAACTGTTTGCCTGGCTTAATTACCAGGGGACTTAGAGAACCTTGACCCACTTCTGAAGTGCTCCCAAACAGCACTTCTCCACAGGCTGCTCTTCCAGCAAAGTACTGCTCATCACCAAGCCTGTCTTGATGAATATGCTCTGCAAGATCTGTACAAAATCCACTTCCTTCTAGGTGAAAGTGACCGTAAGTCCACAATTCCAAAGTGGGCACTCAAATACTCAAACATGGTGAGACAGCAGAGGCAAGAACAGGTAGTCAGAGACTCCACCTGGTGATTTTGTGTCAGTGGTTACTGCACAGACAGAGAGGACTCTCTAGTGATAAACAGAGAAATCACCAAGGCTTAATTATCCAACCAAAATTTTCTATGGCATGTTTTATGCATTGAAATATCTACTTCCTCTTACAATGGTGCAAAATTATTAAACAGCTTTAGATTTTAAAATACGTTGTAGAAGCTGAAATGTTTACTTTTATCACAGAAGATGGAAGCATCCAAGTAGTACAGCAACCACCCAGTGACCATCAATGGGTCAGCAGATGAATTAGAAATATGTTTCAGCCACAACTTAATAACTAAAAACTGATCAGCTGTTCCTGAGGCCCAAAGGTACTCACCAGCAACACACATTCCCAACTGCCTGCTCACAGGCAGGGAAAGAATTCCTAGCAGGAAATGGTCATAATGGAATAAGAACTGGTATGAAACCTATTTGTCTTGCAGTGTGTGTCTGTGCAAAGGCTGGTGTGTATGTTGGATGTTCTGAAGGTGCCAGTATGGCATTTCACTCAGAACATGTATAAGTATTGTAAAAACCAGAATATTTTCCTTATGTTTCTTCTTCTCTACATAAATACTTACGGGTTACACTTTTTCTTCTTCTCCTCTCCATAAGCCAGGTTCTTGCATCCCTTGATGCAGATTTCCAAGATGCAAGCTCTGAAGTTGTACTTTAAGGCAAACTCTATTTCTCCTGTGATGTTAGCCTTGCCAAAATTGCCAGACTCAGTGCAAGTGCTGCTAAGGCTATACAAGCTCCCCTAAGAAAAGACAAATGTCTGGTAAAAGCAGCTTCAGATCAAACAGGACAAAACATTTCTTTTCCTCAGTAGTCAGTATTTTTACAGCTATCACTGTAAAGCTACTGCAAGCCATGAAATTCAGGGTAATCTGTATCAAATATTCCCTTGCTTCCATAACATCCCTGAAAATCACGACTGCAATTGCAATTCTACTGTTTTGCCCTCTTTTCTTTCCAGTAAACTTTCTAGGCTGAGAAAATGCTTTCAGGAACTTCTGGATCTAGAAACTGTTTTCATATAAAATTGCTATGTTGCTTTGCATGAGAAAAAGGGGTGAAGTGTCTGAAAGGGAATAAAAATACCCTCTGAAATCTAAAAACATTTTAAAAAACCCCATTGAATTATACTGTTTTTAATACATAGCTCATAGTAGGGCATACTACCAAGACATTTGGTTCTACCATGTATTAGACGAAATACCAAAGTGGCCTCTACATCCAGTAAATGCTTCACAAGATGCCCCAATTCCATGTAAAAATTATGTACTCTGTATTGCAGACCACTCAGGAGAGATTAAAACATGAATACTTTCACCTGTTGCATTTAGGTGCATAAAGATGTTCCCTAGCTGAGCTCAGCCACTTTGTTCTCCCTTCATTTACTTCCACCTTTGGGGCAAAGGTTTGGATGTTTTATATATGGTCCATCCACACATATAAAGAGCACTTGTGTCTAGCACTGACCGAAGGCAGGACACTGCAGAGCAAGAAGAGACCAATCCTTTGGGTGGCCCAGCCAGACACATAACTCTAGGGTGCTATCTTGCACTCACTGTAACAAATTATCAACTCAGAACAGTTTGATCTCCATTCATTTATAATGATATTCTTTAAGGTGAGCCCTAGAAACTTTTTACACAGCATTTGTCACGAAGGCACCACTGTTGTGATCAGTCTCTCAGCAACACTGCCCTAGATTGCTAAGATATCTGTGTTAGATCACTCCTCCCCCCGAAAATAAACACCAACCCACACAGGACTGGTTGACCAAGGAGTTCTGCATTGCACAACCCAGCAGCTACGAGTGCAAAGCAGTGTTTGCAAGATCATATCTCTCTTCTGTGGAGAAGCTTCTCTTCCTTTGTACAGCACGCCAAATACTCATTTCACACCAAGGGATTTATTAGATTAAAGAGGCTACCTACTCTCTCTTTTCAGCTCTAAGCAACACACACACACGGGTCAAAAGAAGGGTTAGAGTGCTTACTGAGGAAGTCAAAGAAGGGTAAGGACTGTTTTGACCTGATGCATGTTGCAAATAATGTTGCTCCCTTCATAAGAAGTGTATCAGTGTAATCAGTCTAACTTGCAGCTTTGCTCAGCTCTGCACTTTCTTTCACTAAAATATTTTTATCCACCAGACCAGAAAATGTTTATTTTCCACCAAAATCCGTTATGGCAATGGAATGCAAACAGAGTTTTGTCCTAAGATCATATGTCCCAACACAAAATTCTGTGAAAGTCCCTCACATGTATTCCACAGAACATCCTATTTATTTAGGAAGGCTGGACAGGTGTTATGATTAATGAGCTTTGGACTGAATATCACTACATATGTCTCCCACCTGGATCAGGCATCCCATACATTCTATGTGGAAGTCACCACTTTAGGTTCAGTGAGCAGGGATTTAGCAATGACTTAACATATTGAACTTCTGCTGGCATGGCTGGAAGCAATGCCATCTGATGTTCTGGAAGATACACTTTTTATGGAGTGATCTTTAACATCCAACAATTACCCATAAAGCAAAGTTCAGTGGAATTTGACCTCCACCTTTATAAGACAGTAGAAAATATTTCAGTTTTAAGACAGCTTTCTGTAGCCCAGCTCAAATAGTTGTCATTGGAATCACAAATGTAACACAAAACTGTTTTCCATTTGTCAGCTTAACACCTCAGACTCCCCAGTGCAATGAACTACAAGAGAGCACCTAGGTCCCTGTGTTTCTGCTTCTCTGTCAAGTGTGCAGCCTGGTTTAATTTTGATTCCCTAAGTCATTTTAGCTCCTCTCTTTACAAGATCAGTCATGAATTCTTTGGATACTTCACCTTGCTTAACCTCATCACTAATAGATAGAAATTAGCTTCCACAGTTAATCACAGAGGCTTTAAAACACTGTGCTGAATTAATTTATAACCAGCTTCCTTCTCTCTCATTTGCAGTATTCAAAACGCCATCCAACAGAGGATGATTCAATGTCATCCCCTAAGCCTATGAACTGCTCCCCTGGCTTCCATCACTGTCAGCTTCCTCTTCATTCACTGGCATTCTGACATTTGAATTTTCACTGACATTTCCAGTACCACAGTTCTTGCAGACTGATAAAACCCTTCTGCTAAATGAAGCTTGAAGAGAAAAAGCCAGATACCAGGTGAGAAAGTACCACGATCATAATCCTGATCCTAATTATCAAATGGGAAGACTGTTAGCTGCATTTGCAAAATTCAGAAGTTTTTCTATCAATTATTCATTATCAGTGGATGATATATCCATCAATTATCCATTATTAATTTGCCTTATGCTTCAAAAGGTTCACAGTGTTACCATGAGGACTGTGCCAAAGGCATCAGTCTTTCATCAGATAAAAACTCAAGTGCAATTCTTCCTTCATTTTGTAACATAATCCAAAATGCACCAGCATTCTGCAGAAGCTTTTATATCTGTGCCCTTTAAACACCTCTTCTGTTGTGTTTCACCTTTAACTTACATGTTTTCTGCCATCACAGAAAACGGTATCACTTGTGGGACTGGTTGTTATGTCTTCTTCCTCCTTGCAACTACTTTTGCTCTGAGTTTCACTGTCATATTGGGCCCCAGTGATGAGCTGTTGCAGACTGGGTGTACTTTTCATCTGCAAGAAATTCAGAAAGCAATTTTATTTTTTCAAATTCAGAAAAATGTCCTGATTCAAGAATATTATCAGAAGAAAACTCAGTAAATATCTACAACTGACTCTGATTAAGGTCATGCAGGTGGCACACCTTCAAAGATAATGTAGCAACTTAACTTAAATGTTGATTTATAACTCTCAACCCAGTTAGTGGTTTATATATGGTTTAGTATAACACTCATTATATTAATAATTTTTAAAAAATCAACATACCACCATCTAATCGAAGGGTCACAGCCACAGCAATTACTAACAGCAGTCTACTAATAACATACCAAAAGTAGCAATATACTAATAGAAGTCCTTATTAGGCCTCAACAAAACAGTAATTTTGGAAGAAAATATAATCTTGCCTCCAGGAAATTAAAAATTGTGTTTTGCAATATGCATGACACATGCCCATATTTACCTATGCAAGAATGAACATAAGCTGAAAGAGATTTGAAAATAGAAACAGACTGACAAGTTCCCATCCCTTTGTTTATAGAACAAGTTTAAATTTCCAAGGTGTTTTTGACTTTGTTTTGACTAAGTCCATTCACCTTTCCAATTTTCCCATGAAAACCTGGATAATTTCTGAGACAGTTTTAAATACATATATAAATCAAAACTTCTTGAGTTTTCTCTTCAGCCACCTCTGTTACCAAGAACAACAGCTAACAGAATGCAGTGCCAAAATACAAATACATAGGGCTGGAAATATGCTCAAAATATTGGTGTTTGTGGCACATCACTTCCTGGGGATAATACAATCTGTGAAATGTACGTTGACACCTCAATGGATAACAAAAAAGCAAGGTAAGAAATTTTACATGGCTAGGATATAAGAAAACAACTTTTTAAAATAAGTTGTGTAACAGATTACCTGAAAGACTAAAAAGAATACAGTGTGACTGAATCAATAGCAAGATTACGACTTATTTGCACAAAGGAAACAGGAAATGTGAAAGAATCCCTCCTGCACAGCAGCAGACAGCACTAGAGAATGAGGACAAGAGGTGAGATAACACAGTGAGATTACTTCTGAAAAAAACAGCTTGTGCAAAATCTTAACCAGTCTGCTGTTATTATAACACACAGAAGTTGTGATGTCTATTAAGTGCCCTGCCTTAAGAATAGATGCAAGAATTAAGTTACCTTGTGAGAGGGAAACCGATATAAAATGTATTCAGAATACAGTCTCAAAAAACCCCCAAGTAAGCCCAAAATAGCATTTCCTAGTAAAGAAAGCATCTTCTGCTTTATAAAACCTGAAGCACAACCAATTTTCACTTGCTAACCAAAACAAGCTGAAATACACTGAATTTTAGCTTCTACTTGGATCAGAATGACTTTGCTGTTGTGCAGTACAGAACAGAAGAGAGTGACAAGGCAGCACAGCTATCAGTGCTAAACTCAGCAGCAGGTGACACAAGCCCAGCCCAGCTCTAATGTCTGCTGCTGTTGCCACAGCAGAGGTATCCCACAGCTACCAATGCACCACAAACTGCTCCCAAACGTGGCACATGCCTGCTCGTTCCCTCAGTGAGGCAGGGATAACTGCACTTCCTTTACTAAAGATAGGGATTCTAAAGATGAGAGGCCCTCAAAATCCAGATTTTACACTGGCTGGTACTTCTTGCCATTGGATTTGGTTTTTTTCGCTAATACTGAGTTTAAGTATAATCTCCTCCAACTTTAATCCAAAGGAATCAAACTCTCCACACATCTCAAATTTAGAAAACACATTTAAGAAACAGTGTCCTTGAGGCTTAAATAGTGCTCCAGACTGCAACACTGCACATTCAAACTTGTGTTTACAGTTACTACTTCTCAGTCATTCCTTAGAGAAAAATACAGTTTCGAGGAGGAAAAGCCACTCTTCTGATTCATGCTCTGAAAACAAAAGTTTTTTCTGGGGTGGAAATCATAACAAGCAAGATTTCAACACTCTATTTTCTTATAAATATAATTAGTTGTTTGGCAGTGTAATTTAAAACAAGTTCTGTCCCATAACTTAAGGCATAGTTCTAGTAAGGATGTAAACAGCTACCCTTTCTAAAGGAAAACAAAGTTGAAGGACATCCAAAATAAAAAAAAAATAAAAATCAACATTACTTCTTGCAAAACCGAAATTTTAGCTTAAATATAGTCCAATTGGTTCAAATTACTCAGAGAGATAGTGCTCTGGCACAGAAATATTGAAATCTATTTTTCAAAACTTGCAATGTAAAGCGTGGACATAAGTTCTAAATTTTTAAACAGGCAATTAAAAATCCACACAAACAATTTGGATTCTCCTACTAATTAATTTCTTAAGCCAAAGAATCCATATCCATCTTTTAAACGTGGCAGATTGTTTGTGATCAGCATGCACTGAAGCGTAGTCTGAATTCACATTGCCTCCAACTGTGATGTTTTTCAGTGCATTAGAAGGGCAGTGCTTTGCCTGTGGAATAAAGCTAATACCAAAGTGTGGCTTGCCACAATGAAAGCAGCACGCAGGTAACCAATAATTGTTGCCAATTCTATTGATAATTTAATTGCATACACAAATACCAGAACTGATTTCACAGAGTCCTCAGATGTTCAAACTGCCCAGTCCATGCAATTGGACATCCTGTCTCTTCCATTTATCAGCACTCAACACTTCTGAGGAAAATGAAAAAGTGCACAAGGGAGCTGTGAGCAATGTGTGCCACAAGGTCTGGCCCAAAGCAAGGGCTTTTCTCAGCATCTAATCCAGGCTCTTAGCAAACCACACTGACCTCATTCAGACTAACAAGGCAATTCAGTAAGTAACCACAATGTGGAAAACCAAGTACGGACAAAGTTCAGTCACTTGAGAGCTGAAAGTGTACAAAACAAAATCTTCAGTGTAACTCTAAAACAGAAATGTGAGATCATCTTCAGCCCTGAACAATTTATAGGAAAACATTTGACTGGATTTTTCTCAAACTTCTCAAGAAAACAGTGAAAGCTAGAGACTGTAACCAAAGCAAAAGGAAAAGGGAGGTTGCATAGCAACTAACAGCAGCGCATTCTCCCTGACAATTTAAAAAATGCTCAGAAAACATCAGAATGGGTCTGGGATGGCCATAGCTTGTCCTGTTCAGCAGCAAAAGGGGCTGGAAGAAGACAAGGCAGAGCACCTCCTTGCAGTCTAACAATCACATAGAGCAGGTATCAATTCAACTTCAAGAGAATCTGTGAGCAAAATGTCCCATCCTCGTCATCCTTCCCTCTCCCTTGTTAAAAATCTCAGTCTAACATTTCAATTCTGGGCAGAATCTGAAAAACCTGTGAAGAATCAGAGTTCTGACCATAGTCAGTGAACATCAGCTATGTTCTGTTCATAAAATAAAATTCCACTGTGCACATGATTGCTCTCACAAATGCATTTCACTCTGAAACAGCTCTTACAATTGGAGACTGTGTATAATAATATGGATACCCTGCTTGTAATGTTGATTGCAGTGTCAGACTGGCTCCTTCTTTGCTCTCTTCTTTCCACATTCTTCCCATAATCTGTGGTTAGGACACATCTGTCAGCCATATCATTCTGGGACTTTGATATTTCTGAAAATAAAATAAAGAGAAAAGTCACAATAACAAACTTTGCATGCAATCCTATAGATTTATAGGTTAATTCTGTAGCTTTCAAACTGTCATCCTGCACCTTCAGCATTGATCTCCTAAGAGTAAGAAGCAGCTGGGAAGACAAGTGGTTGTCATACTGTATATAATTATATTTTGCCTGCATAAAATCTTTCATGCTGTTTCAACTGGAAATTATACTCCTTGCTGCCTATCATTATAGCTGCTGCAAGGAATTGTAAGCCATCAAATACAGTTTCCTCTCAGAAGCAGCTACTACAGTCCCTATGTATAGTTTGATTTGTAAAGTGGTTTGGTTGAGGATAAAAGCAAAATCATTACAACAACATAAAGCAACATGACAATGAAAAGTAGAAAGAAAATCCTATTGGAAAATATTTAGAAATGTATCCCAAAATATGGATGAAAGGAGAGATATTACATACTCTGGTCCCAAACCACATATAATTTTAAGAACCTGAATAGCCCTCATTGACTTCAATAACATTACTCATATGGATAAGCTTATGTCCATACTTAAGCATCTTGTTGCATTAGCACTTCAGTAACATTTAGTTTATTGGCAAATAAATCTAGAGGATGATTGAACATCTGATGCCCCACTTTTCACTTCTTATTCCTCAGTGTATACTCAATTTTGCTTAAAGGGAAGGGCAGCACTCATCCATGATTTCTGAAGTTGAATATGAGCAGGCTTAACTGCAGATACTTCATTGTCAATCCCAGATAGACTCCCATGAAAAATTAAAAATTTATAAGTAGCACATGAAATAGCTATCATATGTTTAATTCATACAGAAGAAATAAACACTTCTCTCACAGCATGAACCTCTGTGGAGGAACCTCAGACAATACAACATTATGGTATTCAAAACCAATGGCACTCAAGTGTGATTTTTAAAGACACTCTGGGTTAGTTTTGTTCTTAGCAGCAATCAGTCCTCAGTTGTTTACTGTACTCTGTGTACACCATTAAGGCACCATGTGACCCATTCAAAAGCAGGCTCAATTAAGCCATCTCTGTAAATGCAACCAGGTTTTTAACATACACAATGAAATCAGAGATCATAAAAGAGACTGGAATTGAGAGTTCTAATGGAATAGATACAATCTGAGTGCCTTGACCAGCAATAGAGGCAGAAACACCAGCCTTGTCCCACACTCTCTTACAAGGAACGTGTTACAGAACAGGTTATTGTGTGAGAAAACACAAATGTTCAGTTTTCATATCTATTCCTCTTTTGGCTTCTCTACCCAAATATCATTAAGACTGACGCTCTCTAGTACCAAGGGCAATTTTTCACTGCAAATGAAACTACAATCATTTTACATTCACCAAAAGGCTGCCATTGGATTATAATCTCCTCTTGCTGCCAAGGCACACTGGAACAGGAGGTAGCAGCATAAAGGAGCAGACTGTACAATGGCAGCTTTGTGCTGCACGCGCCGATCCCTCGTTCCCGCTGCTCTCAGACATGCACACACACTGGCTCCAGTAGGAGAGTCAGAGGCAGAACAAGCTTCTCCAGGGTTATTTACTGCAGTACACAAGAGCTGGGTGCATTAAATACCTCTGCAAACCAGGACACTTCTATCTAGATAAGATACAGGGTACTAACTTTAGACACTCGTGATCAACAACATTTATCAGCACAGTACCAGGTTTCATTGAGAAGCCATATTGTCTGAAAAAAGCTGCTTTCTTAAGTCAAGAAACCAAAGTCTGTAAGACTTCCTATACTTTTTAATTACTGACTTAAATGATTGCAAGAGCCTGTTATTTTCTTCCAAATTAAACTGCTCCACAGTAACTGAGGATGAGAGCACCTGAGTGGGGTTTCACCTGTAGCTGAACTGAACTAAGAACCTGCTTCCATCTCCCTCTGGAATGCCTGCTCTGCTCTTCTCCATCCCTGATAAGGCTCCCGATCACATGGACCAGCACTCTTTGTTCCAACATATATCTTACCTTGATCCCATTTAACTCACTAAAACAGCAGAAAAGTACCTATGTGTTTTGTCTAGGTTAATGCTCTGCCCTTTAAAAGAGCTAAACCAGTTTCCAGAGGGTTCCAGATGCTAATTATAGCAGCATAATGCTCGAAACAGAGAGAAAAGAAAGATGTGAGTGGAGTAAGACCTTCCTTCTGGTAGCAGGAAAATAATGCTGCAGTCGTTTGCTGCAGTCCGGACAGTTTTTA
Organism: Passer domesticus; assembly: GCF_036417665.1. Lineage (NCBI taxonomy): Eukaryota > Metazoa > Chordata > Aves > Passeriformes > Passeridae > Passer > Passer domesticus. The sequence continues at coordinate 61,597,274 of NC_087476.1, read as the reverse complement.
CCAGTAACTCTGGGATATTGCCAGGCTTCAAACTAACAGAAAGCTGAATAAATTACACTTTGCATCCAGTTCTGTGCTGCCACTATTACTGTTTCCAGGGTCTTACACCACTGTATGCTTCTCTTTAGGAGCAAATCACCACATCTCTGCATAGCTTTAATATGTGTTCTCACAGACACAACATTAAATTTGCATAGTTCAAGGAGAATAGGTCTTTAAGATGGGTGGAAGAAGCTAAAGGAAAGACCAAACAAGAACTAAAACAAGAGTTAGGGGGAAAGGCAGAAAGGCACTGAAGCCAGATTTGTTCAGGTCTAATCTCACATGGGGGTTGTGTAAGTTGAAGTTAGTAAGAAAATACTACTGTTTGTTCAAAGCCATGCAAATTTGCAAGCCCCTGTAATCTTCTTAAGGCTCAGAAGTTGTTTTCCTCTGGTCACTGATGCCTTTAATTTGTTTTTCACAAAGGCTGACTGTCCTCAGTGGAGTTAGCCTTAGAGGTGCACACACAGTCTGCATCCCCAGGCAGTGCAAGAGAATGGAAGGAACCAAAAGCATCAGAAGGGAACAGGAGTTGTTAGGACTGGAAAGCACTTAGAAATGTGCACTGAAAAGTTCCACACAACTAGACTGAGGAAAGAGGGAGGAAGTCCTCATGAATACTGCCAGTGAATGAAAATATTAAACTCCTGTTAAATGATAGACTCTAACTGTGTCAGCTGGGGTTTGGCCAGATAACATGAAGATCAGGAATTGGTTATTACTCTAACATGAATTAAATAGACTGCATCTGAACACCTGGTAAATGAAAAGAAAAATTATACAGTCTTTTCACATCTTTACAAGAAAGGAGTTTGATGTAATCAGTTTATTTAACAACTGGCAGAATACTCAAGGAGAATTAGATTTCCTGTATTATTTTTCAGGTTGGCACAACCTTGGCATTAATAGTTGCAGCCATTACTTGATAACCTTTTTTTATAACAACCTCTTGGCCAACACTGCGGTCAAAAAATCAAAACATTTTACTGTATTATCCTGAAATGACAAGACACTGAAAGCTACTTACTTTTTATATGTGTTGTGAGAGACAAAAACAAGTTTTCCACAGATTTATTAAACCTTTTAGACTCTCCAAGTTCCTGCAAATGTGAGATGCAAAGAGTAAGAAAACACAAAATATTTGTAATTTTCAAGTTCCCATGATCACATATCTACAGACCACATAACAATCAGATGGTAAAGCTGCAGCCCTTTGTTCACTTCTGTAGACAAATACATCTGAGGGCATACATGGACACAGTTGGAAACTACCACACTAATGGACAAAGATGGAAAGTAATTTTTTCAGTTCCATGGTCTTTCACATATAAGCGGAACTCCTCGCAGAAAGATTACATAGTAAGTTAATAAATACAGCTAATTACATCAGTGATTTGTGGTAAGGTATTTAATACTTTTATCTATTACTGAACAAAGTTTTCATCAAACTCTAGGTAAGTACTTAATGTTTACAGAACTACAATGGGCTTTAAAACCAGGGCCTGAGGATCCAGTTCAAAATTAAACAAAATTACACAAAATTACTAAACAGTAATTTAGCGCAATTTCTGTGAATTTCAACCCATGTTCTACTATTCTACCCACTAGAAATTGGAATGCAAAGGCAGCCATCAAATTCACCGTTTCTCACACCGTAATAAAAGTGACACATGACTACTGAATGTCACAGGAACATGGGATCCTTCAGGTTTGAGTGGAACTCAGATCTCAGTCCAGTCTTCCTGTGATGAGGCACCAAACCAGATGCAGCATTTCAAACTCAAGTAGAGTGGTTAACCACTTCCCTCAAAACCTGAAAACTAATTGAAAACAGCCCTCATAGCCTCTAAACTTTCTCTCTCAGTACCCATGCAGCATAAAAATAATGACAAAGTAGCAAAAGGCTGTATTTATATTGCAGAGAGATGTTACAGCAGTTATTTACCACATTTCTGTGGCTGACCTTTTCATATGAACGACACCCTAGGGGGTGCACTTATATGTATATTTTACAGATACATACATTTCCCATCACATTGGTTCCTGCTGGTGATTCTGTGAAAGGAGGTGGAGTTGGAGGTACGACAGAAATTTTACTAGAAATTTAAGAGATAAACAGTATAGCAATTAATATATGATGCCAACAAATGAATAAATAAACCATGTCCAAGCACAGCATCTTCATTATGCATGTTTCCTGCACTCTGTGAAGGTCTGGGTCAACATCCTGTGTCTGTAAGAGTCGCAGCAGAGGTTTATTGCTTGTTCTTAGAAATTAGGTCTACCTTTCTACCATCTCAATTTTGGGGTGCTCCAGGTAAAATTATTAAATTAGAACTATCAGGAAGACCTAATTTAAGATAGGCTCCCTGGACTTCTATATGGCTGGCAGTATCACAGCCTGTGTCCTGAATTCTAAAACAAAACTGCTGTAAAATGCACCCCATCTCTTGTTCAGAGATGTTTTCAAAAAGCAGTCATCTTTATTTACAATACTAAAAGGATCCTTCCTTGCCTGGGTTCAGAGCTGTTAAAGACCCTTTAAACATTCCTGCCATTCCATCTGTGGTAAACAGTCCTGGTCTGTGAAAAAAACTCAAACGGACTGATTCTGTTATCACAACACAATCACAGATCCTAAGGTAGCTGATGAATTTCCTTCTTGATTATTTTTTAATTTTTACCATATCCAGGTAAAAGCAAGTCTTGGTTAGGATCTTATCCAGCTGAATATAAGTTTCTTTCTTATGCAGCCGTGCCTTGCCAGACAATTATAATAAATTGAGACCAGCTCTTCATATCTTATCTTACACAGGGTTTTTGGGGGTTTTTTGGTTGGTTTGGATTTTGGTAGTAGTTGTTGTTTGGTGTTGTAGTTTTTTGGTTTGGTTCATTTTAAGGCAGAGGCCTCCTTTAATAACCTAACAGGCAGACAGTTACTTCATAATATATCACTGGTAATAAGTTAAGTATGGTCATGTATTGGCCTCTAGTCAAAGTATTTATTCACTGCAAACTAAACTTTTAAAATTTTTTAAAATTTGGTAAGTGAAAGTGTCTAATTTATTTCTACTATTTATTGTAAAACTGTAACATCAGCAATATCTCCCATTGAACAAATAATGATGCTGTTATGACACCTAGTAAATAACTTTCATTTACAATCATTTTTCAAATTTAACAGATAATTCTATAAATAATTACAAAAAAATACAAGCAGATAAAACAAAGATAATGCATGTCCCTTCATTTCAAGAAAGACACTATTACTCCAAACATGGTACTTACTCTCTGTTGTGAGACCTGTGGATTGCTGACAGCTAAAAGTAAAAATTTTTCTATGCTTTTATCATTTGAACTCCAAAAGTATTGATTCTTTTTCATAATAAAGGAATACAAACTACTGGTTGGTTTATAACATAAAATATAAATTCACAGTGTCCCAGGACTGTTTGTCCTTTTATGAATCTTACCTCAGATTTTGGTAAGATTCCAAGAGCTTTGCACCAGCTGTTTCATGTCTGCCTATGAAGGAGGGAAAGAAAAAACAGAGACAATTTAGTACCAACATCAGTTACTTATGCCTGTATAACACTTTTTAAAATCGGTGCCTTTCACGAACTGGCCTGTGTTTACAGAAGCTCATGCACATTCAAGTCAGGAATGAAGTCTATTCCCAACTAATGTACCAGCACATGTGCCAAGCAACACACAAGTCTCTCCTGCATCTCAAACTGTCCCATGATCTCACCCTCCCCTGTTGCAGGTGACACACTCAGATGAACTCTTCACAAATGCTAAGGACAATCACAGAGATGCCAACATGGCCATTCCTAGGTTGCTAAGTGCTGTCAGCCTCCCAGGGTCCAGGAGGCAAGCAGTGCATGGGCCTACTGGGCTAAAGCACTTCAGCCACAAAACTCAAACACTAAGGGAAGCTTGAAAATATCTACAAGAGCAGGCACATGGTCAGTCCTTGCACCTCATGAAAATTTTTTTCACTCTTCCTACTAGAGACCTGAACAATGATGAAAATGCTTGACTAGCTCACAAACATGAGTGGACCCTTTGTTAAGAGCATCCCTGCAGGGAAATGGCAACCATGGCACATTCCTGAGCTGAGCAGCCACATGATGTGAGGACACCAAGGAGCAAGAGCTCCATCAGGCACGAGCAATGAAGACTCAAAACTGTTCCTGAGGGATCACAAATATAACAAATGGTAAACTGAAATTATCTGGAGTGATTTTAATCACTAGTAATTCCTGATACAGTAAGCAGCATGTGATCCATGTTTTCCTGAAGATGTAATTAATTAGAACATTACTTATATGAAAGTAATAGACCTTAGCAGTGGTAGAAACAATGATCAGCTCACAGATGTTAGAATTTCCAATCAGAACTTCAGAATTCTCTCTTATTGATAAAGAACATTTGCTATCTTAGATTTTAAATTGATTGGTCATGAAAAGTAACCTATCACTTTAATGAAAATATTAATCTCATTCTTTAGGTAGAAGATACAAAAAAAAATTAATAAAAAGCTTAACAATGAGGGTTTTTTACTACACAGCATGAGAAAACTTCACTGTAAAAGTTTTTTTCCAGCTAAACTTAATTTCTAGTGCTTACTTCAGTTTTGTTATATTTTCAAACCAAAAGAGGGCACTGTCCCTCCAGGATTGAAGACTGAAACAGAGCAGCCTTTATGCAAAATCTGTCACTTTTTAAACTCCTTTAAACAGTTGGTCTAATCAAAGGAACTAAACAAAACACATTTCTCCCTGCAGATTTATCTTTTGTATATCCTTAGATCTTTGTGACTTTAATAGTATTACCATTAGACTAACTGAGCAAAATGCTTCAAGAACCCACAAAGCCTTCATAACTCAAAGTGAGAACTGATTTATTTTGCTGGAAAAAGGGACAGTCAGTAACTTGCATTATGAGATTTGATATCCAAGAACAACATTTTCCAATAATAATGTATCATTGACAGATTGATAAAACCACCAGCTTCATACTAGTTGAAAAGAATGAGGAGAAATTATTATCAATGGTTATTGGATGAAACTGTGCTTTTAAAAGATCTGTCAACTAATACTTCAAAATCAGAAACTGTGCTAGCTAGAATGGACTTCAGTGAAATCTTTCAAATTTTAAATTAATTGTTTTAACAGGAAAACAAAACTTTAACAGGAAACTAAACTTTAGTTTAGTTTCTCAATATGCTGCCTGCTGCCTTTCAGAAACACCCACTACCCAAAATGCACCTGATTATGCTCTTCCTTTTATAAAATTCTTCCTACTCAAGCTTCCCAATAGAGATTTAATGCCTAGTTCTTTCCTTTTTACTGACTACTCTTAAACATAGATGCAGATACTGGAAGTGAAACTGTGTCATTTAACTACAGTTAGACACAAAATTAAGTAGATGCCTGTCTGAAGTGGCACTTCAAGGGAAAGAGGAAACAAATCTTCTCCACCTTGCTAGTTATTATAGGTGAAAACAAACACTAACTACCCCTTTGCTGGCAAAACACATTCCCCATAGAGCATCCATCCACATCCTCTATAATTTCTTTTAGAACTTTGTATTTTTAATGACTCTGAGTAGACCCAGCACAAGGCAATGGCACAGTCAGCTGGCTGAAGATAACAAAACAGTGTTTAGCACTCTGCTGATTTATAGCTATACATGGGGGGGTTTATTTTATTCTATCTTTTCTTTAAACTTTAGAACTTCCTCAGTGAAAGCAAGTGAAGTTTAAACTTGGACAAATTATGAATGCAAGACCATTTTCTTCCATATCTTCTGTACATATAACACTTCTATATTAATTTCACATTGCTGTATTTCTTAGAAGTCTTACATGCTCATTAATTCAAATGTACATGGCAATGTACAAGCAATATTCTTATTTTTATTACTCCAACAAAATAAGTTATACTTTTAAATGCATTCTGCTAATTTGTGTTCACGTTTTATTTACTGCACAGAGAGATGGACTGCATGGTAAAAGGGAAGAAACACTGGATACAGTGTCAGACTACATTTGGTGTTGCACTTGGATGACAACTACACATTACATAGCAGTTTATGATCTGTTCCAGTGATTACCTTCACCTGGATATTTCTTTGCTCGTTCCTCAAAGAACCATTCACCAGCCTTCACTTTCACATCTCTGGAAAACAATCAAAAGAGATTCAAATCAAAATTTATGCAAGTGCATTTCTTCAAATATTCGGTTACCACATAACAACCCAACATCTTTTATTAATCCTACCATAAAACTAAGATTTCATGACTATTCAATCTATTGACTGGTTTTGCTGTGGGTCTGAAAAAAACATGGAGGGGAGGAATCCTTTGGGGACATTTGTTTTGGTTTTGTTGTTGGGGGGGAGGGTTTGTTTGATAGCTTGTTTTCCTTTTTGCAGTGCAGGACTGCCATGGAAAGTGATACACACTGCTCTGGCCATTGCTCTGAAGGCAGGAGAGTCCTGGGTGCACTCCAGTCTGCACAACCAAGTTGCAAAGCAGCCCAGGCACTTGTGCAGACTGGGGAGCTGGCTGCTTACAGCTGCAGCCTCATCTGAGAAGTGAGTAATGTCCATGGTAGAGGACATGATTCCAAGCAGAACTCGGGATGGCTTCCAGGGAGCACTGAGCTCCACAGCCCTGGCAGCACAGGGGCTTCATGGCCCATCTCTCCATTTTCTGAGACTACCATCAGTTACATCGATGTTTTACAAAGGCACCAGGATCACAGGAACAGAAAAGTAATGATTAGCAAGTACAAGACCATATCAGATTAAATAGCTTTGTCACTATCAGATTTTCAGCAAATCTTACTCTTCCTGAAGCCTGCAACTTAAACTCACCCATTTTTAAAGAGAAAAAAAATTCTCATCTAAATGTCTTACTAATTTTTAGGGCACATTATATATCTCCCTTCCTTATCAATTTTGTGATGCTTACTATAAGATGAAGTCTCACTGAAAAAATTTCCTCAGTGTAGGCACTGCTAAACTTTTTCTCTACTGTGTTGTTGATTTTCCTTTTATAAAATTAATCTCTTTATTACCACTCCCTCTGCCAGAAATTGCTCGACACTGGCAACAGCATACAAACAGTAAATTCATGTAGGGCTTACCTTCTTAAGAAAGCAAAATCTCTAAATACAAGAGCTAAAGTGATATCCACAAATAGGCAAGGCAACAAAACGTCTGGGTCTGCCATTTCACACCTCACCTTTCTCTGCATCAAAACAAACTATAGATAGGATGCTTCTGGTTCTGTCACTTGATTTTAAACTCTTTTAGGCATTTTAATGATAACTTTGTAAGAAGCAATGCAGACAATTAAAAAAAAAATCAGCACCCATGTAGACTGCACAATTTATTTTCATACCTAACCATAGACCCTCATGCATAACTGAACATAGGTTTAAATAACTGAGACAGGATACTTACACATTTTGGATGGAGATTTATTAACTAATAAATGTCTGAAATCTCTGTCTTCAAGGGCTTTGCATTGCCTTGGTTTCCATTCAACCCCAGGCCTCCCTTTATACTATTCCCACCACCCCCTGGTTATCTTCCAGAATCTAATCCCCACTTCTGCACAGATCCATGTGATAATTGAATCTACTCACAGAAGTTCTGGACACCTTGGAGGTGTTCCAGGCCAGGCTGAATAGGGCTCTGAGCAACCTGGTCTAGTGAAAAATTGTCCCTGCCCATGGCAGGGTGGGTGGAACCCAGATGATCTTTAAGGTTCTTTCCAACCCAAACCACTCTATGATAATTAGACCACACAGAGAGTGAAAACACCTGTCTCTTTTTGACAGTGTGTTCAGTTAAGATATGACCAAAAGTATGAAAACAAAGCTAATAAAGAAACTTCATCAGGTAAAATAGACCAAACTCCTCCAAAACAAATGCCTTTCTAGACTCCTAGAACATAGGATTCCTTTAAAAAGAAACCCAACATACTATACCAACTCCACTCACATAAGACATGTCTCTTCCAGATGAAAGATACAAATTTTATCAGTTCACAAGCTTTTCAAAATTCTTATTTTGTAAGAAATACTATATTTGCCTATCCTGCATGCTCTTTCATTGAGGTGTTTAAGCAAAACTCCTTACAAACACGACCCCAGTGTCCAGGGGAGAACCTCCACAGTGCTACTGCTGCTGTTTGGTTCAGGAAAAAAATACTCTAGTGATAAACAAAACCCAAAATTCCAATTACTTAGGACTTCAAAATCAGCTCTTTACCTCCCTTAGCTATCCTATTTTTCCCTCATCAGGAAAAACAAAAATGGCTGGGTACCATTTACCACATTGCTGCACTCCCTACCCCTTCTTGAGATTTGAAGCTTTGATGTAAAGCTCACTGAAGGCAATGGAAGAAGTCTGACTGAATTTAATCGATTTTACATCATGACTAAAGACCAAATGTTCTCTCTCTTAACTACAAAGAGAAATTCAATGACAGCTGGCATATCCATCTGTATTAGCAAGATTACAAAAAAGATAATTTCCTGAAGGAAAAGTAAAAAGGTATTTTAATTAACCTAAATAATGTTTTCTTGGTTTTACCATTAAATACCTGGACAAGCTAATTAAATAATTAAGGGGATGCAGCACTACACAAAGTAGCTTAACAGCCAAGGACACTTTATAGGGGATTTCCACAGTGGCCACCAAATAACTGGAAACTAATTTAAAACAAGAGGAAGTGGGGAGGGTTATCTAGACAAGGATACTCAAAGTTAACTTTTGAATTTTCAGTTTAGCGCATATAGTTTGAAACACAGCAAAACACACACACCAAAGTCCAGTAACTATTTTGTATCAAGTATAAATATCACTGAACTATTTTGCATATTAGTTGCTAAATAAACTGAAGACTCATAGAATATCTTGTTAGCAATGGTTTAAAACTCTCTTCCAAACTATAAAAAATTAGTTCCAACTAGGACAAATTTGTCTTACTTTAGACCAAAACTTTGCCTTATATTTCCCTTTATTTAAATCTCATTTTGGCACCTGCAGAGGGAGTGGAGTGGTGGATTCATCTTCTGTTGGCATAAAGTAAATTTTCACCCAAATCCTAACCCTTTCTACAGGATATTTATCATCCTTCAGAGCTTTTGAATAATTTCCCAAACTATCATTCTTCACCTACATATTGTTTTTCATCAAATGTGGAAATATATCTAAACCATTTTGCTTAGAAAGACTGCAATGAATAGAATGGACGATGAATAAATATTTTGACATTAATAAAGTACCAGTACAGTAAAAGAAAGATTGTTTCCTGCATCCTGAAATACAAAAATAAGATGTAGCAAAAGAAATAATCAACTAATTCAAAGTAAATAAATTTCTATATCTGACCATACTTGAACAAATCCTAGTAATCTTATTCATTGGTTTTGCTGTTTATGTTATGAAGCACGACTTCAAATTATTTGTCAATCACATTTCTCACTCCAGTGGTCAGAGTCAGAAAACAACAATGAGGAAATTGTCAAGAAATTGGCTATACTACACCAAAGCACAGCACCTTCAGCAGGTTGTGAGGAAGCACTGGTTCAATATTGAGTAGGGGAAGGAGCGCTCTCTGTGGCTCAGAAACTCACGACTGTTTCTATGCTCTGCTGTTATCATCTTTGTCACACTCACAGTACCTCTGGCCTACCCCGAGGATCCATTTTGCTAAACACAGGAAGGGAAATATCAGCGATGTGAAGAATAACACAAAGTTTCCATCCATTTCATCACTGCCAGGACCTCAGCCAACATTGTCGCTACACCAGTGGCTTTACACCAAGGCAAAATTCCTTACCCATGAGCGTAACAAATGGTGCATTTCCAGAGGCAGGGGCTCAGGCAGACACGGCACTCCGAGCACACCCGGTGGCTGCATCCATTGCACACGGCGCCTCTGTTCAGCAGCAGCCCCAGCGACTTCTGACAGCGAGCACAAGATCTCTCCTGGTACTCGCGCCTTGCATTCTTGGCACCCTTCCACCGAAGCTGCTGCAGCTGCACTTTCATTTTCCTAATTCCACAGGTAAAAAGAAAAAAAAATTTACAGAGGACAAAATACTCATGTAAAGCACAAGATAATAGTATCCTGGTTGTGCAATAGGATTTCTAGTGGGAGATATGCCCTCCAGTGTGACCTCTGTTGAGCACTGTTTAAAAAGGTGCACACACAGCATTTCTGCAGTGACTGCGTGTGTGTGACCAGAACTGTGCATACTAACAGAGAAATAGTTTAATATAAATGGGGTATTGTTCATTTCAGACCCACTTCCCACACTGAAATCATTGTATGCAAGTGATTATGCATTTACCTCCAGAAACTGAGACTAGATGGTGCTCCCTTCCATTTATTTTTTTAACCACATTTAGCCAAGAATTAAATACTCTACTGAGAAAAAAAAATAATCCTAACAAATGCATCATCTGAAAGCTAAAAAACCAAACCAAAACAGCACACAGCCCAAAATATCAAAACCTCTCCTTGTCATTAACTTTGCTTCCATTGCATGTACCGATAATCAAGATCTATGCTTTTAATTGATACTAACATCATCAGAAGTTGAAAAGGATTTTCTAACCAATTCAGACTTTCTACGTAGTCTCCATATAATTACTATTGTTTTATGTTTAATGTGTCCCATAATACTTAGAAAAATACTTGATGTAAACAAAGTTTAAATTTCCACATTTAAGGGACTAAAAATTTATATCTTATCCACACCAATACCTAGTTTTACAGGGGGATGCAATATCACAAAGCAGGATACAAGGTACTGGGAAATCCTGGTCCTAGCCAAGATATAAAGCAAATAAACTACTGAAGAATTATCCTTTATCCTCACCTGCCGAGATACTGCAGAGTGTGAAATCAGTAAGTAAAATCCTTTCCTAAGCAATGACACCTATTGACACAAGTAACAACCTCCAAGGCAGAGTGGTGTGCTTGCTGCCTGTTGTGTGTGAGGAGGAGCAGTGATGGATTCAGCACAGTGATCAGGTATCCAATGATTCTTAACTCCAGTCTTGGCACAATGTAAGCTAAACAAGCCAGCCAAAGATCTGAACATGTTCCATGTTACCAAGACTACACATAAGCATACATAGGAACATGATGAGAATGCCATAAAGCCTTCACAGAAAAAATGCAGCCAGCAACTGAACTTTCTATGAAAGCTGGAAGTAAAATTCACTAAGTACATTATTCAGTGAACATGATTTGCAAATCTTTAGTGTAGAGTCAATAGAATGGCAAAAACAAGAGGCTCTGGATAATCTTACATTTCCCAGAGAATACAAAGGCATTAGCTAACAAGAAGTTAAAAGGGGAGTACATTTAGGACAAAGTGGAAGAAGAGTAATTCAGAAGGAAAAAAAACAAACCAAACAACAAGAGAAAACATGAATAGGGGAACAGCAGATACCTTATTCTTTCCTCCTCTGTTTTTCTCACCATCTGGTCACGGTACAGGACTTCCAGAACAGCCTCTCGTTCTAATTCCTTAAGGAAGTTCAGATTAAATTCACAGGCCATTTTTGCCAAATTTCACTATTTCACTTGTTTTGTAGACTCCTGTTCTATGAATTCCACTACATCCAGAGTGCTGGTCTGGGTGTTTCCTAAATGCCTGTGCTCCTACTTGATGTGTTTCACTGTGTCATACCCTTGAAAAGAAAAATAACTTTGTGTGTCTTCATACAGATCATCATTTAAATGTCTCTGCTACACAGGAAATACGAACAGTTATCAAGGTCACAGCAGTCTTGACTTTTTCCGTGTCCTTTAACTTCCTTTTCTTTTCTCCACTGAAAGCGATTCCAAGAGAGATGAGAGCTTGCAGGAATGTTCCAGGCAGGGCTTGAACTGGCACCAGATGGAGGGACAATTGGTCAAGAAATGGTGTAAAGTAGTGGCAGAAATGTTTTGGGTTTCTTTATTTGGTCTTGTAGATTCGGGATTTCTGGCCCTAAGGGAAAAAAACCCCACCAAACATTATCCCTTTTCACCTCTTCAAGACATTTCAAAAAATGTGAAGGACACATTTTATTCTCAAAACTTTCATGCAGTAATTCAGACACAGGAGAGGTTTTAAGACAGTCCTGTTCTTCAGAGAAGCTCAACATTGCCTGTAGCACTCAGGCACATACTTTTACTTTCTTTTTTTTTTTACAGTCAACATAGAACAACCAATAAAAAAAGCTTAAGTTAGTTTTGAATACAGGCCTACAGGTCCATGACTGTCATACTGCTCGAGACAAAATTTTTGAGAAAAAATGTCCCTTCATAATCTCATTTTGTTGAAAAGACATCACAAGACTAAGAGGAAAAAAAGAAAATACCTCTAAATCACTTCCATCAATAATAATAATGCTGTTATCTTTGCTAATACACAGAGACACTAAAAAGTTAAGATATATACTATTTGCAGCTCAGTGCACTAATGATTTTGGTCCCAAACTGATAAAGTACAAATACATGCAAGTATAAAGTTGAAACAGTATCACAGCTGTAGTTTGTATATATTCTGTGACCTTCACTTTTGCAAAACTCCACTAAAATACAAAGTAATTTTAATATACTTGGCAATAAAGTCAAGAAAGAATATGATTATTCAACCTAAACCAGCTTACACACCACATTAATTTTAGATATTACATTTAGTGCACATTACTAGAAATCTAAACCAAATCCACTTATAGCACAGCAATATTAAAGCTGTGTATATGAAAACTGGTTTAAGAGTTTCAGATATAACCTGAAGTAGATACACACAGTCAGACTCTAGGCAGGTGTAGACATTAGGACAGAAAGGCAAAGCTTTCCTAAAGCAGTTACTGATGCTTCACTGATGGACCTCAGCTGAGAATCTGACCAACCATCAGCATTGCCGGATCTTTATTTTCAAACACTAAGTTCTAAATTTAAAACAAACAGCCAAGCCACCAAAAAAAACCCCACTAAAACTTCAGATAGTGACAATGTATTTTTGTCAGTGAAGGGAATTACTTTACATGCAGCTTGCCCCAATTAAGTAACTTAATCTTCCAGCAGAAAAAGCTGAAGGTGATAATATGTATACATAAACAGGCTGCATTCCATTTGTCTATGGAAGACTCTTCAAGAGACACTAAAAGGACAAAGCATTTCACAGAAGCTTGTGTTCAAGAAAAAAAAAGATTGGTTTCCTGTGGAAACAAAAGAGACAGAGATAAAACATGATTATGCCTATTTCCTTACCAACTGCAATTTCACAGGAAATTACTCATTTGAAACATAAAAAGCCTGAGCAATTTTTTTTTTACACAATATATGTAATTTTCAAAGGCCCCTGCATCCTTCACTTGCTTTCATCTTTTACCTTATGAATACCTCTTGGGATTGATGAGCATGTTTAAAACCATCAACTCAGTTTAGGTCAAAATAATCTAAAGGCTCCTCCTAAAGAGGAGTCAGTACAAACTCTGTGTCTCTGCTCTACACAGGACACCAAAACATCCATTACAGTGTAAGCTACATTTGCCATAAACTCTTAGGATTGCAGGTGTATCTAGAACACCACCAGAAAATCCCACTAAAGCATCAGTAAAAGCTAGCAAGTGCATGACAGTCAATACTAAGTGGATCCAATAAAACTCTGCTCTGGTGATCTTATACAAAATACATGAATGTCTTATAGAGCTATTAAGAATGTGCCACAGTAAAACAGTTACAAAGTGCAACACCTGCAGTTAAGCAAGCCCAGAAAGAGTTACTATCTGATGTCTCCTTCAAATTATTTTTTAAAAATCCAGCTGAATGATGAGGTAGCTTTAAGAATAAATACAGTATTATAAAAGTATTACAACCCCCAAAATGAGAGAGAATCCTCAGCCCCACAACAAACTTGAACTTGTAATTATTTCACAGAGGTTTTCAAATTGGACTGAAAAGTTCTCTACCATTGTGAAACAAGAACTTTTCTCTTACACCAAAGCTGTCTGCAATAGAGTAGATGTTTGGCAGTAATAAAGAAGTGCTTTCAGCAATGACCCTGTTTGACAGGAAGAAAACCTCATAAACCTTCAGAGATGCCCTCTTTTCATGCTCATGCATTGAATCCAGCTAGCTGCTTTATACAGTCTGCTAACCTCAAAGCTGAGCATCTTCTACGTAAAACCAAAAGTAGCAGCAACCTCTTTAGTAATACCACAATGTTCACAAAAAGATTCTGTTTAACCATTTCTTAAATTATATATTCATCATTATTTATTATTACATTTCATATTTAAATTAATGCAGGGTCAGGCACCTTGCAGACAGATCAGTAACTTCTTGAAAATATCATAAGAAATCCCAAAGCCACTGTAAGGGAGAAAGGATGATGAATGTGGCTACACTTTTCAAGAGAGATTCATGCATGCACAGAGTATAATCTCAAAAAAACATGGTTTTTTTCTATCAGGATAAACTAGTATGTAGTTCTGTTACTGAAGATCAAGGAAAAAGCTTACCTTACACTAGATTAAGTTTGCAAAAAGAGCTTATTTTCTAAGCTTTTAAACTTAAAAATTACTGGCTTAGCAAGCTTTTCCTCAAAGCAATTTTACAAGTAATGTATTATTGATCTCCTTTCAGACCCTTAAGCATCAGCAAAACAATGGCAATTAAATAATTATAAATTAACAGATCTTCTAAAGTCACAGTTTTCATTTACTTGACATAATTGGATTACTTTATCCATTAACCCAGAAGATGGCTGTGACACATCAGTAGCGAGGGACAGATTAGGAAGCTTTGGAGTAAAATCAGTCTCAAAAGCTACTGCAATGTGTGGCTATTTTCTGTTCTGCTGAGACCAATCACATAAATTAATTCCTAGTTAAGAAAATTACAAGTATTATTTTGCACTACCAGACTACAACAGTTTAGCTTTCACATTCCTACACATGCATGTGAAAATTATGAAGTTTTTCCATAATGCTTTACCAAAATTAAGTCTGTGATATTAACAACATCCCATCCCAGAATTCAGAGTATATATAGAGCCAAATAACTAAACCCAACACAAACAATTAAGTTGCAGATGTGGTTTTTCCATTAAACCGTTTCCAATTTGGAAAAAAACCATACCAGTAAATAAAAAAGCATAAGCATTCCCCTGTGCTATGTCATATAGAATAGAGTAAAATGATGCCCTTACCTCTTCAGCAGCCATCAAAGAGAGACACCAGGAAGTAAACTGCTTATAAAAGCTGAAAAGCAGTCTTACTATTTAATTATCTCTCGTTAAAGAAAACTGGGGGCTGTCCTCCACCCCCTTTCCTTCCTTTGGGCACCAAAACCACTGATGGATGTTTAGAGGAGCACCCCAAAACAGCTGAAAGCAAATGCACTCAACAAATAATTCCAGTGTTACAACAGCTTTTGCCAGGTCTCTAGTTTTGTAACCAGCAACAATATATTAGTTTTTCTAACATTAAATGCAGACTGAGCACAAGAGACTACAAGAGCTGACTGATACATCAAAATATGCTCAGTGTTCAAGCCACACACAGGAAGAGAAGTGGCTTTGACTTATACATATTTCTTTTTCTGACACCGTAAACATGAAAACGCTTCTAACCTCAATGTCTCCAGGACTTGCACAGAAAGCTTGGTTTCTATCATAAACAGCTCTTTCCTGAAAACAAAACAGTTTTCTACATAGGTCTAGAAGATAAAGCAATTAGTAAAGATAACAATTCAAGAGAATTCAGTTTTTATGCATCTGCAAGAAAAAGAAGAAAGTTACCTCACAACTGGAAATCTGATCTCAGGTAACGACTGAAAGTTAAAACATTATTCAGATTGGACATCTTAAGTCAAATCTATCACAGAATTAAGTGTGGGTAATGAAGTTCAAAATTATATCCCAATTATTTCTAAGTCTGGAGGGAGGAAAAAAAAAAGAAAAAAAAAAAGAAAAAAAAAAAAGAAAAAAGAGGTTATTATTACAGCTCGAGCTCCTTTCTTGTTCCTGGCTCTACCAAACTGTCTGTACCACACAGAAGCCCTTCTTAACTGTGTCAGGTGTTTTAAGAGCTGTGATTTCTAAGCACAGCAATTCTACTCACATGGCAAAGTTGAGGAGCCTGCATTTTTATAACCTCATCAAGCTAAATAGGTACAAACATTTCCACCTGTGTATGTCAAGTTTAATCAACTTCTTCAACTGCATCATGGAAGAGAAAGCAGCTGTTAGTGGGGCATAAAGCTATGCACCATATTTGGATAATTTGGGCCTTAATTTTAGGCAAAACTTGAACTGAATGAGACGCCAAAAGAAAGCTGAGGATTCTAACTACCCACAGTGACAGATTAATTGTACCCCAAATACAGGCTGCAAAACATTAGCCCTACTACCAGCTTCCCCCTAATATTTAATCAAAGCCTTAATTGCCACATATTTAATTAATTGTATTTTTCCCCTCTCATCCCCGGACCTGGAAAACAGCTGCAGTATTTTATACATGTTAAGAATATAACCAAATATACAGCTATTTATGCTTGTGTTCAATCAAGCACCACTTGTTCACTCTTCCCATAGTCCTCACCTTTTTGTCTCTGTTTTTTGGAAGCACCAGGCACAAGACTTGGAATGGGGCTGAGGATGTGCTCAGCACCCAGCCACAGTCCCTCCGTATCCCTCTGGAGCGAGCGGAGCTGGTGCTGCCCACAGGGTGCTCCCAGAGCCCCAGAGTGAGGTGGGTGCTCAGGATCTCCTTTTTCAGGAGAAACAGGAGGCATAGCCTGACACAGGACTGGAGACAGGATCAAAACTGCTCAGTCAGCACACTCAGACCCTGGAGCTGAAAGTCCCTCAACCTTCTTGAAACACAATGCCCAAAACTGGATACAGTTGTGCAGCCTTACTGCAGAGAAGGCAATAGGAACATGCTTCCAGGCTCTATGTCCTTTTAAATTTTTTCCCCATATTTTTTTAAACAGCACCATACAAGAAATTGAGACAAATTGTACCTAAACGCCTCCCTGCTCCACGTGTCTATGGAACAGCTACTGAGTGAGCTGGTCCTGCCCTTGCAGAGCTGGTTATTCCTGCCTCCACACAGCCCTTTGCACTTGTCCCAGGAAGGTATTTCTTCCTCCATCCAGACTCTTTCTGCCGTTCATGCAGGCCCCCCTGAGCCTGAGCAGCATCTCCCCAGCCTGGAGCAGCTCGCAGGGGCTGGCAGCATCAGTCATTTGGACAACCTGTAAACTGCACACACACACACAACATCCCGGCAGTGTGACAAGGGTGCCCTTTAATTTCATTCTCCTGGTTCTTGTTATGTCTGCTAAAAATCATGGAATCTGCTTAGAACTCTAAGAATTCAGATATTCTTCTGTGGTGGGCAGACCCTGTCTGGATGTCAGATGCCCACCAAAGCCACTCCCCTCCGGCTGGGAGAGGGGGGGATATAATGGAAAGACAGGGGAAGTTTTTCTACTTTTAAAATTTCTCAGTTTATGACCTAGGCCTTCTTTTTAAGCTGCTTCCAGAACCAAGTAGCAGATCCTCCTTCCCTCCTTGGGGAGCAGATGAGGACCTCCCAGGGAAGGACTTCGCAGGGAAGGACCTCTTGGATGACTGAACACGAATGCCAAGCTATCTGTACGAAAAGCACAGCCGTGACAGGCGGCCCCCACGCCTCTCTCAGCCACAGCCTTCGGGACGTGTGACAGCCGCACAGCCGCCCCGCCGAGCGCCATCGCCCGCCCGCTGTCGCTGTGGCAACGCCGCCATCTTGGAGGGCGCGGGGCCGAGCCCAGCGGCGGCGGGCGCTGGCGCGCAGGCGCAGTGCGGGCGGCGCGGGGGCGGTGCCGGGGCGGCGGCGAGAGCGGCTCCGCCGGGAAGATGGACGAGTTCCAGACGGCAGAGGAGGTAACGGGATGGGCAACAGGCGGAGCACAGCTTCCCGCCTGGCGTCTCCTTTCAGGGCCAGCGAGGGTCCCGTGCGGTGTCCGTCCGCCCCGGATCGCACCCCTCGGCGCCCCCGCCGCCATCCCTGTCGCCCTGCCCCGGGGTGGAGCCGCGTGTCCCGGCCCCGGCGGCAGACGGGCCCGGCCTTTGTTCTGCCGCCCCGGCAGCCGGCCCCTGGCCCGGTGTTCGCTGGGCTCCTCGGCTCTGGCTTCTACCCCTGCTCCTGCCGGTCCCGCGGGGAAAGGCGTGCGGGGTGTCCTGGCCGCGGGCTGGCCCCGCAGGAGAGCCGAGCGCCGGGATGGGAGCGTGGCCGGCGCTGCTTGGGCAGGGCGGGACTCGGGCAGGACAGAGGAGTCCCAGCCTCTCGTCTGCCTCTCACAAGGCACACCCCACCCACAGGATACGGAGGGGGATACATCAAGGGTCTCAATCTGTTATCGTGCCAAATGACCCCCTGATGTCCCCCCGCTAAGGAGGAGTGCTGCTTTTGCAGAGGGACAGTGTCACTGAGCTGTGACACTGTTATCGTCTCCGTGTCACTGAGATGTGACACAACTGCGAAGCAGCGACAGGGGCGAAGGTGTGTCAGGCTTGTCCTCTTCTAAAAGCCTCGTCCCTCACCGCAGGGCCTGCCCTGTGTTGCAGACTGTTCGGGTTCTTTAAAAATATATAATTAACGTACTTGAACATAATTCTTACAGCTGTTTTCAAAAGCCTATTCAGGATTACTGAAGGCTCAAGTACTGCTCTGCAGTTTGCCTGTGTTGCCTGGGAGCAGCCCTTTTAAACAAGGGCTTGGAAACATTGTCTGCGTGCTTTGTGCCAGAGAGGTGCAGCAGGGGAACTGCAAAGTAACCGATTTATTTTTCCTTTATTTTTCAATAAAAAAAAATTCTTATGTCATCTTATTAAAAGATGACATAAGGAAATACGTTCTTATTAAAATTTTCTTATTAAAAGATGACATAGTGATAAAACAGGTAGTGTTGTGCTATTTCATAGTCCAGTTATAGCACATATATCCCAAATCTGGATATCAGAAATTTATGTTCATCTTTATCATTCCAAGAAAGGAAGACAGTGGAAAAGTAACATCAGCCCTGGAAGTGAATTCTCAGATCTCTCTATTGTTTCAGTACAAATTAGATATCAAAATACCTTGGAGAACTTGGGTTGAATTTAAATCATTTTACTTTGGTGCGAACCATGTTTGTACTCAACCAAAGGCATCTCGGAGCAAATTATGTGAAGAAGAAAACTGTATGTGGTTTATCATCTTGCTTGACAGCAGTCTTCATGTCTGCCAGCATAGCATGTCTGCCATGCATATTCTTAAGCTCTGTAAGTGTTAAGGGAGAGAGTGTTTTTTGATAATTGTAGCTCTTAGTTGGTTAAACACACTGGTGCACCTTAAAATGTAAGCACCTGAAAAATGCAGGACCATGAAAATAAATGAGGCGTGTTGAAATTAAATGCAAGTCAAGAAGCTGAAAATAAAAAGGAATTTGCCACAGCACATAAAAGCTGTTTAAAATGTTAAATTGTACTTCTAGATAGGTACAGAAAAGGAACTGCCCAGCTTGTCTCCCAGGATGTGCTGTTCCTTCAGTCATGGAGAATGATCAACCCCTCTCATCTTTCTGAATGTCATTGAAGGAGGCTAAGCTGGTGTAACTCCCCGGGTGAATTACACTGTTGTTTATCAGCTGGGGAGGCTGACTGACCTCCCAGTGACAATCCACTCAACAGCTGACGCCTGGTTAGGTTCATCTTTACACTCTTACTCCCAGTTTGCCTGTGCGTGCTGTTCCTTTGTCCTGGTTTGCGGGGTGAGGCTGTGACACACCGTGGGGGTGAGTCGCTGCTGCAGCGCGGGGTCAGTGCTCCCTGGCCCTGTCAGGGGCTGCCCCAGCAGAGGGGGCAGCTTGTTCTAACCCCCTGACATGGGAGGCAGCAGGAGCAGAGGGAATAAAACAAGAAAACATAAACTACTAACCGTACACGTAAATGTATCAGTAAAGATCCGTAAAATGCTGGGGCCTTCACTGTGTGATTCCACGTGCTTGATCTCTGCTCGCTGAAGGTCCAGTGAGCTGCATTTCCCCTTTGGTTTCCAAGGGGCAGCTTTCTTATCCTAGGCTGAGGCTGTCAAGACAGTTTTTCCTTCAGCTCTGAACTGATACCTTGTCCACATGGGAGCCTTGGAGATGTCAGTTCCATTTGACTGCCAGCTGGGGTTATCTCCATGAGCCCACTGTGATGTGCAGGCATTAGTGCTTGTTGGGAAAGGGGAATACATATGAACACAAGTGCCATACATTGTATTTTAAAATGCTTCCAAGTTAAAATTTGAAAGCTTTCTTGACTCAAAAGGCCAGCCAATATTAGTTCATCTCTTACTTTTCATTACTTTTCTAAGAAGGTTCACTTGACTGGGCTGAAGGAGCTAGAGTACATATATATGCACATAAAGGCAGACTTGGTATCTTTTGACTTGCCAGAAATCTGACAAGGATAAATTAAATTTCTAGTGCATGTTCTTAACAGAGCTCAAACATCATAAACAGAAGAATGTCCACTCATTATTTAAAATTCTTCTTTTTCTTCTGTAGGCTTCCTTCCTTGTTGATGAAGTCAGCAGCATCATTAAAGAGGTAATTTAAACATTTTCACTTTGCTGGCGTAGAAATTTCATATGTTGTGTGCTGTGTACTAAAAGGAATCCAGTAAAATGTGATAACTGATATGTAATAGATTCCTAGATAGGCTGCTGTCAGAGTACAGGTAACTGTGGATTTAACCAGTGTGTGGACTTCAGCAGAAATGATACCAAGCTTTAGCTGTGATATATATTGCAAATCCAAGTAATTTCATATAATCCTCTCTGGTTGCAGTGCATCCCTTTTAGAATTTCTAGGGGGATGTTTGATGTTAAACACCACAGAAAAAGATTTTATGTTTTAGTAAAACACAGGCTTTTTTTGTGTCTGTCTGCATACACATGTTACTGTGTTCTTTCAAGATGCTTTTCTCCAAAGTGAATTCTTGTTTGTTTGGAATGATTGAACGTTCTTGTTGCTAAGAAACGTGAATTTTCTGTCTAGAAAATTTCTAGCAGGATTTGGAATTCCTCTTGTAGAGTAGTGCAGTCTTTTTGTTGTTGCAAAATAACTGTTTTGGTCAAACTCTGTAAATTGAATACACATGCATGTTACTGTCTATTCTGAATCCAGTTTTGTAGTTATTTTTAAAATAATCTCTGTGATGAAAAAATGTGCCAATGAAAAATATGTAGGTTTAGTGTACTTTTATTTATATCTTAAAAGGGAAACTATCCTCATAAGTGAAATGGATTATTTGGCTGGAAGCTTATGCTCTGTTAGTAACCAGCAACTACATGGGTCTTCTGTTTTAGTCTGGGGGTTTGTCTTCCAAAAATTACTCTGCTCTAAAACTGGAATTTAATTTCCATAGAAGAATATGCATGGATGAGCTATTGCACTACTGTGCCTTTTTAAATTCTCTTCAGGACTGTTTAAATACAGGGCCCTTTTCATAACTATGGCTGTAGGACTTTACAAATGATCTTAAATATCACAAAATGAACAGAGGGTGGGATCTATGATGATTTCTCCTATGCCTGGTTCAGACTCTGACCTGCATGTTTTTAATAATTGAAAACACCTCCAACAGCCAGTGTGGACCAGCAGTATTTAGGATTTTTCTGTGGGTATGGGCCCACGTTGGAAAGTTTAATGGGTGCCTTGCAGCTGACAGTGCAGCTCCTTCACCTCTCTGTCCCCGCAGGCCATAGAGGGTGCTATCGGTGGCAATGCCTACCAGCACAGCAAAGTGAACCAGTGGACAACAAGCGTGGTGGAACAAACCCTGAGCCAGCTCACAAAGCTGGGGAAGCCCTTCAAGTACATCGGTGAGCTCAGCTTCCCCTTTTCTCTGAAACCTGGGACAGGCAAGTGCTCCAGTAGGCACGGGGTGGGGGAGGATCTTAGGCAGAACCTCATCTGTGAACTACTCACCAGCCTGCATGTTTGCCTATGTTTGTATATGTGTGCTAAGCTGAGCAAAAATGGAGCTACCTGTGAGAAATTAATCAAAGCTTCTCTACTAACAGTGACCTGTGTGATTATGCAAAAGAATGGTGCTGGACTACATACAGCAAGCTCTTGCTTCTGGGACAACTCCAGTGATGGTAAGGAAAACAACCCTTGGATTTTCCAGCTAGCACCTTAATGCCAGTCTCTTTAAGACTAGGCAGCATATTTCCCCCCCCCAGGTCTGTAGTTTTGAAGTAATAGCATACTGTTAGGTATTTGTTCCATTTGGCTGTGATGCTATCTGGGCTGTATATGAAATGCTTGGCTGTTGTGAAAGCCTCATTATTAAGATTCTTAAAGGAAACAAGTATGAAAATGCATGTAGGGGCATGCATGTAATCACTTTTACTTCCTTCTGTTTCTGAAACCCTTATTTTTGTATTTGCAGGAACCTGCACTGTGAGATGGGAAAATAAGACCATGTACTGTATTGTCAGTGCCTTCGGACTCGCAATATAATTGCCTTGTTCATTCTTGTCATTTCTATTCCAGCACTTGATTCCATCTCCACTCAAACTGTGAACACCTGAACAACTTGTTTTTAATGCATTTTTTTAGTAACTTTTCTTCAAAGGTAGAAATTTGAAAACATGTTATTTTATGTTTGTACCTAGTACCATACCAGTGTTTTCTATACTTTTTTATCACTTAAAAACTTCTCTTTAAGGTGCTAATACTGAAATCTGCTGCAGTATAAACACTTTCTCTAGATTTCTTTTCTTAGACCAATATAAATGAGACACTGATTTCACACTTTGTACTTTTGGTTAGCATTAAATTATTGAAATTCATAACCATTGGTGTGATTCATTTAAATGAAAATCTTTTGTTATTGGGGGGAAAAGTTTCTGTTTTTTCAATTCTCTTCAAGATAGTCGAGGTACATACCACAGTGCAAAAGCACTTTCATAATTTTGCCAGAGTCACTACAAAGTTGCAAGAAAATTAGATCATGTTTATCAAAAAGTAATTTTGCTGCATTTTTGGGACCTGTTTAGTCTTTTTGTATAGTATTTAGAGCATGGAACAATAACTACGTTCATTGTTATGTCATTACGAACAAACATGGGTAAGAAATTTTTCACATTCTGGAAGTGCTCAGCAAGCCACACCTGGGTAATCATTCACTTCTGCAGTCAGTTGAATGTGTTAAGTAGGTCTTGAACTTACTTGCTACAGTCCATGTTGATTTTGCTGATAATGCAGATGATGAGTTCTGGTAGCTGATGAAACAAGATCCTTTCTGAAAGGGGAAAAAACTGCCTTGAGGCAATGTGACTAAATAACATGTGAGTAAGTCTCCTGCCTTCTAGAGTAAAGTTGCAGAAGAATAACAAGTAAATAAGTGTTCAGAATAGGCTTGGGTAATGTTTTTTCAGCTAATTAAAGAAATGGGAGCATACTATGAACTTCAGAAAAACTCTGCAAACAGCTGTGCTGCTTCTGCAAGCAGCAGCTCCCTGCTAATGAAGCTGAAAGAGTTACAGACCCATGTGGCAGAGCATCCCTGGGCTGGAGTCAGCGTGAGCAATCTGTGATTTGCTTCTTTGTAAGAAGCCCTGTCTAATGTGTTCAGAATCTGGCTCTCAGCAAGAGCTGTTTAAGAGAGACATGACTGCTAACACAACAGTATGATTCCACAGTCCGGAGAGATGTAATACTACAAATTCAAATGGCAGGGGAGGGTTTGTTTGCCATAGTGTTGTGTGTTCTCTGCTAACTCAGTGCAGTCAGACTGGAAAGCCCTGTGCTAGGCAAGGTTTTGACCCTCTTCCTGCCTACCCATACCTGCTGTCAGAAGAGCAAAACAGGTGTATGTATCAGCAGATTTGTGCTTGGTGCATTTGAGACTTCTAACAGAGCTGTAAGGCTTCTGTATTTCTGCTGACATTCCATTCTGCTGACAGCTCTGTAAATGCATCTCCTTCATGACAAGCCACTTCATTCTTTTCACATATTACCTAGTGAGTGCTACAGGCTATACAGAGTGTGCATAGACCTTAGCCACAGGAGCATCCTTTACATCCCTTGCTGTAAGAGAGCTTGAGTATGGGTTCAGTCTTCAGTCAGAAATCATGCAACATCTGTAAAAAGAAAATATTAAAAGCAGATTGAATAGCATGCCTAAAAGAGTCATCAGGGTCAGAGAGAAACGTGTAATGAAAATAATAAATTTTTGCCCTCTTGAGTTGCTAAGGAAATTTTTCACCTGGATGCTTAGATACTTTTTCCAATTTCCATCACGCCAGAATGATGCTGGCAGTGTAGTACCTACTGAACTATTTATTTACACTTAAAAGAAACAGTTTTGTGCACTTCGAGTCAATATTTGCATCTTGGTCAAGCCATCCAGACATTCCTTGTCCTTTGTTCATGTTAATAATAGCAAATCCCTTGATCTTTTGGTGTTTGTTGGTTCATGCATATGCTGAGCTGCAAAAAAACCCAACAAATGTTTGAGATGCTTGTAACGGCTGCATGGGAAGAGAAACTCCTGTTGCATTAAAACAGGAGCTGCATTACAGGAAGGTAGATAACAGTTTTATAGATGGTTTTAAATGTGAGCAATAACCAGCACTTCCAATATAAGTTCTAGGACTACAGAAAGGGGTTTAGAGGTTGTGGATTTTTGGGTGTTGGTTTCCCACTCCCCTGATTACTCTTCTTTAAAATTGCATAGCAATTGCTGTTTTGGTCTTCTACAGTAACTGATTTTTAAATTTTCATTGCCTTCAAACACCTTAGTTTCAAGCACTTTTCCCAGCCAAAGTAAAGCATTTGGGTGATGAGCTGGCAGAGTCCTGGCTCTAGGTAATTAATTTGCCTTAAAAAAATAAACCCAAACTGTAGATGGAGCAGTCAAGGTAATTATACAGCCAGTCTGCTGTCTCTTGCTTATTGCAGTGGCTCTTTATATGATTACAGCTACAGAAATGGGGGGCATGGCAGTGCCAGTCTGCAGGGGAGGAGGAGGAAGAAGGGAGAAGCCTTTTACTGTCACTGCCACACAGGAGACTGACCTGTGTTAGCTAAAACCTAAGGAAATGGCTCCAGGATTGACTGCTGCTGCTAAAAGAGCACCACCTTATCTGATACTACAGCCAGCAGTAAGCTGGATATACATTTGTGCTGGGAAGGCTGTGGCCATTTTATTCAGCACAGATTTCAGTCTCCCCTTGAGCTGATATAAGCAATGGCATCACCCCAAACAGCAAGGATGTGCTGATCGCTTCTGCAGTCTACCAGCTATGAGCAGACTTTTGGAAGATACAGTTGTAAGAAGTTGGTGAATGACATCAGCATCTTCACTATCTCTAAACCTATTTTTTATTACTGCTATTAACATTCATCAGGGGAATTCTCACTGCCAGCGTGGCCACAGCAGACTTGGCAAAGCCACTGTGAAGCCATTTGAAAATGGCAGGTCCCTTAAGTCCAGGCATGGTAATAAAAAAACTCCAATAAACGATACAAAACATCTGCAATGACACAACTTCTTGGATCCCATCCTTATGCAATTAACCAAGCTTAAATATGCATTAAAAATGCATGTAAACTGAAAATATGTGTAAGTCATGAAAACAGTTTATGAGAAGGAAACTAAAATGCAGTAGAAGGAAAATAAACCTAGGATACGATATAAAGATATAAAACTTTATTATGAACATATTTAACAATGATTATGCACATAAAGTCTTCAAAGAAACTTTCTTGAAGTAAAATATTCAGTTTTCCTTCATATTCCACATTAGCATAAAGTTTTACAACATAAATGGATAATTTGCTGTTATTAGCACAACTTACACACAATATTTAACATGTCCTCATGCACACTTTCTCAAAGCAGCATTTAATTACAGCTTCTCATTAAACAGAGCATTTATCTTACACATTTTTATACCATTTTGGTACACAATTTTTCCATATTTTCATTTTACATATTTACAAACTCCTAAAAAAAGTTTTACAGTAATGCAAAAGTTGTTACTGGCATAAGCAAAAGGAAATGGGTGGGGTGACTATGGATGAAATGTTGTCATTTGGCTCAGAGAAAGACTACAGATCGAAGTCTTTCCTAGCTGGAACTGTTCTCCCCAGTACTGGTACCACAGATCCAATGCACAAGCTGTTTCTCACCAGTGTCAAGCCTTAGGCTGCCTCTCTGCCAATCCTAGGGAAGTTTTCACCAACGTCAACACTGGCTGTGTTTGTAAAGCAAATATTACAGAAAGTAGTTGGTATGACTGGCTTGCACTCAATTATGGATTTCTTAGAAGACCCTTGTAATCACTGTGTATGTGGAAGTCTTGCAGTAATTAATGGGTGATGTCTCCTTTAGGGCCAGGATCACTGTGTGCTGTGGGGCCTTCCTGTGTACATTTCTTGTTTTGTACAGTGGCAGTAGTGATACAAATAACTACTTTAGCAGTAATAAAAGGAAAGCCAGGCTAGCTTCCTAAAAAGATTTCTTCTGTTTAACCCTTGGATTTCAATACTTGAACTCAGAGGTGAATTTATGCCACCTACTCCCAAGCTGTTTACAACCCATATTGGAATATGCTTCAAATACTGTCTGCTCTCCAATCATGGAAATAAGAGGAGTCTTGCTGGCAAAACCAGTTCCTCACCTGCTTCACTGCTTTTGCCATCTTACTGTATATCGAATTTGATGCAACAGTGACTCAACCAAGCTACCATAACACTGTAGCACTTCCAAAATAGAAAGCTATTTTGCATGGCAAAAAAATTGCTTAAATATAATCTCTAAAAATAACCACAGAAATTAGTTTCTCACTATGTTCATAGTGAAATACTTACTTTAAGTACACATTTCCCATTCTTAGCTTTTCTACTTCCACTGTGAATGTAGTGATGTAGTGAAGTTTATTCAAACAAAACAGCAAGAGAAATGGGTTGAAAACAGCTTAGAAAAAATAATCTCCAAGTTAGATTAAAAATATGGTTTTTAGTTAATGAAATCCCAAGGCATGACACTATTTGAGAGTTAACTGTAAACACTAGTTCAGACTGTGGTAAGAAACATTGGTGTACTTTGCACACTGGTCAAATTTTCTCTTTCATAACAATTTAGGAGAAAATTAAACAATATCACAGGAAAAATATCTGAGTATGTAAGAATAGTGTAAATACCAGTTTTTGAAAACCTCCTTCCTATACCCACAGTTACTCCAACAGAACTTGAAAGGATTTGGCTTATGTAAACAATGCCAAATTCGTTGCCAAGTCTGATTCTGCACATTGAAATAGGGAGAGTTATCTCAGAAACAGTAAAAATGACAATGGACTCTGGATACAGAGCATCTCCCATACCCTTTCAAAACAGTCTAAAATGAAGTGCTGAAGGTGCATTTTACTACAGTTTTCTGGAAAGAAAACCACCACTCACTTGAATTACTTCTTTAGTGTTTTCCTATATGTTCTTCTAAAGTAATACCGAGTAAGAAGTTAAAGGGGAAAACCTGCTCTTTCTCCCCAGTAATTTCCTTGCTTTAGCCATACAACAGTGCTTTGGCTTCTAACAAAGAAATGATCCCTGGCACAAAAAGGTTTTAATTTCAGATACTCTCCAAAAATTTCACAGCTCCACATAATTTTAGAAAGTTTTCCCTCTCTCTCTCACACGCACACAATGTCTCACAACACATCTTTAGCAGAGCACTGCTTTAATCTGAACTATTCTATGACAGCCAGGGCACAACCACATGGAGCTGGAGTTCCTTTGGTCCTCTCTAAGTGAGCTGCTGCCTTGTGCAGCCTCCCCTTCATGATCTTGAACAGACACCAGAAGGTCACTGCAATGGGCACAGTCTAGAGCAGTTGTTGCATTAAAGCATAACAAATCTCCTTTTTCCCCAATGACTCAGCAAGTCTAGCAGGACTTCATTGCACTATTCTGCTTAAACTACTTTAATGATGAGCACAATTCCCTAGTGCAACCCAGCACCATAATGCAGTAGATTAACAGTGCTTTTGGGAATCTTCTAAAGCAGCAGGGCAGAGAAATTTTACAAGAGTAAATCTCTGTTGCAAGTACATGAAAAAAGGAGATACTTTTAGAAAGGTCAAGTATCTGAAAACAAAAGTAGTTACAAACAAACATCTTAAATAAAGAACCGAACAATGGTGTAGGAGAAAACCAACTTCTAAATAGAGAAGCAGCAGCATTGTACAAGGAATACTTAATTCCCATATAACTTTGTTCCAGCACAGACTGGAATACAGATAACCACAACATGTGCTAGTAAAAATTCCCATCATACAGGTGGTGACTGGTATGACAAAGAAGCTGAACTGTGCACAGAACATGCTCACAAGCTGACTCTCAGACACATTCAGTATATGAGCAACCACAACTGTTCCTAGCATGTAGAGTAACTATCTATAAATACAACTTAAGGGAAAATTGATGTAGGGAAAAAACCTCTAAAAATGAAATGTGTGGAAATTTGAAACTGTAATTCCTTAAAAAACTTTCATACTCTATTCTCTGTAAGTGTCAATCTCCTCCAGCATACAAGAAGACCAGGAAAAAGCCAGTACTGGCATCCTTCTGAGATCTGTTGTGGCTGAAGCATTTCGATTTGAAATGGCTGTTTAAAAAAAACAACAGAGACACTTCTGCTGTAGCAGTAAAGCATGTCATGAAACACATAATTATACAAATAATTTTGCACCACTGAGAATATTTTGGCTCACTACAACTTGCCTATTTGCCCGTATCTTGCACTTCTAAATCCAGTAAACTTACTGAAACGTATTTTAAAAATGGCCTTAAGTCTGTATCACTTATTTGAAGGAAGAATAGAAAGTGTCTTCTTGCACTGATTAAAAAAACAAAACAAAACACTTCATTCCTTGCCTCCAGCTCAAAAGGCTAAGGTAGAAAACTGAAAGGGAAATGAGGCACTTCATACCATGGTGGACAGAATACAAAACAGGTAATGCAAAATGCAAGAGATGAATGGCAGTATGCTGTACATCATCCTAAAGAGAAAAAAGAAAATAAAAGAAAACAAAACAAAACAAACAAAACAAAAAAAAGAGCCAAAACTGAGCAGCAAGGAAGCAACTTGAAACGCAGTATACAATCTGTGAGACTTTAAAACAGAAATAGACAAAGATTTTAGTCCACAGACATCCTGCTATTAGGCATTTTATAAGACATGTAAAAAATTTGGATTCTTCAGTTTTTACCACAACCATTTCCATCACTTGTTTTCTCAGTTTTATCCTTGTAAACAGAAAGAGAAACAGGATGTCCTTCCTGGGAGTTGGTGTTCAGATGATAGCAGACTGTAGGAACTCAAAGAAGTTGTCCAACAAGGAAAACTTCAGAACTGGCTGAACTCCAGATGCACAAGTCTGTCTGCATTGAAACCAGTCAATCAATCACTGTCTGACTCTTCTTTATACTTGGCTCTAATAGCTTGGCCGTTCTGAAGAGGCATCTCTTCATAGTCGCTCCTGTGAAACAGACACGTGTTGTAATTTCTGAACATACAACAGTTCAGATAGCAAGCTGAAAATAAAGAGGAAGGTTCTAAACCACATTGAGGCATCAAACTGTTACTTGGGTAAGAAGCTGGTGTCTGTTTTTCTTCCTTGTGGGAGCCATGAACAACACATGATTTTCCTTTAGAGGATGATGCATAATAAGTTATTCCAACGAAAGCCATTTTTCACACAGAATAGCAGGAAGCAAGCTGGCACTACCACTACTCATCTAACTAACCAAAGGCAAGCTATCCCAGCATGAACTTGTTCAGGCTACTGAACAAGTTACTTGTTCAGGTTACCAACAGGTTAGTGTTGGTCCCATCCTCACTGTTCCAGCCACTTCAGTGTCTTTGGTGAGGGGTGAAAACATCACGGGTGTATTTCATGTCCAGCACAGACACCTGATTGCGATGGGTCTCAAGTGCTACTGTAATTCTCATATTACATAAAATCATCCAAGTCAAGGAAGTTTTGCTAGACTTGATTATTCTTCATTCAGTAAGTGCTGGAGACTTAAAAAGTGACCCTGTCCTTCCCTGAATCATTTACATATGAGATGGCTCTTTGCTAATTCCATCTGACTTCTGCAGTCCTTCCCAGTGTAAAAAGGAAGCCCTTTCCCTTCACAGCTCTTACTGCCTTCACTCCATGATCTACCAGCACCATAATACTTTCTTACCTGTTTGTATCACTGCCATGGCAATCCCTTTTAGAAACCAAAAAAAAGAAAAAAACATGCATTCTCATTGTATTTCTGTTTCAGAAAAGGCTATACTTCTATTCTTCAGGCAGAAAACTTTCACTAACAAACCCTTCACTTAATTAATATGTAAAAGAATATTGCAAAAATAACACACCAGAAGTAACTCTCCATAGGTATTTTTAAATCTTACCCATAAATCACATCATCATCTGAATCATTCAGCATAGAAAAAGCAGGATTGTCTTTCAACTGTGATTCTGGAAAACACAAATAAGGGTTAATTTAGTGTGTTAAATAAATGTGACTGTAGTGCTAACTCGACATTGTAGCAACAGACACAACAACTTCCAAGGCAGTCAAAACCACAGTTCAGCAAAACTATATGTAAACAGGAATTCTCTCCTTTAAATTCACTACCGCTCAGCCACATAATTATAGTGTTCTTAAGGGTTAAGGAGACAACACAATCTCATTTTTAGATAAATATTCTGCATGTTGTCTAAGTTCATTTCCTCCCCTGTGCAATTTCCCATGTCATATTTCAACCTGCACATAAATTGATTATTCTTAATCAAAATTTCATATGTATTTAAAAGCACAGACTTCTTGATTATTTCTAAACTAAAAATATAGTAGACCAAAGTTGGAATTCCTTGACTGCAAGTCAGTGATTATCCAGTTATTCTCTATCCTTAAAAGAGAGGAAGGAAAAACTTGTACCTTTATGGTGAGATGAAAAGAAACACATACTTTCCAATTGCTATTTATGACCATTTCCTCTAGCTTGTTTTAAGGGCTTACTTTCTTGCATAATCTGTGCTGCTTAGCTGCAGTTCATAGTTATATGCAAGTAAAATTCAATCTAGCAATTTGCCATAGCAACTTTTTCCTGGCAGCATTTTACCTTCTGCTGTCTGCAAACAAATACTTCTGCAACCCAACAGAAGGCTTCCAACTTTATCTGCATCCAGCCAGCTCTTTTTCCATTCTGAATGGAAAAATAGCATTTTTCTGGAACAGTTTTCTTCATCTCAACTCTAAATTAGAGAAAGGACGAGCTCCATTCTTTAGTGCCTTCCCCCTGCATGCTCTCAGCATACACAATACGATTGGACAGGTTGATAGATAATCTCAGCTAGGCCTCCTTTCCCATGAAAGGCTGGGCCACACCATCTTTCCAGGTCTATTCCAAACTGGGCTCTTCTATGCTTCTGTACCTTGAACAGAATGCTTAAAGCAGACAATGTACTCAGTAAAAATATTTATTTTAATGATCTTTATCTTTTAGTGAGGCAAATGCTTTATAATCATTATGTAAGTCAGACTGTATTCTTTATATCAACAATGCAAAACCAGAACTGCCACTGACTCAATCCTTTGTCCCTCCTTACATGGGCCCTGTACAGCCCCCCCTGCCCATAAGAAGTTCTCCAAAATTTCTCCCATATTAGAGATCAGTTTCATTCCTACTTTTCCAACAGCACTTGGATTTCAGAGTCCAGTTTGCCAGCATGGCAGTGTATTAACTTGCATTAGAACAAAGTACAAATGAAGTGATGCTGTTCCTTAAGGGCTGTCTGTGAGTCACTTCAAAGGTTGGTGCATTACATGCAAACATCATACTGACTGTAAACTTGTTCTAGGCGCACAAGAATTCAAGCCCAGCTAATCAGTTGATTACATTTTATGTGTTCCTTCATATTTCCAGTACTGATTTGCTCAGGAGCAGTGAGTGCAGCTCTGGCTTACGTTAACTCAATGCAAACCAGAACAGTAATGAGACAACCAGAATACAAAGACATTGCACAGCATCTGCTAATAGGGCAGCTCTTGTCATCCACATTTGCCAGACAATGGCTCACACTTACCATACAGTGCATTCTTCGAGGGGGAATACACAAAGGCTAATGTGTAGAGATAAAAGTTCAATAACCCATAAAATGATAAGAATTCTGCTGGTAGTAAGTGTTAAGGATATTGCTCAATATAGTTCCATACATATTAACTTTGGAACAAGACCCAACCCATACACAGGCTGTTTCAATGGAAAGAATGTTTACCTCACTCAAG
Organism: Passer domesticus; assembly: GCF_036417665.1. NCBI lineage: Eukaryota > Metazoa > Chordata > Aves > Passeriformes > Passeridae > Passer > Passer domesticus. The sequence goes on along the minus strand of NC_087476.1, from coordinate 61,564,817 downwards.
TTTGTGTGCATGAGTGGCTAAACAAAACTGCATGTTTTAAACTCAATGACAACTAATGTACTCAAGCTATTTCAAGGTAAAGCTCCCACTAAAAGCAGAGCTTTAACACAAGTAACATTTGCAGAGATACAGTGCTCTCTTGAGCAGTGGAGTCTTTGGTCAATCAAATAGTTCTGCCTTGAATGCTGAAAGAAAGCAGAGTAAGTTGGGTGTTCAGGTGGGTTTGGTTTGGTTTATTTTTTAAAGTTCTTCCTTGGCACAGTGTTGAAGAAGGAAGGAGAAAGGACATGTGGATAGAACTCCGAAGATGGTTTCTTGCCATTGTTTTAGGTGAACACTAAAGGTTTTATATATTGTTTTCTCCTACCTCCCAACTCATATCTAAGCTAATCAGCAACCAGAGCAGCTGCAGTCACACAGAGCAAGGATCTCATAGTTCAGGGCAGGAATGCAGGTCACAATCCTGCTGGCAAAAGACACCAGAAACAGTCTCTCAAGCCAATTAAATTCTCTGTTGTCACTTATCACATATAGACCAATACACAAATGCATTTTCAGTGACATCCAAACGATTAATGTCTCATATTTTAATACGCCCCATGACAGCTGCTAAGTATAGAGCAAACAACTGAGGCAGCAAATACAGCCAAATTTGCCATAATATCTCATTAAAATTAGTTAAGATATGCATAAGGTACACATATCTAAGACTTCATTCCTCTTGGAGAGTATGACAAGCAGTTGTGATGTGCCTGTGATGTGGACACACTAAACTCAGATAACTTTTATGAAGAGCCATTGCAAAATGCTGACAGGAAATCCTAAACAAAACAGAGTCAACTATAAGAGTCCACCTAGAAGTCAAAGGTCTCAGTCTTAGACACATCATTTTAAAGCACCTTCTGCATGAAAACAGATTAACATTCCTACTTGAGCAGTATCACAACAAAAGGATATAGTTCTGATAATGAGTTGACAGCTCAGCAACAAAGTTGTCCTGTAGAACTTGTGCTCCAAAGCGTAGGTAGAGTATAACAATGCTGTGGGGAAAAAAATAAAGCATATAGGTGTACTGTGTCCTTAGGCTGCAAAATTGAAATAGCAGGTTGATAGAAGAGTATATGAGAGGGTAATTATGTTAACATGCAGACCATTTATTTTAAAATACATTTGCTTAGCTAGTTCTAAATTAAGAATGATTCTTTTGTGATTAAAAGTTACCACTCAGCTGAGAAAAGCAGAAATGCTCAGATTTCATCTACTACAGACAATCCAATAGTCAACAGTTATTTGAAATAACAGCTTGATGTAGGGAAAACAGATTTTAACAGTAATGTAAGAAATTAACAGTAAACTTCTGCTTTGACTAAGTGAAGCCTACAAAGCTCCAGAAGAGCCCTGCCAAGTGAACTTCTAAAGCTTGTGCATTGCCAGGTAATCAAAATAAAAGAAAGTTAGCTCAAAAAGCCTCAAGAAGGGTTAAAAAATTAAGAAATGCTTGCCATCACAATAATATTAAAAGGCATTCTTCAGTTTCATTGACTAACCTATTACAACACAATGTATTCAAAGACCTGAAAAAAAGGTTAGAAAAGTTGGAGTAGTGACAAATGTACTTCGAAAAGCCTTACCTAATGACAAGCACTACAAAGGTTAATGCAGTCAAGAATTTTAACCTGAGATCTGAAAAAGATTGAGAAAAGTTGTTAGCAGTGAATTTACACCTACATCTAGGAGAAGCAAGTGTATTTTGGAAGAATCAAAAGAAGTACTCCTTACCAACATAAGGCATGTTTCGAAGTTCTGAGCATGCCCTCACTATCAGGAACAAAAGGTAGAGAATGTATGTGGTTGCCACCACAAGGAAGAAGATTTTCATTCCCTATAAGGAAAGTGTTAAGTTTTATTATTCAGTAAGATTTCATCTATTCCTTCTTCTGCCAATAAAAATAATTAGTTTCCAAAAGCACAACACAGAATGGTCAATTTATACAGGGAAAGTAGGCTCATGAAACACGGATGGTGATACATTCAGGGAGGTTTTTGGGGAATGTAAAGAAATGATGCTTAATAGGAACCAGGATTTTGTTAACTGAGTTCCGAGTTGGCTGAATCTCAATAATTCTCTAAAAACACAGCTCCCAAGAACAATACAAGGACCCATGTACATCAAATCTTCCTTTACAACAAGAAAATCTGAAATTTACTAGAGTAGGGGACCTTGGCAGAAATTAAGACGTACAAAACTGAACACCAGACTAAAAATTTTTTCTTTCAATCCCAACGAACTTGTGGTGTTTAGTCTATAGATTGGCAAGACAATTTAATTTTCTCAATAGGACAGCTATCAATACGGTCTATTCATGATCAAAAATGAAGTACTCTAGTCAGAATAAGACTGCCTGAGCAGCATTTTCTAAAGTTTTCTAAACTTTGTTATACATTTTTATAAAAGAACAGGCCTGTATCTCCTTATATTGCCTAACTGTACCTGACAATTGGACAGCAAGAAGTAATTTTTTACTTACCTGGAAATTACCTGTGTCAACCCTGTATTGATAGGTAGGGTCATGTACTTCATTCACACTACAAAAGATTCAAAATTAGAAAGTGGTATTAAAAATGCACAATTCCAGACAAGGTTAAAAAGACATGCTGACCAAGAAACCCACTCACAAAGAAAAGGCTTAAGGTTATTATGTGTAGCTTATAACAAAAGAGTTTGGCTGTGTAAGTTGGTGCAATGCCATTAATTCCAATGGAGTCATGTCAATTTACCATATACAGCAAACTAAATTTGCAGAAATATGGAGGATTTAAATTGGGATCATGTCTAATCTCCCCACTTGTTTTTTAGAAAATATGTATCATGTCAATTCCTACAAGCCTTCAGGATTCCTACAAGTCTTCACAATTCAGTGTCTACATTTTATCCTTAGAAAATTGTGGCAAGAAGCCTTCCCTCATAGCAATTTTACTAACAACATGAGCATTTCCTGCAACTGCACTGCTTTCAGTAATGTACAATGGCAAGGAGAAAGTTAGAAGGCATCTTCCTTCTGAGAGATAAAATAAGGGACAAACACTTGAGACCAAAACAGTATGAAACTACAAATGTACTAAAATGGATGAAGTTTTCTGGGTGGGGAAGAGTGACACCTTTATGTTAACACAACAAACTGGAAAAAAGGGAGAACCACTAAACCAAGCAAAATAATGGAGTTCTGAGTAAGGACAGCATAGCTTGACTAAGCCATGTGAGTACCAGTTGTGCAGGTTTAATAGTCAAGAAAGTCTGGTCAAAGTATGTCATAATTAGCCAGAGAGAAACTGATGCTTCAGCTACTAAATGCTAATTGAGCCATAGCACTAGAGTGATTCCTGTAGGGAGCCATAACACACTGACAAAGGAGAATGATTTCTAGATCACACTCAGATTTATGAAATTGTTTACTGCTAGGTTGTCCATGGAGAACTGTTTTCAAATCAGTCACAATCTGCAGAACAGAAAGATGTAGAATTTGAACTCCATTCCTGTATCACAATCCGAGTATTAAGAAACAGATACCACTAGGTACACACAATCTTCTCATTGGTGAACACTCTCAGCTCATACTTGTGAAATACATTTTAAATTACTTACGTTTGCCATATTCCCAGAGTAACAGAGGCCAGCCACAGCAGTCCAACAATAAAGAATTTGGGCAGATAGAAAGTTAAGCACTTTCTTTCCCCCTGTTAAGAGAACAATAATGTGGTGAAAGTGTGAACCCACACCTGAGATTTTTTTCATTCTTGACAGAATAAAATAACTATCATCTTTGTTTTACTCAACATGAACTGGATTAAGAGACTCATCTTTTGCATTTTTACCCTGCACAAGTGACTAGAGAAGACATTATATTGTATCATCATTTGTGTGAATAAGATGAAGTAGAGTTGGAGCATCCTATTTATAAGGTCCCACATATTTCACTGATAATGCAAATACAGGCATAGGCTCCAGAACTCCTATTTCTCTTATGTAGCATTTTGAAGTAGTTGAAAAAACCAATCAACTACCACATACAACATCAAAACCCTTCAAGCAAGAATGAAGCATAATGGCATCATAATTCTGACGACTGTCCCATCTATTGCATTTAGGCTTGGTTGACTCAAAATAATCTACATCACCATAAATCATTCTAACTGCAAAGCTTCATATGACACATTGTACTTTATGAATAAATGTTTGTTTTGTAAGAATTGGATTTCGTTTCTGTCACCTTTTGAGAGAACTGAACAAAACAAGCCCTGTCTCCTCAGTAAGCAGAAGATACTGCTGCATCTCTTACCTGCACTCTTATACCATGGTAAACACAAAGCCAGAACAACAACAATGCACACAGAAACAGCGACTGGAACAGATCATCCAGCATTCCAGGAAACCAGCTGTTCACCAGAAAAGAAAGGGGGAAAAATGGATCTGTAACAAAACAAAAAAAAAGGTTAAACAGAGAGAAAAAAACCCTTTCAGTATGAAAAGTAAAAAAGAATCTAACTTCAGCAGAACAAAAAAAAAAGCCTGTATTTTTCAAATTACCCCAGTAAATGAAACTGGAGCTTCTTTTATTTTAAATAAATTAACAAAGAAAACGGTGCCTCCAGCAGCAATCCACTCTGTTGTAGGAATAATATTGAATGGTTGCCAACATTTCTAGAAGATTTCAGGTTTTATTAGACTTTCTACTAAACCACTGTTAATGGTGACAACCTAAAAATTATCATATAATGACTAAGATGCAAATATTCTTTTGGTACTGCTAGAAAGTGCTAGAATTTGCTCTGTTTTACTGGACTAAAAGTAGCCTCCATTTTTAACTGAAGTGTGAATATCTGAAAAATGAAGATAGCAGACAAACAGAAATTGAAAGGTTAAGTATGGCAGGCACCTATTCCAATCAGAGTTTTAAATAAATACTTGACATCCATGTGACTGAGAAGAACAAAATCCACCCACTCATTATGCCCTTGAATTTGCTACACTTGGAAAGGGCTGGTGTTTTTTAAATTTAGTTTTCTGAAGCTTTATAAACAACTGCTTATAAGTTGAAGGAGAAATTCCATTTTGCCTTCTCTTTTTGTCTTTTCTTTTCCTGCTTCTATTTTAAAAAGGTGCCTTTCCAAAAATTCAAGGATACAAGTACCATTGTAAAGTAGTAAGAGAGGAAGTAGGATGGACATCCATTTCTGTTCAATACCCCAGTCTCTCATGGAGAATTTCCGCAGGGAATGTGCAAAGAGACACTATAAAACAACAACAACAACAATTTGTAATGAAGGAATACAGCCTCCAATGGTTTAACCAGAGCTAAGAGAGAACACAGGACACTGCAAAGGCTACTTCATGAGGCCTTTGCCACTGAGCACACTGTAAAATGGGCACCAGGTCTCCTAGTTTCTATTTCAGGTTTGTTCGCTGACCCCAATGCAAATGACTTCATTCCTCAAACAAACTGGGAAGTAAACCAGCCAGTACCTGAAAACCAACAATGTGTGAAAAAAAAGATAAGATGTCGCCTCATTGTGTACTGGTAACACGCTATCAACGACTTGAACTCACTTTTTTAAAAAGCAGATTGCATTTTATATTCACAATTGCCTGAGCAACCTCATCTGCAAGAAAAATGCTGTGGAAGCGTGCAGTATTTTGGCATCCCTACTTTGAAAATTCAGGATTTTAGATTTTATGTTGGCTTTTTTTTACAAACATTTCTTTTCCAGAAGTCAAGACAGGTTAGAGAGGAGACATCATCTAAATCATAGCATAATTTAGGTTGTAAGGGACCTCTGGAGGTCATCTGGCCCATGCTCACATGCAAGGCAGTGATAACTTTAATGTTGGATCAAGGTCACACAGCCCACATTCTGGCCATCTCATTCCTGAGCCTACCTACACTGCAAAATAATACTTTTCTTTAGTATCTCATCACAACTTCCTTTGTCTAAGTAATTTTTTTCTGTTTAATCCAAACCCAGAGTTTAGAAAAACAAGTTTTCCCATTTATCCTATTTTCTTAATGTCCCTTCAATACCACTTGTACAAACATAAAAGCAGCAACTACATAAGTATTTCAGAAACATTTTTACACCCCTTCAGTGACATGTCAACTTTGCTGCCTGGGGTTAAATTCCTAACCACAGCATTAGAGAGCACTGTTATCAGCTGCCTACATAATAAACTCCAGAAAAGCTGCAAAAAAATCTTACCGTGACCATAAAAGTAAGAACCACAAAGACAAATCGGAACCATATTTCCACTTGTGAAAAGGTTGGATTATAGGTCTTCCACTACAAGAGAATAGAAGAGCCTGATGAGGAGTATTTTGACAAACTACATATGACAACAATAATTAGCACTTTATTGCAGATACTGAAAAGTTCGGTGGCTTTTCAAAATTTAAAGGTATAACCAAATTCCACTGTGTCATCATAGAAAAATAAAGACAAATTTGTAATCATAGGACTATCTGATAAAAAGATAAGAAAAGCAGCCTAATAGCCTTGCTTCTCTTTTATCCTGCCACTTCCTAACATACTGCTGTCCTATGTTAAAGCACTCTCAGGACAAATAAGATAGTCTTCATTGATCTCAACTGCACTTTCAATCAAAGTCTGAATGCCAATAAATGAGTAAATCCGGTGTGTTGTTCTGTACTACCAAGGTCAGATGCACAAATTGATTATGGAGAAGTCAGAAAGGTACAGGGGCACTTCCTGTAAGGAGTCTGTTTTCTTAAAGCTTACTCACTTGTCTCAGAAGTTAAAAAAGAGAAAATCATGTAAAGGAAGGATAAGTAGCTTACCAGAAACACAGAAATCTTTATATAGATTAAGGGGGAAAGCATCCTTCTTCTACTCTAATTATTAGAAGGCATAAACATTAATTATAACATGTCAGTTTACATAAGCTCAGCTCTGTTGACAATTTATCTCATACCTGGCACGCTTCTGAAGCCATTTTTGAAAAGTAAGCTCCCTGGCACAACACATGCTCTGCTCATCTGAACAAGCTTTACCTTTCAATGTATTAAATCTGTCAACCACTGTCTTGTTTTTTAAACTGTAAATGTAGAATGAAAATTATATGTAGAGAAACCTATTATACAAAAGGCAATCCATTGATTTCAACTGAGATCACCATAAACAATTTAATAATTAAATAAATATGACAATTTTAGTTGCTGCGGGAAAGTTTGCGTTGAAGTTTTTTTGGGATTACATGCAGGTCTCCCTTAAAGGCAGACTGCAAAGGAAGATAAAAAACTGTACAACTATAAATGCCCCAATACTATGCTCTGTTTGAAATCTGGAACTAAATAAAGGGTTTGCAAGCCTAGGGTGCTTTTCCCCTTAGAGCTTATTTTTAATTATGTGCTTTATGCACTGGAGTATTAAAAATATTAATATTTATTAAGTTCATTTGGTATATTAAAAATATTTTTTCTTTACAGTAAGATTTTTGGTTGCTACCTGCTCTGACACAGTGAATGCTGTATACAGGTAAATATACAAGAGGAACCTGTGTTATAAACCTGGTTTAGTTCCCTTTTCTCCCAATGCAAATGTTTCTAAATTTCTTTCTGGAGTCAATCAATACACATTATATAAGTGCATTATAAGCAATCTTTAGCACTATTAACTGAGATAGTTATTCCACTGGAGATCATTTGAGTGAATTATTTTAGTAACCTGCTTGTGTTAGCTGAAAAAACCCAATTATCTTCCTCATAAGCACAGTGCTCCTCAAAAAAAAATCTCTTAATTTTCCTTTGAGTTAGCTAAACCTTCCCAGTTCACACTTTTATGAAGTCTGGAAAATTTTGCTAATTCACATACACATCCTGGGGAGGCTGAAAAAAAAATACCATCCTGCAGACAAGCAGCATCTCTATAAGCAAATGCAGAAAACTGGATGTTCTAATCTAGCTTGCCTATTACAAAAAATATCTCCCAGCACTCAGACTAAACTTATCTATTACAGAATACAGCAGCAGTAGTTCTGAGAGAATTTTTTTTTCCTTTTAGAGTTAAAAAAATTGGTCCAGACCCTTATCAACAGTAAATGCTATAATAGCTCTGACATCAGTAGTGACAGAAAAAAATATTATTCTGCATTTTTTTAATCTTCAAAAATACGATACTTTTTTGTTGCAGTTAAAGCACACTTCTACAGCACTAAAGAGACTTCTTTTACTAGACTAAACCTTTATACTCACTGTGAAAGTAATATTCTGGATGGTGTATGTTAACTTGTTCAGATCTTCAAAGCTTACAAATATGTTGTACTGAGTGTAGTTCAGGTAGCCCAGGTGAGCAACAATGATTTCACTGCATTTCTGGGAACACACACAAAGAACAAAACATAGAAGTCTTCAAATTATTCCAGAATATGCACTGTTAGTATAGGTCAGAGAATTTATTCCTAAATGGCCCAATATTGATTATATTTATTATATATTTCACCAGTCTCAGTAAGTCTAATCAAGACTTTCTTGAAAGATACCAGAGGGAGCAGAAGAAACTGCTGAAGTCAGTCACGTGGATCAGTGGCTGAACAATAAACAGTGCCAGCTTTTCACCTGAGCCAGTGACAGCAACTGCTTGCAGCAGCAGGATGGAATGAAATAGCTCTGTCACTAACTCAAGCTGGTGAGATGGGGCTACCTTGTAGTAACTCATTTAAAAAGTTAACAGGACAAAAGAGAAAAGCCAAGTATATTCCTCTCTTGGCTGTGTAATTAAATCTAATGGAGCACTTCTAATTAATTTCTGCAAACTTCATAGATATGTTCATATATCTATATAAAAAGAAAACACTTGATTAACTATATATGCTTATCATAAAAAACTTCAGCTATGTCCCTCCTAAAGGATTTGCATCTGGAGAAGCTGTTTTGAATGTCTTTAAGCTTAAAAATTTCAGTGAAAATTACATTAGCATCTCCAAATGTTTCTTCACACTGGCAAAAAATGTGGCTTTTCAGAACACAACTGCCAGCTGATTTCAAGCAGATTCTGCAAGGTGTTGGAGAAGAATTTTTTTCTCCTCTGGAACCCCATATCAAATCTTCTGCTAACAACTTCCCTTTCTTCAGTACTGCTAAACCTGTTTAGGTGACTGAACAGGACCCACTGCTTTACTGACAAAGAGCAACTCTAACAAGAAAGAGGGGTCTTTAACAGGCAATAGACACAAGTCACAGAAGTAAACAGAAAAATGATGGACAGGAAGGTGTCTTGTCAGCATTACTGCCTCCATTGCCATTATAAATAAAACTGTCCTGGAGAGTCTTTCCTGAGACATGTTTAACAGGTCCATTCTTATTCTTATTGTTTAACAGGTGCATTCAATGTAAAGTAGGATGCACACAGATTTAAAGCAAATGCACTACATCAGAGTTTTGTTTAAGCAAGTGCATACTTGTGCACAGCTGAGTAACCTCGTCCGATTGTGAACTTGGTTGTTAACGTATGGTGTGCTTCCATCCTTCACCACTCCCAGGACTCTCACTGTCATAGTCACATTCTTCTTGAGGGATACTGGAATTAAAACAGAAAGCATTAATCTATTGCTACATACAGAAATTAAATCTCAAATAGAGTTCCAAAACTGTTTAAAACACATATTCTATCCAAATACTACTCAGACTAACCCAGTTACACATTACTGGAGTAGGGTACAGTATTTTTATACACAGGCAGTAAATCTCAAACCCTGTACTGAGTCTTGACAGATTAACAATTAATAATACAGTATTTCTCACATATATACAGGGAAGCTGTACTGAAAAATCAATATAATTACAATCTACACATCTAATTTCCCCCAAAATGAAGAAGGAAATACACAGATTATCTAGATACTATGGTTTTCACAAAAAATAGCAAACAACTTGTCCCCTACTCCTGTTGCTTACAATTCGATCAGTCCATGCTTTTACCAAGGGAGGCGGGTGAGGTGGAAGAAAAGTGTATCAGGGGAAAAACCAAAACCCACGAACCACAGCCAGAAAGCAACAGGATCATGTGTGTGACAGATGCAATTAAAGGTACAATAGACAGGTTGCTATAGCAGTTTCCAGAGAATTAGGCCAGATTCTCACCATCATGCTGATCCAGTTCAACCACACAGGTCAGCCACAGCTGCTGGTTGTAAGTTGACAGTGGTGGTGAACTTAAATTAAAGGGCTTCAGCTGTAAAAAACCCCACAAGGTTAGCACCAGGCTTTTCACTGTTACATGACATATCTGTAGTTACAACAATGAAAGGCATGTTAATTATCTTTGTGACAATGTTTTTCAGAAGAGATTTGTATGTGCTACTCTGTGGACAGCGTGATAAGCAGCTCACACAGAAGTCTTCCACAGAAGTAGCTTGAACAGCACATGTATTTTGCAAAGCACTGAAGTAAGGAAAGGTACAACTACCTAAACTTTATAAAAGCAGCAGCAATAAAACAGAAAAGTTCAGATGTGGAAAACAAAATCCTGAGGCCTAGCCTGAATAAAAGAAATAATTTTTAGCACTTTACATCAAAAGTCAGATTTGCGGGCCTTCATCTGCTACAAAGTTTTAAGATTGTTAAACTATAATTACAAAAAAGCCCTATTTTCCACAAGGTTTTCTAAAACTTCCACATTCAGTTCAAAAGAATGACAGGTATCATTAACAAATAAAACCTACACACAGGAAAGACTTCTCTGATTTGAAATTAAGATGTGCTTGAAAAACAATAAAACCCACCCACAGTACTGCATCAATCCAAATACAAATAGGTGACTGGTAGAGTAAAAAAAAAAAGTGTCCCAGTGTATTTAAAGGAAATGCCATTTGAGAAAAAAACCACAACAAAACCTTTTTAGCCCTTTCCCAAAATTACTTTAAATATTTGTTTGACAAACAAAAATGCAAGAACTGAGAACCAAAATATGAAAGCACTTGAGAATATGTGAATGTTCCTCTTAGGAAGCCAGATGCCATGTCTTGGTCACATGACAGTGAACAATTAACAAGAAATATTTCTTTACAGATGATAGAATGGGAAATCACAAGAGGGATAGCATTAGTTGCCACTGAGTGCATTGTTTTTCAATTGTTTTTCAACGCATATTCTCAGTTTCTGTTTCTGAACCCTCTGCAAGAATCTCCAACACTAATTCACCAGGGAAAAACTCACGTGCTTCTTTATCAGAAACCTCTGTGCAGAAACACCCCAGAAATCTCTACCTGACCTGCTCACAACAGTAAGAGACCAGGAATTGCTGCTGGGCTATTCATGAAGTAACACAGTGGTAGTACAATATTGCATGTTCAGCTTCAAACTGGAAAGCACCACTAAGACATTCTGCAGTAAAAGTTTAAATATTTAAAATAACCAGGGGGAAGGAGAGAAATGTTTAACATTACTAACATCAAAAAAGCCATTCATATAATCCAACAATATTTATTAACTCTTACCTTTAGGCTGTTATTTAAGTCAGTTCTTGCTACAGAAGTTTCAATTACATTAGGACCTACACAATATATAAGAAGGAAGAAAGAATATAATATTGAAGTATACGTACAAGTGATGATGTAAATATAGGTTGTCAAAAGACTGTACAAAATACCACCTGCAAAGCAGGTAAATAGTATTCCACTTTCCAGATGTTTCAGATAAAGGGTAAAGTACTTGGATATTTCAATATAATTTACAAATTTTACCTTCATGTTCCTTTAAGCATCTCTGACATGGTATTTCTATGCATTATTAAATAAAGTAAATTATAAATCAAGAACTCCACATCAAAAGCCCTGAATGTGTACTCCAAACTACTACAATTTTAGTAGTTGTTTTTTATTCATATCTCTATCTATCTGTATCTCTCTATATATGTATATGTATCTCCCAGGATTTTATGGGAATGCAGTCATGAAAGCACTCAGTTACAGAACCCCCTTGTTTAATAAGATGAGGCTGCTGAGGGCCATATCCAGTTAAGTCTTTAACATCTTTAAGGACAGAGACTCCCACAACCTGTCTGGGAAACCTGTTCCAGTATTTAACTCCCATTACAGTAAGAAAAATTTCCTAATACCTAACTGGAATTTCTTGTGCTCCAGTTTGTGTTGCACCTCTGAGAAAAGCCCCATCTTCTTTGTAACCCCTGATAAGGTGGTTCCAGAGAGTGGTACAATTTCCCTTTAGGCTCGCAAGAGCATAGGGCACTGAGATCAAGAGGAATATGTGTTTGTGTTTTTATGTACACAAAACATGAAAGGACTAAACCAGGAAAGTGACAGGGAAGAGCAGGAAATCATCTGTGTCTATACAGCAGGTTGTGAACACACACAGAGAAGATGTCTGGCAGGCAGGCACATAAGCAAGACATATAAACCTGTATTTGGGCCAGGAAGATCCCTCTGTCCAAATGGTCTCTCCCTGTGTCTGGCAATTGGTCTGGCAATTTAAAGGAATTTTCTAAATCTCAAAATATGCTCTTTCAATCACAAACTCAGTATTATAAAAATTATGCAAGAAAAGCAGTTTCTCACACAGACCAAACATTTCAAAGTTAGTACAAAGAAAGAAGAGAAATGAAGGAAGTTTACAAATGAGCAGCATAGGATCACTCTGTCCAAGACAGGTTAGCTGTCATGACAGCTCTAAACATGCAGCACTGCTGGGGCTGCTACAACCACTCTAGTAACAATACTAACCTTACAGTCTTAAAGGGAAAATTAAGAATTTCAGCCATCACAGCCAGAACTTCATATTAGAATTGCAGTGGAACATCACTAACAGCCACCACTATAAAGTCAGTTCTGTATCAGTCTTTTCAGCTCTCAAGTACATATAAACCAGATTTTTGAAAGGCATTTTTTGCTTTAAAAAACAAAACTGATTTTCAGTAGGTGTTCATAGTTGGTAAGTCATCATACATCAGTAATTGAGTCTTGACAAAACAACTGGAATTAGCCTTTTTTAAGGGTTTTTATTTTTTTGATTGGAAGATATGAACCAATATTGGGACAAAGAAATCACAGTGAAAGCTCTTAAGAACAGCAACCAAACAAATAATGAAGCTCCAGTGCTATAACTGCTTCCTCTCTAGGAAGCAATATATAAAGCTGTGGCTGCATCACTAACAAATGGAGACTAATTTAAAAGTTACTGGTTTTCTTTTAGTCTTGCTCACTTAACATAATAACAGATAAAGACAAAGAACTATCCTGAGCTGATGAACTGCACAGCTACAGAAAATGAGTTCTGCACCTTGGATTTTCTTTGAATTTGTCTCACCCCAAAGATAACACAGACCCATTATGAAAAGAGAAAGAAAGTGATTGCAACTTGGAGAAAACTCCAAATAAGTCTGTTTTGGGTTACAAGAGCTGTAGGAGCAGCATCCGTCTCTGATCAAACTATATTGATTTCTCAGATGAAAATCAAGACTTCTGCCAGGCTTCCCAAACTGCAGGTATAGATGTTGAGTGTGGGCAATGGCACATTTGAGTAGCACAGAAAATATGGATATATCTCCCATACTTTCATTTACTTAGTGGGTTTGGTGAGCTTTTCTCAGACTGTACCCTTTAATGAGGGAGAATTCTGTTGTTAGGGCCCCTCCTTCTATTCACAGGAAGCAAGCAGCTGTCAACAAAAGCTGTGAGGAATATCACAGTAATTGTTCAGTGGATCTCCACCCAAGGTAAACAGCATTCTTTTAAAAACATTTAAGTTATAATAATGAACCCATCTATCCAGCAAACGAGTCTTACAAGGACAGGAATCCCACAGCCATGCCAGTTCCTGAAGGGGATCACAGGCAAGGCCTGGGACCACAGCATGGTACAGATGACCAAGTGCTGCTTGCAGCAGCCAAGTCCCCTGGGCCAAAGGTAACCATACCACCAGATTACTCTGCATGCAGACACAATACTCCAGCACAGCTCCCTCTCAGGTTCTGCTACTGATTAGGAAAAAAATCACTCAGTTTTCTCTTCCAGGAGCATTCCCTAGTCTTACATAAAACAACTTTTTTCATTTCTTGCAGCCTGGCAGTGTAAGTACACAACTACAAATATTGTTCAATTTTAAAGCCAATAGCCCAGTTACACCAAATTAAATAATTAATCCCCCCCCACCTTTAACATAAAATGCACTTTTGCAAATGTGTTGATGCAGTATTTTAGTGGCCAAATATGCCTTTCAGCATCCTTCAGCAAGTCACAGGAATATCAGCGGTTAACCTTTATGAACTGAAAGCCAATTTAGATCTTTGGCTGTTAGAATAAATCAAACAGCAGGAAAGAAGATTTTATTTCACAGACAAATTTTATTATTGAAGGCTATTATGAAAAATGTACTGCCTACAAGGCACAGATGGGTATAAAAAGCCCAAACAGCTGCCTTCAATTAACCCACCCTTCTTTCCAAGTCAGGCAGGACTGGATAGCTCTGAGGTCTGGGAGCCCTTCTCACTCTGAAGGAGGTGAAGGACAGGGCAGAGGTGGAGAAAACCCAACATGTCCAAAAGTGTCAGAGAGGGACACAGGGGAACACACTGGACATGCCAAGTGATGTGGAAGTCAGCAGTAAAGTAGAGGAAGATGGTAACAACCTAAAGTAATTACTATATAGGGGTGGGTTCTTAATGAGTTCCAGTCACTTTCCTTCTCCCTGTCACTTCTGTATCAATAAAGCTCTTCTGACAGCAGAGCATCAGTATATTTAACACTGCTAGGAGAGCACACTGGCTTTTTTTTTCAAGTATGTTTTAGCCCTGGAAAAGCCCTCTGGCATGAAATAAAGAAGGCCCCCTGCTTTTCAACTCCCTAGTGACACTGCATCTTTGTTGCCCAGACTACCACAAATCTCTCTGATCTCCAGGATGAGTACCCAGGCTTTATGTGCTTAGCCTCCCAGGTCATGTCAGGACTCTCACAAAGATCTCTGAAACCAGAGACCTAAACTCATATATGTTTGACAAGTGAAGTTCATATTTTTACACTAAAATATTTGGTATTTATGTAGCATCTATCACCCAAACATTTAGAAGGTTTTACAAACAGTTATCAGTTTCCTCACAGGAAATCAAGTATTAGCACTACCACTTTACATATAGAAATACAAAGAAAAACAATTAATGCAGCAGTCTGATGAAAAACTATGTTGCAATGAAGCTACTTGTTTCATTTTATTGACTCTCCCCTGCTGCAAAGCAGTTGCAAATACCAAGTCTTTGTAGGTATTACTTCTGTGAAAAAGTGAGATGGAAGAAAAACTTCCCTGTCCCTGTAAAGACAAAGGCTTCCTCTGACATCTCAGGGGCAGTAAGCTCATTAGCATTTAAATACATCTGTAAACACCAACAAAGTATAATGAGAACTGTAATCTTTTAAAAAGAGAACATCCTTACCTGCTATTCCTATGAAGACTGTCAGACCAAAACAAATAAAGAATACTACAAAGACCAGAACAAAGTGCCTTTTGGACAGTGTATACAATCGCATTGGGGCCAGCCTACAGGAAGCAAAAGAAACCACAGAATTAGTGTCTGTCATTTTTCTAAAGGGGCACAAAATAAACCCCATTCATTCTTCAACAAAGAAAATTAAACCAAATGCTGAAGTAACATGTAACATTTAGAAAAAAGGTATTAATGCTGCTTCATAGAGCAAAGATAACAGGAATTATTAAACACATGTATGCATGCACACATCTGTGCTCCAAAATGTATTAATTTTGCCTTATTTTTAATGTTAGGGTTTTCTACTGTCCTAACACTTGTGCAACAGAAAGCATTTCCTAAAGGGAGAAAAAGTTCTTTTTGTTATTTCATACATCAATAACTTAAACATCCAAGACCCTATGTCTCCTGCAATGAGAGCTTAATCTAAAGGGACAGACATCACCAACAGCTTGGATACCTGCACAGGACCTTGATGAATTCTCTGTACCCTATAAATATGCTTCAACCTAGCAGGATCACCCCTAACAAGGAGTAGGGCAGACTGCTAGATGTGCATGCTCAGGCTCTGAACTCTTGTCTGAGCTCCAGCAAAGCTTGGTATATAAAAACCTGAACTCAAGTTTGCTATTGGACACCTACATACAAATACACACACAAGCAATGACATCTCCTGCACTATGCCTTGGTGGTTATCATTAGGATAAAGACAAAATGGGAGCAGGGGTGTGGGTGTGCATTGAAAATACCAACTGCATTCCCTGGAAAACAGGTAACTCCCAGTTCTGTTAGCCTAAGGGAAATATGATCAAAAAACTAATCTTCCGTAAGGTGGACAAACCCGCCATGTTTCAGAGTATTGCACACATTTCCTCTTGAGATACACCATAACTGAGCCACCACATACCTGACTTTCTACTGCTGTTCCAGGAGATATGATCATAGCAATCTGCACAGTTCATATGGGAAAGCTTGCAGAACTGGGGGGGCTGATGGGCTGGTTGTGGTGTTTTTCAATAAATTTGTATGAGTACCATCATGGAAAGAAATAAAACCTTAATACTTTAATTACAGCACTCCCTTTTAGCTTGGAATAAAACTTCTTTCTTCTTTTCACCAGCTGAATGGTGCTCTTACTGGTTCACCACATTAACAAAGAATTGCAGAAGAGGTGGTGAAATCCTCCCCATAAACCCAGCCTGAACTCTGGGAACAGGTACCACTTGCTGCATGCATGGCAGCCCTTAAAGCAAGGCAAACAACTCACTTAAAACCAGTGAAAGGATTTAATAACAACAACCTATGTTTTCTTTGAGAATCACTGCATTTTCACCAAATAAAGCACTACCAAAACCAATCTGAATTATTTCTTTACTGTAAAGTTTGAGAGATCCAAACCTTAATTTATTAAGGCAGAAAGGAGGTGGGGAAGGGAGGAAAACCCCACAGAAGTAAGGAGAACTGCACGCCAGTAGCTGCAAATGTTACAAGCCTGCACAAACTGGCTGTGCAGGACTGCAGGCACAGCACCTGCAAAACACTTGCCACACACCTTCACACACAGCAGAAACTTTGCATCAGTGCAGGGGTCAGAACAGCTGACTGTACAGCCAAAAAAGGCAAAGCATACATGAAATGACCAAGTAATTACCATATAAGCAATATCAGATCACCACACAGAAGCCTCACAGACAAATAGGGTTTTAAGCTGACTTTTTAAAATGCCAATTAATAGAAGCATTTCAAACCAGAACTTGTCTGCTCAACTTTTGCAGGGATGTAACTGCAGTATTTTTCTTATATCAATGTCTTAAAACCTCTGCCTTCAGGCACTTAAACCATGTTAAAGCTATTAAATCCATACCAGTTCTAAAACAACTAAGGTGCATGTTTCCATCAGCTCCAGGGGCTTCTTCAGTTCCAGACATGACCTGGTATTCCCTGTCTACCTGAGTGCACCAAGTATGGGTTATTATCTTGAGATACCAAAGTATTAATTGTAACAAGAAAATCCCTGATACATAAAAGCAGTACATAAAATGTGGACATGCCTAAATTAACTGTAAGAGTTCAGGTGGATACCAAATGCTTCATGGCAGAGCACATACTGAGGATCTCTCCACACAGGAAAGTCCATGGCTTGAGCATAGCTGACAAGTGGGCATCCACTTGACAGCTACAGGCTGATGCAGGACACTTCTGACTTGCTGTGCGTGTTCTTGGCTCTTTTGTTAAGTTTCCTAATTTCAAAGTTTTTGCAGACGTTTCAAAATGCATGATGTGGACATGAAAAGCAGCTCCCTCTCCACACTCCTTACAGGAAAGCCACCAGTTCCTCACCCAGCCAAGAGTGTCACAACCACTGGCAATCAGCACCTTGGTTTACTCATAAGCCAGAGTAGATGTGCTTGTGAGCTTTTGAAGAAACACGTTCCAGACGTTGGCTCATTCTTTATTCCAGCTGTGCTCCAGATGCTGCAACACCTAGGAATGGGTAAGTGCACAGCTACCTACCAGCAGGGATGCTGCAGCCAGCCTAGAGTGGAGACACAGAGAGCAGGGACACACCCCATGGTGCTCTCCTCTCTTCACACCTGTACTCCTCAAGTCCCATTCAAGCCACTGACTGAATGTGCTGCTTTAGAGGTCTGCAAGGCAACACAGACACTTGCAGGTAAGAACTCAGCCAAATCTTAACTGCACTTCCCATGGGGCACACCACAAAATTACAGCATTCCCATCGGGTGAGGCACGCTCCACTGCCCCTCGCCGCAGCCGCAGAACTTCCTTGTGCAGGTTTAAGTGCCTCACTGCACCTATCACCAGCTGACACACAAAGCAGGCAAAATCACCTTCCCATGAGTTCATTGTTTAACACCTGCCTTCTGGAAAGAGATGATGTAAAGTTTATGAATATATGCAAGTGCAAGTTGGTGATGCCTCACTGACAGGCTGTATCTTACATTTGAAATGCCCAAGAAAGAATGAAATGTTGGAAATACATTTATAGGAAAATCAGAAAAGATTACTGCCTCTGGATACACCTGTTCAAACAAGTAAAGAACTCTGCTTTGCTTTACCAAGCAAAGTGGAAGATACTTTAATCAGCCCAACCACAGCAGTCCAAAGCTCAGGACTAGGCATCCAGCTGTCTGCAGGTCTTTCAGGCAGCTTTTACCACCTACACTCAGCTTTACCCTAATTCAGAGTGGTTTATAATTAACTTATGTCTGAAACTGACTGCAAAGGAGGAGAAAACACTGAGATACAAGCAGAAAAATAGTGTACTTACACACCTCAGATAGCAGTCAGTAAAACTAAACTGCTCTAGTGCAGCCTGTGACAGAGTTAACCTTGGAAACACACACTCATAACTACTGCAGTCTTTCAGCAGCCATTCATACATGAGACATAAAGGTGGGTTACATTGTGCTTTTGGAGTAAAGCTTTGTCTCAAAAGGGTCAGCAAAACACCTCTCAGGATATTCCTCATCTTCAATCACTACTCATGACTGCACAACAAAGTCTTTAATGAAGACCATCATGAAAAACAGAGCCTGTTATATAACAGTTTTCACTAAAGACTGACTTTAAAGAAGGAAAAGCTGTGGTGAAACTGAGATTAAGCAGTAGGTAGGTACAGAGTCAATATTAAAATCAGAAACAGCTCGCTTTTATGCACAGCAGCTTTTCTGAAATCCTAGCCTCAACATCTTTGCCTCCAACTGCTCTTCCCTATTTTAGGCTCACTCCCAAATAGAACCATCAAACCCACTTTGATTTGAATAATTATATATTCTACCTACGTTGACAGTACTGGGACTATCCACACACTCTGCATTTGCTCATGGTTTAAATACGTTGCCTGCTTTGGTGTCCCTCAGAAGACCTTGAATTTCTTCTTGCAAATGTATTCCACAAGGCTTGATAGCTAATGAGGCAGCACACGACTGCACAAAAGAGGCATAAAATTAACATTGTCAGTACTATACAGAACTGCTACATGACAGCTGACAGATAAACACGGCTATGCTTTACCTCTGTATGCGTGCACGGGGTGGGTTTGGTTTTTTAGTTGTTGATCGTTGTATTCATTTAAGTATGAATAATTAATCACAGCTATCGGCTCTGTCCATGCCAGGAAATATCCGGGAAAACAAGTTTTTCCTTTTCCCTTCAACAAACAATCTGAGAGTGAAGATACCGGGCGTGGAGGGAGGTTTTATTGGCTATGTAAAAGGCAAACTCACAGCATTCACCTAAAGAAAGGGACAGACACCCTCGGGGCTCTGAGCGGCGAACACAACCTCACAAACACTCATTTAACCCTCGGCGAGCTGCTTCCCTTAACGAGGACAGCACGCATAAACTGAATTAAATCGCCCACAGAGGCGGAGGGTCTCCCTCCCCGGGCAGTCCCGTCAGGACACAATCCCGCGCCACGTGCGGCAGGGCTGACCCTGCCCGCGCGGGCAGCCTGCGCCAGACGGCCAATGACCGCGGCGCCTCCCAGCCTGCCCGTTCCGTGATTGTCACCGACAGCACTCGGCTCCCCGCTCAGAGCCGGCAGTCCGTTCTCCCGGACCCGGACCCGGACCCGGAGCCGAGCGAGCCGGCGCCCCTCAGGCCCGCGCCCCCCGCGCCCCGCCCCCACTCACGGCTCCATCGCGGCGCCGCGCGCGCGCCGCCCGCACCTCCGCCGCGCGCCGCCGTGGCACCGCCGGCGCCGCGCGCCGCCTTCCGCGTGCGTCACCGCGCGGCCGCCACGCGGCCCCGCACACGTCACGGGCTCCGCCGCGCCCCGGCCGCGGGGGAGCTGCCGGGGAGGGGCGGGGGAGCAGCTACGGCGAGCCCGAGGGGACACGGGCCCCGGGGGACACGGGCCCGCGCTCCGCCGGGGCTGCGGGAGGGACCCCTCGGGAGGGACCCCTCGGGAGGGACCCCTCGGGAGGGACCCCTCGGGAGGGAGTGCGGCACCGCTGATCTTTGGTGAGCCGGCTTGCAGCGCCGGCACACGGCTGGTCCTGGCCTGCCCAGCGCTGCGGGCTCAAAATCGCAGTAACACACAATCAGGGAACAAGCTAGTTTGGAAGAGATCCCCAAGATCACCGAGCCCAACCTGTGACCTGACACCACCGTGTCTGCTGCAGCATGGCACGGAGTGCCACGTCAGTCTTTCCTTAAGCACCTGTAAAGATGGTGACTTCACCGCCTCCCTGGACAGCCCGTTCCAATACCTAATCACCCTTTCTGTGAAAAAAATCCTCCTGATGTCCAACCTGAACCTCTGGTGCAGCGCGAAGCCGTTTCCTCTTGTCCTGTGGCTGGTTCCCCGGGAGAACAGACCAACCCCCGCCTGGCTGCAGCCTCCTGTCTGGGGGCTGCAGAGCCATGAGGCCTGCCCGAGCCTCCTCCTCTCCAGGCTAAACACCCCCAGCTCCCTCAGCTGCTCCTCACAGCACTTGTGCTCCAGACCCTTCCCCAGCTCCGTTGCCCTTTCCTGGACACGCTCCAGCCCCTCAATGTCCTTCCTGTAGTGAGGGGCCCAGAGCTGAGCACAGGATTTGAGGCGCAGCCTCACCAGTGCTGAGTACAGGGGGACAATCCCTGCCCTGCTCCTGCTGGCCACATCACTGCTGATCCAGGCTGGGATGCCATCGGCCTTCTTGGCCACCTGGGCACAGCTGGCTCATGTTCAGCTGCCACAGGTCCTTTCCACAGCCTCCACAGGTCCTTTCCCACTTCCCAGCTACTCTTCTCCCAGCCTACAGCACTGCATGGAGTTGTGGCCAAAGTGTAGAGCCCAGCGTTTGGTGTTGAACCTCATACTGTTGGTTATGAGGCCAAACATGTAATTGTGTCAGGGTAACAGCAGTATTTTCCACATTTCCAGTGCGCTTTGTCAGCTGGTGCTGTAGCAGTAGCAACCACAGGTTGCAAAGGGAAATTAAACTGTATAAACAGAAAATACTTAGGACAGAGAAGTGGTTCTGAATCCAGTCTAAACCCGTCCATTTTAGGCAAAAGGCACAGTGTGACATATCCATGCTGAGCACGCACATGTTTAGTGCCACCTGGGTCATGAACGATTTTTTTTCCCAGCTCTTTCAGTGGAATTAAAAGGCTGTCACTGCAGTCATCTGCACAAAGCTTTGTGGCATTCAAAGGATGTGACTGATGTGTCGTGTTTGCAGAGAATTCAGTCAGCTCACGAGCAACAGAAATTAAATCCTAGGAGTAAGCGACTACTTTAAACACACTATGTAATAAAAATCTCTACTTCACACCCAACAGTGTTCTGTTCTTGCACAATGTTAAGATAAAGTTGGATTTCTGTTCTGAATTTCTGTTAAATGTCCTAAGACTGGGTAACAAAGATTGACAACCTGGGTAGTGATGGTAAAGAGTAGGAAGGTATAAGGGTTAGACAAACTATGTTTTGTACTCATTTTTGATAGCTCTAACATCTGCTCATAGAAAGGCAGCACTGCAGTTACTAAAACGTGGGAATAGCTGATGTGAAGTCTTGAATAAAATTCAGAGTAACTGCCTGGCTTTGGTGTTTGTCATATACAGAAGGCAGAGCCACTTTGGGATGACCCCCATAGAAATGCTTAGATAGATCAGTCAACGAATAATTTAAAAATTATCTCTTCAACAGTTAAATAACCTCATTAAAAGCTTACTTAGATGATACAATGGTCTTATTGCATTTCCTTTTTAAAAGTCCTTAGGATTAATAATATTATTCCTTTTATTCCATTACTCTGGGGCCAGTTATGTCATTACTTGACATATGTCATTACTTGACCTGTGGGGCCCAGTATACCACTCTTGTGTAACACCACTAAACCTAAAAACATGCTGGGAATTAATTCAGTCATTGATGCTGGTATTTATCCCATCAGTGATTTACAGCACTGATGATCACTTAGTAATCTCATAAAAATAGCTGCATTGAGAAATACGTAGTACCAATTGATGAAGAAAAGGTGTCCACGCATTTTAAATCAATGAGAGTTTAAACTGTAGACAAGAATTAACTGGGGGAAAGAAAATAAAGCTTTGAGTAATCAGGACAACTTAACAAAGTTGTCTGCTCAGAACAAGTTATCATCACTGCCAAGCCACAACTGGCCATTAGGTCGTGGATGACTATGACATGCATTGTGTTGCATTCAGCACACTTCAGGCTTCTCCTACAAGTTCTCCCTGACCAGAAATAATGGAATGGTGTTTACCGTGTCTGTGACCATTTCCAGTGTTCTGGGAAGCATGGTTGTGGAGTTACAACTCTCTGTAGTTACACTTCTATTTATGTGCACACAACTGAGCTGTTCCAAACACTGCTCCAATCCCTCTGGCACTCAGGTGTCTCACTAACGTGAATTCATTATCCTCAAACCAAAACTACGTTCTTCTCATTGAGTAGGTAGGAAACTTGAAGCACAAAGAGACTGAGCCTTGCCAAAAGTCACTTTGAGAACTGTGTGGGTGGCAGAGCTTGAAATCCAGCTCACTTCAATTAGCCGTGGGACCACATTTCTCTTTGCCATCTACCAGCTTACAAAGGGTTGTGAATACACTGTAAACGTGTACATTTCATGCTATTTTTGTGAAAATTTTGGCACTGAGTTCACAAACTAAACACCTGGAAGGAAGACACTGTGAAACTCCTCTCTCTTCACAGAGTCAGTCAGTCTCACTCTGCTTCTTCCAAGCAGGTGCCACTCAGTGCCTTGTCTGACCTGCTCTGGGATGAAATAGTGCGGGAAGCTGCTGCCTGCCTCATCGGCTGTAGGAGCTGGACAGTGTGTGATGAATGAGGCTTGCAAGAGAAGGCAGACTGAGCTACCAAGAGGAGGCTGAGTGCTCACTCAGCTGGGATTCTACTTAAACCGAGCACCTTAGCACTAAAGCTGGACTTTCATGGCCAGTTTACACTTTCATGGCTCACAGCTACAGAGTCACATCTTCAGTGACAACAGGAGAAATCCAGCCTCTCTCTAGCTAGAGCTCTTTCAATTTTGCCAGCACTCATGTTAGTGCAGTGCAGTGGTGAATCAAAAAATGGAAATAATCTGAGTTAAAGGTCACTTAGGAATCAGTTGCTCAGTCAGTGTGCAGATAAAGGATTAATTGTGGTCAGATGAGGAAAGAGCAGAAATGTGTGACCAGGGAAATAGAGCTAGGATGGCTTTTTCCAGCCACAGAGCCAGCTAATGGCAGCTTAAAGCAATCAAGAAGCTACAGTGTTAGTCTCATCCTCCTCTCTCTGTTTCAAGCCTTCTGGCCCTAGCTGTATACTTCTCCTTGAGGCCATTCAGGTCCTTCCAGTTGTCAGGACCCTAAAAGAACAAGAGAAGGGTACCAGCTGTGGCTCCAAGCAGCCACTGAAGATCCTGCCTGGGTCAAGGCTGAAGGCAGCATGAACCTTCCAGGAATTTGCCTGCAGATGTCCAACAAGGTCTTGCTGACCCCACAGCTTCTCACAGACTTGCACTTTAGCCCTGGTAGAAGATGTATATTGGTGTGAAGAAATGTATATTTTATCACAACAGCCTTCTCCAGCAACTTCAGGTTTCTCCTCAGAAGCACATAGGTACCAATTCTCTAAGGAAAAATGAACAGCTTCTCTTTATTGCTGAGTCAAATTATATGGTATTCTCTGGTCTTTTTGCCAGAGGAGCAGAACCACAGTCAGTGAAATTTTCCCACATGGTTTGAAGATTGTCTGTGTAACATCAAGCATTAATTAAAGCTGCAAGTTAAAAAATACTTTTTGTGATGTCCTATATATAGTCTTTTCCTTTTGATGTACAAAATGTCATATTATTACATGAAAGGAGTTTAAAGTTTATCCCTTGTGTAAAGCAGGGCAGATTGAAGGGCATTTATCTCAGTCTCTGAGTATTATTAGTAAATTCAGCATCAACACTGTGCTTCCCTGTATAAGCTGATTGGCCAGTGGGACATGTTCATTAACCTAGAAATTGATTTTTCAGGAATGCCATGTTGCAGTTATGCAACTCTGATGTCAGACCACAATTTGGCCACCCTTCTGCTCTCTCCTGTCTATCAGACAGACACTTCAATTCCTGTGAAAATGTTTCCAGCAAGCTGAACTCTTCAACACCAGCTAGGTGATAGAGTTATGAAATTCCCACTGAAAAATATCTGTCAGCTAATTGGGAAGCCTGGTGTCTTCTGATAGGCTTTGATATCTCACTGCTAGCATGTCAAAGAGATAAAAATGTGTTTTAGTAACACTAAGCTGTTTTCATACCAATAGTCTACTCAAAATGGCTTAGAGAAGCAGGGGAGTTGTCATCTGCTGTCAGAGCAGTAAGTCTCTACACTGCATCCCAGAGTGTGCTCATTTATAACCTGACCAAATATCCTGAGTAAAAAAAAGTGGGACAAGAGGATCAAAAATCTAATTCTCCTTCCTGTAAGTGGGAGTTGCCTGTAAGAAGAATGCATGGTAGCATCAAGGAGCCCTCCTCCACAGAAGGAATCTAAAAAGCAAGGTGTCATTGCTACATCCATCCACACTGCTGAAAGGAAACACTGGCCAGAGCAGCAGGTATGCAGTGGCAGTAGCAGAAACTCACTTTACACCAGGTCACTTAGGTTAATATCTTGGGAATGCAGAGAATTACTAGCATGGCTTGCAAGTCAGGAAGTATTATTTCCAGAGTCCATTGTTACTCCATTTCATTCTAGATGATCAGCAGCTGATACCTCTTGGGAGTATTGTCACTGAAGAAAGGGCAATCTAGCACTAGCTCTGCAAGCTCATTTGATTCACTGAGGTAGCTTCTTTTCAATGCAGAAAGTCCCTCCATACAGTCTTAAGGTCATAAAAATGAATGAATAATAGTTTATCTTGGAGAGCTCAAGATTTTTCTAGAAACAAAGCTGAACAAATGCCTCTCCCAGAACCTCTTATTTGTTAATTCAACAAGTTAATGTCTCCCCCCTTTCTCAATTCTAGTGCCAATATTCCTTATTGCACTGCCAGATGCACACAGGTACATTTCCATCACTCCTTATCACCTCCCATGGCTTCTCACACCACACTCCTCAAGTGTAAGGAGCCACTGTTTTGCCAGGAAAGACCATGGTTTTATTAGACTCTGCCAAGCTGTCAGGCAGTGTTTACAAGCTCTGTGACTCTTTGATGTTGTGAATAATGAGACAAATGCAATCTAATGGACCACCTGCCCCTTCACTGGGAAAAACCACATTCTGGAGTCAAATCACTTAAGCAGAACAGCTGGGGTGCTGTGCAGAAGCAGACTGCCCAGATGCACAGTAAAATAGAGCTGAAAGAGACCTTGCAAGGTACCTCATCTTTCCCTCTGTCTTAGGACAGCATCTGCCAGATCTAAGACTTTCCTGGCATGTGTTTGTCAAAAGTCTTTAAAACCCTCCAGTGATGGAGATGCTGGAATCTCTCTGGCTAATCTTTTCTTGTAGTGTTTTGCCATCCTTCCCATTCAGATTTTTTTTCTTGATGTCTAACAAGAGCTTTTATTACTTCAGTTAGCATTACTCTGTAATGTTTTGTCTAAGATGAACGTGAAGTTTCTCTTT
Organism: Passer domesticus; assembly: GCF_036417665.1. Classification (NCBI taxonomy): domain Eukaryota; kingdom Metazoa; phylum Chordata; class Aves; order Passeriformes; family Passeridae; genus Passer; species Passer domesticus. Next base: position 61,538,720 of record NC_087476.1, on the reverse strand, counting down.
ACAGAAATTCCTATTCCTCCAACTTCAATGTTTGTTCTTTTGGGGGAGTAATCTCAAATTTTCCTCAAAGCTATGCTTTCAAGACTTTTGATTATCCAGATCCCTGTCTTATCCTCTCTTCCATCCGCAGGCCCTTGAAATGTGGTGTTCAGAATTGGATATAGCTTACACCAAGGTCTGGAGTGTTGACTAACGTAGGTGATGTAACTCAGGTCTTATGCTTCTGCTGTACATTTATCTTTTTCATGTGTATAAGACAATGTCTTATATTTTATAAAAGATTACAATTTCTATACCCTTTTAAGACAAAAATGTCATATAACTGTTCCTCAACTTGTACTTGCATAGCTGAACAGCATCCATTCTCTGCATAGCTCCTAGCACCTGTTTCTCCTGATGTTCATTCTAGCTTTTTGGAAACTTCCTCCAATTCAAAAATTCCTTTCATTTATAACCAAAGCATCCAACACCCTTGGAGCCCTTCCTAGCCTTGTGTAATCTCAAACGATCCATCCTCTCCAGCCATCACTTGTCAGTCGCGGAAACAGCACACGAGGCAAGGCTCTGAAGAAATGTGGTTGTACCCACGCATTGTATCTGTCCCTTCTGACCTCAACCTTTGCCCACCACTCTCATTTTCCTGATCTATTCTTACCCTGCTCCAGGATTGTTTTGCCTCTAGAACACATCCTCGCTTGCCATGGCAGTGCAAAAGCCGTGGCAGGGAGGGACGCAGACGGAAGTTGCCTGTGTGCGGGTGTTACAGGTGGGGCAGGGAGAGAGGCGAGCGGCTGTCCGAGCGGGGCGCTGCCGGAGCGCATCCCGGCCGAGCAGCGGCCCCGCGGGACCCGGGCGCTCGGCCGGGGCTCCTGGTGTGATGATGCCCGGCACCCACCCCCGCTCGCCCCCGAGACGCCCCGATCCCGGCCGGAGCCGCGCCCGGCGTACCGGTAGTAGCGATCATCCTTGTAGGGCGTCAGGTCCTCCTGGATCTCCCGGTACGTCTCCCGCACCCGCCGGCAGAAGCGCTTGACCTCGCCGCACAGCGGGCTGCCGAAGGCGGCGAAGTCCGCCTCCATGCCGCCCACGCCGCCGCCTCAGGGCCCGCGCTCCGCCATGGAGCCCCGCCGGAGCCCGCGCGGCGCTGGAGCCGCAGCGGCGGCGGCGGATGCGGGGGGAGCGGATACAGGAGCGGGGGATGCAGGAATGGGGGAGGCAGGGAAGGGGCCGAATGCAGGGGCCACCGATGCAGGGGCGGGAGATGCAGGGATAGGGATGCGGGAATGGGGGATGCAGCAGCAGCAGCAGCGGATGCAGGGGCGGAGGATGCAGGGCGGGCTCTCGGCGCACGGCCCGCACCCTCGGGGGCGGCGGGAGCCGCTTCAGCACCACGGAGAGGGGCGGCCGGTGCCGGGAAGTAAGCAACGAGCTCTCAATCTCTCTTTTGGTTTTTCTTTGTTGTTTTTTTTTTTCCCTTTTTTTTTTCTTTTATGAGACTGTTTTGTTCTCAAAAGCACACCAGCTCTATGTAAAATAAATGCCCTGATTTTTATTGCTTCTTTTCCCCAACGTAGCAGGTATGTAAAAGAAACCCTATGCTAAATCCACTTTTCATGCATGGTCGTGACACTGTAAATGGTCCAAAACGAAGAATGACGCTGTTTACATTGTCTAAATCCAGAAACTCGGAACTGAACTCTAGTCAGTTTATAGAGCACCATGCTAGCTTCATTCATATTAAACTTTGCGTCATAAACAAATTCACATTTAAACTCGTTTAAATTATTCAATCAGTTGAAGCCTTAATTTCTACTAACTAATGTCAGTGATGATATCCATATTAAAAGCAAAAATTCCTCTTGATATATTACTCTTGATATGCAATCATTGTGTCTAGAAGGTATAAATATAGAAGTCTTCTGTACTGCTCCTCTCATGTAAGTATCTTCCCTGATGACATTCAGGAAGCTGGGCTGGGTTATTTGCCAGCCTTGCCCTTAGTCTGTATTTTAACACGTACTAAGACTGGAACATTCATTTTTACTTAAATTGATCTCTCACAAATGTTGCTGGCAAGAGGTTACTCCTGGTGGTGCAGTGGGAGAGGGGCAGACAACTCATCTTCCCCAGCAGGTGGGGGAGAAAGGAAGGTTCATCTCTGACCAAGAATTTCTATTTTCTACCTATGAATATTTCTAAGCTTGAGAAGACATAGCACAGGATAAAATCCACGTGCACATTTAAGCCAGAGAAAAAAGGGTTTTCTGGTTGGTTTGTTCATTTTTTGAGGGCCCAGAGCAGCATCATTCCAGACACACAATGTTCTTTGTTGTGCTGAACATCATCCAGGCTGGCTTCCAGTGGTGTTTGTCTCCCTACACCTCAAATGCCATGGGAGGGTTCCACACCTTCTGTGGCAGGTTACTCACAGAGAAGGTGTTAGCATTGACCACATATTAACCCACCAACTTCTGCTATCAAAAAAACCAAACAGCATTTCAACCAACAAATACCAGCTATTATGGGATTAAAATTAGGCTTGTGAATAGCAAAACTTGTGGGAAGACACAAGCAACTGTATATTCACATTGTGGTCCACATTAAACACTCAAAAGACTCTAAAGAGGTCAAGAATGCATTTTGAATCTCCACAACACTTCAATACATTGACAAAACAAGCAGTACTCGGGGCTGTATGCAATTCCTAAGTAACATTTTTAAGGTAAAAAAAAATTGGCTTACATCCAAACCTTTTCATCAAAGAAGTTTCAGGTTTCCTCATTTTAGTAAACAAGAGAAGCATTAAAACATATTTTTAATATTGAACAAACACTATTAAAACTGCCAATATTTTCTTTTGTGAAGATCTGATATCTGATGAATTTCAGCTTGCTGCTCACTTACCCAGCCCTGCAGACCTAACAGATCATGCTTCTCCCATGACTGGGTGTCTGTCTTTCCTGTCCAGTGCAGTCACAGCACAGACTGGCCTGTGTTTGAAATGTGTTTGGTTCTGCAGGAAGCACAACTTAAGCAAAAGCAAAGGGAGGCCAAGGTTTCATAGACAGCTTTGCAAATAAGGTGCAAGAGTAACCAGCAGATAACCAGCACTGGGGCATGACTTACCCTGCTCATTTCAGGGCACCTCATCTCATCTATCCAAGCACAGCACCTTCTGTGTCAGCCTGATTTTGCTGATTTTCACAGCACGTGATAAAAAAGGGGCAGCATCAAAACGCACCTAAGAACAAACCGATCTAAAGTGCTGCTGAGAGTCTGACAAATCTCAGTCAGAATTCAAGCATCTGGAACTCAATTCATCCCCTGAGTGCTTCTGGACTTCATGAGGGAGAGAAAAGCCCCAAGAGTCTAAGACTAAGATGTAACCAAACTCAACATCTGCACTGCATCGTATCACATAACCTGGAAAGAGTTTATTTTTGAGGGTGGAGCTTATCAGAAATCCCCCTTCTCATTTTCTTCCTGGTTCCCCCCCTGTGTATAGTGAGCCTTTTCCATCATCAGCCACATGCATTATACTGTGGTAGTGGTTAAATACAAAGCTTAGCAATCCATGGAAAAGCACCAGGGTTATTACTCTGCACTCTTTCAGAAGAAATAGCAGCTGGTGCTGAGAAGTTAAGGGAATAAATGCTGCCAACTTAAGTCTTCTTCTTTCCCTTTTTTTTTTTTTTTTTTTCTTTTTTTTTTTTTTTATTCTAGTAAAGGAACAAACCCCTCAAACAAACAGAAGTCTTCCTGCATAACAAACACTTTCTCCCTCAAAACTGTTTTGAGACAGAGAAAGGCAGTAGTGGCAGCTGCTGGCTGAAAGGAGCAACTGCCTTTTTCCTTCCACATGGAATTAAGGATGGGCACATCAGATGACACAGAAACAGCACACATCTGCATTGACTGCCAAGATAAGGGAACCCGTGCTGCTGTTACACAGCTTCGTTTGTGCCCGAGTCTCACCACATACGGGCATTGTCACTGAGTATCCCCAAGGCACAGAGTCGAAACCATACTGAGCCCCACAGAAAACTTGGGACTTTGGTCCACCCGCCCTGTTATTCACTGCTGCCTTTACTCTGGAAGAGTAAACCCTTGCCTTGTCAGGCCATCATGGCTTGACTGCCTTCTCCTGCCAGAGAACTGCTTTGTCACAGCTAACAGCGATGTGACGATGACGTGACTCAAGTGTTGTCACGCAGCCCTTGCTGTGCACGAAGAGGATGGCAGCAGCGTGCTGGGGACAGAAAGGTGACGTTGCTCGGCAGGAGGGCGGTGTTCACTGCGATGCAAAGCTTCTCGTTTCTTTGAAGAGGTGGCACAGAAGCACAGCTGAGACAGCCCATGACAGATCACCCACAACAAATCATCTCTGAGCTGACAGCGGCTTTGGAGCCGCAGCTGCTCTTGTCATGGCTGGGAGGAATAAAGCTCTACACAGCTGGCTGCAGCTGGCAGGCCTGACCCTCACAGCAGCAGCAAGAAACACTCATCGCTCTCTCCCTGTCTCTTTGGAGATGAACCTTCCCTGCATCTGTCCTGCTTTGAAGAGATGTGAGGACAAGAAAATAAAATAAGATTTAAAATCTCTTTTGATCAAAATTGAAGAAGAATCTCTTGTGATGTGATTTCAAGGAAGACAACGAGGAATGCTGATCACACCTGCTCATGCTCTGTGTCCCTCTTGGTATGGGCTGCTTTTCTCTCGACTGTCACTTGAGAGCAATGGGAAGATTGAAATGGGAGCATGACTAAATTGCCTGTCCTATATATAAATTAACATTTTATATGGTGTTTCACTCTGATTACTGGCTTTCAAATGCCAACTGCACTTGGAATAATAATTACCAGTGGCATTTATTAACTTAAATATCCCACTGGTATTAAAAGGAATATGACTTAGGGAAATCAAAACTCAACAACTTGTGACATCTAGATAACAACTAGTGAAGACTTTAGAGCAAGCATTTTTTTTTTAACTGCAGTGACTGGTATTTTAGTTATCTTAATTTATTAAATAGATCACCATTTTACTTTTCAGTTCTCACACAGCATATAGCTGCACACATATTTCAAAGAAAATTTTAAACACAATATTCAAACTACATAGATGTATTTTTCTAAAATGTTTCACAATGTTTGAGAAAATACATGTAATGACACATCCAGCAGTTTTACTATGCCTATTTTAGGCAGCACACCTTTGTTTGGATTTTGAGATGCCTATTCCTCTTCCTTTGAAATTCATGTCTCTTGTGAGAAACAGTCTTATCTCTCAAGAATAATTAGGATTGACTAACAATCATGCAAATTTTATAATCTCAGACTAAAAAATGTGTGGTGGGTTGACCCTGGATGAGCAGTAAAACTCCCACCCAATTGCTTGCTCACTCCTACTCCATTCCCTGAAACCAGCTGGATAGAGGAGAAAATAAAAAGGACCAGAGTAAACAAGCTCATGATTAGAGATAAAGACAGGGATCCCTGATCAGCTGGGAGAAAACTAGACTTTGCTCAGGGAATTAACTTAATTTATTGTCGATTGAGATAAATGTTTGGGCACTGATTTGGATAACAACAAACAACAGACTTTTGGGGAAGGGGGTGCCTGCCCTACAATGGAGCACCTCCTCCTCCTCCAACCCTGGCATTCCTCTGCTGCTTCTCACTCTTTTTGTCTCCTCTTCTTGCCTGTGCCGTATCCTAAATATGTTTCCACAGAGGTGCCACCAGCTGTGCCCGTGTGTGCTCAGCTGTGCTGGGTCCAATTTGAAGCTGTCTGAAACCATCCTGCAGGGCAGTGCTGGCCCCTTCCCACAGAACCCAGCCCTGCAGCTCCCCTGGCTATCTGCCCCACATTGAGTAGGTCATTATTCAGACAGGAGGTTACATGATACTTTTCCATATCATTCTTCCCTTTCTGAACTCTTGCCTGTACATCTCAAGGGAAGCAATTAAAACTAATGTGGAAATAGCGAAAAGTGACATATTTTGGAAAACTTCTCTCCTTTTAGAAGCTAATTATTGTCTACATATGCAGTCACACATTAATAAATAGTGAGACACTCTAGGTGCTGCTAGATCTAACTAGAAACATGCAGCATCACCAGGGGAGGGCCTCATTCTTTGCTTGGGAGTCTCCTTTCTCCAGTCAGGCATTTCTGCTCTGAACTACAGAGATGAATACCCAGTTATAAATAGCATATGACTTTTTTTTTTTTTTTTACAAAGTAATGGAAAAACTTTAAAAATACAGGGGTTTCAGCATGTGTTTGCAGCCCACTGGAATGAATGAGCTTTTTCTTGTGCAAACCAACAAATGGGTCTCCTCCTCAGCCATTTAAGACCACAGCTAATTTGCAGGACTTGGGCATATTTTTAAGGTCCCAGGCCTGGGAACAGGTGTGGCTAAATCATGAGCCCATGAGAGACAGGGAGCCCTGATCCTCAGGCCCTCATTTCTCCTCCCCTTGTAGGAAAGAAAGAAAACTGGGCATGCAGACAGTGAAAGAGCAGGAGTGTCCTCCAGACAGGCCATCATCTGGCTGTTAGGAGAACCAAGACCCTGCCTGTTCCTCTGGAGACAATCTGCCTTTGGTCATTGCATGTTTCACACATTTACCTCTGTATCTATCCAAATTCATCTAACTGAAGCAGCCTTGTTTGGAACACTTCATAGAATGGAGAATCCACGACTTCTTTGAGCTTGTTCCAGTGTTAACAATTTTCATCATTAATTGTGTCTTGCTTCTTTTTGTACTTGGCTCCAGCCCCCAGACATTACTGCTTGTTGTGCCTTTTCTGCTAAATTAAAGTGCCTTTTGATACTAGTATTTTAATTCAGTTAAGTTTTTTAAGATAGTGAGAATTACTTAATTATGCTTTTCTCTGAAATAAGCTAAGCAGACAGATCTCTTGCTGCGAGGCATTTTCTTCTGTTTTTGAACTACAATTTTTCAACAGTCTCCCTTCTTGTAAGACAACTTAGAAGCCTGGCCAGCAGTAGCAGACCCAGTATTTTATCAGGTGAAATCAATTTCCTCCTCCCACTGCCCTACTTACAGATCTGAGGATTGTACTAGCTCTTTTTGCAGGAAGATCTCAGGATTGCTGAGATCCCCTACTGAGATGCCTGCTTTAACCTGTGCCTCCAAATCAGTTCTGCAGCTCTTAGAGCGAAATTACTGATTTTGAAGATATGGCCACATTCCTTGCTCCTAAATGCATAGCTTTGCATTTGCCTGCATTAGAAATGCATTTTGTTAGCAATGTTTTATTGCCTTGTCCTTAGTGCTATTCACCTTTCTGGCAGTTTTATGCCATGTACAGATTTGATCAACCACAGTGCTGTATCTGCTTTTGAGCCCTCTTTACTGTCAGATCTAGCACTCGTCTCTGCCAAATCGCACCAGAAATGCTCCACTCAGCAAGGATTCCACATTGCAGGCTACTTTGTAAGATGCCTGGTTTCATTCACAATCCATTTAAAGCCCACCTCATTCACATGAGCTATTGCAGATTTCTTTATTTGAAACCCCCATGAAATGCCCTGTGAATGAAATTTTATCTACAAGTTGAGGTAATGACCTCAAACAATAGTGTCAAAGGACACAGTGGGATAAGAACTCTTTTTATTGTTCCAAAACAACATAAAACTACTTTTTCAAGGTTTACCTCCTTATGTTCTAGTTTTCAACTCACTCCCATATAATCCTTATTATTTTGCCCACATGGCTGGTCTACTTCCTGCTGTCTATATTATTTTTCCAAATATTGTTAGCTAAGCATTTTTTCAGGCTCCTAGAATATACCAGACTGTATAAAATACATTAAAACTGCCCACCAGTTGGCTGGAATTCTCAACCTGCTCTGTTCCACTCTTGATGACACACTAGTCCAGTCTCAACTCTTCAAAAAAGATTGAAGCAGGATGAACAGACCCAGATCAGTTCTGGTTACTACTGCAAGTCATTAACTATACTGAGGAATGAGTTTGGCAGGAGACTTAATTTTGTGCTTGTTTTACCCATGCATTTGAGCATAAGAGGAAGGCAGGAGTTAACTGTGCTCAAGTCTAGCAATATGTTCTCCCACAGTAAGTAGTGTGTGATACCATCTTGCATCGCTCAGGGTGACAAAGTAGAGCTGGTGAACTCCCACATTTTTTCTCAAAGTTAGCTCATGTACTTTGTACCTCATGTACTTTGGAGAGAGATGATTTTCTTTAGAGCTAAAACTGCAGGATTGGCTCCAGAATTTTGAATCTCTTGATACACTGCCTAGTGCCTCTGTGCATTTCTTATGTGAGAAAGGAATTTCTTTGGAAGCACTTAATTAGGGGGCTGTACAGTATGATCCAAGCCATAGTAGGATTCCATCCAGTTACTGCTGTCCACAAGAGAGAGCTGAGAAATATTAAAATTACAGTTCTTTGGATCCCAGTTTATACCCAGTCCATGTCCTGGGTACTCCTCTTTGCATCTGTACCATGAGCAATCCAGCATAATAATTTTCTTTCTCACATCTCAGCACTGCTCTCAAGACTCAAAATTCTTTGATGATCCAAGCTGTCTCTTCTGGCTGCCTGTGGGTGTACTGTCTGGTCCCTCAGGGAATTACAATGAGTATTCCTCCCGCTAGTTTGCTGAAACCCACTGCTTTGCAGTCCCATGTGACTTCTGTTGCATCAAGGATCTGTGTCACTTTATGTTGGTGACATACTATAAGACACTGCTGCAGCCTGCAGTTCTCTGATCTCTGGCTTTCCAAAGGTTATGTTCAGCCTCTACTGCTGCAGTCTGTATCTCTGTTCATCACCTGCTCCACAGGAAAGTTCCCTCTCAGTGAATTCTTGCAGGCCCAATGAATTAGGGTGAACTGTCCTGCCTTCAGGTTCCTAACACGGGTGCACCTCAGGAACTGCTGTTTGCTTTGTGGATGTTTTCTCTTCATTCTTGTGGTGTCATGAAAAGCCCCTGCCCACCCTTACCACCCCCCTCCACACCCTTACCATCACCAATAGATCAAACTCCTTTGAGGCTCTCTGGTATGCTCAGTGTAACACAGCTGGAAAGCCAATGCCTTGTGTTGAAGTTGGTTTTATTTTGATTTTTTTGTCCTTTTTGATTGGCTCAATGAATACATCCAGGGAAATAAAGAACAAGGCAATAAAAGGGAAGCTATTAGAATGCAACACTGTGGAGCTGAAAAGCTGGCTTATTCAATCACTCTGAGTCAAGCATAGAAAACTGTAGTTAGAGGGCTTCTCTGTGTCACTGCATTAGAAAAGTCATTGTGAGGAAGCACCTGGGGGGAATATCCAGCTAACGTGGTGAGCTTGCTGTGTGTGAAGCTCCTGGGAGCAGCATTCAGCTCACAGAGTCAATGAACCAAGGTCAGAAAATTCAGATGCTGGAGTCATTTGAAGAAGCTAACTTTAATAATGCTTTTGAAGACATCTGTGTTGCCAGATTTTTTTTTTTTCCAGATCCTACAGCCTTTGGGAGCTTCAAAGTAATGATTAAGCTTTTAAAAATGGTGCCCTGTCTGTTCGCAACATATTTTATGCATTGTAACATTTAAGCTTCACATATTTATCAGTAAAAAATTGATAATTTATATTATTAGAATTACATACATTTACTGTTTAAAAGGATCCTAAACAGACAACACAGCATTTTACCTTAACACGTTTAAAAAATATAATAAACATGTAAGATTCTATTTCAAACAAAATGATTCCCCTGTATTGTTTAAAAATCTCAATGAAATTATGTTATTATTCAATATTTATTTTGATCTTCTGTTAGGCAGCTGGCACCTGCAGAGGGCTGCAGTTTATAGCTCTTTGTTCAAGCAGCAGCATTACCTATTTTGACGTGTGCAATGAGCAGAGACTCCACACCTGACACTAAATGTGACAGGCAGCCATGGTGGGGAGGATCCAAACATCCACTCCCTGTCCACGTCCTTCTGGGTGCCAGTTGCTTGGCCACACCTTACAGAACTGAGTGAGAGGTCTGCACTGTAGGAACTGCCTCCAAATTCCAGTGTAACTTTACACAGTGCATGCCCACAGACAGCAGGGACTACTTCACCCCTTCTGGAAGAAAGGCCAGTACAAGAAACCAAGTGACACCAAGCACTGCCCACCACAGGGTTTCACCTCACCTATGTTTCAAAGACATCTGATGCACTCTCCAGTTCTTGGTACTACACCTGCATGAGTTTTCTGCCTCCCAACTTTTGCTCACTCGCAGCAGTGTTAACAACCCAAACAAGACACAGAGGCTTGTTTCAGATCCACAAACATCAGCCTCAGGAGGGCATTTGTCTTCACAGATGCCTGTGAATCTTGTCCAGGCTTGTGCTTTAATCATCGGGTGTTCTGGCTAAGATAGAAAACTGCTGCATCCCAGGCTAAGTTCAAGCACAAATAAGTCTTCAGTGGTAATTTTGGCTGTTTTGCCATAAATTTGATGAGGATTGGGCTGCTGATGGGATTAAAAACCTTTTTCTATTGCTACACAGTTCTGTTATTTAAATGAACACATGCTTTGCACCCTCTGTTGCATCAATCTGAATGTTTCTCTTTCTTCTGCCATCTTTTGGAAATATCAAACATTCCATGAGTTTTGCAGCTCCATTTGGTTAGTGCTAATGGCTTGATGATGCCAACACTTAGCTATCACTTCATTCTTTGGATTGAATTAATTCTGTAGTTACAGAGACGATGACATCAGCAGGAATCACACTTGTAACAATCCAGTATTGCCAGTGCCTAGATAATACACAGGGAATCCTTCATCTCTGTTGTACAACAATTTGTATTTTTCCTAGGAATTTCCTCAGTGTCCTTTCCCAAGTACTTTTCAACTCCATTCTTTCTGTTGGTCCTTGAATATAATTTATTTTTCTACTTGCATGTCTAGTTATGTTTCTATGCAGCTGAATCATGTCTAAAACAATTCCTCCTGGTATCATTATATTCTTCTTCCTTAACCTTACAGACTTTAATATTTTATCAACAACATCAGAGAGGAAATTGGCTGAGCAGTAAATGGATTAACAGCATCTGCCTCATTCATACCACTGTGCCCTCAAACTTTTCTAGCGAAGTTTTAACACTCACCTAATATTTTGAAGTCATATTTACTAATTGTTCATGAGTTAAGTTAATCAGTTAAATGATGACCGTCAGTTGCACTGTATGATTACTAACTCATTCATATAATTATTGCCTAACTTAAAAATCTTAAAAGCAAATTTCATTGTACATCTTGCTCTTTGAATTTCTTCAGCTGATTACTTCTGTTGCATGCCATACTAGAATTCTTCCAAAAGAATGTAGAGATCCAATTTAAAGACTGATGACTTGACATCATCAGTTCTCAAAATAATGATAATCATCTTTTATTTTGATGAAATTGTTTTCAACTTTGTGTCTTGCACTCAGGAATCCACACATATCCAGCTTTTGGCACATCATAAGTATTGATTTATCTTCATGAATTCAATGTTTTAATCTTTCAGACTACCCAGATGCACATCTAGGATCTTTTCTTCATTGGCTTGCGTGTAACTTCAGAGATGCCAGCAATCTTTCTATGAGGTTGTTAATTTTTATTACCTTTGAACAAATAAGAATTCCACAAGAAGAAATAAATTCCATAAGAAAATACCTTAGGGAATTGCTCTTAGTATGCAACATTTTCTATTTCAGAATATTTAGACCTGAGGCCATCATTCTCACCACCTACCACTGTATTTTGATTCTTTTCACATTTAATATTCACAAAGTAAAAATTTCCAAAAAAAAAGCTTCAGTGGCCACTATCTTTCTAGTGATGATGTCATGGATGACCATCACTGTGGATTTTGCATTGATATATCTGAATACAAATTATTTATGCTCATGATTCAGGAGGTTTTTTTATCCCTACTTGACATTCTACCTCATATGCTACTGGTCCCCCATCCCACATCTTCCCTGACTTTCCAGAAACTTCTCCTTTCTCAGATTTACTGCCTTGCTCTTTGGAGAACTTTTTTGTCATGCACAAACTGCAGTGCTTCTGATGGCAGTGTCTCACTCTGTGTCATTTTTACTCTTGCTTGAGTTTTCCATGATCTCCAAAAGTGGAATCTAATTGTGGATTCTGGCATTTCTCCAGATGATGCTCTCTCAGTTTATGGCCTGAGAGGACAATGCCAGCATTGGGAACTTCTGAAGTTTATAGCAGAACTTCCAGTGTGAATTATATTTGTGCTGTGGGTTTTAGAAAGATGTCTTCTCTCTTTTCACACTTGTATTCTTTTGACACAAATCTACTAAAATTCACAAATCTACCTGTGTATTGTTTAAACTTCAGATAAAATTATCAGTATCATATAAAAAGCAATACTAGCAGTAGGTTTTGAACAAAACTGGAATCTTGGCTTCAGAGACCCTCTAAGCCATACAAATAAAACCTGTTAAAATTACACAAGAAGCCTCAAGTTTATTTACAAACTAGAAGTGACAACATGTGCCATTTGCCACATCAGATGACAGTAGCTGCAACATCAGGTCAAGGACAAAAACCCTAAGGTACGTTCATAGATCTGATGAAAACAAGGATGCTTCTCTCATTAGAAAAATCATAAATGAGACGGAGAAGTCACTTAAAAGTCAAATCAGAGTTACATGACCTCTGCAGATGAGACTCTGCATTTGGTTGCCTCTACACGAGGCAATTAGAAAACTCCATGACATTTAAATCATATTTAGCATCTTCCTTTGGTTGTAACTGCCTTTTACAGACTCTTCTCTAAAATAAATATTTTTTTCAGATTACAAAAAGTTATAAATAGTTAAATGGCTTTGAAAGAAAAAGGAAGAAATTAATCTCACCAAAACTGTGCAACAAAGAGAATGACTAAACACTTGTTTTAAGAGAGAGGACTATTGCCACAGAGAGCAATGAGAAAGGAGAACAAAGAAATGTTACTTCCTGGAGTTCAAATCTAACTTTCCTCCTTATCCATGGGGAAGTGATAAATGGAAGAAAATGTGGAACAGCTGGAAAGGATACAAGTATCAGGAGATGCAACAAAGCAAAACATTCCCCTGGATGAACTGATTTCCCTTTGATCTAACAAAGATTTGAAATTTGTCAGTTTTAAACAGAACAGAAAATGAGGATATGCAATAGACATCTGTAATGGATAGGAGTAAGATGAAAGGTCTGAGATGATTCATGACTGGTATGAAGTGCTCCAGGGTGTTTTGGGTTTTTTTTCCTGATCTTGTACATCTCTCTCACAACTACGTAATTACTTAGCTTCCTATACCATTAAAATTTCATAACGAAAGCTGAGCTGCTTTTGAAAAAATAAGCAGTAAGTAAAGATTGCTATTTTATTATAGACAGTTATTTTGGTAAGAATGCCAATATAAACTGGAATATGTCATTGCTGAGAGAACATCAATAACCTGAGTGAAAAAGCTCCTGATCTAGCCAGTAGTTATTAAATTGTATATACAAACTTAATTACATGTATAGTTGCTGTATTACCAACTTGTCTTTTAAAAGCCCCAGATTAAATATTGTTCCCTCAATGCCTGCACATCCTGATCTCTACAACAGGCAGCAGCAGGCATAAATCACCCTTGTGGTCACTCAACTCACAAAAACAAGATTGTATTATTACCAACAACCACAATCATATAAATAAATGCTATTAGTCCCTCTACAAGGCAAGAAAACAATGACAGGAACCTTCCTAGGGTATTTTCCTAAAGTCTATATTTTCATTTGTTTGCTGCAGCCCCTATTACCCATAAATTTTGCATTAGCATCACCTGCTATTTCCAGGCAGGCACGTTTCAGTACCTGTCTCCCCACAAGCCACCTCCCCAGATCTGTTTGCCTCCTTTCATACCTCCTCTCTCTCCAGAGCCAGTTATAGCTCCAGTGGTCTTCTATTCACATTTCTGCTCTAACACGTGGAGAAGGTGCTGCAACAAGTCTGACGTTTATTTACAAACTGCAAGTGACAACATGTGTTAACTTAGCTGGTTACACCCAGCAGAAAGGGGCATTCCAAAGCCCACCTTCTGGAACAACAAACCAAACTGCACCTGCTCAGCTCCCTTGAGGAAAGCAGATACAGATTGCTACCCTGACTCAATCAATTACCAGTGCTGTAGCTGCCAGAACACCCCCAAATTAACACAAAAAGGGCAGGGAAGCAGAAGATGACTATATTTTAAGTCAATATCCTTCACAAAGAAGGAAAAACCTGAAAACTTCTGGAACCTTGACCTGTGGAAACTGTGTTAATCAGCTCAGCTCACCTGGCCAGATAATAATTCAGGTAAACACTGGCACTATAACCAAAGCAAAAACACAAAAGGCCAAAGCAGAGTGGCATGACCAAAAGCTATATTGCTGTTCCATTTCTCTGTGTCCAAACTTAACAATTAATTGCATAATTTCTGCATTTTAGTAGAAGTTCAGTTTGATCTGAAAACTTATCAGATAATCCTGGCACGCCTTAGCTGAGCTAAGGAAGATTTAATGAGCACTGGCAGGGCCCCAGCACTCCTCTGAGCTAGAAGAAGACTTTTCACAGCTGCAGTGCAAAGCATTCTGGCACAAGGCTGGGACTCTTCCCTTCCTCCTCTTCCCAGAGCCTGTCACTCCACGTTTAGGCCTGGTTTAGAAAGGCTGATCTACAGTGACAATCATTCACAGTGAAATGCCAGCAAAGCCCAGTGTTTCGTCTCCTACAATTGCCATTTGCAGATTCCTTGAGAAGAATGACAACAGAGCAAATTCACATGGTATTTCCCCTAATATTCTCCCAGCATCTGACTATTCTTAGCTCAAGGATCTTTTAACTCCTGTGGTAGTTTGCTTTGTGTCTCAGTGGCTCTCTCATTCATATACTTTCCCAGTCTTTGAATTCTTGTGAACTCCTTGTATCACAGCATCCTCTGGCAAAGAGGCTTTGGCTAGAGACTTCCTTGAAGAACCTCCTCCTTTTGTTTGTTTTTCTGCCCCTCTAGTTTTCCCTTTATTTTAATTTTATAGTTTCTAGTTTTTCTGCAGGAAGAGACAAGAGATAATCCCTATCCACCTTTCAACACTACTTCTGTTCTGGTGGTTCTCTAGCAAGTCCTTTAACCTGTTTCTTTTCCAGGGTGACGGGTTCCAGACTTCACACTAATTCCTCATGTAGATGTTGATTTGTGCCTTCTGCTGCACTTCTGTGAATCTTCTCTACATCTCTCCTTTTTCTGTGACCAGCACTGCACACTGAACTGCAGTGAACTGGAATTTTATACAGTGATCTTTTGCTTTGCTGTCAGCTCTTGTCCGAATCATTACCAATATTTTAGTTTCCTCTTTTGACTGCTGCTGAGCACCAACCTGATGTTTTCAGAGCACTATCTATCATTCTGTCAAAAGGTTTCCCCTGAGTAACAGAGAGAGCTGCAGAGAACACTATTGCAAATGTGAAATTAGGATTGTTTAATCCCCACATGTGTCACTTCACATTTACCTACGCTGTGTTTCACCTGCCGTTTCATTGCCAAGTTTCGTGATGACTTTCTGAGATTCTTGACAACTGCCCATTGCCTTTACTATTTTGAATAATTCAACACTGATAAACTTTGTAGCTCAATGTTCAAACTTCTACACCCATGAATATGGTGTAGAGGTGAGGCTCCAGCACAGACCCCTGCAAAACTCCAATGGTAACCTGGGTCCATTATGAGAATCCATGCCAGGATTTTCTCATTTGTAGCTGGAATGTTTATCAGGCAAGGTAAGCTACTTTACCACCTTTTTCTGTTTGTTTTATTTGTTCCCAAAATACTTTTTTTAAAAAAAGAAACCAGAGAATAAACACTGGCCATCATAGCATTTGTTGTTAAAGATGACAGGACAGAGGGAAATCCCTTGTGGTGATGTTAAGGTTTTCAGTTTATCAATGACAAAATCAGAAGTACACAAATCCCAAAAGTAATTTCCTTAAAAAGGAAAGCAAGCAGGGTAGAAATATCACAAGAACCAGCTGATATCCAGGCAGATAGGAACATTACCACCAGAAAATCTTTGCCATCCATCCTCTCACGTGAATGACACAAGGTATGATGGGGCTGGTACACACTCCACATTCAGTGGAATTTCTGTGTATGGTTCCTGAAAAGAGAAAGTGCAATGACATCTGGCTGGTTATTATTCAGGTTGATCCAGCACAGATTTATCATCTGCTTTAAAAGAATTTAAGGTGCTTGACAAGATGCAGAATGCAACAGAAACAAATCAGCAACTTTCTAGTCTGCAAAATTTTATTAAGCAACAGCTGGACAACTCTTACAACTCCAAATCATCAAGGAAAAATAGGGCAATCAGTCCATCTCTCAGTCATGTAGACAGTAAAGAATCTGGACAAACCACACTTTTATAGGGAAACCAACAATACTTTCTAGGCACCTCCTGCAAAATCTATTACACAAGATACATAAAAGGAGAGGCAGATCAGGGTAGTTTTTAAGTACAGTGGAAACCAAGTATACCACGGTATATTCAGGAGGAAAAAAAAAAGAAAGGAGTCTGAAAAAAAATATAATTAAAAATAGTCTAGGAAAGTAAAGTTCACAAATGGTGTACCAAATTTTCAAAAGCCTTAAGAAAAACATGCTGGGCTTGCTCACTTAAGAATGCATGCACCTGCATGACTCTATGCTCATTAAATTTAAAAGGAAAATTAAATACCAAACCAAAATTTAAAAAAAAGCAAAAAAATCCCAAATCACTTTCAAAGTTATAGTACCAAAAGAATGCATTTATAAACAAATGCAACTCCCCTTCTTTTTCAGGAAACACTACAGTGCCTTTTCAACCGAATGCATCCCCATGCTATTCCACAACACCATATATTTTATCTACAATAAACAACGAGATCTTGAACAGACATAGCCTTCCCCAAACACACAACACACAAACAGAAAAAAAAGCAGCAAATGCTGAAATAGTGAAACAGAAATGCAAAGCAACCAAAGGAAAATCAAGTCTCAAGCAAACTAAAGAAACAAAGGGCAAGTTAGAAACGTTCTGAACAAATAGCTACAAACAACATAGGTAAGAATTACTGGCCGAGCATTATTCCTGTGAAATACTTGAAACTCAGGTGTCTACACACTGTTCCAAAATGTTTCTCTCTCATTATTACTTTATCTGTATCTTAAGCCATCTACTTGGCCAGTCAGATAAAATTCCAAATAAAACAGACAACCTTTGTCAGGATTTAGAATTGCTGATCAGTCCATATTTTAAAACTGTAAACCAGAGGATTAAGAACAGACTGGCAGGCTTTGACATGACACCATCTACATTTTCATTGGACACTCTGGATAGGTACGTATGGATAGGTAAGTATTTGGTGTTTTCATTTATTTGTCTCACAAAAGCATGTCTTCTTGATCCCGCAGTCAGCTCTGTGTCAGCAAACCAGTGCACTTTCATAGTACTCCCAAACAATCAATTTGCCTTGAAACACAAATTTCTCATTACCAGTTCATTTGCAAAATCAAAAGTTAAAGGGTGAAGCTTTTAGTTTTCTTAGCAAGAACTGCTTCACTGAATCTTATTTAATTCTTTTGTTTCATTAATTGCTTTTGCCTTAAAAATTTTCTAGATGCAGCAACAATCAAACCGCCCAAAGAAACTCCTGATATATCTTCAGTAATATCAGGCAACAGGGAAAGCAGTCTTTTCATCTTAAAAACATCTCTGTGGGACTTCTTAAGAAGAAAATTAAATAAATACAAAGACAAAATAATTCACATAGACCATTGTTCACAAAGTAGTAATTAATTTTATTCCTTTGAGAATGGTGCATGTAAGTTCCAATGCTGTAAAGAGGACTTGTGGTGCCTCCCTGCAGACTACTCCTGAGGGCAGCAAGACTCTAAATTGGTATTTACTAATGAAGGTTTGTGCCTTGAAGGGGAAGAGACATGAACACAAAAACCAATTTGTCTACTAGAATTCTTCCATTTTTGTAAGCAGTAGAGGTGACTTGCTCTCTTACACTGGAAAAATCAATCTCTAAATAACATAAACAGCTTGCCCTCCTGTCCTGTGATGGAATCCTAGAAATGGGAATAAAAGTCAAAAATCTGAATGACTACTCTGTGGCCAGGATTTTACTTCGAGCATTCTTCGAGGGGGGTTATACTGAGCTGTCAACACGGCCATTGGATAATGCTCTATAATTTCATTGAGTGGATATATATGGGTCATACAAGTCATCTTTACCTTACAATCACACAGTAATGGGGAAGTACCTTTTGGGTTGGATTCTGGTCTCTTATGTATCTTGGTGTAACTGGAAGTGAGGCTGGAAGCTGGCCCTCTGTCAGCATGCCACACAAGGGTCTCATCTCTTACCAATCTCTAAGTCTGATTTACTGGTCTGGAGTATTGTGGGCCCTGCAGACATGCAGTTCCTAACTGCTGCTCTGGGAAACATTCTTAAAAGTTAATGAAAAGTTACTGTGTCTTCTCTCCCCTTTCATTTCATCAAATCAGTTTTTGCACTTTCTGCTCTTTTTATATGAGGATGTAAAATGTTTCTGAGAGGTAAGAGGGCACCAAGGTAACATAGGATCACACACATCAGGCTGCAAAAAGCAAATGCACAGAAATTGTCTGAGGCAACAGTCAGACAAGCTCCAAAATCTGTTTGTAATTTCTGAGAGGACACTAAAAAGACATTTCAAGGAAAGCTTGGATCTATGGAAAGTTTAGGCTGAAGGATTCATCAAAGTTAGGTATCCTTGTCTGACAGCTGTAGACCTTCATGCATCTTCATAAAAACACTGTTTCACCTGTGGCTGCATCACAGGAAACTTTTGTAACTGAGATGAACCTGTGTGCAGATTTACTGATATTCAGGCAGCCCACGGCACATGTTACTGTGGTCTTTGGAACTGAGTGCAAAATTGCTAATGTGATAATTCCTTTTTTTCCCCCTCTGTTACCTCCCATCTTCTCATAGTTTCAGGATGTTGCAGAAACATGTATTCTTACTGTTTAAAGCTAAAATTTGCCTCTCCAATTATGCCAGACTTTAAATATCAATTTTTAGATTCTGTTCGAGATGATAATATTCCCAGGCTATCACAATTATTTTTTCAATATTATCAGGTTTTTGGCTTCATCCCTTTGCAACTCCAGCAGAGCAGATTCTGCCTTCAGATGGACACCGTGGCTGCTGGCTGGCATCAGGGTTCTCTCTGCCCAAAGCTGCTGCAGCCAGACTCCATGGCAGCTTCATGCTGCTCTTGGAGCACACCTAGAGGACGAGTGGAGGAACACCTGCTCCAACAGGTCTCCTGTGGAGCATCTTGAAGAGGCAAAGCTGCTGCAGGCAACGTCAGGGCACAGCTCCATGAGCTCCGTGCAGCCCTGCCAGAAGCACTGTGGCAGTGCTGGAAGCAGCTGAGCCCAGCTGCAGAAGGAGCAGGCTGAGCAGAGGAAAATGCTTCAGAGGAAACTGCTACACTCTTCCTTGTGCCTCAGCTGATTCCAAGCTAGTCTGCCTGTAGCTCCACCTGGCACTGAACTGTGCCACCACCAAACCCTACTGAACTACAGTGGCCTCCTTCCAAACAGCCCGTGTCGTTACACCCTCTCTTATCACCCAACCCACCTTATCTTGTACCTCAAGAAAAGCAAACCATGCCTTCTATTTTTTAAGCCACTCCCAAGCAGAGTATAGTTACAAATAAAGAAGGAAAACAGAGGACAGATTTCTGCAGGTCCTAAAGAACTCACCTAGACTCTTTGTAGTCTGCATAATTCTCCATAGCAAACTCACTGTGTTTACCTGCCAAAAAACACTTTTGCCTGCATTATGAAGTTTTTGCATATTATCCAGCAAAACCAGGTCTCCCTAGAAGCCCTTTTAATTTCTTGCAGCAAAATATAACTGCTAGCAAACAATTGCTTACAAAGATACTCTTTAAATATAAATAAATGTGTATAACTCACTGATACACAGTAAAAAAAAAATCCCTAAATCACTTATTACATTATGCAAGAAAAATAATTTGGTTTTTGGACATTAACAGGAAATCTGCATTAAATTATCTTCAAAAAAACCACTCAAAATTCCCTACAGAAAAATCAAACACAAACCAAAACAAAAACAAAAAACCAACCCAGGAGAAACAAAACAAATTCCCTAGACTGTTAAAATTATTGCACAACTGAAAAAAATAAGCTTTGGAAAAAACATCCTTTACATCCTTTCACTGGAAATTACTGCATGTATAAAAGAACTAGATATTTCTGAACACTTTGATATATTCTTCCTAGAAGTACTTAAGTTACCTACAGGAAACCTGGGTTTTACTAACAAAATAGAAAATGTAGTATCTATTGGCTGAAGGCAATAGCAGTCTTCACAATTTAAGTGATTAAGTGGGGATATTCTTCCATGTTTCCTATATTGTATCTCAATTGAAAATAAAATTACTTTCACTTGTTCTTTTTATAATTTAGGATCCAGTTGCACACTCAGATTTCTATGTATTTACCATTCCTTTCATTAAAATTCTATCTGAGAGTATTTTCTCTCTCTAATATTGGTGATTCTCTACATATTAAAATCCTTAATTAAAGAGACTTGGCTAAATTACTTTCAAAAAGATAAAAGACTGTCTTGTCTTATAGAGTTTTCTGTCAAGTAAATGGAAAGGATGTTTGAAATGGCATTTATTTTCCCAATTTTTTGGCAATTATTCATTTTTCTTTGCTGAGGCAGAAACCAGAGCTCTTTCTATGCCATGGCTATTTCTGAGTGCCGTCAGAAGGATGCAATCATGACCTGGACCAATGAAACCAAATTACTAACTCTGTTACTTGTTTTGTTGTTCTCCATTAGAATAAAACTACTGATAACTGGAAAAAATTGGCAATAAACAAAGTGAAGAGGAACACTATTCTCTGGAAGGTAAAAGAAACTGCAAGCAGAAGTCCTTAATTAGATTAGATTTTCTTCAGAAAAGGACATTCACATTGTTTCCACGTCCTAATAATTTTGGCTGGTGGTGTTCTTCCAGCTGAGTATTTCTGACATATGACTAAGTGGCCCTTCCCTCAGCAAGCAAACAAGCCAGCCCTGGTATGTTTCTTGTCTTGCAGTGTTCACCGTGTGCCTGTCAAACACTAATTAGGGTACAGCTGGTCAGCACAGACCTTAGGGCAGGTGAGGGCTCTCATCAGCCAATTTCCCTCCTTGTGTACTGGAATCAGTGGACTAAGAATTCAAGCTACTGTTTTTAGAGTATGTAACTCAATACAGACAAAGGGCTTAATAGTGTTTCCTCAATAAAAACCAACAAGTGAAACATTTCCATTGATTTTCAAGGGACCAGAACCAAATCTATTTCAGTTCCTCTGCTCCACACACATTATACATACAGGCACTCAAACGGCTGAATAAATCAAACACATGAAAAGGAACACAAGTGGGCCCAGACAATTAAAGAAAACAAAATTAATTAATTAAAGGAAACAACAATCTGATAGATGCCAAGGGTAATGTTGAGCCTGACCATTCCCACACACAGTAGAAGCTGCTAAGCTTTGGGATAATCAGGCATGGTACCATCTACTGCCCCACTCCTTCCTTCCTACTTCTCCTTCCTCCCTCCAATGACACCATCTCACAGGTGGTTTTTTCTGGACCTACCCTGTGGGGCATTATCTGATCTAACTCATCACCTCCCCTGGCAACTCTCTGACACTCCTCTACTGGCATTGCTCCTCTCCACTGGACAGCTCTGGAAAACTCAGCAGCGCACGAGTTAGCAGCTCACTGCATATTGGCAATTTCTACTACAGCAGGGTCTGATGTGAAATGTTCCTCTAGAATGAATCAAACACAGCACACATCAGCCCTACTATTAAGACTCAAGAAAAACAAAGAGAGAAAATCACACATATTTGTCTTAAGTTATATGGGCTTTCTCAAGTAAAGAAGCTAAATCGTGTATGAAAGACAAAGCAGCTGTTGACATCTCAACCAGCATATCTTTCCCAGTTATCTTTTAACTTCAGAAGATCAATTTTTACAAAAATATGCTGGGATGTTTTGTTATCTAATGTCCAAATAATTATATTAATAGTTTGGAGGTTTGTACATTACTGGTGAAACTATTTCCACATCGAAACACATTCTGTAGCAAAATGCTGACAAGGAGAAAAGAGAAAAAGCAAGTAAACGTGCACAACACAAGGACAACAAAGAAACTCTTCAGTGCAAGCAACCTTCTGAAATGCTCAACATGTCCACATGTGCACCAGAGAGAACTGCACAGTCATACTACTGGTATTAAGCTTTCCTCCGTCACACTCCATGTAGACACTGGCTTCCTGCTCTTAGCTGAAGCAAGTGGCAAGTGGGTGACAAAAAAACATGATTCTGTCCAATTTTTCCTTTCTCTTTCAACTCATTTGTTCTCCAGCCAGCCATGATGTTGTTTCCTCCAATGAATTTGCTTCCCTGATGAAATTTCTTCTTGTAATGACTTGCTACACTTCTGTCTCCTTCCTAATTCAAGCACTGCTGTAGAACTTGATTGATACTGATTGCTAAGAGGACTGAATACACTGGGTCTTCTCATCTGCTGGAAAAGCTTTGTTTACATGGTGTAAACACACTGAAATGAGGAGCAAGCACAGGCACGGCCTCAGAGGTACATCTGATCACACTGTACCTCTCCCAGCTACCGGCCAAATTATAGAATACTGCTGAACAATGTGAACAAAAAAGCAACACTCATGATTATTTCCTCTCCAGTTTTTTTTACCTACAGAAAGATGTTTATGCCAGTAACAAAAGAAGCAGTGCTTGTAACTGCTCCTCTGTCTTCTGTCACCTACTGCAAGACGTTTATCCCCCTTAACAGTATACAAAACAAGCAGACATCAACTTCTTTGATATGGTGGGTTCTTAAACCCTGGCTCTAGCCAGGACAGAGTTAATTTTTGCAGTAGCCAGGAGAGGGAATGGCTACAACCCAGAGGTTATTCTACACAACCTCCCATCATTTTCTGGGGCCATGGGAAGGGGTCCCATAGTGTGGCAGCACAGTCAGGCATTGGCAGAGACTCCCCTGTGGTGAGCACATGCGTGTGAATCCTTCACCTCTCATGCACTCTGTTATTAACATTGCTGCTGTTACTGTTTGGTTTCTTATTTCACTGCTGTTTGCAGTAAATTGTTCTTCTCTCTACCTGTGATCTTTACCTTTTGTGCCTCCAATTCTCCTCTCCATCCAACTCAGGGAAGGGAAAAGGGGAGGGGGCAGTGAGTGAGTAGTGCATGGCTTGGAGTATTTTGGTGAAAATACTAAATTGGGGAAAACCATTCCTAAACCATGAGAAACACCCACCAGAAACAATTTTTTCTCTTCTGAGTAATACATCACTGTTTATAAATTAAATGTTTACCTACATAAGCCTCCTTGGAAACTGCGGCACTCAGTTAAAAGCAGGTATCAGAGAAGAAACACGTATCTTCAAGTACCATAGCTTCTTTTCTTTTTTTACTTTTTTGCTGCTATCACTGATTTTTTAGTAGTAGAAGTACAAACTGGACCAGAAAAAGTCATGTTCCCTGTTTTAAAAAGAATAGCATGACATAAGGCAGTCTATCAAAAAGAGCAGTCTGTTTTAATCCCCCCATGAGCTTACATCAGGTACTGTAGCACACACAGCAGAACCACCACAACAAGCCAAAAGCCACACTTCTCCACGTAACACTGAATGGTTCTCAACCCTTCGCTCTTTCTGAGACCCAGCACAACGCTTGAAAAGAAAAAGAAACCAGAAAACAAACAAGCTAACAAACAAACAAACAAACAGAAAACAGCCCCCCACCCTCCACCCCGTGACTGATTAGAGTTAATGCCCTTCTGGTGGGCACCAAGAGACTTTTCCAGTTTTACTGCCTTCTTAACTCCCAGGCATCTCTGCACACCTAAAGCAGGCTGCCCTGACATTTTCCGTTTGGACTTTATAAGAAGGTTAACATTTTCCTCTCTCCAGTCTCTGCTTTTTCATTTGAGGCGTTGAGTCACATTAGCCAGAGCAACAGCAAAGGCTTGCACTGCAGAAAATGGATACTGAAAGTCCAAAATGTAAGCATTGCCATCAATTCTTCCAAACTGCATCACCTGGGAAGCAGGGGAAAAGGAAAAGGAAGGGAGAAGAGAACAAGGTCAAAAAAAATGAACCACAGAAAAGGAGACAGAGAAGAGAATAAGAGCAAAATTTTTCTGCTTTGTAGGAACACTCCCCTTCTCAGCTAATATGACTGGAGCTACAGAATGGGGTATGATGCCAAAAAATAGTGAGAGCACTGCACTTTTTGTCTGCATAGAGTATTTGACTGCAATATTTCACTCCACTCCAGAGTAAACTGATAAAATATGCTAAACTGCATACAGCATTGGTTTAAGTAGCTTGTCACCAATTACTTCAGCAGATATGGGTACACCAGCATCATGCTTCCTGCAGGAAAGCATCAGTCTCCCCCTTGGAAATATCCTACCATCAACGCATCAGGAAAACAGGTTTTGTTTTCAAAGAAAAGAGACTTCAGGGAAGGGGAACAACCAATTTCCCTACTCTAGCACTTCATAGCTGATAAGGTGTTCTTTCTTTGCAGCTCTGTTTCCCTCTGCATAAATATCTTAACTAGCACATAATTACAGAAAGAATGAATTAGCAAAGGGGCAATGAGAGCTGTTTGAAATGCAAAAAAAGCAAAACTAGTCAGGTTGTTCATCGCTCTTCCACAGGGAATATCTGAAGTTTGGCCTGTTATTACTGTTTTTTCATTCACTTCATCGGAAATCCAAATTTTATTTGTTTTACAGCAAAGATCCTTGAGCTAGACTGGGGACTGACTGTGCAAGTCAAGGCAGGCTTTGTTATCCCCAGCAAGAAAAAAACCATTGGTTGGGTGGTCTTGCAGAGATGCCCATGGAGTCACATCCACAGCCATTTAACTGAAGAAGAAATGGGTACAAATGGCTCTCATCACTGCCTTTGAGCTGTTGTTTCATACAAGTGAAAACAAGAGACTTCCACTGGTCATGCGTGTTGGATACTTGAGACATCTAACTCCCAACTTAAATCAGAGGAAGTTGAGAGTCTTGATATCTTTAGTAAACTAAAAGTGACTTACAGCTGGACAAGGAAATAAATATGAGTCTCCTGAATCTCAGTCCAGCATCCTGCTAATTAGCACCACTTACAAGCCTGGGTTTGGTGTAGTAGTAGTAACATTCCACTCTGGCCAAAATTAAATGTTTTGATTTTTTGAAGTAGCCATTGATTCTTCTATCCACGGTTCAAAAGTGGCCCAGAAGCACATTACTTTGGGGTGGGTCAGTGTCCCCCTCCTCTAGCATTAAGAGCCAACCCCAGGGGCCTGGCAGCTGCTCACAAGTGGAAATTTTGGCATGAAGGGAAGCTAACTGCCTTAGCTACGTGCTGCCTGGCTATGTGAGCAGGGCAAGACCTTTGTGAGCAGTGCAAGAAGGGAGCAGCATTCACTCAATTAGCTGCCATCCACAACCATCACTGAAGGCAAGTGCAGCTACTGCTGCAGAGAGCTATTGTGTTTATTACAAAACCTTCAGCAGTGAGAGCCAGCCAGACCAAAGGAGGCTCTTGTTCCCATGTCTGACTGCAATAAGACCAAACATATTTTGTGTATTTACTTTACAGCTGAACTTCACCCTACGTGCTGAACTTAGACCTTCAACAGCTGTTTTTTAGCAACCATATGGCAAAGCTTTTTTCTCATGGAACAGCTGACACAATCAAGAGGCACTCTGCAGCATGAGTGACAGCTTATTCCTGGCATAATGTAGCTTTCCCACATCCTGGCCCCTATTCCAGCAAATGTGTGCCAACCCTTCCTACCTGTCGTCCTTCCAGCTCAATCTGGAAGTTTTTTGCCGACTCCTGGGTCACCCGCCCTCCGAAGTCCAGCTGGTAGACTTGCGTTGCCTCGTTCCACAGTGGCTGCTTGTTGGCCATCACATACACAAAGCCTTGGCTTCCCAGTCGCCCATCCTCCTTCTCACTGGCCTTCCGGCACTTGAATTCATCCAGCTCACTGGCTGTCCTCAAACTCCTTTTAGTTTTCCAACCCTTTTTACTGCCCTGGCTCTGGTTCATCAGTTCATCTCCGCTGATAAAAAGCTCCGGCTCACTCTCTGAACTGTCCTGAAACTCATTTGTCTTGTTTAGTTTCTTGGACTTCAGCTGATCTTTTTGGCTCTTGACCTTCTTCTTCTCCCTCCCCAGCCGAGGGCTGGCTATCAGTGAATTGAAGTCAGTCAGTGTCCTTGCCTCCTTTTTGACCTTGCCCTCAGTGATAGCCTGCACATTTCCTTCCTCGGCTCGACTGTCGAGGCGTTTCCGGCTCTTCTTGCCAAATTTGTCTGTCCTTTGAGGAACAGGGCTTTCTGTCAGGGAGAGCACCTCCTGGAAAGTGTCTGCCGTCTCCACCATTACCTCTGTGCCCACGTGGCCCTGCAGCTCTGCTGGCGGGGGGGACATCACCGGCTTCTCCACCACGAGGAGCGGCTTGGGGGGCAGGGTGCCCTGGGGGTTCTGTACGGGTGGGCAGGCGCTGTAGGAGCTCCACGGGTGCAAGGCGATCGGTGGCAGCT
The DNA here is from genome assembly GCF_036417665.1 of Passer domesticus. Taxonomy (NCBI): domain Eukaryota; kingdom Metazoa; phylum Chordata; class Aves; order Passeriformes; family Passeridae; genus Passer; species Passer domesticus. Next base: position 61,511,950 of record NC_087476.1, on the reverse strand, counting down.
GTAAACTAGAGCAGGTGCTGCTTCCCGGGTACATGGGCGGCAAAGGGCAGTAGGGGAGGCTGGATGAATAACCTGGCTGAAGCACAACCGTGGGCTCCTGCTGTGCAAACTGTGTTGGGGCCAGAGCTTCTTTGGGGGAGCAGGGGGCCTGCATTCCCTGAAGGGGTGGGGCACTGTAGCTTCCTGGGTAAGGTACTCCGACCCCGTAACTCGTCTGAAAAGTGGCAGTGGGACTGGTTGGAGACTTGGGGGAAACAAATGGCACTCGAGACATATCCAGATGTTGAGCTTGACCAATGATGAGCGGAGGAGGTTTTAAAGGGTTGGGCACTGAGCTCTGAGATGTCCTTTCCTGAGGAACCCATATCTCTTCGCTCACCATAGGATCCCACTGGTACGGCGGCGGCCGTTTCACACTTAGGGTAGCCTCTGTCAAGGACACGGGTACGTGCCGTACTGATTTCTCCACTGGGCAGTGCTGAGAAAGGGCCTCATCCTCCGTGAAAGCGGAGTTGATATAATCCGCTCGGTCACGGGAATTGTCGGGCGGGCTCAGCAAGCTGTAGGAGGACTGGGAGGCCAGAGGCGAAGTACTGACAGAGTGAGCAATGACAGAGCTGTGCTGGGAGCCACTCCCTGTGCTCAGATCTGGTCTCATGCCACCAATGCTGGAAGTGCTGCTACCAGCGTTGGCACTAGCAATGCTGCCCGCGCCGCCAGCGCTCGCAGTGCTGCTGCTGCCAGCGCCGCCACTGCTGCACTGGCTGCAGGTGTACAAGGCTGTGGGCACTCTCTGCTGGTACTGTGCTGACACAATGTTGCTCTTGGCCTTAGGGGGAAGTTGCAAGGTGGCTCTCTGACCATCCATCAGCTGAGCCATTTTCAGGGCTGCCTCTCTGCTGTTCCTCCGCAGAGTAGCATGAATGATACTGCTGTCCAGCCTCTGCGCCATGCTTCTGCCCTGGGACAGCTGGCTGGCGATGTCAGGGTAGGGCGGCGGGTCCCCGGCGGGGATGGAGTAACGGGGGACCGTGAGCCGGTTCAAGGTGGCGCTGGCGCAGGGCTGCTGCATCTTCTTCTCGGCAGCCGTGATGCGCAAGGTGGCGGAGCTGCCGGGGCCCGGCAGGGTGTAGGTGCTCTGGGCACAGAGCATCCTGGTGCGAGGCCGGCACACCTCCTCCACATTCCCGCTGCTGTCGAACGTCGTTATCCGCTCGTACCCCAGGGGCGTCTGGTAGTGCCCCGCCGGGTAGAGGGAGAACTCGCCCTTCTTGAGGCAGAGATCGAGGGGCGGCTGCGGGGGCCCGGGCGGGGGCGGCAGGGGGGTGGCGGGCACGGCGGGGATGGTGCCGGGGTAGGGAGGCGGCGGGTTCATCTTGTTCAGCTGCAGCTCCTGAGCGGCCCCGAAGATGACGGCGTCCCCTTCCACCAGCGGCGGCCCCGGCCGCGGGGCCTTGGCCTTGGCCGGGGGCTCATGCTCGCGGTCGCCGTGGTCCCGCAGGTCGGCCAGGGCGATGGCGGGGGGCGCGGGGGGCGGCGGGGCGAGCGGCGGCGGCGGCGGCCGGCCCAGCTCGCCCACGGCCAGCGCCCCCGCCCCGGGGCCGGGAAAGCGGCCCGGAGCCCCCGGGAAGGGCCCCGGCCCCTCGCCCCCCGCCTCGGCCGGCGGGTTTGCCAGCACGTCCAGCTGCACGTTCTGGTTGGCGAGCAGCGACTGGACCAGGCCGATGCTCTGCGTGGGCGACATGGCCTGCGCCGAGCTGTGGATGGGCGCGATGGGGATGTTGACGGTGCAGGGCGGGCTGCTGGCGGGCGCGCCGGGGGCGCCGGGCACTGCAAGGGACAACACAGAGCGTCAGGGCCGCCCGGCCTCCGCTCCCCGGCCCAGCACAGCGCCCCTGCCGCAGCGAGGCCCTTTCGAACTGTCTGCTACCTGTGCGGCCTCTGCTGCTCCCCCAGAGGCTGCTACCTGCTCCCAAACGCGGGGATCAGACCTCAGCGGGAACTCTATGCCAGCCCGCCCCCAGTGACTCCCATCGCACAAGAGCTGCAGCTGGTGATCAGCTTTAAAGCCACTTCTTGGGAGCGACACTTCAGAGGTCAAGTTGGGGCCATGCTTTCAGCCTACACTACGATCCCCATGGACTGTCACGATTTCGCTCAGCATTCACTCATCATCAGGTTTTAACTGCTTCTGCTCAAATCAATAAAAGTTTTGCTAAGTCGGGACTCACTAGTTTTCAGGGAGGGACTTTTGATAGTAAATACAACAAATCAACAAACAACTGAACAAAGCAAACAAGCAAATAAACAAAAGAAGTGGAGGCTAAGAAAGTTGAAGACCTGCACTGAAGACACTGAGTAATATCTAGTATAAGGTTTCTAGACTCAGTGAGCTGGGGAGAACTGGAGAACACAGACAATAGTTGGCAAAAGCTGAGCACAGTGGGTGACAAACCAACCAGCAATGCAAAAGGAAGGAAGCTGAAACTGAGAGAGGGGAATATGATGGAATGAAATGCAGACAAAACTTATAAAAGTTCTCAGATTTGTAAGGAGAAAATGTGAAGAAATAGATGGGAAGGCAAAAAGATTGAAGAAGTGGTCCTTAGGGTGACTGCAGCATTAATGTTTGGACAGTCTGCAATCAGCAATGTATAAAGAAGCATATGTATATGAGAAAAATTTCCCACATGTGGTGGCATTGAAAAAGGGAAAATGCAGCAAGAAGAAATTCCCATAATTTTGAGCAGAAGCATGAAGAGTGCTCAATTGTTTGCAGTTCCTTTTGCAAAAAGTGGTTGATTCCAATAGGAACTACCACTGAAAAGCTGGAGCAGGAAAATGAAGACACTGGATCCAAATAGTCAAGAAGGAACAAAACAGAATAAAGAGGGAAAACAGTAAATACTATATTAGAACTTCCAAGAATATTGCAAGTTCTTTTTATTAAACTTCCTGTAAAAAACCCCACAGAAAATGGTAAGTGAGTTGTTGAAGTAGGTTTGTGGAAGGAAAAGAGTCCAAGGATCTAGTGTCATATCCAATTTTTATCCAGTTTTATATCCATATCTAAGTGTGCCAAATCCTGTGGAGACCTCTGATTTGCAAGACCAGATCATGTAAGAGATCCATTAGCCAGGACTCCTCCAAACACTGACCAGTTCCTAATTAATTTCTAATTAAAATTCAAGTCATCTACCTATGCCCTGTGATTACATTTTCGGTAACATCAGGCTTTTACCAGCATCAGTCCTGAACGTGGGAGGTGTACAGACAGCACTGTGGCTACACTGGCAAATACTCATGGTAGTTCAGTTCATTCCTCCAGAGGAAGACCAAGAGCCAAACCTGACTGACCCCAAGGCAGTTCTGAGGTTCTGTGCTTGGCTGGCAGGCCATGCTTTCACCCTTGTGCCTGCAGGCTTAGCAATTTAGCTGCCAGAGCCTGAGGTTTAATTGTTAGCTTGGCTTGAGCAGCCCTAAGTGTTGCTGTAATTTTGCCTTATCCAACAAAATATCATTTGTTGTGGTGTTGCCTAATACTCTTGAGTGTTTAAATCCAATGTTTTCTTCATTTCTCCAAAGGTTTTTAATTGATTAGTTTGCATACTTTGTAAGTTGAATCAATTCACTGTGCATTTGTCTTGCCAAATCTTTACTGGCTACATTAAAAAACACCTGTCCCAAGTGTACCTCACTATGAACATTGCACTGCCCAAGAGCAGCTTTCTGCTATGTTTTTTTTAATCTATCAGGTAATTATTATTTACCCTGCAATACTTTTTCCTTTAGTAGATGGTACTTTCTTCCTTTATATGTAGGCTTTAGAAAGGATATCCCCAAAAACATTTTTGAAGATTTAAGTAGCCACCATTTACTAAGCCAGAAATTTTCAGAAGAAATTAGAAAGGCAAAAATGGACAAGAGGAAGGCTGTTGGAAGGACAGGGTAGTATAATCCTTTTATGGCCTTCCCAAAGAGCTGTTACAAGAGTCCCTAATAATTTTCTCTCTGTTTATGTACCTGCAATTATGAGCACCATTTCATCTCTTAATGCAGATTCAACCCAATTTTCAGGAAGAGATGTGAAAACTTTGCATTAACTTTTTTTCTTTTATTTTTTTGTTTTTATATTACTTTCTGACAGCTTGGACCATGTTTCACAATAGCAAATGTTGGGTGCTTCCTATTAATAATATATATATGGTCACCAATGTCTCTTTTATTTTCTTCAGACACTACAGGAGAGTATCATGTAGGCAGAAATTAAGCAAGGCAAGTCCCCCAGGCTGTGAAAAAAATGGGCTTAATTTGAAACATACAAGTATTTCTTTAGAAGTCCAGAGGACTACTCTGTTGCCTGGGTCAGACAAAAGCTCTGCTGCTGTCAGCAGTTGAAACCCTGGTCTGAAATAATGAGAACATTTCCATTTATTTCAGTAGCTTTTAGCATTGTTCTTAATTGGTTTGCAGTGCTCACACTCCTTCCTCTTTAAAGGGTACTGGCATGACAGCCACTTCCATTGTTCCAAAAACCTGTGACCAGGCAACAGGAATCCCTCAGTGATATGAAAATTCTGAAAATGTATTAATTTATCTTTTCTGTTGTTTGTTAATTTTATTGGCATGATGACTTTGTTTTGATTGGAGGAGGCCTCGAGTACTTCCAGTCCTTTCACCTCCCACATCACATGACATGCACTCAAACCTTCCCTGCACTGCTTAAATCTTCTGCTACCTCAGTGAAGTGGAAAATTCTTCCTGATCCTGCTTTGTTTGTCAACTACTTTACTACTTTAGCCTTTTAGTACTGATAAAAATCCAAATGAGCATTTATGACTTCTCAAAGGGTGGCTGAGTTTAATGGGAACCTGCTCTCCAACCCAAGCCCCTATCAGCTGTCTGTGCTTTGATGCCATCAGGTCTCAAGAACAGCCTGTTTGGGTTTCAAATACATTATACAATTCTGTCCTATCAAGATGCAGAAAGCAAAGCTTCAGTCTGTGGAGAACTCCTAGCAAACTAAGATGAATTAGCAGATGACTAATTTCCCAATGAACTTGAAACTAATGAGCTCTTTATGGATTACATTTTCCACACACCATAGAAAACAATGCCCACAACACATATTTAGCCTTATTCTAACTCAGTTCTACAGGACCCTATCAGACCAAAGGGTTTTGATTTGTGTGTTTACCAGAGGGGACCATGACACAACCAACCTGACCTCCATCTAGCTTAACCCATAACACAACAGCCCTCCAGCTGCTCCTTACCTGGTAAATCATCTTCGTCTTCACTGAAAACATTTGGATTAAAGACAGGCATGTTAATGTAGTCCATTGAAATCTTCCGCACTTCTGGGAGATATATTGTCATTTGCCTGGGCTGCAGATGCAGCAAACTGGTTTTATATATTACTAGAGAAAGAACATAACAAGAAACAAAAAATTTTGTTACACAAATAGCATGTAAAGCTAAGGAAGAAGCAATTCAAAGCAGACAGAAGGGCTATGAATATTGTCATTTACTGTATACATGTGCTTGGGCAAGCCATTATTTGTCAGATCACCACGTAACACTTTGCATAAATGGGATAAAAGAGATTGTTGCTTTCAGCTATTTCTCTTTAAATGGAAGCAGCATCTCTGTAATTAAATAATTAATTACTTCATCTTGTATTCACATCTATTTTTATGGAAGGAAAACACTTTTTTCCATTCTACTTTTGAAACTTTTCACCACAGGATACTACCAATATACAGGGGAAAACTGGAAAGCTCTCAGGAAGGAAATCTGCTGACTGTTACCATACACAAAGAAATCCCACTGGACTCAGGAAATCCCTGGGACCCAAACCATTGGAGACTGGGAAAACATTTGAAAGAAGCATCACTATGCATTTACTCTACAGTTATATCCTTCCCTATCTGCCACTGGCAGTGAGAGAATTAGAATGACCTGTGTTCATTAGACTGCTGATAGCAGTCCATATGGCCACAAAAGCTATCCACCTAATTCTGCATCCAGGGCACCTTTATGTACCCTGACCCAACCACATAATGCAACATGGGACAAAGGAAGTTTTCTAAAGAGCTCATTAAACTGCTAGACTTGTGTTATTATTTCAGCTCTGAGCTCAGTTCTGCAGGGTGGTACCCTGTTTTTCACCCAGCCTTCTTCCTTCCCAACAGGACTATTGGGCAGAACTGGCCCACCCAGAGAAAGGTTGATGATAGACAACTGCTGCTTTTAATCAGATTACTGATGCTCCAGCAGGAGAACTGTGTGGTGAGGCTCTGCACTGACTTGAAGAATCTTGAGCATGAGGCCATAATAGCTTTTTCATATAATTTATAGCTAAATAACTATAAAAATCTGACTTTTAAAAATACTTCTATGGCAGTAACTTAAAACCTATTATTTCTATAGTCCTCTTGCAAAACCCTTTTTTTATTTTGTGTGGGTTTTGTTCCAATAAACAGTAAAAATAGAGGTCTGGGCTCAAATGTTGATTTACTGTTTTATTACAAGTGAGATTTTATTATTTTATTGATACCTCATTATTGTATTTATGGATTTTAATCTCCTTTAGTTACAGTGAATTTAATGGAATACAATTCCCACTGTCCACAGAAAATAAGTGCTTTGTTAAGGAAGCCTTTTGATCACTTACAAAATATCTCATGGCATAAGTTTTTTGTTTGTTAGAAAAAAATTAAGATGAAAAAAATCAACAATTTACTTTTACCTGCACCAAGGTTAGTTGGTAGGAAAGCAGCCAAACCCACAATTTTAAACTTGGTTCCCCAGATATTAGATGTGACCTGAGCAAGGTAGTTGTGCTGCAAAACAAAAACAAGATCATTTTTATCTGATAAAATCTGTATCAAGCTCTAACAAAAAACTGCAGAGCAATCAAGCTATTGCAAGCGATAATGCAATTTCAGTCTATCTTGTTTTTATTGTATTGAAACAGCCTAAAGTGCCTATGTAGCAACAGTTTTACCCAGCCATTAAGAAGACTCATTCTGGTATCTTAACACCATCAGAAATGATGCATGCATCAGCCACAGGGTGACTAGAGCTACTGAAGATCTGAACAATACTTAGAGGAGAACTTCTGTTTAGTGGGAACAGGTCTGTTTTCTGGCATTTGCAGCTCCTGCCCAGCAGCACCACGGCTATTTTGTATTTAAGAGAGTTGATACACCATGCCCATTGGTTCTGTACTCATGAATCACTTTATAGAACAATAAACAAGACAGAAATTAATTACTCATAACAACAAATTCCCCAGGAGCTCCTAAAGCAACTTCCCAAACCACTGTTGCTATGGTACACTCATTATGGGTCTGAAAGACCAAAGATTTTTCTCAAAAGCCAGGAGTTATGCTGCTAGTATCAAGAGCAGGATCTAAGCCTCAGGTCTTCTGCTCTATGTAGGGCTTTTGGTCCTATCTTCATGTAACTGTTTAGAATTTTTCATAAAAAGGAAAAAGCGAAACAAGAGAGCAGAAGAAACCAAACCAAACAAAAGAAAATGAAAATAACACAGACTTGTTATTAATGAAATATACAACCCAGAGAGTTCTACAGCCTGCTAAGTTTCATTTACCCAGAGAACATGATCACCACAAAGAGCACAAAGTGGTAATTCCTTTCCTTCGTTCCAATTAAGACTATTTCATGTTAATTATGAAACAGATCATGTGGTCCTATGAAGCAAACATTTCCTTCTCTCTGCAGTCCCTAGCAAAGCAGAGAATTATGGTGGCATTAAGATGGGTCTGAGAAACTGATGAAGTGTTTTCACGTACACGTTCAAAAAGCCAACAACATCATCTAGAATAAACCTCTCACATGGATTCACACTGACAAAAGTAACCGGTCCTGGTACTTACCAAAAAACATCTGATACTCCATTGCACTTTTGAACATTAGTACTGACCTGGAAGATGCAATTCTCTAGTTCTAGCTACTTACTGTAATTTAATGCAAACTTTCATTGCTGGTCATTGGATCTCTATCACAACATGCTGCCTCATGAAAAAAATGCATTTGAATCAGGTATGGTAACAAGGTGCACAATACCTGAGTAATATCTTCTAAAGGAAACTCTCTTCGTGTCAGGCTTGGAGAACCAATGGAGGGTTTCCTTATTGGTAACCTTGGTGATCTTGAGATCTCCTGTGCAGCTCGTGACATCTTTGGAGATTTGCGAGCTTCTATATTGATTCTGCAAGTAAAGCAATACTTGGAATCAACAATGGGCAAGCTAAAATGCACAAAACTCATGTCTTTGAATGGAAAGATGTAAGAAGAAGACAATTGGTAGGATGTCCTCGAAGTGACTAATAAGGACTGTACAGCCTACAGAACAGAGAATTACGGGTCAGATTTGAAGATACAGAAGACCTGACACACTTGCAGTAACTCATGCTAGATGCTTTTAATTAATATAACAAAGCTTACAGCAGTTCTGCCAGACACAATTTATCTTCCACTAATCCCAAAAAGGTGTAGAGATGAATGATCTCAGGTATGCAGACTTTGAGCAAAGTCTCAAGAAATGAGAAAATGACACCTCAGCTGACAGATTTTTCACATTACTATATACAGCAAACCAAGGCTCCACAGATGTTGTAACTGTTCCTACCCTAAGCCAAAAGTTATTTCTACCTCCCACTATAGAAGGTGGGGTCAAAAATACCAGCTTAAGCACCTAAATAACTCACTGGCAGAAATGTAATAAACAAAAGTAAAAAACAATCTGTTTGAAGGACAAAATGTATTCCATGGTGGCAAGAGAGAAAAAAAAGGAAAGGTGGGAGAGTTTATAAAATCTTTCTTTGAGACTGCCTGGGGAGAAATTGTGCTGTATTTCTTCCCATTACATTTTGTCCCAGAAATCTTCCCCTAAGTCCAGCTCTACACCAGTCTCTGAGATCACCCCAGAACTGCACCCTGTAGAGGACCCCAGTCTTACAGAGAATTCCTATGTGCCCAAAGGAGTTTACTTTTCATTTCACAAGGTGTCAAGAGATGGATGGAGAGGCAGGGAGGAAGAGAAGCTCCTTGGGGAAAAAGAAGAACTATCCAAGACATTATTACCTCGGGAGTTTAGGTGATTTGCTAGCTCGACTGATTTTTGGAGATTTCTTTGCTGCCCAGTCATCGCTGAGTTCGATATCGCTGGAGTCAGAGCAGTTGCAGCTGTCAATCACAGTGGAAATCAAGCTGTTTCCATAGATTTCATCTATCAAGACAGGCCCCAGAAAATTTAAGTGCTGCTTCAGAAAACTGGTATAAATTATAACTCTCAGTCATCAGAAGCATAAACCCGATCCACAGGCAGCAGTTGAAATAAAACTTTGCAGAGGAAAATTAAATGTTCTCCACTCTGCCTTCAAACTCCAAATTTCCAATGGTTTGAACTCAAGTGAACATCATTCAGAGGGATGAATAGCATTCAACTGACTTCAAAATTGAGACTAAAGAATATTTTCTGCTAATTAGCAATCTATATTCCATTACTCAGAATACAAGAAGTTATCTTCTGTAAAACAGAAGGCAGCAGGGTATAATTTCAGATGCTTCTAGGTCATGCTAAAGATTTTTTTCACATCAGAAAAAAAATCAGATGCTACCATCCATGTTGCATATATGTATTTTTTAAAGCTCTTGAGGATTTAACGTCCAAAATATTGCTACATCATTTTTACACAGAGCAACAATTGAATTGTACCTGCTTTTCCGTCTGTTTTGGGATCCATGATGACAAACTCTGGCCGCAACTTGCTGATACGACGTCCTTTCAGGATGGGCACCAGTCCCCCAAGGTATTCCAGGTACAGCGTGTAACAGGGACCACCGACCTCTGGGTCATCTTCCGTCCGCTTCATGGTGCAGTGCAGCCGTTCATTACCAGCTGTTGGGTAGCTGACAAAATCTCTCATATTGTTTGGGTCTGGGATTGGAGGCTTCGTTAAGCAGAGGAAGGAAAGAGAAAGTTTTCCAATATTGGTTGGGGTTCTTTTCTGTGGTGACTTAATCCCAACACAACCAACTGAACTTGGACCCAGCCCTAATTTGGCAGGTGAAGATTAGTATAGTTTACTTCATGAGTTACACAGGACCCACATGCAAGACAGAATGGCTGTGTGTTATTTAGTTAGATCAAAAGCAATTGTACACATAAAATGACAACTAAAACTAGTTTTAAAAAAGGAAGGTTGAACCTGTGGTCAGTGCACTGAATGAGACAACAAACGTGTCTTCAAGTTCCAGCTCTTATCAGAAACTTCTTTTTGAACTCGAGTAATGAGTAGCTTGTCTCCTGCAGGCCCTCGAAGTGAACCTGGACACTCAGATCCCATTCCTGCTTAGTACTGGTACATGCTATGCCACTATTCTACAATGCTGTCACTTCTGGAAGAAGCTTGTACTTTTTATATCACTTCCAAGCACATGTCCCACCCTAGGTGAGGGCCTATTTGTGTGCCATGTAGAGAAATACAAACACAAAGCTTGGGTTACTTTGCCCTGCTTGCCAGCACACTGTATTAATCCATGCAAAACTCAATCCTAAAGCAGTAGGACTGCTTTTGTCTAGGACAATATAGCCTGTATGACACAAATACTATTAATGTGTGTAAGTCAACAGAATTTCTTTCAAAATGAAGGCATAAGAAAAAAAAGGTAAGGAAAAAAATAGGCTTCCTTGACCTGGCAAATGGGTATAGGCTGAGGAGTGGCCTATAATGTGCAGTGGTCTGCAAGCTGGAGGGGGAAGAGGAATGGAAGAGGGTGCCTTGCCTAGCACTGAAGGCATGGCTGACAACATAGGTTCAGTGGGGGACTGGGATGAGGCAGGGTGAAGTGTAAGTGCTGATGAGACTCCAGAAAAACCCATGAAACAGGACAGGCACGTAGCTTCTGAAAATCCTGCTCCCACCTCTCAGCTATGCAGTGCCACAACCGCTCTGCATCCTCACAACTCCTCTAGGAGGTGACACAAGGACTGTTGGCAATGACGTGTCCCTGTACTGCCCTCTGATCCTCACCAGGGCTCCCAGCCAACTGCTGCCTTCATCCAGCCCATCCCGTCCCCTCCTCTGCCTTCCCTGACAGCAAGGAAATTGTCACTGGTGCTGTAGAGAGGGGTGAACAGGGAAACAACATGGAAAACATCCTGGGGAGAATCTCAGATGGAAAGAACTAGAAAGAACTGGAGACTTCCGGCCTGATGAATGCTCTGCATCTTTGGAGATCCAGGAATTATGGTTATAGCAAGGCATTTATTGTTCTTTGACAAATGAAATTATTTACAGTTGCACAAACTGCCCTGATTAGCAGTACCCAATTGGAACCATGCTGAATTATTATTTTGTAGGCATAATTTGTTCTCATTTAAGCTGAGACAGCCCCACTGATTTCAAATTAGTTGTTCTAGCTCTGCATTGTTTAAAAAGGATCTCTGGCTGAAGAGACTGTTGTAACACATACACAAAAATCACAAAAATATATATTTGACTGTCAAGCATTTACCAGCTAATGCACTGGTTTATAGGCTATGATGAACAGCTTAGAAATCCCAAGATATTACTGAGGGCATAACCATGAAACAAACAGGTTGTGCAGATGAATCTGCTGGTGGTACAGGAAAAGGTGTGACACCTGGTTCATTATTCCATAGCACCGTTGGAGCAGTAAGAATAGCAGAACTCGGTGTTAGCAGAAATGTTTGGGCAGCCCCAGGTATTAAGACTAACCTTCCTGGGAATATAAGCACTCATGTGACATGTAGAGGGGCTACAGTTTTACCCCTGTGAATCCCTCCTGTAACCGTGACAGAGCATTATCACCAGCATGAGCTTCTTCAGAAGTCTCAGTGAGTCACCAGCATATTTTACCCTTGTTATGTACTTGGAAAGGCCATCTCCATGGAATAATGCAGATCAGCATGTGTGAGCCTTCTTTTCAGATTTTTAATAAGCACCAAATGCATCAGTGAGGTCTTGAAGAGGATGCGAAAGCTTTTAAAATGATAAAATCTTATCATTTAGCCATTGCCACTTAGGAGCACCATGGATTGGGGAGATCTAGCAACACTTCCCTCTTCACAATGCACACATTTCCTCCTTTTTACCTTGATTGTTGGTATGAAGGCAGTGGTGAGGTACGAGCAGAGCCGAGGGGGTAGGGTCAGCTTGCTGATGTCCTTGTCGTCCCGCAGGCAGCTGGCGATGGTCTGCTGGCACAGCAGCTGCAGGCTGGAGACCCTGTGCTCCACTCTGACAACGTACAGCGCGGGCCCAGAAGCCATCAGCAGCCGGGAATCCCTGTGACCCCAACAGATGGAGATGATGGGACGCTGCACGAAGAGCAAAAGGATACAACTTCAAAAGATTTTGTGCAAAAGATCTTTTTCCCAAGATGGCTGCACAACAAGTGATGACATGAATTCAGACTGATCACATTACCCTATGTCTTCCAGAAACTTAAAGTGCCCACCACTGCTCCTAGAAGAAGAATATGAACATCTCAAATCATCAAAAACAGCAGTTGATGTTCATTCCGTGCTTTTTACTCTGGATGTTTAAACTCTTCACACAAGGAATCAGCTACCAAATTCAGTACCTAGATAAGATAAGTGACTTTAAAGACACAGGGTGTTAAGAAGTAGGACCTTTGATGCCCTATCCAAACGATTTATTCAGTCACCTAATCAGTCTTCATCCACTGGTAACAGCTCATATTTTACAACTGAAAAGTTAAATTATATGCCCAGAGACACTTAAAAAACAAGTGGAGAAAAACCCAACCATCTTTCTTGTTTTGTGCCACGTCCTCTGCTGCAGCATCTCCTTTGAACTATTCCCAGAGGAACTGAACTGTGAAAGAGCACCAGGAATGCAACAGAGAATGGCCTTTTGTCTTCTACTTGTCTACACTCAAAATGTCCAAATCACAACAGTAAAACCAGAAAGATTCAGGGCCAACTGATATGAAATGTCACAATGTGGAAAAGAATAATGATAAACAAACACTGCTGCTTAGAACATTTATTTCCTGCTTGCAAGGAGCTCCCTAAACTTTCCTTTAAAATCTCCTATTTTCTTGTAAAGTACCAGTCTGTTGTGACCTCCTCCAGCCTTATCATCATAACTTTTGCCCTTAAGTGTCACTTGCATCCACCTGTCATCTCTTGCTTTCTGTGTTACAAAGCACCTGTATTTGCTTATATACACACACCCTATGGTATTTCAATCCCATCTGCTATCTCTGTGCAAATAAACAACACAGAGTAATGATGAAGCTCTGACTCCATGAAGAATGCTATACAGCAGGTTGTCATCAGTGAACTACAAAAGATTTACTCCTTTCTGTGAAGGTCTTCCTTGTTTTCACCATCTGTGACACTCAGAAGTTTAAGCAAACATATTTTTCATCTAAATAATGAACTGTATTTATTGAAAAGTGAGGGTATCTTTGGAATATCTTTTCACAAGACACATCACACAAGAAGACAGGGTCAAGACACCACCAATAAGAACTTTTATTCACTCCTCTATTAGCAGTATGGTACCCAGATAGCAGGGTTAGATCTGCCCAGAGGTTACTCACCTGGTCTGGGGAAAAAGCCTCCCTTCCACTTACAAATTCAAGATGCTTAAAGGCAAGAAACTGGGAAAAGATGGTTTTATGTGACTGATATAAAGCAAAATGCAGCTGGCACAGCACTATACCAATGTTTATCGCATTGGATGAAAAACTTTTCCACATAAGAGATCTTCTCTACTATGTCACTTTATCCTAGATTTAAATTTCAAGGAAAATACTGGTTTTAAAGTAGGAGGAATGAAGGAACATCTTTTTAATTACATCTAGGCAATACCACACACACACACCTCCACAAAGGCACAAATCTTCAGGCTGATTGATACACAAATAGAAAGAAGCAACATGTGAGCCTTGTGATTTTCACAGTAATTGCTGAATGCATTTTGTAGTGGAGAACCTCCAAAGCATTGAGAAATCCTTTGTGTACCATCAATAATTCTACATGGCTTGCCATAGCCATGATCTGTGGGATACAGCCTTGCATTTGAGGAGAGGCCACAGGAAGTATCCCCTACTGATTGGTATTCCATGATTTGTGAGCGTGGCTCGGCACTCACAGTGCCTGGCAGCAATGGGACAGTTCAAGCTGCTTACCAAATAAATGCTATTGAAAGGCACTGGCACAAGGTAGGTACCTGCCACATCTACTACATGACAGCCTGAGAACAGCACAGTAGAAGTGACCCTGATTCTCCCTAAGGGCTGAATCCCAGCATGGACAGCACTATCTACCTGATCATTACTGTGGGATCCAAACTGCATCCTGCTGCTCACCTTGCATCAGCTACAGCTTACCTATAAACACAGTGAAGGGACAAACAAGTATGTGCCTTGGCACACAAATGCTTATTTATTGGACAGACTTTAATGGCAGAAGAGAAGTCGAATATCCCAGCTATCATAATCCACTACAGATGGATCCAGACCTGATGTCTCATATTGCAGCTATTATAACCCAATATATCACACCAAGTAGGACATTCTTCATCCAAATAGAGCCAAATAAAAGCATCTCTTTCCTCAGGTTACTGCTGCATGCAGAGAGCATCAGAGGCGCAGAGAGCACCAGTGCAGGAACCTCTGCAATCTAAAACACAGTCTCAAAGGAAAGGTTTTTCAGAAGCTCTGAAACACAGGGTAGACCTCTGACAACACAGCACTGTGGAGCTCCGAGGAGTAGAAAGTCAGAAGCTGAAAACTTCACCACTGTTTTCCAACAGGCAACCATAATTTAGTCACCTTCTAAACTTCTCAGTGTATGATGCTCCTATATTCTGTTCATGAATGTACAAACAATATGTGAGTGGGTGGATGATTAAACAAACACACACATACAATACCTACAAGTGCTGTACTGTTTGTAAATCATGACATTTCTACTCTTCCATTTGTACAATTAATCTCCCCACATATCTCATTATGTTTTAATATTTTCAACCTCAACAATGAGCACTTGCACCAAACCACCAGACATACCTTGCCTTCCTTTCTCTGAAATGGTCAAACCCTTGGTGCTCCTCCAGCCCAGTGTTCAGCAACATTTAATTTACAGCAAAGGACTAAGACTTCAGATGAGCTTCAAGGAAAATTAGCCTGTCATTACAGGCTTGGAGAAATAAAAGATTGCCCAAATGCCAGATCTGACCTGACCTTTAAAGTACTGCTCCAATAATATTTTTCAATAACTATGCTTCCCAGTCTTTCCCTTGCTGGACAAGAGATATGAATCAATTACTGCAGCAAGTCAGTTATGAGCTGGCCACAGCTTTCTTTTCAAACTCTACTGAGAAAAAGCAATTGACCTCCAACATCCAACATAAAAGTATTGCTCCCCATAAAGCATCCACTTATTTGCACTGTTTTAGCGAAACAAGGAAGGACAAAAGTTGTTGTATCCAAATTTTGTTGCACCCAAAAGTTGTTGTATCCATGTGTTAAAAAATGAACAAGCAGACTCTAGGACAGAAGAATTTTATTTTCCATGTTTGCAGAGTTGATTTTTTTTTCTGCTAGGAATGAAGAAATGCAGCTACAAATATAACATGAGATTTCTAATTCTATCATCAGGTTTTGATAAATCTCAGCATAAACTGTAAATACCTGAATGAATTCCAGGGTTTAAATACCAACATGTAGCTCTATGGCAATTATATATTAGAAATTATTGGCTAAAGCACAAGAAAAAAAATGCTTTATCAGGAGAAATACTGACTGAAAACACATCTCAACAAGTGACTAACAAGGAGCTCTTTTACCATTTCTTTTTAAGAGAGCTTGAAAGTGAGCTAAAGCTACTCAAATCTGTACCACCAGCTGGGATGTTGATTCCCCTTAGAAAAGCATGCAGGAATGGATATTCCCACTCAAAGCCCTGTGGTTGCTTCTTATAAGTCACTCGACTGTCTCTATTACGGGAGAGAACATAATATGTATACATTCCATCACTTGTATGCAGTTCACTCAATGAAAACACTGTTCTAGCTGATTCTTGCTGCCTGCCTTGAGCTCAGAAATCCTGAGCCATGGGGTCTGCCTGCTGCTTGAACTAATCCCTTGTTTGCTGGCACTGGGACTCCCACTGGTAATGAAATAAAAATAGTATTCCAGGGCAGAAAGCCCAGGAACTAGCAGGACTTTTCTCAGGAGGAAGAACACAACTGCAAAATAGTATGCAGTGAATGGCATGTGTAAGTAGGTTGCCTGCTTGCTCTCACTGCAGACTGCTGATGTGGAGATGCACACTCTTCCCTCTCAGAGTCAAGCTGAAAGGTGCAATGGCTGCAGTGCCCACCTGGCTCCTGGGAGCTGTGTGTGCACACCTCTGTGCTTCCCATGGTGTGGGAAAGCAACCTAACACTCCTTCATTCTTCTTCTCCTCGTATTTACAGTGGGAAAAATATTAGCTGCTAAGAACTGATGGTGACAAACGATGAGGAATCTGCCACTGCTGTGGCCTGATATGATTTTTGATGTCATAAACTCTTATTTGATTGGCAGCTGTTTCTTACACCCTCTCTATTCCTACAGTATTTCTTAAAGAAGTCAATACAACAAGATTCCATTTTAACAAAAAGAGTTGCTTAGAAAAGTGTCTTCAATTTCCAGTGCTGATCAAATTCCATTCCTGCAGCAGAAATGATCCTGTGGCCCATATAAAGAAGACCAAGGTCCTCATTGATATACTAAAACATGTTTCATCAGTTAGTTCTGAACTGTTGCTTTTTTTTCCTGTAAGAAAATAAACTCTTCTTGAAGCTTTGTTGTCATCCCATAACAACTAAATAAAATTGATTTTAGGCAACATAAATGAAAGGCAACATTAATTCAGATGCAACAAACCTGAACACTCTGTGTGAAATAAATGAAGAAAAGTAAGCAAGATCTGCTCAGCTGAATAACATAAAAAGCAGCCTCTTCTTTCAGAACTTTTTGATTTGAATTAAACGTAAAATTGCACCTTTCTTCTCTAGCCTTTACAGAACTACCAGGTTTCTGCAGGATCAAATAATCTTAAATCTATTAATTTAGCTGCTGGGACATTTCCAGCAGAGAAGCAGTCTGTGAAATGCTGACAGCAGCAGGTCTACAGCAAGCTGGTTGTCTTCTCAAAGACTTCTGGAAACTTCTACCATAAAGATTTAGTCTTTGGCACACCACTTTGAATTTGGTTTAAAAATATTACACAGAGAAACATGGGTTTTTTACATTTAATTTTGTTGTCTCTACCACATGTGAAGCTTAGTTCCCTCTCCTCCTCCTTTGCTGCACTTGAGATGTAATCTGTACTCACACCAGCTACACAGTGATATAAAACCTTAAAGTCATGTACATTTACTGTAGAATTAAAGGTGTATGGAGGAGGTCTGCATTGCAGCTTCCAAATCTGTGCTCTTGTTCCCTGGTCCTCTCTGGAACATATTAAAAATCATAAAACCTGAAGAAGGGACCAAATATAAGCCACAAGACTGAACCATTACAAAGAAAAAAAGTCACAAGTTTGTTAAAGTTGGCAGTTAGATAATGTTGAAGAGATCCTGTAGGAGACTCCTGTTCAAAGTTCAGGATATAGGAAGATATGAAGCATCTGTTTCCAATCAGAAGTGACAGCAGGTAAAGTTAGTTGATATAATAAAGACCTGTCTGCACATTAGATGAGATCTTCTAAAGTGACAGAACTGGGTTGCAGCATTTGGTAAACAATTTCAGCAGGACTATAAAACAGTTTTAAATGAGTTGATTATTCTCATGCCTGCTTGATGCCAGGGAAAAGTACTGAGGACTTACCAAACAATCTAAGAAATTAACATTCTTCCAATAATAACATTATGACCAGCACGGCAGCCTGCTGTTGCAATCTCATTTTTAAATGTTTGAAAAAGCAGAACCATGGAAAACCTGGGCATATTTTTGGTACCTCACATTGGTGTTTGTAGTGCATACAAGGACAGGCATAGTAAGAGGTAAATTTTACAGAAATTGATAGTATGTTTTTGAATAGCCATCAGCTGATCGCCAGCCCTTAAAAGATGCTCTCTGCATAGAATTCAGTTCAATATTTGACCAGCCCTTACCGATGCTTTTTCAGCTCTTTCCACTCTATTCTGCAAACACATCCTTGCCAGGATGCCAGGCTGGAGCCCCAGAGTGAGGAACAGGAGCGACTGCTACACTGTGCCAACTCTACCACTCTGTTTATGAATGTTGTTTTTCAAGCAAAGTTACTGCTTTTATTTCAATACTTCCAAACAAGTGTGATTTCCCTATCTAGAGCTTTACAGTCAGCAAACTAGGTTTATGAACTATAAATTCCTACACTGAAGGTAAAAGCTTAAGAGAGTTAATCAAACAAGACAGAGGATGCCAAAACCACACTAAAGCTGGAGCAGAAGGCAGCATATAGAACATCTTGAAGGGATCCATGACAGCAGTCATCACTGAGATGAGTTACCTGCAGTTCCCAAATCTATTCTACGACTGGGGTTTGCAGTGACTTTATGTTCAGTAACATTCTAGCCAAGTTGCATATAAATCCTATCAGTCTTAGACTGAGTTTTGTTATAAACAACAAAATCTGTTTCCTGACTATCCTACCGAAGACAGGACAGACAAACAGCAGAAACAAAAACAGTTCTGTATATTTTACTGGTAAAATTTTCAGACATTTGATATGTCAAAGAATTGGGACAGAGGACCACATGGAAAATCAGTTTTGTACCTGTAATCCATTTTTTTTTTAATGTTTTGTTTTATTTTTTCTGGCTTTTGTATTCAGAACAACATTCATTTATAATCAATGTGCTTTTCAGTCACACATTTGCTTCTTCATAAGAAAGTCTTAGCAGAAGAGTTCAAGATGAGCAAATTCTTTTATTTTCTTCTTCTTTTTTTTTTTTTTTTTTTAGTTCAGTAACCGGTGATGAATCTTATAAAATCCCATTACAAGGCTGACTGCCATGGTACAGAAAACGAATTAATTTATTCTGATGAGTTTGTCATGAGACAAATTACTAGGACCACTGACTCACTCTCATTTTTGCACATACATCTGTGGAGCACAGGCACAGCATAACAGAAGTCACCAGCAATTTTTTTGCAACACTGGTTTTTATCTGGTTTTGTCAGTAAACCAAATACTTAACAATGTTCTAGCATACCTGTCATTTAGCTGGTAATACTGCTAGACCAGCATTCAAATATATAGGAGAATAAAGTCCATGTGAGCAGACACAGGTGTTCTTCTGAAAGATCACTCACTTCCTCCTGCAGCTGAGTAAATATGAATTTAGATGCACCAAATAAAGAGACTAAACACTGACTAATAAGAGAAGAGGGGTGGCTCTAATTTTAGGTAGGTATATGCGCACAGCTTTTTAATAAACATAAATATATCAGTTTGAATGTTATTTTTATCCTAATTTCCAAAGGAAATGAGACTCCTTGATTCTGTTGTTAATTGGTGGTTGCCTCTCCCTGACTGTCCTCATCCTTCAATTAACAACCTGGCTTACAGCTTCTGAAGTTGTCTTTTAGTCTGCAGTTGACAATGGGGGAAGATATCTTCCTTACATTAAAATATTGCTATTCCCAACAAAAATACCAGCTGGAAAGAGCAGAAAGGCTTATATTACTACTTCCACTATTAGAAATACTGCAGTACAAACTTGGCATGCACCTGTTCTGTCTGACCTCTCAGCTGCCCTGTAAGCACTCACAGAATGGCAGGACAATTAGCCCGCACATCAGGGACAATTTGTGCTTTCTCCCAGCTGGTTGGGTAGAGGAGAAAGGAAAGAGCTGAAAGCATGAAAAGAAGTTGAAGCTATACATGGAGAACTAGAGGAGATGAAAGTATTTAAGTGAAGGAGAAATTGAGATTAGCAGGAACAAAGCAGTGAGGGAAAAGCTTGCACACACAGAGGTCACAGCCTGACCTGACGGGTTCTGATGCTCAAACCACAGAGTGATTTCACAGCCTGGCACCAGAGGGTTCAACAGCTGATGTGCACACACTGAGTTCTGGTACTGAAGTAACAGAACAAGGTTTGCTTTTCACCTGGGCTGGGAAAAAGGAACACTGATATAAACATGTTTTCTTCAGAACTGATCCAGAGAGAAAAGGTCTGTGCTACTTTGCTGCAAGGGCTACCTTTAAGGCAATTCAGCTGTGCTTATGGGTAAGTCCTTTAGGTACCTAAATCAGCATTAGATATCACTGTACACGTTTAGGTTGGCTTTAGAGACTGTTACTTTACACTTTACACAACTAAAGAATTCTATCTAAATTAGAGTGCTAAGGTTAATAAGCACAGGTTAATGCTAAATATAAGCAAACACAAAGGCTTAGCACATGGTTTACTATGTCACCCTTTTGCATCCATTCCAGATCAGGGTACTGGAAAAAAAATGATAATACATGCTATCATCATTAAATATAATTAATATATCTACAGCATTTTCCTTCACTTTTAGATTTCAAAGCTATTGCAAACTTTCATTACTAGCAGCAGAAATCAGAATGAAGTCATCCCTATTCTGCAGAAAATAACACAGAATTACATTCAGCTGGGCTCTGAAGTACCAGCAAAGACCTTTGTGCTCCTGAGCAGCTCAGGCATTCACTTGGCAAGTTACATGACTGAGGTTACTGCATCACACCAAATAACTGTACATTAGAAAATTACAGTAACAGAATAAACCTGTAGTTATGATACTGAACTTGGAATATTTTTGTCCAGCTCTTGGCTCTGCTACAACATTAAGCAAGTTATTCAGTTTTTTCCTCCTCAGTCACTTATCCATAAAACAATGGAATTTTCTTTGTCGGTCTGTCCGTTCATGGCCCAGTGAGTTTGGGAAACAGATGTTCTCTTTTTGTACTTCCACAATACCTAGCACAGTAGACTTTAGAACCAAGTGCAGTCTTGCATATTTCCCTTAAAGCAAACAACCATCGTTTAGAGCTCATTTTTATCTATATTGTGTTTTAGGATGGATTTGGGACATTTTGCAACCTTTTCCACATTGCAGGTCTACAGCAATGAGCTAATGTGGGAAAAACATGTCAGCAAAGCATGGAGAACAGACTTTAAAAATGCCTCCTACCTGCACAGGTGTCTCCAGAGTGTAGATGTGCTCCCCACGCACGTTGTAGAACTTGACAAGCGCGCTTTTCAGCAGGGAACCATTGCTGAGGTCAACCAGCTGGCTCTGCTTCTCCATGCCTGCTACTGCAAGCAGGTCTCCTTGTGTGCACCACTGTACCACCACATCTGAAATCACAAAGATGGTTTGCAGTAAACACTGGCTAGAATCAACAGGAACAGCATTTCCAGATGCTGCAGAGTGACTTGAACAGATGAAACATGCTCTCAAAAGTTACTTAAGTACTTAGAAACCTATATACTTTCATTGAAATAGTAGAAAATATGCGACAAATGGACTTTTAAGAATGACTTCTTTATTCTGTAAATTGAAAAAAAAATGTGTAAAAACCATTCTTTTCATTCTATGGTGAGTTTAGAATGTAATCAGTAGTTGCTCCTAAACACCTGAGGACAAGAATTTACTAGAGATGTTGAAACTGATGTGGAAGATCCTACATAAAGCTCTGGGGTAAAGAAGTAGATTCAAGTTAACATGTAGATAGTCTTACTAAGAGAGAAGCAAAGAGTGTTTGTCTGGAAAGGCCTATAATGCAAGAAAGCAGAATATCTGGCAGTGCCTCATGTTCTCATGGTTGACAATATAACTTTTAGCACAACTCAAACTAGAGTTACAACAGTATAACATGAAACTAAAAGCATTTGGACTTTTGTCCATAAATACATACGGCCTGCATGTCATATGTTTTCTTTTGCCACCATCACACAAAGATGATGAGGGCTCTAGAGAATCTCTCTTACAAGGAGAGACTGAGGGAGCTGGGCTTGTTTGGTCTAGAGCAGCCTGAAAATGGATCTCATTATTATCTGAAAGGTTTGTGCAGAGAGGACGGTGCCAGACTCTTTTCAGTGACAGGACAAGGAGCAATGGCCATAAACTAAGTCACAAGAAATTCCACCTCAACATGAGAAAAAAATTATTTACACTGAGGGCAGTAGAGCACTGGAAGAGACTGCCCAGGGAGGCTGAGGAGTCTCCCTCTCTGGAGACATTCAAAACCCACCAAGACAAGTCCCTGTGTAACCTGTTCTGGAGGACCCTACCTTGGCAGAGGGGTTGGACTGGCTGATCCCCAGAGGTTCCTTCCAACCCTAATGATTCTGTGAGTCTGACTTGTGAAAATCTAGGCAGCTGCTTAGCAGGGCTTTGCTGGAATCACACAGGGACTGCTCAGACTCATATAGATGGATATGAATATATATATCAGTTACTTCTCTTACAGGCACCTCATGATGAGGGACGCCCACAGCTTAATTTGGGGATGCTTATTTCAAACCCTTATATCCTCTAGCTCTTTGTCACACTTCTAGAGTAACTCTAAAAAAGTATTTTGCATTTCTGCACGTGTTTCAAAGGCAGATTTGCATGTTCAAGGAATACCGAGCTAGTCTTTAAATCTTTCTACTCTTAAACCAGAGGTGAAAGGCAGCTATGTTGTGCTGAGACAAAGTGAAGGCAAAGACAAAACTTTTGTGCTCTGGGATGCTCAATCTGCCAAGAACCTTTTGAAGACACTTGTGGGCGAGAAGCTGTCTCCAAATGAAGAAGCAGGAGAGAAATGAGAGTTGGCAGGAAGGATCTCAAAATTGTTTCAAGTTGTCAACTTGTCATTTGCAAGGACTTTTAGTGCAATTTAAAATGGTTTTGTATTATTTCAGCTTTCTGATATTTCTCGTGGGAATTATGCTTCTGTACATATCAGGGGGAAGCCACATGTTCCTCAAGGTAATTTTTCCACAGCTAGGCATTGTATGGCTCTTGTTTTCTCTTAGTTTTCAGCCCTCTAAGTAACCTACGATGGGATTTAATTCTTGTTTCTTGGACAGGAAAAAGATAGGCAGGTTAGAAATAAACAAGGCAAGCTGATCAGCTCCACTTTTGGTAACTGGATAACTGTGGAACTACCATAATAAAAAAACTGTCTCCTTTGGATACATGTCTTCAGGTAAAACTTTCAGCTGATCCCCATTACAAGAGGAAGGAGTGTCCAGCAGTTTTCTCTCTCTCTCAAAGTCCTAGAATTAGACTGCTGCAAATGCAGCAAAGGGGTGGATGTGGGCTGCAGCATCCCCTCAGTGCAGTGTGGCTCTACTGACACACTTGCACTGCCAAGAGGCTCTTCAATGACTACTGGACCTTCACACAGAATAACTGATGAACAGGTTCTCAGCACTAGCACAGAGATTAGAAATCAAATGGAGGTTTCATTTAGGGTAATGGTCTACACGTGGATCAGTCACCCCTGCTTTCCAGCCACCACAGGCATGTATATCAGCCAGCCTTGAACACAGAGCCCTGTAAATGTGCAACAGCCCTGCAGGCAGTAGTTGTGGCTAACTAGTACAATTAATAGATGTAGCTCAGCAGTTCTGCAGGAAACAGTGTACTGAGAATCACACAGTTAAAAAAAAAGGATACATCTGAACAGTTCAGGACCTCCACTAGGACTGACAAAACTACCACGACTGTTCAAGCTGGGTCAAAAGAACTTTTATTTGGATAATCAAATTATCAAGGTTTTTCCTCTGTCAATTTAACAGAAATATTATCAGTAAAATGACAACTCTGCAAAACTAGTAGAATATATATATTCTCTATATATTAAAGATATATTGCTACTGCTTGAAATAATTTCATAGTTGCCTGCTTTAAAAATACAATGAGTAGCCTACAGCAGCCAATAAAGGCAAGGATAGCTGCTGCAGAGATCACAGAGCAATACTTTGAGATTTTAAACACAAACACATGAACAAGGACTTGCAGACTGAAGACCCCACTTGGTGGTTTTGCACATTCTTGCCTGTGATAAAATCCAGTAAAATTTAGAGTCACTTGAAAAAAATTATGAAGCTACAGAAGTGTGAACATCTATATAGAACCAGACATACAATATTTTCCATTGTACAGTGCTTAAAACAACAGACAGCAATATCCCAATAATCTTTCTCTGTCTCACACACATTCCCAATTCAGTAAGATGCTGCATGATTTTTGTCTAATGATAACAAAAATGTAGTCCAGCTTATAACCAATAAAAATATTCCTACCCTATCTAGCACATTAACATTTTGCTACAGCAGGGTAACATATTTAAGGGATTTTTTTTGCCCTAGTGAAAGTCAATGGGGAAGGAGAAACAGGACAGACATCCTCAGCAAGACAGAGCCCTGCAACTCTAAGCAGAGAATAAGATGGGGTCCATTTCTGCTACTGTTTCCAGCTGAAAGCTGGACTAGATGACAACTCAAGACTGCTCAGTACCCTAATTACTCTAATATTGCAGAAATGCTGAGCAGACCCTTTGGTGATTATCACAAGAGCTTCTTTAAGTTGGCTCCAGTTCTCCACACTTTTGGTATCCTTTCAGCTGATGAAGTTTTCTGGATTGTAGGGTTGTCTCACGATGCTGTGTTTTGGTGCTCACACATTTCTGGGGTTGGCACAGATGGAGAAAGGAATGGAAAAGAAACCTCAAAGGTGATGCTTTAACCTCCCAAGACTACTGTACATAACAGATCACCCAAAAACGGTGGGGACGGTGTTAGGGCAACTTTTCACCAAAAACATCCCACTATTTCAGAACAGCTAAGAGTTTGCTCCAACAGCCTAATTCTCTTTTCATCTAATTTAAAACTAATTTACCTGTGGAGATGAAAAAGCTTTGGTGGAACCTATATTTAAGCATGTGCCTATGTGCTGTATTGAATTAAAATGCCTCTGCAGGCAAAGCACAGTAAATTGCACAGAGAGTACTGGCAAAGTAAAGGACATTTTTAGTAGGTAAGAACAGTAAAAATTTCAATGTGAGTTAAAGATTTTACATGGAATATTGATTGTACAAACATTCATGCACATCACTTAGCAAAATGTATAGTAATTAATCACTGGAATTTTTTCTTCTCTCAGAATAACTTGCTTCTTGACAATTAATAATTCTAGCAAGTTTTCAATAATTGTGAGAACCAAAGCAGCATTGCAATTTATACCAGGTTACCAAAGCATGGAAGACGCTGTGAATTAGACATGCAAACAAAGTGTTATGTAGCAGAGACATTCACACAAAGAAACATATTAGTGCATTCTGCTGGAAAACTGCAAAACAGATCAGTTGCCCTACACAACTGCCACAAAAACACAATCTCAAAAATATTGTGAAGCATTTTTTCAAACACAAAAACTCCATCAGCCAAGAACTGCTCTTCCTCCAGCAGGTGTCACTGCTGGAAACTGCAATAACAGCACCGAGGGCTCCTGGGTTAAGGAGCAAGAGGCACAAAAATGCAACCTATGCACACATCATCAAAAATACACGAAAAACAGGGCACAGAAGAGGGAGAAACGGCTTCTTTTTCATACCTTTCAACCCTGAGCGGATGATAGTAGGAGACAAGTCATCGTAGTTGTTCATCAAACTGATGTCTCCTGACGTGAAGCTGACAGTAAGCAGTGGCTTGGTGTTCTGCACCGGCACTGGATAGGCAGCTGGTCCGTCTGCAAAACAAGGCTCTGAGTGAGCAGAAGGTGAACAACCAAAAATAATCACATCCAGGCCGAAACACACTGTACTTCAGCCCAGCACCATCAGGAGTTGTTCCAAGCCTCTCTACCTGCTTATTTCTGCAACATCTGTGGGAACAAGCAAAGCAGGTTTAGCTAGTTAAGCTTCTCTGTTTCTGTGAAACCTCAGTGCTTTCACTTTGTCAATTTTTACTGCATCATATCCACAGTGATTTATGTATATACTATTATGTCACATAGTGGTGTTTTTCAGTCTTCCTCCATTCTCAACTCCTCAAAGTGACAAAGAAATGGAAAACCAGTGCCTTAGAAGACTTTCTCAGAACCCCAGTTGAAAACCAGCATGATGAACATTATAATGACATTAAAAGCAATTTGTTCTATACCCTTTTTGCTTGGGCAGGTACCAAGGATTCTTCCTGAAGTCACACAGACATTTTAAGAACTTCTAAGAGAACATACTGACCTTTCACAGATTACTGCATTTTAAATGTCTAGGCAGCAGCACGAAAAGACACCTGCCATTCTGCATAACAGGATCCAAGGCACCCAAAAGTACAGGTGAGCCCAAATGGAACACTCAGCTTTAAAAACCATTTCTGCAAAGTCTCTGGTCCTCTGAGCTATTTTTGAGCAATTCACTAAAATTCCTTTGCTCATATACTTCATGACCAATATTGCCATCTGTAGCTTTTGGTGTTGAACTCCTGTTTATAGTTTCTGAGAGGAGATGCCACTGGTCCCTGATTAAGTGCCTGTAAAAGGCCCAGCCAACATCTTTCCAGTCAACAAAAATGGGAGAACCAGTTAAGAGTAGTATTGTTTTCTGAACCTGTAAAAAAGCTGATGAGAAAGCATTTTGGAGAAAGATGTCTAGTAACTGGCACCTCTGTGTGTGTATAATTTAATAAGAAAATCCCAACAAACTTCTAGTCCTTCCTACACATCTGTGTGAGTCAAAGGCTTGTCACCTTTGAGAGGTTTATGCTGCATCTGCTCTAAAGAAAACACATCATGTTTGGGTAATTATTAAAATAGGCTTGTAATGAGTCCACCCACCCCCTGCCTGACTCAGAAAAAGCTAACACACACATTTGGATCATTTAAGCTCTCATCTGCAATTTCACCATCCTCCAACTGGAACCTCAGTATTTCTGAAAAACAAAACGAAAACCCTGGAAAAATCCAATTGATTTTTGTTGTCTGTCTTGCTTTAGGAGCTTGCTAGGTTGAAATTAGTTTCTTTCCTTCTAAAGTAAGAAATCTTACCCAGTACCAGAAGTGAGGCATGAAAGCCAAAACAAAAACCAGTTTTAAAATATTCTAACATTTTACCAGGTGATCAGATCTCTTCTTTCAATATCTGTTAAATACATAACCTTATATACATAAGCTTAAATACATAAGCTTAGACACATATACTGGAAAAGGTAGATTTTTTGGTGTGAATCCAAATTAAAGTTAAAACTGCAAAAGTCCTCAATTCAGAGGTTCAGATCCAAGATGCAAATTCAGAATTATTTTTGAATAATTGTTATGTATTTAAAATTTCCACTGTACAATCACTGGCTGTTATATAAACTTAGTTCTTAATGTAGTTCAGGCTTTATACAGTGGAACACAGAAACAGCTCACCTAAAGCTTATAAAGTGATCAATCAAATCAACAGGTAGTATTATCATTGCTTGAATGAGAAGGGTGGGATGGACTGTGCACGGACACCTAGGCCTCATAAGTCTTTGCTACTGATGATTTCCAAAGACTTTAAAACCAAAACATTTCACCAAACAAGTTGTATTGAGACTTAAGGAGAGGGAAGGATTTTTTCCTGACTCTCAAACTGGCAATGTGCTCTGAAGCATGTGAATTAATAACGCCAGCCAACCCAGCCAACCCTGCTTCTACCCTGTGTAACTGCAGGAAATATCTTCATTTCTGAGCCTTCTGGGGTATTTATGGAACTCTTTATGTCAGGACTATGAAGAATGGGACTGTAATGATGAGCATTACAGAAATCCTACAAAACAGAGATAAAATGAAATATATAGTACCTTACACCATGTCTAGTACTGCTGTCCTTTCACATGAATCTATGTAATAGCGCATTAACTTCTGTGGCTGCTCTCTGACTACCTCCCTACACACAAACCACTGCAATACCTCATATCTGCTTATCAGTGAAACCTGACATGTCCCTGTCTACTGTTTTTCACTCACCCTCACCGAAAACTTATCGAGCTTTGTGCTGTTATCTCATTTGTGCAAACAGAAGCAGAGCAGATGAGGTACGACCTGCAGCAAGGCTGGTGGCACAGCTGGGAGCAAAGCCACTCTCCCATACCAGCTCTCTGCTCCACAAGAGCTTGAAACCGTGGCCACCCTGCTGGTTTGGTAGGGCATGACATCGCCTGGCACTTGAGATGTCTTCATGAGCACGAGCAAGGCTGAAGCAGAAGGGTGTGCCCAAAACCCTCCCTACCTTGTGGTGGGGAATAGTCATCAGAGTCCGTGTCGCTCTCGCTGCTGTCCTCCACCAGGAAGCTGGGGTAGTTCCAGGACATGTTGAGGATGCCATCTGACTCGTGAAGGAGCACGTGGGCCAGCATTCGCCCGTGGCAGTCCATGACAATAACCTGTCCATCAGCAGTGCCAAACAGTACCTGAAAACAACACAACAACCTCAGTCCCACCACATGTCAGCCACGGGGCATCTTGTAATTACTAGCTACCCTGGAAATTAATTGAAAGCAAAGCAGTCAGGGATGTGAAAGGGTGCCAGAATAGGACCCTGCAATCAAAGATGAATGTGAAGAATTAAGTTAAAGTAGCAGAGTCTACAGGTAAGTTTGTAAAATCTGTGAGCAAGTAATGTTTCATGGTGGATGCATTTAATTCACTTTAATATGAGACACTACACTTCATTTGAACTTGATCAGTACCACAATTAAAGTGAGCTGGCAGAAATGATAACACAGATTCTTTAGTAGTCTTAGATAACACAAAAACTCCTAAACATAGCTGACAAAAGTGAGGTCCTAGCAGAGATTTCAAATGGCTCAGGAGAAACAGAAACATGAATAGAGGACAGGTTATTCAGTTGATGAGCTAGAGAAAGTGGGAAAATGCCTTAAAAAAAAGAGGCAAAAGCAGTATGATCAGGCAACTGGAAGAAGATTAACATAGGCCAAGGGGAAGGCAATAAAGCAATGTCCTGCACATCCAGGAAGAGATGAATGAGAAGAGCTTCCACCCACCACTTCAAACACAAAATTGATAATCCAAGTTTTTTCTTAAACAACTCCACAGCCAATCACAGACTGAAGTCAGACTGACTGGAACCTGCAATTTCTTTTTTAATAAATTCTTCCTGAGGATTTAAGAAAGTTAAGATCCTGCATATTTGATGAATTTGAAGAGAAAAATCAGGAAATAAGGACTAATAAATCCTAAAGCAATAAATGCATTAGCCAAGGCTGTTGCTGCCATCACATAATTCCATATGAAGCAAATACATTTTAAAGCAAGTTTAAAAGCACTCATCAACTTGAAAACTAGCCAGCATTAAAAATGAAGCTAAAAGGAAGGTCAAATCTCACACTTGCCCTTCAGTCGGCCACCTATTTCCAGTACTTGTCAATTTAAGGTTCTAACAATTATATGCCCAGGTCAGAAATTCACCTGGCCTTGGATCTTACCCTTAAGAGTGGTCAAGTGTTTGGAGAAGAGTAAAAGAACAGTATGCACTGAGCAAACATCTCCCCTGCACACTCCTGTAGATTTCAACAAAAAACCCCCACAATCCCTCTTCTCTGATAACTGATAATTTCATTTGGCAACCTTTAGCTCCTTACACTGGAAGAAACAAATAATCATTCCCTACTTACATTCTGAACACTGGTCACAATTTTACAGACCTCTATGATCTAATTGCCTAGTCATCTCTTTCCCAAGGTGTAGAATCACAGCCTACTTAGGATCTCCATGTACAGGTGTTGTTCAAAGCCTGCAATCACCCTCGGTGACCTCTGCTGTCAGAGGTCTTCTTTTCTATCTTCCTGCTGAGAGGCAGTGTCAGACTTGCAGCATGCAATGTGTGTATTGTATCAGACTTATTCAACAGTAGTCTCCTAGGAAGCAATTGTCATTATTGCACTTTTGAAAGTTTCAGAAAGGAAGTGTGGCTTCCTAAGCCTTAGTTAAAAAAACCCAAAAAACAAAACAAAAAAACCCCAAAACCAAAACAAACAAAAAAAACAACCCACCAAAAAAACCGAAAAACCCCATCACCAAACAAAAACAAACAAACCACCAAAACCCACACACCAAAGCAAACAAACAAAAAAATATTAAGAGTTCTTTTTATTATCAAAATAATGAACGTTGTAAACTGGAATGAGAATTTAACAGAATTCCCATAAAGTCATTAAAATAGTAAGAAAAACAATGGAGTTGTTTCCCATTATCAAAAATATTGAAAAAATCAGTATCTGGCTGCCTTAACTGTAATCATTACATATTACAAATATTTTTGTGTTAAATGGTTGCTGGGTTAAAAACAGCAACTGAAGTTTGCTACAAGACTCAGAATATTATTCTTAAATGCAAAAGCAAGAACTCAACCTTTCTTTGTCTCACACCATGCTCGCTTGTGATCCCTTATTCTATTCTTCCTCCACTTGTATCATCACATCTCCTTTCACCCTGTTCATTTTTTCCACTGTTTTCACACGCATGATCAGTGCACTGCCACTTTCACTATTCATTTTCAAAACACAGCCACTCTCTGATCTCAACAAAACTAACTTTTACAAAGGCAAAATCCTACCAGTTGTCACTGCTAGCTTCTCACACCACTCTCAGTCTACTAGAGGTAACTTTCTAACTAGTCTGCAAGAAGTTCCATAACTGCAAATACCCAGACAGAAGAGGTGAGCCTCTGCTGTTTCTGAAAATAGCAGTACAAGAGTCTGCCTCCTAAAACCCTGCAGAAACATTTTATAACTGGGTAGGAACAAAATCTTTGAATTCATCACACAACAGTTCATTCTCATCTCAATCTAAAGCTAATTCTTTTGAGTAGCACTGCCCCCAAATAATTTTAAATTATGAAGTCCTCAGTAATTTCCAATTCAGAACAGCTGCATGTCAGCATCTTAATTCTTGCATTGGAACTTGAGAGAGCTCTTTAGCAACAGAGAAATATCAGAGGGCACACTTCATCTCTTCAGCCAGGCTGTAGGTTTCAAGGAGCAGCTTCAAGTTTCAGGGTTATTGTAGCAATACAACCTTTAAGATGAAAGCATTTATCAGCCTGATAGTCCTGCTGGCTGAACTCCTGCTGAAGCTGTAAAAATGTCTAATGGTGTTATCATCCATAACATTACTCAGGTTATAAATGCCACACTCAAGGTACTTATGTCAGATGAGTAAAACTCTCTTGACCTTCAGACAAAAGATTAAGCCACAGGATATCCCCAAAGGATCTAACAGAGAAATTAAGAAGTTACATTTTTAGATACTTAAATTAATTTTTTTGTGTGTCTGTTTGCAGACTTAGGAGGTCAGACAGAATGTTGGAAAAAGGTAACAAGTTATAGTGGTTTGTTAACCCCTGAACACAAAAGCTAAGTGATAATAGGAATATTTTTTAAAAACCCAAGTACTTATTTTGAAGTGATTCTTTGGCCCCTTGTTCTATTCTTCTCTTGACTCATTTCTTCTTCTTTCATACTGCTTGTCATTACAACTGATCTTACATGTATTACCAACTGCAGAATTGCATTTGCAGAATATGGAAAATCTGATAACCAAATACCTAAAATCACCCAACACATTCTGAGTGTGAGTCAGAACCACAACATAAATACAGGATGTCTTTACACAATATCAAACATGACCAAGCCTCCAGTACAGTGAAGCTGCAGCTGATTAGAAGTCACACAAATGCAGGGCTGCTGTAGTGCCCAGATGTTGTGTGCTTTGAAGGGGAAACTGTGGTGAACAGCACTGGGAAAGCACACACAGCTTTCCAATGGTACCAAGAGATGAAAGGTGGGTTCAGTTATGAGACACAAGTGTCTTGGTTCTCCATGAAACCCAAGCTTGGGATGAAAAACTCCCTTCTCTGGAATGCACTGACCTCTTTAGTCTATGTACTAACTTGAGATGAGTTTCACAACTTAGTTTTGGTAAATTAATAAGTTTTTCAACTAAAGATTTTTGAACTATCATTCATGAAACTTAGCATTCAAGATTGCAACCCCCTTAAATGCTCAAGATATCAAAGACACTTCAACTAACAGTCTGAAATACACCAATTTTCAAAAGACATATGGTAAGCAAAAGATGGGGTATTTTGCTCTGAAGTATTCCTCTTGTGAAGAGATTAATATTACAACAGCCAAGAAGCTAAAAATTCAGCTCAAGAGGAACAGCTTGGATGTGTTGGGTGGCTTTGCTACATAAACAGCAATACTATTGCACTGAACTCCACGGTTCCTGTAAGATCTGTTGTGATGCTGCAATGCTCTGGAGCAGACACAGGACCAGCAGAAGGTGGTTTGGCAGCACCAAGATCCACAAAGCTAGAGTGGAGTGACCAAAGACCTGGTACATTGCAGGTCCAGCTCAGGAAGCCCACTATTTTGTAGAAATACAATTTTCTAACAGCAGTGCCTTTTTTGCACATGATAGATTTGCTATTTGATTTGGTTCAATGTAAGTAAATAGAACTCATCAACAATAAGAATGCTCAAGCTTTATCATAATTGGAATACATATGAGGAGTAGAAGGCAGAATTATTCCCAATCTCAGGTTTTGGTTGTACAAACTGAACAGTCGATAATGTTACAGAAAGATGTCGATAAAACAAGATGCCTCCCTTCATGACATTTAGTACTAACACTGAAGGTTTCTAATGTTGCTGGTTAAACAAAACTCCCAGGAAATCCAATCAATACATTTTCAGAACAGGGACTGTCATTCTGCATCAGGGAAACAACCAAACCTTTGACTGAAGCTGAAGTTAAAGCATTAGAAGCTGGATTTGCTGTAGCTGCTGGAAGAAATATAAAGCTGTTGGAGGCTACTTTAGGGTAGCATTTTTCAAGTGAGATATTCCAGTATCGTGATGTTGGAATGCTAAAAAAGGAACAGGCGTCTGTTTTACTCCTGCTGGCTCGGGATTTTTAACAGATCCTCTCTGACTTTTTACAAAGAACAAACATCTGACAACTCACAAACGCAACAAAAACAACTCATAGACTCCATTAATTTCAACAGCATCGAAAATGAATCTAGCAAACTCCATCCTAGTACAGTCTGATTGTTAAAATCCCAAATTTTTGCATACAGACAGAATTTGCCTTGTAGGACTATGCAAGGTACATGAACAGATTGCATCTAAATTCCGGGACAAACTGAAAAATTCTGAAAATTAACGTAATCTGTCATGAAATTTAAGTGCCCTGATCTTCCCTAAGATGTGGCTTAGCTGTCATTAACTCCATTGAGTAATTTCTCCAGTTACAGATCTTCCTTCTCCCACAGGACAGGTAGTAGCTTTTACTTTTTAACATTCTCCAGGGCTGTACTTCCAAAGTTTGAAAGACTCCTCTTCCTACCCACTTGACAAACCTTGCCCTTTGTCACTTCCTGGCCAAACCATGACACCCTTCCAGTATTTTGTTTTACTCTTTGCCTTTGTGTGTGTATTTGGCACACACACCTGCTGAAATCTTGGTGCCATTGTACCAGGCTGTATCACTGCTGCCACTTAACAACCTGTCCTGCACAGCTCTGCATTTGCAGCTGCCTCCTTCTACGTTTTGCTTCACTGACCTTCACTTCCTTAAAATTTAGACCTGTCTTTATGCTTTCTTCTTCAGTCTCCTCCCCCATCTTCCCCCACAGGAAAAACTAGGCACCTCAGAAAGTACACTTTGCAAAAATGCTAGTAAGATCAACCATTTGCACTGTCAGAAGATGCTGAGCAGTTCAAGGAAGCTGAATTAGTTCTGTTTGCTCTGATTTAGCCACCTGGACAAACTTTAGTATTTATGATAGGAACAGCCTTCACAGCTGTCACCATAATGCCATCATACTAACAGAGATAAATCTATTTTGCTGATTCAAAATTAACTGAACTATAAAATGATAAATACACAAAATGATGGATCAACCTCCTGTTTATGCAGGTAGGCTTAGTACCAAAGGAAGTACAGGGAAAATTATTGCCTTTAATTATTTTCATTCATTAGCCAAACAAAAGAATGTCAGTCTTGCCAAGGCTTAACTCCAGCATTCTGCAGTCCATTTAGATGTAGTATTAACATTTTGCATTCCTTGGGCTTTTCTTGTTTACTGTTTCTCCATTACAAAGCAGGAGACAGTGCAGCAAACTCCTCTTAGGATACATTAAAAAGCGAAAGTTTGTTTTTTCTCAGTGTCATATTTCTGGCTTTCCTTCTTTTTGCCTCAAAATACAGAGAGAAATAAAGAAAAGTAGAGTGAGGGAGACAGCTGGTCTCCTGCTGAATACTTTTCTTATTTCCATTAAAAATTCAGCCACTGTAAAATGATTTCTTGAACTGACACAAAAAGAGACATCACTAAAATTCACATACAAGCTCAGGGGGAAAGCACTAGATTTTTCTTGACTGCTTTTATGTCCAAAAATCTTTAAAAAACTCTCTGTTTCCTTGGACATCAGGCGTTACCACCCCCCACACAGCTGGTACAGCCCAGGATCATTCAGTTAACTGCATATATAAACATACATACTGCAGTGAAATTCTCATTTGAGGTCATTAATCCTTTCAAAAGCAGCATTGGCTGAGTTATCTACTTTCAGGCTTGTTCATTCTCTCTTTTACTAAGTCCATAGGATCTAGATAACTATTACAAAGCCATCAAATGAGAAGGCAAAGTAAATCCATTTAATAAACATTGAAATGCTAAAAACTGGGGATTCAAACTGCACTGGCTTTATTTCTCTCTAAAATAATATAATGTAGCTGACTGTTTGCAAATGAGATACAGTATGCAAGATTTACTTCAGGAGTGAAAAACATAAGTAGTCTTAAAAGCAGGATCTCAAGCTATTAACTACTCTGGACATGTGGGGATAGAAGCAATTGTCCAGATGTTATATGCAAAGATGTTATATGAAATGTTACATGAAAGCATTCTGACAAATCACAGAAAGACTGAAAGACTCATAATTATACAATTTTGTAATTATACCTGGACTAATTCCGACTTGTGTACTCCAGGCACTTCTATATTCCTTCTTGACTCTCAAGACATTTTTCCAAGCAAGCATCTTATAGCAATTAGATTTTTAAGTGAAGAGTTGTCCTCCTATATAGTGTTCGCAGCATTAATGATATGCCTCAGTTTACTTAAAATGTGAAAAAAAATCATATTTGGAGCAGTATGCAAAATGAATAAAAAGCCAACAGTTGCACACCTTCTACAGAATATCTTCTGTGACAATTAACTTGGACAGGACTCCAAGTCTGAACCACTGAGTTCCCACAGCAGAAGTACTCTGGGATATTCTTTGAGCAGTGTTGTTCTCTGATTCCCCACAAAACTGCCAGGAAAGTCTGCCTCTGAAAACACATATTCTTCACAAATATGCAATTATACATAACAACTAAAACAACATCTGGAGGGAAAATGCAATTAGTTTTACCAATAAACACTCAATCAGGAAAAGAAGTCAACTGATACACTTGGCAGTCTCCTGCATTATTCCCAAGTCAGGTTTTAGTTATTTCCTGAAAGATATGCTGACTGCTGAAGCTAAAATCTCATTCAGAGCTTTAGAAGTCTGAGAGTTTCTGCTGGGGTTTTGTGGTCTGTTTTTTTTTTTTTTTTCCCTAATTGAAAATAGCATTCCTTAGAAACAAGGACAGCACTCTCAACCAGCGAAAATGCAATACAAAGCAGTTTAGAAGCAATGTCCTTGCTGTTTTGAATTTCATAACATAAAATCAAGAAGCCCCTGTGTTAAGCTATGCACTTAATGGAAGTTAGTCCCTCAACTTCTGCCCTCTCCTTCGAGGTCTTGGGTGCTGGCAGAGAGCAGTAACTCAGCATGGCCAGGAAATAGGTGGAATGGGTGAGGTCAAGTGTAACTGAGTCAACACGGAGTCAGGCTGAGTAATAAACTGTTACCGAACGCGGCACGGAAGAAGGAGTATTCTCTTAAAAAGCAAGGAAAGCAAGGAAGGATTAATTCCTTTTTAGCTTGCCAACAATCCTTCAACATCTGAACACTGACAAGAAACTGGATCCTGGACAAAGAACAGAGAGCTCAAGTTGAACCCAGGCAGGATGAAACACTGATGGGAAAGGTTTTGGAGAATAACGAGACATTGCTCCCCCTTTCCACTGGTATACTATCTCTTTTTGTCAAATCAATGGAAAGACTATGTGATATCACTTTCCAAAAATGTCACCTTTCCTCTGCCATTTACTATGAAACTTGGCCTTACTTTACCAGACAAAGCCTAGTGCAGAAATCCACAAATATCCTCCTCGAGATTCAATCACTCTAATCCCCTGTTTTCTGCACCAAGGTCTCAGACTATTCGCAGGCTTGAAGACATCTAACCCCAAGTTCAAGACCCCATTTGGCTCCTGGTCTTCTTACTAAACTTCCAAAAAATTGATGGATTAAGTACCAGTGATGATAAAGTTCAAATCAACCACACTGGCAGCTACATTTCTTTTGAAGTGAGAAGACCACAAAGCTCTAGATGAACCGAAGGCATCCTGGGGCCAAAGTATTCTCAGCCAAGTGGCTTTGGCAGTGGAATAATGGACTCTTCCTGAAAAATGCTGTAAAACCTTCACATTTTGCAGAGTTTTCCCTCTGTAAGAATTACACTTCCACTCACGTGCCCTGTCCTGACCAGTTCAAAATCTGAGCAAACAAAGCAATTTTTCTACCCTACGTACGACTTCTCCTTAGAGAACACCTTCCTGCAGAAGGTTCAATTTTTTTTCCCTACACTGCCTAAAACACAGCATAAGTGCATGCTGCTCCCTTGCCAAGGTGCACTGCAAAACCTCATTCTTACTATTTGCCCCAGGGCTGAAGCATAGCACAGAGCTTTTCAAAACCACAAGTTCAAGTAAACTCCCTGTCTCAGAGAACTAAAGACTTCAGGCTATATAAGCAAAATCTTTCTGTACAGGTGCCAGCAAGGTGAGAGGAGAGGCAAATGACTTCTTTCTTCCTGACACCTCCCACACCGAGACTGGTCTTGTTTCTATTTGCACTCATCTTTACTTTGCTGACTCAAACATTGATGCTTCAAAAATGTAAAACAGCACTGGGTATAAAAATGCAAAGTGGACACATTAACTGAATAGCACAAGTTTTCATCTCTCCCTCCATTTCTGGCTTGTCACTGCCATCAACATCCTTCTTTCCTGAGGGAGGCAAAGACGTGGTGGAATGTGCACCATTTAAACTTCAGATTCCAGTCAACTAAAGTAGCAATATGACCTGAGAGTCATAGGAAAAGAGTTACAAGGTGCACTGTACATCCTGGTACACCGTGCTTCCAAAGGGATGCAGAAATCCATCCAGGCATTTGCTTTTTGCACTAACAAACACCAAATATCCTGCCTACAAGGACAAGCAAAACATTAAAACACTTGTATTACTCCTTTCAGACAGAGTCATTAAGAGAAAAATTTCTTTGTGAGACTCATCTGAAACAGCCTTGACACGAACCACTGCAGGAGCTGCTGAGAAAACGAGCCGTGATGCCGTCAGCCCATAAACAACCCCCATGTTACAGCTCTCATGACTAGAACAAATGGCACCATCTCGTTAGCTCTCTCAGTGCCTTGCCTCTGCAGGCTGGATGAAGAGCATCCAGGGAAAGATTAGGCAAGGCACAGATGAAGCGAGTGGGAAGAAGAAAGCACATTGAAGTATCACCTTATTGCTCTGTTCCTCCAATTACCCGCTCAGTAACTGTGCAGTACAGACTAGGCTTTCTGGCAGCAAAAATTTGTCTGGAATAAACCCACAGATAGATGCCAGAGCTCCTGAAGCTGTGGATGAGCCCTAGAGGCTCCAAGGAGAACATCCTTGTTGCCTACCCTCTTCCCAAAACTCAAGGCAAAGCCTAAAAAGTCCTCGTCTGAGCACAAAAATCTGCAGTGTGGCTGCTCATTGCTAGTGAAAAAGGAAAGCACAACCAAGAAATGACACAGTGCACCAAACTAAGTTTTCTCCTTCCTGCTTTTTGGAAGCTGTATTCTCAGTGGAATGATGCATAGAAACCTACTTGAGACAAAAAGGCAAAGGAAAAACAATGGTAATACAGCTATACACTGCTATCAGAAAAAAAAAGTGAGGAAAAAAGCGATATCTATTATTTAGGAAATAGCACAATACAGCCTGAAAACAACATAATAAAAAGAGATGGGAGAAAGAAAGGCAAAATAGCACTTAAAATTCACATTACTTTTCCCACGAAATCTGTCACTATTATGTACCATCATAAAAATCAAGTCCCCCAAGCAAAGAGCAAAAACAAAGTGTTGCTGTCTTCCAGCATGTATAAATATATAAAACTCTGCAAAAATATTTAAACATTTTCAGTTTATATAAACCCCCCAGATATTTTGTTTACAAAAGGCTGAAATATCTTAGTAAATATTTACAGACCCCTTAGTACAAGTAAGCAGAAATAATTAATTTTAATAGCAAGTTTGCCATAAAGGTTTGATCTGCTTCTAAAAACAGTCCAAAATATTAGACAGTTAAGCTGTGATGGGTTTTATCTGTTTGTTTTATATAACAAATGGATTTATCTTGAAAGACAACTGAAGTCTCCTTCCCCTGTCCTCTTTTTGCATTCTAATGCTGCTGCTCAATTATGCAGCATGCAATGTTAAAATGCTTATATGCAATTTAACCATTGTCTGCAGTCCTTGTGGCTTGAATAAACTGCCTAGTTAATTAATGACACGTCTTCAACGCTATAAAAAGCCTTCAGCCTTTTTTCCCAGTAATCTGAGTAATTCATCTATCAATGAAAATAAGGCTTTCAGATCTTCCTCGACGACTGTACCTTACAGTGCAATTCTGAGTGGCCCTAGTCATTGTAACCATCCAGAACTGCTAGGAGAAAACAATGTATTTTTATATGTTAAGA
The DNA here is from genome assembly GCF_036417665.1 of Passer domesticus. Taxonomy (NCBI): domain Eukaryota; kingdom Metazoa; phylum Chordata; class Aves; order Passeriformes; family Passeridae; genus Passer; species Passer domesticus. Next base: position 61,472,956 of record NC_087476.1, on the reverse strand, counting down.
CACAAAAATACAATTATGCCCTGGCATCTTTAAAGTTCCTTCATGTGAACCTATAAATCCTTAAAAGGAAAAAGAGTTATTTGAACAAAGACCAAAATAATTGCTTACATTTTCAAATTTTACAGGATGTAACCGTTTTCATTTTGTCCTTCCTTCTCTTCATAACAATTACAGTAAACAGCTACCTTCCCCATACTGCCCCAATTGCCCCTTTGTAGCTCCCTTTCATCATTCTGTCAACTCATCAGAAGGCCATCTTCAAGATTTTTTCCACAACTCCAGATGTCTGAGAATAATTAAACTTGACCAGTGTGACTACCATAACAGCAAGGACTGCCCAAATTAAACGTGTGCTACAGGACCGGAATAAAACTAAAACAGGAGGGTGAGTGGGAGCACAAACATCTCATTTCAGAGCCACAGGCCAATGCAGATGTAGGTGAGAAGGCAACAGCAGGGCTCAAACAGGTGCAACATTTTCAAACACTTATGAATTCTATGGTTTTAAGCTGTGTTCTGGGAGCTAGGTAAGGCTACTATCCTTCAGCTTAGGAGCTGTTCAAAACACCATTCAATTGAAAAGGTAGTAGCAACTGCAAATCATAGTTCACAGATGAAAACAGGGGATCCAAAAGCAGACTGTACTAAATGGGATTCATTAGGTAAAATTCCTGCCAAGGACTAAAGCCATACCAAACTCAAGAACTCTTAGAGAAGCTCATGAAACAAATGATGCACTAGTAATCATTTGACAGCACCTCTTGTTGATCAGCTCCTCCCTCCCGTGAGAGCTGGGCGCAGCACGGAGCTGATGCTGTGCAGGGACACACATGGCACCGGTGCTGTGCTAGCACAGGGATGCCACCCTGCCCCACTGCTGGGCCCAGCAACAACACACATCCCCTTCTTCACTGGAGCTCCCTTCTGCCTCCACCCCGATGCACTGCAGGCAGCGGGAAGGAGCTGAAGCCTGCCCCTGCCTCCTGCTTGTCACGGAAAAAAGATGCTGAAGCGTCTCTGCGGTTGCCATGGGAATAGGATGGCAAGTGCTGGGAGCAGGAGTGAGTAACAGCTCAGAAACTGCCTCCCTGCACAGCTACTGCAAGCTTCAAGAGACTTCCAAAAAAACAACACAGAGAGCTCCCGTGCCCTGCCTTGTGTTTGATACCATGCAATTCATCTGCTGCTGGTCTCACTGTTCTCTTCCAGTGCATCACAGGACCCCTCAGAGCACAGGGTGTCTGTTCCTAACGCGGTGCTGCTCTTCTGCTTCACCAAGAGCATCATTTTGTCTGATTAGGAACAGAAAAGGCTGAACCTCGGGGCCTGTATTTACACATTTTTAGTACTGGTGCATGTTGCATGCAATGGGACCAGGTACAACAGTTAATGTTGCATCCAGCAGGATGCAAATCAAATTAGTCCACCTGTTTATATACTTATTTTCCAAGCAAACAGAAGGAAGCGTGCTGGCAAAGTTCACATATACCTGTATGTATTTATATACCTGTCATGTCCTAACCAAACAGAATCCTGAATTTCCACAAATAAAAGCTTACAGGAAAAGGGGAGGGAGGAAAACCAGAAATAGGCACTTACAGCTGTCAGAAAAGTCTAAAAATTTGTACTAGCAGAGATGCAGGGAACAAATATAGGTTACTAGCCCCTCCTGGGATATCCAGGAATTAAAATACATTATTTCATTTTCATTGAGGGTTTCCTCCATTGGAGAGTGATTTCCCTTTTCACACACAGAAACAGCAACAGCCACAACCCCAGGGAAGTTCAAGAAGTTACACTACATAGCTATAAACAAAGGGATAATCCTCTACAGTTCTCACCTAGTTCTCTGACAGTGTCTTTCTCCATCATGAAGGGAGATAATCTCTTTAATGAGTAAAATATAGGAAGAAGAAGAAGAGGGAAAGGTGGCCTGAAGGCAGCAGACGTTGACAGAAAAGTGTCACTGCAAGCTCAGCAAACACACAGGAAGGGAGACAAAGCACTGGAAAGATGTTTTGTATGACTTGTGGGTTTAGGAAAAATCCTCAATTACTTATTGACATTGCTTCTATAATTATAAATAAACCCTTTGGTTAGACAAAAGTCAAGATTTTCTCACTTATAAAGTGCTCAATCTGTTTGGTATGTACACTCCCTCTTTGAAAACAAGCATGGGAAAATGCCACAGAACTGACTCAAGACAGGACACAGCAGTCTCTGATATTTCAAATTTATTTTTCATTTAATATATACTTTTCATCCCTACATGATCATAGGTGAGCCTGCTCACCAGAAAAATACTCCACATGACCCTACAGCCTCTTGTAGCCCTGAAAAAAAAACATTTAAAAACTGCAAGTCCCACTCCTGAGTATTCCCATCCATCCAAGTATGGGATTCTGCCTGAGAGACAGACAGCCCAGTCTTATAAAATCTTCCATTTGTACATCCCCAAGAGCCCAATGGGACCACGTCTTGGCCAGATGTGTGCTCTGCTTACAGGTTACAGGAGGAGGAAATGCCTGAATGAGTGGGCCTACAGACACACATTGAGGTGAGAAAACTGACTTCTAGTCCTCTAAAATAAACATGCAGAATCACACTCAAAAGGTCTATGTATGAAATAGCTGAAGAAGCCCACAGCTCCAAGTCCATACTCAAGATCTGGGTGTGAACTACAGCAGAAATCTGCTGATGACCCTCACAAGAAGTTCATCTGAGAGAGATGATGCTGAGAAAAAGCACTGCAGTCAACCATGTGACTCAAAATAAGGAGAGCTCAAAAAACCTGAAAAACAACTGAGCCACAAGAAGAATGATAACATTCTCTTCCTAAAAGAAAATGCGGAACAATTTTGGCTAGTATTAAAAAATGCAGCTGATAACTTAATCAGGGCAGAGTATGTACCAAATCAGTTGAAAGATACAATTATATGCTCAATTTCAGCAGGACTATAGTCCACCCTGGCCCATCCCACCTCTACACATTAGCCACTACCTCAAAGGTGCTTTACTTCAAGCACAGCAACGACACAAACCCAGAGGCCACACACACTGTTAAACAAGAGGATGGTGCCAATATTGCAGCTCCAACCTTTCCTTGTTTCCAACAGAAAGGTGGTGGTAGGAAATTACCCTCCTCTTTCAGAGCTGCCACACAGCCATCCATAGCAAGGAGCGACAGAGGTGACAGCCTACTGGTGATGAATATACAGGAGAAAATACGGAGGAGACAGGAGAAACCACCAGGATGCATGCAGAAGGGAGTGAAGGAGAAAGTCAAGGAAACTTAAGAGTGAAGTGAACAGACACACTACACTGGAAAAGTTTCTATCAGAACAATAGAAAATTGATACTGAACAATACAATCCCTCTGGAAATGTAAATTTTAAAGATAATTGTGTTAAAGGTCACGGGACCGTGGAGTATAATACTTTCCAGGAATACTTTCACTAACCTTCAAGGTGACAAGGTGACAAAAAGAACAGTAGAAAAATCTAAATTTAAATGCCAACATTTACCTTTCAGTCACGGTACTGACAGGCAGAGTACATTAAGCAAGGGGGAAGATGCTGAAGCTACTCTAGATTAGAATAGTATTCTGTTCTCATTTGCACACATACCAATCAGGAGATAATTTGGGCAAGGCAATAAGCTAGTAAGGGCATCCATTTCCATAAACACTTATTTATGTGTAATGTATGCAACGTCCTTCCCCCCCGTTTGCTATTTTTAATTTGAACTGAGCATAGTCTCTCACCCAGCACCTCTGTGATTCACGTTTCCTCGTGCCTCCAGAGGCAAGTACATCTAAATATATTTTAGAAGATCACTTCTTTCCACCAGCTCCAGAGAACTGCACAAAGATCCATCATCACTTAACATGCAAATCCCTGCAAACCACCTAGTTAGGGAGAACTGTGCAGAGCAACATCAAACTCGCGGCTGGTTTGGGTCTCTATTTCAGTGAGTTTGTAAGCAGCAGAGTCTGTAAGTCAAGCAAGTCATTTTCACATAGCTGGAATTGGCCATTATGTTCGAAAGCATTTATCTGGACGCTGAACAAGTGTTTGTTTCCTGGAATAACCACTTATGGAGCATCCAGATTAGAAAGTACAAACATATTGGCTAAACTGAATTAAAGGCAGTCAGCCACTCCAAATTAAACACTCAAGTGAAGATATTTCCAAATACAGTAGCAACAACTGAGCATCACACAAATGGGGCAGCCTCATGTTTAAAACATAGCACTGAGAGCTATTAGATCTTAGCTTCCCCTCCTACTTCTGCTGCTTGTCTCTTCCTCTTGATCTCAAGTAAATTATTTATTGTCAAGATTTACATTTCCCTAGATTCAAAAAGAGGCAGGCAGGCTTGCTTTAAAAAGCAGTGCTGCAATAATTAATTCATTATTCTATGCAGAGTACTCTAAAATTATTAGATGCTGCTGCACAAATGTATATTATTAGTGTTATTATATTCCACTAGCAATTCCCAAAATAACTCTACCTGGGATGAATTTATAGTATTCTAAATTGAGTGGTACCTTGAGTCTTGAACCAGAATCTTGTCCATGGTAGTGTAAAATGAAGGAAGGAAAACAATCCAGCTGTGATCCTAACAGGGTTTCTCTTGGCACTATTCTATGGCCATCATTTCCTTCAGCAATGAATTAGACACACAGACACAACCACACTGACAGCAAGCATGTGGAAGGAAGGACCAATCCAGTCAGCTCAGCAGTGAAAGGCAAGGGACCTTGTGTAAATCCTGCAAATGAAACCAGTGCCCCAGCTCCAGCCATGCTGGAAATGCTGCTGTGTACTGCTGGAACTGCTTTTGCTGCAAGTGTAGACTGGACAAATCTACACAGAAATGGCCAGTCAGATGTTTAATAGTCCAGGCTGTATCTTTGCTCAAATGCATTTGTAAGATAAATTAAGGGTACAATTAACAGATTCCTGTCTCAAACAACTAACTTTGAATAACTTTGTGTGTCAATCAGGGTGTAAAGTGATTATAGTGTATCAATCCTATCATATTCACCCAATAAGAACAACAGGATTAACCAAATTTTCACTGTCAGTGGGAGCAGCAGTTTTGCTGGAAACTGATCTTACCACGTGACCATTTTACTTGGCAACTATTTAAGAGGTGTATTCTATAGCACACCTGTGCAACCCAAGTGACAACCCTAAACGCCCTGTTTTCATTACCTGTTGGTCATCTGGAGTCCATATGCCACAGGTGATCTGACTCTCCAAGTTTATTTCCGAAGACCAGTGTCTCTGTCCGCTGACCGAACCGACCAGCACAAATCCATCTCTGTAGGAGATAAGTGCCTGAGTCCCATCATGGCTCCATGTAAAGTCGCTTACCTTAACATATCAAAGACAAGAAAATAGATATATGAGCCATGTAGGATTTTTTTTCTGTTTTAATAAAAGGCAGCAGTGTACAGAATGAGACAGGCCAACTATTAGCCCAGCTGAAGCTGTGATGTCATAATTGCCAGTTGACTTTGTGACAATTCTTGCACATTCCTTTCAATAAACAAACGTTTCGTTTTCTCCTGTGCTTTTTGAAAGGTATAAAGTCCCACTCCTTGTCCTCTTCATTTGGCCTCTCAGGACCTGATCACTCTTGGCTGCAGAGAAACCATGCATACCAACCTGTGCCCCACGATCGTTCACGAGCTCCACAGACCATCTGCCTTCGTATTGTATCCAAACAAATATTCCTCCATCTGCATCGCAGGTTGCTAATTTCTGGAATGGTTCATTCCATCTCACCAGCACAACCTTAAAAGATTACAAACAAAACCAGCATTACTGAAACTGCATGTTGTGCTAACAGCTATTTAACAAGAACCAGTTAAACAACGCTGCCAAATAAATATCATCACATTTAAACCCTAAAGATGCACAAAATAGCAATTTTCGGCCCAGCATTAGGCGCCTCTCAAGAACAGCTGGAATCGTTTTGCCACAGTTGTCAGGAAATGCACAATCTCTCACCATCAGGCCTTCTTGGAAGGCACTGCACACTCTCAATAAAATCACAGGGAGCACTGGAACACAGGACTCCATTACAGAAGCTGCAAACGGGAAGCCCTGCACAGATTATCCAACACTCCCTCAAATGATTCCCCCACTGTAATCTCAGAGGCTGTCAGACTCTTCATCAAATCATCACCTCTTGCTGACTTCAAATAAAGTGGCATGCTCTGCACACAATTTAAATACTCAGATTGAATACTCATATTCAAAACAACCCCTGAGAGTCTCAAATTATTAAAAAATAGAAATTTCATAGGAAAGTTGCTTTGCTACTGAGTGCAGAAGGAATACAAAGCAGCTTTAGATTCTTCTCTCCACATTAGAGCTATCTGAGCCTTTCTGGAGAATCTAATCAAGTCTAAACCGACCAAACTGCCCTCTCATTTTTAATTAATACCAATTTAACAAATACAGCATCTCTCGAGACCTCAGTATAAAACTGAAAAAAGCATGTCATCCTAGTGCCTGAAGCAAAAATTAGCAATAAAACAACTTACTTTCTGTTAGTGATTGTTTCTTAAAAAACATTTTTTCCAAATGAGTTTTTTTCTCAAAAAACCATTTTTTTCCACATTAGTTTTATTTCAAAAACATGCAGATATATATGGGACACTTACATTCACACACAAGTAAATTCCCCCCCAGCTATTTTACTGAGACAGAGAGTATGCAAACAAAGTAAACATATATTAAACACTCAATTAGTAGAGTGTTATTTCAACTACTTAATAAACATCCAGCTGCAATGACACTTTTCCATAAAACTAAATAGATAATTAGTCATCTAAAAGTGACAGGCAAAATTTTCCTGAAATATATTTTGTTGTTTACAGAAATGGACTGATCCTCCTAAAGATGCCAGTCCCAAGATGAGCTTTAAGTAGACAGACCCTTCCCAATTCACAAAGAAATCAGCAGTCATTTTCAGAACTAGGATATTAATATGCATACCTAAAACCTAAACTTGACAGCTGAGGGATGATCTTCCACTTACTTAGTGTCAAGGTCACACCTTAAGAACGTGTCTATCAGTGGAGCTCACCAGCCTGAAGCATCAACCCTTGAAACATTAAACAACCACAAGGAAACCATTTATTTGTTCATAGGTACAGCTTATGGGGGGAAGTAAGTAGGACAAATCACATCTCTGCTGTTACACAGCTTAGAAGAATCCCATTTGAGATTTGCAGAAAAACACTGGCTTCTACTTAATATAACCTTGCAGCTGCACTCTAAGTCACCAGTCCTGTTTCCAGCTGGGCAAATTATACGATGCCCCTAGATGGATTATATCACACTCAGCTTCTAAAAAAAATTCTTATGTTGTAAGAGCAGTAAATAAAATATTCCATTATAGCAATGCAAGCAGATGCATTTTGTTGGAGGTTTCACTCTGTCCCTTCCACCTAAATGAGAATAGCACAGATTTGTCAAAATTTTGTTTTCATTTTGGTATAAATCAAATCCACAGAACCATAATTTCATTCACCCTGAGGCAAAATGCAACAATGAAGTAAGTGTACTTGCCAGCAATGCCTAACAGTATTATGAAAGAAGTGAAGAAAAACTCAAAGATAACACTGAAAAAATATTCATCTTTAAAAGCTGGGAGCTGCCAAAGCTAATGATGACCATTAATGAGTGGAAGGTACTTATCACCACTAAAACATCAATCTTTAAAGACTTAGACACTGCTCATGTTTCACAGATCATACCAAATGAATTCTGCATCAAACCAGAATGAATTGTTAGACAAAATTCAGGGAAAAAAAAAGAGAACTAGTTGTTCAAATAACATGAATGCTTTAGCTAACACCATTAAGAATACTATTGCCTGTCTTAAAATTGCCCTGTTCCGGCTGGCAAAGATTTGAGGTAAACACACCATTTTATAGATTAGACACACAACTTGACTTTGTAATATGAATTATGGGGAAAGTGACAACAGTCACTTTGTTGTGTTTTGTTTACTTTCTATTTTAAATAGGAATCTTGTTAAAACTTGAAAATTTTAATTCAGATTCTGTACAACCTGTCTTTTGTTTAGACTTGATAAAACGTCCAAGACTACATTTGAATGTAAACAAGATTAACTAGAGCCTCCATCCATCTCAATTAGATACAAATTAGTAACTTCCAAAATAAACTTATTGTTTTATAATGAGAAATGAAAGCGAGACAATGATTTTTCTATGCCTTCTGATAACAGCCTCATAAGGAAGCGAATTTGTAATTTGAAAATTCAACCCATTTAAACAGAGCAAATGTTACTTTACGAGGTCATTTTAAAGATGATGCCGTAATTTACATTTAACATCTGACTACAGGTGCTGAGTCCACAACTGCTTTGAGTATTTCCAATTTCACTTTAGACACTTAGCAATGCTGAAGAAGAGATAAAGAAAGGAAGGATTGCCCTAAGTATTAAGATGACTTTTGACTTTTATGTTGGCTCAAATGCAAAGCATATGAAAACATGTCCCATTGATAGCGCACTTAAATAACACAAGCTTGAATTACCCCTCTGCAAAGAGGAATTTTACTGCTAACCCATAAATGCAGAGATATCATTACTTTCACTAACAGCTTCAAGTCACAGAGGACCCATTTTTACTTCTGCCTTTATGGTCCTCTGCTTTCTACTTAGCATCTTCACACAGGTACTGAAGGGCTGAACTGTTTTATCTTGTACTCAAAAAAGTGAGAATATTGGTACACAAAACTAAGTTGTCTGTGGACCTTTTGTGGTCCACACAGCCTATATTGACTAAGTATTTTTGTTTGTTTGTTGGTTGGTTGTGGGTTATTTTTAATTCTATAAAAAACAAAAACTGTGCTCATTCTACTCTTGAAAAAAAAAAGTATCACAGGTATTAATCAGCTGTCTTACACAGGGCAGGATCCCTCACAAATAAAACTTGGCCTAAGATATTAAGTACAATGTAAAGGCCAACAATTTGCCCCTAAACAAGATGCTTTTCACAAGACTGTGATCTTTTGAGTCAGACTTATATTTTCTTTGAGCTCCTTTTTTACAAGGAATAGTGGTAAAAAATTTGTTTTAGAAGTTCAGCATTCAGGACCTTCAACACCTCTGGTTTAATTGCCAACTTGATGTTTGGGAATTAAATTTAATTAATCCTAAATGTTCTAGAAACGCTACCCAAGAACTGACTGCATACTTTAATGCTGCTATGCTACCAAACAATGTCATTATCTATTTAAGATTTTAGACAAGAAATTTTGAGTAACTGCAATTTTGGAGTAGCAAATGTGCAAGTAAACATGATCTCTTCCCAAGAGGGAAAGAGATCCAGGTTTGATAATCTAATTTATTACATGCTATTGACATTTTAAATATTTTTTAACATTTTCTAACACAATACAAGACCACAAAAATCGAAAGCATTCTGAGAGCTTTTGTTATTCCTAATTTCATTACGGTTTTTGAAGGAGATAATTGAAAATATGACACAACATGCAAGAGCAGAAGTCCTTAATCTAGAATACCACGCAACAGTCATTACTGAAATCTTATTTCTGTACATACAGTACATAATTGCTAGAGAAGCAAGGGACAAACATCTACAAAAAAATAAAAGGGGTAAGTAACTAGGGCAATTAGTTCCTAGAGTTCCTTACCAAATTTAGATAGATTTTATTATGGATATACTGTAGTGAGTCACAGTGACTCATTTTTTAAAATCTCTAATCTTCTACCCATTTTACTGGGGAGAAGCATATGCTCTAAAGATAGAGGTCTTCTCCAGCATTCATTTTCACATATGCTATGGATATGAGCTTGCAGATGGACTGCCACAGCAACAGAGAGCAGAGAATACTCCATGCCAATGTTTGATTAGTGCCCAGTTTGCTACACCTGAAGAGCCACACTCCTGTACCCAGCATGAGCATTTCTGCAATTGCAAGTGAAGTTGAAATCTTTGCAGGGTGCAGAGGATGAGATGCATTTTAACTCCCCTGAGCATATGGAATAGCTGGCCTTTCCCTCCCTAGATAAATCATGCTACATTTCTAATGCTATTGAAAGTTATTGAAAAAGTTCCACCTTCCAAGCAGTGACAGCACAAGACCTACCTGTTCCCAGGACAGAATAACAGAGGAGATCAGGCTATTGCCTGCAGCAGCAGCAGAGTACAGGACTCAGTCTGTACTCAGGCTTCTTCCAAACTTAAGCTTTTAGGAAAGTACTCAACTTTTTGGTTGAAAGAAAGCATTGACAAAAGGGACTGGACAATCTACCTGTAATCACTGAGCATCACCTATTTGCTTTATTAAGTAGTGCTTATGCAACTCCCTAATAAATACACTGATTATGGTTACAACTAAGGAAAAATATGTGCATACAGTAGGTGCAACACACTGGCACACATTACAGTTTATTAATGGCCACAGAGCTGGGAAAATCTGTAAGTATATCTATCAAAGAAAAAAGATGGGTGTGGTGTGGGGAACAGAAATGGAACACTGAAGTACAAGAACCAGAGCAAACACCTTTACATGCATTAAAGGCATTTCAGTGCCTCTCCCTCCCTTGTACAGATACAGCTACACGTATATACACATATGTGTACATACATCACATACATATAACATGGGTATGTGCACGAATACACATCCCTACCAATCCTTGAGGGACCTGTGGCAGCTTTGTACATTCACTAGTTAACTCGTGAAGTTAGTTGACTGAAGTGGATTTTTGTAACTAAAATATAATTTGGAAGTTGGAACAGGCACCCAGAACAAGCAGTAGAGTTGTAGTTAATGACTACACTTTACCTATAACCAGTATTTAGTCCGAAATGGTTCTGCATATGTTTAGTTCAATTACACATTTAACTGTCTTTTAAATATTAGTATTTTTTAAATAAAGGTTATCTAAGTTTTCTCTCTCCTAATTTCTCACACTGCAGATTGTTTGCAATTGTTCTTACTTTCACCTTCCCTTATAACCTTTATTTTGTGCCATTACAATAATGTCAGAATAATTCCATTCAAACAAATTCAATTACACAAAGAGCATCAAGAAAGTATTTCTCCTACTAATAATACCAGACAAAAAAGCAGCAGATGTGGTAGACAGCAAGCTGGCATCACCCATCTTTCCTATTCTCCTTGTCTTCTATTGCATTGTCTAATGATATCTCTCCCACACCTGCAGAGCTCTGACTTTTTGTTTCCAGTGACATTACAACCGGATGGAAGTGCCTCATTTGCATAGGGAGCTGTCACCTTCCTAGGTATGATACCCATCAAGGAGTCATTATTACTAAGAAAAAACTACTACTATTAATAACAACATCATGCTGCAGCTGAAGAATGATAAATCTGTAATGGCATTTACACTTCTTGAGAAAAACTGCCAGGGGCTGCAGGTTACAAAGGGCGTAGATTAATGGCAAAGAAGTTCTGGGAAACAGAAAACACCAAAATTCAAAATTCTTCATGTTTCTCTAGACTAAACAATAAAAGTGAGCTCTCCTCCTGGAAGGGATGGAGCAGCCTCCAGAGGGACAGATGTCATGTAATATCCCTATCCATGCCTTGGGATAAGCTTTGGTCAGTGGTGTCCTGCACCAAGGGCATGGCAACTGCTCACAGCCCCCAGGTTCAGCTTCTGCCACTGGTACAGCTTTCCACTGCCACTTGTACATCCTTTATCCCAGAATCCTACATTTTCATTGAAAGAGGTGCATTATTCTGCAGCTGCTGTCATCTTGCTTGTTCTGGTCTTTGAAAAGGAGTTTCAATGTTGGGTTTGTTTTTGTTTTTGTTTTAAAATAAGCTTACAATCTGATTTCATGGTATAACATTGTCAATAAGCTAAGCATGTCACCTGGGACTTAGCCTTGTGCTAAATGAAATCAGAGGTAAGGCTGGACCAGCAAAAAGTGCTGACCTTAATGGAGATGAAAGGTCCAGGTCCAACCCTGTGCCTTCTTCTGACCACAGACTTCTGTCTGTGGCTTTCATGTGAAACCCTACTCCAAATCCAGAACTCAAACAGCTCAGGTAAAGCTCTGAAGTTAAGTACAACGTAGGGATACATCAGAAGCTCTGTGCCATTTGGATGCACTTGCTCTAACTTTTTCTCCCTTTCTCCTTGGTACTTGTTTTCATAATTCTCAGGGCACACACCCGGCTGCCAAAGACTGGGATCACCTGTGCAGCTGCAGAAGGAGAAGTGGCCAGGCAGGAGCAGTGCAGCTCACCAGCAGCAGCCCTCTGAGGACGTGCAGGGGAGGTATCCATTCCCCCAGTGCTCACTTACTCTGTGTCTGAGTGGCTGGTAGCTTCTGCCAGTAACAGTGTGGTTGCTCACCCACTGGGAAGAATGTTGATGTTCCTCAGCAAGTTTTGTTCATTTGCTTTGCAGATGAATGACAAACACACCTATTTTAAAAAGGTATCTTGAAGTTGGCATCCAACCCACCACATATACCTGGTTTTGAAAGGTGCCATATGGTTGGCATGAAATCCCCAATGGATTTTAAAGATCAGACTGGCAGTCTGATCTTTAAAAGCTTAAGGAAGTTATTTTGGCAAATAGACAATGGCAAAAAAAGTCTTTTGAGAGCTGCTTTGAGGAAGGAATGCCTTTAGTGTAAGATGTTGTCTTAAAAATACCTAGACCGTCAACATCTCACTGAATACATTTAGGGGCCTTGATAGTAAACTGCCAAGACAAGGACCCAGAAAGGCTCTAAAGCTTTACAAGTCTCCCTAAGTGATACACTTCATTTTAAGAAACACACCCTCCTCAATGTCTATTAGTCCCAAGCATTTGCAACATTACCATTTTATTTGCTCACAGAACACAGAATGTGTTACATTATCGCCTACTTTAGAGGAAAACACGCCCAAGACTCCTCACAGGTACCAAACAAGAAGTGTAATGCTCCTGTGAATGAAGTGGCTCACAGTTCTAAAGGAATTACTCTTTTCACTTTGGACTCACCACATTTAATTGTAACTTCAGAGAACCACAGCTTTGTGGGACATTAAAAAAAAATAAAACCACACCAACAGAAATTTGCTGTACCCAAAGTATATCCCAGACATGTGTTTGGGCAGCAGCAGATCTGACAGGTCAGAATAGAAAATTGCACGCGAGGAAAATAACAGGTGATATGAATCCAACATGGATGAGAAGGTGTTGGTATCCAGCTACTGGTTCTCAGTTAAGTTTGTTAACTATTCCTTCAGGGGCTTTTAAAGAAAATAGCTGGTTATAATCTGAAGGAAAATAATTAAGGCCTGAAAAATTAAGACTTAGTCACCCATATGCACAAGATAGCTGCACACTATTATGTTCCTGAAAGGGAATCTGGTGGAGGTCTGTTCTTCTCCCATCTTGCACACAACAGTGTGACAGTGAGAAGGCCTGTGATGTGCTTTTGACTCCTTTTCCTTTACAAGGACTCTCAGGTCCCAAAAGCTTTTTCACAGAAAAGACAGCTGCTTCCACAGAAAAATCATTTTACAGTTATGCCACACACTGAGGCAACTTCCTTTATAGCATGAACATTCCTACCACTGTCTCTTGTCAATGGTCATCCTGGACTTAGGCTGTAAGATATGTCTGTTTAATTGCCCATACATACTCCCTTTAAATACAAGGGAAAGTCCAAGTTAAATAAAAATAAATCAAAACTGAATGTTGGGAAGGATAAGCAAAGGATAAAATAGTACTTTCATTGCCTTCCTCTGTAAGAAAAAGATTTCACTTTGTTGTAGTTTCCAAACAGATAAAACACTGTAATAAAGAAAGCAGAGACAACTATTCCAGCTAAAGGTGAACAACCATTTTGCTGTAAGACCAAAAGACCAAGAACAATATAGTTCCATCTCTTTCTAGCAAATTGCTGATGAGCATGATTAGGAAAGGCTCATTCCTGTTAAAATAAGACACATGCAATAACTGTGCTGAGCTGGAAGTTCCTTGGGTTTGAGCATTTATGGTGGAGTATTTTCCCACAAGAAAATAAAAAAAATTTTAAAAAAAAGCAGTAGATTTTAAATCTCTGTAAAATCTCTGGTATTTAGTGTACACTAAATTAAAAGTACACAAGCCTAATGCTCATTTAACTATCATCTGACAAAATTACATTACAGATGGTATAAATCAGGACCATTTCAAAAACCTAAACATTTACATTCACTTTTGGACTGAGTATGAGAAGCTCATTGTAAATGAACCTCATGCTTTAAGAAGAAAATAACATTCACAGACATCCACCAATGCCTCATCAGTGCTACAGGAATTCAGAGTCCATATACATCTTTGTTAGAAGGTTTGAGGGAAGAAAAAATCCAACCAAAACACCCCAAGCATAAAGCAGATTTAAAATACTATCTTTTTTTTTTTACTTGGCTAAAAATAGAGAAAATATTGGATGCAGAGATATAGAAATCTTGTAAGAGAATCTATAGCTTTTCTTTTCTCTCTTCCTTTCAAAAATATCCGAAATGAAGGAGCACCAAGTGATTACACAAAAAAACCCCCAAAAAACCACAAAACCCCAACACCACCCCCTTAAAAAAAACCCCAAAAAATAAAGAAAAAAAACCAAACCAAAACAAAACAAAACCCCACCAAAACACCAAAACAAACAAACAAAAAAACCCAAACAAACAAAAAAACCCCCAACAAAACAGAACAGAGGAAACAGGTTAACAATAAACACTACTGAAAACCATTCCAACTCAGAATCAGCTAGCTCTACTCAACATTCTAACAGCAGCTACTTAGGAATTCCTGTACTATCTTCCACCCTGTAAATAATGTCTTGTTCAGGAATATCCCCAGGGCACTGTATTGCTGAAAAAGCCAGTGAAGTGACTCTGACAGACACACTCTCCCTTATACTCAATCTTCCCAATTCAGTGGCAAAAATTTCCTGATCAACTGCTCATATAGTAGTGAAATATAATTTTATAACTTTATACATTAATCACAAAAATATTTAAAAAAGAAAAAAAACCCCCTCTATTAGGAAATTTTACAAGAAAACTCTTAAAAATGTAATATAAATTCTGTTACATAAAACTGTGCTAGCTAACAAGAGGAAGGAGGTAACACAAGTTCTTCACTTTCTGGAGTCTATTCTGAGAAGTGCCAGAAAAATAGTGGTGTCTCACGACCACACACAGAGGATCGGCCCCTATCAAATACACTAAGTCTGTCTAGCTCGAATATACCAAGGTGACAGATCATTTTTTGCTCATCAGCTATTCAAAGTCATACAGCACAACAGTTAAGTAACATTATTCCAGGTTTCTGAACATCATCATTAGCATTTGTGGTGGACATTTTATAATCAGAAGCTGATCAGTGACCATCTTCATGATTTTACAGGTTAGATTATAATTTAGCTTGAACTTGCTTAGATGAAATCAGTGTAAAGGTCCATCAAACAAGCCTTAGATAGAACCTGACTGCAGCACAAAATTCCTGCAAGCCCTCTCCAAGGAGATGAACTTCACTCCTTAAGAGATACAGTAAAAACTTGATTTTTGTCAGCCATGTAAACAGAAAAGACCTTAAAATTCACAAGGAGTGTCTGAGAGTGCTGTCCAAGCACAATTATTTCTCCAAGAGCTACAATACTTCAACCCTAGTTATTTTTTTCAAATACAAGGAACTAAAAATAAACCAAACTTCAGCAGAAGCATAGATCAGCTCTCCAAATCTATGATGAACTCCCAGGTGATAATAGCTATGCCCCAATGTAATTAAGCTGAGTTATAAGGTGGATTTGAGACAGATGGTACAGCTGGGCACTTCACTGCTGAAGTGGGACTACTTTGCTATCTGAAATACCCAACTATTGTTATCCCAATCATCAAGCCCACCCATATGACCTCTGTGTGATTTACACACCATTATAGCACATTTCTGTCCACCTGAGGAATACTGGTGACCTTAAATTAGTCACAGACACTGAGAAAAGACAGCAATTATACACATTTGTATTGGACTGCCTGGACTGTCTTTGTGTGACTCACAGAGACTGTGCATCCCTAACCCTTTTGTGGGATTGAGGAAATTCCACCAAGTTATTTTGCAAAGGTAGGACACCTGCTTTGACTTCCAGCACAAGGCCACCACCTGAGCCCCACCTGCTGGCTGCCCCACTGGGGTCACTCATGCAATGTTCAGCTGGTGGTGTTTAGGACAGCTATTGAAGGGACTGTGCAATTGCTGAGATGGACATAGAAAACAAAGTGGAAAAAGAAATAGTGTCTACTTCCAAGAAGGACAGTGTAAGGGAGGGAACAGTCAGTAAAACAGGGAATGCAGGAAGGGCAGAACAGTCACTCAGCACCTGCACCTCTCAGGACAGAAAGGTATAAAGAGGAGAACTAAATTAACAACACAATAACTAAAAATCCCAATATTTACATGCAAGACATTCAGCTTAGCATATTAGAATAAATAAGACAACAGATACCTACCAAGAATTATTTTGTTAATATATACACACATATATTACCCCCATGAAGGCTCTGATTCAGGCTTGAGACACACTGGTCCACTTAATTTTCAGTAATATGATACAAACTTCTGACAATGTGAATACCAGATAAAGAAATGCCATACTCTAAGAAATGCCAAATAGCAGATTTTTAAAATGCTATCCTTGCTTTGGCTGGCCTGCAGTTCTGCACAGACTGTTTTCAGAGCAAACCTCTCTTAAGAAGTTTTATGTACATTTGCTATTCCTCCGTGAAATAAAAACTGTATCATCATGCAGTTGGCCAAGCGACCAATAATTTCACTTGCCTGACCCTCCAGAGAACACAAGGGAGCTATAAACACAGGGTTAAATTAGTTATTGGGACAGGCAACGTGGACAACCCCAGAAAGCACAAATCACTTTATCACTGTGGCACACAGAAGTCTCAACTAAAACTGACCTCCGTGTTGTTGAAAATGTACATGTTATGATCAAGCCTTTGGAGTTGTTAGGCTTGAAGACAAAGTAAAAACCAGGCTAGGGAAGCTCTGCAGGGACGGTTTGCTCTACAGAACTGTAAAATTACTATTGGCCTCGAGAGGGATGAACTATAGGTTGGGAATGTAATCCCTGGGCCATAGGGGTCACCATGAAACCATCAGAGTGCTGGCAGGAAGGGTGACAGGTAAGACATATCTAACTAAGGACAATATTACACCTCATCTAAAGCAAATATTAACAAATATATTGATTACCAGTGGTTCAGAAAGCAATTTTCAAGGAACTGAGCTAAAACTGACTAGCAGAGGCCAAACAGCAACAATATTCAACCTTTAACAACTCAACCAGTACAGGAACCACAGACTAGAGATGGAAGTTGTCTGATCTGTATCCAAGAGCCTGAGCCAGCTAGCTTATATGCACTGCATCACTTTAAAGTAATTTTTATAGTCTGGTTTATCCTTTGCTTCACAAAAAAAAAAAAAAAAAAAAAAAAAAAAAAAAAAAAAAGAGAGAGGAAAAGCAGTAAAGTACAAACATTTCTGTTCCTTTTTTTTTTTTCCCTTCAGTAAAATCCTTAAGAAAATTTCACCAAGCAAAATGAGCAGATGTTTCCTATCTCAAGTCACTTGCATGTCAACGAACATATGGAACATTTAATGTTTAGAGTACATTGCTGGGGTCATAATTAGTGGCATGGGGTCCAGTTGCATGCTTGTCACTAGTGGTGTCCCCCAAGGTTCAATACATGAGTGACGTGGACGAAGGGACAGATGCCTCTTTGGGATATCACTGACACTCAAAGCTGGGAGGAGTGGCTGGTAGCCCAGAGGGCTGTGCAGCCCTTCAGAAGGGCTGGGGAGAGGAGCAGAGAGGAACTGTCTGAAGTTCAGCAAAGGCAAATGCAATGTCCTGCCCCTGGGGAGGAATAACCTCAGGTGCCAGCACAGGCTGGGGACTGACCTGCTGGGAAGCAACTCTGCATAGAAGGATCTGGGGGTCCTGGTGGAAAACAAGCTCTCCATGAGCCAGCAGTGGGTCCTGGTGGCCAAGAAGGTCAATGGCATCCTGAGTGCATTAGGAAAAGCACTGCCAGCAGGTCTCTTTGACTGTCACAGTCCAATGAATTCAAACTCAAAAGCAGAAAACACTGACCCCTCACCTGCAGCATTACTTCAGACAGGGCTGGAGAAAACACTTGCTTTCATTCTATGCATAATTTCCATTTCTTTATGATTTACAGATTTTAAAGTAAGTTTTTTCCTTCTTAAAAGAGTTTTAAAGCATGGAAAGCAATCCAAGTTTTGAGATATTGTATTAGAGGTAAATAATAAAATAAAAGAATGTATACTGGCAAAGTAGTCATGCAAAGGGTCAGCAAGTACTGGAATGACATGAAAAAACAAGGAAGGCACGATATTAAATGTTACTGTAAGAAATAGGATGATGATATTCAGGAAACTGTATGTTAAGTTAAATACCAAGTAAAGCTTTTAGCAATGAACGGAATAGTTGAACAGTGTTCTAAAAGAAAAGGTGGAATGAAGCCAACCTTTGGAAGCACTTCGTACAAATTTTCACATATTGTAAAAAGGTATATTGCAGGGAATTTTTTTAACTGATGTGGTTATTGAAGTTCAGTGGTTCTCTTATTAAAACACTGTTTTCTTATTTATTAACTGAGAAAAATAATTGTGGTTATTAATGAACATACATTACTTTATTTTCTAAAGTTTTTATGGAACAGTATGACTTTAAAGTTCATTTCAGTGCTGAAGTGTTGCACATACATCGACTAAAGACATTATTTCAGGATAAGTATGTGATAAAGAAAAAGTCCTCTTCTATATCGCATATAGAACAGTCCTATCCAGTGCAGGAGGGTAAAGAGGAATGATCTGTGTCTTTCTATAACTATGATTAAATCACATTTTTGTGTCTGTCTGTAGTCTGGGGGTATAGGGGATGGCTGTCTAGATGGTCTGAGAGCTGTTTTCACGTCTGCAAGCAATCAGTCATTCCAGTAAGTTTTGCTCTGTGTGTGCTCTTGTTACACTTTGAAATGTTAGTCTGCCTACATTTCGAGAGCACAACATTTCCTACAGAGCAATGGAGTGCAACAGCCCAGGAAACATTAACTTTCTCAGAAACTTTAATAATTAGAGCAGTGACACCACTAGCATGACGATCAAACAGCTCTACTTGGAAATTGTTTGTTCATATCAAGCAGCTAGTGGTCTGGGGAGGGAGAATAATTGTATGGATGGTTCTGAGTGCATCATATCATAACAGAGAAATCAGGCAGTCTCCCTCTCTCCAAAAGCAGGGAGATGGAGTGCTAGAGCCACAGATCAAAAGCACGGAATCAACACTGGGACCCTACATCCAACAGAGAGTGGTTTTCACCAAGTTCTCTATGCAGCACCAAAGAGTACTCTGTGTTCGACTCAAGGATACTAGAGGGACCATCAAGTACCTCAATGTTTAGATGCAGGAGGCAAGGAACCCCAGAAAGCTGACTCATGACCAAGCTCAGCTAGCACAGGCCAGGAGATGAAGCCGAGCTGAGAAGGCTGCAGCTAAGCATCCCCAAATAGTGGAGCACAGAGATCCCACAGCCACAGCTCTCACCTACTAGCTTCCTCCATCATCCACTATCCCAGAGCTTCAGCTGGATGCTGGATATTCATCTCATGGCAAGTGCTGCCTCCTCCTGCTTTGCCCTCCCAGCCCACCAGCCAGAAGTATTTCAGCAAACCTCCATGTCAGCACCAACCACATCCTTGCAGTTATATCCCACTTTGCCATCATTTCTATACAGCCATATACATGATGCTCACACCCGACCACTGCTTGGTATGAGCCATGGCAGGGCATCCTGCCTGGCCTGCAGCCACGCTCCCAACCATCCTGACACTGCATTAATCACCAAATCCCAAGCTCAGTATCAGAAGAACGATTTTGCTCCTAACGCGCCATTTGCGAAAGCTGACGCCTCTGTTGAGCAGGACAGAGTGCGATTCAGGAGCCCTGGGCAGAGTGTCCCTGCAGAGTGAGGGAGTGCAGGAGAGGCAGCTACTGAGACACCTTCAGTGCCCAGCTTCACATGCTCTTCAAATATTAGATTTATCAGTACTAAAAATAAAACCATGTGATGCGGACTCATGCACTGGAGAGTCTGTTGTTAATGCCACGAAAGCCCAGTAGCTGAGACACTGCAACCATAAGCCAGTCATCCAGAGTTAATAATCCTATTTGCATTTATGACCCAGTTAGTTAACGCTATTTTAACAGAAATCATGCCAGCCTTCTTAATCTTTCCAGAATTCTGTTATTGTTACTGCAAAGGCATATGCACAATTTATCAGGCATTGATTTCCCCAAAATCTCAAGTAGGGAGGGTTTTTTTCCATACCATTTCACTGACTCCAATCAGCAGACTTGCATTATGCTTGCCATTTGAAGGCCAAATATCAGCATTTTCCATTAACATTTTGGAATTACCTTATCTTCTGGCAATTAAGCAGAAATTAGTTTCTTTTTTTGCATAGCTTTCTTTTCCCAGGAGGATTTTATTTCCAAGGTATTTTCAAATATCTAACTCATACCTTTGAAATCTGTATACAATATCATTAATTATTGTTTGGAATATTTTGAATTATCCTAAAATATCATGTCACCTACAAAGAAGCACAAATCAAGATAATAACTACACCAGCTCTGAGCTGAATGTACGACTGCGGGTACTTTCCTGGGGAGGTTACTATCAGGTAAAATGGCAGGACCTCATGACCTCACTGGCTGATGTCCTGCCAGCATCAAATTCACATACAGACAAATATAATTTAATCCAACCAAAATCTTGACAAAAATAATGAACTGCTCATCACTATGTACTCACATACACATCACATACATGCATATCCATGAAAACCATGAGCACTGGAACTGCCCCAACGAGATGTGCTTTTGCAGGCAAACAAAACCAGTAATTTTCTTAGCTTAGGTTTGATGATGATGATTATTTCCTTTAACCGTTTAACTGAAGACTTCAGGCAAAGACAACAGTTCCTTACATCATGCCCTCCAGTCACTGTAAGTGAAATGAACTCCAGAACACAAGTGCAGAAAGCTCTCTTCCTTTAGGGCCTTTTTAAGAGGCAACGATCTTCTACTCACACATATAATGCACATATGACCGAAAAAAAACAATCCAACACCTTCTACCCAAATTTAAGATCACATCAATTCCTGACATGATTACATTTCTGGAATCCCATCCCTGCATGCACCTGCTTAGCCATGGATCTTGGTGACTTCAAGGGATGCTGGGAATGACCCTTACTGGGCTACTCTGTTTCAATGCCTGAAAAGAGACCAAGCCACTTTGAATTCAGGCACCACCCACACAGCGGGGCTCTCCGGCTTGTTACTGAGAATCAGAAGTATTTTCACTTCTTGCATACAACTATTAATGAATTACACCACTAACCTAACACTTTATGTTAAGAAGGAAGGACAACCAGCCACAGAATATGAAGATATCCCTGGTAGCTAGTCTTAAAAACTTAAGTCTAATATTCCCTCGAAAACTGGCCAACATGGATTATGGCAGCTGTAAATATTTCTGATATCTATTAAGGTAACCTTTTTAAAACCTTGATGAATTCTTCAGCACAACAACTTACTGCTGTAGTGACTTTCACACTTTAATCATAGATCTGAACAAGAATTTCCTTTTATCAGTTTTGGAATTTGCAACCTTCAGATTTCTTTAAATAGTCACTCACTTTAGTTCTTTAAGACAAGCAAACAGAAACTTACCCCAATCTACCTTCTCATTACCATTTGCTGGTTTATACAGTTTTAGCATGCCTCTCCTCTGACTCATCTGCTTTCTAAGGTAAAGAGTCACAATTTTCTTCAGTTACTCTCCACGACTGAGACTTCCCAAATTCTTTTTCAGTTTCATCTTGTGTTTCCAGAACTCCCACTAACTCTCGAATGCTATTTTGAGGTGAGACAAGGGCGTTCTAGATATATCAGCTTTTACTTCTGGTAACAATATCTATGCTGTTCTTTATTACTTTTCCTATTCTTAATGCCCATTGTTAATGACTTTTCAAAATTACTTGGATTTTTTTTTTCTATTACTATTGTATTTTTCTAGTCAGCCACATACCAAAAAAGAGCTTGCTATCCTCAGGTCCAGCTCCTTCCTAAGTGGAGTTCTCCAAGGGTGGGTGTAGGACTGACAGCCTCATAGCTCTCCATGCTCAGGGATCAGACACCATTTAGGCAATTCCCAATTCTGCCTTTCAGCAGGGCTAATGGGGCAGGCAAAATGGCACAACAGTGCTGTTTCATGCTTCTGAGAACAGCACAGTACCCACCAGTTTGAAGTGGGGATCTATCAACATACCACTGTTAACAGATCTAACTGGGTAATGCACCTTTTGCTTCTATGTTCAATACAGGTTTTGAGCCATCTTAGTCACACCATGTTTCTTAATAACCAATCATGAAGGACAACAAAACTTTCTAAAAGCTTTCATGATTTGAATCAAATGATGTCCCATACTCCAAAACACCTTTCTCCCTGTCAGCCTGGCATCATTCCCTTCTGTGCAATCTCAGCAAGCTATGAATTGTGACCTGACAGTAATTTTTATTTCAGCTAATTTGCCAACTACCAGTATAAACTTACTGGGATATAATTCTCTAGATGCTTCCTAGAGCCTTCTAACACATTTATAGTTCCACAGTCTTATTATGCTGTTTCTAGTAAGATTGCATATATTTTGTCTAACACCTCAGCCACCTCATACTTGAGCTCTCAATAAATTTGGACACAAATCTGTGGTGAGGACTGGTACTAATAAATAATTTAACATTTCTGCAATATTCTACTTTCTTGAATGCTCCCTCTGTGCACAGCAATTCACCCAGCAGGCCCATCAGTTGTCTCACCAATTTCCAGCTTCTCATTCATTTAAAGCACATTCTGATATTTGTTCCTCCTTTTTTCCTTCAGCTGTGTGCTCCACTGCCAGCATTTTGGCCTTCTGAGACTCATTTTTATGTGCAGTAGGATTACTTTTTGGGCTTACTTTTCCTTTGAGGGCAGAGGTACTGCCCAGGATCTACTGTGGGTGGAAGAATAGATTCTCCCTTCCCTGCTTCTCTCACTTGCAGGACTACAGGAAAAAATGTTCCTGGTGTTAAAGCATTGTCAGGGAACACTTTTACTGTAACTTTCTCCCTGTTTGACTGATTTCAAAACACATCAGAAGGTTACAAAGTAATCTCATTTATAGTTGAACACACAAAAATATTCAAGTATTTTAATGCGGTCATCAGTAGAATAACAAATATTAACAGTTCAACAGACAAAAAGCTGTAAAAGTTTAATATTTTTAAGCTTAAATTTGTGAATTTTGCATCTGAGATGACTTTTGAATACTTGAGTAAATGAACATGATAGACATTAATTAAAAAAATGAAGAGGATTAATGAGATTACTGAGAATGTCTGTCTCCTACAGACCTTATCTCCTTTATCCTAAAGAGCCACTCTCACTTTTTCTTATGAGATAAGGAGAGTTAATAGCTCCACGAGAGATTCAGGCTGAATCACTGTGTCTTACTCTTTGCCCTACTCATCACAGCTATATGTAAGATACTTTAAACATGCAAAGTGTCCCTTTGCAGTCTCTAGTAGCCATGCAAGAGCAAGTAGAGTACGTTAAAAGTAAAACATATACAAAAAAGCCGCAAAAAACAAAAAAAAAAACCCCAACCCAACAAAAACCCCTGCCCATGCTGTTTGATCCTTTTGTTCCTCTCAAGCATCACATATCTTTACATTCTCTGTTACTAGGCTGAACAGGAGTTTATTAGGCCACTCTGTAACAAGGCCCAAAACAAATAACATTTGACTTGCTTTAACAATACAGGGCATTGCCTTCCCTTACCAGTAACCTGAGCTGACAGTCACAGTATGCAATCCTCCTGTTTTTTAAACAACTCTTCGAGTAATCCTTACCATAGCACTAAGCAGAATGAACAGTTCAGCTGAAAGTGAAACCAGAAATGCACGAAATGGCGTGACGTGATGCAAACTTTGAACAAGAGGTTGGCATGGTTGAACAGTGCCAGGGCAGTGCTTAGGATCTACACAGACCCTCTCAGGTTGGTTGAGAGAACTCTTCTAAGCATCATTCTTTGTGGGAGACTCAGGAAGAGCTGCTGCACAAATTGGCAAAATTCCCACTTCAGCTGCTTGTCCCCACAGCTGGTTCCCACCTTACTGTTCCTTCATTAGGACCAACACAGTTGTGTGAGTGGCCACACCGCACATCAGACTGCAGAAAGAATGCCTCACAACTATTGAGCTGTTGCTGAACTACAGTGCAGGAAAATAAACCTCTTGAATAAGCTGTGACAGCACAAGGCTGCCCATGGAAGTGCATCCATGCCCCTTGACAGCATGGCAATGACAGAAGCAGCAGGCCAAGGGGTCTGTGGCTTGTTTCTACAGGCCCTGAATACAGAGGTCCTCTCTGGCCATTAAAGGCAGCAGGAGGACATGAGTTAGAAGAGGGTGATCTGCTCTTCTCATCATGAGGATGATGCATGCCTCAAGACTATGCTTTGCTTCCTAACTATAATCTGAGAAAATATTCAGATCATGAGCGAGACTGGTGAATTTTGGGGGATTTTAGCACTTCTATTTTGGGTGCAAAATTATTGGCAACTTTCCCCAAACTGGCATTGCAGCCAAAAACAGAATTCATGATTGAAAGGTTTATTTTTCTTTCTTCCACAGTACTCTTTCCATCTCCCACACTCACTATAAATAATGCACAATCCTCATGTGAAGTGAATTAAAAGAGGCTGAAGGCCAGAAATATATATACTCCACAAACAGATCCTAAAACCCCTTCCTTTTTGGGCAGCTATGTGATCCAGGCTAACTTACCCTCTCACCATGTACCCAAAATCTAGAGGATACGATAATTCATCCATAGGAAAGGGTTTGTCTTCCCAATTGTTCTGGTTTGTTGGGGTTGTTTTTTTTAGCTAAATCCGCACTGTTCTAAGACTCAAGCTGTGCATACTCTTACTGTTTAACAAAGCTCTCATTTGAGACTTATCCCTGCTCATACAGCCCAAGCATTTGAAGTCTACATAATACTTTTAAGCCATTTCTGCTCTCAGAGTCCAAAACCTGACTCCCTGGATGTAGGATTTAAGTAATTCTCATTTTTATCACGATCCAGCAAAATGAGAAGCAAGCTCCAGAAATAAGGGTAAAATTGACAAACCCCACTTTTT
Source organism: Passer domesticus (assembly GCF_036417665.1). Classification (NCBI taxonomy): domain Eukaryota; kingdom Metazoa; phylum Chordata; class Aves; order Passeriformes; family Passeridae; genus Passer; species Passer domesticus. The sequence continues at coordinate 61,447,576 of NC_087476.1, read as the reverse complement.
TTAATCTTAAGTCTACAGTCACTACACTAAGGACACAGCAATGCTACTCTTAAGAACAGAAAGAAAGATTAAAAGACTCCCATGGACCACAAATTACCATTACTTCATTAACCTTCTTGATTTTTTAATTCTCCTGCTAAAAAAAAAAAAATCCAATTCAGTTAAGTCATCTTTTCTAATGGCATTCTCTATTCCTGAAGCATACACTAACTACATTTTGTAGTTAAAAATAGGCATCAAGTCCACTTTATATCACCACTGCAGGATATTAACCACAATTTACAGTACTGTATTTTGTTCACTAGGTATTTCATGACTGATAATGGCAGACATTGGAGGTACTTATTCTAGGAGAGAAACTCTCAGCTGGGGAATCATGAAGAGCATTCAGGAATTACTGCCACAGTCTTCTGAAAACGGATGAGAGGAGGTGATAAAAAAAAATGTTTTTCAAAGAGAGGTCAGTGTAGAAAGAAGACCACTCTACAGTACTGGACTGAACAATCTGGAGTGGCTTAAGGGACTATTTTCAACCAGTAATGCTTAGAGGCAAATATTATGACAGCAGGTAAGTAGGATAAAAGCAAGAACATCAACTTGCCAGGGAGGGTTTTAAGACTCCTAAGCACAACCACAGGCACATTGTAAGAAAGGGGTTCAACCCTAGAGCCAGGTTTGTACGGAAGAACTGTGTCATGTGGCACAAAGACAAAAGCTCTCCCGAGGTAATGCTACACCACATGGAAATGCAACATAAAATATATATTTACCTACTATATTTCCAATATAATGTTTTGTGTAAGTTTCCCCCCCCCCCCCAAAAAAAAAAAAAAATCTGCATCTGTACCTTTTCACATGGATTTGAGACAAAAGAATGTCAAAATACTTTTATCCAAGTTTTGGCTTCTGTTACCCAACAGGCACAGGTTACAGAGGAAGAGCTAGGACAGAAACAACTAAAGAGAGAGGTTTAAAGAAATACTGCAGTTGAGAAAGATATCAGCCTCTAAAGTTCACAAGTATCTGGTTCTTCAAAACCAGCTGAATTGGGCTTGTTCCCGAAAAGAACATCTAAGCACTTTAATCTGCTCTTGTAGCAGCTTCCCAGAAGGGTTTGCAGGCTTCTTTGAGGACCAAAGCTGCAGAAGCTTCTGGGAGCAAAGCAGCAGCACAGATACTGGGCTGCAGAGCAGTCTACCATCTGCTGGCTTCCTGCTGGGCTCACTCTCATGAACAGAGGATCAGAGTGGTCAGAAATTGGAAGAAAACTTGAAGACCATCTAGCTGCCATGGGCAGGGACACCTTGCACTAGACCTGGTTGCTGAGAGAGCCATCCTTGAACACTGGCCTTGATTCTGGCCTTGAACACTTCCAGAGATGGGGCACCACAGCTTCCCTGGGCAACTGTTCCAGTGCCTCACCATCCTCACAGTAAAGAATTTCTCCCTATTATCTAACCTAAACTAGTCTCCTTCAGTTTAAAGCCATTCCCTCTTGTCCTGTCACTACACATCCTTGTAAAAAGTCACTAACAAAAGCACCAAAAAAGACCAGGAAAGAAGGAAAGATTCTAATCTAATACAAGAAGTGGTGTTACTGCAAGGTGTTAATAGAATTAACTCTGCACTTTCTCAGCCAACTGCCTTTTGAGCCCAACTACTCTCACAGACTCCTATGAATGCAGCAATGCACTGATTGCTACTCCAAAACCTGGAAGTAAATGAGAATTTTCTTGATCTCTATGCTATATATGATATCATCTTCTCCTTTAACAATAAGACATACCAAAAGCTTTCTGACCTGAGCATGTTCCTCAATGACAACTCTGACAGAATGACAAGGGTCGAAAATATTCATAAGAATCGTACTAAATATAGCACATAAGCCACTGAAAGGCAATTGCTTCTCAATGTTAGATACCTATGACATTGACACAGCTTCTCATTTGAATTCAAATCCAAATGCATACATACAGATACACACCATAAATCAGCACCTGAATCATCTACAGAACAGCACTGAGGTGCTTTCTCTGCTTGAAGAGAGCTGCAAGTAGTAAGAAGAGCAAGAACAAACAGGAAACAAAAAAGCTCTCTTGTTCAAAGATTGGCAGGTGCACAGAGTTCTTAAAACATTCATGTAACAATGTATGATGTGCAATAAATGTGCTATTCTACAGTCTCCCCATTCCTAGTCTTCTCACCCTTCTGTGTTCCCGTGGCGCTGCCTGATCCCGCAGCCCAAAGATCACAGCACGCGCAGCACCATCACAACAGCTACAAAACGAGCACTCTGCCTGGGTCCAACTTGCTCACAATCACTTAATAAAGCCACATCCTTTAGAATGATTTCATATAAACTAAGTGTCATTAGGGAGGTCTGTATGTCTTTGAAATTACTCCCTACAAAGTCTGAGTCAGTCCAGCCTGCAGACACAAATGCATCCAGTTTTGGCCGAGCAGTGAGTCTGGATAATAAGACAGAAAGCTGTCCCTGTTACACCATACCTATTATCCCCAGCAGTTCCTTTCTTTCTTCTCAATTTCTGTCCTAATACAGTCACACAATGGTCCAAAGAGAAAAAGGAAACAGTCACCAGTCAGACAGAAAGAAACTGTCATTAAAAGCACAACCAGCACTTCTCAGCTCTTCTGTGAACCGTGGCATTCGTGGAGCTCAATGGCCTTACAGTGGGTGGTTAGAAATCATCATCCCCAAATTACTGATGGGGAAAATAAAGCACATTCTGCTAGATTAGCTGGTCCAGGATCACACAGCCTGTGAGTGGACAATTTGGGATTAACCCCATGCATCTGGAGTCCCAAACCACTAGCATCTCCAACAGGTTCCTACATTAACCATACAGTGAGAATAAGGAGGAGCTGACACTGCTGAGGGCAAATGCTGGCCTTTAAATAGCACCAAGTGGATCAAGTGGGTAAAGTGGGCATAATTCTGCTGGTATTTTCAGGTTCTGCTGTGTCTCATTGAGTCAAAAGAACTACCTAAATTCTTCTCTTTTTTCCCAGTGAATGTTAGTGGCCTACTGTAGCCCAGATGCCCTCTTTTGCACAGTGCTGGGGGATTTTCCTGGTGGCCTTCACAGACATTTACTGACAAGAGACTCATGAAGGCAGGGCTTATCATGGCAATGGCAGGCCATAGTGTTTAATACTGTTTTCCCTTTCATACCATGCTTAAATTTCCTTAGCTCCTTTCTATCCAAACTCATCCTATTTCTTCCCCACCACCAAATCTTTGTACAACCTCATGCTAGTTTCCCTTCATCTTCTTCCTCGTGTCCTTGTGAAGCACCATCTCTCAACCATTTCCTTTCTTTCCCCCTTGACAGTTCCCACTCCCACTCTCCTCGATGGGCTTTCCATTTCAAATCCCCTTTCAGCCAATGCCTTTCCTGACCTTCCAGTCTCCTTTCCCAGACAAATTCACATGTTTTCTCCCACCACAGCCCTTCTTCAAGAATTCTGCTCTCAGACAATGCACATCAGATAATACACATCACTTTCATTTCACCTGCTCTCTCTTTTCCCTGTTTCCACCCTCAGCTTGGTTGTTTCAATGCAGAAGCAGCTGAAGCAGAAACCTTCAGTCCAACCTCATCTCTGGAGCATCAGATACCACTGCACCGAGTAACTTTGTGGGATGGATGCATGTACAGTTTGACCAGCACATGAAAATATTTAACTGCTTAAAATTTAAATTTCTTCCCTCAGATTTCAAGGAGTTATAAATTGGTCTAAAAGCAGAGAATATGGAGACAGAAATTTCCTTGATACAAAGATAACAGAAGTATTTAAAGGAAAAAGAAGGATCCTCTCGAAACCAGACAAACAAGTAATAAAAATTTCAGCCCAAGAGGTCCCAGCTGACAAACCTGTAAGCACTGTAAAGCACAGTGGCTAACAAGAGGTGTCAGACCACCTCAGTAACACACAAGCCTTTCAACTAAGAGACTACCTTGCTGCTTTACTCAGGACATTAAGATAAAATTCCCCTCCCAGCAAAACCTTGCTGCTAGCTCAAGCTGTACTTGCTCAACGGAGCAGCAGAGGACACGTCTGCTGCACCCACTCCTCTCTGTGATTCACACACTATACCTAACAACCTCATGTCTGCTCTGCTCCTGAAATACATCCTCTGCACACAAAGCTCACAATATGGATTTTGCGAGCTAAATGAAACTGTACCAAAGCAGATCCCTCTGTATTATATCCAGTGAAGTTTCCATACAAGTATCTGGTTTATTCACTGTTGCTGTACAACTATTTGCCTTTAGATAGATTAATTTTAAAGCTATCTAACAATAAAACTTCTGAAATTAAAATTACTTTGCTTTGCTTTCCTGACAGCTTGATAACTTCTACTTAAGAAGAAGCAGCGAGGACCCTTGTTTTCTGGCAAAAATTTGGTGGAGAGAAAGAAACACCTCTGAAAGAAAATCAGTATAATGCTCTCAATGCAGGTTAAGTATTCCATGCAGTTACATCACCTAGTGTATTCTTTTTCTAGGCTCTGTTCCTATCAAGCACCAAGAAATCAGAGGCTTTGAATCCTCCTCACATTCTTCCCCAGCAGTTCCTCTCTAGTAAGCAGCCAATGTAAAAACACTGTATACCAAAAATAATAAAATTTTGTTCTCAAATGAGAACTCAGTAACTATATACATGACAAAAACTACCTTGTGAGCTGTGAGATTCCTGCTGTAAGTCAGCTAAAAGCAAATTAGATGGGAAAAAAAATATTGCCTGGATTTGTTCACATATACGCAAAAATGTTTGACTTCACTTCAATTAAATTTTTTTAGTCATGAATAATCCATTTAACTAATCAACATCTGACTTACTCTAAGGAACACTTCATTTGATGTAAAATTAAATACAAGACGAGAGCAAAAAGTAATTAAAGGAGGACATTATTCAGCTGTTGATTTATTCTTTGCTTTTTGCATAACTATTAAGTAACTTCCAGTATTTGCTGGTTGTAGATCAAAAACTAAAGCTATGCCAAATAGAGTTCTCAATTTAACAGTTCAGTGCAAGTAAATTACTTTAAAGGCAATACTTCAGAGGGGTCTGGTGTTAAATTACAGGCTGTGTTTTGCTCTCAGAAACTCTCAGGACAAAAAGTTATGTACAAAAATCCTGATACATGGATGATGTTAGTAGAGGGGTTTGGGATTAACACAATGTAAATTAAAACAATGCTGGATTCTTCTTTTCCAAAACAAAGCAAATAACCATATTGGTGCTTTTTTTTGCCTGGGGCATTGGAGGTCATTCATCCAACAGTATGCCTAAAAAAATAAACAAGCAAAATCAGCAATCACTCAGGTAAGGAGTTGGTTTTTTCACATCCCAAAAATATCCTCAGCAATGCTGCCATGACTAATACAAAGTGCACTGGGGTTATTACAGGACAGCCTGCAATCAAGTTCAAAGAGGAGAAGCCTTGCTGACCTGCAGAAGCCCTGCCTGACTTCCAGCATTACTGTCAGGAACACAGAATACCTCCTAAGGGAGCAGCAAGAGCAGCAGCTGCTTTCCTTCATCCACACCCACTCCCTCCACACTGATTTTGAGCAAAGGAGCAAAGACACATTCAGCAAAGGTTCATGTGTGCTCCTATTTTCCTTCAAGCTAGCACCAAATGACAAGAAAAATACAGGGAACATATCAAAACATAAACACATAATGCAGTCACCCAACCACCTAAGAAACATCAGGAGATGGGACTTCTCTAAAGCTTGCTAAAGATAAGAAATAGATGTTAAAATAAACCAGGTAATAGGAATTTAGCATTTCAATCAGAATGGTTACAACAAACTCCATTCTATTTTAAAATCTATTTCAAAATCTCACCATCTTACATTTAAGGAGCTGTTCACACTGCAGTTTCACTGAATGATCCATCAAAGGCTAATGCTGTCCCTGAAGGATTACAGATCTATGCATGACACTTCACATTTCCATAGTGCATTTATAGCTCAGGGTGGCAATACAGTTTTCAGGTCTTTTTTTCCCCCCAATTATTGTAATGGTTTCTTGAAAGAAGGAATCTTAATTAGCTCTACAAAAGTTAAGGCAATAGCAAATCAAAAGATTTGTACAAGATTAAAAATAGTAGCATGAGAATTACTCCCCTCAAAGTGCAAAGGGCAAACCTACTGAATTCAATCATGCAGCTGGGCAAAGACACCAGATTTTTCATGTAATGTCTCCTACAAGGCCCCTGGAAACCAACTTTGGCATTCTAATAGTTTTCAGTCCATAAAATAAAACCCGGCACCCTTAATTACAAAAGCTTACTGTAGGAAAGTGCATGACCCATGGCTCAGGCTAATACAGTCAGAAATGACTCAACATCATATCAGAAAATGTCCAACGTCACAGACTGAGAAACTGAGCCTACAATGGGATTGCACTTTTTCATTGCCATCACATGGGAAGCAAAAGGCTCAGATCTATGACTTTCAGGAAAAGGAGCAAGGGGAAAAACAGGTAAACAGTTTTAAGGAGGGGGAAAAAAAGAAAAAAAAAGATACAGCTATCTCAAGCTCTTTTTTACCCTAAAGTGGTTTATAGAGAGTCACATATAGACAAATTCAAGAGTCACCAATACATACTTCAGTCTTGGTTTATGTAACTGTATGAAGGTGCTGAACTGAATGCTCTTGAGGTCTAGAGCACGAAAAGGCACCATATAGAGATTCTTCTGTTTCCTTAGCAGATGAGAACCATGGTTTTCCTCTTAACTGAATTAACATTCTAGCAACAGTACAATCAAGCAGAGAAAATCACCTACCAAAAAGGCAACCTATTGCCTTACAGGAAATCTAGCTAAAGAGATCCTTGTATTTCAAAGTGACCCTATTTAACAGATCAGATAGCATCTACAACTGAATAAACCATGGATCAGTAATTCTTACACATGTGTAAGAATGAGAGAGAAGGAAAAAAAGATTTAACTACAAATGAAATCCCAGTAAACAGCAAAAAATGGTTGGGGTCTAGCAGTTTCTATTTAACCTTAAACCCCTTCCACTTCTATGTCTAAGACCAGAGATTTCCTTATAAAACATCTCAGTCATGGGGATATGAATTTCTAGCAAGCTGTGAGCTACTCCATAAAGGCTAGAAGGAATACCTCGATTTAACCTAACAGGCAGACAATTGTTTGGTTTTCTTTTACATTTTTTGTGTCCATCGGGTACATTACACATTGTGTCGTATAAAGAAAACTTCATAAATAAAATCAGATTTGCTTTTTCCCTAATCTGACTTTGAATTATAAGGCAAGTTAAAGGAATGCCTGGGAAGGGAGGTAGCAGACCAATATTTCAACACATTTCCCAGGGTATTCCAGGAAGGTGGCTCAAAGCATGGGCCACGTCAAACCTCCTCCCTGGAAAACATGGTTAAGGATGCAAACATGGTATTCAAAATACTTGGGAAAACACCTTGATTTCCAAAGAGTGTAACATGCAATGCATCCTTATATGAACAATAACAGACATAAATTCTGAGGAAGAATGAGTCATTCCTCAGTGCATTTCTTGAAGACCAAACATGTTAATCTGGATTTATGACAGAGTTCTTGTTCCAGCTATAAAGTATAACCCTGACATTACAATATAAACAGATAATAATTTAAAATTCAAGTTCCTACAGCATGTATCTTTTCCCCATTTTTATTCATCTATTTAACATCTGTGACACTCCATCTCCATTATTTGTCTATGTCTCTCCCACTTCTGTACTCCTGCCTCTCCTTTCCCCACATTTTGATTCTTGCAATGATTTCAGTGGTTTACTTGCTTTTCAGCACCATATGATTAACCACAAAATAATTTCTTTTTGTTATTTGTGCTTATTTGAAAGCTCCAAAATAGCAACTGCAGTCAAAGCTGATAAATGGCCCAGATGGATGGCAGTGCCTCTGCCAGGCTCTGGCCGAGTGACCGACGGGGCGCCAACCACGTGGTGGGATGTGGACATGGAGGTCTCTGCTGAGCACAGCCCAGGAGCACAGCCCCAGTGTCATAAAACTATCTGGAATCAGCTGCTTACAAACACACTTTTAGGAAGTTTAGGAAGAAAAATAAGGACAAATAAAAACTGCAGTCCTTTTGTTTTCACTGAAATATCTTATTCCATTATTCCAAAGTAATCATCCTTAGGCACCAGCCCTTCTCTACAGGTTGGTGGGTGTATTTACCTCCATCTTCTACATGACACAGTGTGCTGTTCATATTGATACCTGGCTCCTGGGTTGACAAGCAAAGAAAAACAATATATGAGAGAGAACTAAAGCTTTACAGACTAGGAAAGGGATAAACAATCTGAGTTTACATCTAGCTACAGGGCAGGCTTTGCTCTCTGCAGTTGGTCTCCTTCAGTTTTTAAAAGAAATCCTGAAGATGAAAGCTCAGAAATACTACCTGCAATAGCATTGAAAAGGTGAGGTTGGAGAGCTGATGTCAAGTGGAAGAGCAGTGTCTGGTGGCTGAAGAAGAGCTCTACTATTCTCCATACTTTTGTTTCCTTCTTGAAACCAAGGCCATTTCTGCCTTTGGCTGTTAAAGGCTAGAAAGCTTGTGTTCAAACCTAAATTAGCACAAAACTGTATCAAATTTAAAAGATAAATCTTACTGAAATCAAATAAAATTTCTGCATGTAAATTTTTTTTTTCATTCAGTAAATTCTGATATTGCAACATTAAAAAAGTGGATTGCCCATGGTAGCTAATAAAGACCAATTTGCTACACACTCCTTTCTTCCAATAACTGCCAAAACACTCTGCTGGGTCAATGAAAAGTTACCTCCAGCATCCAGAATCTGCAAATTCAAACACTTAAAAAAATACATACTTAGCATTTGAAAAATGTGGCTTTCAAAAAATAACTACCACTTCAACTGTAAAGATGCTGAAGTTCATACCATTTTCTTTTACAGGCTTATTACAGTTAGGCACACATCCATGGAAGGTGCTCTCAAGCCTGATTGAAATCTGAGTCAACTCTCTCAATCCACTGGCCCTTGAGGATTAATAATATCTAAGCGTCCAAGTACTAAAAATCAAAAGAGATTAAAAGAGTGAAGAAAGAGGTAGAAAAATCAGTGGTGACCTGAAGGAAATATGTGAAGAAACGCATCCAGGGAAAAAGCGTTCCTATCTAGGAAATTAGCCTAGAGGCATACAGGCAGGTGCAAAGTGGAAGACTGACAGACAACAAACACATAAAATGGAATAAAACATCATCATGGTTTGAACCCAGGCAGCCACCAAGCCCCAGGCAGCAGCTTGCACACTCCCCTGCCAGCAGGATCAGGGGGAGAACCAGAAGGGTAAAAGGCAGAAAACTTGTGGGTGAAGGTGAAGATAATTTAATAGGGAAAGCAAAAGCCATGTACACAAGTAAAGCAAAACAAGGATTCACAGATTCCCACGGGCAGGCAGGCATTCACCTGCCTCAGCAGAGCAGGGCCCCAGCACACCTAATGGTGGCTTGGGAAGACAAACTCCATCACCTCAAACATCCCCTCTTTCCTTCTTCTTCCCTCCACTCTGTACACTGAGCAGGATGTCACCTGGTCTGGAATATCCCTTTGGTCAGTCTGGGTCCTGGGTCTTAGTTGTGTCTCCTCCCAAACCATTGTGCATTCCCAGCCTTCTTGCTACTGTGGCACTATGAAAAGCAGAAAAGGCCTTGGCTCTGCCTAAGTCCTGTTCTGTAACAACAAAAATAGCTCTATATTATCTGCTCTGTTCAACACAAATCCAAAACACAGCCCCATACTAGGTTCTGTGAAGAAAATTAACTCTACCCCAGCTGAAGCCAGCACAAACATTTACAGAGATGTAAAATTACTCTGTTTCAGAGGGATTTTGATAATTTTTATCCATGAAGCCATATTACAGAACTAAATGAACTCTAAAGAATTATATTATAATAGAAGCCTATTAGAAGAACAAACTTTTCAAGCAGACAATTCAGTTGGAGTGCCAATATTACAGTTACAAGAAACAAACTCAGACCCAGTATTATCAAGACACAAGTACAGTCAGTGAGGTGAACAGATGATGACTTCATGGGTTTGAATTTCATGCATCATTCTGCCAAGAAACACTGATGTACCTTCAGCAACTCTTCCAGCTAATGATCTAGGGGCAATCCTAGCCCTGAATGTCTTCCCACAGAAAAGTACTGTTTGTAGTTGGGTAAGTGCAGCACACCAACACCAGTATTTGTGTAAATGTGTCCTGGGCACTGTGCAGGCACTGACACATAAAGCACATTTTCTATTCAGAGCTCTGCCCATAAGGAATCACGGTCGGTAGATCTTTGTGGCCCTGCAGTTATAAAAATAAGTCTCAGGTTTACCCTCCAAATTCGTTATTGCAATGGAATTGCAGTATTTTTTTAAATTGGCCTTTCATCTCAATTAAAAATAACATCTAGTCAGATGTATCTACTTAGGAAGGGACACTGTGAAACCTGATAAATATTACATGTCAGTTACTCTGCTGTCCCAGTTCTGACATCCAATGCCATAGGGGATATATCTATCTTTTCTTAAATTTTTTTACTATTCATAAAATCTTCAAGAAAGTACTGACTCACCTCTACATAAACAGGGTGTGGTGATTTCTTTCCATTTCAGAGGGAAATTTTCCATGTGATATTGAAAAGGCAACTAGCTTGGGAATACAGCACCATTTGTTACTCCTTTTATCTATTTAGAGGTTCTCAATAAACTGCTCTTTTTAAACCAAGTCCTGGCCACAAGGCCATTTGATTTCATTAGGAATAAATGGAATGCTATATATAAACTGCTTCATCTGTTTTTCTAAAGAGGTCTGCCTGTGGCTGCCCTGGAAGCGGACACACAGAATGCCATCAGCAAAAGAGATTAAAGTATCCCACATGACAGCTTGAGAGGCAGTGCTTCAAAAAAATAATTTAAGGATGACAAGATTATTGCACAGGCCTGCTGCAGCCTTATTACTTTTTCAAAGGCTTTATGTAAACGGTTTATGACATTAAAAAAAATATTACTGCACACATTTTAAATAAATGACACCTGTACATATGCAAACATTATAAATTCCTACAGTTCTATGTAGTATTACAGTAATAAAAATGAAAACATATTCCTAGTCACTAGTTATAAAACTGACCAAAGCCCACAGTTACATGGCTGTACCTGGGTCCCAAATGTAGCCCTTTCTCACATTAGGAAAATAAAACGGCATGAATAAAGGCAGCAAATTGCCCATCTGATTTCTGTGATTGAATAGAATAACAAAAGCACCATTAAATGTAAATAAACATTACCAATGACTCTAGCTCAGTAGTGCACTTAAGCCCAAACATTAACTGTGTTTAGTGTAGCAAGACTGAAGTATGTGCTCAAATGCTTCCATGGAGTGTGGATCATAAAACTTGGCTCTTCATCTCACTTCCTACCCCATATTCAATGTTTTGTACCACACACTATTAGATAATACACACACAAATAGATAATGTGCTATTTGGACTCAGGGAAGTCGTGGAGTCACAATTCCTGGAGATGCTCAAAATGTGACTGGACACAGTGCTGGTCTGCCCCAGCTGACAGTGCTTGGAGCACAGGGCTTGGGACTAGACAATCTCCAGAGGTCCCTTGAAACTCAGTTACTCAGTGATTCTGCACAGTTACAGACTTGAGTAACTCAGGGGAATGAGGCTTTATCCCATTCAAATGGAGTGGAAATGCTTTTTTCAGAAATATAATCAAACACAAAGGAACCACTATGGTCACTCTGCCCCATTATAAGCATACACATAACTACACGTTTCATGTTCATGCACACAAATATGAAGGGATTTGATTTTGGCTTTTCTTGGGGGGGTGGGTGGAGTGCTGATGTTCATTGATAAAATATCCCATGCATTTTTATATCAGAACTGCCAAGCCTCCTATGCCACTATAAAAGATATATCCATATATAAACATCACACACTTTAAAGATCTGAAAAGGTGAGTTATTTTTTCCTTCAGTGTATAAAACTCATTATTTATTTCTGACGGGCTACAGTCAAATACAGGTTGGACAATATTCCAAAATAGGGGAAAAAAACCCCTATTTGTTAAATGTTTTGTGCAATTTCTGCTTTTCATGAAAGTTTGCAAGAGCACAAATTACCTGGTTCTCCAGTGCATTCAGTAAGTAAAGTAAGGACAAACAAGATTATGTATCTCCAAGAATTTTCTTAAATATGGAATACTTCAGGATATATACAAAAGAAATAGCAATAAACTGCTTTCTTCTCTCCTACATTGTCTTCAAAAGTAAGGTCCACAGGTCAATAGCTTCCACAGTAAAAGTCTAGTTACAGAGCAGCCTTTAACATGATGGTGTTACTAAATTCCCTAATGTACATGAGTCTGTAGAAGCATACTATAATTTTAACTATTCTGTTAGACAAAATGACATAGCACTACCCACTTTTCCTCCTTTTCCTTCCAACTCCTGATATGTAAGATCAGGAAGCCAAACAGGCAGAAGCACATTTCTGGTGTCGTGCTGCCCTGACCTTTTTTCCTCTCCTCACATCCATGTCAATCACACAACACCAGTGAGTGCATCCTGTACCCATCACATGTATTATTCAGGAGGTGTTATCAAATCATGGACATGCCAGTGTCAATCCTGTGACTTCAGTGTCTCTGCATGTTCCACACTAACAATGTACCCGACTGCAATGCCCTAATACAGTAATACTCCACATTCTCAATTTAATCTTTTAAAGCCAAAGCACCTAAATCTGAATGGAAATCTCAGAAAATACAAGACTTTGTATGTATGACTTTGCTACATGACTAAACTATATTCTTCCTAGTCAAATACTTAGTTCCCAGGGTTTGTTATGGTCCCACAGACCTGAACGACACTGCTGAGCCCATCTCACTGAAGGCTGCTCCACAAAGGAACTGTTCCTGCCCTGCCTTTTTTCCCAGCACTCACATAACCCCTACTTCAGGGGCTAAGCTGGCAGAAAAGTGAAAAATAAATAAAGCAATTTTTAAAAAAAGAGAAAATAACTGGGAGTGGGAGAGGAGCCTGCTTTTTGCCAGTAAGCAGCTACTAACTTGGCATCGCTGTACAGGAGACTGTATCCTGTCTCACAGTCATGATTGTCATCATCACTCCCAGCTACATCTCTTCATCAGCCCTTGGAATTACATCATCAAGGATAAAAACTAAAGGCTACGTATCTACCTCTTAAACCTAATTTTCCTGAAAACATTTTCTAACCCATTATTTAATCATAAACGTATATTTTATTTTGCTATCGTTTGTCCTCGAGCTTTTTATTTCAACATCCCCCTATATTCACAAAGATCCATCACAAGTTAAATTCTGGCAAGAAAATCATTAGGAGGAGATGTGTAACAGTGATGATAATTACCTGGCTAAACTACAGCCAATCTATCAAGCTCCTAAAAACAGCTAAGCCATGTCTAAGCTCATTAATACAATAATTGAAAGAAGCCCCAAGGCCTAGAGACAGAAGATTTGACTGAATGTTTACAATGGTCTGCTCTGAACTCGGACCTGTGCACTCCTGCCCAAGAAAGAACCTGAAAGAAAATACAACTTCAGAGTTCCTGCCCCATGACTTCATGGCCCTCCAGAGGGAGGGGAGAAGTTGTGCTGACAACAGTCCTGGCCCAGCTCGTGTCCCCAGCCATCTTGGTGACCAGCAAGCCTTGACCGCCAGTGGCCCTGCAGTGGCAGCTGCCCTGGTCACTGAATAGCCCAAATGTGACTGCCAGGGGAACGTAAGGTACCAGCTGAAAGGTACTGCTTCTGCTGCCATCCTGCCTCTCAGCCTTTCCAGAAGGGAAAAGGAAAGAAAAAGAACTAAAAACCACCTCAACGTTTGTTCATTAAGACAGTGCTAAAACAACAATTTTTGAATGAAACCACTGATTGGTATGTGAAAAATTCCAGCCATGGACAATCTGGCCCTAATTCTTTAATTTCAAAACCTTTAAGCACCTTCTAACTTACCTGATCAACCCTTCTATCACATCTGGTACCCGTTTTTACATAGGGTTTGTACATATTGTATCAATTTAGGTACAAACCCTATTACATCGGGTTTGTACCTAAACGAATCATTATTATTAATAACATTCGTGTCACACTCATCCTGCCTTTGCTTACTTACTAGCATTACTAGTTCCACAGATGTTCTGAGGACATTTTTTAAAAAAACACCGATGGCTATGATCTGCCAACATTTTCTAAGGCTCCTTTACATAACCCCAGCTCCCATTGTACTCAGAGTTTGTGCATGACCCAACAGTTTCAGCACTTTTTATTAAAAGCTGTCTTTGGCACCTCACCACAGAACTGAGGTGGGAAGGGATCTCTGGAGATGCCCTTGTTTCTGCTCAGAGCAGGGTCAGCTGGAGCCCCTGCTCTGGCTCAGGGCTGTGTCTGGTCAGGTTTTGAGTAGCTCAAGAGTGGACACTCTGCTGCCTCTGTGGGCAACATCCTCCAGCATCTGATCACCCAAGTGACAATGGAAACACAGGATTGTGCTGCAGTACTTAGAGGGCTAACTTAATAGTGAGGAGGAACAGTAGGCAGAATTATTAAACAGCAGTAGGTGGATATGTGCATTAAAGATGTTATTCCAAGCCTTGATGGACTCCAAATACTCTGCATGCACTGCGCTGCTTTCTATGTGTCACACATTTCATCCGGCAAACAGTTCAGCGTATTTCAGCTTTGAGCCTCTGAAGTTTCAGTGAAATGAAACCTACACATTGTTTCCAGAAGCTAATTATCCTCCTGCTTATCTTTTTATTGTCACTATGACTCCTAAATTATTTTACAAAAATCCTTCTGTACTACAGAAAAGCATAATATAGAAAAATGTTGAAGTATATCCAGTCTTTTCCCCAAACCATGTTTATTTATTACCCTTCTGAACAGTACACATTAACTAGTTTCTATTTTCAGTTCTAAATTTGGAAGGCAGGGAAGAATATAAACATATTTGTTTTTACCTTTGCTGCTGCTCATCATTATGCTGAGGCATATTGCTATTTGCCGGGAGGTAAAAGATGAAATTAAGTGGGAAAGGAGTCGTGCAAATGGAAGAGATAACAGACTGTGAAGTGCACCAGCCAAGAAAAAAACAAACATAGCATGCTCTCTTCCTTCAAGACAATTATTTTCAGATGACCTTTCTCAATTTTATACCAAGTGCTACAGACCAATAATGGTGCAACTTAAAGAGATCAGCAAAATACGATTTCTATGCAAAAAAGCATGTCCAGAGACTGACTACTGCAAGTACTGCACAGTAAGATATAAAGCAATTCTATTAATTAGACACATTAAGTGTGCTTAAGCAAAAAAAAAGGTTGACTGCAAGTTTAAGCTAACATATAATAATGCAAACATCAGGAAATGCCAACTTTAAAAGTTCTTGTCATTTGCCTAATTATGTATTTTCAGTATTCTGTGTTGTAAGATAAAATAGTCCAATGCATCCAAAACTCATTGCAAATAATCTCTCTCCCATTTAAGATCATCAGATTCAACTTATAAAAGGTACATAATTTGGGGGGGAAGAATGGCTGAAGTGTAAGAATGCACCATTTTTCCTGGCTGTGGAGAAACCTGCAGGACCGCGGGCGTGCGCAGCTGCTCCCGGCTGCTCTGCCAGCAGGCACCAGAGCGCTCCTGTCCAGCGGGGCAGGAAGCATCTGGAGGCACATCCCTGCACCCAGCAGAGCCACTCTGGAGCTGTGACCCAGCCACTTTTCTCCCTTTGGCTGCATCGCTCCAAATGTGTGCTGCTGAGAGCAAAGAACCCAAAGAACAAACCTATGAATGGTATTATCTCTGCCGGCAGACAGCCCTTACACATATGAAGAAGATGATCTGAGGAAGACTAACAGCCTTAATTCTAACATTACTTCTCAATTTCTTGATTTCATATCCATGTCTTTTTTTTCCAAAGAACTATCTCTGGTTTTCTTCATTTTTGTTTCCTGATTTTTTCCTGCTACAGAAAGATTCAGAACTGTTCTTTCATGACATGATGAGCAACCATGGCAGCAGATCTGAATATATAATTTTAGGTATGGACAGAATGCCATGTAAAGCCCACACAGCCAGGTGTGCAAACTTACTTAGGTACGTTTCCATGACACAAAGTTTCTAGATGACAACTTCAGTATGTCCTGGAAGTGCATGGCATCTGGACTCAGTTAAGAGAGTCTAAGCTGCAGGTAATTGAACTCATCCATAAAGCCACCACAAAATTCAAATATACAAATAGCTATTTGCAAGTTTGGCTGAAATCTTAGTCTCTAAGAGGGTCTCTTTTCCTTTCTTTTTCCCCCTGCTTTCTTTCCCTCAATTTCCTGCAGAAAAAAGACCCTGTACCCAAGCTAGGAAAAAAAAAAAATCTTTACTCAAATAAATGAAAATATTTTGTGATGTTTATTCACAGGTAAACAAAAAATGTATAGTTGCTAAAATGCAGGCATCTACCACTTCATTTTCTAGGCACTGAAACCTTCTAGTAAATATAAATCTTTATATGATTAAAGTCATGGAGGCTCACTAGCCTCAGCAATCATAGATGCAGTGCTTTGCTCTCCCAAGGCGTTCACCTTGGCTTTTTCAAATATCGATTGGTTTTTTTTCCAGATAATCCCTACCACATACATCATGATTTAGCCACACAGCACTAACTTGAGTGCACCTGTCTGGATCAATTTCAAGAATGGTTTTCATCTCTTACTCTTCCATATTAACAGAACTTAAGGAGCAAATTCAGGAACAAAGACAATACACTTACATACAAACGAGCAGTATTCTAGTCCAGTAGCTTCAGTCTCTGACTCCTCTGGATAATTCAGATGCTATTTTTATTTCTGCAGCAGATTATCTCTATCTTTCAAATAAGTTGATATATTAAAGGTCTGCCCAGGTTGTTCCCTAACAGATTTTATCCACCAGGCAACTTATATTTTAGCTCAGCAGGAGATTGTCTTTAAAAGTAAGAAATTAGTCCAGTAATGAAGTGAGACAAAATCTGAACTGCATATTTATGAAGTGAGATTTTAAAATGGGCTAATAATCAGAAAATTAAATATTTATTAACATGTTTTGTTTCGGCAGGCACTAGAAATACTATTTCAATATTTGTCTATAAAAACGCAGTTGGGGGGGGAGAGAGCATTTATAGCTATCTTAAAAACAAACTTCTAGTTTTGATCTTTCTGATACTGCAGAAATACCATTTTTATACATTGTAAGGCTTTCCAAGTAAACCAAAAATCGAATCACAGTTACATATGAATAAGACCACATATATCAACATCTGCAAGTGCAACACTTGCACTAAATGCCGAACTCAGAGGTAAGACTAGATATAAATCACATTAAGAATAGGTTACTAAAATGCTGAAAATCTTGCTTTAAATCATTCCTGTGTCCCAAGGGATCTCACTGTAAGAATCTCTCACATACTCTAAAGGCTTCCTGAAATCTCATGCATCATTCAAAAATTCTGCCTATTTATCTGTTTAAGGATTAATGGCTATGTCATATTCCCCACTCTTTCTAAATTAACAGGGACTGATGACTTTTGCTCTGTAGCAGAAAATTCCATTATGAACCCCAATGCAGAGGGATGGCCACATCCCAGTGCAGCTGAAGGAACAGTGATGCAATCCAGCTTTAGGAAAGATGACAGTCCCTTTCTTTCAACACAATCACCATCCTCCATAGGGAGGAAAAACTGCCACATGGAAAGACTTTGCTAATCAATATGTAAGGCTTTCTTTTTGTTCTCTGGCTATAAACTTGGGTGAAAAAAGAATAGAAAATACAGATTTCTACATGTTTTAATTAGTCAGCCTGATCTGACAGACACAGCTTTCTGACCACTATAGCACATCACAGAGGACCAGTAGTTGATAAAATTTCTGAGCTTAGAAGAAAGCCAAATGCATGAAATTTAACATTAACTTCAGGACTTTTCATGTTTGGGGGACTCTCTCCTTAATGTCAGACTGTATGTCTCCCAGTATTTAAAACATTTTTGTAGATTCCCCTAAATTAATTGTGCACATTCTAAACATGACTTTCACCTTAATGAGGGCTTGCACTGGGAATATATGGTTGAAAAATTAACTCTAATAAATACAACTTTTGTTCTGTTGAGTTCATATGATAACAATTTCCTGATTAAAGCCTCCAGCAGTCTGTGGGGACTTACACTAAGTACCAACCTAAAGAGCTCTCTTACTTATTGTGAAGTTTATAAATAGGGAACGGAGCTTATTATTTCTGCCACTTCCTATGATAGTGCTCTAAGGCTTCAAGTAAGACAAGGATCCCACAGTGCTAGATTTTGTGCAAATACTCTACAATAAAGCGTCCCAAAAATTTAAAATCTATATATGAACAAAAGGGTGCAACAAGGGAATTAATATTACTCATGCTTTATAAAGGGAAAATCAAACCAGAAAAAGATTAAGTGACTGACCAAAACAGTCACCAAAGATTGTGCAGTTGGAGTTGGTACCAAATCATCCGCTATTGCTTACTGAAAGACTCTCATCTTCCTTGGCAAGCTTTTATAGATAATGCTGAGGACTCATGGTCACTCACTACATGGGAAGCAGCTTTCCTGGCCATAAAGGAGTAAACCTTTCAAGGTGCCTAAATTAACCCAAACCTTTTATCTACATATAAATCCAGCAGTGAACTAAAAGAGCAGAAACAATTCACTGCAAGGAAATGACTGAGAAAATGTCTCCACTAACCCCAAAAACATTAAGATTGAGACTAGAAAAAACAAAGCCTTTCCATTCCCTCTATAAGCCAGACCTGCTTGGCTGAGCTGACGCTAAAGATGCAGCTCAGATAAGAGCAACTAAATCAAGAGAAGCTTATTCCAAATTTCATGCTTACCACAGCCATCAAATAACTGATACCTATTGTGTTTCTTATTTTAATTTTAAGAGAGCTACTCAACCAGTTGTTTTGCTGCCATGTCTCAGAAACAATGCCACTGGTCCTAAAACAACTCTAAGGGACAGGAGCCTCATCTGCCCTATGATTACATGGGCTTAAATTAACAATTCTACTATCTCCCTTGGCAATTTAGTATACTGGATAACTGCTCTTGCATTTTCAGTCCATGCACCCTTAATTTTCTAGGCTGCAGCAACTCGGGTCCATTATTTCTTTTACCATGAACAGCCAGAGCAACCAAGCTCCCAACTCCTATAAAACTGCTTTCCACACACAGCCTCCCTTCAGTTCCTTTCTTACTTCCCTCTAAAATACATGACGGCTTTGTGTTTCTCTTTTCTCCTCAAATGGCAGTCAGAACTAAACACAAGGCCACGTTAAAACCCCATCACTACCACATAAAATCCATGTGATGAGCTTTACAGGTTAATCTTTGCAGTGTACAAGACTGAAGAGCCCACAGACTGCTAAGCACAACCCAAGGAGAGAATCAGTGAACAGTTCACACACACAATAATCTGAATAAGTAAAATGGACAGCCACCTCCAAAAGAGAAGAAATGGCACTAATTCCTCTACGAAATTAATTTAGTAGGGGCTCAGGCACCACATCTGACCCTTCCCAGAGCTAACAAGCACTAGGTCTGGTGCAGAAAAACCAGTGAGCACAGCCACCTTCTTGCCCCTTAATTTAACCTCTGCTCTTGTGTCGAAGCCTGTACAAACACTCACTCCACTGCAGCATTTGGGGAATGCAGCCTCAGCCCAGGAACTGGCTCCAGAAGAGATCACTGCAAGTATCTTCAAAGCAAGGCCAACTATGAGATCAAAGCCTATTCTTGTCCTATACTATTATATACTAGATATAGTAATTATTACATTATAATTACACAATACAATACATATTGTACAGTATATAGTATATTTTCCATTATATATTATGCATATGTAATGTCTTAAAATATTTTATTGTATAGTTTCATAGTTTTATTATAATTAAAAATATTATTATTATTATTATTATTATTATAGTCTATTACTAAGAATGCAATTCTAATCCTTCAACACCTCCTCAGGCTGATTCTTCATCACTAGCCTGTACTTAGACTTTTTAAATTCATGCTCCTTTAAGTATGATACAAAGTAGAAACACAACTGGGTTTGTATTTTTTAGCACCTTTCAGTTTGATATGTGAAATGGGCATTGTTCTTCACAGCTGCAAAACTCCTGACATAAATTTCTTTGACTATGTGCTACAACTCTCCTAACCTTTAAACCTTGTTAACAAACCTCTTACTGCATGCTGGTCAGGGATTTAAACATTAATTTAAACAATTTCCCAGGGATCCTGTACTATCGCAGACAACTGGCAGTGACAAACATTTATCATAGGTTGGTATTTCTCCTCCATAGGCTTTTTGAAGTCTTTTTACTTTTGAGCACCATTATAACAAGTGATGATGCCAAGCTGGTTTTGGAGGCTTCCATAATAAATGCAAGCAGGCAAGGGATTCTGCTGTAGGAAAGAGAGGAAATCCCACTATGTGGTTGTGTAGTTAAAGACTTGTTCATGAAGCCTGTGCATAAAGTAGAAACTTGTGTCACAGACAAATTTAATTCAGGAGTTTTGTGACATTTGGGCACTCAGTGTTTCATCTGCCACAGTGCTCTTTCACACTTTTTAAAATATATTGTACCCACTCATTTCAACACTAGAACAGGTGCAACACGCCAAGCAACAGCCTAGTATAATCCTACTTTAGGCAAAATGAAAGCATTTAATGAGTAAGAAGGTGGCTTACCAGCACAGATGCTTTCAATTTCAATACCCCAAACCATTTGGGGATTGGACTTTCCTCTCAGAATAAAAGATAACCAAGAGATGAAAAAAAGAAGCTCATTCTAGACTGCTTCCTCTGTAGTAAAATAATTAGTGACAACTGCCATCTGTCATTAATATGCTGTAAGCAATAAAACATTACATAAAAATATAGCAATGTTTCTTTTATTACTAGCTCATCCTCCTGAAGAAAAATCCTAATATACAGTAATTATTACACGTAATAATTTTTAAGGCTACGCATCTTTTCACAAATACATTATTCATTGTGAAGCTAAAACCATGACTGATTCTATTGTAATCAGAAGAGAATTTTAATTGTCTTCATTGAGCATCTGGAGGGCTGACATACTTCCTGCAGCTCTGAAGCCAGTTTTTGTGCCTTGCTTGGGCACTGTATGTCAAGAAAAGTAGAAAAAATTATGTAATTCTTTTATCCATGGCAACTGTCACTGTACAGACTGTGCAGAATGGCCAGTTTAGCATAGCCCAAAAGGAGGCATAGATAGTTAACCTGATTTACAGAACTATTAAGCAGCCTTCAATCCAAGTGGCTTCATTGATGTGGCTGCAGATCTTCTGAGAGGAAAATTTGGCTCTGGTTCCCAGTCTGCCTGCTCAGGACTGCAGGAGCTGGAACTGCTTCAGAGCTGCACTCTCAGGCCAGCAATCAGCTTGGCTGTCATTCTTCTGCTTGAATATGAACTAGTGGTGACAGGCTCTGAAGTAATCTCCAGCCTATTGCTAGGCTGAGAAAGAAAAAAGAGCCACAACCAATCCACAAAGGGAAGAAAAGAAATGCATAGAAATACTACCAAGTTAACACTCCAAAATTAATAACTTACTTTACACTATTAAAATGCATGGTAGTACTGTTCCCCTAAAGGCAGAATAGAAATCAAGTTTAAGGAGGATGACCAAAACTAAATAGATTTTCACCAAGCTCCTCACAAATGAGTTCTGTGTTTAGATTTAATAATTTACTTTCTTGCTTCAGAAACTGCCCTAAAGCCTAAAAATACTGTAGGTGATAATCCCTCTACCTGTTTTAAGCTAAAAAAATAGGCAACATATAAAACAAACCAACAGATTCACGTAAACGTACACTTCCAAGAACAGCTACTGTGCAGACAAGTTTTTTCTTTTTCATAACCCAACCTGAACACATTAATTTTCTACAAACTTCAGATAATTTAACTGATTTTCCCACTATGTTTAAAAGGTGTAACTCAGCTGCATTGCACTTTTATTTTGATCTCTCCACAGTCCATACACAAGTGGAAAAAGGCAGCATGTGTTGAGACATCTCCCACAAAGGATTGATTTTGGGGCACTTTCGGTAGCAATTCAGCAATCACATGAAACACTACTTCAATTTCCCTTTGCCCAGAGGAAAAGCCTGAAATAATTGATTTTGTGAAATATCTGCAGTCCTTCGTTAGAATAATAACAGGCACTTAAAAAGCCTTCTGACACCATGAGGAAGACAATCCTGGGAGGGGAGCATCTGGTTATCTCTGCACACAGTCACAAGCAGAGCGCCCTCGGGTCCCATTAACTCCCACCAATTAATCTGTATCAAGGAGCCCTCTGCACTTCTCCTGACAGCTACATGGGAGAGGGTTAGTATTGCAGTAGTACTTGGAAGCAATTACGGATTATCAATGATTTTGCCACTAGGTATTTACTTAGAGGTAAGAAGAAAAAAAAAAATCACAAGGACTTACAATTTTCATCTCCTCAGAACAGAAACTTGCAACATCTGAGACAAAAGGAGTGGACCTTTTTAAACTGTGAGAGAATTTTTATCTGACACAACTTGTGTGATCAATATCCAAGTTCTTGAATTCTGCAGTGAACTTGGTATTACAGTTTGTGAGCTGCTGGTGGCCAAATTTGATGATGCACTGCCCTGTTTCTTTGGGTTCCTACTACTTTGAAGAGTTTAATTCTTGCAACTCATGATGGAAACACTGACATAATGATTAAAAGAACTCATCATCATAGCTTGCACTGACATACAGTACTAGTACCATTTTTTTTTAATGTAAATGGCAACCTGCAGAGAACATCTACATTCTTTCTCCAGGAGATCACATAAGATTATTGACTTTTGCAGCTTTCAATCTCTTTTCTTTTTTCCAACAATTTCTCTAACATTTGCAAAAAACCAGAGTTGTTTATTTCATTTTTTCCTACTGGACTCCTAGAAAAGAACATTCAAAAGCAGAGTTCTACAAATAATGAGAGAATTGAACAGTGCTGGCCATCACAGATCTTTCAAGAAAATTAAAATCACCAAAAATTAAGCTTATGAACAATCCAACAGCTTCATCACCTATCTAGAAGACACTGCAGCTTCAAGTCACCAACCAATTTTTTTAAATTATTTTTTTAAAACCCCTAACTTTTGAAACAACTCAGCAGAAGCTTCCCAAGGCATGGAAAATGTGAGGACCAAAAGATGCTCATATGAAAAACAAGCTTTTCTCCAGTGAACTAAAAAAGTAAAGCATTATAAATAGATCATAACAAAAATAGTATCTGCCTATAAAAAGAAACATGCAGTCCCAGTGCTGAACACATCTATTTACTCACTACTGGAAATTCCTGGAAGACATCTGCTAAAAAGAAAGGCTGTTTCCAGCTCTGGTTCAAACACTACTCAGTACCATCAAACAGGAAGAGGGACAAAGAGAACAGGGGTCTTGCAGGATACTTTATTTTTCATTATTATTGCTGTGTTCTCCCTTTCTCATTTCTTTCACCACACTCAAAACTCTGCTGCCTTTGCACAGCAGCCAGAGAGAGCATCCTGCATGCTCCCCCAGCATGCCAAAGCAATTAAATACATGGTGCTTGCTACCAGACTTCTAAAGTGAGGTTCCTGCTTTGAATAGCTTCTGCTAAATGGACATTATTATTATCACAAATTATTTTTCCAAGCAAACATGTGTCAGACTCCTCAGAAACATTTATTGTCCTCCTACTAACCGAAACAATTTAATACCAACTGACTAGTTTTACTTGCAATTAACTTTTTGAATATTTTCCATTTATGAATCAGTACAGAATCTGTAATTGGATGGTTTAACTTTTAAAAACTGTAGATACCACCTTTTACCATAAATGCTGAAATCCCAATAGGCCAACTAAATAGGAACCAAGATGTTGCTTACCCCAATTTTCCTTTTTTTTTTCCCCCCAATATTAAGACGACCTTCTGTTTCCATGGTGTTTTCTTTTTTTCAAAGACATCTACAAAGGCAAAGTCTGGTTTCTCAGACAGCAAAAAGCAATATTCTTTTCATCAACTTAGCCATTCTTTCTTATTAAAGTATTATTTCAAGTTGCTCCATAAAAATCAAATTTATCTTGTAGCAGGCAGCAAGAGAGTGAGCTGAACTGCAGATGGATTTGCATCTATCAGTTACAGTTATGTGGAGAGGAAATATAAGAAGCAAAATCCAGTATCTTGAAAAACAATAACTTCTATATCAAAGCAAAGATGCAATTTAAATTTTATTAAACTCCCCAGTCACAGAAGACTCAAGTGTTATGTAAATCTCTGATAGGGAGAATGAAACACAATATATTTGATTACTGCTGTGTCACATATCAGGGAACTAAGATAGCATTTCATATTAGGTATGTTGTTTTCTTTTTAAGTAATAAAAAGTTACTTTACCATTCAGAAAAAAAAAAGTATATAAATACTAAAATTTAGATTTAGACATAGCAAAACAATGTAAAGTTTTGAATAAGCACAAAAAAGGGAAAAAAATAAGAAAAATATGAATACATCCCTTATGGAAATTACCACCACAAATAGTCATTAAGTGATTCTCAGAAAAATTATGAAATATTCAGCTTTATTCCCAGCTAAGCCATCTATCCCAAGCAACATAAGATGTAGATACGAAGATAAAGGGAAATCAAAGGGAGAGTGGAACTAGAGCACAAATTAAGGCAAGTAAATAAATTAGGCTTAGTGGTCCAAAGATACAACAACCTTTCACACTTCCACAGCTTCTTTCACATTCAAAGCAATGAAAATTTGAACTAACTAGAATAAAAGAATACTGTACCACTTTAAAAAGTTGCAATTCTGCTCAAGCTACATTGATAATTACTAATGCAAGTCATAGAATGAAGTTTGAAGAAGCTGACACAAAATTTCCTTCGACTGGAAATTCCTTCTCTGCTTTTCAAGCCAAACCTCATAGAAAATGCAGTAAGGTCAGCCAATTAGCTTGTATCTGTCTTGGATCACACACAGTATTCTGTGTCTTTGAAAGCAGGCTTTTCCTCTACACTCCTCTCCAGAGGGCTTTACCTTGTCTAACTTTGGATGCCTGCAACATTTCTGTCCCTCGGTAAACCTTCAATCAATTCTTTTTTCATATCCCTTATCAAAAGCAAATAACGCTCTCCCAGTCCGCAGCTCAGACTGAAGGATTTATTTTAAAAGAGTATTTCTTCCTGAAGTGAGTCATCTTAAAATGCCAGGGCTTCACATTTTAGTGTCAATGTCATAATAATTTTAGACCAAGCACTGATGCCAATGGATTTACACATGAAGCCCTGCCAAATAATCAGATTTGGTTGGCAATTAATCTCTCCATTAATTTTGCATTTCTACTTTAAAAAAATAATTTCTCAGACAAAAGGCTTTAGATCTCACCCAGGAATACATTAGTAAGCATCCCAGCGAGTCAAACACTGAATACTCAGTGCTGCTAACAAGGCCCCAGCAAGGTTGTTTCTGAATATTATCCTCCATAATAAGATGTTTAATCAACAGTGCTATGCAAAACCTCTATTCTGTAGCTAGAGAACATAAAACCCCCAATTCACACTGGTCTGAAGCTTCCCTTTTGCCCTAATTTATCACTCACTGAAATAGTTTTAAACATTTATTTGGTTGGAAAGCTCATTTAGTGTCTACAGGTGAATGTGTCTTTTTACAAGTATCCACTACATTGGCTGAGCACTTTATATGCAAATAACAATAAAATGTTCCTTTTTAAAATGAAAGGACATTTTTGCAGAATCACAGCACAGCTGTGATTGTGACCTCTGGAGGTCATTTGGCACAAGCCCAAGCTCTAGAAGGGTCACACCTAGACTTGGCTGCCCCGGGACCATCTTCAGGTGGCTTTAAAGTATTTCCAAGTTAACAACCTCTCTGGACAACCTGTCCCAGAGCTCAGTCATCCCCCATCCCACGACCCCCCACTCCCCCATCCCCCAGTAAAATAGCATTTCCTGATGTTTAGAGAGAACTTTTTGTCTTTCCGTTTCTGCCCATCATCTCTGGGCTTGTCACTGGGCACAACTCAGCTCTCTACTCAGACAAAACCCAAAAACTGAAAAGATCTGAATTTACAAGGACTTAAGGGACAATAAAAATAAGTGCCTCTGACATTTTAAAGAACATTTTAGGTAGTAATTTTGCTGTAAGAACTTCATTTATGTTAATGCTTGCATTCTTTTGCAAAATTTCTCTTTTTCCATTTCCCAATACAATGACTCTTCATAGACTTTAGACCTTTAACTACTATTGTGTCCTAGTTTTTTTCTGCTCTTTCCAAATCTTTATCTTATGGCAATTTTGTTCCTTTGTACATTTGCTATAGTTTGTAGGTGCCTGTGTGCTTCACCTACTCTTTGCATTTTAAAACCTTCTCAAAGAAGCATGCCCATTAAGTTGCATCATTTCCATATATTTACTTTACTACATTCAACAACACAGGTATTTGACATTTAATGTCTTCCTCGCTAAAACTTTAAAAAAAACTTTATAAAATGCTCACCATTTTCCAGGATGACAAATGTTACTGAATTACTTGATCTGCTAACTGAGATCAGAGTATGCACTGCACACATCATGCTCAAAGCCAAGAAAGTGGACACCTCCAGTAAAACCCACAAGTCCTTCCCTCAATGCATGAAATCTCTCTGAGAAAAGCAATCACAAAAGCCAGTCACCAGAAAACAGATCAATACTTCAGTACACCAGTATTACCATGGATCAAGCCTAGCAAAGTAATTCATACTTATTACCCAGTCAAAAGAGATAAGTCAAATATACTGCCTATATGCACCAATTTTTAGTGCTCACATTTTAAAACAAATAAAGGTGATATTATTTCTTATGACAAAAGTAAAACATACAGATAAGTGATTATATGACAACATTAAAGGCTACAGATGCCAGAAAGAAGAATCTCCCAACATTTCAAATAGATGTATTTCCATTCACTTGGTAGGTGAAGAGCTGCTCTGAATTGACAATTGCATAACGAAAACCCTCTGATCTTCTAGCCAACAAGTGACTTTGCTTTAGCTTCAAGGCTTGATGCCATTTAGTAAGATTTCTCCAAGGGAAGTCTGAGCACAAACACACATCTCCTCAACACAAAACCCAGTAGGAATTCAGGTCCCTGGGAAGGCTCAGGAACGAGGGCTCACAGCCTGCGACCCGCTTGCTTTGTTCTCTCCTACCATAACTCCACTACGTGGAAAAGCGGCCTCTGTTCCTCTGTTGGCTTCCTGCAGGCCCTCAGAGCACTGGCAAAGGCAAACCTTTCCTGCCTGTTCACCCTGGTGTGAAGCCCCCGTGCAGTGAGCAGCTCAGGAGCACCCCTGGGGCAGGGCCAGGGCAGCAAAGGCAGCTGGTGCCCCAGAGAGGCCATGGAGCACAAATGCTGCACATCTCCAAGAGAGAAACACTTTTTTTTTTTCCTCTCCAAGAGAAAAAAAAAAAAAAGAAAAAGAAAAAATAGATATTTAGTGCAAGCCTCTTACAAGACATGTGAAGATGCAGTCACAGTCAAGTAAGTCAGCTGTTCTCTGCAGTAGTCTCGTCAAATCAAGCTCCCTTTACCCCCATGAGCAAACAGATCTCACTTTCAGGTCCCATCTGTACCTACAGGACTCCAGGTCTGCCAATGTGATTTTGACAGTCTGACTGACACAGCTTTTGAAGCTGTTCAGCTTCTTTTATCTGCCTGTGTGCATGCTGAATGCAGCCATCCTTCATGCTGAAAATAAAATAAATACATATCATCATTCATCACCACTGTTTTGACAAATATTACATGGAACAAAGAAGCAGGAATCGTACTGGGAGCCCATGTCAGGTCCTCTATCTGTCACCAGTTAAAATGTTCCTCACTAGGCTTTCTTTCAAAGAAACACATCAGCCCTAACTATAACAAGTGGCAACTGTCATTATTATATTGGCCTTCATTAGCAACTGAAGGAGGTGGGGGAGAAAAGAAAACAGAGACCAGCATTATGCCACTGTAGGGTTTTCATTACTGCTATGTGTAGTTGTTGTTCCTCTAGTCTCAAAACATACATAAATCAACTTCAAAACACTCAGAACAGGGAAAAAACACATGATTCAGATGTAGGGGTACATTGGACTGGCATGATTCAAACCAGGAAAATAAATTACTGGAGTGGCATGGAATAAATAATTAAAACTGTTACGACCTTTTCCAGTGCAGAAGAAAAAAGATCATTGAACAAAATCTGAAGTATGCATATTTGAACAACAAAGGAAATACTTTTTCCACACAACCCATAGTTAAATTGTACAATTCATCATACAGGATGTGTCAAAATTTTACACTTGATGCAAACAGCAGTAAGGCAAATTCACGAAAGAAAATCATAATAACAAGACCTGTTAAGCTGGCCCAGAGAGCTCCTGAGCTGCAGACTCCTAGATCTGTATCAGAAAAGCAAAATTATGAGCCTACTGGTTCTGAAACTCTTTCCTGTGTGTTGACTACCAGTCACTGTCAGAGACAGGACACCCTGCCATCTGGATGCTTGATCTGATACCCTATGGATGCTATTAACCACTGTGGACAAAGCCTTTAACAAGTAAAACTTCATGCTGTCCTGTCTCAAATGACTGACAATTCTATTATTAATTCTATTTTAGGATTAATTCTAAATTAATTCTAAAAATTGCCAAAGCCAACATGAACCTTTTTTTTTTCCTTATCTCTCTACCTCTGGCAAAATCTGCTCTGTATTTCTTTTGCACTCTTGTTTTCAAAAAGTCAATATTTGAAGTTTTAAGTATCTTTTATCTTCTCATCATATCAAAAGTTCAATTGTATAATAAAGTCAAAATTCTGTCAAGGGATATTTTAAGAACACTGAGCAGTGTATCTATAAGCAAGCTAGTATAACAACACAGGCAGCTTAACATACTTCTGTTTCTATAACATGTGAGCATAGAGTCTTACCAGACCAAATGCTCAAATCACAATTGCAATGAACACCTGAAGACCTTGTGAAACTCCTTAAATTGTCTTAACACCATAAAGTTCAGGCAGAAACCTCTGGCCCAAACAATTAAGCAGAGGGTACCTAAATGACACAACAAAGTAGGACTGAGCCATTTTAGAAATACAGATGGGGTTTGGAGCAGATGTAATTAAGACAACGAGTCAGATAAGCCAAACAAAGTAGCACTAAGAATGAGGTAAAGCTGAAGAGTTTCATTTCGAAATGAAAAATACTAGGAAACCAGAAAAGCAAATTAAAGTATGGTTAATGATAGATTTTTAAAAGGAAAAAAAAATTATTCCATTTTTCAAACAGCACCTTCTCAGAAAGTTCAGAAGACTGTTTTATCACAACCATACAACCAGTACTACAGTAGACCAGTATTAGTGACTTCTGTCAAAAGTCTGACAGTATAGACCATGAATTGAGAAGTGCTAAACAGCAGATTACACACAAGGGTGTAAAGCAGACTTCTCTGATCACACTCCTTTTACTTGCACCTCTGGGAACAGCATCCATCTGTGAATCCATTCAAAGCTACAATGAAGAGGATGCTTTGCACAGGTAGGACAAGTTTGGACTGACAAAGACAACTGCAGTGTCCAAGAAAGCTTCAACAGAGTCAGAGCTCTGCTTGACACAACACAAATCATTACTCTGCTTTTTAGCTATTTCGATTAATGTATGTTTTAAACTAAAACAGCCATTCTATTTTTAACTTACAAACACCAAACACACATTAGAAACTGAAATCTGCAATGTCTCGCTGCTTTATAAACCTTCAGCCATACTGTGTATAACAACCCTTGGATACTGACTGGTCATAAACCAGAAGGTTTACAATGCTCCAATTTACACAAGACTCTGTAGATAAGAACTCATGGCATGTTCCTAGTCACCTGCAGACTGCCTTTGGTTACACTTTTATAGGACAGTAATGACTGAAATCTTTCATTTAGAAGACAACGTGCTCCTGATCCCAATGTATAGGGAATGCCAGATAGAAACCACCCAGCACTGGCACTGGGGATTGCACCAGGACTGCTGGCAACAGGTGAGTGTAAACATTAAAGGCTGAAAAAATTCTTGCAGCTGTCACATTTTTGCATATCCACTCTAACTAGTACCTCTCTGATTATCCTTCAGAATAGTCACCTTCTAGCTTTTCACAAACAGTGATTTCACACAAAGAGATTCAAAAGGAATAAAAGAAGAAAAGGCAAAATATGGTAATTTAGTTATTAAAATATTTTTAAAGAAAAAGGGTGAAACTGTAAGGGGGCAGGAAGAGAATCATAGAAATGTTACCTGAGAAAAAGCAGCAGTGAAATTAAAGATGATCATGATGATTGTTGTTACTATTATTATTGCTACCATCATCATCATCATTTGCTTATTTGTGCCATTTAAATAAACATCTAAAAGGGCCATGTGGAAAAAAAGCCCATCAATAATGCCATCATGAAGTGGCAGCCGTGCAATGCAGAAACCAATCACAGGTTGCCAGGAGCTATAATAAAAGCACAGCATGATGTTCAGGGTGCGTTTGTTTAGAAATTTGGAGCTGAGAGCATGGGTGGACCCTTCAAAGTACTAAGTAATTTTATAGACTTTTCTTCTGCCCTCAATAATTTAACCTGTTTGCAGACAATAATTTGGCATGGGTAAAGAATTACAGTTCAGATAACAAACATGGCAGCAACACAGGTTTCATTTAAATTATCTTATAACAAGGAAGATCCACTTATGAAGAAATCTATAAAAACTAGGATAAATTAAATAAGCTCTTGTCATTGATCTTCATTTGCCTATAGCATTCTGATGGCTCCAAAAGGCTTTCCTTGGGAAAGACAGCAAGAAGATATCACCCAAGCCACTAACATCCAAAACCTCAAAAGGATGCATCTTTACCCTTTTGGGCTTCATCCTACAAAACAGAGAATTACTTGAGTATTCTGTGCTTAATGGGTGGATAAGGGTCCTAATACACCAATTCCAAGCAATGCAAGCAAACTCGCATTTCAGAAAGGCAGCTTTCTTACTTGTATCAGCACTGCCATCTCCTTTCTCGCAGCTGTCATGGGCAGGTAGGAAGGGCCAGGCAAAGCCTGCAGTCTGCATGTCAGCAAGGCAGCCTGCCTGCTCTGCATCACATCCAGGCCCAGGACACCCCACTGCACCATGAGTTCCACTCCTGTGTAACAACTCACATTTTTGTGTTAACGTTTCAGCATGCACTTCTTCTCTTGCCCTTTTCTGCAAGACTTGTTTATTTCAACTGAGCTATTTTTGTCTATTTTGCATCCCCTCCCTATGCTCATTTATCTGCTACTCATGTTTTTTCCATTCCTTTCAGTAACTGCGAACTAATCCCTTTGTGGGTGGCTTGCACAAGGACAAGCCCAACAGACCTCTTGCCTGATTTTTATTTAGTTATTTATTTATTTTTAATCTTGCCTGGCTATGTATTTTATTTGGCAGCTTTATGCAGAGATTTCCTTTTAGTGTTTTAATTCAGGCCATGGAGGCCTCAATAGGAAACTTAATAAATGATCTAAAATAAATAACTATGACATTCAAACGGTTTCACACCACACGCGGGCAAGAACAGAGTTGCTGCAATAAAGTATTTCAGTGATAAAGGACTTCACAGGCCCAGACAAGAGGTAAAATCTAAAGGCACCATTATCTAATGCCTTTCATCTGAAAGGACCCTGGAGCACGTTGTTATACAGCTTTGTTTATGAAAGGCAGATCATAAAATAGATTCATGTCCTAAAAGATCCTGCATTCCATTTCTACTAGAGTTTGTCATACACTTGTAATTTTTAAAAGCTTTTTGATGTCACCTGGTTTGGCATCCTTGTAACATCCCGCCTCCATATTTTCTGCTCTGCAGTTTGACTTGATCACTTACTGCTGGCATCTTTCAGTGAAAAAAAAAGCCCTGCAGAATAAGAGAAGCAAACAAAGAGCGCCAGCTCCAGCTTCAGGGATAGCCTGGCTCCAGGGACAGATCAGCTCCAGCTACCTACAACACAGAGTGTTGTAGATATGCAGTGCCTCTTGCAGCTGTGTAAGGCATAACCATTTATCATCGCTGGTGGCAGCAACACAAAGCAGACAGGCAGCCAGACCTCACTGCTCAGCAGGGCTGTGACACACCTGGGCTCCACATACAGACCATGGTCTGTGAGCCCATTCCCCAGCTGCTGCTCAGGTAACTTCCAGAGGGACAAACACAACCCACTGGAACAAGGTACCTGCTTGCTTTTGTTGGTTCTGGGAAGGACATCACAGTAGTGCCCCACACAAAGTCCAGTCATGTGGCAGAGGAGAAGCCAAAGCACCCAATTTTCTCTTAGTGACCAAATAAGATCTTTGTTCATCTGCTTCCAGAACAATGACAAAGTGACAGGAAATTTCAAAAGAGCAGCCAGAGTTATTAGCTTGCTAATAACCACCCAAAAATGAATACAAATTGGTGAGCAGCCTTCCATCAAACACTTCTGTGACTGTCGTGACTAAAGTTGCTCCAAAAATCTTCAGCTGATTAAAAAACCTCAGAACAAGCCTCTTATCTTCAACTATTAGTGGCTCACATAAATAGAAATCCGTGTCTTCAATTTTAAATGAATTGTTTTCAAGGCTTCCCTTCTTACTCATTCCAAATAATGAATGAAGAAAGCAGCAGACTATTTTTTTAAGCAGAAATACAAAGATGAAGAGGAGTGAGCAAATGGCTTTTAAAAGCTTTTTTTGTATTTTAAGTGAAAAGTTCAAATACTCTCAATTTGTAAAAACAAAACCACAAAAAACCCAAAACAAAGTTGTCACTATAAACAGATTAGACTAAAATTTTACAGAATCTAACATGTTCCACCAAAAGCAGTATCCTACTCACAAGTATTTAAAAAATAATAACCCATCTTTCTCTATTAGGGAAAATAGCCATTTCACAAGAATAGTAGCTAAATCTACACTGACAGAAGTTCTCCATGAGTGCCATAGCACAGTATGATGGAGCTGTCACTGTTAAAGAATAGTTGTAAAAGTAATTTGAAAATCAGCCATCATCACATTGGACAGTGAATCTGAAAAAGCATTCTCTGTTGCAGCCTGGAAGTATAAAAAGTATTTTAAAAGACATTTAACCCTTTTTTTAAAACCTCCAGTACAGTTCATGCACCTTCTGCAGGTTATTTTATGGGTCTCTGCCTCATTTTGGCCATGTAAGGACTAGAAAATGCAGCCTTAAGGTTGATTTATTTAACAGTAGCCACTGTATACTAAATGAATTTGTTCCCATGTGCATTCAAAACTCACTTCCACTGACATTCAAGATAAAAGGTTAACACCTCAAAGTTATCACAGTAAAGAGAATGCAACAGTATGTTCCATTAAACACACTTAAACCTGTTTGAAATACACGTTTCACAGAATATTTAGGAGAGCAAACCTACATTAACCTACAAAACCTTCATTACTGGTGAGTAAAAAAAAGCTCAACTTGTTTTTTTGGACCATGGAGGTATTTGCTGTAGTGGTGAGGATACACTAAGTTGGCTGATAAACTGCCAATTTTCTCATAATTTCCCATCATTTCTCAAGTGATTCTGGAGTTAATTGGCAATAAGAAACTTCAATTACTGACTGACTTTCTTCTAGCTTTCACGCCTACCCAAGGGAGTCACACAACATGCTTCAGACTCAAATACCTGTGATTCTCAGTCTTAATAATCACTGCAGCATATAAATACACCACAGATTATTTTCTTTTTAGCATACTCTTAAAAGTCAAGCTTAATAAGAACATGTTAGATCCGACATCACTAATGTTATTATCAACAACACCGAACTCAATTATTAGAACCTCTCATTGACATGAATCATGTTATCTATCCTCTGGGCACAATCCTCATCATTACAATTGGTCCAAAGCTCAGAACGGGTGATCCGTGAGCTGATGAATTGACTGAATCACAGTGAGCTGGATGTAAAACATATGTAAATATCCCCTTACTCTGATTGCTGTACACCTGGGTTTTGAGCTTTGAAGGTAGCTATGCTGCCCATTGAGGAATTCCTTGAGATTAGCAAGATATATACAAAAAAACCTCACTGCACTGATGCCCACGTTCAGTGGGGTCAAATATTACTCATGACCAAACTCTGAAGATGAGTCATGAAAATTTATTTTTAAATTGGCTTGTGAAATCAGATACCCAGAAGAATACCAAGATTAAACTGACAAAGACAAATGCCAAGAAACGTTGCCTACCTGTGTAGCATTATAGTATCAAATCATTTAATGAAAATTAATTTATCTTCACAGTTCCAAAGACAGAAAAATTAGCACTACCATTTTTCAGAAAATGAGAAATACACCCAGGTTATGGTAAAAAGCTATGTGTAATAAAAAAAAAAATCCTTCACAGCAACACTGAGCTGCTGAACCACTAGATTTTGTTTTTCTTCATGCCCTTCCCTGCATACTTACTACTTTCCAAGTAATATGGAACTTGTTTGGGCAACGTTCCCTCACCCACAGGCACTGAATGGAAGAGAATGATGAGTCAAAAAAAAAAAAAGAGTATGTATCCAGGTAATTGAAAACTGAATCACAATATGTGTGCACCAAGACATTCAAAGAAATGAACTGACATGGTAAATCAAGTGCAGCTAATGCTGACATTACATAACTTCTGATAGCTCAATCTTTCTCTCTGATACACAATGGCTGTCTGACAAATTGCTCAAGTTTTACAAAAGAAGTAGGATAAACCTACATGTTGCTCCTGACATCCACCATCAACCCACAACGCGATGAGCAGGACTGATATCTACTATCTACCTTTGACTAACAGCTATTAAAGCTGTCATCTCTGCTTTGGATCACTCAGTGCAGACAATGAAGACACTGTGACGACATCTGATAGCTGTTTATGAATTCAGGACATCACAACTATGGATGCAACCCCAAGGCCTGGCAGAAAGGCACATTAGAAAAGCAGCAGGCAGGCTTGCCCTCTTCTCTGCCACCTATTCCCTCCAGGTATTCCTGCATCTTGAATCCAAACAGTGCCAAAACTCCCACCCTACCTACACTTCAGATTCATTCCCACTTCTACCTAAATTCTGAGCTCTTTTTCTGTTCTCATAAAAGCTGCTATCACTTAATGTGAAATTAATTACATATTAGATGCCTACATCAAATAAGTAAAAACCTCTGCTGGAACAGATTCTAGTAAAAGTACTAATGGATGCCCACTAGGTAATACTATATATTTTTCAATAGCGTAATAATAAGAATAATAATAATAATAGAGTGAGTAGAAGTAAAACTAGCAGCTCAGTTGCTACCAGTATTTGCACCAATAGTTTAAAAATAAAATTTTAACAGCAAGGTATTTTTGATACTATTAGTAGTCTTAGAAAAAACAACCTAGGAGACTAGAGTGCCTTTCGTATCAAATAGTTTTCAAATTTCTGTCCTTAAGATTACAAATCTAAAGGCCACAAGAAACTTAAAAATCAGCTGCCCAAACTCATTAAGTTTAAAACCTTTTTAGTCTGTCTTGTTCTTTTCAAACAGGAGATACACTCAGTGCATCTCAGTATAAAATTCTCTTGCTCAGAAATTACATTGAAAAAATCTCAAATGAAGTCATAAAATGCCTCATGCATAGCATACAAATTCTTTATATTGTGCTTTCTAGTCTTATGGACAAGATGGAAATTTTTCAAATCTGGCAAACTTGTTCTGATTACTGTTACAATTATGCATCAAAGCTGCAGAAGGAGCAATTAAAATGTGAACGAGGCATTATGAAAATATTCTGTATGTATGGCAACAAAATTACACATATTTGCCTCAAATGGTAGTACAGGATCACCTGGTTTCAGAGAAGCCTCTCTCCCTTTTCTTGCTTTAGATGGCCATTTTAGCTGTCAGTAGCAAGACCTTCAGGATGGCAAAATGACCTAAACCTGTAATTCCTGACACCCACTGCCTTGCAGTAAACACAGTCATCTCCTTATCAGTACAAACACAAGTAGATCTCACTTCTCCACTCCAAGGAAACTGAGGAGGAGGCTGGCTGAAGGAGGGCAATTTTAACACTTACTAAGCGACCACAGAGACTAGAACCCTTACCATAACTAACTCAAAGAAACACCAGCTTCAGACAGGTCCTTTAATAATATATAACAACATTGTGTCAAAACCTAATTTGAATCCGTTTATTCAACAGAACAACTTTATGGTAGCCATAAGGCATAATAACAAGGTATAGCTGGTTTCATAAATAGTATGTATGAAAATGACCATATCAAAATCTCATTTGTTAACCTCCCTGCTGGACTTGTTTCTTCTGGAGAAAGAAGTTAGGGCAGGACAAATTCTGTCATTATGAACAACTCTCAATTTGAAGCACTGCTTCAAAAGACCTCTGATTTCCTTCAATGTGAACAACATCTATGTATAGGCCAATAGGTATTTCTCAGTAAACAAGCCTTGGTTTACATTTTTATAACTTGCATAATTGTTGCTAATATTCAAGAAAGCTAA
This sequence comes from Passer domesticus, assembly GCF_036417665.1. Taxonomy (NCBI): domain Eukaryota; kingdom Metazoa; phylum Chordata; class Aves; order Passeriformes; family Passeridae; genus Passer; species Passer domesticus. The sequence continues at coordinate 61,410,772 of NC_087476.1, read as the reverse complement.
TGACACCAGATTGCTCTCACAAGTGAAATGCAGAGTCTGGAATCTCCAGTTCGTAAGAGGACTACTGAGTCTGAAGAAACCACTGAGAGTATTATTCTGGAAACAGTAAGAATGCTAGAAATGCAGTGAAATGCAAATAAACACACAGATGATGATTTTTCATAGGAAAACAGTAATTCCTACTCTAACAGCTGTGATCAATGGGGTATCTTCTAGGCAAAAGCAGAATTGCTAAAATAATGTACATGAGAAAACATTTATCTTAGACACCAATAAACGTAACTTATGCTAAGGCCTCATTTTGTACAGTAAACTAATCTGAGCCTGGATGGAAGAACAACAAATGTTCTTCCATTTCATACATTTTGTTCAGTACTGGTCCCATTTAGGTTATCAAGCATAGCCTAGCTCAAGACATTACCAGAACAAGAAGTGACACGTACCCTCAAACTGCAGCCTTTCTTAGCCACTTAATCCTCTGCATATTTTTAAGACAACTTATTTCAAGGAACTAAACATTTTGAGCATCCATTACTTAAAATAAACATAATTCCCTCCATAGCAACACCCTTTATTAATTAGACATTTGACATTTTCACTTCTGTGCAGCAGCTGGAACCACAGTTCCATTGTATGCTTGGAGGAAACTGCTCAGCTGAAGAGCAAGATATTTGTATATTATTAGGCTCAAAAAATACCACACAGGACCAAATTAGAATTGGGGAAAGAAAAAGAAGAAACAGGATCTCTTTTCTTTATGCCCTGTTGTATCCCTTACAAACTAAGCTCTCTAGTATGCCATCAACACTCCTTTTACCCAAAGCAGAGCACCAGAAAGCATTCTCACTCTATCCTCAAAACAGCCTTCTGGGGTACCTTCACATGTGCACCCTTGACAGATAATATCATTCCTCAAGGTCCTCATCAGAGAAGCTACAAATCACACAGAATCACAGAATGAACTAGGCTGGAAAAGGCCTTTGAGATCATCAAGTCCAACCTCTCACCTAACACCTCCTTATCAACTAAACCATGGCACTGAGTGCCACATCCTGTCTTTTCCTAAGTACATCCAGGGACAGTGACTCTACCATCTCCCTGGGCAGACGATTCCAGTACCCAATCACTCTTTCAGTGAAGAATTTTCTTCTGTTTAACCAAACCTGGCATAGCTTAAGTTTAAATATCTCCTTTTTTAGTATTTTGTAATCAAATAATCAAGATTTTTTGAGTCTCCTTTCAACTTTTTTTTTTTTCACTGGCATAATTCTCTGTTGTGTCTCTACCTGAAGGATGACCTTGGTATTCCTTTTGGGGGAACTGGTTTTCCTGTAAAACTCAACCCCCTCTAGCTCTTTCAGGTTTGAGGCTTTAGAGCTGTCTCTTCCCTAGGTGGAAGAACTCTCTTTTTGCCACCTTACTCAGAAGACTGCATTTCTTCTTTAACAGGCTGAAATAGTCACTCTTTCCCAACTTCTCCAATATCTCTTGCAGGTGCTTACATTTGGCCCCCTCTCCAGGACACCACTCAAGACATTAACAGGACATGACCACACTGCTGATAATCAGCATTCTGCTGTTGGCCATTATCCTCTGGAAGCTCCATCTGTGGAACTGACTGCTGCCTTCTGCTGACTGTCAGTGCCTGCCAGATCCCCCACACGTCTGCTCAGCTTCACAAAGCCAGTGCCATTCTCACCCCAACAACATCCTGAGGCTGGCTGCACTCCAGCTGCACCTGTGCTTCCTGCACACACCTCTCCTAGGCAGGGCGCATCTGCTGCTGCAGGTTTCTTCACACTTCTGCCTTGGCTTTCCCTGATGAAACAATTACTTGCCATTTTCCTATTTTACAAGCAGCTGAGCCAACTCAGTAACTGGGGCACTGCTACCTTGTGATACAATTTCCTCCAGAAGTCTGACCTTTCAGTGTCTACATTTAGCTTTTTTATCACTTTGAAGCAAGGCTGTAGGTTTCTACAGTTTACTACAGACTCACATTCTGTAGCTTCTTCTAAAACTTTTCAAACACCATTATTTGTGCATCTAAACAGTTCCTTCTCTTCAGCTCAATGACAATTTTCTTTCCCAAATTCTGCTTCTCTTATGAAGTCACTCACATCCAAGACCTCGACTTGCTTCTGCATTTTAATAACCTCTGCCTGTATCTCTGCATGTGGATTTTGACTATGCTCTCCAACTCTTTGACTACTTGGAAAACCATATGGATTTCTCCTCAAAAAAAAAAAAAATCCTCCTCTTCTAGCACAGCCGTTTGTTCTCATCTTAGCCAAACTTGAATGGATTCTTTCCACACTTTTGTATACTTAGCACTTCCTGCCTGCCTTCAAGAGCTGTTTTTTGTTGCTGCTTCACCAATTTTTGGGCAAGAGATTCCACTTAGATTCACAAATACATTTCACAGAGTTGCAGTGATTGGGGTGGAACCTCTGGAAATTCCGAGCTCCCTGCTCATGCAGGAATGTGGATTTACTTGCCCAGGACTGTGTTCAGGTTGTTCTTTTCATTATTTCCAAGGATGGAGACTCCAAAAACTCTTTGGGCTATCTAAGCCACCTGCTCTCACAGCAAAAAAACATTTTCTGATGTTCATGGGGAAGCTCCTGCAGTTTAGTTTGTGCCCTTTACCTCTGTTCCTGGGAACCACCAAAAAGAGCTTGGCTCCATCTTCTTTGCACCCTCCCTGCAGGTATTTACATACATTAATAAGATTCTTCTGGACCTTCACTTTAGGCTGAATAGTCCCAGCTCTCTGTATTTCCTCACAGGTGAAGTGCTCCAGTCCCTCAATCATCTTTGTGGCCCTTCACTGACCTCTCTGACTGGGAAATCCCCATCCCAGAACATGATCCTCCAGGTGTGGCCTCACCAGTGCTGGGCAGAGGGTAAGGACCACCTGCCTCAAACAGCTGGCAATGCTTCCCCTGGTGCCACCAGGGACACCTTGGTTTGCCCTCTTTGCAGTAAGGGTTACACTGCTAGCTCATGTTCAACATTCTGATTAGGGCAAACAAGAAGCTGTGTTTTATTCATTAGTAAAGTCATCTATGTACATTTCATTTCCCTAAAATAATGGTAATAATAATAGTAATAGTAATAATAGTAAAATAATTGTAATAATAATAATAATAATAGAAAAATCAATGCATAAGGATACTATTTCCCAGTATATGAATATGTAATTCTAGAACTGGAATATCACAACTCCAATTAAAACCATAAACCGGCATTTCTTTTTGAAAATGCACAACAATTTCCCCAATTCAACTTCATTTTCATTACTTCCCATAACATTTGTATTACACAAGTGGATTACTTCTCTTTAAAGAAGTTCTTAATGCAAAGAGGATATTGAGAACTCCCTCAGAAGTTCATGCATGTTCACAAAGGATTGCTATTAAAGCACAGATGCTGGTTGCCCAAGGATAAGTGCCTACAAAATATCTTTTGTCTGTCCTACTACATTCTAGCTACACTTGACAAGCAGTTACTTGGTACACTACATTCAATTATATTGTGAAATGTTTATAGTTTGTAATGGGTATCTTATCTGTTCAGATTATCTGTAATTTGATGAACTCCTCTGGGAACTGTTTAAACCAAGGCAGTGTCCTTAATGATTATTATGGCTCAGAAGTGCCATCATAAAACCTAATTTCTCCACTATTCAGATGCTCAATATGTATGTATGCTATACAAGGCCTTCAGAAGTTCATATTAAATTCTTTATTGAACACTTTACTCAGAAAGTGCTCATATTCCAAGCTTAGGTGTCCACTGTCTAATAGGTGAGTAATCTCATCTATTCAGTACATCAATAGGTCCTCATTATTAAATTTATATTAAAGAAAATGCCTTTATTTCCCTTGAACACACAAATTATCATGTGGAACAACTGCTTTTATACAGAACAACAAAGTACCTTCACCCTAATTCAAAAAGCAATAAATGCCTCTCAGGCATGTTATTATCTTCAAATATGCATGTTGTTATCTTTCAGCAATTTTTTTCAATAAAAACTTGTGGTAATTTCTGATATAGGTGAGCTTGATTCCACTTCAAACTTTTTGAGTAGAATTATCTAACAACAAAACTTTAGCTACATGTTATGTCATGACAAAACTTTGAACTGCATAGATGACCCGGTTACAAATATAATTAACTTTGTTTAAAAGCTGACAGTATTATATATATAATATATACAATATTATATGTGTATATATATAGCATCTATATTTTATATATATATATATATACACACTATATATATATAATATATTCCTTGTTTGCTTAGCTTTCGGGGTAGTTATCTAGATGCTCATTACTACAAAGCAGAAAAACTCTAATTTAAAATTTTCCAAAGCTGATGACCTAACCTTTGCAGGAAACAAACTGCTGCATGACCTACAAGAGCTATTTCCAAGGAGCAGATCAATGCAGCATTACCAACTCTCATTACTCAGCAACAATTGTGGCAATATTGGATGGGTTGCTTCAAAGCCACAACTGCATAAGAACAAACATTGAACAGACAGGCTGGGATTCTGAGGCAATTTAGGGAAATAGACAGAAAGAAAAGGCTTCTCACAAAAATATTTGTGAAAGTAGGAGCTGAGTGTGGCTTGGGAAAAAAAAAGCCCAGTAGCAGAAAGAAAAAGAGTCACTGAAAGTGGCCACAGTTCTTAGAGTGAACCAGCTATACAGGAGGTGTGCTGGTACACAGGTTTAGGCCATACCTTGGCATTTGCAAATTGATACATGGCATAGCAATGGGAAACAGCAAGACTCCTATTTGTCATTTAAGGGAAAAGGATCAACCATTTCCAACTCATTGCTCCATTTATTTTCTTTAACAATTCCCCTAAGAGAAGGCTATGAAAGATACCTCTGCATGCCATGGAGCATGTTTAAACTTCAGCAAAGGCTGAAAAGACTGGCAAAAGACTATCAAAAAGGTTTAAAATGTATTTTGCTACTTTTAATATTTGCTTGAAGAAATAAAAGCACTCAAGCAGCCAGACTAAGTGCAGAACAGCCAGCTCAAGGAGGTGCATTAAGGAGCCTGCTGCATGAAAGCCCAACGTGTCTGTCCTTTCTGCAGCCAGGCAATCAGAACAGCCTGGCAATAGCAGGCACAGGACAAATCAAACTGAGCCAGCACAGCCAGGCACGGCACCTATTGCCCTACAAGTCACTTCCCACTAGTTCTGCCTCTCTGCAGCATTATATTTTTGTAGCCTTAATGGTTTAAGGACAGAGGAAGGGCATGGTTTGAGGAAACATTTAGCATTGTATCAAGTAGGAGGGATGTAAAAACCACACAGGCTTTCAGAAATACAAGTCCTTCTTCAGAACCCTGTATGCCCAAAAGCCTGTCTTTTCCAATTACACTGGCTTGCTTTAGCAAAGAGACAGTATTTCTGCCAACAAACGTCCTGTCTTCTTTGTGCAGTGACAGAAAAACAGAGAAGAGATCTGCAGTACCACTGCAGTTTACAACAGCGTATGTCTTGTACCACTGAGACTTCTAAAGCCAAAAGGCATCATCATGGCATCATTCTACTCAGGATTTTTTAATTATTCACCAGTAACAAGTGTTCCAGCTGTGTCTGAAAGCAACATCTGATACAAGGGATCCATACTGTAAAGAGTCACATGCTGATTCAATTTTTCTGAATCATAATAAAAATCACATTTAACTTTCAAATCCCAGTTACATTAAAACAAAGTTTAAACAAACAAACAAGTTTCCATGTATTGCCTTTCTGTATTCTTCCTAGTGACACTACAAACCAAGAAACACTACTGAAAAGACTTATTTGTTTGGGTTTTTAAAATATATTTCCTAAACAAGCAATAGACTGCTGGAAAAAATCTGCTCTGCAAGATACATAAAACCTAAAAAAAAAAATGGGACAGGATAAAGTAAAGCTTTCTTTCTTTTTAAAACCAGGAAAAAACATTTTTAAGCACCTTCTACTCTAAACAAAAAAAAAACCCAAGAACTGTGCAGACTTCCATAACTAATGTAGTATGAAAACCAATATGTATTGAATATTTTTAAAGGACAGTGTTCCTTTGAAAAGCTGGAACTAATTAATTTGACAGTCCAGCTGAGAAAGGTTTACATCCCTATCTACTAAAACCTGTGCTAAATGAAACAGGGTGGGTTTTTTGCAGCTATAGACATGTGCTTGGAACATTCAAATAATGACAAATGTAAATAAATAATTTCCTTTATCTTTACAGTAAAAAATGTTATATATGCTCAATAATGTATTCAGCTTGTTATTTAATTCACTGCATCAAATTTGTATATACTTGTAATACTTTTTAATGCTTCAGTCTAGCAATTAGCATACTGATTCTTATTAAATATATCAAAGATGTCTTTTTATTTAGCACAGTCAAAAGCAAATGTACACCTGCAAAACATTTTTTTTAAGCACTAGCAATTTAAGAAACATTAAGTGCCATAAAAATTGATACCATCTTAATAAGATAGACACAACAGAAACCATGAGAAGAAACACTTACAATAGCACCATCCAAACAATTAGATTTGCAAAATATTTCACTGGAAGGAAAAATCTCTGTAAGGCTAATTGAAACCTCCCAAATTAAGTTTGGGCTTTTTTTTCTGATTATCTTGCACAGAGCCCCCTGAAAATCTCTCCCCAGAAAACTCAAGATGGATCAGATGCTGAAAGTTGGTATCTCTGTAGCATTATAAAAAAAATACTCAGTCTGGTATGCTTCAGAGCCTACTGGTCACACATTCTGTATACAAAATGCAATATTTTCACCCCTTGCCACAGAATAAGTGGAATATGCTTATTTTAATTTTGTGATTCTCCTTAGTAACTACAAAAAAAGAGGTTGTTGCAAACTCTAACAACTAAGCAAAACAATTGTAGAAACACAAGTGTGGCTCACACCAAAATGCTTTTAATTCTCAATTATTGTTCAACGTGATGAGTCATTCAAATCCAGCACTATAACATGCAAATCAGTGATTCAGTCCTGGGGATTCCTCATTCTTGTCTGTTCTCATAGGCTACAGGCATGTTATTAGAATCAAGAAAAGAAACCAAAAACATTTCAGTGAATCTCTTCAGAAGTCATAAAAAGATTGCAAAAATCCATCACAAGCATTCACCTTCTTGACTCACTTAAAAATAGTCTCTCATTCTTACCAGAAGCACAGCACTGCCACATTACCTCTTCTTCTAGATTTTCACTTTAAAACTGAAATACAATGTAGTGCTCTGCCCACAGCAGATTGTTAATTACACCCTAAATGGAAAACATTTAGCTTCTATATTGTCACTCTTCCATTCTGTTCATTTCAGCATTTTATACTCAATAATTGAACACATACTAATGTTGAAGTAGCACTGTATGACTGAAAAGCAATAAACTTCATTTGGCACCCTAGCTTTATCCCAGAGAAAAATACAGGTCTAAATCACCACTTATAAATAAACTCTGAAGTACGTATAAATCACCATTTCTGGGAACAAGACAATACAATATGCTTCTAAAACTGGCCAGCAAATCAAACAGACTCTTATGAGTTTTAAGTCAATCACAATCTAAGGGCCCACTCTGTGCAACAAACATGGCTTGAATCAGACACACACACCAGCAAGTGCTTGCTTGCAAAATCAACATTTTCCATTATGAATGATGGTACACAATAGAGACAATGTTGTTGTTGGCTTTTTTTAACAGGAGAATGAGAAAACAAAACATTTACTTCTTATGCAAATAGTAGCAATAAGCACCGATGTTCAATATTTTCTTTCAAGAATCTTTCAGCAGACTGACTTAGAAGAAAAGGTGTTTTCTAAAGAAAGAATCTTGCTGTCCACTCAACTATATATCTTTAACATTCCTATCCAAATCAGTGGGATTCTCCTATAAAAGGATTAAATTGAGTAAGCCTGGTGAAGAGCGCTGTGTAACACATCATCTTGTAAAAATGAACTTTTACTTACAACGATGGTCAGAAATACACGAGAGCAGGGAAATCTGATAGCAGCCACAGACTCATCACAGAAAGAGAGTTCCACTAAAGCCACTTCTCTCTTCCTTCAGTCATATCCCACCACATCAGTTTTGTGTTAGAGAGACATAAATTGGCAGTCTCTACTCTGGTCATTTACACAATTCCTGCTGCCTGGAGGACTACTTACAGGAACACAACTCTTTATTAATCACAAGCCTGACCCAAACAACAACAACAAAAAGATTCAAATAGAGAAGTTTAATTTCATTTGAGTCTCTCATGCCAATCACTGTTAGCTGAAAGGATGTGCAAACAGGATATCTAAATCCACACAGCAATGATGCAATGACCCAGAAAGAGACTCTAATGGCCAATGGAGTAAAGAAAGCAAAACCAGCCAAACCCAAAGGGCAGCATGCACATGAGCACCTTCTCCACTTAAATGGACACATACTAAAACCTAGTCTTGTATTTCCAAGTTGTGCAATAAGACTTCACAGAAACAGAAACTCCCTATATTGTTCCCAAAACATATATTACACAAAAGAAGAGAAACAAGTGCCCAGCTTCACTGAAAATTTAGATAACAAAATATGGAGAAATTAAAAGCGATTGTTGTGTCACACACACTTAAAAATAATATGCAATTTGTAATTGAAAATTAAACAGACAACTAGCTGTCATTTAAACCAAAATACTGGATTCAAGTATCATTCTTCCCTTTGGGAAAATATGGCTGTAATTTTTTTGAATGAAACTGATACAAATATGTACATTAATCTGTCTTTCATCTATACACATATAAGTCTGTAAGATTTACCATACACCCACAAACCTCCATACACACAAAGCATGTGGAAGCAATTATTTCAGACTAAGTATTTGATTGCTGCTCCCTGTTTTTGCTTAAAAGAGGATTGTTACTAATGTTACACAAGAACCAAAAATACACACTTCTGAAACTCTGGTGCAGCTTGGGTTGAAAGGGCAACATACATTCTCAGAGTCCACCCAATAAATAGCAAAAGAGACAAGAAAAAACACACTGTAACTTTGGTGTATCTTTGGTTTTCATTACAGTACTTAAAATCTCATTCCACCCACCAACCTAGCAGCAAATCTTTGATTTGAACAGATTCTTCTCAAAGAGCACATCCAAACTAAAAAGCAGAAACAAACCCTGTAGTCTAAGACACTTGCTAGGCTACTGGGCATCACCTGCACTTTCCATGAAGCATTATACGGAGAAAGAGATGGGTGCCAGGAAGATGGTAAAACACAGCTGAAATACCAGTTTATACCAACAGATTTATGCCTTTCAGAAAACATGAAGGGAAAAGCTTTTGTATGATTGTACTCAGGGCAATGCTTTGCACACTGAAGTTACAGCATTTTACTGCAAGGCACCTCAGCACTTCTCTGAGAAGTCACACTTGGTCTTTTTTCTAACAAAGTTTTTCCAGATACAACAGCTATCTCCTGTCACAGGCCGTTCCAGTTTGCAGCTTCTGAAAATCTGGCAGACTTCAAGCAAGCTTTTCTCCCACTGCCCTGCCTTTCCATCAGTCTTCCAAGCCAGACTTCACTACCGTGTGAAAGCAGTCAACTATCACAGCTTTTAACTTCCATTAACATGCATTTATTGCATTTGCTTGGAAACTGGCAGGTGCTGGGGAGTGAAGGAGTAAGTAGGCCAGACCAAAACAAGACACATTTCCAGAGAACCTCCCACCATCAGTCGTGTAGGCTTGAATTTGCCAGAAAAAATTCCAGTTGACCCAAATCCTATTTGGATTCGTCTTGAGCCTCCTTCACACCACTCTGTCAAATTCCAAGCAGACATACTTAAACAAAAAAAAAAGAAAAAAATAGGCAACCACAAAAAAAAATTCCAAAAAAAAAAGAAGAAAAAAAAAAAGGTAGCTATCATTTTCTTTAGAGTGTAACACACATTTGCTTACCTCACTGTTGTGGCCCCTCAAATTGAAGTTGATTCTCTGAGGGGTGTTCCTGTCCCTCCTGCAATGGCTGGAAGTGAAGGTGACGCCTACAACTCCTCTCCCATTGCCCGTTGCCAACCAGCCTTCCTCATAGTACCGCCTCCTGCACACCGGTTTCTCCTTCTCACTTTTGGGGACTCTGCCTTTCCAGGAGAGGCAGAGGATGTTGGAATCGCTGCAAAGAACAGGCCCATGTTCCACTGCTGCATACATGCTTTTTTAAATATTTTATTTTTTGACATAAGAAAGTAATATGTCTAGTGCACAAAATTTAAATCAATTTTTTTTTTTTTTTATTGATAAGACTGACCTGGATAGATCATTGAAAGGGAGGAGGATGGGGTCAGTGTTTATAAATATCCACCAAATGCATAGTGAAAAATTCCTCTATAAAAGATGATGGCAGTTGGCTAAGAAAAAGTAACACTTAAAAAAAAATTCAGGTTCATTTTTGTTTTGAGTCTGTAGAGTGGGGGTGCACTTATCCTTTGGAGAAACAGCTACTTCATAAGAGGCGCTCAAGAAATGGTTAAGTCATCTTTTTGCTCAACTTGATATAATCTTTATTCAGCCTGAGATTCCAGTTTAGCGTAATGCAATTCCAGAGACAAAGAGTTGCAAATGTGTAGGTTTCAAGTAACTTAAGGCTTTTAAAACTTCCTCCAGTCAGATTTTCTTCAAAAGTTCAGTTGCAGAAATTTAAACACACGCACATACATATATATGTATATACATGACATTCCTCTTTTCCAAGCTGCCCTCTGGCATATCTTTTCCATCTGATGTATTTCTGCTGCTAAAGCTGAAAGAGATTGCATAAAGGGAAAAAAAGGCACACAAACCGTGTGAAACAACAGACCCGAACTTGTGCAGGCACTGGTGTGCCAGGCCAGTTGGGAAATCCCTCTTGGTACTGAACCGCTCGTTGGACTCAAAAGTTTTTGCAATCCAAAGCCAATCCAATTTTCACCGCAGCACTTTTTTTCCACCAGAGACCCAACACAGCCTGAACTGTTTATCACGCTATCTTGCCTGCTTTCCCACTTTTTGCTGCCACACACGAATGAAAAAGAACCCCCTCTTCATTTATAGCAGAATCAAAAATGCTCTAAAGCTTTTAGCTTTCAAAGTAGGTAAGTTTGCCTCAGGTGAACCATGAAGTTCTCTCTCCTGCGAAACGGGCTAAAATGTCAAGCTGTTTTTCCTTTACTTTTCCCTTTTTTTCTGCTACAAGGAATCACAGACTTTTCATTCTACCATAAAAAACAAATGCCAGAATTAAAGCACATCAAGTAAGCACTCTTTCAAAATCTTCTAAAATTCAGGGAAGGAAGAAATATAATCATCTAAAAAAGAAAGTGAAGCAGCATTAAAAATCTGACTTCCTGGGTTCACTATTTCTCTAGGTATTTTCCTTGCTTGTTTGATAGGATCTTTCCTTCTTGATGCTTGTCTACAGCACAGATTCATAGTTCCAGACACAACATTTGCAGCTGTACAAGAAGGAAACATATGAAGTATTCCAATCGTTTTATTTGAATAACATTTATGAGCTCAATTAGCTAGTATTTATATCACACTAAGTGAAAAGAGGAAAAAGGAGAGGAGAAAGGATATGCAAGTTTGATGACCTGGTTAACTCAAGAAGGATGGCGAGATTTGCTCAGTTCAATGCCCAGACTTGTCCCATAGTTCCTCAACTTATTTACTTCCAGTCATCATTGCTCAGCAGAAGGTCACCATTTATTGTCCATTCACAATCTACTGAGCCCAAAGCAAAACGTGCCGAAGACCATACATTATTCCTCTGCTGGAACTAAATCAGTTTCCTCTGCCCTCTTGATTCTTCTGTTTCCCTCACAGCTATCGATTTAGATTGTGGAGGTATTTATTTGGCTTCTTCTGCACAGAGGGTGTTTTTTCTTTCTCTTCTTGCAGATTTTTTTCACCCGTGAAGACCATGTGGAAAGCTGAACATTACTGGCAGGTGTCTTTCCATAGATTACTGATTCCTGTGCTGCGAAGGTGCTCCATCTGGTTATCAAATTAATTTTCATCAACTGCAAAGCTCTCAGGAATATGCCAGAGCAAGTCTACGTGATGACAAAAACATGTATGTTTTCATGTACATGCAGTGCACACACCAATCTGGTACTCAGAGCTGCATCTCCCTTTTCAGTTTAGGTGTGGTAATCTTGTGAGACGCCGCTACTCAAAACTTGAAATCCCTGGATTCTTCCAACTCTGCAAGGCAAAGCACACACACATAAAAAGAAAAAAGTGAATAAAAGATGTCACAAAACAAGTTAAAGATACTGGTACTACTGTTACAGTAATTGAAGTATTATGATTAAGAATTTTATATTGGCCTCCTACACAGTGTATTATATATAGAAAAAAACATTATTCAGAACATACACATTTGGTATATTTGTATTTGATAGACACACAAAGACGAATTACAGAGTTTTCTTTTTCACTTCCAAAATTCCCAAACTTTTCACAATGGACGTGTATAGCTAATGAAGGGAAGGATATCCTGGGAAGGATACTTGGCGGGGGAGAGGAGGGGGAAGACTATTCCAAACACACTTCTACAGGGAAGAGCTTTCTCCTGGGCACAGTCTCTGGGGCAAATTCTTAAAGATTTCACAACTCTCAAGTGAAGATGGGGAAGGGAGATGCTAGTGATAGAGCAGGTACAGGGTTAGACCCCGAGGCAGACAAACAGAATCACAGAATGGCTGATCTGGAAGGGACCTCTGGACATTATCTGGTCCAACCACTGTGCTGAAGCAGGGTCACCTGGAGTCAGTTGCCCAGGACTGTATCCAGGCAGTTTCTGAATATCTCCAAGGATGAAAACCCTATGAATTCTCTGGGCAACCTGTGCCAGTGCTCAGTCATCCTCACAGAAAAGTGTTTCCTGATGTTTAGAGAGAACCATGTGTGTTTCAGTTTGTGCTCATTGCCTCTGGTTCTGTCACTGGATAGCAGCATTAAGAGCCTGTCTCTCTCATTTAATTCCCTCCCATCAACTGTACACAAGAAGAAGATTTCCTTAAGCTTTTTCTTCTCCAGGCTGAAGTCTCAGCTCTCAGACTTTCCTCACAGAAAAGATGCTCCAAACCATGAAAATACAGTACTGAACTTATCAGTCTCAAAGAGACTGGGAAGATTCCTCCAGGGCTTAAACTACTGCTTTGAAGAGATCTAAGGTACTTCAAAATTAAAGCTTTAAAGTCTGAATCAATACAGATGAATTTTAAAACTATTCAAATCCTGCTTAAATCTCCATTTAAAAAAGGGGAGAAAAATTCCCCAAAGTCAATTTTGTACAGAAGAGTGTATACAAATAAAGCACAAAAGACCAAGCAAAAGGCCATTCAGGATATTCCAGCAGTTGTATGCAAAGTGCACACATATGCACAGTTATTGCATCTACACAGTTACTGCTAAAGAGAGCTCATTTAAATTCAGAGCTGCATTCATAATATTCAGCAGAGCTGTAAAAATGGTCTTGTCTTTATTACATAAAGCACTATACTAACCTCATGTTTCCTGTAATTAACCACTTATTTCATTCTAGCATAGACATATTAATTAATTTCGTTTAAAAAAAGAGACTAGATAAGAAAACAAATTTACAGACACAAAGGCAAAGTTGTAAAGTAGTTTACAACACTACACAGTTGGCTGACTTACCAGAAACACTGTCCCTGAGATTTGGTGAGTCACTGCCAGACCTCTTCAGCACTACACCTCATTGAAGTTTTAAAAATAATGGCTGCTATTAATTTTCATTTTCATCATGGCAAGATGATGATATGACAAATGTCACCTTTCCAAATTTCTGGTGCTTATCAATTACAGCCCAGAGAAAGTTCATATATAGGAAAACACAAAAAAACTTTCAGAGTACAATGGTTTGTAGACAAACTTTATCCTCTAAGCAAACATGATCCTCTAAAGGATCAGTGCCATTGTTTCCATACCCACTGACATCTTCCTAACAGACATCTGCATTCAAAAGTTGACATTTTATTTTAGCAGCATGAGCATTATGATGCAAGCCTTTACTAATGCTACACAGAAATAAATAAAAAAATGTTTACTGAGAAAACAAAGTCTCTGAAATATCAGAGCAGAAATAAGCATTAAACAGAATTGTTTGAACTGTACAAGAATCATGAGTTTACAAGTGGATTTTAAAATACAGGTAACTATAGATACAGTGGCTTTGCATAAATCTGTGTGCAACTTCTGTCCTTATTCACTGCATATAAGATTAACAAGGCTGAGAAAAGGACTCATCTGCATCTTGGTCAATAACCTTCTCTCACCTTACTCCCATTTACCGTCACTTTCAAGATCAGACAGACCAAAAGCTTCTCCTCTTAAAAATATCCTAACTGCATTAGAAATGCTGGTCAGGGAGAGATGAAAATCTAAAATAACTACAAAAGTTAGAAAATCAGCCATTATTCAAATACTTTCCCAATACAATACAACCTATGAGAATATTTTACCTTTGAATCACTGAGGATCGACACTATCTTTATATTCAGAGACAAGAAAAAAAAAAAGACTTTTAAGACTATAGTATCAAACACTCAAAATACAGGCTGAATTAAGATTACATATATTAAATATTAATGCTTTCCATTCCCTTCTTCATTTCCATGCACTCTATCTTTCCTAAGAAATAACCTAACTAAAAGATTCAAGTGCTAGTCTTCCCTCTAAAAAAAATCAGTAATTTAGACACTCCCTTTTTGCCACCATTACAGCAGCCTCACAGTTCTGCTCATTTTCATATTTTGAAACCAAGCTCTTTGTCTTGTTTCTTCCCATCATGGAACACCAGGGTAATGGCTTCCACCTGTGTTGTGAAGTGTGTAATAGCAGAGGATAAAAAGCATGATAGAAGAGCTGGGTGTTACCTGCACAGTCCGACTACTAGTCCAAAGTCAGTTTGGGCTCACCATACAAAGAGAACTTGGCCTTCCAGCTGGAACTCATTCTAACTAAATTTTTAACTGAAGATTGTTTAAAATCAAATTTTATGCACCTTTCCTTCCACAGCAGTGCAAGGACTAATCACAGAAGTGCACCACAATCTGATTTTGCTGGGAAATTGTTTCTGACACTACTAGGACAATAAATATCAACGAATTCTCTACTTTCATTCTTACTTAAAACATAGTTGAAAATATCTTTTCTCTGAATTTTCCCTTTAACAAAGGGAGATGCTACTTGAACTCATCCTTTAATACTGTTGAGTCTAAGCCCAGTGATGTAAAACATTTAAGTACAGACACCTAATGAGACAAAAACATATTAGACCTGTGACACAGGAAAGCAGGATCCACAACTATTTTATTTCATTTTGCTTTGAAAGCATAGCTCTTCCCAAATGCAAAACCCAGCAGCAAGTTATGTTTCTGCATGACAGAAAATTTAGGTATTAATTTTTTAAAATGAGCTTATAAACATTAGCTCTCTTATTGTAGTGTCAATATTTAATTCATCATTTTTATCTTTTGTTCCTATTAACTTATCCTAAAAGGGTGTTAAGCCAGTTGGACAACCAGAAAAATATTTGTTTGTCCTCATGCGTCTTTCATTGAGGTGTCTCTTTTGTTGACAGAAAGAAGCCAAGCACAGTCAAATGTACCAATACTGCAGCAAGCTCTTCAGCATTTCATATTTATTCAAACCCCTACTCTTCAAGGCTGCAGAGCAGAGAATCTGAAGGCAAGGATAAAAGGGGACTGGGAAGGGAAGGGAAGCAAAGAAGGAAAAGTGAAGTGTATACACACTATTTGTGAATTATTATCTCCAAGAAACCAAAACAAATAAAGACTCACAGCCTGCTTTTGGAAGATTCTGACGGCACAAACATCTTAAGGAAATAAATAGAAGATAAAGAGTCTGAAAAGACTTCAGGATTTTTCAGCCTAGCCAGATTCTCTACCTGCCAAACCTGCATAAGGTGAAAGGAAACTGTAGTTTTCCCTCCCTTTGCAGTCTAAGAAGGAAAAAATGTATATCAGTGTCCATGAAGATAGCAAAGTATTTTTAAAGTGCCAGCCACAACAGGTTTGGCACAAGCTGATGGCAGATGACCCCACCAGATATCAAATGGGGACTGTGGGAGCAACCTCCAAGGTCACTGCTGAACACTACAGTACAAAATTTACTCCATCATGTAACAGAGTTACTGTATTACAGGCTAAATACTATAGAGATAGAAGCTGGTAAGAGGATACAATTTGTTGTTTATTTAGTCCAATCTCTAAATTAACAAAATTCATTAAACAATCCCATCAAAAAAGTGAAAGAAAATTATTTAACAAGAGTAACAACTTTTCTAAAAAGCCTGAAATAAAAATCATCTGGCTTGGAAGTTGATCTCACTGAAAACTTACTCTCCAAAAAAAGCAACTGATTTTAAGAGAGCTACCCCTCCTGAACTCACCATGCACAAAGGGGTTAGGAATTGTGGCAATGAATTTCAATCAGTTTGAGCCGTGCCCGAAGTTTTTGCTCTTCTAAGTAGAATCAATCCCTGCTACAGCCTCAGGGCTGTCCCACATTCAGGCGCACTGGCAAACTGGAAAAGGTACAAAACAAGTGAGAAACAGAAGGGAAGAATACCGCAACTAGTATTGCCACTTGAAGACTATTCATAATAAAGTTTGGACACAGAATATTTCCGAACTCAGGGGATTGTCCTTAGAAGAAAAAGAAGCAAAGTCTTCCCTTTTGAGGATGAATTTAAGATGGTTTGGATGTCCTGGAGCCAAAGCTACCCATTAGCGAAGAAAATATGCCTCATTTTCAAATTAACAGAAGTGAGGTGAAATACTCCAGACAGATGTTGAAAAAAAACTGTTTCAGGAAATGAAAATGCATAAATAACACGTACTAGCCTTTTAAAGAGTTGGGAGATCTACACCACTGAAAAACACAACCAAACACTTCAGAGATTCAAAGAAACGTGAAGTGTGACCAATATATTTCTGAAACTTATAAGTGTCAATCTTCTTTCTCAAGAAAAGGCTGCAATCCTCACAGCACAGAAAAGCCCTAGACAATGTATACTTCACCAGGCACTTCATCAAAAAGTGGCAACAACTGTGTCTTACTAATAATAATCCAAGACCTTCATGGGAGGGCGCCCCAGCTCTCACCATCTCTTTTCCATTGAACTGACTGCTCTGACCTTGCCTGTAATTACAGAGCAATTTCTTTCCCGTAGGAACATTCTGCAGCCTGCAAACATCCCTCGAGTCTGCAGCAGTTCCAGCTAGTTCCTAATTATCTCCAATATCTGCCCACAGGCTCTTTAATACTTTCTTATGAACATACATTGAACTTTCAATATTCTCCTCAAAAATCCCAATACACCTTTGTATGTGACACGCTACCACACTGGAAACAAACAATAACATTTAAAAAAAGAAAGGAAGGGGAGATGAAGCAAAAACAGATGTCATCAGTTTTTAAAGTTCAGAAGAGCTTCATAAACAAGAATGATGTCTTTTGGACAGCAAGACATATTTAAGTCAGAAACCTGAGAATTGCTGAGAATTGCTGGTGCAAGTGCAGTGCGTGGCAGCAGAGAGGGAGCTCCTGGTGATGCATCTCACAGGTGTGAGATGGATTGTGAGATGTGGGTGTGCATATTTAATAAAGCAAAAAGACAGGAGTTGCATTTTTCAAACAGCTTGGGTTTCTCAGTCTTTGGCTTTGGGATGAAGAACCAAACTCTAGTCCTGGCTGTCCCTCAAATGTGCTGAGGTCAAGATTTCAGACTGGTTTGAGGACCTGCAGTCACCTCACCACCACCACTCAAGAGGTCCAGATGCAGATCAGGGATACTATGCCCTTGCAACAAAGAGATGCAAACCTTAGGAACAGCTTTATTTCCTCCCTCTACCTGTCCTCTTTTGCTCCAAGTTCCATGTTTTTTCCTCATGACCGTGTCAAGATCTCTGGGTTAAAGGAGGCATATAATAGAATGGAAACAGACTAACTCAACGAGTGGTTGCTTTAGAGGCAACCTTGATAATGAAGAATCACTGGAGAAGCCTTAGTGAAAGTCAGGAGCTTTAAATAAATGTTTGGAGCAAAGCAAAGACTTCTGAAAGTTACTGTTTCACTACAAAGACTCAAGATCAGCAGCATACAGGCGTGCCCTGTTAGGTGAATGATGGTTTTGATCTGCTCTGTATTAATATGCCAAGTGCTGACTGCTCACCTGTCCAGACAGAAGCAAGGAGGCCAGCAAGACACAGATGTCCACCAGGTACAGTCATGGTCTGGTGGGTGAGCTGAAGGCAGGAAGGCAGATCTGCACCTAGGTAAATTCACAGAGCAGTCTGGTGCCCAAGTGGTTTTATTTTATACATGTCTTCACAATTCTCTCTTCATGCCGGCCCAGCTCCTGCTAGACATATGAAATATGTCTATTTCATATAAATATGAACATGAAATAGTAGTTATATTAAAATACAAAATTTTGAAGTGGGGATAAGAAATAGCAGTATGCTATTCCTCATGCATGACTGGGACACTACAACCTTTCTATTAAGAAATCCATAATAGTTAAAAATTGCCAGTTACAGAAGTATTCAGTAGGAGGATGGCTACCAATGGCTGCATCTTCTATTTTCTTAAACATGAAAAATCAATGTGTTAAAATGATCGCAAATGAAAATGAATGAACAGAAAAAGGGTTGCAAAAATCTAGAAAAGTATATTCAAGGAGCAACACGAATTATTTTAAGTAGGAATTCTGAATATTTCATTCAATGCCCTCTGTACAACTACCAGATAGTGGTTGCTTCTAACTCTGATCTCTACAAAATTATGAAAATGCTGTTCCATTGAACAAGTATTCATGTTTCATCAAGAAAGTCAACAAATGTTGTAAATTAGTGTGGATTTTTTGAGGAAAAGTAATATTCTCATTACTTGGTACCTAGTGCTATATTTAATTTTATTCTGTTGTTTTCAACCCCAGGAAGTTATATAAATGAAGTAACTGTCAAACTGCTTGGATCCCATTACTTCTCTTCCTCAACAGAAAACTCTCAATGCCTCTTTAAATGCACCTTTACCTAACCTATACCCAAAAGGGATTTTTTTTGTAAAGCTCAGATTCAAAATCTACAAAGTATGAGAATCAAAAGGGAAGATTCATCATCACAGTTAAATCTGTATCTTTTAGATGAACACTCATACAGAGCTCATGCATCCACATACAATTAAAGCTAAAGTTATGCATGACTAAACAAGAGAAAGAATGCTGGTGTGGGTTTTTTTCCCTTTGGATGTTCTTCTTTCCCACTGCCAAGTTTCACCTTACAGCACTTCCCAAGGAACACAAGGATCTTCAGAGCAAGACAGCAAACTTTTCAAAATAGCCAGAGGAAAGATTGATTTGGTTGAAGGATATCAGCTTCATACATTTTGTACTTCATTTCAGAAACGTGGATTTGGGAAAGCAATATGATTGCATTCAGTAGATGATGTGCTGCTTAGCAGACAGCTTCTGCTAAATCTGACAAATACAGGTCAGAGTCCTGCAATCACACTTCCCTCAAGCATGCTTTGCACTTTCTAGACAAAAGTAATAATAAGACAAAAGTAATCTGAGGTCATTTCCTAACATAACTTTGATGTAAAATTTTATAGTTATCGTAGTTACTTTTTTCCTTCTATGCCTAAGACTACTATATATTTAGACAAGCCTATTTCAGTACAATCTTGTTTTTGTCAAATAAGTACTTCACAAAGTATCTCCAGAGCTGTATGAAAGCTCAATATTTACCAGTTAAGAGTTTTTGGAAGAGGTGAAAAAGCAGAACAATCAGAGGAAAAAAACAACATATCATCCACTCTGATAATTCCCTCTGTAAAACTCAACATCTGTACTGAAGGTTCAACATCTGTATTAAAAAAGCCTGCTTGCAAACTGTGTAAGGAGAATTCTGCTGCTTTTTCTGGTAAGCAGCTTGGCAAGGTAACATCATAATCTTGCAGTGTCAGTCATCCCCTTGAGCTTACAAAGTCTATTAAAACAAATTACATGAAAACATCTTTTTCAGGATTTCAATTCAGTAGCTTAAGAGGATCAGGATATTCCAGTTCCTTCTTAGATTCAAGGAACATAAGACAGTACAGTACTTCAGTGCCTAATGCTGCATTGACACCTTAATACATTCTCCATTAACTGTGTATTATTCACAGAGCACATAATCACAGGTTACTATGAGGAAACTATTTGCTTTGTTGTTACCTCTATTAGCTAGATTACAATGAATTCAACAGTTCAGCATCTGCTTGAAACTGACATTACATTTGATCTGCAGCAGATGGATGCACACAACAAACATTAGAGAAAAAGGTTAAAATACAGTATTATATAAAGTATTTTCATACAACGCTTCTGAAATTAGGTAACCTAATGATATTGTAAGAAAATTCTCTCCAAATAACTAAAATTATATATTACTCTTCACTTACTCTTCTACTGAATGACAGCATGAAACAAAGATGATGAACATACAGAAATTACAATATCAGAATACAAAATTTCTATTCATGGCTATTAAAAGAATTAAATACCTAAATTAAACATGGGGAAATCTAGTTACTCAGTGACTCTAAAACCTCAAATATTGACTGACAGATGCTGATTTCATTGGATTGTCAACCTAACAACTCACTACTTGGCTGCTTGATTAAAATGCTGCAAGATAATTTTTTTTAAAAAAAAAAATCTGTTATACTTAATATATATTTCACAATCAAATGTTTGCCTGAAATCAGTCTGTTTCTTTTCTAAAAAGGCATAAAACAAGATTTACAATACATGTGAATATACTGCCTTGTTTATACCTGTAAACAGTCACAGCAGAGTTGTTTTACTGCTGCTGCTATTTCTCGTTACATCTCCATTGCAATGTATTTCTCTTGTTAAAGGGGCTGTGTAATGCTTGTGCCACTGGTCAAAACAGAATATGGAAATGTTGCTAGGATTATCTAGGAAGAAAAAAAAAAATAATAACCCACTCACGACATTCCCAGGATGAGGAATTCAGTGTAATTAATAAAACCACAAGGCCATAAGACAGTGCAAAGGGATGGCATACACCATTCCAAGAATTTTAATAACCCTAACATGGAAGTGAGTGGATGAATGTTCCACAGCAAGCTTGCAAAATTCAAATCTCTAAAGGCAATCATCATGTAAGAGCAAATAATTTTACAAATTAATGCACCTGAGAGATCTGTAATATGTCAGTTTAGTTTTTATCCCCCACAGTGTCAATACCACAGTAATCCTACCAGAATCTATCCCTAAGAATTGGAATAAACAACATTTTACTGATGGATAACCCAGAACACAAATATTCCATTCTTTCCTGTCAAATCCCTACTGTAAACAAAGTCCTTAAGCAACTTAGCCACAAAAAAATCCCTCACAAATGTGACATTTAAGGGGCCTGCAAACAAACCCAAAATTTCTTTCCCCTGGTCTCAGGACTGATCAAAGCATAGCACTAAATTTAAGAAATCTCTAACACTTCTTTCTTGTTCCTATCCATGTAGACTGAGATATTCTACCCTCCGTATTCTAAGACAGCTACAAATTATCTGCAAAGCCTATCTGGTCTGTTTCATTATCTATCTGGTCTGTTTCATTATCATGCATATAATTTTTTATTTCTAGTGGATAAGTAGGTAGGAGGTATTATTAACAAGTTTCATGGACTTTTTCCCCCCTTTAAGAGCAAAATGTCAATAAAATAATATAATTTCCAACCCCTACGATTTTGCTTCAAATGCTAATTGTAGTTAAATACTTTCTGCAGTCTTGTAATCAATGTTATCAAAAAAGTCTGGGAAGTTATGTTATGTTGATTAAAGCTTGAGAAGCTAGAGCTCACATCCAAAAAAAAAAAACAGTTAAATTGATTTTTCAGTTGACTGAAACCAGTAACATTGGTTTTTATAAATCCAACTCACAAGCTTTATTTTGGACTTGCATGTTTACCAATTTTCATTTCAGATTAAGAAATCCATCCCACAGAAAGCAATATGAACCATAAAATGAAGCAAGACACTGCTAGATTCTGAACAGACGCACCAGAGCAATGCAGAGCTGCAGGGATCTGATTACAGACTATCTCCTGCCAGGCAGTCTCCCACTGGGATGGGGAGCACATCTGCTGGGATGTTCTACAATGAAACAGTGTTTCTTATGTACAGCCTTACAAATGTTCCAGGATTATTCCCTCTCAATGCTTCAATGCTTTATCAAAATTTTTAAGCAGTGCATAGCGAGGCATTCACTGTTTAATAACATTCCCCCATGCAATGTGCTCTGTGATTCTTGGATCTGCTGCTTTCCTTGCAAAAGCCAAAAGCCAAACTACAAAGCAATTGTTCTGGGTTGATAGGGAATGTCCTTTATTGCTGCTTCTCAGATCAGCACCCAGATCAGCAAGAGCTCCAGCAGACGAAAAGCAAACCCAAGCCTATCTGCTGGAAGACCACATGCAAATGCAGAGAAAATCATTTCCACATTTATTGTTTCTCTTGCTCTGAAGCAGAGCTACAAATAACTGACACCTCACCCATTTTCAAATGAAGCTTCTATAATTACACTGTTATGCCCTATGGAAACACTACTGGGTTTCTCATAGCAACCTTCAATGACTCAGAGAGCCCTGTTCTTACCACAAAATTGCTAAGAGTGCTTTATCCATCTTCAACAGAAGAGCTGGTATGTGACTGGCAGAGTCACCACCACCACTGGCAATCCAAAACTTTATGACATCTTGTCTCTTGAGAAATAAAGTTTCATGGCCAAAGTAGTAGTATATTCCATATACAGTCAGCAGGATTGTTCCTATAAAATCTCTCACACCCCATGATGCCTTGAATGCACACACTACAGAGTCTTTTTAGCAACTCTGTCAGATAGATAAGTACAGTTCCTTCCCAAAGGCTGCAAGACAGCAAACTGTTCAAAGAAGCCTAAGCTGTAAAAAGACTTCTTAATCTCTGACGCCTCAGTGACCCACTCCAGTTTCCCTTCCCAGATCCACTTGGCCCTCATCCCTGTTTTCACTGCCAGGTGCCTGTCCAACATCTCCTTGGGCAGACTCAGTTTCTTACAACACCACAAGACAAATATTTTAAGAAGTGAGAAATATTCTGTGGCTTTAGGGATGTGGATTAAATCACTGATGGGTCAGGTGAGTGTTGGAACTGCAGCTAAGGAACAGGCACAAGACTGAGGTGCAGGAAGGTTCAGAAACCTGCAGAAACAAAGATGTTGGCTCAGCTCACCTGCACCATAAAACCTCACCCCTGGGATAGAGCTGGAGCAACTTTCTTAATACTGAAGGGAAATACAGCATTCTTCATAAATAAGAAGGCAGAATTTAACATAACTGGTTTCCAGTCTATGGTATGACCCTGGAGTGCAGCTCATCTAATGTTTTCCAGTCTATCTTGCTTCAAAATATTTCTGTCTATTTCTAGTCTGCATTCAAAAAATGAATGGTTAAATGGACCTTCCTTCTGGAACAAAGTTTTCCAAGCTGCCATATATGCCCCACTGACACATAACACATGCATACATAGAGCTGCCAGTACACAAGGTACCCTGAAATGTTTTAAGACCCAGACCAGAACAAGGCTGACAACAGTCCAGAATTTAATGTTTCCCTAATCTCCAACACTGACTTGGAGTAACAGAAAAAAAATCCCCCCCAAAAAGCAGTATTTTAAAGAATTGCATTTTAGAATTATCTTCTAAACTCACAATGGTACCAAGTTACTTTCAAAGGAAACTAGAATTCCATTTACAGACATCCCAGGTTTAGAAGATTTAGAGAATGTTACTAATAAAACTACATACTAGATGTTTCAGTTTCACATTAATCATGTTTTTAATTGAAAATTAATTTGTTTTTAAACAAAAGGAAGAATTACTGTTAGCCTATGACCTGAGGTGACTTTTTAGATTCTGAATCACTACATCAGTAGAAATAGCTGATCTCAACATCAAGTTTCCTTTTTTTTTTACATTTTCCAAGAAGAAAACAATCCTTTTCAACTTCTCCTTGAAAAAAACCTGCCATAAACTACACTGAAATAAACACGATTTTTCGTCTATGCCTGAAGAAAATCTGTTGCAAGCTGATCTGCTCCTTCAGCAAACTGAAACCAGTTATTTACCCAGCAATTTCCCTCATTTTAGTGATCTGTGGCATTTTTAAAACCTCAGCAAAAACATTTAAGCAATACATACATTAGTTATTATTAACGCTATTTTAATTCAAGTTGACAACTTTTATGAAAGGCTAAATTTACTACAATAGACTGAGACAAAGAAAGTCCTACTTAAAAATAGTATCTTTTTATATCCATTTTTAGCCACCCTAAATGCTCTCTAACACAGCATAGGAAAAAAAGACTTGGCAATGCTATTGCCATAGGCTCCTCTTCCATTACAGACCCATGGCACTTCCATCACAACACTAAAAGGTCCCAAATCTCAGTTGAAAAGCTGATAATAAAGACAAACCAAGCTAAAAAGCCAAATTCTGAAGTGAATTGCATGAGGTGCAGGCACACATCCTCTTCTAACCATTCAGCAGCAAACGTGTGATAGTCTCTACCAGGTACAGCAGGAGAAGGCATATTAAAAGGACAAGGCCAGACTTCAACACCTTTTGTCTGCTTTACAGACAAAAAAAAAATCCCTTTGGATGTATTAGTTTTATTTACTTAAAGCTTCAGGAAAAAATAGAGTCTCCACCATTCCAATCTCAACATCCACAGGATTTCAGATGGATGAATATGGCATGAACAATGCATATATCCAGTCCATAACAGAGGCGCTATGCAGAAATTTGTATTTCTACTTCCCCTCATTCAAGGCCACCTACAGATGCAAAGAACAAGAAAAATTGCAATGGTTATTTGGCAAACCATGCAGTGTCATATGGCAGCAGTGAGTCAATCTTTAGAAGCTGGCTCCAACCTGAGAAGGGGCTGATGTGCTCCCCTGCAGCTGTGACATCAGGTCAGGACAAGCATTATCCCAGTCACGCAGCTGATGGCAGAGCTGGAGGGAATCCCTCTAAGAGGAAAGCAAAGACAAAAGGAGCAAGCTTCCTTCTGGGAAAATGGGATGAATGAAGGTCTTACTGAAAAGAGGCAGGTGGTTCATAAGGTAAAAAGAGCACTAGATTAAGATGTGGAAGTCATGCAGTTTTATTTTGAAGCCATGATGCTGAAGTTCTTGGCCAAAAGGCTCAAATCAGACTTCAGGCACAGTATCAATTACCTGGACTGAGCAAACAGGCCAGGAGTCTGTACACACACGTTAGAGCATCATCAGCCATCTAGTACAGAGATGTTTAATTAGCTAAGCAGGGATACAGGGTTTGAGGGGAAGGGAAGTGGGAGAATCTGTGTCCTTCAGACTAGTAATAATGTTCGTAAGAGACTTTTACACTCAAAAAAAACCCTAAAAAAACCACCACCACCCAAAACCAAACAAACAAAAAAACCCAACCAAACCCAAACGATACAAAATCAAAGTTACTGATGCATTTTTTATTAGCATGCTAAATGAAATGCTACACTGACATAAGAAATTACATGTTCATAAAATCCACTATGCAAGACAATCCTGTCTCTATAAATCAGATACTAAGTCCACATAGGGAGATAGGACTGTTTTATTTTTAAAAAAAGTACAATCAGCAATTAAGCAAAGAGAGGAAAATGCTGAAGAAAAATTTAGGAGGGCAGTGATTCCCTTCATATTAATCTCCTGAAGACTCAACTGATAGAAATATATATTAGGTGTTTGCCTTAAAAAAATATACAGATTGCATGCTCCTAAGAGAAGAGTGTTATCCTCATGCTGGATTCTTTCCAGACATATTTTTGGCTACTACTCTAACCACAAAACACAGCTGGGGGAACAGGTTAGGACACGCAGAAACACCTCTCTGACAACCAATACATCTGTCTCAGCCCAAAACCTGTGTACCTTTGTTTCATTTTCACTTCTGCATGACACAAACATGCAACAACAAAAAAACAGCAGTAGAAAGCAGGAAAGCAGGAAGAAATCTTTCCAGTTGATCAAGGCCTAGCTTTAGTAAAATATGTTTTATATTCTCAAGCCATGAACACACCATGATACCCTGCTGATTGTGGTATCACCACAAAGAGTCAGGGCATTTGACCAAAGGATGTCACTTCTATGTTATACACAACCACTTTCTAGGATACAAAGGACCTAACAAGCACTGACAATCAACAATGCTTTTCTAGCTGAGAAAGCAAACTGCTGTGTGGCAGTAATTCCAGGCTTTCCACTGACATCATGCTAAGAAAGAGGCAATTGTCCCAAGGCAGATTTAGACTTATCACCAGCATGAGAGAATGTCTTGTTTATAATCAGTAAAGATTTTGAATCTAGAGGGGGACAAAACAAAAAAAAAAAAATTAAACACAGACTAAACAAACCTACTTGAGAAAAATATGTCCACTTTGTTACTAAATACCAGAAAAATTCTGCAGAAGGTACAGCCTGTGAACGAGTGCTAGAACAAATAATTCACAATTTGAAGTATCTCATTCATTAAGATCTTTGATCCTATTTTGATCCTTAAAACAGTAGAGAGTATGGTCCAAAAAACTCAAAATTTGAAGGGAGACTATGGCTTTCAGAGCAGTGCCTATACACTGATTTTTGTCTAAATACTGTTTTGTCCAGAGTTCTGGGCCTGAAATTTTCTGAAACAGTGAACAAAAGGTCTCTGGCTCTCAGTTCACAGCAAGTGTGCTGCAAAGTGCACTAGAGAACCTAATGCTGCCAAACAAGCTGTGCACTTCTTTGAGTTTCATTTGGTATGGAATCCAGCATTTCCCCCAATTTCTCCCTCCCTGTTATCACTTATTCTACTTTAAAACAGACAGCTTTGAAATATCCTGCAAGAAAAGCTTGAAAGAGAAGACCTGAGTACTATGGTACAGGCCACCTAACAAACATCACAGTCTAGAGAGCAAAAACCTTAACAGTCTCACTTTGAGGATCGGTGCACACTGTCATCCACATAGCCACAGGAGCCTGTCCTGAAAGAACAACTCAAAATGCAGAGGGGAAAAAGGAAGAAAAATGACAGTGCTATCATCATCTGATGAATTTAAATCCCTGAGAGATCTCTGAATTTACTCACTTACTCAAAGAATACAAGCAAACCTGCAAAGGCAAAGAATAAGTCCCTCAAAAAATAGAAAAAAGAAAGGATAGGTGAACAAGACGTGAACAAAGAGAGGTAACAAGTAGCTCAAGGTGAGACACACAGGAAGCTTTGCATCACAACTTCAAAACATAGTGAAGAAAATTATCAGAGAAGAATGTGATTTTGTTCATTGCATTTTTCATGGCATCTTTCATTTGTTCAGGTGAATTTCTGAACAAATATTTGCACCTAAACACCCATAAACCACAAAAAAGGACCTTCTTGACTTTTCCTACTTCTCTCTGTGACCTGTGGAATTTTCTATTTGCCTCTTTGCTTGGAGTACAATTCTCTTCTTCACAAGGTCTCTACCTATATACAGACACAAGAAAACAGCAGGCCTGTTAACAGTGGACTGTGAGAGAGCAAGCCTCATACCTGCATCATGAATTTACATCTTACCTCCTCTGAAAAGAGCACCAGTTTAATGTAAGCACTCATCTTCACATATAATCCAAAGACAGTGCTGTGTGGAACTTCAGACCACATAACCCTAATGTTTCATTTTCATCTTAACATAGACATTGATAAATTATATTTTTCATATTGTATACTACATTGTCCAAAAATAAAACTGGGGTGTAATAGCTGAGTTAAGTTTTAAAGAAAATTGTAACTGGAATTAGCAGTCTGTTCTCCAGAAACAATCCCAAACAGGTAGGCTAAGACTTTCCAACAAAAGAGCATCCCTGCTTTATTTGTACTGCTTGAGTAAATACAAACATTGCTAAAGGACTGTGAAAATGAAAACTCCCACAACCTTACATAAATATCTGCAGCCAAAAAGCATCTCTATGAATAAAGTGGAATACTCTACAGATATGTTTTCTATTACACAGGGGTGAATAAAATACACTAACCTTTTTTCACAAATACACCCTTACCAATGAATGAGTGATAAAGACTTGTCATTGCTAACTCCCAAAACTCCCAACACACAGTACTCTAAGCAATGCTGTGGACCCTGTGATTCACTATCTGCTACAAACACGTGCAGGAATTCTTCAATACAAGTGCACTTCAGTGGATATGTTAAAATGCAATATGTCAAATACAAATACCCTATCTGGGTACCACATCCAGCCATGCCCTTTTGCCAGTATTAATAATATTCTGAAGTATTGTAACTTCACCAGTGTTGTTCTGATGGTTTACAGACATTGAGAGATAAGCCAAAAGCTCATAGTCTCAAGAATCAACAAGAACACCGGGAAATAAGGAGTTGCATAACCATACCTATAGTTTCACCTGTCCCATTTCAGGCCCCTCTCTTTCTGCAATGTTTTTAACTTCAGGTGTACCTAGACTAGTCATCTTCAGTTGACTGAACATTTGGCTCTATTCCAACTACAACATGATTTCTTTTAACATGACCCTGATATTTTGAACCCTTTATCCAGTGTCCTAGGAGTGCTCTACTAGTGTCAGTGATTCTAAGAAAAGTAGTAAAGCAACATTATTCCCACTATACTGCTAAGTAAAAGACAATTTAAGTGTCTTAAGGCAATACACAAGCTTATGGCAGAATTGAGAGAGATGTACAGGAGTTCTGCCTCACAGTCTGTTGCTGTAATCATCAGCTAGTGCAAAAAAAAAAAAAAACACCAAAATTTAGATGTTACTTTAGACTGACATAGGATGGCTTTGGTTTTTTCCTAAATCATCATTTCATCAGAACACCCTCTTCCATGAGGTTGCAATCACTTTTCAAGTTGTCACACTCACATGGCAGCAGCCTCCTACAACCTACTTCACCTTTCCAACTACAAGACCCACAAGCAAACACCAAACAAGCTGAGGCAGAACCTCAAACACACCCTTAGGAATTACTGGAATACCTGAAGTTACCTGAAGATAAGCATGGTTTCCCTTCCAAAAACAATTCTGAAATCTGATCCAGAGGATGCATGCATTTATTTGTTATGAAGGACTGGAAAATAAGCCAAAATTCCTTAGGATGTCTCAAATGAAAGTAAAACTCTGAATCTAAAACAAAGTAAAAACAGGGCAGAAACCTTCTCTAAAAATAGATCTTGCTGTGCAGCCAAGTATGCCTGCATGCAATTATTATTTATTTTTAAATTTGAGTAATTTTCCAGGTAGGTTTCTAGATCAGTTAACAGAATGAGGTGTTTTAAAACTAAAGAAACCCCCAAGATTTCTCTCCTGATCACATTTCCTATAAAGATGTAGATTAAATCAGGAAGCAGTAACAAAATGCAGTCTCTTGCCTGTCATTCCACAAAATTGTGAATTTCAATGAAGGCAAAGACAGTAACAATAACCAACATCCAGGAAATATGGTCCTAAC
Organism: Passer domesticus; assembly: GCF_036417665.1. Taxonomy (NCBI): domain Eukaryota; kingdom Metazoa; phylum Chordata; class Aves; order Passeriformes; family Passeridae; genus Passer; species Passer domesticus. The sequence goes on along the minus strand of NC_087476.1, from coordinate 61,381,075 downwards.
TCTTAACCAGAAAGACTGGAAGAAACTGCCCTAAACATTGAAAAATAACTTGAAATTAAAACTACAACCAACAAACAAATGAAAATACACGTAAACAATACACCACACATGCCCAAGCTCACAGCCTAATTAAGAGCACATTGTACTCCTTAGTAGGTTCTCCAGTGCTTCCTCCATTAAACCTACATCACCTCAAGCCTATTCTTATCAAGTGTTATCATCCCACATATGGATGGGTGCACTTAAAGATGTCATTAGGGACAACCAAAGCAGAAATAAAAGTGAGCAAGGTCAGCACTTAAGGATTTTCCATTCAGTCCTTCCACACCAGTCCTGCCAGTGAAGAAGGCAACAACCCAGACCTCTTAGGATACTCCAAGGCAGAAAAGTTATTCACAGCTTGAGCAAGTGTCAGGCTCAGAAAGTAATGAGATCTTAAGTCTCCACACCAACAAAACAAAGCAGAAGTAAATGTAAGTGAAAACAGACAGTTGCACATCACTCTGGACCTCAGTCATCAGGCATGATATTTGTCAAGCCTGTAACAACGCCACTGGAGGCAAATCAGTATGATCCAAATCCTCACAACCTGTCTGTCCATTGTGTCTTTATCAGTATGATCCAAATCCTCACAACCTGACTGTCCATTGTATCTTTCTTAACAAAAAATGGACAGCTAGTAGCAAATCTCCTCCTGAAGGCACTACAAAAATTTTATCACCATTTCCCATGGAAAGGTAATTTGATTGCATTAGGAGAATTTTCATTAAACAAATGCTGGCTATTTCTAGGTTTCCCTGTGCATCCTTGGATGATAAAGATGGACATAATTTCAAATCCAAAGCAGGGAACAAAGTTTTCCTAGTATTTCTGGAGCTTGAACAAGTAATACTATTTTAAAACTGCAAGAGCTTGTTCTGGCACCACAGCACCAGACAATCAAATCACAAATATTTCCTCTCCAAGCCACCAGAAATACTTAAAGCAAACTCCAAAGGGAGAAGGGGAAGACAGCTATCCAACCTTTGGAACATAAACTTCCTATGACAGAGACAAAAGACTTTACTGTTGCATCTCATGGAAACAGGAGACTATCTTTTAGGAGACCTTGCAGCGTTAATGGTCACCTCTAGCCCAGAGCAACCACCATTCAGGTCATCTGCCTTCTGCATTAATACTGCAAAATAGAGCAATGCAGTACTGAAAATGAAACTGTATTGTAAGAATTTTCTATACATCTTCCTCAACTCCCAAGCTACAACATCACTTTCTCTTCAGTGGTCTCTCATTCAAATCCTTGGAAGAAAGAGCAATGTCCAATTCCCTTATTAATAAAAGTAAGTACTAGTTGGGGGGGGGGGCGCGTCTGTTATTGACTTCTAATTCATAACAACTAAGGAAACAAAGTCTTCTCTAACTCCTTAAAAGGATTTAAAAGATACCATGCAAAAGCCACAGCAGCCAGACTCTAAAATCCTTTCTTTTAAAAGCCATCATGAATCCTACCCAAAAGAGCCAGTATGGTTATTAAATTCTCGTACTGCTTCACTTCACCCCTGTTCCTGCACCTTCACCATCTCTCTGTCATCACATATTGGTTATTCATCCATTGGCTATGGGTATTTTTTGACAGAATATGTTTTCCTAAAAGACACAGTCAGCAATTTGCTACTGCAAAGTATATAATACACAGTTCTCATAATAATATGTGGATGACATCTGACTGAACACCTCATCTTTGCTGGTTTACTTATGTCTTCTTTCCATGTCCATCTCCACTGTAGAAGAGCATACCAGCACCTTTCTAATCAGACCTGCAGCATGCAGGCTGAGGTGTTTTTCAGGAGATGCTGCCACTGCACTCACCCAGCAGGAGCCCCTGAGGCCTCGGGGAGGAGGGACTGATACTGTACAGGCACACTCCTAGCACAAGTACTGAGCTCAATTTATACATTTTTATATAGTATACCTTCCTCAATCTTATTACAGGTCCAGTGAACAGACTTTCAAATTCAAAAGTTCTCTTTGCAACACTGGGAAATAACTTGTATTGGATTTAATACATGTTCCACAGGGTTATTCTACTGGTATAAAAGAAGACAGAACATCTCCTCAGTGGGCTGGCAAAATCTGGAAGGAATCCATCTCTAAAAGGCCTGTAACTCAAAGAAAGAGGACTTAATCCTATGATTTGTATTTGATTTTAATGGAAACCTATTGCTGCATCAAAGCTTTGGCTGTTGAGAGAAACAGACTAATTCTTGCTCATAATGCTCTGCTACAATTCACCATAAGACTTCGTATAGATATCTTCAGAAGAACCATGTCCCTTCCCCCACTGGTCTCATCTATTTTTAATCTATTTTATATCTTCATCTCCACTTTGGAAAAACAGCAAATGGTTCCAAACTGCATACCTGTAACATGAGCTGGTTTAATTTTATCCCTTGATAAATCATGCAAGTTAGCAGATTTTCACTGCATAGCTTTTCATATCAATATAAAATACAGATGCATTTATTTAATTCTCTCCTAGAATTCAAACACTTCGATTGCTACAGCCAGTTGAATTCATAAACACTTACAGGACAATGGAAGCTGTAGCCCCATTTTTTGGTGACAAATTAAAAAACATAAATACATATATACATATATATACATATATATATATATTCCATAAAGGATCCTTTGCCTTAAACATCAAACATCATTAAAGATCTTCTAACAAACCGTACCAGATAAGAAAGCAGAAATACAAACCAGGGATAAGTCCACGTCAAACTAGATAAGTCCACAACAGATTCCAGCCCAATCCAAGCTGGAAAATGCAAATCAAACACATTTGACTTACATCATTATTTCTTTAGAGATTAAGTGAAAGTTCCTGTGCTGACCATATGAAAGAGACATTTTATTTATATATTGTTCTGTTTCCAAATTATTCAGGAATGTCTTTTCTTTTTTGAACGACTAATGGACAAATACAGATATAATACAAGTCTTCTACTATGCAACTATAGAAAGCTCTCCTAAAACCTCAATCAAAACTTTCTTCCATCTTATAAACTTGGCAATTACTTTCCACAGGCCAGCTTTTTATGCTCACAATGTTTCTACAGATAGAATTCATATACAGTAGATAGGCACCCCACAGTCTTCACAAAAAGATACATTGTTAAGAGCAAAACTCGCTATAAGCATTTCTCAGGTTCCATATTAAGATGAATGGACTTTACTCAATGTGAAAAGAACTTTTATGTTCTTTATATTTCACAGCAAACAGGACTTTGCATACAAGGCCTGACATTCCATGTGTTCCACATCAAGCACTCAACTTCATCCACAGAAATTTCTTATCAAATTTTACAAATTGAAAAAAACAGGGTTTTACATCAAGCAAATTAAAGGCATGGAGCATTTTAACTCTTAAGCTGGCAACAGATGAACTAAAAATGGACATGTTAAACTTTTGTCATTCTTGTGCCACAGGGGTCTCAGATGCTAACGCTACCAAGGGCTCAAAAAAAAAGATGGCATAAATTTACCACAAGTATTAAAATGGAAATTATTAAATACCATCTGCCTACAGACCCCTAAACTGCACCCTGCTACAGCCCAGTGACACTTCCCTTCAGACACTCAGCTATTTGCACACCCTATCATACTCTGCCCTGGGCATTTGCTATCATTCACTGTTAAAAACAAGATACCAATGCAGAAACACCTCTGGTCTGAGCTGATATGCCATTCATAGGTCCATATTTTTGTGCCTGGGAAAAAAGAAGGTACAATATCTAAAGCTGGTTCAACACCTACACTCTTCAAGTCCCTCATTTCCAAACACTATGTAGGGCACTTGTATGGCAGCCAAGATATTTATATAGTAACAGTTCTTAATATACTTACATGACTCGTGAGAGCTGGGGAAGACACCACAAGTATCTAACTCTTCCTCCTTCTCCCTTAGCTGAATTCACTCCCCCTTAAAAGTTTTGCTTAACACTTAAAATAGCTTTATGAGTAACATTTTTTCTATTTTTATACAACAGTAACTGTTATCCATACCCTCCATGATCTGCAAGACAGGATTTGTGTTAGTCAATCTACCTTCTGTGTATTTTAATCAGATTTTAGACAGGTAGATCTCTAGGGTTGCATTTCATGTTTTAGTTATTTACAACTGAAAGGATTTCATAAAAGTCATCCCACCATTGTAACAGAATAGAGAGATCTGTTCTTTATAAAGCAGAGACAGCAATAACACTGCTACTAATGCTTGCATGCTCAAAAGACCAAGGTTCTCACTGTATTAGATAGTGCATCCAAAAGAGAGGAAAAGTGAGAGTGCTTTCTCCCTCATTTAAGAATTTTGTTAGTTATGGTCTTTCTCCAACTAAAGAGTCTCCTGTGGACTGTGATCCATCACAATCACAGCAGGCAGTCAACCTTTGCTTTTCCCAATAACTTTACTTGCTACTTATCTTCAAAAACACCGCTCTTCTATCATATTCTTGCTACACATGCAGACAGATTCTTTTCTTGCATATTGTGTGCAACATTTATGGCTCCTTTTTGTTTCTTTTGTCGGCTTAAGTGGTGCCAGAGACCCCTGGTAAAGTACTTGTACCAATCCTCTTTAAATGGCTATATGCATGGATTTGGCCACCTTTGAGATTTACTGTTCAAGCTAGTGAAACAAGAGATACACAAGGATTTTATTTAGAAAACAGTTCAGCTCCTAGATTTTTGCTTCAACAAACATGTCATGAAAAGAGTGTTTTCAAAGGAGAAGAATCTATTCCATGGCACGTACAAAGCAGAGGAGGAACTGATGGGATGGATTGATGTGAGTATTGAGAAATGCTAGATCTTTCTACTCTAATGGGAGAGTCAGCCTTCAAGTGAATGTCTTGCAAAGAGTATTTTGCACTAGACAAGGATGCTGGAGACTATTCAAACCCAGGGCACCAGGAAAGTGTATGACTACCAGCTGGGCCTGTCAGCTCTCCAACTATGCAGAAGGCAACAAAGGACCTCCACACTACACAGCCCAGCTTTCCAGTGGCAGGTTCTCCAGACCACATCTGATATCTCACAGCCATCAAGGATGCAGCACAAAGCAGAGTAATACTGAGGCCTTTCACGGGTGTGAGCACAAAGTGAAAATTATTATTGCGAACCATTTAAAAGATACTAAAGTTTTAAATACTGTAAAATGATGTAAACAAAGGCATTAATCAAAAATTACACAACAGAGAAACAATGGATCAAATTATAAAAGCATGGATCAAAACAAGAGTCAGACAAAAACAACGAGCACAGCAACAGGCAGTTTCTTGAAACTGGACTTCTCAAAACATTTCCTCTTGGACCTTTTTCCAAATAATCTGAAACCACACACATCTAAGTGAAATCTAGATGCAAGTCTGCCAACAAGAAGGCATTGTTTCCACAGAGAGCCAACCAAAATCATTGACTACACCTGCCCAACTTCTGACTAACATTTTATTACAGTAGCTAAGCCTTAATAAAAGGTTTACAAATTAGATCTAAGTAATACAAGCTTCTGTTTCTTGATAACATTACACTGTCTACAAATACAGTTTCCATATTATTTAGCATATATTACACTATAGTGTTCAAGTTATAATCTTTCCATTATCAAATTTACCATACATTTCCTAATTTGTATTTTATCCCTAAATGACAATGACCTAATATATTATCTTGAATTAAAAAAAAACTTTCTGTTTTATTTTGCCAACTATTTATTTTGCCAACCCATCATAAGACCTCAAGTCCTAAGTAACTATAAAAATGCACTAATAATGTAATTAGTAATAATCAACTGCACATCCCAACTGATAGAAACAGTTGGAAAACAACTTAAAGATGTATACTTCATATCCCTAGCATCAAAAGTTGTTCTGCCACTAGATGCATTACAAAAATGAGACATTGATAGTGACTCTAAAAAATTAAAGATTCCGTACCATTTCTACCAACTCTACCATAGCAGAGATGAAGCAAAACACATAAGATATGAGGATGCTGGCCATGTGACTTGCTCATTCACACATACTTTTGTTTGTCCTGATGGATATCAAGAGACATATGGACAAACTCGGAGCAGTCAAGCTCCCTGGTAACTGAACCAGAGACATGCACCATTAGTACCTGGATCACCTTAACAGGAGCTGTCCTGAAGCATTTTCTAAGTCATCAATGAATTTAGTTAAGCCTTCAGCAAGGTTTCTTCTGACACTAGGAAGAGAAGTCTGTCCTCCATAAAGCACAGGCTTAGCTCCCAACACTGACATGGAAGGTATGGTATGAAATTACTTCAGTCCTCATTAAATGAACAGAAACAGAAAGGTGAGTTTGTTGAGGTTTTATTGTAAAAAAAAAGAATTAAATCAAAAAGTCTGATTTTATTATTAGACGTTCTTATAGAGCTTCTTACAGTGATCACAGCAGACAATGATCTCTTTATGAGCACTAGATAACATTATAATAATTACCCTAAGATAAGAAGAGAATAATTACACTGAATTCTTTTGCAAGGTGCCTTGAGCCCTACTAATAAAAAGCAATGCTAAAAGCTGTATATTATAAGTATGCTTAATAATTACATAAAAAGTACAACTTTTTCTAAAGGCTAGCTATAAGCAAAACTGATTTTATTTGAAAGTTCAGCTGCATCAATCAAGTTTTTGTGATAAAAATGAATCAGCTGCACTACAACAGCCTTCTTGGTGCAAGTGCACAATAGAACCATTTAAATCTATTCATTGCCTCACTGAAGGAAATATAATGAATATTTTAAACTGTCCACCACGGGCTCAGTATAGTTCAACATGAGTAGGGTTTTCATAGAACAATGAATGTGTTAAGGGTTCTACAATAACATCAATAAACATCTGTTGACTAGGTGAGAAATCCAGTCTGTTGTCAGAAGCAGTGATGAAATGCACAAAAAAAAATAAATTGTCTTTCTATGAAAATCATTCATAACAGTTATAGTTGTCAGTTTTCTAAGCTATTTTTAATCTTATAAATAGCTATCTATATATACTATCAACCCACTACCTCCTTTCAGCCCCCAAGAAACTGCTAATGACCTTCTTACAAAATTCCATTGGGGGCGTGGGGGAATATGCAGGTTTTTTTTGAAATAGCTCTACTTTGCCTGACATTCCCACTGCCTGTGAAAAATGAGGCCCACTCGCACAAATGTTCCTTATAAGAGCAATCAGGTTAGGAACTGCTGGCATGAAGCTGTTTCTTGAATTAGGATTACAGGATCAAGCTGACAGCTAGCATCCCCAGGGATCACCATGATTTTGCTACTGTGGAAAAATCTGTGATGGTATCCTCAAAATAATTTTTCCAGAAATCCTGACACAATGAGAAAACAATTTAAGACTTTAAGCTTAAGAATAAACAGTTAAATGTTAGTGGTTCATATGATCATCTCCAAAGCTGTCAATATTGTATTATGGTAAAACACTTGCTATTTTGACATAGCTCTTACTATACTTCATTTCATTAAACAGATACTTTAAGATTCAAATTTTGCAAATTATTTGCAAAAACAAACATTAAGAAACCAATTTTTTTATTTACAGTTTTCATAGGTATAGAAAATATCCATTGCAAATACCCCTTACCTATTCAAAACACACGATGCTGCTTATGCATCAGTAGTCCTTGGACAGGCAAATTTAATCCTGGCAAAATGAAACTACCTATGACAATAATATGAGTGCAATTGCATTTTTTTAAAGATAAACATTTTCTATTAAGAGGCCTTTGTTTCGTTCTTGTTTGAAAAATATGTATACCTAAAGCACGGGCAAAAAAGGACTCTTAAATACAAAAACATCACATTTGACTCAGGCAATCCCTTAACCTCAAATTGCTGGAGGCCTGGCTGGTTTCCCGAAGAATCACAGCACGCTCACCCTGTTGTTATGGTGTTTCCTAAGCATCTGCTATGTGCCACTTGCAGGAACGGCAATCCAAACAAGGCAGACCTTTGATCTCACCCCACACAGCTGGTTCTAATCGCCCGTTCTAATGCCTCAGTCAAATTTAAGCACTGAGCCGGTAAAGGATTCCTGCACTTTTTCGGAAACCTTTAGGAAGCCAAGGTGCTGGAACACGTCCGCGCACAGGCGCTGGCTGAAAGGCACGGCGAGAAGACACAACACAAAGGAGTTGCGCTCCCGAGGCGGCTCCTGCACATCGCGGGGCTCGGCTCCGAGCCCTGCGCCCCCCGCCACCCCCAGCCCCGCTACGGCGGGGGCACGCAGCGGGAAGGGGGAAAAAATAGAAGAAAAAAATAAAAACATTTACAAATGGCAGCGCTACGGGCGCTGCACGGAGAGTCACAGGTGATGCCGGAGCCAGCATCCCGGACCCCCGGCCGCTCCCGGAGCTCCGGGGGAGGGCGAGCGCCGCGCCCGGGCCCGGGCCCGGAGCCGCAGGTGTAGGGGCAGGACGGGGGCTGCGGGCAGCCTGCCGCCCGCCTTCCCAGGCTCATCCCGGCCGGTGCCCGCCGGGCGCGGGGGAGCCGCCGCGGGAAGGACGCGGCCGGCGGCACACGGCGGACGCGCACGTCCCGGCGGCGCTCCGGGACCCGCGGCCCCGGGGAGCGGGACCGCCCTGCCGGCGGCCGGCGCCCACCGGAACAAAAGGAAAACAGCCCCGGAGCCGCCCGCGGCCCCGCGCAGCGCCCGGCCCATCCCGCCCCACCTCCCGCACTCACCTCGGCGCGGCAGCGGCGGCGGAGCGGGCGGCGGCCACTGGCGCCCGCGGGCTCCCTCCCTCCCGCTCCCTGCTCCCCTCCCTCCTTCCCCGCCCGCCCTCCCGGCTCCGTCTCTCACCGCTCCCGGAGCGGCGGCGGCGGCGGCTGGGCCCGGCTCCCCCGCCACGTGACCCCGCCACGTGACCGCCGCCCTGCCCCGGCCCGGCCCCGCCCCCGCCGCCCGCGCCGGGATGGAGCGGGATGGGATGGGATGGGATGGAGCGGGATGGGATGGGATGGGATGGGCCCCGCCGGGGAGCGGGGCTGCGCCGCGAGCCCGACCCGCGGGACCCGGCCGGGACTCACCGCAGCACGGCTCGTCTGACGGGGAACAGCCGCCAGCCCGTCGCTGTGCCGCTCCAGCCCCTCAGCGCCCGCTGGAGCCACAACAGCGGGCGGGATGTGCCAGCAAAGCGCTGGGAGCGGGCCTGCCTCTCTGCCCTCAGGGCTGAGAATTGAGGGAGAGCAAGTCGGTGCCGACATCTGGGGCACCGAGCCCCATGGGGTCCTTCACACTCCTCCCTGCAGGAATAACAAGCGCTGTATTCCTGAATTTTTGACCCACACCAAACGCCACAGCGAGCGAAAATTAGCTGTGCTGACCAGTGTTCCATGCTAAGCGTGACCTTCGCTCCCAGAAAATAATGCTTACAGTGATGGGTCAAGGGGGTGTCTTGTCGGAGAGAATGTCTTTACCCTTCAAACTTGGAAATTCAGGATACAATCCAGATATACCAACACTACAAGACTGGGGGAGCCTCGGTAAAAGCTAACTCTGTGTTCTTGCAGCACATTCAATGCACGTTCACTTCTTTCAGAGAGGAGTAACAAAATGCCTGAACATGAAAGGTGCCTCATCTTCCACGGTGAAAATAGAAGTTAAAATCTCTACTATTTATAGCAATAGACCATGGGCTTGTAACTTAAAGATACCTCGAACAAACCGCAATTATCAGCTCTAGAAAAGCCATCCAACGAATAGTGCATGGGGAGAGGGAAGTGAAAAGGCCCTATCCCCTGCTGGTTTTAGCAATCAAAACTTACAGGCCATTTCAAAAACTAAAAAGGTAAATATTTTTCACACCATTGCCCAAAGCTCCATAAGGATTTTATCTTACAACCTATAGCAAGAAGGGGCCAAACTTTGTGCCACAGGACCAGCTACACGTGCAAAAAGCTGAAAGACTGAAGCCTGAGATATACCTTAGAGCTGGGTATACATTTTGTCTGTTAATAAAATTCTCATTTAGGAAAATAATTGCTTTTTACTGAAGATTTTCAGTTACACTACACAGCTAAACCCTGTGACACCTCTTAAAAGATCCTATAGGTAAATAAATAAAATAAAAAGCTGTCAGGCTCCACTTCTGGGTGCATTACAGATTGTTATCAACTGGTGAGCTGTGAAGACCAGGTTCTTCCCTGAATTGCCCACTGGATATCTTCACAAGACAGCCATCACCACCACTGGTAGGGTTATATTTCATATATTTCAGTAGAAAATGTTGAGGAGCCAGAATAGTTCAAACCACTGTTCACTCAATTCTTGTGTTTGACTTCAGCTATCTGTGTCTTAGCTCAATTCCTAGTTTACTGGCCATCATAAGAATTTAGGTAGGAAAGAAAAAAAAACAGGGAGAGGTTTGCAAAGCACCACTGCAGCTTTAATTGCCTTCGTTATCCTGTCCTCTTCACCCCAGGCACATTAACTGTGGTACAACAGTGTTGCCCACTGGTCCCTTCTGAGCTGCATTAGAAGTTGTGGCTGGTTCCTAATCACAAGAGAAATCTGTTTGGTAGTTGCTCACCAGCCTCTACACACCTTGACTGATACCTTGCAGGAATCCCATCCATTCTGCACCCAGGTGTGTGTTGAGGAGTGAAGGAAAACACACGAGAAGATGTTTTTTCCATCTCACTCTATCAACATAACACATTTGTCTTCCCAAAATGAATTTACACAGCTGCACAAGAGTCCTAGGAACTAGAACCAGATACTTCAGGTGTTTAAACCTTGCAACAGAGTAACAAGTCCCCGTCTTTTTCAGCTGCATGTGTGAATCAACAAGATCATCTTCTGTGCTGGGGATGGACTAGAGCATTCCTCCCTGTGCAGAAGGGAAGCTACAGCAATCTCAGATAAAGTCCTTAATCTGAGGGAGTGGAACCAAGAGTATCCTTACAGATAAGACAAGACCTCATCTTCCAAAGTGAAAATAGAAGTTAAAATCTCTACTATTTATAGCAATAGACCATGGGCTTGTAACTTGCCTACAGGACACTGTTGCTCTCTAAATGCAACAGGCGATCACACTTGGGAAAATACCACTGCTGTGCTGCATCAGGTTTGTGAAACTACTTTGTTCTTTTTTGAACCATATTTTACTGTGATTAAAGGTACCTCTCTTGGATAAGCATTTTAAAGCATTCTTAATTTACACTTCACAATAGTTTTTGAAGATATATACAAAACATACAAAATCCAAAGGAAATAGACAACTTTTTCCTTCACTATCCCTTCATCCCTTCCTCCTCCAGTCTACTAAAGTCTGACCTAAACTACCAGTTCATTAGATTATGGTGCTAACAGTATAACAATTAAAAGAAATAGAAAAAAATTTCCTTTATAGGTTGTGGAAAAAAAAGGCACATAGAATTCACCTGCAGAACACTACCTCACAGAACCTAGAATAGGTACTGAAGTGTCTTGCAATGCAAAAGCAGCTTTTGTAGATGCCTCCATTGTTCTACTTTCCCCCTTCACCTCTATCTGGATTTACAGCATGAATGACTGTCCCATTTTTAATGCATTAGAGAGTTTCATACGCAAAGTTGCTCCCTTTTTTCACATGCAAATCTATTCATTCCTTCCACAAGTAAACTTAATGCATTTTTGTTAGTTTCATATGCTCAGCTGATTCCAAAAGGCATTTCCTTTTGATGTACCTCACCCTGAATTTTCTTCCACCACAGAGGAAGACATCAGAAAAAGAGAAACAAGTCAGCTAACCTGGGCAGATTCCCCAACAGAGCAAGGATTTCCTCAGTAGCCGAGGGAACAGCCAGGCTGAATGAGGATTGACCAAACCCTCCAGTTGCTGTTCACTCCAGCTTCCTCCTGCCTCATTTTTGTTGTGGAAGCAGCTCCAACCTTCCACATATATTTTGCCCCACTTCTTCAAGACCTGAACAGGGAAAACAAGACCTGCAGCCCCTCAGAGAGGAGTCTATTCCAGAGCAGGATTCCTGGTAGGACTTGTGGCCCTGTAGGGAACCCAGGTGGAGCAGGGTGTGCCTGCAGGACTGCATCCAATGGAGCAGTTTGGGAGGACTGTTGCCCATGGGATGGACTCACACTGGAGAAGTTCATGGAGAACTGTCTCCCATGGGAGGGACCCACACTGGAGCAGGGGAAGGACTCTTCTTCCTGAGCAGTGGCAGAAACACATGGTGATGAACTGACCAGAACGCCCATTCCCTGTCTCCCTGCACTACTGAGGAGGAGGAGATGAAGCTGGGAAGGAGGGAGGGGCAGGGGGGAAGTGTTTTTAAGGTCTTATTTTACTTCTCATTATCATGCTCTGATTTTGTTAGTAATAAATTCAATTAATATCTCTAATTCAAGTCTCATTTGGCTGTGACAGTATTTGGTGAGTGATCTCTCTCTGTCCTTACCTCAGCCCATGAACTCTTTTCTCTGCCATGTTCAGGTGTGGAGGGGCATGATAGAATTGCTTTGGTGAGTCCTGGCATCTAGCCAGGGTCAAACCACTACACTGCTAAACAAGGGAAATATATTCATATGTGGGTTGGTTTTTGGGGTTTTTTAACTTTACATAGTATTTCAAATTATGCCTCACAAGATAATAACTGAAGAGATGAAGATTAGTACAGATGGCATGGGATCAGAACTAATTAAGTGTGGCAGTAGATGGTGCTCCAAAGAAAACAGACTGAGGAGATACAATAAATGGAGTCCCTGAAGAATTAGTCATGATACTGTCCTTTCTAATATTTTTGTTAGGTGACCCTAGAACAAAAATATGAGTGTGCTAATAAAATTTGCTGATCACACAAACCTGAGGATCAACAATACAGCATAGACTCAAAATAGATACATCATTCTGAAAACAATGGGTGACCCCCAGAAGCAGACCACTAAAAAGAATAGGATTAAATATGATAGTACAAAGTCATGAATTGAAGGACTTGAAAATTTTAAACTGAAAGCATGAAGTGCAAAGAGAGAAGAAGGAAAATCTGCATCTGTCAGTCAGCAACAGAAGACCTGTAAGGTATTTGATGACATCATGAAAGAAGATAATACTCCCAGAATTTCAAAGCGAGTTCCAGAATATGAAAAAGAATGTGCTGAATTTCAAAGAGAGTTCTGGAATATGAAAAAGAGTGTGCTGATCAATTACATTGAAGAATTAAATTAAACTTGAAATGGGCACTAAGGAGGGCCAGGGGAAATAGACATGACTATCTGTGTGTTACTCTATTAAACTGAGTAATTTTGCCTATTTCACTTATTGTATCAGGTTAGGCTCCCTTTTTATGCACTTCACAAGAAGTCTAGCATTATGAAACACTAGTTCAAAGTGAGCCCTTTGAATATGTCTACAATATAAAAAAGATAAATTAATATCACTTTCTCAGCAAAGAGCACATTAGAATATTAAAACAAATAGCAGCTGGTAGAAATACTTCCAAGGTCCCTAGGCTTTTCAAACAAGTGTCTTAATGGCAGAGATATAAATTTATATCTTTTTCAGCTTAAATCTAAAGAGACCCATACCACATAATTTCTTCAAAACCTCTCATTTCCAAGTGTGGTCTCATGAGCAGCTTAAGTAAAAGGACAGGGCAGCAAAACTTAAGCAGTCTTTTTTCCCCCCCAAAATTCAATGGCAATAATATTCAAATACAAAAATAAAGACAGAAATCTTGGAAGATGTGAAATAAGAGAAAAGCCACCAAAATATTCAAGGTCTTAGGCACAGTTTAGCACCAGAGTCCCAAATTTGTGTACTCTGTACTATTACCTTCCATTTTAGAAGATATGACAAATACAGAGACTGTTGAAAATCAAATGTTAATTCATTTAAAAAACACCCAAATTAAACCCAGCTTAATTACAGCAGAATGCCTGCATTATTGTGGGTAGTTCTACAGAGGAACATGACCAAATATTTAAGTCCATTTATTCCACTGGAAAAAAACCACATTTCAAGGTAGATTTAAGAGTAGAAAAATACACTGCAAGAATATGATGACTTTTTGCATTTTTAATGGTTTTAGGAAAATATAATACAATCATAGAAAGCAGCTCCGTGTCCAAACAAAATTATTTAAGAAACACCCTTACTTTCATGAATACCTGATTAGGGATTTCACTGATCTTTTTAATCCTAGTGTTAGAAGGACACAAAAATAAATTCTAAATGTGAAAGGTCTGGTTATCCTTATTAGCACTGAATTTTCTATGTTTCTTCCCCCTTGAGACCTCCACCTTACAGTAATGCCACTCAGTGTAAGGTCCTTTGCTCCCTAAATGTTGAAAAATATTGTTGAGCAAGGAAAAGTCTCTTTCTTCCACAGAGTAAGCATGCTGTGGAGTCATAGAATCATTAAGGTTGGGAAAGATCTCTCCGATCACCAAGTCCAACTGTTAACCCAGCACTGCCATGGTTCCCATAAGACCATATACCCAAGTGCCACATCCACATGCCATTTGGACACTTCCACAGCTGGTGATTCCACCACTTCCCTGGGCAACCTGTTCCAATCCCAGACCAACCCTTTGGTGAAGAAATTTTTCCTAATATCCAACCAAAACCTCCCCTGGAAAAACTGGAGGCCATTTCCTCTTATCACTTGGGAGAGGAGACCAACCCCCACCCACCCAACCACAACCTCCTTTCAGATTGTTGTAGAGGGTGATAAGGTCTCCCACAAGCCTTCTTTTCTCCAGGCTAAACACTCCCAGCTCCCACAGCCATTCCTTGTAAGATTTGTGCTCCAGCTCTTCACCAGCTCTGTTGCTCTTCTTTGGACTCACTCCCATGCTCCAATATCTTTGTTGTAGTGACAGGCCCAGAGCTGAGCACAGGATTTGAGGCACAGCCTCACCAGTGCCGAGTACAGGGGGACAATCCCTGCCCTGCTCCTGCTGGCCACTCCATTGCTGATCCAGGCTGGGATGCCATCGGCCTTCTTGGCCGCCTGGGCACAGCTGGCTCATGTTCAGCTGCTGTTGACCAGCACCCCCAGGTCCTTTTCTGCCAGGCCACTTTCCAGCCACTCCTCCCCAGCCTGTAGCCCTGCCTGGGGTTGCTGTGACCCAAGGGCAGGACCTGGCCCTTGGCCTTACTGAACCTCGTACCACTGGCCTCAGCCCACTGGTGCAGCCTGTCCAGATCCCTCTGCAGAGCCTTCCTGCCCTCCAGCAGAGCAGCACTCTTGCCTACCTTGGTGTCACCTGCAAATTGATTGAAAGTGCCCTGATCCCCTTGTCCAGACCATTGATAAAGTTGTTAAACAGCACTGACCCCAGTACTCAGCCTACCACAAGTGACAGATCACCAGCTGGGTGCAGCACCACTGACCACCTCTCTCTGGGCCCTGCCATCCAGCCAGCTTTTTACCCAGCAAACAGCACCAGGCCAAACCATGAGCAGCCAGTTTCTCCAGGAGAATGCAGTGAGAAATGCTGTCAAAGGCTTTACTAAAGTCCAGGCACACTATATTCACAGTCTTCTCTATTTGTTTTTATGACTCAGTTTGGTTATGATATTCATGTAACTATGATGACAATGAAAAAATGCATCACATTAAAGCTTCCTTCACTGTTTCAAATTTAGAGTGTAGTGGATTGCTTCTCATAGCTAGCAAGTCAAACAATAAAAGTTTTTTTGTTGGACCTTCACAGTTTCTTTTGTTTTATAGTACATTAAAAAAAGAGCTAGAATAACTGCACATTGAAAAAACAGTCTCAATTTGGTCTAGTTTTTCATACTTGCAGCAAACTACTTTAGGAACCACCTTCTGAAACACATCCACCTTCAGAATTTTTCCTTCCCACTCCCTGCAGCTCCTTCTGGCTCCTGCTGTCACACAGTAGGCTAAACAGGCAGAAATAGCTTTAAAAAACCTTACCCAAAGCCAAAAGGGGAAACATTTACTGATTCCAAGACTTTGGGTTCCCTAGTCCTCCTAACAGATTTGGTCAGATGCTTAGCTTTGCCCACTCCTCATCCCTCCTCTAGGGCTCCTCTCAAATGCTATTTGCAGCTCCCTCTGCCCAAAAGGCAACCTGACCAACACTAAAAGCTGTCACAGTCCTTTATTACATTGGCCTTGATGTGGGTGTGCTTAACAATATTGAGTTCAAATATTCATTAAGAAACCAGGCTTCTTTTTTCTTCAGTTTCATACTGATTTCCTAATATTAAAATATAAAATTAATCTCTGTTTAGACTGAAAGTAAAATCAAATATAGGGAGCATGCTTCATTTTACAGCTGAAGGGAAATTTTTCTTTCATATCTGGTTGATGATTCAGAAGGTCATCATTATTCCAGGGTTACTCACTTCTGCTGAAATTCTAGCTTCTGGAATACCTGTATATCTAATAATATGACACACAGGCAAAACATGTCTTACACACAATCAAGTTGCCAGTGTAGGAGAATTAAGAGATTAAGAGGAAGCAAAACTACACTATCATTCCACAGAGAAAAGTGGTCCCATTCAGGACAGAGCCAAGTAGAATTGTAGGTCTAATATTAAGAAAGCTTGGTCTCTGGTTGGATAAAAACAGGGCCTTTTGTAAGCCAATTTAGATCTAGTTAATTGCAAGTAAATGTTTTGATCCTTATGCTCCTTCTGATCTTGCCCAATTTCAGAATTAACAGGAAATAATAGTTACAAGTCTAAAATACTCTTCCCCCTCTTTCCTCTTTAGCCCTCCTACCTCACCCCTCTAGCTTTGATACATCAGGAGCACAACACATGAAATGGATTGTTTGCTAGGTGTGTGTACCTCTCTACTGAGAGCGTATGAGCTGTGCCAACACTGCAGAAACATGCAACACTATCTTATCTGCAAGTGAGATCTTCATAGCTCCAAGGGTGCCCATGGCTCTGCACATCCTGCCATTTACAGCTGGGGCCATCTTCTCTGTAACAGAAAAATGAACAGCTGCACAGCTCTGACAGCCAACTCCTTCAGTCTATGTCATCCAGAAATGTTGCTGTTTCTTTCCTGAGGGGTTAGTTATGTGGCTAATCAATTATCTGTCAGTTTTGGTGTTGGATGGGTTTTCAAGCACATTCCTGCATTGGTATTATGAGTCTTAAGACTTCTTCCAGGAACCTTACACTTCTTGTTACTAATGCCTAGAACTGCTCAAGCACAAAAAGCTAAAAGCTGGCAGTAATTCTTTAAAATTTTCACTTACTTTTTTTTTTCCACTGGGCAGCAATTTCATAGTCTGCTTCTAGTCTTAATCTTCTTTTTAGTGCTAAGCAATCAGAAGTGAGAAAGTGACTTTTTCAATCTATGGAAAATAAAATCCCTAATATCCAAAGACCACGGGGGGTGGGGGGGTTGCCCCTCATATTAAAACTTAATTGGTAGGTGTTGTAGTTTTTTGTTTGGTTAGGGAACATACCAAATTTTACCATTACGTATCTGTAAACCAATAAAGCTACTCATTTGGGGGCCAAGGAGGGAAAAAACTTTCTGTATGTCTCACTTCCATGCACTATGAGCAACACTGTAAGGAGAAAGATGCAGACACCCCCAGTGCAGACTGAAATACAGTAAGATTGAGTGTTGTATGGTCTTCCACACAGTATGATGCATGTGATTTGAGGAACAGGTACCCTAAAATCACATGCATTTTCTATTATGAGGAAATAAAGAAAAAAAAAACTCATTTAAAAAAAACCTCATAAATCTTACTTCTTATCAACAATGACTTATTTTGATTTTCACTCACTAAAAATTATGTAACATAATATGGAGCAACTTCTAAAGCAAGCTCATGGTGTGGAGATACACAGACCTACCAGTAACATCTGATGGCAAGATCACATTTCAGACTCATCATTTCAATGTAACATGGCTGTGTACCTACAGAGAGAAAACCCTGGATACCTAAACAGCTAAGACATTTCTGAGCTAAAAATATTCCAAAATCTCCAACAGTGAATATCTTTTTAGAAGGACACTTTGAAGCTGAATATTCACCTCTAGCTGAAACCATATCTGATGGTCCAAAGCACGGTAAGTCTCTGACCCACCACTGCCCAAGCTGCAACAATTTTTTTTAAGCAGCTTAAAATATTGGCAAGAGCTCCCCTTACTGGTCTGCTTTCAAACTATCAGCTCTTCAGTCCTGAAAATCTTTTATATGAAACAAAGATGGGTAAAACATTACTTATACTCCACATTTCAGAAAAAAAAAAAAAAAAAAAAAGAAACAAAAACCCAGATGCACATCAAATTAATATCAGATATCCTATTGTTTACATTTCTGGTTCGCTGCTAGGTCATAAACCCAAAGATAATGACTCAGTTTAGAAAGAAATTGTTCTTCCATCACTATAAACTTCAACTTATTTTGAATCCTTGATTGTGTACAGCACATATAGGCCTTGCCACAGCCTAAATTATAAAACAAACACCCAATTCTAACATACTGAGTAATGCACTCATTTCACAGTAACCACCACCACCTTCAATGGGATCACTTGTAGGACAATCAAGGAGTCAGCGTGGAAATTTATATGGAATTTGGAACTGCAAAAAAAAAATCTATTATGAAAGCTTTCTGTTTTCTTCAATGGCCTACTGTTTGATTTTAAGAGCAAAATAAACCTCTCAGACTGTGTTGGTTTGTATGATTAAAGAGTGGTTAAGATACATATACAGATATATTTATATATATATATGTATACACATTTATATATGATTTTAGTGCCCTACTTTTGTAAGGTCAGCCTAGGGGCTGACTGAACTTTTATGGTGAAGAAGCCAACGAAGAAAGGTTAAACAGAAGTAATTTTAATGACACCATGAAGTATCCTTATCTTTAATTCACAGTAAACAATCTTGTTTACTTGAGCCCACAGTAAACAATCCTGTTAATGCATAAAATACACGTTCTCTGGATTGTTCTCACACACATGAGGTGGCCCTGCAGAGCTGAGTGAGAAAAAACTGTAAAATCTGTTGTTTTGGCACATTAGAAAAAAAAATAGAGGGAATCAGAGGATATTCTTTTGAATGTAGCCTATAAACCTGGAAAGACTGTAAAACAGGATTTCTTAATGTATAACAGCACTTGGAGGAGGCTTAGTACAGCACATCAGACAGCCATCTAGCTCTCACCACTAAGTAACAAAAACCAAAAATACCCCCTCAAGCCCCCCAATTATAAGTACATTAAACAAATAAACAAACCACTATTATTCAAATGGATTCAGATGCCTACATTTTTTGTGAAACAGGTGGTTTAGCTACAGAACCAAATCTACTCAGTCTAGTTCTCTCAGGTAAAATAGAAGAATTTCCTAAAGCATTCTCTATTTTCTTTCAACAGCAATTTCTATTTTCTTTCTTGAGGACACATCCATTCTCTCTAGTGATTGTTGGTTATTTCCCCCTTCACTGTACTGGAAAATTATTCTTCCTGGGCTAGTTGTTTTACCAGAGAGAAGGAAGAGGGACTCAGGCATTGGTCACAAGGAAACCAAGTCACTACAACCCCTAACTACACTGACCAACCAGGGTCATACTCATTGTACTGACAGCTCCCCCTGCTAAAATAACCCCCTCTCCAGAATTAGCTTATCCCACAATTTGTAAGACTATCTAAATATGTGACAGCATTTAGACTTCCTTGCCTTTTACACAGCTTTCTTTGAAGGCCATTAATAAACTTTTTTTTTTAATTTTGAGGTTTCAAACAAAAAAAAACAAAATGCCCAATAGTATAATCTTCAATAAAAGTGAAATGTTATTGCTTTATTTCACTAGGAAGCTGCATTTTCAGTTTCTATCCCTCTCTTCCCACATAACATGTTGTTTGAGTTATTCAAATTCTCTTACCTTCCTTTAGAGATCTGTCTCATCCTTCTATCAAATACAACTCTATCTTCTGCATGTGTTAACAAAAGAAGAATTTATGAGCACGTTCAAGTTACAATAACCACACAAGAACAACTGTTTACATCACAGAATGCTAACAAGTGAACTTGCAATCTTATTTAGATCTAAGTAAGTAGCAAGTAATAAAGGAAGTTCAAGTAAGTCTCTTTTATGTAATTGTACTACCATGCTCTTCTTCCAGTACACAAAATACTTTCAACTCAAACTGAAAGTAAAAAGTGAGCAGTGAAAGCCCTTCAAGATAAAATTTGGTGCTTCTACAAGCAGCAACAAGTCTCATTCAAGCTCTATTTTGGCAGGACCTGAGAACACTGTAATTCTTTGATAGATATTAGCAAAAAAGTGAACATATTAGTTATGGATACAAACATTAAATTAACATACAATATTCCAAATTCAGTGCAGGCTGATTTTCTCACCCCATCAACTCTATTATCAAAGCATGGATATATTCAAACAGGTCTCCTACAGCTTTTATTCTCAAATGTTTCCAGCCTTTAAAAAAAATGTATCTTTAACACAGTGTTCCATTCCAAGCTGTACTCACCAAGAATATTACACACCTGAATGAAAACCAGCACAAAAGTTTTAAATCTGTAAGTGTAAATGCTGATTATCTCAAAATGTATAGATATTTTTAACACTAGTATCTACTTTTCTCCCATCTGGGCAAATATTTTTTGATGTTGTTGAAGCATATATGTTCTAAGACTACATGCATTTAAAAACAATCAAAACCTTTCAGAGCTCCAAGTTAATTCAAATCGTGGAAACCCTTGCTTGTGCTTTTTGTTTGTTTGTTTTTAAAATCATACACATACTCAATTTCTAAAGTTTCCTCACTGGATTTCCTTCACCATACTACCTGATTCAAGATCCTTTTTTCTCTAGGAGCTATAGTGAACTCAGCTCTTTAGACTACATGTGATGATACCAACTTACATCTTCAGTTTATTCTTCCAGCACAGAATTGGTTATGCCTTGTTAGGGTACAGGAAGGATCAAAAGTATTGACAGGTTTAGAAGTTAAAAGTCCATTAACTTGTTTGCTCAAAAAAAACCAAATTGTGAGCAGAGACTATAAGAACGCATGCCCAACTGTTTAGTTTATACAGTTTGGAACTTCTATCCCTCTGTACTGCATAAGCCATGTATCAATTGTAAATATAAGCTAAAATACAGGGAATACAACAGCAAAGCTGTACAGTTAACCAGGAGAAAAAGACAAGAACTGCAAGAAGTTTATTACAGACTGAAAAGGAAAGTCACAATAGAAATGAAGCACTAGACATGTGAAATACAGAGAAGCTCAACATGTGAAATTCCAAACATGACTTTTCAAATGCTGTAATTTGAAGAGTGATGGATGATTTACCTTTCAGCAGAATCTGGATGGAAAATAAAACAGGATTCCAAAGAAAGGAAACAGACACTTCTCAATAAATTTTACTAAGCTACAATGCCATGTGAAAACTACTGATTATTTCTCCATTAAATGAGCACCCAATAATCTTGCAAAAAATAACAGTTATGATTTGATCCATCTCTTGAGATCAATCTCAAGAAAAAGGCAATAAACCATAAACCATTTATAAATAGGATTTAAACTTCTTATTTCAGACATGTAGACGGTTCTTTCTTTTCAGAAATTGAGCTGGTTCCTAATCTACATGACCAGGGAAGCATTCACTAGTGAAAGAAAGAGATTAAACAATTTGGACCCAAACTCATTGTTCTGTACAGTCAGAGAAAAGGGAAGGTATCAGAAATGTCATGAAGTTAAATTTTACAGGGCTAATTGCTTATCCACATGAGCCTGAATATACACAATTCTACAGAACTTTCTTTGGATAGCTTTTGGATGAAAAACATCTAGTGAAACTTTCTCCTGAAGACTTCTTCTTCCCGAAGAAAAAAGAAGCAAACCAAAAAACCAAACTGAACAAAAACCAAGGACAAACCTACCAATTAATCTGATATCTACTGGACAAGAGAAAACAAGCAGTAGTGGCAGAGTCAGTAAGGAAAACTGTTCCTTATAAAAGCCTTTCTCTTTACACTTTTTCTCAAAGACAAAATGGTGGCATCTATCTGATGTACATGAGTAGGTCTGAAAACCAAGCCAGTGTCTGAGCTAAAGTTACCAATACAGTGTAAAAAAGCCCCAAACAATGAAACCATAATGCTACAAAGCTTTTTTATTTGCAGCAAAAGGCAGTGAGGGAAAAAGAACTAAGCTGAAGAAAAAAAAAAAACCAACCCATAACCAAAAATCCAAACCCAGCTTTCTTGTTTGTTAGGTAGAGCATGGGAGTCTGATCACATAACTTATGTGACTGTCAGCTTCAGTGAAAAAATACAAGCAATTATATCTATAGAATTGGTCTCTAATTTCTGTCACCCTTTAATTTATGATGATCTAGGGCAATAGATTTTGTTGTCCCAATCCCTCCATATCACTCCTTCCCCTCCAAACTCCCACCACCTCTCCCCAAATGCAAAACAACTCAGAAAGCACAGCCTTGGTAAAAGTCAGCAAGGAGTATGGGGCACTTGAAACATATTTTAACAAAAAAACCCTAACCAACACAACAAAACACTCAGACCAACTCTCATCCTGCTGCATAAAACCCATCAAAACACCTGACCATGCCTCTAACTTAGAGGAGTTCCATCAAGCACAGATTCAACAGACATTCTTTACTTTCTATCAGTCACACTATAATCAGATTCAATCACACCCAGGAACACAACACGTCAGAAGACCTCATACAGCATTCCAATACAGAAACACTACTCTATTTTTTGGGTCATATCATCTTGCAAGATGAAAACCTGAAGGAAAATGAGAGAGCATGCATCAAAAATTCTCAAGGGAGCTCCTCAAATGTGTAATTTTAAGTCTTTTAATAAAGACACCACATTCTTTCAAAATGAGAAACAAAATCCAATTGCAGACTGTTTTGTCTATGAAAATGATGCATTTTCTATAGTAGCCACTTCTATGTAGAACTTACATGCTACAGTGTTATCTATTAAAACAGTAACAACCCAAACTACTGAAATTCACTGTTCCAAAACTTGCAGTAATCTCATTTTTCTGGTTTTTCTCACTTCTGAGTAATAGGAAATGAGTTCTGGTCCATTAACTCGCCCACTCTCTCCTGGAGGAAGCTGACCAGCTCAGCTAATACAAAGACATGAGTTTCATCCAGGTCTTGTATGATGAACTTCTTTCCCAAAGCATTTGACTCATCCAAGTAGAGCAGAAACTGCTTCATTGCAGGGTCACTGTAGAGACAAACACACGTCAGACCCCACCTCACAGTTACAGCTGCAAACAGAAGAAACACCATTCAAAGGCATTCCCAAAGGGTTTAGGAAAACTAAAATGAATTTTCACAACTTAAATACAGTTTGTGAAGCTTTAGTAAAAGTCAATTCTTTCCAAGTAGTTTTGGTTTCTATAGAGACAAAAAAAAGGTAATAAAGTCTAATGAGTAGAACCAGCTGCTTGATTAGCAGATAAGTTTCTGTTTGCTGCTGTTAAAGCAGCTTCAAAAACACTCAAACCAAAACTGAAACTCAAAAGTCCAGCCCTTAATACGGCAAGACTGAACTTACATTCCTGATTTCAGCAATAGCCTCATAAAAACGTTTCCTTAAAGCATAAGGATAACCAAAAAAGAGGAGAACACAAATCTCACTCAAAGTAATATAGCACAGACAAAGTGCCCATATAAGAATTATACATCTCTCACACTCTGACTGAACAGTCACAATGTCACCTTCTAAACAAAATTTCAATGTTTAAAAGAAAACATTTTGGAAGTATGGAACTGCTTTGTGCAGTTATAGGTTGCAAACACATTAAGAGATTAAATGTACAGCAGAAATCTTGCACATCACATAATGCTATACAGTGACCCCACAAATCTTGAGTGAAGCTTCCTTTAATTTTGGAGGTAGCCAGGGGCCTGAGTCTCAGTCCAGAGGTGAGATTATATGAAAACAGGTACATTGCACCTACACCCAAAGCTGACATTTACCAACTCCAAGCACATTCCTTTTGAATATGATCTACAAACAGCACCACACGTTAGCCTTGCACCGAACTCAGTCTAGAGCTGGTTAAATAAAAACAAAACAGGAAAGGAGAAATGAAAGATTACCTCATCTCCCTTAAATATCAGTAGAGAAACACTTGGTTCACAAACAACAACAGCAAGAAACTCTGTTTGCAAGCAATACAAAGAACAAGAGGGAGCATCCAATATTTTCAAGGAAAAATGGATCACTTGTACTGGGGTAACTCGTGCCTGACAAGCACACAGATAACTTACATATACAGCTAAAATCTTAACTTGTACACCTTTCAAAATACGTCACAATATTAGGGGACCATCAGACATGGCAGAACATAGCTTTGAAGCATAATTTCTCATAGTTAATGCTTATTTTAGGTATTTTACAAAATCTTCTCTATTAAATTAAAATAATCTGCAGACTTTTATATGGTTTTCTTTAAACTGGATTTTTGTAACAATGTGATTGCTAACTTTTTTGCCATCCTATTTTTTAACCCCATATTCATATGCAGTTTTCTTTTCCTTAAAGAGGTTAGGCATACGTGGAAAACAGTCTCTTGAATAGAAAAATGGGAGTCTGGCATTAGGATTATCTACAATTGCCTTCTCCTTCTTCCCCCAAAGGATGCACTTTGCTTGTTCAGCACCACCCTTCCCACAATAATTCCTTTTTCTGGGCTCTTCAGTTACTTCAGCCAGTTCCAGGTCTAAAGAAACACAGCCTTTGACACGAGGAGAGGCAGTAAATGCTGTTACTCACCACTCAACCAGAACACCTTTCAGAACATTCACCATCTTCCCGGCTCCCTCACGAACGCTGAAGAGTCAGCAAGAGCAACCCCTGCTCTGGATCTGTGAAAAACAGAGTTCACTCTTTAGAATGTTTAGGGCCTTAATAAAGGATAGAAGTAGGACAAATTTCTAGCGCTGGGGTGCTTTTGGCAAATGGCCAAAGAGCACAGAGGTAGCCTAAAATTATGCTCTCCCTCTATAGCTACATTGCTGGGTTACATGCATATTCATTCCTTTATACATTATTCAAACATTCCCTTGAGATTTTGATGTTTCTCTTGTTTGGTTTTAACCTCTGACTTGTCTGCAGGACATTCTAGTGATTAGGTCCATATATTTTATTTCTTCCTGTAGTACTATCCTGTTGTTTCACAATTCCTGACAGCAAAGAATCAATAAATCCTTCCTAGATGCTTATGCTCTGCTTTCTGTCACTGTTATCACTTGCAGTCCGCAGATGTAAGAAACAAAAGAATTGCTTTACACCATTCTCTGAGTTAGCTACATGGAAGCATTTTAGTCTCTATTTTAGCAGTTTGCTAAGGCTTACAGTATATCTATCACACTATTCATATGAGCTATACAGTGTATACATAAACAGGCTATAGCATACAAAAGCAGTTAAATTGTACCGTATCAAAATACTTGTGATGCAAAAAGCTAATCTATAAAAGTGAAAACCGATGTCATATCACCATCTATAACAGCACTGGCAATCACAGGAAATCCGAAAGCACAACTCGCCCCACACAATCCCAACACACAAACCCAAACAAACAACGCCTCGGTTAAACTCAAAGACTCCTTACGACAACCCCACTCCCTCACACCGCCGCACGCCGAGCCTCTCCCCGCTCCCTCGCACCGCCGCGTCCCTGCGGGCGGAAGTGATTCACCTGCGCATGCGCGCGGATTGGGCGGGGCTGCCGGCGGCGCGATGGCGTCACGCGGCGCGCGGGGCGGCGCCGGGAGCCGGGCGCAGGCGGAAGGTGGGAGCGCGGCGCGGGCGGGGGCCGCGGGGATGGCGCGCTGGGTCGGGGTAACGGGCGCGCTGCTCCTCCGCCTTGGGAAGAGGCGCAGAGCCACCCCCGCCCGCCTCCTTGCCCGCTTAAGTGTTGCGTCGCTTAAAGTCGGGTTTGCGGCGGTGTTCTTGTCTTTTTTTCTAATGAGCCCCAGCTGCGCAGCCGCGGGGCGGGTGCGTGGGGACCGCGCCCCGCTGCGGGACGGGGCTCGGAGCTGCCTGGGCCGGCTGTGAAACGGTGCGAAATGGGTCCCTTTGCGCTGTGTTTGTGTGTGCCTCGGCACGGAGCGCCGGCGTGAGGCGGCGGTGCGCGCTCGCAGCCCCGAGAGCCGGCGGCTGGGGCGGTGTGCCCCCTCTCCGCTCCGGTGAGGCCTCGCCCGGGCTGCCCGGCATCGGAAGGACACGGAGCCGCTAGAGCAAGGCTGCAGATGGGCCACGAAGTTGCTGAGGGGGCTGGAGCGCTCCCGCTGTGAAAGCAGGGCGAGGAAGTGTGCGCAGCTCAGCCTAGAGATGAGGAGGTTGTGTGGGGACCCCAGGGAAACCTTCCCGTGTCTGAAGGGTCCTGTGGAGACCCCAGGGACCCGTGTCTGAAGGGTCCTGTGGAGACCCCAGGGACCCGTGTCTGAAGGGTCCTGCGGGGAAGTCAGAGAGGGACACTTAATCAGGAACTTGTAGAACAAGGAGTAATGGGTACGAACGAAAAAGGAAGACATTTAGATTAGCTATTTTGAAAGAAATTCTTGACTGTGCAGGTGGTGAGACGCTGGAACAGATTTCTCAGGAAGGCTGTGGATGCCCCAACCTTGGAAGCATTCAAGGCCAGGCTGGAAAAGGCCGAGATCAACTTGGTCTGGTGGCAGTTCCCCTGCCCATGGCAGGGGTGTTGGGATTAGGTGGTCTTTAAGGTCCATTCCAGACCCTTAACATTGATGATTTGATGCTTGCCCTCGGACCTGAACAGGAGCTCCTGGCAACAGAGGAGCGGTGCTCGCTTTGTCCTCCTGTGTTTGCAGGCGCATGTTTTAAATTTTAGTAATTGTGGCACCTGCTGGCACTGGACCACATGTTTATTTCAGACTGTGGTTCGAGAGAAGAGTAAATGTGAGTAAAGGTGGTAAAGGAACTGTCATGAGACGGGGAGTTTGGAGGCAGGAGAGGTGTCTCTAGAGGATTGGTGATCAAAGGCTTAAAAGTGTTTCACAGTGTGGTGTACTCTGTTGAAGTGAATGGATAAACAATGTTGAAATGACAGAAGTCAAAAAGCAGTCTGCAGTGATTTTGACAGTGCTGGGGTAATGCTGATGTTTTCCAAAAATCTCCCAAACACAAGCAAGAGAGAAGGGAAAAATCAAAACTTTTGAGGAAATAAGAAAAGAGGGAAGACATGTGAAAGGAAGGACCCAGAAAGAGTCCCCTTGTTCAGAGATGTTGGACACTGATGATAAAAGTGATATAAACACACTTTTCTTGGTCTGCAGAGAATACCTTAAATTCAAGGAGAATATCAGGCTTCCATATGTCAACATCAGGTTTACACATGTGATTTTGAATTAATTGTGATTGTGGTAACAGAGACCTAATTTGACAAGAATTTGATTAGCGTGTGAGAGATAGTGGATGTTTTTACATCCCTATAAACACATTATCTCAATGTTTCAGTTAGTACAATTGACATTATCTCAGTATTTCAGTTAGTACAATTGCACCAGTGCAGACACTAAAATTCTGCTTAGAAGATAGGAGTTCCATGTTACTTCTGCACTGTATGCAAAAAGTGTTAGTTTTTTTTTTAATGTAGTGGTTCTTTAAGTCTTGTTAGTCAAAATTAAATACTTACTTGCCAACACAATAAATGATGAACTTTTAAAAGGTTGTATTAATGCCTGTGTCATACTGAGTAATGTCTTGATGGAGATAGGACCATATCTGGTATTTAGGGAAGAGTGACTAATAAGTAGGAAAGGAAACCTAGACACAGAGAAGTTAATTGGAAATACGTAGTTACTAAAACCAACAGTAACATAATTGATTAAAAACTGCTTTAAACTTTTCTTATAATTGAAATTCAGTCCATTATTTAGCCCACGAATTGAGAAATTTATAGAGTTCTTTAATTGGAGTGCTTTATATGGAGCGGAATGACACAAACATGGTTTATTGTGACCTTTGCCATCACGACCTTTGCTGTAAAAAGACTGGGAAAAAATGCTACAGGATTTCTGCTGTAATTCTCAAATCAATCATTACTTTTTTTTCTTTCCCCCTCAATATGCAGGATGTCAGTGGCTGCTTACTGTGTATTTTGCTACAGAAAAATAGGAACTTCTGGTCCAGCCACAAAAAAACACATACCCTGGAATGATATCAGTAAGTACAGTTCCTTATGTATTGATCTGAAGCATTAATAAAAAGGAATGACATGACACCATGCATAATTAAAACGATACTGAAGTTTTAAGCCCTTGAATGCTTAGTGATTAAAAGCTTCTGTTTGTCCCTGCTCTCTGCTTCTGACCTTGCTTTGCGTAGTGATATGTAACATGACACCAGCAGATTATCTGGGAACAGATACAAACACTGGATGAGGGTCTTTCCCTAACTAAATGTGATCTCCTTAAACTATCTTCAATTCCACTTGTATCTGATTTTTTTTGTAATCTCTAGAGCCATTCTTTGCTCACTGTTTACATTCATAAGCAGTGAATAAAGCTTGTTTCTATTCTTTCTTTTCCTTATTTACTTCAAGCTCTCATTAGTCTCTGTTTTCTTTGGTGTCTTCACCATATAATGACATTTTTTACAATTCTGAAATTTATTTCTGAGCATTAAAGATAGGATATTTCAATTTCTGCTGTACAGGAAGCGTTGCATTTTTTTTTCTTTTTCAAACTTCTCTGCCAGTTATTTCTTCAGCATCTAGCTGCTGCCTCTTGTCTGCATGCAAAATTCTTATGGCCTCACAAAGATGGAAGCTGGTAGCAGTGGTTGTGGGGCAAATCGCCCAATTCATGCTGAGGAAAAGAAATTATTCAGGATAGGTGAGATTTGTTACATTGGGTTTGCTGCTGCTGGTAATGATAAGAGTCTCTCTGTATAGAGATCCTTATATCCAGATAATCAAATCAACTTTGTAGATACAAAGTAGCTGAAATCCGGAAGGAATAATTTTGTTTAAAAGGCAAATTGTTGCAAGTAGCATGTATTTATTATCTGCTTGCTTTATAAATTAGATTCGATTGAATTATTTTTTTATATAATTCAATTGAATCAGTATTTCCTTATGGAGACTCTGGAGGTGTTTTCAAAAAAACATGCATAGTCCTGTATGTAATAATATACATTGAAGAAACAGCTGCAACCTGTAAGAAGAAGTTAACTCCTTAAAATTATTTGGAATTGCAAATCACTGCTAGTGTTACAGGCAGAGAAAGATTACTGTTGATTCTGGTAGCTAAGCAGTGCATGCAATTGAGAGGTAGCAATATTCAAAGTAAATAGCACTGGCAGTATACATATTTTATCATCTTGCTTAGGAGAGCAGGAAATCTGAATCAAGTAATGTTTTCTCCAGTTGTAAATTTTGGTTAATAATTTCTTGAAAGCTAGAGAGCAATGGAAATTTTTTTAAAGCTTAAAGCTTTTTTTAAAGCTCTTAATGGTTGGTATTCCTGCTGTCTGATGATCAAATGGTAACTGTGTTTATATTGAGGTGATGCACACAACTTTGTTTGACATTTGGTTTTGATTTTTTTCAAGGAAAAATTGCAAAGGTAACTGGATCACTTATAATAGGGTAAGTTGTAACTAATGAGCATATATGTAACTTGTGGATACAGTTAAAATTTTAATATGTGTATCTTTCAAAAAATGTGATAATATTAGGGGACATTAGACATGGTAGAATGTAGTCTTGAAGCACAGTTTCTGATAGTTATAAGTTATTTCAAGTATTTTATAGCCTTTCCTCTACTTTGCTAAGTTAAAATAATCTTCTGACTATTATTTATTTCGTAAAATCTCTATGACTTATGCCAATGTGATTGCTATCTTTTTATTATGTTGTTTTAGTTGATATTCATATGCAGCTTTTTTTTTTTCTTTAAAGAGGCTTTGTATTCATTACATATGAAGTCCTGTCCTTAAATAAGTTACTGCAAATTGATACTCAAGCGCTACATCAAGAAAAACTTAAATCCTATGTATACGTACGTACAGCTTCTCTAAGTCCAAGTGAATATCAAGGTAAGATGCATAATTGTTTGAGTTCTAAAAACAGAATTCTAATAGAATACCATGTTTCTGGAAATCATCCTTATATAACAAGTAAAGTTATATTTCCTGAAGTCTGTTACCAAGAAATGTCACCAAATTTATTTTAAGCTGCTGACTGGTTTAGGGGTTTTTTTGAGATAGTTCTTTCTATACATGGTTCTCTATATATCAGATAATTCTCTTTATACAGTGTCTATATGTATATGTGTGTGTATTTCTTTTTCCATATATCTACGAAAAGTGAGATTAGAGAACTGTCTTTCAGACTTCCAGTAATATAAAAATACTCTTGTAGGGTTTACGTACAAAGCCAGAAAAGAAATCCATAAAGCAGTGAGGAGAATTCTAGAAACAGAAGCTAAAATCTTCCGGAGACCTTTTAATGGTAGGTATTGAAAGCAGGACTTTATCTATGATTGTTATTTTTTAACAGTAAGAAGTAGGGCAGTTAGGAAGTAAAACATTTTTTGCTTACAAAATCAACACAATCTTTTGTTCTTGACACAGTGATAATATAGCTTACAATTTCTATATTTCTATGGATTATCAGTCAGTTGTCTGTTTTCTGTGTATTAGAACAATTAATTTTCTTAAAGTAAATTAAAGTGATGGTTAAGAGGAGATTTGAGGGATGTTTTTTTCCTTGTTCTAGAAGATATTTAAAAGTTAAGATACTAAGTTAATATTTGATATCATTTTTGTGTAAAAAAGGTGTTTCTGGGATGAAATACTCTCAGAGTCTCATTTTAGAAAAGTATCTGTGCTTTCGTCAAATTACAGTATTAATCGAAAGCAGCACAGTTTTTTGGATCAGTGTTGCTGCTTTTTCCAAATAATTTTAAACAAGAATTTCCATTTGTATCAGAAACTGTGGTCCTGAGGCAAACTGTCTATTCTCATTTAACTCTCTGTTAAATGATTATAGCAATGTGCATCTCCACTGTCATCTTATGAAATTAGTTCTTCAAGGTCAGAGCCTCAAGCGTTGCTAATAACTTGCAGCTTCTGCTGGCAATTCTGGTTGGTAAATGCCAGCCAGAGGTTGTGTATGTCATGTAGATACATTAAGTATCTACTTAGTCCCACTAAAATGAGACAAACTCACCATTTTAGGACCAGCATTTTACTGATGTCGTTCTGTCCTTTTTCATAGGACTAATTTAAGGTTAAAGTGTTACACTCTAAATTATTGTGAACAAGTAATACTCAAATATTAAGAACCAACATATTTCCGTACACCTCAAATAGAAACATGGCTGGTTAAAATGCTCATTAATAATAACTTGGATTTCATTTGTTTCCTGGTCAAAGAACAATTCGGTACCTTTGATGGAGAAGATCATGAGTGTGCCTTATGGCTTCTCTTAAAGAGAAGTCAGTCAGAAGACAAAGCAATCCGACTGCAGGCTGTACAAGACCTGGCAAGCAACAGTCACTGGCATGGTAATGGATGCTGATGTAGCCTCATTTGTCCCAGAAATTCCACAGAGTCTCAGTTAGCTGTTCCAAGTCTGCTGATAACATGAAGAAAAGCTAGTAGCTGCAAGAAGCATAAATATGCTCTGAAACTTGGTCTAAAATGTGGGGGAATTGTTTACATTTCAAGTAGCTATTCTTTCATAATCCCCTGACACAGTGTGAGTCTCTGCAGTGCAGGCATCTCTCTGTTTCCCCACCAGAGGATTGTAACCATTGCTGTGGCATGGAGAGCAGTTCATGCTCTTTAGTTCCTTGGGTTTTCTGCTGGGATTGCTAATGCAGTCCCAAGTTTTGGCAGTGATGTTTTTTATATAAGCCCCTGTAGGAGTGAGTTTAAGGCCCTTGGTTAAGTTAATAAAAATTGGTTAGGAGCTGATAAGTAGTAATGACAAACCAGAGGTAGAGGGCTTGTATGTGTAAGCATTATCTGTAAGCCATTTTTTGTCCTAGTTATTATTGAATAAGTTCTCCCCCTTGCTCTAGCAGCAAATACCCTTGAAACCCCAAGTAAAGGGGAGGTATGTATATATGTATTTGTGTTTCCTACTCTCCCCTCCATCACCAGGCTACATAAACTATGTGACATTCCGTTCTGGACTCTCATTTTGGTAATTTAGTCAGTTGTGGATCTTTTCCAGTGCAATTCCATGCCATGGGATTTATCTTGTTTCAATTTGCCTTTTAAAAATTCTAAATAATTTCCACAGGCAATTTACACCAGCAAAGTGTGTTCGAAAATGCTTCAAAGCTAGGGCGTACTGAGCTTTGTCCTTTGTAGACAAATACTGTTAGCAGGTGATTTCAGAGCACAACGTGTCCAGTATCAGGAATGTAGTTGCCTTTTGTTATCTCCCTTTCTCTGTAGCGCTCATTATTGTAGTATTTGGACATTTCAGAAACACTGATTATTCTTGCCAACTGCCCCATGAGGGAAACAGGCTTTTTTTAAACCTGATGCTTCAAAACCAAGTCAAGAAAGTTTAGGACTGAAAGTATGTGTTAATTTTTCACAACTAGGACAAAGTGTTCAGCTCCAGTGAGTTCATTTCAGTTTCAGGTATAAATTACCTGCAACAAAGGAAAGGTGTTGCCAATATATGACTGTGAAAAGTGTCTTTTAAGTGGCTTGTCAGTTTTGTTCTAGAATTGTATAACAGTAACAGGAATAGAAGCAAATTTTTGTAGAAAAAAGTGTTAATCCACTTTAAGGTTTTCTTTTCTTTTCCTTCTGTTTGCCACTGAATAATCAAACTGGCCTATAATGAACAGTTAGTGCCCAGGTGTATTTCAGCTCAGTGTAGTGCTGGTCTAACATCTGCAGTTTTTAACTTTTAGAATTTGTGGCTAGAAAATCAAAGGGTTTTTCTAGGTAGACTTTGAGAGATGGTTCTTCTTTTTGAGTATATTTACAAAGTAGATCACAAACTACATTTAAAACAAAATGAAGTATATAAGGGTAGTTTTAACTCTAACATTGAAATTCTTGTACAACAGATTATCAGTATGTCACAGCTGCTCAAACCTGTGATCAAAGGACTGCTATAGGTTTGGCTCGGTCCAAAGATGTTGACCTTCGCTTTTTCCTGCCTCCACCACCACTGCCAAAAATAAAGACTGTAAGTAAAGGAAAAGTAGGTATTAGATTATTCTCTATTGCTTACTTCTTTTTTACTGCTTTTGTTGTTAACTGTTGAAAGTGAAGTTCTTCTAAAAAAACTGACTAGTAGTAAAATACTAAAATACAAAACTGTAATATGTGATACACCCTGGAGTATATCTTCATTAGGGAGTGGCATGATGGAAAGAAATAAGGTTGGAAGTATTGATCAATTTTTATTCTTGGACTGTTATCCACATGACATATTTACAAGCAGTGAAGTCTGAGCCAGTTACCAGTCTGGCAGACACACTGCTTGTCTCTATCCAGTAGGCAATGTGAAGAAATCATCCTGGATTGCCTTGTTGGCACTGACAGAATCCTTCACACAGAGCATGCTCCTGGAGGCCTTTTGTCTCCTCAGCAGTACTGTGGTGCTCTGCTGTAGGCCAACCTCTTCACTGTCAGCTTTTGGGAGCCAGCAGATCCTTATTAGATAAATTTGGCCTTGCTTTTTTTTTTTAAGTTAGTTTTAAACTTAACACGTTTTAAATGTGTGTGTATTTATTATATATGTAATGGTCTGAGGACTCATGTCAGCAGCTTGTTCAATAAACAGAACTGGCATATGAAGTATAATATTCAAGGTGTTTTGGACTGCTAATAAAATGAAGAGGGGCAGAGGGCCCTGTCAGAAAATACCTGTGTATCTTAACCAACAGAACTCTGAATATCAGCTTTGATTGGGTGTGATATTCTCAGTTTTTGATTTCCTGCCTTTGTAACATTATGTGATAGAGGATCTGTACCAGTCAGTCCTTAAATACTAGGTTACACTGGTATATGGTTGTGGATATATTTTCACAGCAGTGTGATTGCTTGGTGATTGAAGCTAAGAGTTTGGCAATCTGCTGCTTAGGAAGTTGAAGCAAATCATTGTGGCAACCCTACACAAGTAAGTCTCCATCTCTGATTTTATCAAAGAATTAGAATAACAGCAAGTTCAATGATGGTGGGCAAATAAAATTACTTTGTTTGACCTATCAGTCAATATATCAATATATGTTAAATGAATACTTATATTAGTTTTTCAGACCAAACATTAAAGAAATGTCTTTTATTTTTTCTAATAATTTATGCATTCATTTTAATGGAGCAGCACCAAAAGCACAGCATCACAAGCTGGTGGATGAGGAAGGTGATTGTTCCACTCTGCTCTGCACTGGTGTGGCCTTGCCTTGAGCACTGTGTGCAGTTTTGGGCACTACAGTATAAAAAAGATATTAGACTCTTAGTGT
Organism: Passer domesticus; assembly: GCF_036417665.1. Lineage (NCBI taxonomy): Eukaryota > Metazoa > Chordata > Aves > Passeriformes > Passeridae > Passer > Passer domesticus. The sequence continues at coordinate 61,346,538 of NC_087476.1, read as the reverse complement.
CCAAAGGAGGGCAGAGATGGTGTATTGAGGGGAAACCGCATGAGGAGTGCCTGAGGTCAGTTGACTGTTCAGCCTGGAGCAGAAAGGAGACCATTGCAGTCACAACTTCCTCGTGAGGGGAAGCTGAAAGGCAGACACTCACCTCTTCACTCTGGCAACCAGTGACGGGACCTGAGGGAATGGCCTGAAGCTCTGTCACGGGAGGTTTAGGTTGGATATCAGGAAAAGTTTTTCACCCAGAGGGTGGTTGAGCACTGGAACAGCCTCCCCAGGGAAGTGGTCATGGCCCCAGGCCTGACAGAACTCAAGCAGCTTTTGGAAAATGCTCTCAGGCACATGGTATGATTCTTGGCATGGTCTTGTGCAGGACCAGAAGTTGGACTTCTATGATGCTTGTGGGTCATTTGCAATTCTGAGTATTTTATGATTCTATGAGAATTTCTGTGTAGTTAAGGGTGAACTTTTAAGTTTCCGCTGCCAAGAGGAGTTGGTTTTTATTCTGCTCTTTGGAGCCATTAGAATAATATCACCAAAATATGAAATGTAAAGCTTGTTTTTTATCATTTATTTTGTGGTTTGTAATTATTAGTTTCCAAAGTCTTTACAGATAAAACTATTAAACTGAAGTTACAGAGCACTTAAGTCCAAGGTTCATATTTTATAGCCTCATTAGTATGGCTGAGTCCATTATTTCAAATATTTCTCTCTTCTGTATTTCGCTTCATGCTTTGAACAAAGTAACCTAAAAGCTGTTCATGCTTACTTCTCACAGGACTATCCCATAGAAGATGAACTTCGCTTGTTGTTGGTATCTTTACCTCAGACTGGTCTTGATCCATGTGTCCAGTACTTCACATCTCTTGCATTACGTGAAAGTAGCCAGACTCTTGCTGCACAAAGGGTGAGTTTCCATCTGCAGAACAGAACTGTTTGGGCTCTTTGTTCCTGCAGAGCTCAAAGATACAAATCTTTTTCTATATTTTTTATCATTGTAAAAGGAAGAGAAATACAGACACTTAGTGATTGTAGAACATGAGTAAAATCTCTTGTAAATAGTCTGTAAGCAGTCTGTCTGCTTAAAAGCTTGTTTATATTTCCCAGCTGTGCTAGTTGAAAGGTGTAGTTAAAGATTATATCTTAGAAGCCTTCCCATTAAGCAGAAATTTCAACACTGTCCAAAACATTCCTTCCCCTTGTAGTGCTCATAAAATTATTTTTCACATTTCATCTTACTGTTGTTTGAATGTTCTTTTACTGATGAGATTATTAAACCTCACTTAAGTCTCTAGTAAAATGGTAGGTTGTTAGCACACCTTAAATAGTAAACGCTGTTACATCACATGGAAGTGCCTCTTTGAAATGGGTCCCTGTTACTAAACCAGAATTGCAGTAGTCTGTGGTCTGTTGGGACCTGGATCTAGGAATTCTCCAACTGTGTCTGTGCAACAACTTCTTAAGTGGCTTTAGGAATGTCATTTAAAGTGCCATTATTGTTTAAAAATAATATTTATGTCAGTTTCATCCACTCTGTCTTGTGAATTTAAAAGTTCTGACTTCCTTAATCAGTGATTGTTATTTTTTATAAGATGCAATAACAAAAATGAATGTCATTTTAATAACAATGCTTGTCAGTCTTCGTTTAGAGTTTCCAGAGTGCAATAACTTTATTTTCTATGACAGAGTTAAGTGTGCTATTTTTACACTATCACTCCTTTACTGTTTTCACAGCCAGAGCTCGTGCTACAAAGGGAGCTTTGGTAAGACATCACACTTGGAAGTATTTTGATTTTTATTAAGGTTATGTTGGTCTTTCTGCTGCGTGATTGAGAGACTGGTCTTCTGAGGCTGTGCCACATATTGAAGACCTTTCTTCCTCCTCCTCTAAGTTTTGCAAGTCTAGAGTTACGCTGATTTTTGCTTTTTTATGCTTAAGCAAATGATCTTAAAAGATGACATTCATTAACAAAACCAAAATACTAGATTTTCCCCTGTTTATTGAATGTTTTGAAGTTAATAGACTAAGGAAACTACACACTGAAAATCTAGTTAATATTTCCAGTTAAAAATAGTAAATACTTTTATGATGTACTGTTGTGTAATTTGTACTTTTGAGGAGTGCATGCATGCTGTGCACTCTTTAAAGCAATTTCTATAGATCATTACACACTTAACATTCTAGATTAGAAATCCTTTTTTTAATGTAGCCATTTGAAATGTGTTACTATTTTTATGGTTTTTCATTTCAGGGAGGCTTATGGTGTTTTGGAGGAAATGGACTTCCATATTGTGAGACATTGGGTAAAATCCCTTCAGAGACAGTGGAACTCTTTTGCTTGCAGGCTTTAGTACAGCATTCTAAGGTAACTTGTCTTTAAACTGTAACTGAAAAGCTACATTTTTAGACATTCCTCTCTAATGCATTCTCATGTATTGGGGAGGAGTTGCCATTTCCTTGTCTGCTACCCCGTTCTCCTTCTGTAAGAATGTTTAAGCAAATGAGATGGGTGTGAACACATTCCTGTAACAAATTAGGTTTTTTTCTCATGAGGAAGTGCGTGTAAGTTTTGTTGTTTCTAATTCGCCCTTACAAATTCCCCTGTACTACACTTGTATGTATCTTTGAAGAGGTAAAAGGGTGGCTCTGAGGATGTAATGCCAAGTTTCCACAAAGCAAAATAGTGTCATGAATTCACTCTAATCAGAAACCAGAACAGAATGCAAACCTTACCCATACACAAAGGTATTCTTTGGGCAGAATTTTGCACAGCAAGCAGCTAATACAGTGGCCTTCCCAGGACCAGGCTGCTTTTTGTAGACAGATGAGCAGTATGGAAGACATTTTGTGACAGTGTTGCTTCTTGTTTCCTATTGCTGCATTCTTCTGTGTAACTTAATTGTTCAGAAGCCTAGAATGCTGAAAAACAGTGTTGAGACCACCAAATGGTTACTGATAGTTGGGATGGATGAAGTGCATCTTCCATATACATAGAAATTCTGACTTTGTCTGGAATTTGTTATATTCTGGATTTTCAGTTTAAGCAAGTTGTGACTGTACTCATTCCAAATGCCTGTTGAAAGCCACAGGCTTGAGGATATCAGCAGTTCCAAAGCTACCCTGCATATTCATCTGGACTAAATTGTTTCTCTTAGGATCAGTAATGATAGCAGTACTATCTGTAATGTAAAAAAATCTTTTTAAAATCTTTTTCATTTTGAAGAGAAGGAATTATAATGATTGCTTTTTGGGTGATGGACATGTGCCTCTGGTTGAGATAGTGCTTTAGCAAATACAGACAATTGACCTGTTCAGACTCTCGAACTTGAGCTGGAATTTGACCACCAAGTGGAGACCATTTCATCCCCCTCAGACATGAAGGAGGGCAGAGAAGTGGTACTCGGAGATTTTCAAGTTGTCAATTCATAGGAATTATGCATTTTGCATATTAAAACATCTATTTCCTCTTCAAATATAGTATAATAAATTCTAGACTAATATAGTTTCCATGCAACAAGGGCTATGTTATACCTGCTTCTTAAAACTCCCTAATTTATGAATTAACCGTGTCTAAAAAACCTTTTGCAGATCATCTATTTATTGTCACTGTATTTACTTTGTAATGCCAGATTTCTTCTCACTGTGATAAAATTGAAGCTAAAGGAGGCCTCCAGCTGCTGCAGAGGATATACCAGCTACGTAAAGATTCAGCCAAGATACAGAGGAACATAATCCGCATTATTGGGAACATGGCTTTGGATGAACGTCTTCACTCATCCATAGTACGTGCAGGTAAAAGGAAAGCTGTGTCAGTGGTAGATTTCTGTTCTAGGTTTCAGATAAAGAAGTAAAATAAATAGATAGAAAATGTCAATATGCAGTTCTGTAAATCCAAGCTGATGTTTGATGTTAAACACAGTGTGCGTTTTTACACAAAGGAGAAGTAGCAAAGGCACAGGAAAACATGGTTAGGGTGATTAAAAATTTGCAATGGCTGTGATATGAAGCACAAATAACTAGACTGAGACACCTAGCATGGAAAAAGCAGCTGAAAGAGAATATGATGGAGATTCATAAAAGTCTCTTCACTGGCCAAGAGGGAATGGTCATCTGCTGTTTGTTGTAATGCCAGACCAAAGGTTCTTGCACATTAAATTCTAAAGAGACAGAACAAATAAATAGTATTTTCCATATATTGCATGACCAAAATAAAACTTGCCACAAAGCATTATGGTAGTTGAAGACTCACAAAGCTTCAAAGAGTGATGAGACAAATTCATGAAATGAAAAATCCATAAAGTTCTACAAATGGAAACAAAGTTGACTGCAGGAAATCTGACGGTATAGACTAGAATCAGAACTGTATAATTGTCCTTTTATTGCTCTATTCTTATATTGGTCTGCAGCTTCCACTGCTCACTTCTAAAGAAAGGCAGCTGGACATAAAGGCCTTTGTCCTGGACTCTGGCACCATTCTTAAATTCTAATGATTATTGAAACCATACATATAGAAGAAGAAATGGATTCACTCTCTAAAATTCCTTTTGTACTGAGAGCTCTGTCCCAGGGAGCAGCTGACTCTCCTGTTTCAAACTCCAGAGATGAGCGGTCAGGTACTGCTAGTCCAGAGTTGATAAAGCTTCTTGTTTATTGCTGGATGATGCATAAGAAGAAAGAACCTCTAAGGCTCTTGTTCTTGCAAAAACTGCTGGCACGGGAAGAAGAAAAATATGTAGTGCATTACTGTGATGGGGTGTCTGGGGGCAGAACACTTATTTTTGATTCTGAACAGTTCTTTTTGACTCTTCATCTTGACTCATTTAAGAGAAGTGCAAAACCAGAGACCAAGTTAGTTTTAGTCAGACTATCTTGGCAGCCTTCCATTGTGTTTGGAGAACTGAAAGCAGACTTTAGGTAGTATTCTTCTTAAGTACAACTTTCATAGTGGTCAGCATATATTCTGCTCAGAAACATAATTTGAATACATTATTCTTAAATAAAGATTACAGTCTTCAAAGGTCCTAGTAGATTTGTTAGTTTAAGGCAAAACTCAGATGTTAATTTGCTCTTTTCCTCAGTCTAGAGTAAATTATTTTGAATCTTAGCATCTTACTGGCTATACTAGTAGCAACATAATGTACATGGTTTTGAAGCAATGCTCGTGAAGTAAATTCCCAGGTTTTATTTATGGACTTGACTGTAATGTAACTGTGATTTATAGGCTGTTTTTGCTAGCAACAAAATTTATCAGGATTTTGAAGAAACGTGTGCATATACACATAAAAGATATTCCTTCACATTTCTCAGTAGTCTGTGAAAATTCCCATCCATGTTTGAGAAAATTTTACGCCTTAGAGTATCATAAAGTGTTTGTAAGTCATAGTGTCTTTGACTTAAAATGTTATTGAGGATTGTATCCAATTTAATTGTCCTATGTTTCTAATGTATAAACAGTATACAAATTTTAGAATAGCAAAGATATTTTAATCACATAGAGAATTTTTCTTATGCTGGATTTTAAAATTAGAAATTATTGTACTCTCACAGCAAGCATCAATTTTTTTACCTGCCATTTCTCCTGTAGGTTGTTTTCTATGCCTTTCTTATGCTTTAAGCTTCATTGTCTCCATCTTCCTGGCATTTTACCTGCAAAAAGAGATTTGAGATCTGTCCTTGCTACAGCTGTACTGGCCTGCTGATACACTTTCTTTTTCTTCTGAGAAGGGGTTCTTCTTCAGATCATAAGATGAACAGTAGTAAAATACATCTGAATTTTTGAATTTAGGAGATTCCACTTACTTAGCCTTGAGTTTCCTGAGGTAAAGAGTAGATTGAAATAATTTATTTTGACATTGCCATCCTTAAGTTTTAACATCTATTTTCAGATGTATGGTTTGATGGTTGGTGTTGCTGAATTCTGTTGTTCAGATGATGTTTCTGTTAGTTGACCTGCCTCTTCCTTTTCTCAATGTAGGTTGGGTTTCTGTACTTGCTGAAGTAATGAAATCCCCACACATCATTCAGTCTTCTCATGCATCCAGAGCTTTGGCTAATCTAGACAGGGACATGGTGAAAGAAAAATATCCAGATGGTGTTTATGTCTTGCATCCACAATATCGTAGCAGGTAAAGTAGAAGGAATCATTGTACATGCTGGAGTTACTTGTTCTGCTGTTCTGTTACAAAACTTTGGAAGAGTTGGCATCAGAGTGCTGCTGTACTGACTGATGTTACCTTGCCTCTCCTGTTCTTTGGTGGGTTGAAAGGACTGAATTTAGATTCTCAAGTAGAAGAACAGTAAAAGTGGTTGGAGTAGTGCCTAGGTGTGGACAGAGTATTACTGTAATGCCTGGAAAATCAGAAGACAGAACATGAAATTAATTACTGCTTTGTGTGGGTTGCAACTGTTTGACTTGGGATACAGTGCCTTGTAATTATTCTACTGGCAACAGCACATTGGCCTAAGATGCAGTAAATTTGCATCCTCAGTAATAGTGATGGTGTGTCTGGGACTAGAGCAATCTTCAGCATGGTTGTCAATAGTAACTATTCCCTGGGTCATTGGTGTTACTCTGGTTACAGTGAAGACCTAATGTGATGATAAGGCTGGAGCTACCAAGCCACAGGAACAATAGCTGGCAGGAAAGGTGTTTTTCATTATAGAAAATTATGATTTGTGAGGTGTGTACTTTCCATACCTCATTTTATATCTTTCTTCTGTGTGCTTCCTTAGTTTTTATTTTTATCCGAGTATGCTCTTTGAAATATCCTGAAATGTTGTCCATAAGGTAAGAAGTCACGTGTAATGTTAGAAAAAACATTTTGGCATCCCTTAGGTTAAAAGTTCGAAGATAATTTTGTTGTTTGAAAGAACACATACCACATATCTCTTAAAATTTCCTTTTGGTTGATCAGCCAGCCTGTCAGAGCAGACATCCTTTTCGTTCATGGTCTTTTGGGAGCAGCATTTAAAACCTGGCGACAGCAGGACATTGACCGGCGTTCGGATAGAAAGGCCTCAGAAGGGGAGGAGGACTATACTCAGTGCTGGCCAAAGGTAAAGAGACAGTGACGTTTTCACATGTGGCTGCTGTTTGCTCATTCATGAGAGCATCTAGAAGGACACTGTCTGGCAGATGTCTTTTTTAAATTCAATTACTCATAGTTTGTTATACAAATGGCAGTTTCAAGTTCCTGATGATAAATTTTTGTTAATGACTTGTTTGTTGTTCTTGCAAGGAAAAATCCCAGCTAAGTTTCATGTTCTCAACATCATTCACATGCTAGTGAAAGAGGAGGCAATGGCTGCTTTCCTTATGCTCTCTCTTCTTTTCTTTTTCTTTTTTTAATGGAACGTCATTGCAAGACTTACAGAATAACATTTTAAATTAAGTTCCCTTTCTTAACCTAGGTGTCTGAATGTCTTACTTTGTGCAGATTGCTATTTAAGTGTTGTTGGTGAATGTGTAATTACTGCTCCAAACAAACTCACACTGGTATAGCCACTAAAAGTGTCTCTGAAATTTGAACTGATCAGTCCTGTGGGTAATCATAGTAACTCGTTGCACCCAGGAGAGGGAGCCAGGAATGCACGAGTTAGAGAGGAATCTTCATTCTTTGCCTGCTTTGTGGTTCAGAAACAATCTAGAGTTCACCAGCATGTGATAAAAGAATGATAATCCTGGTGTAACATCTATTTGGGGATTAACTGAAGAGCAAAAGTCTTTCTTGATATTGTCTCCATGGTAACATCTTTTCTCCATTGTTTTCAAGAATTTAAGTACATTGATTATAAGTTCCTTTGGTTTTGCTTTTCTTTAATTTAGACATGGCTTGCTTCAGACTGCCCTTCCCTTAGAATCATATCTGTGGAGTATGACACCCATTTGAGTGACTGGAAAGCAAAATGTCCTGTTGAGGCTCAAAGGTAAGAAATGCAGCATCTGCAGTTTGGGGTGGGGGCAGGACATAAACCTGTAAAGCTGTGAAAGAGTTCATTTAACTTTTCCTGTTGCTTTGAAAAATCAAATTAGGAAAAATATCAAGTCTAGTCATGTTATTCTGAAGTTTTTAGCCTCACGGATAGTTACATGTGGCAATTTCATGAATTCTTACAGTCTGTTTTGCTTCATGTGAAGGGAGACACTAAATGATGCTATTAGTTAATGAAAATACAACTTTATTTCTTAAAGGGTGTCTTTTTTAAAGTGGTACAATAATGCTTCATAAGCACAGCAAAAAAATCACTGTACTATGGCTTTATACTCCTGGTAAAATGAAGCATATGTTTTCATAGAAACATCTAGGATGGAAAAGACCCTTTACATGATCAAGTACAAGCAGTACCCCTTCACTGCCAAGGCCACCACGAAACAACGTTCCTCAGTGCCACATCCACATGCCTTCTAAAAGCTTCAAGGAATGGGGACTTAGCCACTTCCTGGGAAACCTGTTTCAGAGCATCACAACCCTTTTGATAAAGAAATTTTTCCTGATATCCGACCTAAACCTTCCCTGTTATCTCTTGTCTCTGTCACTTGTTCCGTGGGAGAAGAGGCCAGCCCTCACCCAGCTACACCCTCCTTTCAGGTGATTGTAGAGAGTGGTAGGGTCTTCCCTGGGCCTCCTTTGCTCCAGCTAATCAGTCCCAGTTCCCTCAGCTCTCCTCACAGGACTTGTGCTCCAGACCTTTCACTGGCTCCATTGCCCTTCTCTGGAGCTGGTGTAGAGCCTCAATGCCTTTGTTGTAGTGAGAGGCCCAAAACTGAACACAGGACTCGAGGTGCGGCCTCACCAATCCCTTCCCTAGTCCTGCTGGCCACACTCTTGCTGATACAAACATACTGTTGTTCAAAAAATGTTACTTTGATGATAAAATACAATAACTATATCTGATTCAATCAGAGTGTAATTGCCTTTGCCAGAGGAATGCTGTTTTTATTGACCTTAAACAGGGTAGGTCAGAGGAAGATGCTACCACTGAACATGTTGAAAAATAAGAACACTTTGAACCTGTAGAGGTTTTTTGTCTTCAATAGAATTTGATTATTAGGTTCAGTGATCTTTAAATCAGAATCCTTCAAACATTTATGCAGATATTTAAGCATGTCATTAGTACTGTAAATTCAACTTGTGCACTGCAGCAGGGGCACGTGCATGGCTGCTTACAAGTTAAGAATCTGAAAATCAATAATGTTTTTTGTGCAGGAAAGAAAAAAAATTCAACATGTATAATAGACTGGGAACTTGGTAGTTGTCCATTCCCTCTTTGGCTATATGAAAGATCAATGCAATTATTGCATTAAGGAAAACATGTAAGCAGGGAGAAAATGAGGAACACATGACTGTTAATGTGCTTATTTGAAATTAGGCAGAAAAATTACAGTAAGGAGCATGTAGGTGGTTACCTGTGCAGGTCCAAGAAGACTGGAATTGGCTTTAAATTGCACCAGGGGAAGTTTAGATTGGGTATTAGGAAGAAATTTGTCACTAAAAGCATCGTCAAGCCCTGGAAGAGGTTGCCCAGGGAAGTGGTTGAGTCCTGATCCTTGAAGATAATACAAAGACAGGCAGGTAAGGATCTTAGGGACATGGGTTTGTGGTGGACTTGACTGTCCACCTTGGGCTAGCAGTTGGACTCCATGATCTTACAGGTCTTTTAAATGTAAATGATTCTGTAATTCTAAGAAAACTCTTCTTGTGTCTGTCTGGAGTAAGCATGTTAAAAGAAATAAACATAGATTTCCTTTTTATTTCCCAAAGATAACATCTTTTTCATTATAAAATGGAAAATTACATTACCATCTATTTATGGTCACACAACCATAATATTTGATAATTTTATAATTTTATATGGTTAAATAATAAATGAAAGAAAAATATTGAAGATATTTTTAACTAGCAGGAACAATGAGGTCGCAGTAGAAAAGCAACCTGAGGTTTGCTCTTAAATGTACAGTCTCATTCACTGTTTCAAAAGTGAGTTTTTCTGTCTCTCTGCTAGCCTAGAGCGTGCTGCTCATCTGAAAAGACACATTTGATTATTCTTTTTATATGTGTTATAAAGCAATTTCTAGTGAGAATGCTGAGACCAATAGAGATGAAGTGAGTTATTTTGCACAGTGGTTGCCCCCATATCCTGATGTTTTCATTACCTAAGGGCCTTTTGTGTTTGATTCTTGTTACACTGGAAGGAGCAGAGTAAACTGCAAGTGTTGCACTTTCAAGCTTGGATTGGGCATTGGCATTGGCTTTGTTTTGGTTCTACTGCAGATTCATTTTCAAATTTTAATGTGTAGCTTATCCCTTCCAGAGCTCAGTCTTCTCATTTATAAAATGGAGATGATTGTGCTTTCATACTATTCCAACAGAAAGCATTTGGAGATTGTCTGGCAAGTGTAACTGACATTAGTTGTGATTTTTGAAATGTAGTGGTTGATCATGCACTTAGTTTTTAAATTTCTGTGCATTGCTCCACATTTTGAGCATTGTTTAGCAAAGTGTATGAGGTTTGTTCATGTTCTGTGTTCATTATGTGTTGATGTTGCTTTCATAGAATAACAACTGTTTTGCTACAATGTGTAAATGAAACTATTTAAAACTCCATAAAACAATTTGTCAAGAAAACAGAAATGTTTGCTGAACGAAGTTATAGTAAGACTTTCTAGCAAGAGCAAGAAACTGAATTTAGCTCAATTCCCATTGTCCTTGTGAAGCAATCCTTACAAAAGTTCTTGGCTTTTTTCAATGTAGAAACAATAATTAAATAATTAATATTTGTTTACCTAATTAACTTTCCTAAATGTGCAGCACTAAAATTTCTTGTGTTTTAACATTGCCTTTGAACTTGTCACACTCCATTATGCCTGTGTTTGTTTTTTCTTTGCAGGGAATCTATTGCTTTCAGGAGCAGTGAGCTGCTTGACAAGCTCAAAGCTGCTGGGATTGGAGACCGACCTCTGGTGTGGGTATCCCATAGCATGGGTGGTAAGCATGTTGCCTGTTTGATATAAAGCATTTCTTTGCATTAAAGATTTCAGAACAAGCCATTAACCAAATTGAGGTAAAAATGCAATTATTCAGAATGGTTTATTAAAAAAATTGGCAAAGACCTAGATATGAAAAACAGATTTCTACTTTCTTAATGCATTATATTTAGCATATGCATTTTGAAAGGATTGTTTTTGCTGTTTGTTCTTACTGTGTTGATTTAAAAACTCAATGAGTTGAAATTCATGTAAATGGAAATCCAGAGGCAAAATTTTCTCCATGATCAGGCATATAGTAAATGTCATTAGCAACACATAAAACAAATCAAAATTGGATTTGCATAATTCATTGACATTTTATATTGATGCCTCCTCAAGCGTAGTTTGGGTTTTTTTCAAGTTAATCTTACATATTTGACAATCTAAGGACTAATCAACCAAGGCAAGAATATGGTTAGTTGTTTCATGGTTAATATAGCATGGTCATTATTTCCCAGTGATTTAAATCCCTACATTAATTCAGCTTCTGTTGCCAGGTCTTCTAGTCAAAAAGATGCTGGTGGATGCTTCCAAGAATCCAGAAATGGATAAAATTGTAAACAACACCAGAGGAATCGTATTTTATAGCGTACCTCACCATGGTTCCCAGCTGGCTGAATATTCTATAAATGCCAGATATCTCCTCTTCCCATCTGTGGAGGTTAAAGAGCTCAGCAAGGGTATGTTCACTTTGCTACCATCTAGCAACAGGAACTCTGCTAATCTCTTCTTGGTGCTTTGGGTTTTTTCGTTGTGCTGTCAGAGAAAGCTGGGGAGAAACAACAAACCTCCTTTTTATGGTTTGGGTTGTGTGTTGAATTATTGCAAGTAATTCTGAGTAGCTGTTTCATTTGATTGCAGAGGTGAGGGGAAAAGGGGGAGTCAGAAGAAATTGTTGCATATGCTAGTTGGGGAAAGGGATTATAAACAAAATGCTGCACCTTTTACTGTCATAGCAATAAAAACATCTCTAGCAATGTAGTTGTGCCAGAACAATGCTATAATCTTATAACACTGCAAAAATTATGTTGTTCTTCCTCAGATTCTCCTGCCCTTAAAGAGCTGAATGATGACTTCTTGTCTTTTGCCAAAGACAAGAAATTTTCAGTGCTGAGTTTTGCAGAAACCCTACCAACACACATAGGCAGCATGATAAAACTGCACGTTGTACCTGTGGAGTCAGCAGGTAAGTGAGAAATAGCCATTTAATTTATTTGATTTGATGCATATTGATGTAAGCATCTATAATGAGAAAAGGTGATAAATATTATGGTAAAAAACCTAGAAAAATAAGTCCATTACAGTGTGGGGGTTTTTGGGAGCCTCCCTGCTGAGATCAGAAGCAGCTACATTTAAATCTTAGAATAGCAGTTGTTTGTTTTGATTTTTTGAAATCAGAATAACAATTCTGAAATCAGAATTTGTTAAAAAAGCAGGGTAGACCCTGGTCTGATGTTGGAGTCCTTTTCTTTGGAATTATGACTAATTGTGGTTTATCTTTGTATAGGTAGGCTGCATAGTGTTTCAGATGCTTCTGCAAATTCCAGCTATTTTCTCCTTTAAAAAACTAAGAAAGAAAATTAATCAACTGCTAATGGAAGGAAAAAGTCACAAAGCTGGTATTCAGAGTTCAGAATCCTTTACCTTCCACATCTCGTGAACTCCAGCAATAGAGTTTGCCTCCTGAAGATCTCCCTCCATCTTTTTGCCTTTTTTAGGAGAAGGGAGACCAATTTTTTTTTCCCTTGCTTTTATTTATGTGTGTTCAACTTAGAAAACTGTTTCAAGTCTTACATTTTCAGTCTTTCTTTTGTACTGCCCAAGGTATTTGTAAAGCCAGAAACCACTGCCTTGGTAGGTTTTTAGATCAGACTTTCCACCAGCTAAATCCACTAGTTTGAGTGCAAGGTTAGATACTCTGAAAAAGATGGATTATACATCCCTGTTTATCTGAGTCACTATTTAGCAGTCTTTTGCAGCATATCCTCTTGAGCAGCAATGTTTTGCAGAAATGTTACTGATGCAGTGTTATTGGTCAGGACTGAAAAACTGGACCTTTTTTGTTATTATTTAACAAAGTAAGGTTAAAAAGAGAGCTGAATAACAGAACCCAAGCGTGTAGTTCGCACTTGTAATTTTGTATCGTGTCTCCCCTTCTGGGGTGACACCTAGGGCAGCACAGGAGTGCTCTTGAAAACCTTTAGAGGGCACATGGCAGTCTGTAGCAGGCCACTGTTCAAAAGACAGGCTGATGAGCAGCAGCTCCCTGTTTCTTGCATGTCTGCTTGGGCACATGAAAGCAGAGCTTCATCCTGCTCTAGTGTAATTTTACATGGCTTGAGGTACAGAAGTCAAAGCAAAATGGAGGATTTCTCTAGGTAATGAGTGAATAGCCAATAAACTGGAATGTGGCAGTCAGAGCATGCTAACTGCAAAGTTAGTAGTGATGGCTGTCAAGAAAGAATAAATGCTGTAGTGTACCCAAAATCAGTAGCTGAAAATGGAATATTTGTATTCTACAATTAAGCAACATAAATATTTCATTTATCTGGAAATGTGTATAGGGATTCACAGCATATTTCAGGTTCATTGTAGTCCAAATTTTAATGTCCATGTCAAAGTATTTGTGTGAGGGATATGGGCAATTAGTGGTGATCAGATTCAAGTTACCATGCATTAAACTACATCCCTGATCATATCAATGCTTAAACCTCAGTCAGGACTGTGCTATCAGTAAATAAAGTTTTGTTTCAGCAAAATTGTCTGTATGGAGAAATGTACATTTGTGTATTTCAAACAAAGACAGTAGAACTCTGACCTGATGGTGTTGTGTGCCAGTGTGGGTTTTGTGGCAGCACAGAGCTCTATCAGGCCATAACTGTGTGTGCTGATGCTTTTAGCACATGAAAAAATAATGATGAACAAAGAGTTTTGCTGAAGATGGGAGAAGTTGTTTTTGAGAGAGAAATTGCTAATGCAAGATCTTCTTTTCAGTCTAGGTTGTCTTATGAGCTCTGGTATGAACTTTTTTTTATTCTCCCTTTTCCAGAAATAGGAATTGGAGACCTTATTCCAGTGGATGTTAATCATCTGAATATTTGCAAGCCAAAGAAGAAGGATGCTTTCCTGTATCAACGTACACTGAAGTTCATTCAGGATGTTTTAGCCCAAGAACTGTGAGACTGAGGTTTTGCCATCCTTTCCTGCTTCTGTCCTGTGTTTGGTGTAACACAGAAACTTCTAACATTTGTTAGGGGATCTATAGAATTACAAGGGTGCTGTGTCAATCCTATCTGCTGCTGAATAATTTCCTGTACATCTTGAACTTTAGACACCTGTCCAATTTCTTTCTCAAAATACATTCAAAACAAATACAAACTTGGCAAAAAGAAAGTGTGTGCCCAGGGTATCTTCTTTTAGCAAAAAAAACCCCAAGCTTGCTTTGAAAGCAGGTAAATATACACCTGGGATAAAATCTTATAGAGAGGTTTAGAAACAATGAAATGAGGTGGTTATTTGTTGTGTCAAAGGGGAGAAGCAGCATGTGGCTGCTGCCAAGTTTTGGTTTACTGTCCATGTTAGGATAGCCTGACTGGAGCCTGAAAAATTAGTATTCAAGTGAGTGAAGGTAGCATTTTGACCTAGTGACACATTTTAGGAGGTTTTGTCATTTGCCTTTTAACACATCACCCAGATTGGTCAGCAGACACAGCATCTGTTTTTCTGCATAAGAAAGAGACAGGTTGGTAGCTTGCCTTGCTTAGAAAATCGTGGTTGTTTTAATCTGTTTCTATTAATGAAAACGAAAGAAAAGAAATATTCATCTTCTTGTACATTTTCCTCCTAAATCTTTAGCAGCTTGTGAGACTGCTTTCCTTAGGACAGTGTGCATCTGGTCAGACAGAGCAGTTCTGTGCTTGTTCACATTGAAGATGTGTTTGATGAGCTCAGCTCTTCTGCTTTGCTCTTGGGACACCCCAAGAAGTTGGTGCATTCAAATCCCTGGCTCGTGTTACTCATACAGAAACTTCTCTGTAGCTGATTTAAAGAAGAGCAGGTGGAGCACAACAGATGTATGCCCTGACAAGAAAGCTAATGCTTAGAGTTTGGAGCTGAGGTAGAAAAAAGTAAAGCAGGAAGAAAATCAGGTCATTTTAAGGCCTCACTGGAAATTACCACAAATGTTTTGGTTTCCTGGGGCCCAAATATATCTGCTGGTGTAGATACAGAGAAAACCAGCAGTATCTTATTTGAGTTTATGTTAATGTTTAGGACACCCTAACAGTACTGATGAGAAATCAGTATTTTTAGATTAAAAAATAGCAGTGCACAGTCACTTTTTTGAAGTCTTAGGTAATTTGCACTGTGTTTAGAAGAAGCCTCATGTTATTGTGGTCTCTTTACTCCCTTTCTTTACACCTGCATCCCTCTCTGAAAACAAACATGGGCTGTGTAAAGCTGTAATGCCTTTGCTGACCATTTGTTAAATAAGGTCTGTATTGATGGCAGCCTTGAGGTGTCTCCTCATGTCACTCCTGTGAGATGGATCCAGTATTGGTGTCCTTCAAATGGTGGCTCTGAAAGCTGCCACGGAGGTGGGATGCACCTTGCAGTTCTGCATGGGCTTGGTGCTGTGGGCACTGCAGTCCTGCCAGCTCCTGAGAGCAGCCCAGGAGGACACTGCAGCTCAAAATACACTTCTGGAAATTGAGGGAACTGCAAAGTACAATTCACAAGAGCAGTACAGAGACTGTACTGCACTACACTGGCAAGAAGAGCATCAACCCCTCCCTGTCTGAGATGTAGGTAAGAACACTGCATGGCAGTATTTTGTACAGAAAATGTAACAGAAATGTCTTAATTTCTGAAGAGGTTTATATTTTTTACACTGTGGTTTAGACTTCAGAGTGTAAATATATTAGTACACTTTGTATTCACAGAATAGAGTATGTGGAATTCATGGTGAACAGACAAGACTTCTAATAACTGAATGCTTGTTTCATGTGACAAATCTATTGGTTTTAGTAGACTCCTTTGGCATACACAGATTCAGATCAGTGACATTAAACATTAATCTTAGTAAATGCATCTGTGTTTTGTAACTGGAATTCTTAAGGCAATGTTCTCCTTTTTGTAACTGTATTTATATATGTGTAACTTCTAAAACTAATATTTGGTGGGGGGTCATTGGGTTTGGGGGTTTGGGTTTTATTTTTTTGGAATATAGTCATAAAATGTGATTTAAAAAATGCCTTGGATATGTCACAAAGTGTATTAAAGGTTAATGATCTGTCAGCTGAATACTCTGGACCACGTTCTTTTTTGTTAAAGATCTGCATATTTTTTAGTGATTGTCTTGTGCTGGGAGAATGTAACGTTACCCTTCTCTTGGGTAAGAGGCACAGTGCTGGGGGGTGGCTGGTCAGGAATATTTTGCCAAAGTGAGCAGTTTGTCAGTTGTGGTTTTGCATTTTGTAGCAGGGTACAGACATGAGTCTGAGGGCCAGCAGCTCTGAGGCCTAGCATTCATGTCTGCTTCCCATCAGGAATTGGATGCTTTTGTGCTTCCTGGTGCCACATTAATTGAGAGTAGTGTCTTTCTGTAAATTCTCAGGTCTCAAAGTACTCTTTTAATCCCACCCAGTGGCTCAGCTGCAGGTGTGGCAGGCAGGTTGTGTGTGAGTTGTCTGAGGAAATGATGTTTCATTTGCATTATGGCATCCAAGAGGAAATAGTGAGGTGGGAATGGAGGGCTAAAAGGGGTTGGTCAGCCCTCTTGCCCTTGTCCAGCAGTCTGGTGTAACTATGTTAGTGTTTCTAGCAGCAACACCCACCCAAGTATTCAATTGCTGTGATTACAGTGCTGTGAACTGGCTTCTGCTGTGATTTGTGCTTCCTGGTGCCAGCCCAAGTAGCTGACTGGAAATGAGAAATTTTCCTTCTGGTGAAAATGCCAATTCTGGATGAAAAGGGAAAGGCAAAAATGTTGTTTTGTCAGAGTGAAAATTCTAACCAATCTTTTGGTTCTCTTTCTTTTTGTTTGTTTCAGTGGTAACCCCCCTAAAAAAGCTAAATTTACCAAGGGGAACCACTTACCCACCCCAAACACGAATGCAGCAGAGCCACCAAGGTGCCTACTGCAACTTGAAGCTGCAGACCTTGGGCAAACTCATGTGGTGTCTTGCCAAAGCCTCTCATTAAAGAAGCAGATACTTGTAGGCTTGTGTCTGGTACATCATTCATACCTGGCTTCACAGCTGCCATCAGCAATTTTTGCCAAGTGCTGGGTTCCTGAATGGAAGAATGTCACGGGATAACCACTCCCTACAACCCATTATATACCCCTGAAGAATGACAGCTGTCCCTGAGGACACTGATTTCCATTGATTATGTCCCACTGAGGATGGGCAGCAGAGCTAGGAACAGAGCTGTGCTGTGGGTTCCCTGGTTGTGGACATCAGTAATAAGGGTTCAGGTTACTTGGCCTCTTTTTGCAGATGGGGCCTGGCTTAATCCCAAATGAGAATGAAAGAATCACTGCCTCCTGCAGTCTGAGTTTTCCATTCTGGTTTCCCAAACATGGAGCAAGTCTGGCTCTGCTTTGCTTCCTCTGACCATTGAAACTAGAACCAGATCACAAGCAGGTCACAAGCTCCTGCCTCTGAGAAAACACTTGGCTGGGATGTTGGAAGGTAATTTATTGAGACAGGAGATTCCTCATCCTGTGCTGTAACCTTTTCAGCTGGACTGTCTGTCCCCTTCCCTTGATTTGCTGCGACTGAGCAATATCTCCTGTCACTGATAGCATAAACCAGCGAGCTGCTGGGATTCATCCTTCAGTGGGCAGCTTGCCACAGACACAGACATAAGATAGAATGCTAAAGGCCACATCCGTCTCTTATTCAAGGAGAGTAATAAAGCAGATTTTATTTGACTTGTATAAATCCAGTTTAATTGGCTTTCCTGCTAACACTTTCATTAACATGTAAATTAGCTGTCCTAGAGCTGTTAATTATCTTTGCAGAAAATGTTGGATGTGATCATATACCGTACTCTTTCTTTTTTACTGCTAATGTTTTATACTGAGATGTGCCCATAAATATTCACTGTATTTTTTAAGAGGAGAACTAAGAGGCAAAGGCTTTGTGTCATCTTGTGGGGAAACGAGTATCTTATATTATTCACCAGCCTGCAACCACGTTAAACTGACACTCACACGAGAAGCTTAGCACTGGGCTTTATGGGCTTGGCCTTTGAAGGTTCTGGGGATTTTTTTGAAGTGTCTGGCAAACAGGAGAGTAGAGGAGCATGACAGGTGCTCGAAGGCAGCATCCTCTCTTAGAGGATCTCTTGTGTTCAAAATTTGGCAGTGGCAGAGAAACAGGTAGGCATTGTAAGGAAGAAAATGGCTGCAATCCCAGTGATAGGAAAGCTCAGAACAAGCTAATTAATTTTCCTGTGGAAAAGGGAAAAAAACCTTAACTTTTTAAATACATCTTTTAAATTTTTTTGAAAATTAGTTGTTTTTTCAGCTTCACCACCTGCTTAAAAATGTTCTCTTTCCTTTACTAATGAAAGATCTTGATGCTTCTCTTAACAAGTTACCATGACAAGCTGCAATCTGGTTATTAACTGCCTGCTTTGCACAAATGGCATCTATCGTGCTCAGTTCTACCCCACAGGCAAGGCAAAAAGGACCAGCTCGCTCCTCATCTGCGCTGTGGAAACAGAAGACTGACGTGGCATTTGCTTATGAAGACAGAGTGGGAACAGGGACACAACTATGAACTGCTGAACTGCCTTTAGCATAAGACATGCCTGAGCCAATACCTGTGGCATCAGCTGGGCTCAACCATTCCTCAGGATCTGCAGGGACAATGCACAAGCAGCCTACAGCGTGTCTTTGCAGTGAAACAGTGGAAAACTACAGTCCCTTTTCAAAGTATGCTGTTGGACATGGGCTTGGGAACAAAAGCCAGGGTGAGTTTTGGAGACTTACAGCAGAGCAATACCAGTGTAACTGCTGTTGTTATACTGGTGTACATTCCTCTTGGGATGTTTGTTCCAGAATAACTGGCAGACTAACTCTTCAAAGTAAGGATGCTTTATTTCAAACAACCGAAATTGATTAAAATACATATTCCAAAGGAAAATTATTTTTTTGTCTTTTTTTCCGTACATCATTACATGTTCTTACATATGATTTTTACCTGAAATGAAATAAAACATCTTAAGATGGATTAATAAAAAGAAATAACTTAGATTAAGGAAGTTTTCAAATGAGCTGTAGGTAATGTTAGGTTGTATGTATTTTATATACTTCCCTCCAGGGGCCGTATCATCAAACGTGAAAATGAAATGTAGCACGGACAGATGATCCAGTTCATTAAATATAAAAAAGATTTTTTTTTTTTAAATTTTGCATCATAATTATGATTTCTTTTGGAAGACTAAGAGGGTAAAATTTTACAACTCTAAATCACTATTTGTTTTCATAAAGGTATTTTTGTTTTGTTCTAAGACAAGCAATTTGTTGAACCCTTCTGCCACTGCACTGCTGTCTTCATCATCACTAAATGTAACCCAGTGACTGAAATCTTTCTGATTGGGGTAATTTAAATTTTCTGAAGCGTGTGCTGCAGAAGTAGCTGGCGGTGCCTGTGTGGAAAGAGGGAAGGAAGAAGGAATGTCCAGGTCCAGCAGGCTGGTGTTCTCTGGAAGGGAGCTGGTATGCAGTCGTTGTGGATGCTGGCCTGCTGGTGCAGAAGGGCCCTGGAGCTTCACCATCAGTTCTGCAGCACTTGGTGCCAAGGGCTGAGTTGTGCTGCTTTCCGGGCTGGCAGAGGCTGAGTGAACAGGGACGTGAGTCTGAGGGCAGGACCCAGGGTTGTTGTTGTTGGAGTTGAACAGTGACCCACTAAAAAGGGGGCTGTCACTGCTCTGGAGAACTTGAAGATGAAAAGCTGCAGGAGCTGACTTCTTTCTTCGTGGAGGCACCTTTGGGGCAAAGGGAGCGTTCTGGGGAGGCAGCACCATGGCCTCAGCTGTGCCTGCTGACAGGGGCTGCCTTTCACTGCTCCCCCTGCTCTCTTGAGGCTTCCCAGCTTGTGTTCTGGGTTTAGGGACTGGAGTGATCTTGGTTGGTCTAAGAATAGCTCCAGCTTCTAGATGGGGCTCTAGCAAGCCAAAAGGAGACTGTGCTGTCTGTTGGTCGAATTGGTCTTCTGGAGACATGGCCTGAGGAGGAAACGGAGGAAGAAATGTGAGAACAAAAAGGGACCTTAAACTCTGAGTCACTACTGGTGCAAGTCTAATTGACAGCCTTGCTAAGAAAGGCTGACAGTCCTTGAAGAAAAAAAAAGCACTACAAAGAGGAGGCTTGACAGCAGAGTCTCCACTGTACCTGCTGGGCTCTGGGCCCATGCATTGCACCCGGCACTCACCCTCAGAGAGCTAGTGAAGGACCAGGACCCTGCAGGCTGTTTTAGTCACAGCTCTTTCTGGCCATCTCCCTTTTCAGGTTAGGATTTTTGCTCTGGGCCAAATTAACACAGTTCTGAGGAGTTATTTATTTGTTACACCTCTCTGCTGACTAATAGTACTTAAGCAAGATTGCATAGGGAGGCCCTGCCTTTAGGTGTAGCTTATTTGGATAGATAAGATTGAAGGAGAATTAGCTTAAGCTAACTCAATAAATGCATTAGGGGCTGTATCCTGTCTCACTGATGCTGGCAACTGAAGATAAAAATAAGCTCTCAAAAGTCCAGTCTAGCATAATTCCACCATTTAAAAGTATATAAATAACAAGCCCAGCTCAGTCTAGGAGGGCAAGGACTGCTTCAGATTTCTCACACGCTGTGTGACTGAATGAAAGCATTTCAATTCTTTATTACTCTTGCATTAAAAGATAATGTACAGGCTTTTCCATGCAGGCAAAATATTTAGTCAGTATCTCATGCTGGACGTATCCCTTGCCACTTCTTCCTATGTGCTGTTAAGTTGCCTACTTTTGACTGTGGTAGAGGGGGATTGGGTAGAGGTTTTCAAGTACACAACTCCCATCTGACCTCCCTCAGATGGAGGAAGGAGTGGAATTCCAGGGCAGAGTCAACCTGAAATAGATCTATTCCTGCAGAAGCTCTCACATAGCTAACA
Source organism: Passer domesticus (assembly GCF_036417665.1). NCBI lineage: Eukaryota > Metazoa > Chordata > Aves > Passeriformes > Passeridae > Passer > Passer domesticus. Next base: position 61,325,362 of record NC_087476.1, on the reverse strand, counting down.
CCAAAATAGCAATCCCTCTCAGAACCTTTCAAGAGTGACTTGGGAATGGTGACAACTTAAACAAAACAAACTGACCATCCTCAGCGTAGACTGTGCTGTCTGGGTTGGGTTTATTGGTGAATCTGCTAAGTAAAGAGAGCACAAAGTCCATTACAGAGAAGGGGTGAATGCCTTTACCAAAGGAAGAGAGCTTCTTTAGCAGAGATTCTGTCAAAGGAAGAATACAAAAGGCTGTATTTGTCTTCCTCTTGTACTCAAACTGCTGTACAAATTAGATAATCATTCTAGCAGCTCTAGAGATGAACGATTGTCTCCATTGTAGAGACCTGACATATATTAAAACCTGAACACCTACAGCTTTGTATTTTTGACAACATGAACTCTTGAGCAGACTCCAGAATTCAAACTGAAAGGCTGAATCCCATTACAAGGTGTGTAAGAAAAGCAAGAAAGGACACAGGACACAGAACTGATGAAGAAGCTGCCTCAAATCTTTACAGAGCAGACCACTCATGGTCAAAATTAGAGACTGTGATAAAGAACAAACGAGTCTTAATTCCTGACAAGGTTTAGACAATCCAGAAGAAAAACAAGAGGATGGACTAACAAATAGAAAAGCTGCATATGGCTCTCTTTCCAATCTTTCTTGCATTTTTCTGCCTTGGTGACTGTAACACACAAAATGATTCCAGCACCTGCTGACTTGACAGGACTTCCTGCAAAAAACAACCAGCCCACCCCTCCATCATTCACACTGTAATGGAGGCTGGATGCATTTTGCTGCAATTCTCTTACGTTTTCCCCCTTGGCTCCGGTCCTTTGCAGGGGCACTGGCTTCTTTGGAGTTGGAACTTTGGGTGGTGGACGATGAGGCACAGGCACCGCTCCCGCCTGCGACCCTTGGAATGAAGCTGACTTTGTGATGCCGGGAAGAGCCTCGGGTTTGGAGGAAGTTTGGTTTCTGGTTGGAACAGGCTTTACTGCATCTTCCTGTACTCCTGAAAAGCAAAAGCACACACGGCATCTCAGCCTGATCAGACCATAGATTCAAGATAATTTCTTTCACAACCGTGCTTCCCAAAATGTTCATGCCTACAGGCCAACTCAGGTAGGTTTTGGAGCTAAGCACAGACCTTTGCAATCCTGTAACATCTGTAAGAGGCTGTTAGGGGGAAACTTCCCTGCCTGAAATAATTTCATGCCAAACCAGCAGTGCTGTGCCACCATTTGGTCAAGTGGAAAAAAACACTGGCTGGGGTTTCACAGGAGTACTGGGCTCAAGCTCTGAGCATCCTTTTGCCATTATCTGGAAAACCAAGTTTATGATACCAAGTGCATCTTGTAGAGTGTTTTAAAAAGAACTGTAAATGCCAACTGGTGGTACAGTACAAGCACCCATACCAAGTGAATCTGAATTTCAAAATCAATGGAGAATAAATCTTATTTCAAAATGAAATGAACAGCACTGAGGAACAAACAAGATGCTTTTATGATACTTCTGAATAAATAGGTTTATTCCAGATTGTATTCATTCTAGGTATAAATGAAAAGGGATGGTTTTCTCCTAAACTGAGAGCCTTGCAAACTCAGGTAGTCATTTTCATTCACAGAGCATCAGCAGAAAGACTGCATGCAACCCTGGGGGGTACATTCACAGTACCTAAGTTAGTTTTGTGCCCTGACTTGCCCTTGCAAGAAGCTCTCTTCTCCAGGGGCTACACAGAGAGCCTAAACACAGAGTAGCCTTTTAGCTTAGCTATTCAAGCTGAAGTAGTGCAAGCTTTTATCTGGGTTACAGTTGTACTTGCTGTCCAAATGTGAACAGAATCCAGGTTATTCCTCCTAGAGCTGCATTTGCTCTGTAGTTCTGCTTGGAATATTGAGCATTCAGTAAATAGAGCAGCAAATATCCTTTATGCAACTCTGAGCTAACACAGGCACCATCAGTTTAGTAAAATCCCATCTTTATATTTTAATTTTTCTGACTAAATCTGGGCATAAATAACCCAAGGTTCTACTAGTAGCAGGTTCTATAACAAAATGTAAAATTTTAATAATTTTGAAAAAAAAAAGGTTAATATTATCAGAACTGACAGAGAATACCACATACAATTTTGCAAGAATGTGTTCGGGTGAAATTCTGAATAGGAGTATGTTCATCTGGGCCATGGTGAGATGACTACACCTAGAGTCTTCTTTATTTAAAGATGCTGTGCTTACCTCCTTTGGCCTCCATAAGACATCTAATAGCTTCTTCTGCTTCCTCAGCTGTGGTGGTTTTGATCTGCTTGACGTTGTAAGGTTTGCTTATTCCAGTCCGGACTTTGGGCTTTGGAAAAACAGGAGAATGAGCCATCTTGAGAGAACTGATTTTTCTTGTACACCTCTAATCTCACAGCTAAGTTCATACACCTGGAAAATTCTGTTATTGCAAGTAGCTATTCAGTGATCTATAAATACTAAAGAAATGGGAATCTTTTAGCAAGTTGTACACCTTTGCTGGCAGCTGACAGAAGGCCAGTGCCTGAGTGCCACAGCTGGTGCCTTAGCCCTCCCTTGTCCAATGCATTAGGGTCCTCATCCAGCAAGACAGGACTGAGGAGGCATTTCCACATTCTGCTCTTGGTCTCCTCAGGGGACCAACAGCCTTGCTGGCAGTGGCCAAGACTTTTCCTGCATTCTGGGCACTAGCATGGCCTACCAAGACAGAGGTGAGAAAAGAATTAAACCATATGATGATAGTGTTAAAAATTCAAGTTAGCAGCTGTCAGAAAGCAGCAACAGTGCTCTGGTCTTACACCACTCATTTTCTCTCTCCCTCTTTGGCTTTCCTAACTCCTGTTAATTTATTAACATTTTTCTGCTGCCTAACAGGGCCTACAGTTCAGTACTACAGTACAAGAAGTTATCTTGGCATTTTCAGCTCAGACACGTGATGGCCTTCCTTCCTTGTAAGACAGGTGCATCCTGTAGGTGATTCCCAGTGAGGATGGGAGGGAACAGGACAATGCCAAGGGGCCATGCTGAGCAGCAGGACTCACTGGCTGCTGAGGGGCTCCGGGAAGCAGCTTTGCCGTTGCCAGGATGGAGCAGGTGGATTGGCTTCCTGGAGAGAGGGAACCATCTGAGGGGGACTTCTTGCCTGATGTTCCAGCTGGAAGAGGAATAAAAAGTGGTTTTGTACATTCAAGAGCTGGTACAAAATTTTATCTGCATTGGAGCAAAACTAATGTGCATTTCATCACCCTTTCAAAATCTTGAACTGTTTCAGGAATCAGTTTTGTAGTTAGTCTTTCATTTAATTAGATAACCTCCACTGAGCATTAACATGGCTTTCTAGGCACAGAAATACAGATAGCAGTGTTGGCACTTCTGTGCAACAGACTCAAAAATGAATGGGAATAATCCTAAAAAACTCATCTTCTATCAGGTGAGCATCACAGAATTTCCAATTTGAGTCTAGAAACTGTACACAAAAGAGAGACTTTTGGGCTGCAAGAAAAACATATGTATAGCTTGTCTAATACAGGAAGCAAAGATGATTATGCTCATCTAGCAATCAGCTTTCATTCAGAACTAGCCCTAAAAACAGGAGCAGCACAGCTCTGAATGGCATCTCAGGGGAGCAGAGCTTAGGTAAAAAGCATCACTTCCCTTTGTACCTCACTGAAAATCATAATCCATTTTGCATTTCTTCCATAAACACAAGAATTGCTTGCGAAGAAGGAGAGGACAAAAACTGTCCAGAATACATAATTATTTTGTCGAAGGTTTTTAAAATTCTAATTACAATTAATTCAGAATCCAAAAAACTGCAAGAAAACACTCAGTGACTTGAGAAGTCAGCAGGCATAAATACCAATATCTTTATTGCCACAAAGTGGCTGCTCAGCTCCCTAACGTGAGTGGTGAGCTAGTATGAAACATATGGGCTATTCCATCCTTACTAAAGACATTTCTTTTGTGGAGTATGGGTTGTCCTGAAGACAAACTTCTCCCATTACTAATGGCAGTAACACTCAGGCTGAAACAGGCTGGGAAGCAAGTACAAGTCCCTCGACAACCTGACATTTCAGAACAAGCTATGACCTTCTTTGTCACCCAGACATGGCAGGCAAAAGCTGTTCAGCTGGAGCCAGCACCACCCTAAAGAAAGCTCAACTCACCGGGAGGGGGAGGCCTCTGTGGTGGCTGGAGTGGCCGAGGCCGGGTAGGAATGGACAGAGACCTGCTTGGAATGCGGCGGCTGCGCTCCCCACTTGCCTCCAGCTCCCGCTTCAAATCAGCGAGGTCAGCATCATCTAGGGACATTTTAGGAAGTGTCTGAATTAGATACACACTGGGTGAGGCCCACCAGATCTGAGAGATCAGGAGAGAGGTGACTGTGAGTGGCAAGCCTCAGCCAGGTCCCTCAGCAACACGATAGCTCCGTTCACATTTTTTGCTCTCCCCAATGTCTGCCTGCTCCCACTGCAGGAAACATCTACCCTTTTGTCAAATGCTTCTTTCTCTCTCTCCTTTTCCACCATTTACTAGCTGTTTGCACCAACACAAAGAATGCCTACATCTCATTCCAGGGTTACTGGGCACTTTGTTAGATTCTGAGATTTTCATAGCCCGACTTAGTGGCAACCTGCTCCCATTCAAACTGTCACGGCTAGTCATGGTGAATTTCTTGCTTTCCATCCCAAACACAGGAATTCCATCTGAGGATTAGACACCTTTTCTTGAACAGGAGAACTGTTTTTATACCAGAGAAAAATCTGTCTGAATGGCTCAATCATGACATCTCTGCTTTCCAGCAGCATCTCCTAAAAGGTACAGTTGCCCCAGTCTGCTAGCTCTTGGCTGCACCTTACATCACTAACTAATTACTCAGTCTTTCATCCCACCTAAGCCCTTCTGACAGCTGGAGACCGGAGAAGTATGGATTGTTTTATTCTCCCCCATCTGCTATAGTGAGGACTTTCATTTCAGTCTCACCCTGCCATGGCTGCCCAGCTATGCAGCTCTTGTTCTTTAGAGCTCCAAAATTCACTAGGTTTAGTTTTGTCCCTGTGTTTTGGAGAGATGGGGAAGGAATTATGCAGCAGCAGTCTCTTGCACTTCAGGCACTTGTAAACAAATTCTTGTTTTTTGGAAAGCTGTGCTCTGCTGGGGATCACGAGCTGCCTCACAGCTTCCTGCTCCCACTCAGCAGCAGATGGCAACCACAGAGACAGAGCCTGTGGTCTGCCCAGCCCGCCCTCCCTGTGCTCTCTGCGTTTTCAGTACTTCTAAGCTGCAGACATGGGCTCATCAGCAGGATCCAAGCAGTCATGCAGGCACCTGGAGGCAAGGTTTGAAGTTCTGGCAGTAAAACTGAACACAACAAAAGCCAGCCACTACCACTCAATTCCATCCCTGAAAGGCTGCTGGCAGAGACATCAGTTTCATGAAGCTGTGCCCTTCCCTGACCTCAGAAACACACACACACACACTATTTTGCCTGTCACTGTTTTCCATCTGTCTACCACCAGCTACACAGTCACCATACCTCCAATTAGAAGTTATTCAGGCAGAATTGGGAGCTTATGGAGGAATCTGAAATTGCAGACACTTTAAGATTAATTGAATATATCATATTTTGAGTTATGTGAGATCATGACCCCACCCTGACCTCCTTCAAACTATACTCTATTACCTCTATTTACTTTGTGATATTTTTTGTGGAGAAGCGTTAGTGTGAGTGACAAGATTCACTGCAATTCTCTGTGGCTTAATGAATCATCACACAATAGGCCAGAGGTGGTTTGAGGGCAAGGCACCCTATAATACAAAGTGATTGACTTCACAGTATTTAATAATGAGTGATTACTCCTTTACTCAGGGATAGGCTTTTGGGTCTGGCCACACTGAACCCAGCCTATGACTCAAGGTGGGCAAGAAAGCCATAAATCACTCTGTTTGGAAAATCTGTCTGTGTAAGTGTACGAATTTCATTAAATCTTTTTGAACTCTACTTCTGACTCAACCTTTGAGGGTATTAAAAGTTTTCACTTTTATGTCAGAAGACAAAGCACTTCTGAGAGAGAGCAGAATGACAGCTACTGAATCACTGCTGTCACAATCAGGTGTTTAATACATATCCCAGCCTGTCAATGCTTGGCCACTCAAGCATGTCCTGATCACATCCCATTGTAAGACCGGCTTGGCTAGTTCTTGCCTCAGTTTTTATCAGTTTTCTCACCACAGCTTTATCTTCTTTTTACCAAGTCACTTCACAACAATGTGCAAGCAAGCCAGGTAACCAAGGAAAAAGTTTACACATTCATGAAGAACCTAAAGGATGATTATATGTATAAATATTCTATGAACCTCGACTCCTTCAGGAATAAATCAAATGGGAACAAAGGAGAAACTTCAGGGCTCTGAAGTACTTTGAACACAGCAACCTCCCAGCTTACAGCTAACTCTTCTGCCACTGCTACTGCTCAAAGGACAGAGTTGAGCCCATCACTGAATCAACAGATTATTTTGGTTTGATTTTGCTTTGGCCTTCACCAATAAGAAAATAGTACACAATAGTATCCAACAATTTTTTCATTGTATATTCTGGTGCCAAACAAAAACAAATGGATAAAAAGATTTAATTTCCTCTGGCTAGAAAAGGAAAACCAGCATTTTTCTGCATTCCTGCATTGCCCTAGCCTAGAGAGAAGGAGGATCATCATGAGTTTCATCATTTGTATTGCTGTTATGCCTGAGGACCTCAGCTACAGTCACTAACTCAAGGAAAGTTGAGCATGAATAGGTATTACAGGAGAACCTAGAATGAAAATAAAAATGAACAGGGAAATACACACAACAGGAGACCAACAATCCTTCAGGTCTTACCTTAAGGAAGGTGGATACTTTACCTTTATACAGGCGGGGGGGTTGTCCAGATTTGTTTGAAAGAGCTGTGGATGCACAGTGTCCAGGGCACTCCGACATATCTTCTGCTGTGTCTGCTGCTAGGTATTGACACAGAGCATCCTCTAAATAATCATCTTCATCCTCTATATCACCTGGATTAAAATATTAGATAACAAAGAATTAATGAGAAAATTCATTCTCTGTCTCTCTACACTCCCAATTAATTAATCTATACTATCAATTAATTTAATAATTTAATATATAGGCTGGGCAAGATTCTTGTGTAACCATGTCATGTGTTTCATTACAGTGTGTCTCTACAGACAGCTGTACCATACACTGAATTTGCTAACATGTAACACTGAACTGACAGGATGATCTAAGTAACAGTTCTATGCCCAGGCACAGAGTCAGGTCAAGGCTTTAATTACAGTCATTTTTTTGAGAAGTGTGGCTTCATTATAAATTAAGCTGTCACTGACACTCATACTGTACTGCACTGTCCAACCAAAGTCAGCAAAGCAATTTCTCACTACTTAGCTTAGAAACATATAGCTTACCTTCTGATTCATAGTCCAAACTTGAGAAGTCAAAATTTTCTTCCAGAAGGTGGGAGTTTGCCGTGGGGGACATGGGGACAACGCTGTCTCGTTTTCGAGCAATTTCCTCCTGAAGGCCCTTTAGCCAGTCCTTAGTCTTGGGCTGGATTTTCACTGTTCTGCCTCTAACCTAAGCACAGAAATAATTGTTTCCCTTTGCCAAGGACCTTCAATAAACAAGAATGCTTGAACAGAATAATCAAGTTCTGCCAGCCTGTTCAGAATCACGCAGATAACAGAATGAGTTGGAAAGGACCCAGAAGGATCATCAAGTCCAGCTATTAAAGGAATGGCCCATGCAGGCACTGAACCCAGGGCCCCAATGTTATTAGCACCATGCTCTGACCAAGTTGTACAACTGCTTCACTTCAAAAGTCAAATGGAAAGGAAACACTCTTCTTACCCCCACAACCAAGTTTTCAGACTGTAAAAATATTCTTGAAAGCAAATGGGTTTCACAGCTCAAAAGCACTGCTGCTGCATTTGAGAAATACTGGAGAAATAGGTGAAACATCAAATATTGTTAAAATGACACTGAAATAGCAATATTGGCATGAAAAAGTGCCGTTTTTGAGTCAGCAGCTTTAAAACACACAAGAGTTCTGTGTCTGCTTCTACCTGTAAGGAGACTCTGACCAGAAAATCTCATATGTGATGTATAGGGAAGGTGTATTTTTCAAACCCATTAGGACTTCAGCTGCTTATGTGTGTTGCTCTATGACATTTGGGGTGAAAGGCAGACACACCAGCAGCTTCGACAGGAAAATCAGTTTGAAAAATTCCCAACTCACATTCCCAGCACCTTCACATACTGTGTGCATACAACTGTGTTTCAGTCTGTGCCATAAACTACATCAATGGCAGGAGTCAAATTAGAAGATAAAACTGCAAATATGAAAGAAGAATGAGAGCTAAAATCCATTACTTCAGTATTAAGTTTGCAGGGCAGCATCACAAGCAGTTTTTTTCAACAGGGGGTTGATGATTTGTAGAGTATGTGTGTGAAGGATAAGCAGGGGATGGCAAGGTAAACGCCTACTGCTAATGCTGGATTTGCCATGGAAGCCAATGAATCATGTTGTTACAGCTTAGCAGAAGGAGCCTTTTGATACACTGGAGAAACAAAAAATCTCCAAACCACAATCATGAGGATGCTTTGGCAGCAGCATATGCCAGAATGTCAAGAGAACTGCTTCAAGCAGCCACAACCATGAACAAGTCCAGGTGCTCTGCACAGGTGTCAGAGGCAGAGCCTAAGCACTGCTTGGGATCCATGAAAAGTCACCTCATGCCATCCTGAAACTGAAGTACTGCATTAATAGCCTCAGATGTGAAAGTTAAGGACTTCATGAGCACTAACTCTCTTTGAAATAATGCTACTTGATTTAGGTAGAAACTCAAGTACCTCATTCTAAGCAACCACTTTTGAGAAATTTGTTATGCAGTTATAAGTTTGAGAAAGTCTTACTTTGGCACCATCTATATCCATAACACGAAGAGCTGACTTGCTGTCTGCAAATGTCACCAGCATTTGACCTCCACAGATCCTAGTGGAAAAAAACAAAGGAAAAAGAACATTTTATTTCACCATTGAATAAAACCCTTTGAAGGCTAGCATGATAGAAAACTACCATATAGATCTATATATAGGATACATATGCTGTGATATGCATTTGGTTTTACTTGTATTTTCCTTCACAATTCTATTTTTTTGAGGAGGAGCAGGTGATCTATGAATCCCAGCTGGGCTCCTTTTCTCTCCAATCCTGCCTTGTGTGACCCCAGCACCCTGCCCTTTTCTGGATCACCCCTGGAATAGCAGGACAAACATTTCAGTAGCTGTTGAAAGGATACCCAGTCCAGTATCTACACTCCCTCTGGACTAACTTCCGTGGTTCTGCATATCCTTCACCTCAGATGACATATGATGTTCCCAGAGTAATATTCCACCAAGATCTAAAGCAATTAAAAACAAAATAAACCAAGAACAATCCACCAAAACATCTTCTTTTCTTGCTCCTTTTCTTTACAAGCCAGGTAGTGGTGCTTTTCCTGCACAGCTGATTTTGAAGCCTCAGCTTATATTGGTACTTCATAAAACTACACAATAACAGGTCATCAGCTTTCTCCACTAACAAATGAATCAAATAACCATGAACAAGTTTTTGGCAGTGCTTCCCAGAGGTCAACTGTTAGGTCTTTTGCCTGTATTTCTCAAAACAGAAGTCTCACAGCTGTGCTGGAGCCCTGTAGAGAATCAATCAGAATGAAATTAAGCTGCTCTGCCAGAAGGTATCACACTCTCCCTCTCAAACCCAGTGGGTGATAGCTCTGTGAGAAGCTGTACTGTTAACAAACAAGTAAAATGACCTCCAACAGGAAGGAGAGCCAGCCAGGAATTCCTGCCAAGTGTGAAAGAGTGGTGGAAAAGAGCAGGCCCCCCCAGAGGAGCTGAAGCAGGGCCGGAGGATCCACCAGAAGCAGCAATGCTTGGAAATGCGGCCTGAATCTAAAGATGACGATTTACATCAAAGCCTCTGCTTTATGGCACTGTACTGAATAAAATTCTCTTCTAGTCAGACAAGAGAGCTGTTGGATTACTTCTTTAAGAGGTTGTTGAGAGGTGTAAGATATTCAAAACACTTGCATTCAATTTCTAATGAAGAACTGAAAGTGCAGTAAAGGAATTCTACATACTTAATTTTCCAAGACAAACTCTGTCAGAAGTCTGTGGTTTTTAATAGATGCCATGCCTTTCACATCCCAAACTCACCTGACCAGAACAACAGTGCCATAATCCTCAAACATCTGCATAAGCTCTGTACGCAAGTCTTCAGGAAATTCATTCTTCTCTTCAGGTGTTGGTGATAGCAGATTCACCACTACTGTGGCATCCAGTGGTCCCTGGAAAGATGACACTTCTCGGAAAACACTGTCACGGGCAGCTTCATTAACTTCCTGGACTTCCACTTCTACAATAGCTAACACTGGCCTACACAAAACAAAGGAAAAATATTTATTTAAAAATAAAAACTGCTTACATAAAATTAAAATCTATATAAAGAAGGAGGATAGGTAAGCTTTATTTTTTCTGCAGTGGTCAACATCACGCCTTGAGCACTATTAATTATATTTCCCAGTCCTGCATTAGCTGAATGTAATTGAAGACACATCATAAGTGAATTGAAATAACAATTCTATGAAGCACTTATGGCAAACCTACAGACCAAAATATCAGGATACTTCACTCATTATCAAACAGCTGTGGCCCCAAACATCTATAAATCAGGATGGAAATATATTATTTTCTGTTAGACAAGGCCACATATCTTCTTCCAAAAATGAAGGACAAGGTATTCCAGATGTATCATGTTGTTATGTAGCAAATATGTGCCAATTCATTACACTACAAGCAGCCAACACTGCAAACTTGCTTCTTGAGTAATTTCTTACAAATTACTCCTCTATGTGTTAGAGCTGAGTAAAATTGAGAGAGCTCTCTGAAAAAGTAGAACTCATCTCATCTCAGTGGGTGCAATCCACATTCTCAGATTTTCACCTGCACATACACACAGACCATGACTGGGACAGCTGCTCTTACAACTGTGTCAAAATTGCTGCCTTCTACTTGCAATAGTCCTGGCTCTTGAATACACATTACCAGAACATATGAAAGCAACAACAGCAGGGCTAGAAAGGGATAACAGAGGGGAAAATGTATAGGAAGCATAAACTATTTCCATAAGCATTGTGAAACATAATGCATTTCCATATGTCACAAAGATAGAGCTATGCCCTTTTTCTAGCACAAACCTTGGGAAAGCAAAGCTGCTGACTGTAATTAAAAAGCAGCTTTTGGAGTCAAGTTTGCTGAAATAGAAAACCATGTATAACAGTCATGTTTCACAGATCACATCCTCAGGGTCCTATATAATGAGAGCAGCAGCTCTGCTGTGCTTTGCAGAACACAGCAATGTCAGAGCCTTGACACAAAGAAATTGATTGCAAGTGGCATGTTCTTTCACTGCTAGAGGAATACAGAACAGGCCTGGCATGCAAGAGCACCACCAGAAGCACAGACAGCTACTGGGGGTCACTGAGCCTGCTAGGAGGAGCAATATTGTAGCATTTCCACAAAGCATACAAGGGGTGAGACAAATATTCTGAATATAAGGGACCTTTCAAAGTGTATTTATCTCAGAATTTGTTTCTCAGAAGTGAAGCAGAGAACAATTTTATCAAAGATAGGTCATTCATATCCCTAAAGAGATGTCAATTATATAGATCAACCAGAAACACTGGCCTTTGATTTTTCTACCTTCTCCCATTTCCATTTTTAAAGCAGGCACAGAAGCCCCACACTTGAGTACTGTGAAGAGGCCAAACTTGTCCCTGTGTGGCCTGGCTTACACCTCTTCAAGCCACACAGTCCCAACCTCCTTTTCTTCTGCAGCAAGCTGAGTGGAAATCCATCAGAGCAGCTTCCTTAGGTATCTGAGCTTTTCAAAACCAAGCAACAGAAAGCTCTGTTTCCTATAGCTCTTGCTGCAACTTATCCAACCCTTGCTGCAATCACTGTGCAGGAAAAATAAATACATGACTGCATGACTGTAGGTATTTGCCACTCTGGTATAAAACTCACCATGAGAGGAAAAGACCATCAAGCAGATACTGAACATGGAATAAAGGTCTAATTCCTGTTTTAATCAGACTTGGTCCCTTGCTCTGAAGGTGGAATTCAGCATTACACATTTTAAACTCTCTCTGATTGTTTAGTTACCTGTGGTCAGATGCTTGCAGCTCTGCTCTCCCATAGTACATCAAGGCTCCAGGGGTCCAAGTGTGCCTGACTTTAGTATCAGCATTCAGATCACTGTCCAGAAGATTGATCTCTCCAGCTATGCAGCACAAAACATGATTTAAAATTCACTCAAATCTAGTTTTACTAACAGGTAAACACTATTTTATTAGGAAGCTCTCCACAGACCCTACTAGTGGGTGGTGGGGTTTTTTAGTTCTTGTATATTTGTCATTCAAAGAGCTTGTCTCCTACAAGATTTACAAATTCGGGACTAGAAAGAAAAAAAAGTTAAATAACTGAGAGTGAAACTGAGACAGCTGATCAGTGGAGTAAGACACCTGCAAAATTGTTGACCAGAATGTTACCCAATTAATTATCTGTACAACAGCCATTGATAGAGTCATATTAGTATTTTACCTCCAACCTCAACACTGAGCATAAAACCAGACACTGTACTTGGAAATTATTTTGTAAATCCAGGTATTAGACAGGGGTTGGAGAAATAATACACAAGAGATATGAGGAACCAAACCCATGAAAATCCAACCTCCAAATAATTCCATTGCAACCCTTAAGGTGACAGAAAGTGCTCCAGACATGATGAGGTACTGTATTGTTGTTAGTAACAAGGAAGTTTTTGGGTCATTGTTTGAATGAATGGATAACTCTGTCCCTCTTTCCTGTGAAGCTGAAAATGAGTTAACATGGAATATGGCATTTCTTCCTAATCACTCACACTGGGACTGCACTTTCTTCTCACAAAATGAGCAGTCATTTAGCCTATAACAACAACAAGATGCAACACAGTAAGAGCTGAGAGGCAGAAGAGCCTTGCCATCAGCAGTGAAGGAGAGGAACTCTGGCAGCAAACTAAGCAAGCTTTGCAGGGTTGGGAATGTACCAGTCAGTTATGGACCCATGTGAGCCCGCTGTGGGAGGCCTACAAACTCTAAAGAAAGGGACCTGCCTTGACTCTTGCAGACCAGACAGCTAGTTAGGTCCTATGAGCTGTATGTACTCCAACTGCTAAAGTTCCCCAGGGGCAAGTTTTGCAAGCAAAATAAGGAATATGCATTAGAAATGCTGAAGGGTGTTCCTTCTCCCAAAATGAAAACAGTCAGCACAAGAGGCCTGTTTTAACTTCCTTATATTTCATACAGCTTTTCTTTTCTGGACTGCATCTCTATCAATGGTTTAAGCTCCTCATTTTACTTTGTTTTTCATTCCTTAGATAAGAGTGAATAACTGTATAATGATGACATGCACTCTCTCATTGCCCTAGTTTTGCTTTGTAGTTTTTACACTTAACATAGTCATGGTATGACTTAGATTCCAAGCAGAAATTTCCAGGCATGTGAAAAACCACATCTGCAGGCACAGACCAAATTAATTCTCCAGCAATTACACTTCTAATATGAATTGATTTAAATTTTAGAAACACTGGGGGATAGATATTCCTGCAGACTGAGAGAATGATTATGAGAACTATCACTTGATACGCAAAGAAATACTTTTTATTTCTTAACTGCAACTTTTGAATAACAAGTGAACATGGGCTTTCTGTTTGTTGTGTTGGCCACTCATGAATTCAAAGTACTTTATAAGCACTAATTAACGAAACCTCCCCCAATTATGTAAACTACCAGAAATATTCCTAAGAATTACCAGTACAGAAGAAATTACAGAAAACTATTTCTACATCTACTGAGAAGAGCAGTTTTAACAATCTAGCCATTATAACAGAGAAACTTTATGTGGACTAATGATTCTGTTGAAAAACAACAGAATTATTTCTGTACTATTACAGCTGGGCTGTTTTCAATTCCTCAGTGAGCTCCCAGCACCTGTAGCATAAAGCCTTTGTTCATACACACAGGAAGAAAGGGCCTTCTCTATCTCTGACACTTAATCCAGCGAAGCTGAAAGAACATCTGCTCGAGTAAAGCACCATTCACTAGATTAAATCCCCTTAAGTGGCTTCTAGGTGAATTTTAAACCAACTTTCAGATAAAGAAGGAATCCACGCACCTGTTTTTTCAAAGGGCAGTTTCTTTCTCCACCAAAGCACTCTGTCAGTCCACGCTGGAGTTCTGCACTTATCACTTGTATCATAAGCCTCCGAGCCAACGTCATATTTATACGTTGGTCCAAAATTAATAGTCCCTTCATGGAAGTCTTTAAAAATCTAATTAAATAAAGAATATCTCTTTAAGTTACAGATGAGGAAGGTGCCACTGTGATATATCAACTTCCTCACAAACAATGCTCTGATTTTTAAACAAATTGCTGCATTAAAGTGCTACAAACAAGAGACTGAATGTGCAACCTCTTCACTCTCTCAAGGAACAAGAAAGACCCAGCCAACATGCAGTTATTCAATAAAATGAGACACACTGCCTTACTTTTCCATTGGATTTTTGCTGCTGTAGTTGATCAAATTCCAAAAGTGTCTTCCAGTCTTGACGTTTGAGAAAATAAAAGACTTCTTCATATGTTAGATTAATGCGATAGTTAAAATCACCACACCAGAAGACATAGTCATGGGAGAACATGTTCTGCCCCTAGTTTTGAAGTACAGAATACTGTTAATGTTAAATCACATTCATGAAAACAACTTTAAAATGCACTGAAATGTAGCACTCCGTCTCTCTGAATTACTGAATACCAGACCTAGTCATCACAATTTATTTGTCAAAATTCATTTTGTGCTAAAATAGAATGGTTCCTTCACTGGCTTTGGCACCCCAATGAGCTGAATTTTGTAAATAAGAATGTCAGACTCTGACCCCTCTTTCCTGAAGGTATGTCTAAGATGGATCCTAGCTTTATATTCATAATTTGTCTGTCATGAATATTCAAAATATGTTTGTTTCCCTAACACATTTCACATGCATATATTTGCATATTCTAAATATAACACAAAATGTGCTTCTGGTACCAAGGCAAATTTAGCAACAAGCTCCTGAGTAAGAACAACCTCCAAATTCAATCTTATGTGCACGTCACAGTTTTGTAAAGGTACTGAAATCAAACATTAATGAAAATTCACTCCAGTTCTAAATTTAGTACTATATCCTCTAACCAGTCCTTTGTTTTTTGGGGTTTTTTTCTTCCCAGTAGAGCTATAAGCCTCTAAACACCAGAGATTCATAAGGGAAACGTTTCAGACTGTGGCTGTCACAGCACTAGAGGGCACTCTTTATATGCATTATACACGTAAGGTACCTTCAGCTGTTTTAAGTGTAAAGGACATCAAACAGTTAACGAGGTTTAGAAGAAAAACCACCATAAGCACAACTTTATGGCCATTTGGAACAGATCTTCTTTGCAGGATGTCCAGTCTGTTAGTATTAGCTCCTACATAAACCAACTGATTGATATGCTGCGCATGCCAAGCCTCTAAACCGTACAAACAACAGGAAGGTAACATTTTATGCTTTGCAACCTAAATGTCATTTTTTGCTGACAAACCAGAATACACAAACTGGCCCAATCCCTTCCTAGCTTAGGCCTTTCCAGAGAGACCCAAGAAAGAACATATTGTGGAAATTAAAGCAATCAACATTAAGGGAAGCAAAGGAGCCCTGCTACCAAATCTCATGGGTTATCTACTGACCTGGAATTAAAACCCTAGGGTGATTGATTTGACACAATTTAGGGGAAAAGTTACTCATGCAGACCAGTGGTGCCTTCTTGCCATGCTCTGAGAGAAGCCAGCAGTTCCTTGAGAGTGACACATTCACGAGGACAAAGTGAAGGGAACAGAAGGTACCATGTCAGTGCCCAAGAACTGATCCACCATACCCAACCAGACGCAGCCAAGGCACTGCTGCACTGAATGGCATGGATGGTCTTTCAGGAATTCTCACTCACTAGAGCCAGCAAGAACTATCAATATCACAATCTCCAGTTCCAACATCAGTCATCTAGAGCTTAACTGCACAAAGCCAAGGACTTTTCAAGCACTGGAGCAACTCTGTTTTGTGAAAGGATTAGTGCTTTTGTAAAGCAAATGCTATATTGGGTAGAGTCTAGTCTTCTGTGAAACATGCTTCCCTATTTATTTATTTATTTGCTCACATTTTCTTTAACATTTTCTTTCATGGTACTGAGATGCCTTCTTTGATGACCTGTCATCAAAGGCAGCCTGAGACCAGCATTCATGATGTAAAGATACCACCTTTATCTGCAATATTTTTAGCACACATACATCTATACTTACCATTGGGAAGCTGAGTTTCTGTGTGATTTCTTTATAATCTTCATTCCTCTCTTTCACCTGAGTCTGCCCAGCAGTCAAGTGACTGCATATAAAGCAGAAACTGGTACTATAGAACTGAAACCGAATGCTCACTGCCCCTTTATTCCCAGCTTTTCCTCCCATTCCTGTCTTCACGGTGTCTATTGCTACATCCCTGCATTAAAAAAAAAAATAGAAAGGGAATAGAGTAAAGGGCTTCAGGGACAAACATTCAATTAACTTTGACTGCAACATAAAGGGAGAAGCCAGTTTACAATGCCATGACTTCTCCCCTCTAGAAAGCATGCTGCTTTTAGGCACATCTTTTAGTTCCTTGATGTTCATGTACTTATGTTTCAAATTAAGTTTAATACAATACTACAGAAATAAAACTATTCGAAAATATTTTTCTCCTTTTCTTGTCCCTTCCAAACAAATCATAATTTCTGAAATACTGGGAATTTCTATAGAATATACTTTTCATGTTTCCCTCTACCATGATGCTTAAAATATTGACAATAACTAAATTTACTACTATGCTTCCTTTTCCTTTTGAACATATGGGAATCTGCTTTTCAGACAGTTAACAATTTACTGTTCATATGTGTTGAAACCCAACTTCACAATTCATGATGGATTTTCCATTTAATTAAAGAGCAACAGATCATAACCCATACTTCATAAAATCAGATGTGATAAAATCAGAGATTATTGGATACAACTATTTATATGTAACTTCTCAAATGAGTTCTGTACTGATGACAAATTGCTTGAGGTCTCCATGTTGCTAATCACTTAGTATTTCAATGTGATGATTAGCACACACTTCACTACAGAAGGATAACTTGATAAAGCAGACCACCTGCTCTCATGGTAATTTCTCCCAAATAGCCAAGCTACTCCAAGAACAAAGCATGGCTGTCTGATCAGATAAGTAAGTGATGAGATCATTGTTTTAGCCAACCCCAGTACCATGCATGTCTTTCCCAGGGAGAAAATTTTACTTTCCAGAGAAAACATCAAGCAGATCTGACAATAATATTCCTGATGTTAAAAAGGGACGTGCAGAAAACTGCTAAGTCTTATTTGAGTTATTCTCAGAAATTCGTGATGTAAATGATGCAAGATGTTACAGGTCTCCTTTCCCCACCCCCTTCATTTTCTTCTCTCTTCCTCCCCCATCCTTTAGACCTTTTTTCTCTATCTTTAATTTCCTGTCTTTTCCTGACAGCAGGACACCACCAGAAGACACCCTCAGGGAGGCAAAGGAGGAACATCAAAGTTTTCTGTGAAACAATGGGTTTTAAGCAATCCTACAGAAGCACGGTGTTCAGTCTTTTCACTCACTCCTGCTGCCTGCCTACTCATCTCCTGACTGGTATTCAACTGATTTCGTTCATGGCAAAGGTTATGCTGAGATGGGTAACCCACTGTAAATTCAACTGCTTGTGTTTCATCAATCCTTTCACTGATGTATAAATTAGCTACTGTCTCTATTCACTATCTTCTGTCTAAATCTCTTCAATCTCTGTAAGCACACAGGCTTTTTTTTTTTGCACTTCTGATCATTTTTTCTTTTCTTTTCTAGACATGGGACAAAATATGCAAGCATACAGGTTAGATTTGATTATGCTCACATAGCACATAGCAGCACATTTGCATTAAATGATGAAACTTGGTCACTAAAATCAAATCCTTCCCTTTTTCTCTTGAGTATCAAAGGGCCACATCCAATTTTCAGCAATTTGACCACTGCAACAGAACCACTGTGCTGTTCTGCTTCTGATTTCCATTTAAACCATGAATTTCCTACTGGATTACTGAAAGTTTTGTAAGCCAGGTGAAAAGTCACAAACTGAGAGAAACACTTCTCCTCTGGACTGCTTCATAGCAGCAAAAAAAGTAATTATTTTAAATCATTTTGAAGAAAGATTACTGGAAAGCAGCAATGCAAGACCATCAGAGTTACCTGCAATGTATTGCTCTGTCTGGCCTACAGCACCTGATGCTGCACAAGCTCCATTCTGAGGTTTTCAGTAGATATGAGATCACAGGGAAGAGAGGCAGCTTTTGACATTTTAACCACAAAATGCAGTGGCCAATCAGTGCCCTAATATGGGTTTAGAAAGGAGTGTTTGCATCTTGGGTCTTTAAGGTCAGACAGATGCCCAAAGATAGTTTTGGCTAATTATTCACTTCCTAACCATTTACATTTAGCCTGCATAATTCTTTTACATTTAGCCTGCATAATTCTTGCCCACAGCAAAGACATTTTAAGGCAAGTATCTCCATGGGTTGGTAATTTTCTGGGAGGAGTTTGATCACTCTCCAGGGACAGCTGAGCTAGTAAGCAGAGGATACATAGCTCTGCACTCTCCTGACTGGGCACACAGTTCTGGTTCTCATGATATCTGGGGAAGACAAACACTTTATAGGTTCTCTTACCTCTCAATTCTACAAAATGTCAAGGGCCAAAATTAGATCTCTTCACCCCATTCTTTTCAGGTCTAGAACTACTTCTGTTTCCATAAGGGCTAGAAGTAAAACCTGCCCTTCAGGCAGAGGCAGGCCCTTGCCTTCTCTTGGTGCATCAAACACTCTTGGACTTACTAGCCCAGGTCATTCCTTTCCCACGAAGATGGCACCCAAACAAAGTGCTCCATCCTGACTGCCCACCTGGAGCATGCCTGGCTTTTCAGCTGCCTGGAGGAAGACACTGAGGCTGCCTGGCCTTTGTGCCACCCAGGGAGACGGACTCCAGCCTGTTGCTGTCTGCAAGCACACTTCTTCTCCATGCTGAGCAGAGACCAGAACCCAGGTTTGCATGACTCCCACCAGGATGAGCAATCCCCCTCATGTTCTCTTGCCACACTCCAACACCAGATGTCACTGAAGACACAGGTTGGGTTTTGGGTTTTTTTTTGGTTGGTTGGGTTGGGGTTTGTTTTTGTTGTTCTTAGGTTAATTATACTTTGAGGTGTTTTTTGGTTTTTTAGGGTTTTTTTGTTTGTTTTCACTTGGTTTGCTGGGGTTTTGGGGTGTTTTGGGGTTTTTTTGTTTGGCTTGGCTTTTTTTTTTACCTGATGAAGGGGACATGATATGGTCGTACAAAGATGAAAAGACAAACACCAACAAGCTGTGCTGATGTCAGCTGAATGTAGCGATGAGTCCTGGAAATAGCTTTTTGAAGCTGCTCTCCCCACATTTTTCTATTCGTTGTACTGGAACAAACAAAAAATCATTTAATGGAATAACAACAAACCACATACAGTCAATAAAATCAACAGACTAACTGTGCCTTAGGTTTACAGACATCCCATTAGGCTGTAGAACTTGAAGTGCTGTAGAATGCATGGCAGAGACCAATAATACCTCCTTGTAAGCCAGCCTAGAGTTAGCAGGGTCAGTGAGCCCAGGCACAGCACACAAATAGAGTTATCCTGCTTCAGGATGTGTGAGGGATTTTGTCTACTACGCTTAGAAACATCCACACTCACATGACATTGGATACACCCATTCACTGGGGATATCTGGAAGCTGATTACAGCAATCATAACTGTAAAAACAAAATTCCAAATCAATCTCATGACTTTTAAGTTTTTCTGCGCTCACAGTGGAGAGATCTCAGGATTTTCTGACTGGAAGTTGACTGCCTACTCACAGCTGTTGGCTGTGAGGTTTGTGAATAGCTGCATATACCCTCATGTCAGTGGAAGTAGCTTTTTCTTTTCTCCAAAGTCAACATATCCATGCAGATACACTGCCAGCCTAGCAGCCACAATAAGCACTGCTGTAACTTGTTATTCCCAAAACAGTCAACTAAGTGGCCAGCGAAATGAATCAGCATTGGAAACATGATCTTCAGGGTTCCATCTCCATTCAGATTCACAGGGACCAGTAAACACACTGGCCTACACTCATGCTGATATGCCAACCTTAGGCTTTGCATTTAACTTCTTCTCTAGCCACAGTTTTCACAAATGCAATTAGCTACAGAGACATTTTTAGACCATTTTAGAATTCCCGCATGAAAGGCAATTGGGTTTGCAGTCATTAAGCACATTTTTCCAACATCAGACAGGGTTTTAAGGACAAGTGTTAAATCAACCTCAACCATCAAAATTCTTCTCTGACAACATAAAGACTTAAGCGACTTAGGAAACTGTGTATTCTACTGCACAGAAGTTCACATATAAAGAGCACTTTCAACATCATCCCAGTGCCATTTTTTAATGGGAAACATATTTCCAGCTCTGGCTGCAAACAGACTTGGAATGGAGTGAGCCCAGTGACCATAAAAATGAACATGTCCAGTTCCTTTGGGGAAGATTATGTTCTTTTTGTTGTGTTTTTTTTTTGTTTGGTTGGGTTGGTTTTTTTCAGTTGAAAGGGGTTTTTTTAGTTGGTTGATTTTTTAGGTTGGTTGATTAGGGGGTTTTGTTGGTTTTGTTTGTTTGGTGGTTTTTTTCACGTACCTGGCATTCACAATGTTCCCTGCACTTAATTCAACCATCTCTTCAAATCCCACTGCAAATATGTCAGGAGGGCAGTTATCATCATCTGTTGGCAGGAAGGAAAAGTCATACCAGAATTATAATATTGTTGTTTCTTCTAATGATTTGTATTCTAATTTCTGTCAGAGATCCTTCCTGTAGTTCTGTCTTGTGTATCCCCTGCCAAGCCATACATATTCATAGCTCCTTTAATCTAATCTCATAAAACATCCCCTGCAGTTCCTCTGAATTTTTTTCCTGCTTTTCTCCCACCAGTTGGTCTCTATCTTTCTTGCAGGAAGCAGTTCAGAACAGAACATTATACTGTAGCAGTGTTAAGCCCTCTCTCCCACACCCCACTCATCACTAAAGCCACAACACCTCGCTACTCACCATCTCACCCGCTTGTCATTTTACCCAATGTGCTCTTCCTTTCTAACACAGATTCCTGTGTACCTGAACTTAAATGTCTACACACCAGTATGTCATCTCCATCTCAATGCCTTTAGCAAATTCATCTAGTTTAAGGACGCTTCTGAAGTTTCTTCTTGCCTTCTTTCTTCCAAGTCCTTCTTAGATCACCTGTATTTAAGGTCAGATCACCCTAGAGCACAGTGACCCCCACCCCTCTTTCCCTGGCTCTGTGGATATTACTCTGAGGAAACATCAAAGATCAGATGCTGTCATAAAATAGTGTGAAGCAAATCCGTTGACTCACTAGGTCTGTCCATTGCCTAAAGAGTTTTAAATTTTTTTTTAAGTGTCATGATCACAGTGACTGTAACTTAATTCAACATGAAGATCTAAATATAGACAAACACAGGAACCTAAATCAAATCTGACTCAGAAATCACAAACAAAAAGCAGCATATGCAGCATCTCTGTGTAGACACAAGGGTGAAACTAGCATGACAACTAGCCTCCTTTACTAGCTTAACCAGACAGGCACTGTCACATGTATTTAATTAATATCCCATTAATAATTTTGGACACCTGTCTTTGAACACTTGCCCATTTGTGTAGGCACTGCACTGACGTTAACATGGATTCAGACATTTGCATGGTTGCATCCTAGCCCTGCCCATTCACATAACTCAGCTCTCTTCCAGAAGCTGCCCAGACCTACCATGTCACAGCTGCCTGTTCCGTGTAGCCCTGATCCTCTGCTTCTCTCAGGCAAGGCTAACACATGACAGACTCTCAGCAAATTTTAGTATTGTGGGCACAGTCATGTGCTAACACATCTGAAGTGTTTCTGAAATAGACTAATCACTTACCTAGGCTGCTCAGAATACAGTGGTCTGCACCTAATCACATACCACTCAGGAACTAAGGGCTCAAATGAGACAACTTGTATAAGGGAGCCAAGGATTTGAGGAATGTGTTCCTGAGCTACAAGGTTAGGTACAGGACTATGCCTGTGATGCCTGCAAAATGCCTGGAAACGAAATATTTCACTGTAACAACAAAAGCATGGGTTTTGCAACCACTCAATTTTTAAATGACAATGTTCTCTTTTCATTTACGTTAATTTAAAAATCTGTAAATCAATCACAATACCTGACCTTGTTCCATAAATAAGAAATTCAGCAGCCAATTTCATCAAGCCACAAGCATAAGAGTTTTCTAAACCACTAAAGAAAGGAAATATCACCTTCAACAAAGTAAATCTTTTTGTTTGAAGGCTTTGATAATAACATTTCCAGACAATCTCATAGTCCAGATTGTATAGATATGTTTAGCTCCAGATGAGAGACCAAGGAGATGCTCTGATGCCACCTAAGTACACAGCTCCCGCTCACAATAAAAACAAAGAAGAGAGATAAAGAAGAAAATTACACACAGGGTGCAGAATAAGCAGATACATCCCATGATGGCATGAAAGAGAGCTCTAAATTCTGACCTGCTGAAGGTTTGAAATAAGTCACATGGACTGTTTCAAAGTGTTCAAAGAACTCTGACTGTCAGGAGCTCTTCCCATACCATTCCACTTCTGCAGGGCAGCAGCAAAAGCATGGAGAAGCTGAATACACCCCTAAGAACTGACAGAAAATACCCTCCAAAATGTACTGCCTTGGAAAGGCTGGTCAAATCTTGTGTCCTGACTCACTGTCTCTAGCAATGCCAGCAAATACTGTTTGTACATTTTGCCTGTGAAGTCTTACCTTGAAATTCTGAAACTCCTGAGAGCTTGGGAGAATCCAGCAGCCAGTCTGTCAGCTCACTGGTACCAAGGATGTTGCTTCGAAACTGCTTTCCCCCATTCACATTCCAGGTCCCCGTGGCAACACGAACACGCTTGGAGCTTGTGAATTCAAACTGACGCTCTGACATGGCCTTCAAAATACTTGGAGTTACTGACAGAAGAGGGGAGAGAGAAAGATTGTGTTTAAAAGAAGAATGTGCTGTAAAAGGACAGAAACCATCCACACTGCAGCAGCACAGACACTCTGAAATAATAACATTACCTTAGCAGCAACAATACAAAAGGCAGGGAATAACTCCTATGGCAATGGCAGTAGCTACAAGATAACTGGGGTTCATGTCAGCAATTTCTCTTCCAGAAACCAGGCACCCTTTGAAAGCTTAGGAATGGCTGGTCACCCACTTTCAGCTTGCATTTTTCTGTACTTCTTCAAGTAATAAGCAAAAAAATTCTTTTATCTCCCATAATCTTTTCAGTTTAGTCTACAGCACTGTCACAGTTTAATGCCACTGGGCAACCAGTTCTTAGTAGTACTTATCCCAGCTCATTCCCTGCTCTGCAGCAAAATGAGGGAGAGAAATGCAGGAGTAAAAGTGAGAAAACTCGTGGACTGAGATAAAGATAGTTTAATGGGACAGAAAAGGGGAAGAAAAAAAATATAATAGAATATACAAAACCAGTGTGGCACAGTGCCCAGCCAGTTCCAAAGCAGCAGCCCTCAGTCAGCTTTCCCCACTCCCAGTTTATATATCAAGAATGGCATCATTTAGTATGGAATATTCCTCTGGCCATTTGGAGTCAACTATCCTGGCTGCATCCCCTCCCAGCTTCTTGCAGCCCTCCAGCCTTCTGAATGGGAGAGCATGAGAAGTGGAAAGTCCTTGACTTAGTATAAACACTATATAGCAACAACTAAAACCCTCAGTATGTAACCAGCCTGCTGTGGTTTAAACCCAGCTGGCAACCAAGTAGAACACACAAGCACTTGTTCATTCATTAGTCTCATATTAAATCCAAAATACAACATTATACCACACACTAGGAAGCCAATGAACTCTATTCCTGAAACCAGGACAAGCAATCAAGTATGTTAGAAGTTACAACTTAAACTGAAGCCCTTAGAAGTTTAGAATGTGGAAGGAAAGATGGAGAGCAGCACAGCCTCACATCAGTACAAATCTAGCACTGCCATGCCTCTCTAGCTGGGTAAGAACTCCTCAAAAGAACCCCTGCTATATTCACCTATTTTGCTGAGTATAGAAAACTAGCAAGGTGCTTTTGCTGTCTAAACAAATGAAGCAGAGTTAATCGTTAACTACCCAACTTGCAGTCAGGCATAGAGAAGTAATCTATATTTTCCTTGCAGTCAACATCAGGGAAGAAGCAGTGGCCAATATGACTGAAGTGGTATCTGGAGCAAATGGTTCTCTGGAGTAAACTGACCACCCAATACTCATGGGTGAAATTATTCTATATTTTGCATGTAAATATCTTCTCAGAGAGAGCTGAGTTTATTCTAGATGGGTGCAAACAAATGCGTCTATGCTGTGGACTATCGGGGGCCTGGAATAAAGCGGGAAATGAGCTAAAATAACAGAGATGTGTCTTTACAGATCCAAATGGCCAAAAGCATGTGCAAACAGCAAGGACACCACTAAGCAGATAAAAAGGCTGAGCTCAAGGGACTTCCTCAAGACAAACTCAGGACACACTGGGAATATAGCCCTAAAATCCTTCCCTCTGGTCCAACTCTAAACTGTCAGAGAATATCACTATCAAAGTGCAGAAAAACATACTCAAAAGTTCAAAACAAAATATGAGAAATAAGCATAAGAGTTGTGCTATGGGCACTTGAAAGCAGTGCTTTAAACAACAGATCTGTGCAAAAGCAGCTTATATATTGATTTTTTTTTTCCCAAAAGGGTACAATTGCTTATATCTGACAGCTAAAAGCAGATGCAAAAACAAAGGGAAGGGTTTAGACTGGCTTTACCCAGCAGTGCAGTCTGGTCCATGAGCATCTTGCCTTTGTCTGCATATTCCTCACGGTAGAAGTCACCCATGAGCAACAACTCGATGGCTTCCTGCTTTACTGTATCAAAGAAATTTGACTGGATGGTACGAGACACAGAGCGGGCACCATCCTTGAGCTTCCCAACCTACAGCAGACAGGAATTACGAATGCAAGTGACACTGAAGCATAAAGAGGACATCTTTCTTTACTTGTAAATAAAGAGTTTTGCCATTTTCCTTTACCTTGTTCTTCCCCTCAAGGGCACGATTGCCACTAAATACTCTGCTCAGATTTTGACCATTGAGAGTCCACATCTCCTTGTAGGATTCCACAAAGCGCTCAATTATAGGTTTAGAGTTCAAATCAAGGCTCTCTAATTGAGCAAACAGTATCTGGATTAGGTGCAGAAGGAGAAAAAAAAACACAAAAAAGAAACCAACATTGTTTTCAAGTGTGTTTTTGCTTTTTATCCTCAGTATTCCAGCAGCACCACTCTGCATCACAGAGCGGCAGACCTGTGTAACTGAGACTTACAGTCTCTTTCCTGTCTTTCCCATGGAACAGCCAATGTATGTACTACAGGTATCCCATAGAAGGTCCTCTGACAAACTCACCTCCTGTGCAACGAAGGACTGGACACTATTAGAACGATCCAGGCAGTCCAAGCAATTCATTCGAAAAGTACCTGTCTGCAGACTTTGGTAACCAAACACAAGAGGAGGGAGGAGAAAATGGTATATTTTAAAATAACATCTAATCATGAGTTGATTGAACAAGATCATCAAATGTTCAGCCTGAATACACCCACCCACGTATTGACAGTGCAAGCACACTGTGCACAATATATTCCATTAACACATCTAATTACTTGATTACATCTGCAACACTATATTAGCAAATCCACGCACTAGTAAATTTGCAGATTTGAAACCATGGAGACGCAATTAAGCCAAATCATTGATTCAGCACCAAGACTACACTTTGTCTCAAAATTTTATTTCAAGATGGTCAATTTATGGTCATGGTTCAAACACAGCAAGAAACCTGGGAATGCCAGGACAAGCAGTGTCCAGCTACACTGGGACAGAGGGGCAGAGTAGACTTACCGTGGACTTACATGCTCGCCCTTTGTGAAGATTCCAAAGTCTTCCCAGTGCAACTTCAGCTGAGGCCTCAGCAAATTTTCCAGTTTCTCAGTTTTCCCACCTTTTGCAAATTGGTGGTAGTCAAAGTTTATCATGGGACTGTCTTCCGCATGGGAAGAGGCCCATAGCAGTTTCTGTTTAGGTAAGAGAATGAAGGAAAACAAATCCTGCTCAAGTCACGTGTAAGGACTGGTACTTTGGTACCTAGCATGCTTTTATCATTAATAAGCCTTGACTGTTAATCACACAGTTCTCGTAGGGAATTTTGAAAGGCCAGACATGAAAAAAGCAACTGAAGTTCCCTGTTTGTTTTCTTCACAGAAGTAAACCTGACTGTTAGAACCCGTTTTCCTGCAGGGGAACTCAAACTGTAACTGCAAAGTATACATCAGAATTGTGCCTTGGCTGGTGGTAGCCCTGCAGCAATGGTCTGCTGCTACCGCTGTGCATGAGGTGAGGACAGCACTAGCAATGCTCTAGCCAGGCTCAGGGGGAGGAAGTTAAGTAAGCAATTCACCCCAGGAAACTAACTATAAAGTGCTTGTGGTAAACTGCAGAAGTGAAAGAAGAGGAACAAATAACCTCAGTACTTCATCTCCAATTTCAATGACCTCACATGCATTTCTGTAATCACCACAAATTTCATTAAGGTATCTGCAACAAGATAGGCAGAGAGAACCATTGCATTAACTCAAACTATGCAAGCCTTTGTCTATTCTCTTCCCTCCTGCACATTCTCACCCCAAGAGATGGATGCTTTTGCCCACTTACATTGTGACACACACTGGACAAAACAAATCTGGTATTACATTAAAAATGTACATGTAGCAGTTACACCAGCATAACTGTATTGAGTAAGACATTAAGCCTTTCCTGCAGAAAGAAATTTAAAGGCAATGCTTGGAAAGAGACCTGTAAAATGTATTTCATTAGACTTACTGTTGACACCCCAATCTGCCCTGACAGATGCTGGCACTAGTAATGCACTTGAGGATGGCATTTACCCACTGCTGCAGTGTAAATTATTGTCAGAGTATTTGCAACTCTACACTACAGTCCTGCTTTTAGTGTAAACATAATTACATCTGTTATAGGGAATGCTTGTGGGAGGAACAGCATTTCCTGGGAACAGTATTGATTTTTGGTCTGGTCTGATTCAGGTAATGCATAATGAATGGTAAATGAATGGTAACTGTGGCATTCTGATCAAGAGAGCCCAGCAGCAGTAATTACAGGAATAATTTGAACCAACACTGATAAGAATTACTAAGGTTGAAGCAAGAGTGAAGAGAAAGAAATAAAAGCAAAAAAAAGATGGAGAAACTAATGACAGGAGACAAGCTTGCAACCCTAATCGCACTCCTATGAATTATTTTATTTTTAATGCAAGACCTTTAAAATCATCCAAGTCAAATTAACTCTATATTCTTTCCTAACATCCATTTCTTAAAACACAAAGGTAAAGAAATGACCAAGGAATCATTCTGAATGAATACAAAACTTCAGTTTTCAGTGATGTCAGTCTAAATTCTTTGAGTTCACAGGGTATTTTCAGAGTTTATTTATTTTTAAAATAGGCAAAAAAGTAACAACTTAGACAAAACAATTTAAATTTTATTTAAATTAAATTAACAAATGCAAGGTCTTTATTCTAGAGATGCCCAGTTTCTGACTTAATGTCTGGTTGCATGACATTGGCTAGAACATGATCTTCAAGAATGTGAGAGTTTGAGAAAATATCAGTATCAAATTATCAACAAATGTCATGTTTTTATCCATGTAAGTTATTTCAACATTTCAGAATTTCTTATCTTTTACCTTTAAATTTCAGTGGGGTTTGCAAAACAAACTGTAAAAACTATTTTAAAGAGAGTGGAACCAAAATATTACAGAGGCTTAGTCATGTCATGCAGAAATTCCGTAAGAAGCTGAAAAAGAAATAGACTCCACTCCTGTGCTTCCTCACTGCCTTGCAAGTTTAAGTCATTAATTACTTTCTTTGGCCACATTCCGTACAAGGGGAGACCTTCACTTCATCATTTTCTGCTGGGGAAGTAGATAGTCCTTCCCAGCTCTTTTGCAGAAGGAGGAAATGGTCACACAGAAAAAACTGACAACAAATTTGACCCTCCCTCAAAATTCACTATTGCAAGAAAGAGGGAAAGAAATCAGGCACTATTATTTAACCACAATTTTTATTTTGCTCAGTTTCACATTATAAATGTTTCAGCTCAGAACTGCTGGTATCATCCATTACCAATGATATATACATGGCACTACATTCTTTACCAATGATATATACACACATACTAGAGGTGTGTACTTAAATCATCCTATCATTAGTTTTAGGAACATAACCTCTGAAGTATCTACAGTTTGCTGAAACAACAGGCACTTAAGGAGGAAGACTTCCATCAACCCCCAGCCAGATTCAGGCAGCTATTGCACTGCTGCAAATCCCACTCAGTGCCAAACTGTGGCTTTAAATTCACACTAGTTTTAAAAAGAAAACCACACTAGAAAGAAGCACAGCTTTAGTTCGACAGTGCCTGATATCCTTGCTTTCAGGCATTAGTTGTGCCTGGGGACACTTAGGGGCCAGGAAAATCTCTCTCCAAACTGTCCAAACTGTCATATGGTGCACAGGCATCCAATTCCCAACAAAATCAGTGCTAGATAGCTATTTCCCATTACAATCAGAGCAAGAGAGCTCAGTGATGCTAAATCACCGTGCTCAGTGACCGAGGCTCACCCAGCCCCCAGGCAGCTCCGGCAATCCCAGGGCAATGCATAGGTGGCTACATACAATGTCAAAGCTGGCTATGACTCACTTTTGCAAATGTGAACTATCCTTAGGAGTATTCAGGCAATTTCTTTTTAACTTTGGTTAAAGTGAATGTACGCAAATGGATGAAGAAGTAAGCAGAAAGGTAGCGCTGGAAACTAAGCCATGAAACCAAGAAGCACTATTCTCAGTAAGTAACATGTGGTAAAGAATTAACATATTTTCTTTAGAAATACTATTCATCACCTCCTGGGCTAGAAGGAAACAGAAGAACATGGAGGCTCAAGGGAAATCAGTAGTTAAAATGAAAATCATTGCTTTTACCTTAAAAGCTCTGTTGAGCACCTCCTCTCCTCCTCTGCTTCCCAAAAGGTTAACGATCACTTGTTTTCCATACTGCTCTTTCAGAAGCATCATATGCCTACAGCAAAAGCAACCATAATAGGTACTAAACAAAACTAAGTTATGTTGCCTACTGCCATTTTCAAAATACAAAGTAGAGATCACTGGTTGTTTCATCCAGCAGAAGTTTTAGCCATACCATCTACAGACTTCTCAGTTTCCTTGCAATGAATTATTAAAGTAAAAATGGTGAAAGTACACAACTAATAGATACAGTATTCTGTACTGAAATTAAAGAAAGAATTCTTAGAAAATAGGCCCCAAATCTGTTATGTCACTTTGACATTGCCCTTCATGCTCCTACCTCTTGGCTATTAGCTTGGGAACTACACAGGAAAGACAAGAAGAGAGGAAAATGTACTACACTTCAACAGGAATTGTCTGGCATCTTGCAGAGCTGAGACTACTAAGAGTCAGCAGCAGCAATGGGGCCTACGACTCCAGTGCCAAGGGCAGAAAGGTCCAAACACACATCACAGGTGACAGGGTTCAAACATCTCTGAGCTACTGCAATATGGAGACATTCACTCTGAACTCAAATCAAGCAGGAAGATGACTAATCATAAGAACTGCTGCACTGGATCAGAACAAAGGTCCTTTTAGCCAAGTTGTCTGGCTCAGATTCTGCAGGAAAAGATCAAAATAGGACAAGTATAAAGTGGGCTGGATTTTTTGGTCTATGTCACTAAAATCTCAAAACCTGACATTTAAGGTGTCTCAAGTTAAGAGCTTTTAGCAATGCTGAAACACCCATTGTCCCCTCAAAATATCTTTTTCAAGTTGGAATGCATGGTCTGCAGAAGCTGTGCTGGCTGATCAAGAAATAATTAGATCCTAAAGCTGATTTCCAGCATGTATAGACAACACTATAGTAGTACTTAAGAGGAAGCTGGATAGAAATAGACAAGAAAAAACAGACTCACAAAAATGAGAAGTTATTACATGCTGCAAAATAGCGTGTAATGGCAAAGTGTGCAAAAACCAGCAAGCATACATCTTCTGGCATTACTCTTTAAATTCTTTAACCAGAAACACACAGAAAACCATGGGGAAAAAAGAAAGAAGTCATCAGCATTGCCTTCAGGAAACACAGCTAAATATATTTTCTGGTGCATTCTTGATTGTGCAACCAGTTCTCTGTGTGCCAACTCATCCCATATCCCAGAAGTTGCACCCTTCTGACACCAGAATCAAGATCCTACCTCTCTGCCAGTGTTGCTTCCTTACAACAAAACTACTGAAGCTCAAGTCACCTCTTTGAATACTATAAGCGAAGCTCCCTGTGGATTTCTCAGGGAGAGACAGAGGATAAAAAAATGTCTAACAAAATTACCATCCATTTCTCACATGGTTAAACGTAACAGGCCAAATTAACATCTTGGAAAAGCTGTAGCAGGTTGTTAAATTCCAGTGTACTTTTCCATATAAGCAGTCACTTATTCCTTGCCCATTTTCAAAGGACTGTTAGAGAGAGATGCCTAAATTCATCTAACTTACTGGCACAAGGAAAAGAAGGAATAGTGCAAGTTTATCCTAAAATTCACCTTTCTTAGGAGAAAGCTATTCACCAGTTTTATTAGGGTGAGGACTAAAAGGTTGTTCCTTCCTGAGGTACTCTCAATTCCATGGGCAGTACATGAGGATGCTGAATAAGCTATTGTTTTATTCTTACATTAAATATCTCTGTTATGAAATGCAAACCTCTACGGATGGAGTTTCAGGGACACTGGCAGGGCAAGTTATCACAGCACCAGATGGCCACGAGACCAAGAGTCTCGAAGGCCATTGAATTCAGTAGGATTTAAGAGCCTTAAAAGCTTGGAGAATGTAGACCAAGAACGTCCGGAGCAGAAACTGTTATGGTGCATAGTCCCTTTAGATTCTAATCCTTGTTTGGGGTCTTCAGTATTGCAAAACTATTAACTGTCCTGTGTGCTAACAGTTGTGGTAATAGAGGCCTTACACAAAATCAACATACAACCTGATCTGCCAAAACCAAACCAAAACAGAAATTAATCACTTGACCTGCACTTACAAGGTGAAAATTTCCCACAGACCAAATTCTTCATGCACTTTTCAGGCACTGTTCCCATGGATATCATAGAAATACACCCTTAGAGGATAGCATTTCCTAGTCAGACATTCAAAGGAATCAAGCTAATGCATGTCTTTTTCTACAGTTTCCAGCTGACAAGCAGAGTCTTAATGGTTTAAAAATGCTTACAAGCCAGTCTTTGCATAAAATAGAAAATATCAGTATAATAGCATCATACAACACTGGTCACAGAATAAGGCATTGCTATTTCTGTGTAGGAGGAAAACAATGAAGAGAAGACCAAATCCAGAATGGAGTGAAAGCAGTGTTTACTCTTTAGCTACTTCTGTTAGAGTGGTAAAGCACACATATTCTGTGCACCGTAAGTGTAAACTCACATCTGTTGCCTCACCAAGGTTTGCATAAACACTTCTTCTACTTATCACTCAGTATTTCTAAACTTTGACAGAAATGACCCAGAAAACCAAATTAATTCAATTACCACTGAAAACAAGAAGGAAAAAAGCACCAAAAAAGTGACTAAATTAAGTAAACCAATTTAATAATCTGCCACACCTCGGGGATTTGCCACATCATCTGAGAGATGTTCCACATCTCAAGATTTCCTAGGAAGACAAAGTTGTGAAACCTTGGACACATGCCAGGCTGCTGTGTTGATACCAAAGTGGAATGAAGCTTACCTGTCAAAGGCAGGTGCATTGGCTTCCAGACCTCTGTTAAGCCTTAAATGGCGGGAACCAACCTAAAATAAAATATTAGAAGACCAAGAAATAGAAAAAACTTCTTAAAACTGCTAGAGTCCTAAGTCACTAGATGTCTCCCTTTTTCCTTCAGAGAAAAAACATTTTTTTAACAGCACCAGACATTTCTAACAGACTCCAACCACCCCCACACATAATATCCTTAACACAAAAGCCCCAGCTTTTATTAGACAACATTTACAATTACAAGTGAAAACACAATTACCATTAAGCAAAGGGATACCTACACATCTTTTTATGGCCAAACAAATCACATCTCTTTGCCAGCTTCCTCTTGCAAATAGCACACACTGCCTCACATGAGTATTCTGGGAGCCTAGCATTCTTAATGCCCTTGCCTTGGTAGAGAGGGATGCATTTCTGCCAGTTCCATGGGTTGTGTATTCCGACTTCTTTCAAAAGTATAAGAACAGTGATTCAAAAATATGAAAGATGAAATTCTGTACCATCAAACTAACACGTCTTTTGATATGTATGTCAACAACAGTAGCCTCAAGATCCTTTTAAATGGTAGCTACTGTTCCAAAATTATTACAGAGGGCTTCTTTCCTCTCCAAAAACTACACTCGTAAGTATGTACAGAATCATGCATTGTTTCCTATACTTCATCATCTTTATTTATTTTTCATGAGGTTGGTTTCCGCAATTCCTTCTAACATCAGTGCCAATATATATTCACACCCAAGGAGTAAGAGTACATCATCTAATCCAGATTAGGCAAAAAAACCAGGCCTACTAAAAAATAAAAAATTCTGTTTAACTAGAGATATTACCCACTAGCCAAAATTACTTGAGGGAATGCTCGATAGCTCTGTAACATAAAGAACAGTGCTGGATACAGCTACACCATGGGTGGGACATGCACAATCATATGGACAAACTTGCTTTATAAAAAGAAGCAAGTATTCCACTGGACGGTGTTAAAAGACAACAGGGATTATTTAGTAATTTCCTTTTATGCTAAGTCCAGTGCCTCTGAATAGCACATAGGTTCTAGTTTAATGATCAAAAAAAGTATCATGGAACCTTTAAAGTATCTTAAAAAACCAGTTATGCAATGAGCTTTCTCTACTAACACACACAAATATATGTGAAGACTCATTTCAGTTGCTTATCCCTCTGTTAAAAGAATGCAGTGTGCTAGGAAGATTTTTATTTGGCCTTACAACTGTTATAAACTGCAAGTCACAGACCATATATTTGATGTAATAATCTTGTGACAAAATCCTACGTCTTTGCCTCACAAAAGATCAGATTAGATCATTATCACCCTTTTGACTGAAATCCTAAAAACATGCCATCCCAACATTTTACTTTGTTTCAAGGTAGCACGCTCCTATGGAGCACTGGTATCCCTACATATTCCTGTTGCATTGTGGAGGTCAGTATCATCAAGCCAACCAGGCATTTCAAAGGAATAAAACTGAAAATGTTATAAAGATATAGATTCAGTTTATAACATTAGGACACAGTTCCTCACAAACAGTTCCCTGTAGAGGCATTCAAACATACAAAAACATTAGACTTCAGTCACCTATAGCCATTTGTCTGGTATAGTTCTGTTTATCTAAAGACACAAAATTTCCTACAAGGTAAAAATGAAAGATCTCAGCACTTTCACAAAATGAACTTTGAAGATCATATTAAAAAATATATTGTATGTTAATTCTAAATGATAAGTAGTAAGAGAGAGAAGCAAGGTAGGCTGATTATTTGTTTACCTGAAGCCCCGTTTGCTGCTCCCAAAACAGTGGAACAGAACCTCTGATCTGCACAAAGGAAGAGACATCATCATCCAAGTAAATTGTCTGCAAAAACAAAATAAAGGAAAGTAGTTCTGCAGTTAGATCTATCAGCCTGTGGCCCCTTCATCAGGTGACAGTTAAAGACACTGAACTCCAAGGGTAAAAAAAGTAAACCATGTACTCCCTGTATCCACTTACCGCTCAGCCTCTTTTCCATAGTCTCACAGGCAGTGGAACAAAGCACAACGTATTTGCTTTCATGTCATCACAGCAAATTCAACTCACTTCTCGCCAGAAACAAGAGAAAACTTAAACCACCACCACATCTTTCACCCACAATCAAGATGGATTTGATCTACTGGTGGAGACACTCGGAAAGACCAGGCATATACTCTCCTGCTGTCCCTCTCACAAAACTCAACTGTGCAAAATGTCATTGCTCCTTGTGACTGATGATGGGTAACGTCAGGTGGGGGATAAGCTTATCTCCTGCTGTATTTACCATTTCTTATTTCACTGCATGCTGTGCCTTGTCAGAGAATCCAAATAAAACTCGATGAAACCAGCAGCTTTGCCACTCCCATCCTGAGGTACAGTGAGCAGAAATGTGACCTACTTCTTTTCCAGGGGGCTTAGAGCAAGAGGTTCCAAATTCTCCACTTCCTTTCCCAGCCAGATCTCAAACTCTCCCTTTATGTCTTAGGATCACTCTTAAGAAGCTGATTTTGGGTCAAATCCATATGAAGAACAAAGACTGCTCTCTCCTTTCACCTTCCCCCATCCACAGCCCCCAGTCAAAGTGTTACATTATGTTAACATAGCATAAAAGGTACTATCTTCAGATTGAATATGACCACAGAGCAACTGTGCAAAGCCCAGCTCACTCCTCTGGCCTATACTTAGCAGTGGAATCCTGGCTGCTCTCCACGGAGGATATGTGATACACATGATACACATCTCCGTTATCTCATGCATGACAATGACTGCTCTGCAGCCCTGGGGAGGAATGGTATCCAGGTTATCCAGGTAGCTGCACTCACCACATCATATCATTTGGCACAGCTGCTGCCAGCTGGCTAGGAGCTCTGAAAATAGAATATGAAAATGGATTTCTCTACAGCGTTAAAGTGTTTTGTCTTTTTGGATTTTCCACTAGATGTGGCCAATGGCTGGCTCAGGGAAAATGCCTGACCTTGACCTCTCATCTTCATAAGCATTATCAATGTATAGTTTTTAGAGCTACATGTGCGAAAAAAAGAAGAGGTATTTAGATAAAATTGGTGACAAAACATTTATCTAATATCTGCCATATTTTTGCAGAGCACGTGAAACTGTCTCCATTTCACTAAGACGATTTAAGTGGTTTCATCATGGACAAAATATCAGTGCTAGAAGGATAGCCAGCCCAGACACAGTGCAAAACTATGTTTGGATCTTTTTAACCTCTTACCAAAGCATTAAGAACCCTCTTCTCTGAGGTGTTGCTCAGAGAAGCTTTCTTGCAAGGCC
The DNA here is from genome assembly GCF_036417665.1 of Passer domesticus. Lineage (NCBI taxonomy): Eukaryota > Metazoa > Chordata > Aves > Passeriformes > Passeridae > Passer > Passer domesticus. Next base: position 61,289,709 of record NC_087476.1, on the reverse strand, counting down.
TGTGTCACAGTTTGAGCAATGTGGCTCTAAAATATGCTCTCCCAGTAAAGTTTTCTGAACATTACTGGCACCTGAGTGCAGGAGCTAATTTCCATGGCAACACACTGGTGTGCCTTTTCTTTGAACATTTGTGCTCAGAAGAGATCATTCCTTCTGCAGCTGGACTATGAGAGGAATAAGCAGCCCCACCTTCTTCCTCTTTATCACATTCTCCCTGAGAGAGGTCGTGCCAAGATGAGTCAGAGACTTCTACACACTGAATCATCTTTTCAATCACAGCCATGGACCCAAAGAAGCTCACTCCAAGGTAAGGCAAATTAATAGCACTACTACAGTCCCAGCAATATCCTGACTAATACTAAATGAATATCAGAACCTGAATCTGTGAAAAAAAAAAAAAGATTCAGGACTGGCCTACTTAAAATTTTGACAACAATCATCATCTCAGCAATTACTGAGTAGAAATGAAACACCTAATGATGACAAATACAGAAAAAGCTTTACCTGAAGTACAAGATGGCCATTCAAACAGCTTGCTGATCAATTAATGGATAAATTTTCTTTAGTCTTCTGGGAAGTCCTTGTTTCTACATGTAAACTGCAAAACTGACAACTCAAGTATCTCTCTGACCAGCTCTTTTAGACATCCAGCTGCAAATCTCTAGACCCACTGATAAACAGATAGTAATTCTAATTCAGTACCTTCAGTTTAGTACCTTCAGTACCTTCTGAGTTACAGTTTAAATGGAAAGTATTTCCTCAGTTACACACCATGAATATATAACCTAACTTCTCCCTGCCAAATGCAGAAGAAAAATACTGACCAAACATTTATTTGTGCAGTAACAGATGCTCTATTTCCACTTATCAGTGAGTTAACAGATGTTTGTTACCAGTGCCACTCATATTTTCTGTTCACTGGTTTTGACCCATTACCTCTTCTGTTTTCTGCTCTATTAAGCTTTCCATTTAGAGAACTGAACAACAACCACAATATTCAAACTACTTGATCATTCCTGTAACCTAAACAGGAGGCCTAAACCTTGACATGATGGGCTGGGGGATCCTCTGTGAAGCTGAGGTCTAACACAGGATTATTTTATGATGGCAGAGCATTTGAAAGAAACTGACTTTTTTATGTATGTTGCCAAGTAGCTTTTAGAAATTAGATGAGGTTTTTGAACTGGGAGCACAGTCTCTCTAACAGTTATTCACAAGAAAGTACTTTTTTTTTTCCTGTTCGCTTACAGGGCTCATCATTCTCTTCTCTGGAGCAATTCTCTGGTCTTTCACAATCCTTTCACCTCATTCTCATGACCCAGATGAATCCAAAATTATTTTCTTCCAAGCTGCCAGCGAGTTGGAAAAAGACTTAATATTTTTTTAATGAGTGGGAGACTCATTAAAATGACTTTTCTGCCAGTCATTCCTTCCTAAACAGACTCTAATCATTTCATTAAGCATTATAACTGTGCAAATCTTCCCTCAATTTCAGTAATACCCACTATCCTTCATTCACCACTCCAAGGAACATGACCCTTAATCCTGACAATGCCTTTTAGTGCACACATCTCTTGATCTTACAATATTAGTGGCAACAGACTTCCTACCAGCAGACTTGTTAAGAAAAGCAGGTTTAAAGATTAAGACAACTTTCCAGATCAGGAATGGACATAATCTTAGCAGCCACATACACTGTAAGAAACCCCATTTACTAAATCTTAAATAAGCACTGATAATACATTTAGATTGAAATTACACTCATAAATAAACTATTCCAACTTCGTTGTTTATGCATGGACAAGTACAGTTTCTTTTCTCATATTCTTTACAGCCTTGATCAGTTTTTATGCACAACATCATGTTTTCTACAAGCACATTATCTGTCCCACTTTTTTGTTCTACTTTTGACTTTATTGCCCTGTCCTCTAACAGAGCCATTTCTCTTATTCTAAGGTACTAGACAAAAGATGAACAGTTCTTTAAGACAATAACTTAAAGAAAAGTTAAATGCGTGATGTCCAGATTTTTCCTGCCCTCTGTTTTCCTTTTCTCATGGATAAGAAGATCATACTGTTTTTTCTCTAGAAGTTCAACAACAAGCAGTTACTTTTTGGACAACACTTGGTCATTAGGATTCATACATCCTGCTAAATCTCTTGTCTTTGTGTAGTCTCATGTCTTGTCTTAGATCCAAAATGACAGCAAGTTGGTGCCTATGTACCCCAGGGAGAATATTCATTTCTATCAAATCCTCAAAACACTTGAGGATTACTTCATTAACCTCAAGGGTTCTGGCCCATACTACAGTCCAACCCAGTCAGCTGCATGAACGTTCAGACCAGGTTCCCATCAGACAGCACTGCAGCCACTGGATAGTTAACCCATGTGGAAGACCTATTTGCCTTAACATTAGATTACTTGGCCTCTGACCTCTGGTGTTAGAATTTGCAGTGTTTTTCTTTCAGCTTCTGTGGTCTTAGACTCTCTTTGTGGCCTCTTCCTCCAGCTCAGGATCAAGGGTGATAGTACTGACAGTTCAACAGGACATTTTTCAATCTTTCTCTTCTATTGCATAGGGCCAGACCTTGCCCCTATGATCCAAGGATTTTTCCTGGTAAACAAGTTTCATGCACATGTACTGCTAGAAAGATTCTGGGCAAGAAGCAAACACCTGTGTCAACCCACAGGTGTTCTAATCCCAGCATGCTGTGCCCATTTATTGCTTGGAATAATTTATTCACTAATCTCCATCACCCAGCTTCATTAGAAATAATAATCATCCAGTCACAAGTCCAAACAGCAAAATTCACGACAGACTCAAGGGGTGCACAAAGACACAGCCTGTGATGAAATGGATACTCAGATAGCTTATTGGGGGATGCCCAGATCTGCCACACAAAGAATGTGGACAGCAGATGGCCTAAACATACCTCTCTGTGAGTGCCTTTAGCTCAAACCATGGGACCCAAGGATATATTTGCCAAAATAATCCTTTTTGCCTTGCCTGGAGTCATACTAAAACTTGATCCAGAAAATAAATCAACCACATGATTGCATCCATTCCTCTCCTGGAGAGCTATCCAACACAGTCTAGAAGGTATTGTGAAATAGGGATAATTTTCCTTAATCCATGTCTGACATTTTTTTCTGAAATTGGAAGAAAGGGAAGGTTAATTCAAATTCATAGTATTTCCTTTTAATGCTTTCTAAAGGTTTCAATTTTCTTTACTGAACAATTCCACGAAGGGGAATAAACTGAAACAATGTATTTGTCTTTGGTTAATTAGAATTGTTCCTTGTAATCCACACACTAAGATTTTAGCATAACTCTTTGGGAGAAGAGCTGAACTGTAAACAGTAACAGGCACACAGACTAAATGAAGAAAGCATTTCTAGTTCCTCAAAGATATCAGAAGAAAAGAATTACAAAAATGCAACACAGTCTCAACTTCAAAGGATAACTTGGGGAGGAAAAAAAGGTGAAGGGAAACATTTAAGCTACAACTGAGAAACAGACTGATTTAGAAGCTGCTTGATAATTAACTGCAATACTGCAAGCGCTGAAAGTAGAAAGGGCTACCATCCCATCGCAAAATATTTGTCAGCAAATCTGAAAGTACACATTGAAGAAGGGATTGCCTTCTTTTCCTTTCATTTTCTTTTTCCTTAAGTGTTTCCTATAATATTTTCTTTCTTCATAAAGAAAAAAGCCAAATTATCAAAAAGCTTAAATATATAGTATAAGTTGTTCTTTTTTTTGAAGAAAAAGTGAAGATGTTTTACTTTTCCCCTCTTCTTCTCAAACACTGACTCACAGCAGTTAAGTGAGCCCACAAAAAAATGACTCATTGCAGAGCTGAAATGCCACAAGGCTAACTCAGTGGGAGACAAAAGCATACCATCTATGCATAAAAGAGCTGCCTGGAGATAAGATTAATTGTTTCTCCCTCTTCTAAAAATAGAAAAATGTTAGCAGCAATTCCTACAAAGAGGGGAAAAGTCCTGGGTTTTTAGAATCCTAGGGTGCTATTTATCCATTAAAGCACATAGCCAACATGGCATTATACTGTACAGGCTCCAGCAAATGGAAACAAAATGCTATTCAGCCAAGATATTACCTCACAGGAGATTAGTCAGTCATTTACTATGAAAGTAGGAGAGAGTTTATTCTTGGACTCTTCCTTCCTAATGGCAAGGGGATGCCAGATTGAACTGGATCTCAGGCATCCTAGTGGTCAGCCCAACTTTGCTTTCTTAGGACACGCAGCTTGGTAAAACTAGTGTTTAGCACCATTAGTAACAGCAACCTTTTTTTCCTTCTTTTCTTTGGTTTTTGAAACCAAACAAAAACACACAACCCTTTAAAACTGCAAACTCTTGTTATAATTTTGAACCTGCTCAAGCCTTTCACCCTAAAGCATTTCACTCTTGCACCTTTGTTTGTCCAGTTGAAAAAAAACACTCAAAAGCCTTCAATTTTCCCACTTCACCATATGGCTGAATGGGAACAAAGCACAGCAATTCCCATGAAGAGTCTGACCCAGACCCAGCTAAGGGAAGCATAAGCAATCAAGTACTGTTTTGCCACTCACCAGGAGCCAATCCTCAGGTTTTCTGCTGAAATGCAAAGGCCACCTCATTTTTCATGCTAATAATTTGTAACATGATGTACTCCAGAAATATAACAAAATAAAATAAGTTACTTCTGACCCACCTAGTGAGCAGGATAGCAGAAGTATTTCTCATAATAAGTCAACTGCTAAGTTTAGTGACACAAATGTGAGACTCACTAAAAAAAAGCTGAGAACCCTTTCTAACACTTTCTTTCCCCTGTATTTCAGTAAGAGAACATTCTTTAAATCCTGAGTAAAAAACCAGGATTAGTGCTTTGCACTAATATTTGTAAGAAGATACTCAACTAAAATAGCAGAATGTACCAGGTATCACTTAAAATGGCAGATCTCCCTTCTTCTGTCCCCAGGTTCCAGAGGAAAATTCCACTTTCCAGTAAGCAGACATAGCTGTATCTCCCAATGCACTGACAGACTTTCTAGAAAGGTGTAGATCTTCCAAGACTTCACTTGCAACTGGTTTGGAGCATTGGCACACAAGAGAATTATTAGCAGAGAATTTGGAGGCTGACATTAGAGACCCAAGCACTGCAGGGGAAGAGTTTCACATTCAACAAGCAGAATCTGTGGGAGCCTGAACACTACGTGGAAAGCTGTCAGCCTAACTGAAAATGCAGGAAAACCAGGAAAAGGAGGGACATGAGCAAAAAGTCATTCACATCCCCAGAGAGAACTCTGACCAATGGGCAGAAAGACACATGTGTAACATTGGCCATACTTTGAGCACCTCTTGGGAATCAAACCTCACCAGCAGACAGGGGAATACCAGTCTGCAACTCCTCCAGGCATCCTCCTGAGGATGAAAGCACTGTCAAATCTAAGCTAGCTCTACACATATCTTTAGGCAGAACCAGGTGTAAAGGTTAAAGCTGTATTATAAAGACAACATCTTAGAGGAAATGTGGAAAGTACCCAAATATGGCTGGATTTTGGACAAACATTTGCCTGAAGGTAGCCTGGCTCATGCAGTGGAATAACAGGAAGGAGCTCACTGGGTGAGAGTTGCTACATTCACACACTACTGTGAGAAAATACTAGTGCTGTCAGCCCACAAATTGTGGGCACCTTTGAGAGGGGGTGCCTTCCTCAGCCATCAGGCACAGGTTTTCAACAACACAGCTCAAGGATCTCCATGCTGCCCTCACTGTTTCATGCTCCCTTTATGAGCATCACATAAGCAATCTACTTTTGTTGTACATGCACCTACATATTTAGACACATACATACACAATATAAGCCACATATGCAGCTCTGTAGATATGCCCAGAAGATGCTGAAAACAACCAAATTCTAGGAGCAAATCCCTTTCTTTGTTGAAAACTACCAGCCATTTGTCTACTCTGTTTCTACAGTGATCCATTTCTGTATGATGGTTCTGACTGCTAGTAATTACTACTTCAGTTCAAAAAGGAAAAGGTGATTTTACTTGAGTAAGAAAGTACTCCAGCTGGCACAGAAGACTTCAGATTCTCCATGGTTCAGTGCTTTTTACCGACTTTTCAAGGCAGTAAGCTAAACCATGTGCAATAAAACCAAGTGATTCAGTTGTTTTGTTTGGCTGTGCCAATCAAGGGAGCCTGCTGAATGCATTTCACACACATAATTTGTCTCAGCATCAGCTGGAAATGAGGCTTTTACCACATATGTATAAAAACTGTCACACCACCTCACATTGGAGAGAATCCCCCACAAACCAACGGGGAATATAAAAGCAGTCTCCTCCAAAATTAGTTGAACTGGAATTTGGCTGACTCTGAGAAGATGTTATTTTTTCAAATTTTTTTTTACTAGAGAAAGATAATTTGATAGTGAACTTTACTAGTCAAAGATGAGGTCCCAGCACCTTTGCTAGACACCTTACTGAATGGTTTAAAAACCCTTGTGTACATTTCACCACAGTATCAAATGGCCAGACTTTCACACTCAGGAAAAAAATGAAAAGTAAAAACCGTGTGAATGGAAAAGCCAGAAACAAAGAGCAGATTGCAAAGAAATGCTTAATGGACAAGAACAAACAGATCTGCTATGCAATAACATTTCAAATATTCTTGAAAAAAATCTTGCTGAGTTCCTTTAATTCTTGTTGAAAATTCTGCCCCAATCAAAGACGAGTGGACTAAATGATGCAAAGCCATTGGATACCTGCACTTACCTGCTCTGTCTCAACAAAGTTAGACACATGTCCATCATCATTGACCCCCCGGACGTGGAAGCGGACGCCAGCTCGCTCGCAGCTGATGCGAGAGATGAGGCAGGCTTTTGCCTTCTTGTGGGAAGCATAAACAGTGCGAATGTCCACGACCCCACAGACCACTTTCAGCAGCCAGTCGGAGCAGTTCACCTGGTAGTGTTTGAAGGGCACATGCAATAGCTGGTTCCTGAAAGGTTCAACAACATACACACATTACTGAGCAAAACAAACAGACGGGCATGGGTGCCAGCTGACAACAAACACTAATTTAATCTATTAATGTTTTATGACCCCTTTTCTGCTATACCTTATCTCTACCCAAACCCAGGAAATATTCAGGAAGAAACCCTTGTGAACTACTACAGTGACTGAACATGGCAAATTTTAATCACACAGCTACCACCAAGGTGCTCTCTTTATATCTTGTATCTTGTCTTATAAATTCAGATGCAAATGTCACCTCTTTCAGCTCCAGAAATTTATATTTAGTAATCTTTTCATAAATTACAGTGATGTCAAGCTAATTACTTTTTTTGGAAGAGTACTGCCTGGACTTTAGCATTCACTACAGGATGAAGAACTGGTTCAAAATCCACCAGGATTTTCAGAAAAAAAAAAATCCAAGCAGAAACTGGATCTGTAAGTCACTGGAGATATTGCTAAAAGTACTACTAAAATGAAAAGGAACATCTGTTCTAACCTTCAAGATCAACAACTCAAGAAACCTATCACGTCTAGTTAACAATTATGCTAGTCTCCTCTATTATGATGTTTTTCTTTACTTCATGTTTCAAAATGTGCATTTAGTCACACAGGAGGGCCAGGAAAATATCTTTTATGACCATGCATTGCTCAATAGAGGATCTGTAAAAGAGAGTGAAACCCTTGGAGAATTGCTTTTTAGAGTACCACATTTATCAAAAAAGGTGCAAGGCATTGTTACTTTTTTAATCTAAATATGTAACGGGAAAAGCAACTCTTTTTTTAGCTCAATTAAGCTCTTTTTAAGCTCAATTTTTACTATCTGTTCCACACCTTTCTCCCAGTTCTACTCGCATAAGAAGTTCCTCACTCAGGCAAATGCCAGTAGAATTTTTTGTTGTTGTTGCAGTTCATTGAACAGGCAGTTTGTGTTGCTTATAACTAAGGTCATCTTACACTTTTCATTGTATAACTATTTATCTCATTGTTTACTTTCCTCAAGCATCTATTTTTTTGTCTAAAATTTCCCATATCACCTAAATACCTCAAGATAAATTTTTTGGAGCATCTTTTTGCCCTTAACGTGATGCTGTCACCACTTTTCCCTGTTCTGCAACATACTAGAGAACTTCAGAATTTACTTCTAGATTAGGCAGAAGCAGCAAATATACTTATCTTTCAAGAAGAAAAGTTTCAAAAGACAGTAGAGGGAAAAAGAGTTGTTTTAAATGTTCCTTATTATGGGATATTGACATCTTAGCAGTCTCATCATTGGAGTACAACTAATTTCTGCCATTTATCTGACTTGACAATGCTTGGTGAGCTTTTGGAGAGGGATGCATCATTAGCACAGTTGAAAGCAAGTATTTATTATGTATCTTTCTTCAGTTTTAATGTCAACCCACTAAATCTCATCAGTCAAAATCACATCATAGCTGGAAAGATTATTTAGTCTAACTGAACTGCTCTCACATGTTAATTTATCATCCATTATGAACATTTTTGCTTATTTAATATTCACCTACTTTGGGCCACAAGCCTCACTGCACATTCTAGCAGCACATTCACATTTAACCCTGCCAGTTATTTTCCACCTACATCAAAACCCTCAGCTATGCCTGCTGTGTGACTTTTTGTTTAAAAAGAAGGGGGGGGGGGTGGGGAAGGGTATAGAAATGCAAGTATTATGCCAAAACTTGCAAAGCAAACAAACTGAATTACATCTACCCAGCATTGTGTTTTCTCCTTTCCCCTCAACCAATACTTACCACAATACGAGATAATTTTTCTTTGCTTTATAAGCACAAGAAAGTAAAAAGCACAGAGCAGTGTATGGTGGGAATTTTCTTTTGTGCAAGTTATGTTTGCACTGAGCTGTAAACATATTAATATTGATGTTTTCAACATAAAAACTAGTGCACATTACTGAAACAATAAACTACAGACTTTAAACACATACTTTTAAAAAATAAAAGACACTTCAGTGCAAACAATGGGATTTAGGAACAGTTCAAGCACAGGTTTCCATTAGATAACTTTAAAGAAAATTATTAAAAAGGACTGCAGGGGAAACTATTAATGACATATACAGAGACGTTTCTGTAGTATGAGCAATATATATCTTGTATTTCCCCCTTTGAAGTATGAAATGTCATTTGATAATTGCACTTCACTATCAGATTAATTTTAATTAAACACAAGTTACCATGAATTCATTAAAGCCACCTGCACTGTGAAAGGACATGTCAATAAAACAAAATGAGATGGACTTGAGATGCACATGTTCATTTCCCTCTGAGAATGTCTGACCAATGAGACACAGGTGGGGACAACAGAAGACCTGGGTATAACATGCAGTACTAACCAGAAGAACGAGTTACCAGATTCATAGCTGTTATCACCCTGCTTCTGAGCCCGCACAGTCAGGTCAAAGTTTGAGCCTGCATTAGGCCAGGAGAAATAGAACATCCCAGAGTTCAGTATTTTCTTCAAGGCAGTAACGCGCTCGTCTTCCTTGGTTTCTTCCTGGAGAGGACAGAAATCTGTTGCAGTAATTTTGTAAACTTCAGCATCCAGGATTTTGCCCACCGACGTACAGCCTGTCACCAGGACCAGAAAGTGCAGCCGAGTGTTACCTAGAAAGTGACAGACAGTTACAAAAGGGTTATTTCCATCCAGGTGGACTCGGCTCATCATCTGTCCTGTCACATGCAATGCCGACAGGGCTCCAGCAGAGGCCAGCGTCTTTGCTTCACAAAAGAACAAACAGGAAAAACAGGCATGCAGGCCACGTTCTTCACATTTCTGAATTCCTCTTAACTGCAGATAAGTGGCTGCAATTGCACAATATTCCATAACACTTATCCATCGACATCCTTTGTTGCACTAGAGTGTGTTTTCCCCACTGACTTTATGAAGAGCAAAGTGCTTGCCACTGGAACAATACTCAAAAAATCAATTTCACCATCCTACAGAACATACAGGATTCAGATTCTTTACCGGCTTCAGCTGAAGCTGGGCATGTTCAGACATGTAAATTGTAAAATTTCAGTATTACCAATTCTTGAGATTTCCCTTTTTATATCACTAAAGCATGTAGATAATTCAATGACAACCTCAGTTACCACTAAAACTACTACAGCTGCCGTAACTGTGAAATCACAAAGCAGCTGAACTTCAGGGTCCCAAAACTAAAAGGAAAATTTGGAGCTTGAGAACATCACTGTAAACAGATCTCTCCTACACAGAACCATCTCAACCTTTGCTCATTCTCTCTGAAATGACAATTAAGAAACAGTAAAACAAATTTTTTTTAAATGCTGGTTTTGCTAAAAAGAAACTGCTTGATTCACTTAAACTGGCCTGTAATGGAGACAGTGTCATCCTAGTCACTCCTGTTTGTAAGAAAAGGTGGAAATGAGCCAGGATTTATTAATTTAGCACAGCAGAACCAACAGCTGACCTGCCAAGAGCAAGTTAATTAGTTAAGGGCACAGTGACAATCTGGGACAGTATAGCTTCAGATAGCAAAAGGGAATACTTAGGATCACTTTTCAACCCTCCAGGGTGACCCACTGTCTGAAAATGCACACCAGCTCTCACACAACAGCTATTATTTTTCTGGAACACCAGTAAAAGTCCTTGCCTTCAGATAACAGGCTGGCTACAGAAGCTAGAGTTAGGGGTGGTTTTCAGCAGGGCCAGAATATTTGTGTAGGCACGTGGGACTGGAATGGCAGGACAAGGTGGGAGATTAGATCTTATTCATTCTGTTCTGCTGACTCCAGTTTTGTATAAAGGCCAGTGTAGGTGGTATTTACTAAAAAGCTCTGTTCATCACATTTCTTTCTATAACAACACTGTGCCATGTTCTCCTTCTTGAGTGCTTTCAAGAAGTATGTTTTCTGTGCTTGTGATATTGCAGCAAAGGGCTAGAAATACTGACAGTTTATTCCTCCTTTGCACATGACTTTTTGTAATTATAAAGAGTAAAGAGGAGACACATCAGTTATCACCACGAGAATTCATAATGGACCAAATACTGCCTTGCAGCCTCCAGAAAGGGTTAGGAGGAGTTAGCTGCCTCTCAGGATAGCTCAAAGCTTCTGTGACTTAGCTGAAACCATGCAAAACTGATCAGCTCAAAGTAAACTTCACTCACGAGACTTTGGAAGCAATACATAGGAACGCTATTAGCATGCCTTAATATCAGTCAGCTTTGTTAGTCACAAAAAAACCAGCAGTGAAGGACTTGGAGAGCTGCCTGGGAGCGATGCTGAGACAAAGAGTACAAGTACTTTCATTGCCTTTGGTGACCTTAAGCTTTCCTAGATGGTTCAGAAGAGAGCAAATGAGAAAGTCAACATTAAATTAGCCAAAGAGAACAGAAACTTAATAATACAGGGCTTGTTACCTGTGGTTCTGTCCTTTGAGGAACTTGCAACCAGTGGAAAATCACTGGATCTAAACAGAATGATCCTCTAGTTCAAAAAGGAATTGAATAGGAATATTTGCCTTAACTAGAAACTTGCTTTTGCTTACCGGAGACTATAAACTCTTTTTACTACCTTCTCCACTCAACCACTCACCCCCAAATGGGATACTCATCTACACTCTCCAAGGTCCAGCATCTCTACTCCCTTAAATCACTAGCTAAAAAGCTCCAAAAAAGTAATCACACCTGACAAGGTATTGCATTGTCTCTGAAATATAAGGAGATTGGTTTTCTAAAGCTGTGATACTTTTCTGCCACTGGGCAGTAACTCCACAGGAAAGAGTCAGGGTTGTCCAGCCTGGACAAAAGAAGGCTCAGGGAAAACCTTATTCCAGCCTTTCAAAACTTGAAGGGGAGCCTATAAGAAAAGATGAAGAGGGCTTGTAGTGATAGGACAAGGAGCAACAGTTTTCCACTGAAAGAGGGAATATTTTGATTGAATATAAGCAAGATATCTTTTACAATGAGAGTAGTGGAACAGTGGAACAGATTTTCCAGGGAAGTTGTGGGTGCCTCACCCCTGGGAAGTGTTCCAGGCCAAGTTGGAAGGGGCTTCGAGCAACCTGGTCTAGAGGTAGGAGTCCCTGCCCATGACAGGGGCAGTGGAAGTAGATGGTCTATAAAGGTCTCCTCTGACTCAAGCCATTCTACAGTTTTATTCACACAGAATAATCTCTCTACAGTACTCCAAATTACACAGCAGCTACCACACACCTTTCTTAATACTTTTGAACAGAGACCGGCTGGCAAAGGAGCTCACACTTAGAGCCCAGAAACTGGAGAAAAAGGATGAAAAGAGAGATTTAAGGTACGTTAAAGCTAGCCTGCTTTGCTACTTGGTCCTCCCAGGCTGCTCTATGAGCTGAGGTGGTCTTCAGACCAGTTCTAACATCTCTTATTTGCTTAAATTACTCAGGATTTGTTGCAAAACAGACAATGCAAAAACCCTGTAACATCACAGCCCCGGCTTAACACAAATCTCTCTGACTCAGTACCTTGGAAAAAAAATCCCAAGCCCCATCCTCTGACAGCACTTTCATTCCAGATGGTATTTGGACAGTGTTCCTGGGAACAAGCTCTGGGCTATCACTGCACTGTCTGCAGGAGGAAGATCCCTGCTTGATGGGCATGCCTTCTCGGCACAGGGAAAAAGCCAATCACAGTATCCTATTGACAGTGCTCTGTGCCTGTGTCCTGCCCATTTTATTCACAGAACAGATGTAGCCATGGGGTTCTGAACAGAGGTAATGCTCCTATCAACCTTTCACCCTTTTAGAACCTTGCACAGCAGAATTAATGCTGCCAAAACACTGCTCTGCTATTCATCTTTTAGTCATGTTTCCATTAAGGTGTAAGAAATTACCCACCACTAAGCTATACAGCTACACACAGAGAAGGTTTTCCCCGTCTTCCCTTTTATTACCAGCAACATCTAGATGGGCCTACACTTTTAAATTATGACATGAAAATCCTTCAGATTGCAGTTGCATCATCAAGTCAATTTCACTTGGAACCAATCACCAACCACATCAGCTATAGACTATTTACCATACCCTACCTTGGAAAATAAGAATCTTTTTATTTCTCCTTTAACTTACACAAGTAGTTTAATGTACAATCCTGATTCATACTAGCTTTTCTAAACTGTACACATAGATGAAAGTGATTTAGGAATGTAAAAACTGCAATTGAAGGTCACAACTGTAGAAATGTCCTTCCCATCCTTGGGATGCAATCTGGAATGTTTTAAAGAAATCTCTGAAATAATTTTAGAGTAAGAAGTGAAGTGTTCCTTACTGGTCATGCTTTCTACAGCAACATATCTATGAAAAAGCAAGACCCTCATACAGTACTAAAAAAAAAAAAAATATTTCAAAGCTTATGGGCCAAACTTTGATCTCAGATAAATGGGTACAAATGTTCATGCATTGTGACCAAAATCATTATTTTGCTCCATTACAGCTATCAATCACTACAACAATCTGTAAAGAACACTTATGAAGAAATACAAGAAATGTTTTGCTCACAGTGATATGCGCTGAATGCTGTTTTATTAGCTTGCACAAGAGAGGCAGAGGATGAAGAATATTTAGCACAGAAGACAATAATAATTTCCATCCATTTTTTCAAATGCTCTTGTGAAACCAACTGCCTTTATCCAAGTTGAACAGGAAATGCAGTTCTGGTACGTCACACTGTACAATAATAAGCTGCAGTTTCTGTATTTAACCTGTCTACATGACTCAAGGCAATTGTTTCCCCTGCAGTTTAGGGGATGATTTCAATGTTCTCTATTTTGAGCTACAGCAAAAAGGAGTCAATATTCAATTCTTATTTTGTCCTTCTTAACTGTAACTATTTCACTTAAAACTGCCTTTTCTTTCCAAAATGGATTTTCTCAAATTTTTGCTCTTTCTCCATTCCATCACAGTCATGCCATTGCCTTAGGTTCCCTCAGACTTTTCCATCTCCACTCCACACATACTTCACTCCATTTTTTAGTCCACTTAAAACCAATTCTGCCTCTCATCTGTCTTCAAAAATAGCAACAGAACACAGCAGAGCAGTACATTCTAACCACCTAGCTGAAAATTCCTGAGTATATCTACAGCAGAATTATGAAAAGAGCCAAGACTTTCCAAACTACTATTGTAGTCTTAAAGGTACTCCTCTTTCTCTTTCTTCTAAACACAACTACATTTTTAGGATATGTGCAAAAAGAACAGAAGACAGGTACTTAGTTGTCCTTTTAGCCTTTGAAATGTCTTCCTTCCAACTATACACCATATATGCACAAGAGTGAGAGTATATACACACATGAATTCAGAATGCCTCTCCAAATACAGCAGCTCTATTAAACCAAACAACCTATGTGGTGATGGTGTTAAAATATCCCCTGATGTATGCATCTCTTCCTGACATCACAGTATCTGAAAAAAACACTGTAAAGCCAGCTCTTTTAACACTTTGCTTAAGAAGTATTTGTCACTGCTAGATCTTCTTTGGCAGCAAAATCTTGGCTGAGGTACAGCTCAGAGACACTGTACAATTCATTCTGCTGCCATCCATCTCACAAAAGAAAGCAGAAGAACTTAGTGAGTCATGTTAACAGACATAAGTACATACAAGTGAATGTTATTACTGGTGGGAAAGATTAACTTTGTGAGTCAGTTTCACATATTTCATCTAGTTTTTTGTGAAAAGCATGATCTACTTTGGCAGGCATACAATGTGATTTATTTGGATTTCTAAGTAGCGATATTTACAGATTAATTAAAATGTTCAGAGACATCTTTCATGTCTTGGCAAAAAGTTTCCCCTTCTGCTCTACAAATATACTCCTAATATCCCAGTGGAATGTATTTTCACAAATATTCTCAGTTAATTGAATACTTATGGTCTGCATGTTTCCAATAGTAACAAAAAATGCTGATACTTCTGAACAAAGTCTATGCGATCACTGAAGCTCAGTGAAGAGCTAGCCAATTATGCCTTTGTTAGTAGCTGCTAAAATACATTATACAAAAAAGGAAAAGGTTACATTGCATTCCTGTGGTCGTTTGACTCACCCTGGCTGGATGCCAGGTGCCCACCAAAGCTGTTCTGTCCCTCCCCTCCTCAGCTGGGCAGGCGGGAAAAATAAAATGAAAGGCTTACAGGTCAAGGTAAGGGCAGGGAGAGATCATTCAGCAGTTATGGGCAAAACAGACTTAACTTAGGGAAATTAATTTTATTTATCACTAATCAAAACAGAGTAGGAAAATGAGCACAAAACCTTTTTCCACATCTCCTTTTTTCCCAGGCTTAACTTTATTCCAAATTTTCTCTTCCCCCACTGGTACAGGGGAATGAGAAATAGGGGCTGTGGTCAGTTTATCACACATTATCTGTCCCACTCCTTTCTCCTCATGGAGAGTACTCCTCACTCTCTTCCCCTGCTCCAGCATGGAGATATGGAGGACAGTCCTCCTTGAACTTCTCCAGCACAACTCCATCCCATGGGCTGCAGTTCTTCACAAACTGCTCCAGTGTGGGTCCCTCACACAGGGTGCAGGCCTTCTGGAACCAACTGCTCCAGGGTGGATCCCCCACAGGGTCACAAATCTGGCCAGTAAACCTGCTCCAGCATGGGCTCCTCTCTCCATGGGACCACAGGTCTTCCCAGGAGCCTGCTCCACAGTGTGCCTCCCAAAGGATCACAGCCACCTTCAGGCATCCCTCTGCTCTGGCATGGGATCCTCCATGGGCTGTAGGTGGATCTCTGCTCCACCATGGACCTCCATGGGCTGCAGAGGCACAGCTGCTTCCCCATGGTCTGCAGCCTGTGCTGCAGGGGAATTTGTGTTCAGGCACCTGGAGCACCTCCTGCCCCTCCTTCCTCACTGGCCTTGGTGTCTGCAGAGCTGATTCTCTCACGTATTCTACCTCTGCCCTTCTCCAGCTTCAGCTGGACAGTGTTTTTCCCCTTTCTTAAATATGTTATCCTAGAGGCAGTACCACTGTTCTGATGGGTTCAGCCTTGTCCAGCAGCACTCTGTCTTGGAGCCCACTGGCATTGGCTTCACTGGACACAGGGGAAGCTTCCAGCAACTTTTCAGAGAAGCCATACCCGTAGTCCCTCCTGCTACCAAAATCTTGCTACACAAACCCAGTACAACTTCTTTGTAGTGTTAAAATTTTACATAAGCAACAGCTAAAGGGATGGAACTCACATGTAATATGGAAAGTCTAAATCAGACTGTGACAAAAACAGGCTACGTCTTGATAGTGAGATAGCAGACATGTATCTTTGCTTTTTTAAACATGTTTAGAAGCAGAAAATGTTTGCTTACCTTCACTTACCATTACAGCATGACCCTCTGACTTTTCACTGAATTTTAACAATCCCTTCCAAAGCAAGTCCTGTACCAGAACTTGTAATCTAATGCTAGAACAAGGCAGAGGTACAGTGACAAAGCTCAGAAAGGAAAAACCCTTACACTTTCAGAGCACTGAAGTTAAGCATATGTTGTTTGAGAAGAAATAAGGGCATGAGAAAAAGTAAGGCTGAGAATATTTCACACCCCATTTGAAATCATTCACCTTTTAACATGAAGACAAAAATTGGATATATTTGATTCCCACCACATACAAAAACTACCTTTATCTGTAGCTTGAAGAGATTGAATTAAATAGCTACATTCCTTTATTACTACAACAGGATTCATTAGACTTCTATGAAGAAAAACAGACCCAAGTGCCAGAAAAACTAATCACAATTCCTCCGCTTTAAATTACATTAGTAAATTGATATAAATCTCCAGAGAAATGTCTAATTAACTCCACAAGAAACAAAACAAACAAAAAGTCTACACTCATTAAAAAGGACTAGATGGACCAACAGTTTTAAATTATGACACAAAAAATCCTTCAGATTGCAGTTGCCTCTTCAGGTCAATTTCAAGTCATATTTCTCAGGCTGCAAAATGTAAGCAGGGTATAAAATGACACAGTTTTATCTACTGGCCTAAATACACCAGTGCTCACACCACCACTGCCTTTGGTAGAGTCCTTGACCAAGCATCAAGTTATATGGAAAAGTCTTGTCATTTCTCCAAGTGACAATGAGGGCTCATTGTACCAACCCGGGAACAACGCGTACAGTGCTTTTTTATGCATCTAAATCATCTGTGATTTTTAAGCACTGTGTAAGGCCCTATTATCTTCAAATCAATCACTGCAGTTCTCTTCTTAAAACATGTTATTTCCATTAACATTCCTGCAGGCAGTGTAATAACAAGTCCTTTGCTAAATCAAGATTCCCAAACTGCACCAAAATTTACAGCAATGACAATAAACATTCCTTACTATACTAATTGAAGCCAGAGGCCTTCTTCTGCAAATCCTTATCCATATGAATGATTAAAGGCAATTAAGCATTATAGCAAGAACTGGCAATCTGCAGTACTGTACTCTCAGATGACCATGATAATCAGTGTCTAAACATGATTCTTAAAGAAGAGAAGAATTAAGCAATCATAGCTTGCCTTGGACAAATGTGGTAGGGAAAGAAGAATGGCAATTATCTTCAGGCAGCTAAGAATGTCAGACAAAACAAACTAAGAAAAAATCCATCCATCGTTCAGTGATATGGTTTTGGCCCAAAACAGAAAAAGAAACAGATATTTTCCAGACTGTACATGATGAAGTGCAACCAGCTTTCAAAATTTAAGGAATTCGACCACTTATTGTCATTTAGCATTGTCTGGGCATTTTATAATCTCAGTCATACAGATGGTGACTTACCACATTTAAGCT
This sequence comes from Passer domesticus, assembly GCF_036417665.1. NCBI lineage: Eukaryota > Metazoa > Chordata > Aves > Passeriformes > Passeridae > Passer > Passer domesticus. The sequence goes on along the minus strand of NC_087476.1, from coordinate 61,271,891 downwards.
GAAGCTCTCCTAAGCAGCCATAAGCATCCATGAGCTTTTCATACTGTCCTTTAATTGCATCCTTTTCTTCTGGAGCTAAGGAACAAAGAGAAAGGCAGGAAAATTAGTTACCCAGTCTTCATTAAATTTTCAGATTGCTATTATTCCTATTGCATAGGAACCAATGCTACCTAGGCTGATTTTTTTCAGTCAACAACACTACAGTGAAAAGGTACGGTTAAAATCCTGTAAAACCATAGAGATTAAAATATGATGGGACAGAAATGCACATCTCCACACACCACCCTAGAAGAAAAAAGAGTACTCTATTTTCAAATCAACCTGATCGTTAGTAACAATTTTATTCTCTGGAACAGATGCCACATGAGTCAGATAAATAAAGAAATACATGAGCACATGTAAAATTTACACTGCAAGTCTTGCCATAAGCTAAAATATAATATCTTGATGACAATACATTGATATGGCTTGATGTACAAAAAGAGAGAGTTTATACTTCCAGACTCTCAGTCTAATTCCAGACAGAAATGGAATTTTTTATGCAAGATAACATGATTTGATGTAGACACAACACCAGATGTTGATTTCAAGAGGAATTACACATATTTTAGTGAAGTAAGAATTAGTTAATTAAATAAATAAAGGATCAGATGCTCGAGTTATATTTGTGCATTTCTGCAACAAGCAAATTCAATGGGCACATACTGAACATCTAGATATTAAGCCAGACCACACATCAAGCTTGTCACTGGCTACTTTAACATAAAATCAGCATACTTCCTGAATGAGTAAGTCTGCATTTTGTATATATTTCCCAATGAGGAGTAAGGTTAATCTCCCAAATGAGGAAAATAGACCCTCAAATGTCCTTTTACTTCTTGAACTACAGATAAACAGCAACATAGAACTTTCAGGGATTTGCTAATAATATGCAATCTTATGCTCCTAATTAACTTCAGCAGTTAAAACCTGAAACCTCCGGGTATAGAAAGGACAAACTGAACTGCTTCAATGGATGATAGAAGAGCAAAGACAGAGACTTCTCTTCATAAATCTCAAGAGGCAAACAGCTCAGTGAGAAACACGGAGAAAACAAATAACTATTCCATATATTGCTGACACTTTGAAGTGAAATGAAGGACAATTCCTCTTGCAAAATTCCTTCACAGAGGCAGCAACCCCCAAGAGTAATTAAAACATGTTTATCTCAATTTTTGCACTTGTGACAAATAAAGAAGACTTGTTTAATTCTTGGTTGATTGTGTTTTAGTACCATAGTTTCACAACTTACTCTACTTTCTTAGAACACTGAGTAAATCAGGAGAAACTAGCAAAATGTTGATAACCACACACACCAGTGAAGCAAAGCATAAGCAGCAGACAGAGGATAAAGTGATTTTATTGGGTAACATAAATCTCTGGACAATAACAATTTAAATACTCAGTAATGGCACATTTTAAGGGCTCAAACTCTGCAAGTTCAGTTCTCAGGCCCTTTAAAAAACCCAATTTCACAGTTTAGATAGACTTTAACAACAACAACTTTTCAAACATTTCCATCTTTGAAAAAACCTCCCTGTCAAGGCTTTCTTATGTATTTAAAAAAGCAGGTTAAAAAAGGTGATGTTTCACTTTCCATGGCATCTTTACTAAGTAGAAAAGAGCAGCAACAATATATTGACAATCTTTTCTTAAATCTGTTCCCTCCTTTAAAAGGTGCCTACATTAAAATAACTGGGCTACTTTAAAATAAAAAGGGAAAACCAAAACCAAAATTCTTGCTCCAAATATTTCAGCTTTAGGAAGAAATCTAAAACAAGGGAAACACCAAGAGATTCAGATCCGAGACAGATGCAGGAGCTCATAAAGCTGCAGGTCAGGTACAACCTGAAAGCATTTCAAAAGTCACTTTGAAAGCATGGCGATGCTCTTCAAAATAGAATTACAAGTTGGAAAGTTGGCTGTTAAAAGTGTCTGGTAAGAGCACAATCCAAAAGAATGGAATTTATTTCAGCATAGCATTAGGCAACACATAGCTCATTGCACTACTGGCAAGAAGTACCTGCCACCGGCATGTATGGAACCCACTGGAGTTTCCCAGGTCAGGCCAGTGGCATCACACACCCATCAGCTCCTGGCACAGCACTCCAAACTCGCAGCCAAACAGCTGCGATTCCGCAGTCCTGGTACAGAAACACCGCCGCTCTGGGCAGGCCACGTGTCAGAACCGCGCCTGCACAGCAGCATCAGCCGGGACAGCAGCACCAGCCTGGGAGCTAGGAGTGGGAAGGAGCAGGAAAGGAACATGCCAGACACAGCTGTGGGTCATGCAAAGAGAGAGGCCAGAACATTTTAATGTCTACGGACCAAATGTGGGTGTGTGTAAATTCCCTTTGTTAAAGATACCGATGGAATTTGAAGTCTCCTGTCCTGTTAAACTGTTTGGTGTTGCACAAAGGACACTATTGAGAGGGCTTGAGCCAGGTTCATATCCTGTTATTAAAAAGAAGTATTTATTAATCTCAAAATCTTATTGAAATCTCAAATAACTGTCATCAAAACCTAAAACCTAAAATCTCTTAGAACATTCAAGGAGTGCTAGGACACGAGTCAGAATCAGAAAGAGTGTGGCTACACAGAGGAAAAAAACTTATGTGCTACTTTGTTGGATGAAGAGAGTTAAAGGAAAATATTTCTATGAAACACTTGAACCCTTGTAAAACAAGAGGCATGCCATAATTCAATGAAACCAAGCTACAATAAAATCAATTAAAAGTGACCTTTTCCATGCATAAAATATTTCAGAGCCAAAAAACCCCACACCATGAAAAGACATACAACTACATTATACCATATGCCTAACCAACTGTGACTTCCTGCTTGTAAAAGCTGCAATTTCAATTTACCAGCTAGCAGGAACTGGCCAAACATATGCAGTTTCCTACATTCAACCCCTCCTTAGGGCTGAACCCCCAGACTTCAGCAAGAATCAGCACAACTCTCAAGCACAGGGACTCCAGAAAGGTCAGTGACTGGAGTAAGAGGGTAGAGAAAGGTACCAAAATTCCAAGTCCAACACAGTCTGTTCCAAGGACAGACACAGTAATACCTGCAACTTCAAGATAAAAATGAAGTAAAAGTTCTTGGAAAAAAAAATACTCTGAGACTGGGTTATGGATTCTATTTCTCCCTTCCGATTTTTCAGCCTGATTCTGGAAATAGTCACCTGCTTGGCTGTAGGTACTGCTATAAAAATGTAATTTGAAGCATATTTCCAAATACTTTAAGAAACATATCGTTGGTATCATGGGATGACTTTATTTGTGTCATTTAGCATTTGGGGGAAAGAGGTGTGAACTTGCCCCAGAAACAGGGAAAAACTACAATCAAACCAAAATTTCACACCAAAACTGCTATATATACATTACCATAAGCATCTTACCTAGAAATAAGTCCAAAGTCTGGTATTATACAGGTTTAGACAATTACCTCCAAATTGTGTTTTCAGTCATCTGCAGACACATTTAAAGTACTTTGCTGTATTTTCAATATCTTTCAGGTCTAAAATCTTCCTTTTCACATTCAATCCAAGCTAGACAGGCATTATGAAAGTCAGACTGTATTCAGAAACACCACATAGGCCAAGCAGTACAGAGTTGGGAAGAAGTCTGTGGTCAGAGCAACAGTTAAGAGACTCCAAACACTTAAAACATTAAGCAATGTATTTACCAATTTTCTAGTAAGATACGTTTCTGGTTGAAAACACAACAAACAAACCAGAAAATTGGCATTTTGGAAAGGTCAGTTCCCTGGTTTTCTATATTAGATTGTTCTCAATCTCCTTCTAGTGAGAGAGAATGTTTGCATACTTGCATGTGCATATATGAATATATCAATTCACAATCAAATAATAATGGATTAATGAAACCACCAGGTTTCTACTGGCCAGCTGCATGCTGCTGCAGGCAGTCAAGAAAATAAAAGGGTAGTCCCCAAGTGACTTCTTGGAAGCTTGGCCATTATCTTTATGTGGTTTCTGCCATAGCTGACTCGTATTTACATAGAAACTTGCAGCAGTCACTACAGACATAACCACTACAAAGAATTAATCCCTCACAACCACCATTTGTCTCCTAGCATAGAAAACAAGTCTTGTAATCAACACTCTACACTTACACAAACACATCTTCCCTCTTCTCTGTACCCAGTCAGCATTTTGACAGTAGTGAAAGAATTGCAATACACACTTTTTCCTATAATCTAAAGCAGTGATGTTCAGCCTCAGAAACCATAGCTTGCAGGTGCCCAGTGCCAGCAGAAGCAAGGAAGACAGGACTCCTGCTCCATAGACTGCTTCCACAAATGGAAAAGTCTGAACACCACTAAACTACAGAAAACCTCACAGAAGTTTGTGCTAGCTGTATGAATATTCTGGTGTAGGAGTAGAAATGAGCCATGGTGGAGGGCTCACTGTTTTGGATAGAGTGCTTAGAAATACATTCACAGTACTTACACAAGCACTGGTGCTTGATTTCCACACTCCACTCAGTTGTTCACATAAATACAAAACCAAAGCTAATTGTAAACAGTTAATGTACATACAGCACACAAACTGCCTTCTGCACAAAAGAAGGAAAACAAGCACAGGTAAATAACTGCTACTTCCTGGTTTTGCAAGACTTTACCCTGATTTCACTCTGCTGCATCAGAGAACCACACACACACCTGGAAGTGGCAGAGGAGGCACAGAGCTCCTCCACAGAGCATACACACACCTTAACTCTATATAAGTTTGTCTCTAGTAAAGGCTAACTTCCCAGATCTGTGGGTAAAAGTCAGGAAAAACCTCAGACATATTGGCAAAAATACACACTGTATCAGCTTTGAACTTCTGTACTTTCCAGACACCATGGTCATTTAGGATTTAACATAACAGGTGATGTAACATCCTTTATAAAACCAGCTGCAGAATCAAAGAGTTTGCAAAAAAAAAAAAAAAAAAAAAAAAACCACAAAAAGAACTCTGCAGCCTTTGGCTCTGCCCTTGAGAAAACATATTATTATGCTGAAATTCAACAGCAGAGCACTCCTGTTGACAGCTTTTCAGTGAAAGTACCTGCCATAATAAAGTTAAATCACCATATTTTCAGCACTATAGCCTTAGTTTAGTTTAGCAACTGCCGTGACAGCAGTCCAGAACTACCTTGTGCAGTTCACTTCATCTGTAAACCACTGAAACTGTAATGTGTTTTAACTAGGGAACAGCATCTCTATCTATACTCCCTGTTGTATTAAGCAAAAATTTCTAAATCAATGACAATTTTTCTTCATTCTTCATGACTCTAGGTTTCTTCCACAGAATATATTGATCTTCTAGTTCAGAGAATTCCTGGAAGAATTGTTTCAGGCTGTCACCCATCCTTCTGGAGATGACTGAAGCTTTAGGACTGCCAGTGGATAGGGAAAAAATAAAAAGCCTGAAGCAAAATGTGTCATTCAATTCAAAACAGTGAATTTTATCCTCCACCCTACAGTGACATCATGAGAGAAAGAAAACAAACTCCCATCCTCAAAAATACTATTGAAGTTACAGTAGAACAGAAAACTGCTCTGTTGATATCACATCACTATACAGATTAAGAGCTTTAGGGATATGCAACTAGGTTTTCTGCAGTGATTTTTGATTTCTTGATTTTTCCAGAAGTTTTTTAGTTTAGGTTTCCATTACAGGACAAGCATTCTCATTTTATAAATTGCTGGTATTCAGGCAATTAGAGATCTTTACAATACTTTTCCACTACTAGAAAGGATGCAAAGGATATCAAGGATGTAAATATTTTTCAGGTATTAAATCTCTGTATGTAGTAAGGAAATTATGAAACATAATCAATTTGTGACTAAAATTGTCATCATGATCTTTATAAGATATCAAGAGAGGAAAAAACATTAAGTCATCCATTCACAAGACAGGATCAAATTGTTAGCTTACACATCTGAAAGTGTTTATTTGAATGAGGAGTTTGCCAGAGGTTTACAGCCTTATTGATTCTGTACAAGTGTGTGATTTTTCAGATTTCTTTTTTTTTGTAACACCACTTCTAGGACAATTCTCACTCCCTTCTGCCACTTGAACTAGGTTAGATTCAACATTTAAATTTCTTCTAGTACAAAATTATTATAGAAGCAATTAAACTTTACACAAGTGCAGATGTCATGCCTGTTCAAGGGCAGAGGTACTTGCTAATTATGGAGAAAAAAGAACAATGACTAAAATTTCTTCTCAGGCCTTCACTGTCCATCTATGATTATTCCTCTCTGTTTACATGAGGGTGCAATTGCAAAACTACATAAACTGCTGTACAACTTAAGTGCTCCAGGTATATATCAATCTGCTTTTATTTAGTGTAGAGGTTTGCATAAGACACAGTTGCATAACTCCTTCTCGCCACAGGTATGTAATTTTTAAAGAACTTTATTTTAGAAAACTAGACAGAGAGGCCAAAACCAACACAATCCTAGGACTAGTATGTCTGAAACCACACATATACAAAGTTTATGTTAACCTCCCACTGGCATGTTCTATGGTTAGTAACAACCTAAAGGCAAGTCAAACAAAACAGAATTAATGTTGTTTTTGTTACCACCCTGCTGTGAAGCTTCCTCTTCACAATTCTTCTAAATTCACCAGCACAATACCTACTACTGGTTTTCCCTCCTTTTCTGGTCCTCTGCTGCATAAACAGAAGAAGTTATCTAAACAGGCTCCACTGGACAAACTAGCTTTTCCTACAATACAGGAACCAACCCAGGAAGAAATAGAGGAATCAAATTAAATAAAATGACAAAGTTATTACCATGGAGTGGGCTGAATGCCAACACAGACAAGACTGCAGTTATCTCAAGACATGACTTCCAAAAGACATGGCAAACAGGCTTTTTACCCTACCCAAATCAGTACTTCAGAATTCCTCTAACACATTTTAAGAGAGGCTGTATAAATTCTGTAATCATAGAATCACAGAATCATTAAGATTAGAAAAGATGTCTAAGATCATTGAGCCCAACCATTAAACTAGTACCACTGTGTTCATCATTTAAACCATGTTTCCCAGCTTCCACATCCACACAGTTTTGGATCACTTCCAGGCATAGTAGTTCCACCACTACTCTGGGCAGCCTGTTTCCATATACCTGACCATCCTTTCCATGAAGAAATTTCTCCTGCTATCTAATCCTAACCTCCCCTGGTGCAAGTTGAGACTATGTCCTCTTGTCCTGTCACTTGTTACCAGGGAGAAGAGGCCAACCCTCACCTGGCTACACCCTCCTTTCAGGCAGTTGTAAAGGGCGATAAGGTCTCCCCTGAACCTCCTTTTCTCCAGGCTGAACAACCCCAGCTGCCTCACCTGCTCCTCACAGGACTTGTGCTCCAGATCCTTCCGTTCTGGTTCCATTGTCCTTCTCTGGACATGCTCCTATTTTGAGCTAGACCAGGATGCCACTGGCCTCTTTGTTCACCTGGGCACACTGCTGGATCATGTTCAGATGGGTGCTGAGCAGCACCACCAGGTGCCCTTTTCAGCTGGGCAACTTTCCAGCCACTAAATCATTTCAGGCATAGCAATTCAGATGGGGGATGGAAACACTGGGGGAGAAAAAACTACTCTATGTTGATGATTCCTTTAATTAGCGAGATTTCAAGTCTTTCCAGCCACTGGTCATACAGGTGGCTCAGGGCTGGCTAGGTGAATATTGGACTCTCCATTTTATTCATGCACATTGGCTTTAGGAAGTGGAGCTGCTTTAGATTTTTATCAGAATAACAAAATACAGACCAAACCCCATTAATATTTAATATAGAGTTTTCATGTCAACAGGTTTTAGAGTTTCAGGGAAAGTTAGTAAAGTGCTGCTCAGTACTAACCGACTTTTCACTGCCAGTTCACTGAAAACTGACACAAAAATCCCTCTCTAGAAAAATGTAACACATTGATGTCTACTATTACCAAAGAATTTCGCAAGAAACGGAACCCCCAAAATATTGCACAATATGGAACTCTAATAAAATATAATAAAGAAAACAAACAAAAATCCCTACAGTGTGGCAATAACATCTTTTCCATGACTGGTCAAAATTTTCCCACTATCAGAACTATTCTTGAGAAAATCAGCTACCCTTTTCTGGCTTTCATCATTCCTAAAGTCCCCAAGACCTAAAAATCAAGCATTTTATTCTGCATGTCCTGCCAGGGTACATTGTAGAAGATTCAGCTCAGTGGACCCAGATCCTGAGGTGACATTGTGACTGACATTGTGCAAATCACAATGTACACACAGATCATACTACAACAGTTTGAGCTGCTTGAGCACGGACTCCTACAATGCTGTGAACAGCAGCATGACGCAGGCACAGGTATTATGCAGAAAACAATTTAAGAACACAGCACAAGCATGTGTTCTCCAACATTGCTTTTTGCCCCTTGCATCCTCAGTCACCTCATTTTTCTGTGTCTGCCTCAACATTAGCGACATCAGCATTGCCTTAATTCAGGTCTAACAAGCACCAAAAGTCCAAGGTGAGACAACCCTGAGAACATCTATGAGACTCCTCCAGTAAGAGCCAGACACTCAAGTAACCAAATACCGTTCAAACCACAGGGGCAGCACAGCGAGAAGCCAGGAGTTTAAATTTTATGGGAGACAAATCTCAAGCCAGTCATCCCAAAACATCTCTGTTGTGAGCTGCCTGTCTTCACTGGTGGTTAGCACCTAATGTGGCGGAGTAGAAACTCCCTCAAGAGGCAGCGGACCTGATTTCTTTACCTGGGCCCCCCTCTGCAGCCAAGGCTGTAGAGGATAAGTTTGTATACCAAAGGTGCCCCGTGCCGAGACCTAGCCGGGTGGCCTCTCCTGCTTCTTCCATCCCGGCTGCTGGTGAGGAGGCTAAAGATACCCAGAGCAGCGATGGAACACGGATCGGGAGATGCACGGCACGTACCGGGGGTCACCCAAATGCGCCAGCAAGTGGCCAAGCCTGGAGGGCCGTGCTGGAGGTCGGGCTCTAAGTGAGGCGAGACGCTCCCCGCAGCCAGCATCCCACCGGAGGTGGGTCTGCGCGCTCCCCTTCCTCTCTCCGTGACTCGGAGGAAAGTGCCCCAGTCGCCAGCACTGGGCATCGCCAGCTGCCGTCGCACCCCAGCGTCCCTTCACGGGCAGAGGTGCGCACCCACGGGCACCCACGGGCACCCTCGGGCACCCACGGCCGCCCCGCTCGCACTTACTGAGCGCCGCCACGGTGCCGGCCTCCAGCAACAGGCAGTCCTGGCGGCCGCGCGCCTCCAGCAGGGCGCTCGGCCCCGGCTCCTGCTTCCAGAGCAGCCGCAGCCCTTTGCTCAGAGCCATGGGAGCCGCCGGCCGCGGGGAGGAGAGCGCAGGGGTCCCGGTGGAGGCGCTGGCGAAGGAGCCGCCGTCTCGTCGGGCGCACGGCGCGGCGCTCGGGGGCCGCCGGCAGCCCCGCGGGAGCCTCTCCGGGCGCCCGTCCCCGGTCCTGGCCGCTTCTCCCGGGGAGGCGGGCCAGGAGGGCGGCCGTGCCCCGCTGCCGCTCGCCGGTCACCTCAGCAGGCCTCCGAGCGCCTCCGCGGCGGGGGCGCCCAGCGCGGGGCGAAGGAAGCGGAGCGGCCCCCGCGGGCGGACCCGCCGCTGAGGCCGCCTCCTCGGGGAGCCCCGGCTGCGGCCGGCGGGGCGGGAGCGACCTTCCCCTTTGCTCTCCGCCTTTCTCTTCCCACCCACGGTAAACTTTCCAGAGTTAACTTTGTCCCTCTGGCTCCGGCTCCTCCTCCTCCGGCACAGGTAGCAGCCGCCGGCGGGGCGCTGCCGCCCGCCCTGCCCGCGGGTGAGGGGAGGAGCGGCGGCCGCGCAGCCGGGCCCGGCGGGGCGCTGTGGGTCCCGGCCCGGCCGGGCCGCTCCCGGCCCCGCTGCTCCCGGCCCGGCGGTGCCGCCCCCCTCCCCCGCGGGGGCGAAGGTCGCCGTCGAGCCGCCGGGAGCGCGGCCGGCCCGGCAGCGCCTTGAGGCGCCCGAGTTGCTCCCTCGGCCCGCGCGGCTGCTGCCGCCGCTGCCCGGGGAGAAGCGCGCTCCCTCCCGGCGCCGCTCCCCGCTGGCAGGCGGCTCCCCTCGGGGCTGCTTCCCGACGGCTGTCCCGCGATATAAAGAGTTGCGGGCAAAGGCACAGTGCGCGTGTTCTGGTGTTGCAGGGTTCCCATCACGATTCCCTGGTGAGTTCGTGCTGTTTTTTTCCCGGAGTTCACCGAGAAGGAGTGGATTGAGGAGGCAGGCACAGGTACGCCAGTGTGTTCGGGTGAGAGAAAAATTCTCTGTAACCTCGAGCAGAACATATAGTCCTATTCATACACGGGTAAACCACGCAGAATTCTATTTCTTTAACATCACGAATTATAAGTTGAATTAAGATACAGAGAAAACTGCGAAATTCAAAGTGCCCAAACTACCGCCTGTTATTGTTGTCTCACGTTTAAGGTGAGAGCGTCGGTCGTGGCTGTGCGGTGCCAGGTGGAATGTCACAGTCCCTGCCTTCTTTGAACGTGATGGAAAAAAACTGAAAAGCAGATACTGTCTTTCTGTCACACACATCTGGTTTATTTATTTTATAACCAGCAGTAATTCCGAAAGGAAATTGATTTTATGTTTGTTTATGGTGCCTCCTTAACAAAGCATTTTAAAAGGGTCTGATGTGTAAAGTGCTACTGGTGTTTGCGTGGGACTTCCCCCCTGCCCCCATCCTAAACTTTGATTATAGTATGTAGGGTGAGATGAAAAGTACTGGGTAAAGCGAAATAAATTACCCAGAAACTGTAGAAATTAAGTGGCCAGGACGAAAAATGCAAGAGAGCACGTAGCTCAAAGTTTGGGAGTTTTAGAGGATGTAGGAACATAGATTAACCATGCCCAATTTTAAACAGAAGAGGGATGCCTTTCTAACAGCTAGCCAGTGTGAATGGCAGACCAAAACTCAGTTTATGTCTTTGACATCTTTCACTCTTTCTCTAGAGAAAAGTGCTCATTTGAGATGAAATACTTAAAGTATCACTTAATCAGAGCTGCCCAAGAGAGTTGTATCACATTACTTTCAAAAGTTGCCCTGGATCATACACTTTTGTGTTTAAAAATAGCAGCAAAAAACCCATACTCTTTGTTTGTATGTGTGTGTGTGTGTGCCTTTGAGGAATTATTCTTCACAGTCCCCTTTAAACTCCATCATGAGAAGAGGCTCTCACTGGGAGGACACAGGTATGTCCCTCTCTTGCCTGTGTTTTAACACCTTAGTAATTTTTGTTATTAGTTCTTTTCACTGCGATTTCCAATAACACACAATTTAGGACTGTTAATAAAGAGGTTACTGTCAGATTTTTTGGGTAAAATACTTTAGAAGAAAGGAGCGGTGCATGTGGCATAGTATATTTTAACACCTCAAATCATTATGAGGAGATAAGGATGTGAGAGAAAAACTCAGATGAAGTGTGTATGACAAAATGTTGCTTCACAGGTGGCTCTCTGATTGAGTCTGTTCTAAGCTCTTACAAAGAGATCTCTTCAGTGTGTTCCAGTTGCAGTACATCCACTCAAAAATCAGTCAGTTAATTAGGCTTTGTGTTAGAAACACAAACCTGAGGAAGTAACAATCAGAATATGGTGAAGAGTAGCAGTAAATAAAACCATTCATTTTATGAACCTCCTTCACAAAGAATGTCATGCAGACTTAGGGCTCATATAGGAACCTTCCTCAGTATATTGGGGATGTGTGCAGAAGATCTTTTGATAAGATATTTTCATCTAACCAGACTGTCTGTGTTTCAATGCATGGAAGTCCATTTTTAAGGGAGAGTGTTGAGATTGACAGATCATATTTTAGCAGACATTTGGAGTTGAGCTGTCTTGCTCTGGACCTTATGTATGTATCATGGAAACCTTAATTCCTGCAGTGATTTGAGGAGTCTCTCAGGTGAACTCATTCTTTCTTGCACAGCACTTGTTTTCACCCAGGCCATACACCCTCATAACCTCCTCAGCAATTTTTAATTTCATTCTCATTTCTCTTTGGAGTTTTCCTTCCTTTTAATCTCCTGCCTTGACAATTTCATCATCCTTGCTTCTTTGCCCCTCTTCACCCATCTTTGCTTTCTTTATCACTCTTTCTACCTTTGAGTAGTCACAGATATTTTGCATTGCTTTCTGAATGCTCCCACAGCTAAAAAGTGGGAGGTGATCTGCTGCTGCCCCTGCAGCCTTCAGCTGGGAGAAGCAACAGGTGGGTGGGCTCTCTCTGCTATTCAGCATGTTCAGAATAGTGGGACTGTTTTGGAGGGTGGAATATCTCTTGTCTGCAGCAGTGTCCCTTTGCTTACCTTTTCTCTTTCCAATTCCTTTTCAAGCTCCTGTCTTCATAGGGGCAGTGAGATCCTTCTCCCTCTGGATCAGAAGGGCAGGGATCCTTGAGGTCTGATGATGTCTGCTGGCTGTGGAACTATGTGACATGCAGTTCAAACAAAATTGCAGCAGTGGTGTTAGGGGCAGCCTCCATGGTAGGAGGACACAGCCTTCAGCTACCAAATCAAGTTCAGTTCCTGTTAACTCACCTGTGGTACAAATTGTGTTGAGGACAATGTCCACACTGTGTTTGTGCATATTTATAAGCAATCAGCTGCTACCTCAGTGGTTACCTCAGTGTAATGTCTGAACACTTCTATCTTTTTCAAAGTCACTCCATTTGGTTTGAATTTCCAGCCCCTTTTCCTCCCCAGCTCCTTGTTTACCTTGGAAGCATTGCTATGCATCATAATGACTCCTGCTCCTAGGTCCTTCTGGTAAAGGATGTTTCCAGGGTCTGGATAGCTGCCTCCCTGAAAAAGAGTCCTGCATGCTGCTCTTAGCAGGTGAAATTGTTTGTGTGAAGACCATCTGAAGAGGAACAACAGGGATGTTGCGAGACAGAGTTTAGAAGAGCTGGATAGAGTAAAGAGAATTTGGCTTAGCTGTCTGCTTTGTCTGGAATAGCTGTGTGAACCCCTTATCCTGGGCTTTGGGGTATAGAACAGGTGTCCCTGTAGTATTACTTGTCTGTCTTTATGTACTATTGAGTGAACTTGCAGTCTGGGGCTCTACAAAAAGCTTAGGTGAGACACTGTAGAAACAAACAAAAGATACTTTTCTTTGTCCAATATTATGCTACTGAAATAGCTTTTTCAGTAACTTTTTGAAGCTCTGAGATTAAATACATGACGGCATTTCCTCAGAATTTTTGGCCACTTGCACATAGCCTCAGTGGTCACAAATTCCTCAGGAAATTTGTGTGCTTACAAGGTCATTGAAAACAGTTTGGGTTTTGCCTTTTATGACAAACTTTTGACTTTAGCAAGTAAAGAAGAAATAGGGGAAATATCTCAGCATATTTTTTCCTGCGCATGGCATTCAAAACATGTGACTGCTGCTAATATGCAAAAACTTCCACTATGTTTTCACATTTTCTAGCTAACATTAGAAAGAATTTTATTTACAGCTGAATTTGACACAGAGAAGCATTTATAACTTCTAGGCTAAAGTGCTCAAAATGTTGCTCTGAAAGTAACTGTGGGGATTTAATGTCAACTCTTAACACTGTTGGTGAGAGAAGAGATTTCTGTGCTAGCTCGTTACACTTCTCTTGGCCTAGTAAAGACCTTTTTGTGCAAAAGACATCTGGTGCTTTGTTACAGAGACAGTCCAATGTAGTTTGAGCTAGGCCACTGTTACTCACCAACATCAACTGCATTTCCTCAACAATAACTGAAGAGCATGAGAAACATGAGGGATAAATTAGTATGCTTTGTTTAGATTTTGACAAAGAATGATTGACCTTGCCATGAGTGTAAGAGGAGAGATGCAGTGACATTTTCTTTGCTTCAGTTAGTGACAATATTTTCAAATTTCCTCTCCTGTTTCCAACCTTTCCTGACAAGCTCCCCTTATTCCTTGCCATTGGGGTCTGTGATCCTTACAAGGGGAAAAAGAAATTTTAATGCTAATTAGTCTGTACCATATTACTCTCTAACCAGTTATTTGGAAGGGGAGGGTGGGTGCATGGGCTCAGACTTGAGCTTCTGGTTCAGCAGGAGCTAAACTTATGCCTGACTTTAAGTATATCAGTAGCCTAAATCTTGCAGCTCCTTGCTTGGGTGAATAAACTTCCTTCCCAAGTGAATAAACAGCAGGTCTGGCTGCTCAAGGTGGTTGGACTGGAAGCAAACTAGCTTTAGGCTCGGACTGAGTCGGGGTCTGTCTGGCTGCAGGCTGTAGCTCCAGATTGGCAGAAGATTGGGCTGTGAACACAAGCTCTGAAGGTGTACCAGAAGTGGTTGAGAGATGCTCTGGTGGAGTGCTAACAGTTTTAGAAATGCTGCTAATGAAAAACTATGTTGCTGGGAAGTCAGTGGAATTTCTCACCTCCTCTTCCACCTATACTTTAACTCTGTGTGTGCTAAGTGAAAGAGGGCTCTCTGGAGAGGCAGATTGACTGCATTCACAGGCCTTTTCTTACTAAGAGACTATTTTCAGTAACAGCAGCTGTTTTAAAGCTTAACATTCTTCATCCCAAAACTATGTGCAGAAGAGCAGCATTAGTCAGATGGCGTTTATTTAGGCAGCAGTAGTGACCAGACAACCAGATAAAATTTTTATTCTTTCCTCCAGACTGACATGCTTATGATTAGTTGTAGGTATCCTTTTCTTATGTTCAAAGGACTAGGAAGCCACAGAGTTTTCCACTTGCCTCATTTTCTGGAACTCCTGCTAGGAAAAACAAAATGCTTAATAAAATAGAAATTTTGAATTTAAAGTGGGCTGCTTAATATCTGCACAGGAAGAGCTGCAGCAAGTATGTTGGCATTTTTCCTCAGTGAGCACATGCCTCATCATCAAAAATTGTGCACACCTCTCTTGCTTATCAACAGTGAAAGCTGAGTTTATTGGTTACTCCATACCAAGGGATATAGATTTGGTGAGGCAAAAGAAACACCTTCCTTTTGTTCAGAATCAGCTGTGAAGAAAACTCCAGGAAGAGGCAATCCCACATTGCCAGTTATGGCATTCCAGCAGTACATAGTGGCAGTCATTGTCACAGATGGTGTGACACTGGATTACTGGAAGAGACTGCCTGCAACAAAGTGATTCCTAACTCCATTCTTAAATAAGAATTTCACTATTCTGTTGATGCTCCGTATCTGTAAGAAAGAAAAACAGACTTGTCATGGTTGTTCAGAATCCTTTAAGTTTCATTGTTTGTTGGGATGTTGTTACTAGACAGAGAGAAACATATGAATACAAGAGTGGGCAATGCAAGAACACAACAGAAAACTGATTATGATTGAGACAATGGACCTGAAAGCTA
The DNA here is from genome assembly GCF_036417665.1 of Passer domesticus. NCBI lineage: Eukaryota > Metazoa > Chordata > Aves > Passeriformes > Passeridae > Passer > Passer domesticus. Next base: position 61,256,455 of record NC_087476.1, on the reverse strand, counting down.
AATAATTTAAAATAATAAGACACCCCTCCTTGTATTTTTAGAGTAACCAAATCATACAAAAAACAGGAAAGTCAAGGACAAAATGCAGTCAGGCAAGTGACAGCAGGACTTTAGATGTTTCTGGATAATTTTGGTGGTACACTCTATTTATTGAGGAAAATGTTAACTTTTGATCCCTTTTACTATGATTAATTTGCAAATTAATTCTGTTAATATAAAAATCTTTAGTTATCTTGTCCTATTTGGTAACACAGACTATACTTGAAAAAACAAAGCAGCATACAGGGTAGATGAGCCCTATAATGAGGCATTTAGAAATGGGGGGGTAGGAAGAGAGGGCAAAGAGAATGGCATTTCCATGTTCTGTTCATAACTAATGAATGTTAATTCTTTTAAAGCTTATTGAACTCTAGTTTACCCTCAGTGGGATCAGACATTCAAGGGAGAGTATCTTTTATGAATTTTCTGTGTGTAAACATTAGTGGGAGTTGATTGAAGATAATAGGACATGTTAACTAAGTTTATGTCCAGTACTGGCTATTTACAGTTGTAGTATTTTATAACAGGATTTTGTTAATGAGATGAGCACATGTTCTGTGTTAACAGAAATGTGTATATAAATCCAGTGGAGGATTATATCTTAAAGCTCTCTCACATTCCAGTTCTGTTTTTTTTCTTGAATATAAAACATAAAGCTAAAGTAACATAAAGCTAAAGTAAAAGTAAAACTAAGGTGGTTTGGGTTTTTTGGTGAACAAAAGTGAATGTTGGACATAACCTGTCCATTTAAAACTTTCAGATTTATTTATGTATTTGAATGAAAAAAATGGGTTGAAAATTGTTTTCTGTTTGGAGAACACCTCTTTAATACAATCAAATCAGCCCCTTCACAACCAGTACCACCACCCTACAACTACTGAGAAAAACCTTATATCTCTGGAATGAGTAGGTTAATTTCTCCAAAATCTGAAATACAATCCAGAATCTCAGTTGGTACATCAAAATTCAGTGGGAAATATGCCCCAGGTTTAAGGTTTGGGATTTGTTTGCTGCATCTACCTTAAGATATAGAATTTCTAGTTCATGCCTTTGATAATGGACTACTGGTTGTATGCCAGAAACTAACCCACACAGCAAAAAGAGTCATTCAGTCACTGTCTAAAAGGAACACAAAATGTCTTGCATGCATGGATTTTCTCTTCTATGATCAAATATTCAACATTTTTTTCCATTTGAGTTGTTTCCAGTACAGCATATGTGGTGCTTTTAAAATGAAGTTAGGCTTCTTTCTCTCATTTCACTTTATAAACAGATGCTTTGTGGTGTTGTGCCCCCCCCATGCTTTAGAAAGCCGTGTCCATTAATTTTCAGGTTTAGCAGAGGTTTCAGACCAAAGAGCAAGGGGAGCAAGAGGCACTGTAGTAATGCATTCCTATGAGGGAAGAGAACACATTTGTTTACCTGAAAGACTGGGGGTTTGGTCTTTTTTCAACTGCTTGAACTGCTTGAATGGCATTGCGCAATAAATCTCAGGTGTTCCTCTGCTTCTCAGCAGCTTTATGGCAACGTAACTTAGACTGAATAATTTGAAAAGACAGTAAATGTGAACTAGTTCAAATCACAATAATTAATGGAGTTCCTCAGTATAACCACCAGTGTTGAACTGGAGAAGGTTAAATAAAAACTAAAACGGTAAAATAGAGCGAACTGCCTAAGGAGTGAAGCTATTTCACAGCCCCATTTCTGGTGAAGGCAGAGTGAATAGCATATGTTTTTCTTGAAAGGAAAGGAGGACTGTAGATTGAGGTGTTATCTCTGCCAGTGCTGCTGTAAAGGGGTAGCTGACAAAGCACAGTGTGTGAATGAGGGGAACAGTCCAGAAAAGAGAAGAACTGAGAGAATACCAAGGTTCCAAGTTATTTGAACAAACATTTTGGTATGTTATTCTAATGCACCAGTTAAATCCACAGACTATGTGTACATGCAAATAAACATATTTTTTAAACTCATTTGCAGATTACTATTCTTTTTTTTTTCCTCTCCAAATATGTGTGTGTCTCTGTGTGTGTTTATCTCAAAAGTTACCTGGGTGAAAGGGAGGTGAGAAACCATCTTTCTCTGTAGGCTGTGCTCAATTCCTGGGACATTTTCTCACTTTCATCCACCATTACAGACACCCCAGCAGTACCAGTGACCCGGGAATGCTGTTATGTGTGGGAAGGGATGAGCACAGAGGGTGGGCAGGCCAAAATACTATCAGCAGTTTGGCAGGGAGGGGGTGTGTAGTGGAAGGTCCTTGTGTGGGTGTGGCTGGAAAAGCCAGCTCATGTCACCCCTCTGAAGCCAAGAGTAAGAGCCCTTGTGTCACAGACCCTGTCCACTAGGATTCACCTTGTGCAATGTGTTTGCTGCTGTTGTTACCTCTATATCAGTAGCTCTTTGGATTGCCTTTCTTGCTGCCCTCCCATTACCCTTCCTCTTCTCTGTCCCTCCCCCTGTATCATCCTCTGATGCTTTTTGCCCAGTTGGTCCACTGATGGTTAGATTCTGTAATTAGTGACCCTGATACCTAGGGCTATTGCAATTACTTCCCGTGACTTTTAAAAAGGTGGGTGCAGTGACAGATTTCCTGTGCTGAGGGTACAGAGTAGCTATCTTGAATAATATTCCCTGCATATTTTTGTGGGAGCTCAGCAGAATTCTCTCTTTACTTATTCCAGAAATTTGAAATAGACTTTGTCAGGTCTTGGAGATTTATTGCAAACTACATGGAAGGGCCACAACCAGTGCAGATCCTTTCCACATGGAAACACTGATGCAGAGAGTTCATAGTCTGCCTGAAAGAAAGCAGAGATGCTCTGTGAGTTTAAAAATGCCTCTGGGAAGTCAGATTAACTAGTCTCTGTTTAATTGTAGAAGCTGCTGCTCAGAATGGATGAGTCAGGATACAACATATTGCAGAGAAGTCTTTATGACTACTTTTAAGCAAACTGCTGCTTGAAGAAGCACATCTATACGTGTTGATAAAGGTGATTACACGACTTTTTGTTTATCTGCACTTGAACTAATAGCCTAATGCTGGCTATTGAGTTGAACTTAGTGGTGGCTGGAGTCCCACAGGAGAAAAATCTAAGGTATCCTGAGACAGATTTCTCAGTGTTTCCTTGCCATGCCAGATGTCAGCTACACTCACACTCAACACCTCCTCTCTGCCCCCAGGGCCAGCAGCTGTCTAGCACAGCCTCTTTGGCAAACACAGGGCAGAACCCCTTTGCTTTGTAAGATCTTAGCTGGCTGCAGTGGGTCAGCTGAGGCATCATTGCTTCCTGGGCCTGAGACAGAACCAGACAGTGACAGTGCTCATCTGTCCTGTCCTTCTCCATGCTGCAGAGTTCATCAGCAGACCTGTGTGCCACACGCACCCAGACCCAGCCAGGGTTCAGCAGTGGACCTGAGCTGATTCCTGTTCTCTGGCTCCATCCACAGCAGTGAGAAACAGCCCAGGGCCTAGCTGCAAGTGTCTGCTCGGGCTCCCTTGCAAACACCCACTACAGTGTTTATTTGTGGGTTGGGTTTTGGGGCTTTTTACCATGTGACAAAAAAATCCCCTTCAGGAAGGGCTGTTTTACTTTACTATTTAAAAATGGTTCAAAACCACCAGTCATTTTTATTAGATTCTAACACTAGGTAATTACAATATGAACTCCTTGCTCAGAGGGGAGCTGTGCCAGATAGCACCTACAAACAATTTTCCTGAACTAGGAGCAGCCCCTCAATCCCCTGTGAAACCACTCCAGTTCCTGCAAGTTGTCCTTTTTCAGTGATAATTTTACAGCACATTTTAATAGATCCCAAATCCTGAAGCCATCCTGCAGACTTATCTTGTAGTATTGCAGTCTGTGGATATCAACCTCCTCTTAGTGATTGTGAATTTGGTTTATAATTTGGAAGACTTTCATGAACAGTTGCATTGTGGATTTATTTGTTTGGGAGGCTTTTTTGGATGTTGTTTTCTTTCTGCCAAGCATTAAGACTGTGGTTGTAAGCAGCAGATAGACTGGCACAAGTTGTTACTCTTGCTAAACAAACATAAACATGCTCAAAGTAGGGAAGAAGTGTTCTAGACTTACCTCCTTCCCAGAGGTTTGGAACAAAGTCCTTGCTTTAAGTTTGGTAGGTCCAATTTGTAACCAGGTAGAAAAATGTCACTACTTAAACAGGGAAGACACATAAAGAATATTCTTATTCCTCAGTTCTCTCTGCTGGCATAACCAGTCTGGAATGGTGAAGTCCTGGTGAGCGCAGTCAGATGGGAATCTTCTGGGGCAGTGTGTCAAGCCCAGCAAATCCACCCCAGCAGTAAGCAGCCTGGTTTGTATTTTCTTACTATATTGCAACAGATGCTATATTTTAAGTTTTCACTTCTCTCCCAGCTGTTGAATTTTTAAACAAAATCTTTACTGAGCTTAAAAATACGACTCAACTAGTCAGGAACTAGTCAACAGTTAGAAAAATTACCCTCACCCCAGTTTGGCCCTTACTTTTGAGGCAGCTTTTCCTTTTGCAAGAGTTTAACTTGATGAGTTACTGGATACACCAAACTTGACAAGATTCTGTGTCTGGCTTGGAATTTGATTAAAAATAATAAAATATAGATAGATGAACATTAGATAAACAGCATCGCTCTCTCATTTTGGGCTTTGTTTCCAGCTTGCCATTGGACATTATAGTGACATGTTTAAAAACCTCAACCAAACACAAAGTTTGAATTCTCACATAAGAATTTTAACGGACTTAAAGAAATGTCAGTGGATATTTCAGATTTGTAGTACAGCTTTGAGTGCTGACAGTATTGTAAGGGGGTGCTGTGCTTACCAAAGCCCTCCCAACACTCTTACACAATGGCAAGAACATACCAGCAATGACCCCCTCCTGCCCTACAGCAGATACAGGGGCTCAGAGATGCCAACAAAGTGAATGTAGTGCAGTGTATGTCAGAAGTACAAAACATTTTGATGGGTCCAAAAAGGTCTTGATGAGCAGGCAATGCACAAGGATCATGTGGGAGCAGAGAGATACTCTTCCTCCAAAATATGAAGCAGAAAAGTGAACATAATGAAGTGATAAATTTAATCTTTTCATTTAATAGGATTAAGAGATCAACTTCTATCTAGATTTACAAATATTACAAAGAGTTTGTGTTTCTTGAACAGTGTCTGAAATGGCCATATTATTTGCAAATTATTTTACATAATTATTGTTCCAAATAATTCATAGTCCTAGAAACTGCTACTACTCTTTATATGAAGGGCTATAGAGTATAACAGCTAGTGCCTTAACAAACCTAAATCTTGATATAATTACAGATTGAATGAAGGCTGATAAATATTTAGCTTTGCCATTGGAATACTGTTATATTTAGTACCCAGTTCCATCCACACCTGTATTTGTCTTGTTTTTTTAAACAGACTGATTTTCTTCAGATATGCTGTTATAAATGGTCACAAATTAAAGGCTTGTCTTGTCTTCCAGTTTATTATTGCCCTGTTTTCAACCCCTTTATCCTCTCTTTTGGTATCAAAAGGAAGAGAGCATGTTCTTTACAATCCTCATTCTATAAACTTCAGTCTGGTGTCCTACTATTTTCACATCTCCTGTGAGTGACCAAACCCATTAGTCATTGAGGCATCACATAATCACACAGGTGGGTGTGGGAGGATGCTCTGACAAGCAATTTAATAGGGACAGGTCAATAACTAAGGTCGAGTAACTAAAATACAATTCAAAAGAAACCAAACCACTTAATACTGTTTTTTTTAAAAGCCCCCATAATCTTCCCATGTTTTCTGTTATTTTAAAAATCCTACTGTTTGTTGTTCTTCTAAGATGACCTCTAACAAACCTCTTGGAGCTAGCAACTTAATTACATCTTTAGAATTACATACTTTTTAGGAGAACAGTTCATCAAATATTTGTGGTTTTTGGGAATGACATTTCACAAGACTAAAAACCATTGAAGAGTAAAAATTTTAGATTTAGATCTACTGAGATTTAATTGCAACAGAAGGCAATGTGAATTAAAAGTGGACTTGAATTGACAAATGTGTGCTATGACAAGTTTATTAGCAAATATATTTTAAAAATGAATAGTTGTTGAAGAGGATAGGTATAAAAGGAGAACTAAGGGTAGCAGAAGTCTGTTGTTAACAGAAAATAATAAGTATTACATGTAGTCTTACTTCATTCCCGACAGAAAACTGTGACATACAAAAATGTATTTTAACAGAATACAGCCAGAGGTTAGAATAAGGGAAGAACAATATTTAGTAAAAATGAGAAAGCTGGCTTCAGGCAGACAGGATCAGTTCAAATAAACTAATAAATCCTATTGTGAAGCAAACAATTTTTAAATCTGTAAATGAGAAGAACCTAGAGTTCAGAAAGTTCAGCAGGAAGGCAGTAAGAATACTAGCTGGAATCTAAAGGAACACAAAAAAAATTAGGATAATTTAAGAAAATCTGGCCAATGAGGAAAGATTATAAGGCCCAGAAGATGAAAAATAGGCAAACACATTCTTTGTAAGACACGGAAATTAAGCCAGTTTAAATTCAGTATCCCAAAAATACTGCAAAATCTCAGAGTCACAACTCATGTGCAAAGAGCCATGGGAGAGGGGAAAAAAAAGGGAAAAACAGCTAATCCAAGTTTGTGACTCAGATGTTCTTTAAAACAGCATGGGTGTAACTGACATTGCCACGCGACAGAATGGGCGGATTGGTCACCAGCCAGTCAATATATTTCTAATTCTATAAGGTGGTTTTTGTTAGAGTTGTTTAGACAGGAAAGAAGGGTTTTTTCTGCTCAAGTGGTTACCTCAGATGTTAGCATTAATTTTATCAGAAGAGTTACAGGAAAGTATGTGAAAGAAACCACTGACCAAAGACCCCCTGCCCCTTGCCAACTGACCAGCCTCTGCCTGGTGCATGCACACGTCTTCGTGGGAAGCCCTACAAAAAGCAGAAGCAGCAGTGGCAGGACACTTGCCTAGTGAATGCTTTCCTTGCTGCTGGACTGCATGTCCTGAGGCTGTGGAGAGAGTAATTTTGGCCAATCCAGACTGGCAGTGTCTGGTGTATGTCAAACTCAGCCACAGCACCAGAGATGCATCTCTTCCTTTGTGAGAATTTTCTTTACAAGGCTGTTAGTCTGAATTCCTTCTAAGAGCCTGAACTACACTAATTTCGGAAGCGGTAAAATTGATGTATTATTTAATTAGGATTTACAGAGTTGAGTGTATGTTATGGTAGCACTTTCTCAATTATCTTGTCACAGAAAAAGGAATTTGCTCAAGAGTGTAAAAATTTCCATACTCATGTAAAGTTAGGGCTTATTGAAGAACTCTCTAATTGCAGTCAACAGAACACCTCCAAAACCACACCCTGTAACAGAGTCTGCTGCTGCAGTTTAATCTCATGTTGGATTGCAAACAAGAAATGCAGGTATCTTTCCTCTCTGTACAGCTACATTTTTATTTTTTAAAAACGGATGTAGTTGCAGTAACAGAATAAGCAATTAAAAGTATAAAGTTAAACCCAACAGCTTGGGCAGTTGATGCCTTTTATGAAGTCACTGGGCTAATGCCAGTGTTTGGCTCTCCCTGGAAGGAAAACATAAGCCAGGAAACAGTAGTAAGGCTTGTTGATGCTGCAGACACTAATTATTCAGCTATGACAAACAAAACACAGGAGAGCACTGCTCAAGCCTTGCACTAACTTGCTATTTCTGTTTTATGACTACATCTTTAGCGTGCACAGTTTCTCTTGCCCCCAACTCATGCAATTAAACTATGCCACTATTCATGTCTAATTTAAAAAACAAATATCAAAGACAATCAAATTTCTATTCTGGGTCAACACCATGCTGACACAAAGCCAGGAACACACAGTAGCACTGTGCTCTACAACTTATTTGCAGTCAGGAGGGTTCCATCAGCCACGAGCTGGACTGACCTGAATAAAGAAAGCTTACAACATATGCACAGCCTTTGCTGGTTTGCAGTCACTAGCACTATTATACCATCCAGTTGGGATGCCTGCTTTATGGAAGACACATGGATGCTTCCTCATTCATCTGGCCAGTGTGTAAGCTGGTGAAAAGCTACAGGGAGGATTTGCCTCATACTGCATTCATCCTGTTAAAAACCAACATGATGATTTAAAAAAAAAAGATAAAATAGTCTGGTGGATATACATAAATATTTATTATCAGTTTAACTTCATTTTACTAGAAATCTTTAAACAGTTTTTCTTTTTTTTTTTCTTTTTTTTTTTTGCCAAAATGTTGCATCTGACACAGTTGCTACTGTCATAGCTTCCCTGCACTGGAAATGCAGAGTTACACTTAAGATTCCAAAACAATCTATTCAAGATAAAGAGCTTTCAACTTAGTGCATATGGAGCTATTTAAGGATTGGTAAAAAGAACCCCCTTCCCCCTCCCAAATGAAGAGTCTGTTACAAAGAGATTTCATTACCAAAAAGTGAATATACAAATGCTAAAAAAATGCTGGCTTGAAAAAGTGATTTCAGAATTTACTGTACACATTGTAACAATTTATTATATAAGCTGCTTCTACATGCAAGCAGATCTTACATTTGGTGTAAAACATTTATACACATTCTTTACAATTTGTACATATTTAAATGGCTGTATCAAACAACACTGCACTATGGAATTCTGGAAGCAAACTAAAATTGGGAGGAGAAAAAGACAAGGTTTATAAAAGGTGAACAAAACTCGTGACACTAAGAAGCATCTAGACTTAGGCCTAGTCTGGCTTGGTTTGGTTTCAGGTTATTCAGGCAGACCCAGATTTTCCTTCTAGCACAGAAAAGTAACACCAATGCAAAACAGAGTAAGGCAACTATTGAACTGGCAGACTGTACCCGTCACTTAGAATGGCTTATTGGTAAAATGCCTTTTTAGTTTTTTTTTAAAACTAAAATATTTATTTTCTAGGCACATTTTAGTAGAAACTGTGTTTTGGCTTTCCTGCTTGCCTATGGCAAGAAATGAATTACTGTACTTGGTGCCCATTGTGAACACAGTTGGTGGTGGCTTTTTTGGTTTGATTCTGTGAAAAGCCAAGGCCTCAAATGGTATTTCAGTAGTATGGAAGAGGATACTGAGTCACTTGATAAAAGATGATGATCAAAGAACAGAGTTTGTGTAATAACTAATGATGTTATTCAGTACCTTTGTCACCTTTGAGTTTGCATTAGACGGCAACAAAAAGTCAACCTGAACCAATAGCACACCATACTACTACATGAAGACCTGAGCTTAGTTGGAATTTGGGGATGTCTACTAGTTGGAGTTAGATGTGGCATTGTCCCCTCTGCTGAAACAGTACAAACTGTCAGAGGGGAAGCTGGCCCTGTACAGCACTGAGAAACACCAGTGCCTTATGGCATAACATTGGGGGTGTCAAAGTGCTGGTATGGAAAACTGTTTTTCACACTTTCCTGAATGGCTCGTTCCTTGTTTGTACTTTGTCTTCTTACACAGTGCATAGTGAAAAAGTGAGCCTGACATAAGCTCCGAGGTGGTGCGCCACAAGAACAAGATTTAGTTAGAAGGAAAAAGAAGAGAGGGAAGAATGGTTTATATTTGCCAGAAGTCATACTGGGAGCAGAATGCCATGGCTGCTTATGGGAAAGAAAACTTAAGAACAAAGCATTCATTCAGGAGATTATCACAACCATGTGCAGAAACATACATGAATATAATTCCTCCTGGTTACTGAAATGCTGGAGAGCTCAACTTAATATAATGAGTATTAGGTAATTTTCTTAAGTTTGTCTGCTTTCCCATTAAAAAAAAAAAAAGCTACAAATGCACCACTCTAGTGTTGATCCAGAGTTTTTGGAATAACAATTGATAGACTAGTCTTCGTGAAGACCATGGCAGTATATCAGTTTGATAATTTAGATCCCTATAACTGACAGCATTACCTAGCTGTTTTTATTTAAATAATGATAAAAATGGGAGAGCTTTCAAGACAGGAGAGCCTTATTGTATGATTTAGGCTGATAAAGTAAAATTTGAAATAATACTTTTTTTACAACTGATTCTTGTTGGTTTGGGGTTTTTTGGGTTTTTTTTTTTTTTTTGCAAAGGCTAACGTTTTCATTAGCATTGCCCCCACATCAGAAAAGCACTTTGGAGTTGTTCTGTATTGTTGAATACTCCATATTCTCTACATCACAGGAAAGCGGCTGAGTGCCTGCCTCAGCTTCTGTGCAATCTGAAACAAAGAAACAGAAGATATTTATTTTAATATGTAGTCACTTTACACTGTGCAGAAATATGATTAAAAACTGCAGGCATTACTGCAGGTTTTGTGCATGCAGGACTCTCAAAATATTCCACTATAAAGACTTCTCATATATACACTTTCTGCCTTGTTAATTTAGTACTTTCACTGCTCCAGTTGTGTTGGAGAAAGCATTGTAGGCAGGGCTGTTATTCTGCCTGTACAGCACTGCACTGCACCAGAGAGCCACAGGAACAAAGACAGATTTTCCAGGAAGCTCACCTCCCTGCTGAAGCAAGGCTGAAACATCAGGACAGAGTTCCTGTGCACTCCCCACAGTTCTCATGGTAGCCATGACCCCACATGTGAACATGTACTGGGGGAGACAGCACTGGTAGAAGAAAACTGGTGAGGCTGCAACCAGAAGGATTGAAATAGAGTGGACAAGAGACTGAATGATGGTAAGGGGCAAGCTAAGCCTAACCCCACCAGATGTGTCAAGGAAAGTCAGCAAAGTGACCTGATGGGGGACCTACCGTTGTCACCCACTAAAGATACCTCTGAACCTCCACTGGCAACTTTTATGGCTGTGAAGGGGCACCAGTTACTTATGAGACTCCTTTTAGTGATAGAAGTCAGGTTGCAGCACATTCAAACTCAAATGTTTACCAGCATATCACTTTAGAAACCTTGTTCTTGGTTTATTTTTAAAAAAATCACAAAGGATACATGCATGAGAACACTGTTAAATGAGAACTACAGTGGTAGGGAGAGTGCTTAACTTTAAAATATTTAATGTCACCTGAAACGTTCCTGTCCCTCCTGCCCCACACTTGTATACATCAGGCTTTAAATCACAAAAGCTTCCCTTCTCATTCCCATCCCATGGGAGGAAAGTTTTGTTGAAATGTTTTATTGTTCTGTTCAGTGCAGCAGGCCTTGCTTACTACACATGGGAGAGCTAAAATTCTTTGTAACCCTAGTACAGGCATTGGGGGGAAGAAAAAAGTCAAGCTATCAACAATATGGTGGCTGAGCAGTGGTTCTTATTTCTACTGGGTTTATTGTAACAATCATGTACATAAGAAAGTATCTATAGGAAAATATTATTTTAACTCATTCTTTCAGTTCTCAGGGTTTTTTACAATTCCTTTTACCACTTTTTGTACAATTCTTCAAATGTCTGCTCCGTGGGAGCATGGATTAAACCCTGTATTTCCTATAAAAGCAGCAGCACAGTACATGCCAAGCAAACAGTGCTCAGCCCTGTCCCTTACCGTTTCATAGAACTGTGCCTGCTGCTCCAGATAGAGACGAATGACGCTGTTGTAGTCATAGATCCGGTTACTGTGGAAGTGATTCATCTCAGCTGCAATCAGACCCAGGAGACAAATTATTTAACAGAAGCATTTATAATTAGGAACAGTTTCACTCGGTTCAAGTTAGTTACTCTGCAGTAAGCTCAGTGTCCAGCCCTGCCAGCAGGGGAGGACTGTTCTCATGCTTCCACAACCTGTTCTGCTTGCAGCACTCAAGTTATAGGGAACTGTGTGTCAGATTGGTGTGTAATTAAAATCAATTACACGCCAACCTGGGCACTTCCTGGACAAAGCCAGGTTCTTGTATTACAATACTCAGGTGCACAAAGATTCAATAAAAAATATAAGCAGATTTTCTTCTACTGAGGTAACTGTTCCTTCCTGAAGGATTTCCAACAGAATTTTGGCTTGGACATTCAGATTTCCAAGGGTATAGATATCAAGTTGTAAGCCATAGTTGTAAATACTTAGCTCAACAAAAAAGAACACAAATGATACAACCAGTATTGTGTGACTCCTTCTTGACTTACGCTGTTTCAATAGATACCTGAGAAACAGCATCACTGAATCTGTAACACCTTACATCAATTTCTATATCTCAGATCACAGCTTATGGCTCAAAGAAGTTCTTAAATATATTTTGGGATATCAGTGGAGGGAGAAGAAATATGCTACATTGTAAAACTCATCCTAGAAGTCTCTTCCACAATTACCACCCATAAAACACAATCCTTTTGCGTCACTGTGACTAAGAGGAAGGAAATGAGGAGTTTTCTTGGTTGTTTTTAAAATCAATTTTGCGTGCTACTCTGACTTCGTCACATAATATATCGAGTACTCTTGGCTTTAAATCATCTATAAATGGTGCAACCCCCTCAGTAATGAGTAATCTCATTGAAGTCAGTCACAGGATGCACTTAATGGCTTGATATCCTGCAGGATTGAGCCCTGACTCCTCACTTCCCCAGTTTTTCTAGTGCGGTATGTTGCACCTTATATTTACAACACCTCTAACCTAAAGAGGAAAAAGATCATTCAAAAAACATCCAGGAAATAAAGATCTTATCCAAAAGAACATGAATCTCATCTGGGAGATGGATTATGTCTGACTAAACTAAAAGTCAGAAAAACACTTCTGCTAATAGTGACCTGCTTCTTGCATCACAGTCCATGCTTTTAATTTGAGACATTATCACTTCCAAATCAAAGAATCAGTCTAGGGAAGTTGTTTTGGGATGTTTAAATTGCATTTTCAAAATATGTGTTTTTTGCAATAGCGATGTGAGATTTTAAAAAAAAAGGGAGAGGCAAAATAACTGCAATTTAGAAAAATCTAAGCAGGTCACAAAAAAGCCCCCACAAATAACCCATGCCCAGGTTTTATTCCTGGTAGCAAAAGATTTTCTTTCAAAGTATGCTGCTTAACAGAAGTCCTTCAGAGTTCTACAACACTGCCATTTAGCTCAAAATTTGGTTTACCTTGTAGTGCATAAGCCATGGTGCTCACACGTTTCACCATGTTCTGTTTGTCTTGTGGCGTTATTTTACTGGTTGCAACTAACTTGTCACTTTCCTTCACTCGTTCTATTGCTCCCTGTAGAAACCAAATGTAGAAAGGTTAAAAGAGTAGTCAGCTTAGGGGTGTTCACAGTAATCTGAAATGCCACTAGCTACATTTTGAGTCTGCATTCAATACACATATGTACACAGAATGATTGATTCTGCCTTCTCACATTTTCATCCAAAGTCTGTTATTTCACTTTATTGATTCCAAGAGTCCTTGCAAAAAGTTACTTCAAACACAGGCATGATCAGAATCATAAGCAAACTGAGTTTGGTACAGGCAGTAATACACAAGGATATATACAAAAAGGACAAATGGACCAAGTTTCAAATTACAGATGATCAACATAACTGACATCCAAAAGCTTGTAGAACCTTTTTTGCACATTTTACAAGAGAAGGCAACATAACACTGTTTTTCAAGAGACTACAACTCAGTGCAATGCCATTGATTCAGGAAAATCCTTGAGTCACATAAATAACAAGCATAAAAAGATATGCCTCCCCTACACAATGTATTTGTGCCAAACAACATGCAAGAGAATCTATTTACATGTCTCTTGGCAGTAGGCTTATGTTTCAAGTTTTAAAAACATTTCTTCTCCTTTATGGTATTTTCCCCCATTGATTCTGTGGGATGAGGGACTGCAAACATCCCGAATAAAGAATACATAAATCTGATATGCTTTTATCTTTGTTGCTCTCAGAAGTATGTTCTTATGTTCTTGTTCTATACATTTAACACCTCCAGTGATCAAAAAGAACCCCAACCCCACATGCTTGTGCACTTGTTTTAATACTTCACGATATTTAGTTTCCTTAAATACATTGCAGCAGACACATGACCATAAGGAAAACTCTATGGCCAAAAAAAAAAAAAGGCAGAATATCCAAAAGTATACACCGTGGCTTTTGTATTGCAAAGAACAAAATGGTTGGGTTTTGTTGCTGGTATATTTTTTGTTTGTGTTTTCTTTCCCTCAGAAATGTCAGAGCTTAGCTCTGGTCTCTGGTTTTTGATATTAAAGAAACTTCTATGCAGTGCATGATTATTTATCACATATCAGCAAGCCAGCCACACTACTGTACACAAGTACACTTTAATATTTTCCTACAATACTTGTATGGTTTTATTATCAGCTATCACATAAGGCTCAAATATTACAAATTTACACTACAACTATTCACCCCAATGGGACATGAAGTCAAACTGAAGAAAATCATGAACCTTCTACTGCTCTACTACAGCAGAAAATCATGATATTATTGAGAGAAAATCTTGTTTTCCTTCCCTCTAAGTACTTCTTATTTTAAAAATCAACACCCCAGTTTACAGAAACTTCCAGTGTTTCAGCAGCAGGGGCCAGGCCGCTGCACAAATGCAGGGTACCTTACCACCACTCCTGCTGCTGTCCCCACTGCCCAGCCCTTAAAAAGAAAGGCTCTTCACATACCTTATGAGCTGCTATGATGTCAGGGAAGCAACCAAGAAATCCCTTATATTCATGATTTGTTTCCATCAGAAAGTGAAGATCTTTCTTTGGCTAATAAACAAAGCATAAGTGTAAGCAAAAATATCTATGGCAAATTAACATCATAGAAAAGAAAGCATGATGCCAAGAAGGGGCCAAGGGGAAAAAGGGAAGGAAACAGTCAAGAAAACCCAAACCAAAATATTAATTGTTTATGCAAATTTTTCATATATGAAAAGGCTTAAAAAATATAAGCTTTTTAGAGCAAGGCACTGAGCATCATTGTACATGAGCATGATGTCTCTGTTCTTTGTTTCATTTAACACTAGCTCATAAAGTGATGGGGTTTTGCCTTTTCCTCCAAGAAGAGTTTCCAGTGCAGTCTCTCATGACATATACAAATACGTACATGCACAGGTGCATCTCCTTAGCTGTCAACATGGAAAGGTGTCTTAAGAAATTTCAGACTCAGCCTTGAGATAAAGAGTCTCTGCATTTTGGAGACTTTAAGCGTAACATGCTAAATATCGATATGTCTTGAAAACCAATCAAGGTTTATTTAAGCCAGATTTTTACTGAAGCAGGCAACTGCATGTCAAGGCAATGGAGCAGGTCCAGTACACAGGTATTACCCCATATAGAGCAACAGCAAAATCTGCATCCTGTAGATATTTGGAGAATGCAGAGGGAAGGCAGAAACTGTCCTTGATTAAATATTATATATTAAATATATAACTGTCCTTGATTTAAATTATTAAATATTAAATAATTTAATCATTATTAAATACTGGTATCTTTTGTATCAGTAATGAAGAGAGTTCACAGACATCAAAAAATGAACACGTTTAAAAACCAAACAATCACTTTAGTATTTTAGAAACCAGAATGTGGGCTTTCTGACCAACAGAAATGCCCTCTCATCACATTCCCCCTGAGCTGACACAGAGTAGAAAAGAAGATGAAAATGCATTTAAAAGTGTTAATAGCAATTTAATTGGTCTATAGCACTAGCAGCCATGTTTTATTCAAAGAGGAAGAAAGAAAAGTCAGAAGTAATCCAAATAAGTGATATATTTGTACCCACTACGCCACTGCATTTGTAATACCCCTACCTGATCTGCTACAAGACTGGCAATTTCTTCGTAAGTTTTCCCTGCTTCTGTTATTGCTCCATTGAGATCAGATTCTCCTAGAAGTAAACATCAGTGTTCAAATTACAGTAAGTCAAGTACAATAAGAAACTTGCCTTGATTCAAGGCAAATTTATAAAATATCTTGTTTACAATAATAAATGGCTAGCCATCCTTTTATAACCAGCAGAAATAAAGAATTTTAAAAAAACATTAAAGGAGGAAAACTGAAGGTCTTGTAGAAAATTAATGTTCTACCATAGTACTAGAACTACTTACTTCCACATTTAATAATTTTATGTAGTTTAAATACACAGGAAGTCTACCAGGATGAAAAGGAAGGAAGAATGAGAAGGGTTACAAAAGATGGACTGACAAAGCTGATGTGCTGCTAGTCCTGAGCTCTCTGACAGTCCTGGACCATAACTGTTCAAAGGTCAGAGAAGCAAAAGGAGGCTCAAGTAACTTTTTTTCTGGACAAGACTTCTGATCCTTTAGAGAACTCTTAGACAATATTTTCAAGCTCTATAAAAATCACTGGTTTTCAGAGTGACTTTCTAACTTTTATCCTCATATGAAACAGATCAAAGCACCCTACAATCTATGCTTAACAATACAGACATCACCATAAATCCTAAGCTAGACAACAGCACAAGCACTCATAACACTGTATTACTAACAGGACAGGCTACGTGGGACAAAGATGGAAACAAGCCTTACATTCTTGTGTTTCATGCAACTTCACCTTCCCATCCATGTTAGCTTGTCCAAAGCATGCAGTCAACAGTACAGAAAGCAAATCGAGGTAGAGAGTAGAAAGGCGAAGGTATAGTTTGCAGATATCAAACTTCAGTTTAAGAAAAGAGTTTTCTTATGCTTTCAGACATGTCTTGATGTTAGGCAGTGGTTAGTCTTTTATGAACTTTTTGATTTTATTCTATATTAATCAGTGACTTAATTGAAAAGTACCATAGATTTTATTAATGATTAATCTCAGCATTAAAGTATTTTGTTTTGCTACAACATATGGTCAAATTAGAGATTTATTAGAGATTGCATTAGAGATTTATTAGAGATTACATTAGAGATTTATTATATAGGATTCCTTTATTTTAGCATGTCCTAAAGGAAACAAGGTAATGACTGAATATTGTTTCAGTTCTATCAATCAATTCCTCCTTTCCATTAGACTGGTTTCATAAAAAGCTGTGAGGCAAAGTGACCGATCCTAAGAACTAATCAGTCCAGTAACACAAACACTGCTAAACAAATCATTATTTTTCTCCTATTTGGGCCTGTTAGGATAAATTAAAAATAAAACCAACACTAATTCCCAGTGTGAGACTCAAGAGGTACAGAATTCACAACATATCTTCACATTTTTGTAAAACAATAAAAAAAATTGGAGGGTGATCAATTTTATTATTTCAGGCTTAAGGCTTAAATATTTTCAGTATTTCAGAATTATTTTGTCTGCTCAGAAGCAACCTTGAAGTAACTGCTGCTTAGGCAACTGACTCCTAGATTTTGGGATAAAACATGGTGTGGCTTCAGAGTCAGAAGCTATGTTGGTCTAGATGTTGTTGTTCATTTTACAATGCCATGAAATATGGTAACTTTCTTTATCTGACAACAAAAAAAAAAAAAGGAAAAGTATGTAAAGTATGTATGTATGTATATTTAAGTTGAGCAACAAAATCCTCCCCTTCTGTACTCACTCAAGGAACCTCCATAGATCAGAGCTTCAAAGGATCTAGACAAACCCTCCCAAAACCAATCATCTTTTATTTTCTGGAATCTCAGCTTCTGAACCATTGCAAAGCTGGGAATTGCCTTAACTCGGTCTGTGAAAGCTGAGTTGGGTCCCAGTGAAAGGATACATCAGGATGTCAGGGGTCCTTTTATCAATGGAGTAGCAGAAAGCTTCAAATGTTGCTAACATTTATAACAAAATTATGTTAGTGTTTAGTACATACATCCCCAGAAGAAACAGAGGGGACCTAAAAGCATTGACTGAAGGTAGCTATATAAACAGCAGTTAAAATGGCCACTAATATTCCACAGATAACCCAACCAGGGTTGAAAGGAGAAACAGATATTTTCATTGATTTACAGTCTACATACTGTCATAAGGCTTCTCAACTATGAGAAGCCTTTTGGAAGTGTTTAATAGAACATCTCTTAGCAGTTCAACTGCTTGGTAAATGTCAGTAATAATCATTTTAGAAGGCATACACCAGACATACTGGGGGAACTAATACTCCAGGTCTTGACTGGGACGTATGATTTTTTTTGTCAATAAATATTTTTGTTTTCTTTTCTTTCAAAGTTCATTTTAATATAATTCAGTAAGAAAAATCACAAAATTTGATTTACTAGTAGCAAATACTTACAGCAAAGCTTTTCTTGATAAATACACCTCAAACTGAAACGTCCAGCACACAAGCAGCTTGTCAAGCAGGATTTGCCTGTTGCTAGCTGACAGGATAGTGAAACTTGTGTGTAACTGCCTAACAGAATTCCTGAGGGGTGATGTAGGATTAGGAGATCTTACTATGACTGAATGGCATACCAGTCATTCACATTATCTTAATATAGGAGAAAGACTCCTCCAGATTTGGTGCCGCTAAAGAGAAGCCATGCAATTTAAGGCTGTGTTAACCTTAGAGTATCCTATGGCACAGTAACATAGGCAACACATTGCCAGGCTGCAGGACTTCTAGGCATGTTCTGGTACTGTCCAATATGCATTTCTGGACCAGGATGATGTTTGCAAAGTGCAGATTCTTGGAACCAATTGGACAGTTCATAAGCCCGTAGCCAATTTAAATCAGAACCTCTCAGTGTGTCCTTAATAGTTTTAAAGGTACCCTTGCCTCTGCAAATACTGGGGACAGATCCCTAACACACTGGTGCTGGCAATAAATAGGTAAGGCTCATTCTGTAGCACGAGAAAAAGAGCTAGAGTGAGTCAAATTAACAAGTGATCTTGGCTGGTGAAATCTGAAATATTTTAGGCTAGAAATTACAAGAGAAGGCAGAAGACATCACTACACATAAAGCTCTGCAGAGCAAGCAGGCATCCCTGATGAAAGTGGTATGGGCAATAGATGCATCCCATCCTAACTGTGCAAATGAACCAACTAACAGTAAACACAGTATGTCAGAAGTCAGCTACCAGTAAGTAGAAATGCTTCTGTAATCAAATCAGTCACTGCAATCCTGAGTGGTCTATATGCTTAAACTTTCAGAACAGTAGTATTACAAGAAATCCAAAAAAAACCCCAAACAAATAAAAAAAACAAACCAAGGATGAAGAGATTCAGCTCACAACAGAAACTGAACTGAGTGTCCTTAAGCATGGCTGAATGAGCCATTCCTCTTACTGATAGTCCAGAAAAATCATACATCATACTCAGCCTAGCTACTACTCCATAGGAAGCAATGTGTCCTCTTTTATATACTGAGATCTGGAAAGCTGTGCCCTATCAGTTTAAGTCCAGGTACTTATGTCTTTTGCAGAGACTCTGCTTAATCCACAGTCCTGTACCTGATGGAATGATCAGGTGAATCCATACATGAGCAGCAGGCAGGACAGAGTGAGAGAAGCAGTGATGAAGCCATTTAAAGCCACATCTGCATCTTACTTGCTCTCTCTTCCTGGAAACTCAAATTAAAAAGCAAAGAATTCCATATATTATTAATTTGGAAATAATACAAAGGTACAAGTTCTTGAAAAGAGCAAAACATGTGGAATCAAGGCAAAGGCATCTGTAGGGGACTTTTCTCAACAAGATACAGGTGCAACCAGCTATGACTGGGCAAAGACCAAAGACAGACATGCTTGCCTTGTTCCCAAGCTATCATGGGATCAATTTTTTCATACCATTCAAAGATGCTGGAAATCAAATCAAAGCTTTCCTTTCTAAGGCTGATCTGCAATTTTGTATCCTAGCTTTACAACGCACTGTTTTCCCTTTACCCTGGCAAAAGAATGTGCTAGAGCCCAAGCAATTTTCAGTTCTTTCTCAAGACTTCTTGCTACAGATTTTATCCAGGCAGGATTTACAGTTTTCTAACCCATGCTAAGATTACATAACCACGCAAATCCTCTATTACATTCTCACATCCAAAAGTGACTTTTTATGCAATATGCTATGCTCAATTCTAACTGAGCGGTCATCCTGTTGAAGTACAGGACACAGATGAGAAAAAGCTATGGGGACAATGCCTATTTCCAATACTTTCAGCAGCTGAGAATCTGTGTTTCAGAAGGTTGCATTTTAATACATCATTTATGGGGCAAAATGTTTGAAGATTATAAAGCAAGAGATAGATGAGTAGTCAGAGTAAGTACTGGTCAACTAAAATTTCTAAGGTTGTTTCTAGGGAAACATTTCAGGAAGCTTCTATGGTTTTAGAAGACAGTAATTTTGCTATCAAGTATAGAAAGAAAAAAACCCAAAACCTCAAACACCTTTGAAAGGAGAATCTCAGGGAAAACTGATTCAACAGGCACACTCTGTATATGAGGAAATATTTTCCAGTTGTCTGGAAAACATTAATAAAGCTTAACATATTTTAAACTTGGTCTAAAGACTACATTTTAGGAAAACTTTGAGCAATTGATGCCCTCCTTTTCTCTCCCACAGCTTTCATACCTAACACAACAGGCTCTTTTTTAGGGCTCTTGAAGGAGAAGCAAAGGTGAAGGACAAGGAAAGGCTACAGTACCTGACCCTCCAGCCCACATAATGGATTATAAAACATTGTAGTAAGTTTTCCATCACTGTGTGGAGTTGTTGTATCATGAAGTCACACAATAGTTCTGTGACAGCTATTTTCAAGGCCCCATTTTTCTCTCCTTTCCCTTTGATATCACAAAAATGCCACAGCATGTTTGGTCAGTTAGGTCAGTGACCAGATTATATATTAAGAGATCAAACTAAAATCTTCCATCACTACCAACCCACAAGATTATACAGTGAGAGAAGACAAGATTGCAGACTAGAACATAAAAACCCCATAACATACACAAAAGAAAGGTTTTCGAATTTTTTCTAGAACCCTCAAAGAGGAAAGCATAAAGATCTTCAGAAAAGAAAAGAAAAAAAAATGTAGCATGATGTAATTAAAATACCTCTTTTTAAGCAAAGTACAAATGAAGCTATAGAAGTACCTTGATATCCACTAGTGCTGAAGACCAGTGCCAGGCTCTGCAATGCTTTTCCTATCTTCTGGTATTCCTTGGGTAGTGCTGAAAGTGGGAAAAGGATGAGGAAAAGAGGGGAAACAAAAGCAAAAAACCAACATGGGTAAGTGAGACTAAATCTGCAGCATTTCCAAAACTTGATGAAGCAGATGTCAAAACCAACTAGGTTTTACATTTTCTCTAGTGACATATTTACAATCCTATTCTTTACCCCCACCCCTGCTACACATGTTCCAAACTGGATAAAGCAATTGCAATCTGGATTCTTGAAAGGTACAAACAGTTGGGGAAGCAGTGTGTGAATGCTAATAAAAAAAATGAAATCTCACTGCATTTCTAACTCAGTCCTCCTATGCATACAGTGAGATTTTTTTCCCCTCCCCCTCATGGGGGAAGGAAGAGGGGGAAGTGCTGAAGTGTGACATCAAGAATAAATCTCATTAATATTTTAAGAGAGATTATTATACAGACCCATAATACCTAAACTCTTCTCAAATAAAGAATTTATATTTAAAAGCACTAGAAATCAAGATTACCTAGGTATAAAAATTACACAAGTATCTGAAAAATAAAATCGGTTTTTGTAATCTATTTATTGAACATGCATGCATACATTACTTCATCACAATTACATCAATCAGCTGTGATTTATGAGTGCATTCATTATTAACACTTTGAACAGCACCACTCCAGAGGCCTAAAAAGCAATCTGAAAAGCAAAAGCAACTTTTTATATGCTGCCTATGCTAGCAGAAAAAAACCCAAGTACATATGGGTTTTGTTATCAAATATTTGTATTCACAGGGTACACTGCCCAGGCAAACAGAAGGTTTTTAGTCGTTCTAGCATCCCACAGTATCTGATTTTTACAGAAGAACACCTTTGTGTGGTATAAAAATCCACCACAAAACCCCCAAATCAACCTCCCACCCCAACTGCCTAATTTTATTATCTTTGATCACGCTCTTCTCCACAAGTCAGACTATTTATGATAACTGCTCTGTCTTACACTCTGAGTACAATTTAGAGTACTAGAGTTCTGTTATGAGCCATTACACTGATACTGAATCTCCAGTGGAAACTTTAGTGAAGAATCTTTGGTTTCTTTTCACATGTATTTAAGAAGTTTCCACTGTCAGTTATTTTAAATCTCACTGAATGGAAGGCATGTAACTATTGCTCAGGAAGTGCCAAAAATACTTCCAATTAAGAGTCAAGTCTAGAGCTGACAGGGAACTTAAAACCCTAAGAGACCTCTAAAATTTTGTATGTTCCAGTTTACCAGTCTCTTTTTTCTTTTTATATTCAGTATGAATGTCTGGAAAGGTTTTAAAAAGTTTTTTAAAATAAATTTTTAAAAAAAATTTTAATATTTTGAAAAACACAATCACAACTGTATTGTTGCATCTATGCTAATTAATAGTTGTAAGTATTAGAAGGGTCATTTGGTATCTAAAGCCACTAGTGTTGTAAGTTCAGGAAGACTTTGGCAGTTAAAAAAATACTCAATTTCTAGTGTAAGTACAAGTCACAGCCAGCCCTTGGTTTGATCATTGTTTCTGTAACTGCAAAGCAATGCTGTTTTTCTACTCTCATCTGAGGAACCTTATTCCTTCCCCTGTTCTCCACCTTCCCCTCAGTATAATTTGCTAGTGAAGCAAGATCTGTACCATGTTAGAGCTCTGTCATGTGTTAGACTATTTTTGTGCAGCAGGAGAGTCAGAGGTGGTAGAAGGAAACCCTTTTATTCAAAGTTGAGAAATGTAAATTATTTAAAGTTAACATCCTATGGATACTAAAGTCTAATGTAATCACTTCCATGAGAGATGGAGCTTCTATAACTTCCCATTCTCTCTGGTCAGCCCCAAATATTCAGCTGTAGTGTTTGATTAGTAAGAGGCAAAAACATAACTCAGGAGATATACTTCAAGTTCTGGGGACACTGTTTTCGGTTTTTTTGTGGGAGTTTAAAGGAGAGTAAAAAAAATTAAGGTGATTCAAGGAGATTTATGTGATAGGTCTTTGGTTGCCAGACACTACAGCCTGCCCTGAAGTGTTTCTTATTATGATCCTCAGCTGTAGTACCTGCTTCCTTTCAATAGCTGCCTTGTGGTGGCCACAAACACTGAACACTGCTGTGGACTAGGAAATTAGAGCCCAGGCAGAGTCATAGGGACTTGGTGTGAAGTTCTGCAACCCTAAATATCTGTGGGAAGGAAGAGACAAGATAGGAAAAAAAAAAGAATTGGGCTAAAGATTAAGTTAGAATCAAGTTGGTTTTTCTTTTCTTTTTCTCTTAAACTCATTTCATCTTTAAATCACTCCTCCTAGCATGCAAGGGTCCTAAATAAGGGGTTAATAAGATGCAATTATTTGAAAATATTATTTCATGAAATAAACAGGTCTATTTTGCCCATGTCACTGAAATTCAAATAAATGACCAGTATATGAGAACAGGTCCAACAAGGGCTTTAGCTGCATTACTACAATTATTTAACTTCAGGTATTTTTAAACCTATGAGCAGAGAACAGATATTTCTGAGATAAAGAAAAAAACCCAAGAACCCAACAAAAAGCCCCACATCAAACATACCAACAAAAAGCTTGCACAGTTTATACTCTTAGACTGAAAATAGCCAGAATGCCATACAATTCCCATGATAACTTAGGAGTTTCTTTAAAGATGTGCCTTGAATTATACACATAAAAAGAGAGAAAAGCACCAGAGAAATGAGTGCTGAGTTCAGAAGGACACTTACGCCCTGTACACCTCTTCCAGTGCTCTTGTCCCACTGTCAGCAGCTCTTTAACTCCATCATCCATTGCTTTGGTGAACCTACCCACTGCATCACATTTCTGCTCTCTGTGGCATTTTGAAAGAGCAAAAGGAAAAAATAGATGCATAATGTTAACTTTCAATGCAATACTGAAATGTTAAGCAATGTCAACTCTGTCTTAAAAAGTATCAGAGATATAAACCCATTCCTTTAAATTTGTGCCATTTCACTAAATTCAGAATTCCCCTTTTTAGATATAAGTACTATTTGTTCCATTTTTCCTCCTCTGTTAAGACTTGTAGACATGTGGCACTGGACTAGCACTCTTATTACAGTGTAACAGAAGTAGTGAAATTCATACAACAATGAAAAAAATGAAAAGTAAATAACTGTGTCGGATATTTCGATAGAAGTCTAGCATAGGTAAATAAAAAGTATGTAGCAACTTTCCTAGGGAAATATGTATGCATACTTTCATATTACATGCAGCTATCAGACTTTTCCATTAACACAGCACTGCATACACAGCAGTGATTTGTGAACTTTACAAAAGAAAACTAAATGTATATTTTATCACTTCTAACAAGATTTATTTAAACTGCATCTGCTCTTCCAAATGCTCTCAGCCAAAGCCTGCATGAGACAGCTGTAACAGCCAGGGGACACTGACTCCCCAGAGCCAGGGCAGCAGCTCCAGCTGTGGCCCAACAACCCAGAGGTTCCCACTTCCCCACCAGCACTTCCTTCCTCAGCTGGAAACCATACACACATAGTAATTTGCACAAAACCAGCACCTGAGCTTTCTAAGAGGCTCTCGCTTTATTCCCCTTACCTCACGACAAAACATCCTTTAATTTTCTAAACTTCACACTTTGTGGTCTCAAGATCACTGAAAATGCTCATGAACCTGTGCAGGACTCTCAAAATAGTAACAAAATTGTTCAGTAAAGAACATCACACTGAAGAACCAAACAGTTATTGAACAAGCTGGTTTGCCCACTTTGTAAGTGGAGTAATGGCTTTCAAGAGTCACACACACTTTTAACAGCATTCCCACGCACTAGAACATGTGGACATCTGAGATGTTACAGCCACCCCTGCAACTGCTTGGAAATAATTCCCCAGCACTACTCCAGGCTGCCAGCCTCAGCCCAGGAACCCAAATCCCAGGTGAGCATTCTCCTCGGGCTGGTGTGCCCTCCCTGCTTGGGCACAAACTGTTCAGCAGACCACATGCTGGGCACTCTCTGCCAGGGATGTGTATGCAGTACATTCCCTCTCCTGCACCCTGGGTACAAAATCCTCCTTCTCATTCACCCCTTCAGCTTTTACACCACTGGGATATACAGAAACCACATCACTAAAGCGAAGTAGTCAAGGTTGAAATCCCCATGGCTGAAGTGTAAGTGACCTAAAAATGTGCATAGTTTTCTGCTGGTGCAGAACTGCTACCACACAGCCATTTTATCCACCCAATATGCACTGCACCACTTGCATAAAGCCTGCATTGGGTGTAGATACACTACCGCATTGCTACAAAAAACACTTCCATCCAGTTTATCCACACACACACCGAACATTAGCCAGGTTTCTGTGTTCCAGAACAGCAAGAAATGCATGTCATACATACTACATTTTCTAAGAAAAATTATTAAGCCTAAAGGAGACAAATAAAGGCTGCATAGTAAATCCAGTCTCTGTGAAACCCAAAGGTTTATCACCTACAGAATATACATTAAAAAGTGCATGTATATGTAATATACACATATGTAAAAGAAATATATCCATTTGCACTTCCAGAATTAAATTTGATAATTTAAATCACTTTTCATTTTCAATAGCTTTCCATGGATTACAGACATTCAAATCATACTGTGTGTACATTACACACAACTATTTTACAGAAACATTGTTCTGCTTATTGGTCCATCTACAATTATCCTAAGCTGCTTGGTAAGCTTAGCATGTTTTGGAAGTGTTGAAAGATTAAAGATCAAAACACACTTCCACAGCAATATACAAGACAACTCCATAGGATCTGACAGTACTCTATCCCATCAACTGGTTTTACATAAATTGTTTTAGGATTAGCATTCAGCCACTGAGGTCAAAAAGACATCACATAGAGTTCTGCCAAGTATTGGAAGGGTTGATATGAAAATCTCATTATTTAAAAAAATTTCCAACTCTGCCTTGATGAATACCTCTTCAAATCCATGAATATATGTGCACTTTTACTATCTGAGTTTTGGATTATCTCAGCATCTGTTGTATACCCAGATGCATATTGCCCGTAGGGAAAAAAAAAATCACCTTACATTTCTACCATGTCCAAGTCAGGAGCTTCTGGTTCCATTGTAGAAAAGATCATGACTCCTACAGTTTCATCTTTTTCTGCCTTCCTTTTTCCAGTTTTCCATTCCTTAAAAAGAAGAACAAAAAAAAATAAAAAAGAGACACAAAGTTTGACCACCACTCATCCTTCTTTAAAGGCGTGTGTTTAAGGAGTGAATTAAATGTTTAGGAGAACTGTTAATCAACAGACCACCCCTGAATTAAAACCTTTCATTAAGAAGTGAAATCTTCAGAGAAGCCAAGGCTTTTTATAGTTTTCCAAAGTTTTTCCCCTCCTCCTTTGTGCCCTTTGTTATCTAAATTCTGGGGTCAACAGACCCTTCTTGTGTATTACTGAGATGCCGTGTAAGAACAATGATATTCAGCTGTCTCCACACATAGGATAAGTCTCATATCAGAAGCTGCTCAAGAAGATCATGAAACTATTATGCAATAATCATACTAAGTTCTTAGTGGTTAAAAATTCCCTACGTGTTGCAACATCTGTTCTGTTTATACATCTATAAAAAAGAAACTAAGAAGTGCTGACTAGCTGGAAGGATTATACAACTCCCCACTGACCATCGAACTAGCATTTCACCAGGACTAGTACTTACTGTTATTAAGCCTCTACTTACAGGATCACAGAATAATTCTGGTTAGAAGTATGCTGGTAGTTCAGCCTCTGACTCAAAACTGGTCAGCTCTGACCTTAGTCACAGGGGACTTGAACCCTGGAAATTTTTAAGACCAGACTGGATAATTTACTTTTTCAGCAAATGCTATGTGTATTTAGAAGTGTGACTATTTTGAGGAGAAAGCAGCAGAGTGTTTCTGTTTATTTCCTAATTAGCAACAGAGCTGGAGCTCAATCATGAAGAAACCATTATTTACTAAATGTTGACTTTATTTATCGTTTACTGAAGGTATTAAAATCTCTTTTTAAAAAAGCATAATAAAGTGTGTGTGAATAAAAAATGACTTCTTATAACAGGTAAGGCTGCAACAGTGAAATTTCAGTGAAAACTGTGGGTTTGAGGGATGGGGGCAGGGCATTGTTTTTAAATATAATACAGGATCAGGCACAACCTAGATCTGCTATGAAGTTGCTTTTGTTAGCAGAGCAGCACCACTCAGAGGATCACAGAGATTAGTAAATCCAGCAGAGAGAGTAGGGCAACAGCCAAAAGAGTTTTATATATCTTCCAACTCTGCTGGAGGATACAAACTGTCCCTTGAAAGACTGGCAACGAAGTTACTTCGAGGAGCACAGCGGTGTGGGAATGGTGGGGAGCATTTAACTGGAGCAATTTTGCTTTGATCAATCAGCTGAGTTAGGAATCCCAGCAGTTCCCAGCCCAGCACTACTGCCCACAGTGGGGCAGCTACAGAACCAAACCCTTGGTTTGAAGGGGAAGTGGGGGGGGGCAGCAATTCCTCAGTTGCAGTCTGTGTGAGAACTTTATTTCATTTCCTACCTTCTCATCTCGGAAATTGAGAAATTGCTGGAAAACTTCACTTTCTGAGACAACAGGATGGCGACACATTCTTGTCATCCAAGCCTGCAGCCTCTCCATGCGCATTTTGATAAATTCTTCTTCAAAGCGCCCTGTCACACATTGAAGAATAATTGTTACATGTACAGGCTAGCACCTTCAAATTCCTTTTTTAAAATTTAAGTTGAAACAACCTGTAATTCATCTGGTGAGTTATCAACAATTTAATGACTCAGAACTTACAAGAATCACAGAATCCTGAGCTGGAATGGACTCACAAGAATCATTGAGTCCAACTCATAAATAAATGGCCCATTATGCTAACAAATCAAAAGAACCTTAAATTACAGTATATTGATTACTGATCAAGAGTTCTCATCCTTTTTAAGATAGCCAGGAAATATTAAAAAAACTAACACCCACCCACAATTCAAAACAATTTTTAAAAATAAAAAACCTAATAAACTTGTGGATCGGAAAATGAGGTACTCAGATGACCCAAGAGAAACACCAGGTATAGGCTTGCAATGAAGGTATTTTTCTGGAACAGTTTAGTAAAGTCTTGGTCAATATGAGATTCAAAAACATTGAAGAAAAAAGAACTACAATCCAAGTTGCCATGTACAAGCTAACAAAGCACTGAAATTAAACAGCTCAAAAAAATTAAAATGGATTGCTGAAAAATATTTGAAATCACTCAAACACAAATCACAGATTTAAAAGGCAGTGCCTCCTTTAAACATACTTCCATATAGGTTAACTGGGGGGGAAAATCAAACAATATCAATAAATCATATGCATAAACTGGTTAGAATATACAGGTTATATACTGGTTAGTTACAGTCTTACATACATGTAAGACTGTAACTGATTTTTTTTTTGTACTTAAGATATTTTTAATACAAACTAAATAAGTAACCATTTTTCTTAAATCAGTAATGCATCATCACTGTGTATTCATAACAACCTTTTAGTTTTAGTAGAAACTGTCTTCTTGAGAGAATCCTTTCTAATTTAAAAAAATGCATGAGATCAGACTTCTAAAGCATACAGTGAATGGGAATTTTAGGGAAAGAGAGATTCCTCTGGCATCCAACTCTCCTGATTCCCACAGCAGTGCAGATGAAAAGCCTTGAACGCATGTACTGTTTCAATATAATTCTACTGCATAGTTACTATGGCAGCAGATCTACAAAGTTGAGGGGTTTGTGGTTTGGGCTTTTTTGGGTTTTTAGTTTTTTTACAAATATGGAAACTAGCAAGACTAGCAGGTAAATAACAGAACTAATGAAAAATTAACTTTGTGTATGGTTATTTTTCCTGCAAAATAGCAAAAAAAAAAATTTTAAAAAATCAAACACTATGGAAGACATTCTATACCCTTCAGTAATCCTTTGCTTCATTTTTAATCTATACAGAAATCTCCACAGCATTCCTGCAAGGAGTGCAGAACACCAGCAGCTGGAAGTTACATGCTGATCATTAAGCATATCATCACCAGTATATCATTAAAATTAGGATCCTGACAAAGTCAGGTGGGAGTCTTGTTCTGTCAAGACAAATTGACAGAAATGCTTTTGTAGACAGTCTTCAGAAAGAAGCCTCCTAAACACAGTGAAAGATAAGCACCCTTCTTCCAGTTTCTTCATGTTTCAGAAAAAGAGACTCGCATTTAAAAAAATTATTGTTTTTTTGCATGGGACAAGGTATTCTCTTCTACAGATTCCAGAAGACAGAAATTCACAGGCAATGGATTTTGCCAAGGTGTGATGCCAGACTCTTGGGTCTTTTAAGATTTAATTACAATGAAATCTAGGGACCCCAGCGTGTCTTCTGGTTTCCTGTTAACAGACATGCACACGTTTAATAAAAATGCTGGTCAATTCTAAACACGAGGCTAAGGGGAAGAAGTCACTTCCTCACTTTTCAGTTTGCTCGGCATTTATCCCAGCAACTTCATCAATGCTCAGCTTTCTTCAAACACAGCAGAGCTGCTGCATTTTGAGTGATGCCCACGGCCATGTGGTTGGCAACATGCCGATGCTTGTATGTTTGGTTTTGGCTGTTTATCTTAAACACTGTATAATCTTACCAGAAAACATACAAATGGAAATGGGCTCAAGTAATGCATTTTCCTCCTATGCAGGTGTCCATTCTTTCCTTCACATGCACTCTAGCCTATACTTGTAGAAAGGCAGCCAGAGACTACTGAAAATGCATAGGCATTGTCATATTCTGTTGCAATGACTAAACTTAAGTGCCTTTAAAGGACCCAATTCCACTTTTCTTGAAGTCAGAACAAAAGATTTCCACAAGCTTCAGACAGTTTGGTCAAGCTGAACTGACATCAAACCAGAGCAGAACACTATATGAATGAAAGATGCTTTCTAAATCAAGTGTGAGATCAAGCAAGAGGAGAAACAGCTGCAACATTTTACTTTGAAGCAAAAAATCCCCATCCCAACCAGTCAGGTTGGATGCTCCCTTTCCTCTGGGAACCTTGTGTCAAAGCTCCTACAACATAACATATGTAGAATCAAACGCAAAAGAGAAAAACCCAAACAAAACCAAACGCAATGCACGCCCCTCCCCAACCCTCAAAAAACCCATGCAAAAACACTTGCCCAGCCAATCAGCAAATACAGAATAGAAGTAGCTATCTCTTCTCTCCAACAGTAATTACTATCTCATGTAGTAACTAGGGGGATTTGTTTTGCTTTTAATTACCTTTTTTTAAATCACTAGATAACTGAACCTGAGTTTTGAAGTGATTCTCCTAGTACTGATCTGTTATTATCAATCAGTCATAACAACTCATTATAAGTTTTGAGTGGAGAATAATGGGAATAACAGTAAGAAATAACTGAACCTTATGAAAATCTGATTTTCTTATCTCCCATTCCATGAATTCAGAACTGGGAATAATTACCTGTTACTTGCTTGTCTGGAAGAGAAGGGATTGGAATGGCTAATCCAAATTTAACCAGGAGCCGCTCATACAACCAGTCAAAGTGCTTGTATCTGTGGTTGACAGACCGATTAGTGTTCTGTAAGAGAAACACAACTCTGAACTTGGACAGGCATCTACACACAGTCATGTGAAACAAGCAGGACCAGAATGGTAACCACATGGAATGTAAATAAAATTTATGAATTAGAGCCTTAATACAGAAGAACTTGAAATTCTAGAAAAAAGCAAATCCTTGGGGTAAAAAAATATTACAACTACCACTTACTCTTACAATGCTCTTACCAAGTCTTACAATGCCCTTACCAAGTCTTACACAATTTCTATTTATGAACAAATTATACATATTTGTGAGACAAAAGATCCTGTTTCAGATATACTTACAGTGCAGGTCAGCTGATACTCAATGTAGCTCTTGAGACCATACATTTTAGAACCTTTCTTGGGATCTGCCACCACACAGTCAAATGTAGAGGTAGGATATACCCACATTGGGCCATAATCACCAATCTGTAAGAAATTGCAAATATTATATTTAAATACACCATGTTGCACCAGCTGCAAACAAGGGGACAAATATCTTCTCTCTTCACTCGAGAGCTTCCATTGATTTCAGTGAGAGGCTGAGAGTCTGGAAACAGAGAGGCTTCTTGCAATCAGGGACAAAAGACCACAGTTGACTTTATCTTGTGTGTTTTACAATTTTTCCCAAATAACAAAGGAATGGTGAATTCTAGGGCTATTTTAACCACATTTCGCTAGAACAGCATATAGACAGAAGAGTTGGTTTTCAGATCAGAAGATGACCTGACCATCAGGACTGAATATTGCAAACCTCTACAAATGTAGCTCTTACACGTAACTATCTAGATAACAAATAGACAGTGTAATGCATTTGCTCTGCATCCCAATCCTAAAAAGGCATATGTTCACCACAAGTAATGCAGATACAGCATGAGGAAAATAATACTGAAAATAATAATCATCATCATCATCACACTTATGATTTTTATTATGACAATTCTGTTTCTAATTATATGTTCAGTATCAGTTTCTTCTGACCCAAATATATACAGCAACCTCGAGGATAAAAGTTCAGTTGAGAAAGCAGGGAAAGGTGAGGAGGATTATAAAACCCAATCAATTGACCAACAAAAAAGAAAACCAAAAAACCCCATACCACCCACACAGAAAAATAATACACGACTCCAACTTACAATTATGGGAATTTTTTCTTTGGGTTTTGCTAGCTGCTTTGCCAACAGATACTGTTCCATTCCAGGTTTTGCAAATCCAGGAAACCTAACAATAAAATGAAGTGATAAGTTAATTCTCCTTCCTTTGACATATGCAGAACTACCTGCCATTACAGGAAAAAAAACCCTAAATATTTCTCAAGTATAGAAAAATTGATGTGAATTACTGTAGCAATCAACATTTTGCATGGAAAAAACCAGAAGAATCTTGGCTACTGACATCCAGGTTTTTTTGTGTGTCTTATTGTGTCTGTGTATAGGCCCCTTCTTGCAGAGCAAAGTGGCTATTCCTGCTCTGTTACATTTTAAAGACTTGATGCTCAGGCACCATGAAAGTGTCATCTGCCTGTATGACACCTCCAAAAATTGCACAGGTTTGTCATGTACTTTCAAGCTTTCAGGGATCTGTGTCCTTTGCTTGCTTATGGAGTACACTGAACTACAAATCCACCTTCTCTTCTGCCCCAAAACTGTAATTTACATTGCTTAAAGGGTGTTGAATTTACACATCTTGACAAATTCCAATTCTCTTCAATATATACACATTTCCCCTGCATTTTCCATTACTTGTTAAGTGGTAACTTCATAGCAGCTGCACGAGAATTTCCACGCTGGACCCCCCCAGCCTCTGATGCCTCAGTCTCCTTGTAACCAAGGTAAGATGGTGAAGCTGATTTTGGGTCATCCCAGTCATCATCCCAATCATCGTCATCAGCAGCTGCTGAAGTACAGGAGGGATCAGGGGACAGGGAAAGGAGAAAATTATTCTCTTCGAAGTAGAAAGTAATTTCTCTTCAAAAGCTGAAGCAGGTATTTCAGCACTCACATACAAATAATCAACCAGGTAAATATATTAAAATCTCTTTCAGCCTTCTCTTTTACGATTCCTCCTCAATTACCACTATCTCCATCAAATATATCCTGCAAAGCAGTGCACTAGAAATCCACTGAGGGAGAGGGGAAATAAAAAAGAAAATAAAACTTAAAGGGGAGATGGTGGTGTGTTAAGATTAACTCAACTGTCTTCCATATTCATAGACTCCAAATTAGCATTCCCCAGTTATGGGTTCTCCCCTTAATTTAGGCTGTTACTAAAAAAAGTAGTGAAGCATTCTGAAAAGCCAGTCACTTCTTAAAATTAAGGATTTAAGAGACTATTCCTTCAAAGGCCTGAGACCAAAAATTCAAGGGATTTTTAAAGTTCCAGTTAGGCAAGCTGGACAACATGCTTGAGAATAGATCATGTATGCACAAGACTTTGGTTTGTCAGATTTCTATACAAGTTTGAGGCATTTGTTACTGTGGAACCAGATTTCAAAAAAAAAATTTAATTTTTAAAACCCCTATTATTTTAGTGTCCAGCTTACCCACATGGCAATAATGCTATTAGGAAACTGGCTTGGTTTTGTTTTTTAAATAAGCCATGATCTATAGTTATAAAAGATTAAATAATTCTTATCTCTACTGTCCACCTACTCTAATTTGTTAAGGATAAAAAAAGCATTATTAGCCCACCTGGTCCTTGATATGCCTGTGGATGACCAAATGCTGCTGCTGCCTCCCAGTTATTTGAAGCGCTGTTTCTCTGGCCAGGTGCACTTTCAGGTTTCGTTGCCCAGCTGTCAACAGCATTTCCATTATCCCAGTTCCCAGACTTCCCAATGTTCCAGCTGGACCAAGGATCATTGGCAATGCTTGCCTACATTGTATGAAGACAAAAGTAAAGAAGAATTGCTGAAGAAATGACCAACAACCATGTACTTTCTTCTTGAAGTCTTTCATCTCCTGCTGGTAGGCTGAGTTTGCATTCAGCACTTCACTTGTTTGATTTGGAAGCAGCTGCCAAATCTTGCATTTCCAGCTACACAACTCTTGCATGCAGCAAGCACTTGGAAGAACTGATCAGCTTTCCAGCAATGTGACACCAATACATACTAATAAGAGTGCTTCTCCTCAGGGTAACTAAATTATTTGTTGCAACAGTATTAGGAAACAATTTCACCCATGGTAATTATTTTACACTGACACCTTAGTAAGTATGGTACTTGTGAACTATTAATTACCTAAAGCCATGGGCTAATTAGCACATTTCAAATCAGTACTTAGAAGTCAAGAATTATGTTTTTGTAAATACTTATTTTATCAAACTCAGATTAGTGGCTTTACTAAAAGCAAATAATAAATTGTCCATCCACGCCATCACTACTGATGTGGCAGTTAGGGAGTTAAAGCCTAACCTGATGAGCTTCCCTGTCAAAGCTTAACTCACTCACAGTGAAGATGGGGGAAGAAAACAGACATCTGCCAGGGAACAGTCTGGAATCTCCCTGTAGATCTACTCTCTCAGCATAAGCTTGTGGTGAAGGCACTCACACACCCCCTTCTGCTAATGCTGTTGTGGAGGTGGAAACCTCAGTGAAGGAGTGCAGAGCAGACATGTCTCTGACTGCTGCATTTGGCAAGTTCATCTTGGCTTAATAGCTTAGCATCCTTGATTTTAACAGTACACTTTGAAAAAGCATTGACTAGTTAAGTGTAGTCTACTCCAGACACTTAGTGCAGAGACTTGCTGGCAGAAAGAAAAACTGCACACATATCGAAACCCACACACCCAAAGTGTAGGAGGAAGAAAGAGAAGAGGAAGGAAAGCAAACAAAGCTGAGAAGGCTTGTCTTGTTCACCAGAGGGAGAAACTGAGTTTTGTAAAAAGAAGTCTCAAATCCTACTGATGCTAGTTCATTATTTTTACCATGAAGAAGCATATAAAAGAAGAAGTGCCTTATATAAATTAATTACTATTAGACTACAACATTTACATGTTATATTAGAACATTTGCCAATACAGGAAATTTAATGAAACTCCCACTAAAAACTAAATTATCTGCAAAAATGTTGCATAATTGTCTTACACAAAAAAGTTACAGCTACTCCACATCCCAATTTTCTCCACTAAATATTCTCTCCTCCCATTTTAACTTTGATATTCTACTTAAGAACAAGAAGTCTCCCGTCAGTTTTTCCTCAAATAAAGTTATCTGACAGTCAGATTTCACAGACAGTATTAAATCATAAAGACTCAAAAATTATGTTATCACATAACACCTTTATATATTTAGGTTCACAACTCCTTACAGGATCTGGAAATTAAGACGAAGCTCCAAAGCTGGGGAGAAAAATCACCATTCACAAGTGTCAGTGGGTCTCTAGGAATTGACAGACACAGATTACATGGAAAGGTTCTATAGTGATAGCCTGGGATTTTTTTCTAATTTTTTTTTTGAGGATGGAGCTGATGCAGGAACATTACTCCCTGGGGGAGCAATAGTCTTGGACAGCTGATAGCCAGTGCTACTTTGAGCAAATTACAAAGATAGCTTATACCAGTCTGCTCTCTTCCTTCTTCACCTGGTATGAGTTTATGTAAAGAGCAACAACCACACATGGCATTAGCCAGAGTTCACTCCTTGCTAAATGAAAACACACAGGACTAGGGCCCAACCACATGGAAAATCATGCTTGCTTCTAACATAACTTGGAGCACCTAGCAAAGACTAGTTTGCATAATATTAACATACCAATACTTCTGCAATATGTTTTGCTGATCACTATCAAATAATAGTCCAGAAATGGCATGATCACCAAAAGACTGAGTAAAGTTTTCCTCTTTTCTGTAGTAGTTCATATGAAATCTGGCGCATGAGTAAATAGTAAAGAAGCTTTAAAATCTGCCACAAAAAAGAGGAGGGCAATCATATTGACACTACTAAAGAATGACTGTCAAGAGCCATCATCACACTCACAGACAAATGCTGATATACATAGATGCTGTACAGCAAAGGGAAATGTATTACATAATTGTGCTCCCAGAGGTCTTATCTCCATGTACCTACACAGAAGCACTCTTCAAATCAGAAAAATTCACTTCTGAGGTGTCCAAGAAGGCCATGGGATAAGCTCTTGCCCAAGGTGTATCACCCATAGGCTATAAAAGGGGTAGAATATGCTATTCTCCCCTCTGTTTCTTTCAGCCAAAGTGTCCTCATTTCTTTCTGAGGCACTGGTGAAGAGAATAAGAGATGGCTTAGGAATCTATAGGTAACAACTTTCAAAGAGCACTTACAGGACTCTCCTCAACTTTCTTGAAAAGTGTTCCTGCATGCACACATGCTGTGGACTCCTAAGTGGCAGTAAACATGGAGAAGGGCTCAGGAATCAGGCCTGCCATCCTCAAGGTCCTAGAGCATCATGGAGAACCAACTAAATTCATACCAGTTATTAAAAAGGTCATCTCAGCCCCAGTGAGCAGTTCTGTGGATCTCAGCAGCTGACAATCTTAATAGAAGAAGCCATTTGTGTGGCCTAGCTCTGGTTGAATAAACCCTAATTAAACCTCAAGTATTTTGCATCAAGCCATGTTCTTACAGCTTTAGTCTTCCATAACAGAAATTGATAATCCTCTGATCTCTCAGTCATCACAAGAAAGGTGAAGAGCCCTTGCAAGAAGCTGATATTTAGTCAATATAATTTAATACTGCACACCAAATATCCAAGTATTCAAGCCTTCTCAAATGTACACAAAAAGAAATGCCACACTCCACAACTAAGAAATTGATCAGCCTTCAAATGAAACATTGCATCTCCTTGCTCCCCACCGTAACATCAAACAAGTACACTGAGACTAAATTCAAGGGTAAACTCCTAAAAGGCAGCTGATTCGCCCTTTTGTAGACTGCTAAGGACTAGCTCACTCCTACTAGCTCAGTCCTAGGAGAAAAAACAAGATGAAAGGGCTATATTGGGAACTGACAACAGAGGGAGCCATTACTGAATGATGTAAGAGGATTCCACTATCGGCAGATTCAAACTCATTACAGAAACAGATCATTACTGGTGGGACCTGGAGGATAGGGAGAGAAGCCTAATACGTTTTTAAAGATCTAATAATAGTTGAATGAGAAAAAAATTCCACCACAACAGAAAAATCCTTAGCTTGGAAGTGGAATGTCAGTATCTTTACCAAGTGAATCATGAATTAAATGGGAGAAGTGACATATTTGCTACTTTCCAGAGAATTCAAAGCTATAGACAGTAAAGCTAAGATAAGGCACTGAGGTGTCTCTCTGCCCTGGCTAAAAATCTTTACTTGATCTCCTGGACAACTTATTTGTTTCTGCCAGACTCCATCATATTAATGCATGCCCCTGATGGACAAATAGATCCATTCTACTGCTGAAGGACAAAAGCCAAAAAAACCCACAATGTTCAGATGGTAAAACTAATTTAAGTATCCAGAAAGACCTAGGTGAACTGTGCCATCAAAAATAATGACCTCCAGCTGCAAGAAATACACCCTGAAATCTACTCAGAGACAGAAGCCATGCTGAAGCATTGAGTAGCAAAAGTAAGCCTGATCAGATCACAGGAAGTTCAGGACAGCCAAAGCTGCAATGAGAAATGTTATGCTCTTGAAGAGGGGTTTAAAAGAGACAGACAGCACAGAGCAATGGCAGAAAACACAAGAAAAGTCAAGGTGACTCAGCTGAATAGCTCACAGGAATGAACATACCTCTCCAGTTTTATAGCTGCCTTAGATACCTGCATGGAAACAAAGCCTTAAGCATACTCAGACATCACACTAAACTTCTTTTGATAAAAGTCTCTGATAGATACATTTTAAAAAACCCCAAACAACTGAGTATATAGACAGACAACTTAAAAAATCAAGTGCTTTTCTCCATGAAGAAAGATGAAGGGGTAAAAGCCTACTCTGCAGCAATCACAGAACTGCATTCATTGTGCTGTTTAAGATAGAACAAGTGTGCACATCAGCAGATAACTGAAGCAGCTGCCATACCCACAACATTTTATGGCTAAGCTTTCTTCTTGGTAGATCATTATGTTAGTGTTGTGGTCCAGGGCATTTCTTTCACTTCTGAAGGAAGGCCCTCTTTTCTACAGTACAACATAAACATCTTCAAAGAAATCCTCTAGGAAAAGCAAATGTGGAGATGGGCTAGATTTTAAAAAACAACCAACGTTATGGAATTAGACACTAGAGTGTTCCTGCAGGTAAATACTTGAAAGCAACATGACCTCCAGAAGCAGCTGCTGAGGAAGCTGTAGTAACACTGTCCTAGGAACCCATTTGTCTCTCAGCCACTCCTGTCTTCTCACTTCCTTCCTGAGGAAACCATCGTCCAACACCTCCACTACCAACCCCACTGCCCCCTTCATAACCCTGCACCAGAGCTGGGCTTTGCCAGCCCACAAACAACACAAAGCCCAGACACAACCACTGGACACTCCCTGTTTTCAGCAGGAAATAAATCTAAACCACCAGTGGACAAACTGCGATAGCACCATGAGCAGAGCTGTTAGTTTTTTGTTCTTTTCCTGTTTCAAATCCTATTTCCTTACCTATAAGGTTATTCACAACCAAATTGGACTAGGGGCTGCACTGCCTGTGCACAGTGCAGGCACAGGATTTCTGTCTATCATCTCCTAATTCAGCACCAAAAAAATCCATCTTTGAAGTATGGAATGGTTTTTTTTGAAAGATACATAATTTAGAATTGAGTGATAGGATGAGGGGAAGGAAAACACATCTATTGTCACCCTGACTTCTTCAAGGAATTTTTTTTTTAATTAAAGTTTGCTTAGTTTCAACTTTCAGACACTAAATATCCTGTATAATTTATTCAATGGAGCTCTCTCAGGATTCTGTTTTTGTTACTCACACCTGCTCATGTAAATGGCAATCAAGTCACTTCTTTATATCCTTGTCTTCTCTTAAGCTGATTTCAATTCTTAATGGTTTCTTATTGAAACACAGATGAGAAATTTCAGACAGTTTTCTAAGCAGCAATCACAGCAATGCCAGAAAGAGAAGAAAGACCCTCTTTGATGTCGTCTAGCATCATCTAGACATCCCAAGATCATGCTACAAAGATTAAATAAGGTTTTATCCTTCCTTTTTGGGAAAAGCACTCTAGTTTTGTTTGGAAACAGAGAAGAGGGGTGTCCTTTTTTTTTTTTTTTTTTTTTTTTTGGAGAAATTGAAGAGTATTACTGGCTATTTTCAATTTATCACTTTCAATTACAAATGCCTGTGATTCCACTTTAAAAGACGTGCTCAGTGAACAAAAAAAAAAAAATCAAACCAACAAACAAACAAACAACAATGAAAAAAACCTACTCAGAAAGGAAACTACACATTGCAGTAAGCCCCCTGCTGTGGTACAGGGAACTGTGCAAACACATGTGTGCCACATGGCACTGTAAGTTTGCAGGCTAACAGAAATGCTAACAACCTCAAGCACCAGTAGAGTCTGGGGACTGACCTGCTGGGAAGCAACTCTGCAGAGAAGGACCTGGGGGTCCTGGTGGAAAACAAGCTCTCCATGAGCCAGCAGTGGGTCCTGGTGGCCAAGAAGGCCAATGGCATCCTGGGTGCATTAGGAACAGCACTGCCAGCAGATTGAGGGAGGGGATGCTGCCCCACTGCTCAG
Source organism: Passer domesticus (assembly GCF_036417665.1). Taxonomy (NCBI): domain Eukaryota; kingdom Metazoa; phylum Chordata; class Aves; order Passeriformes; family Passeridae; genus Passer; species Passer domesticus. The sequence goes on along the minus strand of NC_087476.1, from coordinate 61,217,105 downwards.
CCCTGGTGAGGCCTCATCTGGAGAGCTGTGTCCAGTGTTGGGGTCCTCAGCACAAGAGACAGGGAGCCCTTTGGAGCAGATCCAAAGGAGGGCTACAAAACTGATTAATGGACTGGAGCATCTCTCTTATGAGGAAAGGCTGAGGGAGCTGGGCCTGTTCAGCTTTGAAAAGAGATGACTGAAGGGACCCCATGAATGTCTATGAGTATCTGCAGGGAGGGTGCCAAGAGGATGGGTCCAGGCTCTGTTTGGTGGTGCCTGGCAATAGGACAAGGGGCAGTGAGCAGAAACTGATGCACAGGAGTATCCACCTGAGCATCAGGAAGAATTTCTTTACTGTGTGAGTGACTGAGCACTTTAACAGGTTGCCCAGAGAGGTTGTGGAGTTTTCCTCACTGGAGATAGCCAACAACCATCTGGACACAATGCTGTGCCATGTGCTCTAGGATGACCCTGCTTGAGTTGGGAGGTCAAACCAGATGACCCACTTTGGTCCCTTCCAGCCTGACACATTCTGCAATTCCGTGAATCGGACAAGGAAAAAAAACACTGTTAAATTGTGGAAAACTCTTTCAACAGTAATATTTTGCCTGAGGGCATGGGTGCAGATGAAGGCAAGGGGTGATCACAGTATTACACCAGTTTAACAACTTCTTGCCTAAACCTTTGCATTCCACTGGGTCATCCACAAAAAAGTTCAACACAACTCTATATTGGAAATTATAAAATCACTGTCATTTGTTGATGGTTATTTTTTAATAAGTAAATGTGATTTGTTTCAAAGCAAGCAAGCCACTGTTTCCAGTATTGTAGAGAAGTCATTGCCTTGTACTTTGCTTAAATGAGAGTTGGTCACAAATTCCTGTTACCAATCTGAATGCAATATTGTGACTGAGATGGTGGAGGAGAAAGAGTTGCTTTCAAATCACATGCAGCAACAGAGGATTTTATAGTGTCATTATCTGTAACAGAAACTCGAAGTCACAACTGTAATTGTAACTCCCTTGGTGAACCTACCTGCATATTTCATATGATAGTTTAGCATACTGGTTTAACAAGACAAACAGGACCTAGTCAAGTACAAGTGAGTTACATTTCCTGTGATGATACTTCTCCTTTACTACGCATACAGATTCATCAGAGAACAGAAATGCTGTTACAGGAATTTAATAACATGCATGTCAGAATTTCCACATAAGTAGAATACTGCACTCTTAATAGAAGCACTATATTTATCTTCTTCAATCTTAGCATTTATTGCTGCTCACAGCAATTCAGGGAGGGGGAGTGGGAGTTATGGTATGCAAATTTAACAATGACAATTTGCCTTTCCAGCACTTCATTGCAAAAAGTATGAAAGATATGAAGTAAAATTTTGGGAATAGCTTCCTTAGTGTTCTCCTTACACATGTTCAACAAATTATATCTATATCCCTGTATCCCTTATGCCTATATCCCAGGTAACTTGAGATGCCTCAGCTCCTGGACATCAAACTAAGTGTTTTTACTAACTACTTATTCATCCTGTCTATACCTAAGTCCCTTTTGGAAAGTCAGCTTTTGGAAGGGAAAGGGTTTTGCACATATACGAATCCATTTATCTCACTTTTCTTCTGTGAGAGAAACTATCCCAGCTGATTTCACTCTTACCACTGGATAAAGCAATACAAACATGAGAGGTTTATGTTAAATGCTTCCTGTACCTATCCATGAGGCCTTGCTGCTCTGCTAAAGACACAAAACATGTGGATTCTCTAGGGTCAACATGAATCAATGGAAAAATCTGTACTGCACAAAAATGTGTACTCTTAGGATACTCATTTTATCCCAAACTAAGAAGAATTGTACAGTCATCTTCATCAAGAACTAGACTTGGCAGTGATTTGAGAATGAATGTCAAGAAAAGGGAACAAACTCCTCTACAAATGCAACATACAGTTTGGTACAAGAACTATTTTTGTATCTTAAATATAGGGAAGCCACATCTACAGGTTTTACGTCAATGAAGCTGTGATACACTTCCACCCTGAAACAGACAGGCAGTAGTCCAAATTATTTTCATTTATACATTTCTAATACTAGCTCTAATTCTGCAGAGATGGGAAGAAAAAAGAAAAAAAGAAAAAAGGCTATACTGAGATCCAGAAGGAAGGGAGGAGAAACCATAGAAACTAGAATACACAGGATACTAAAATTTATGGCATTTCTATGCTATGTTCAAGGCTGCAGGTTACACAGGCTGTAAAAAGCTGGACTACATTGTGGCAAGTTGTACTTACAGTCTTCTTATACACCACTAATGAAATTACTGTACAGACAGTGTTTTAACTTCCCAACAAAAAGAACTAGCTTGGGCCAGTATAGTTGTAACAAAATCTAAATAATTCAGATAAACACTAGCATTAAAAGAGAGCTGCTGCTTGTTCACAACTTTTAAAGTGTTTTAGGTTAGATAAATGAAAAAACACCACAAGCTGTGGTTCAGAATAGGGGAAGAGAGATCACTGCTGTTAAAACAACAGTCTCTGAACCTGAAACAAAATAAATGCAAATACATCCTTAACTAGAGAAGCAATAATCTTGACCATCAGAAAAAACTCCAAACCAACCCAGCTGGAGGAAACAACTCTGAATGAATTTTACATTAATGATTGTGTTTCCATACATACTTAAATTATGAAGGCTCCAAATGCCACCAAGATAATAACCTCTTCATCAACTGCAATAAGAGGCACTATCTAGAAATGTGAAAGAGAATATCCTCTACTGCTACAGCCTCTGGAATAAACTCAGCATCAAAAAAATACTGTAAGAGAAAAACACATGATGCACTTTACATCAAAAATTATGATCTTTTTGTTCACACTACTTGTTAGGTTCACTTGGCTTAACCTGACAAAATTTATATTCATTTCAGTGCCATTATTATTCAAATACCAACAGAATCTACAGGAAACTTACTTCAAGATATATATATATATATATATATATACACATATATATACATATATATATGTAACTCTAACCAATAGAAACAGCGTAAGTGCTGATGTACTTACTCAGTGGCTGTTCCAAATGAAAGACTGAAATTAGCACCTTGCATTGCTGCTCAGAACAGCACATTGACAGAGAAGAAAGATTACTCATTCCCTCTACTCTCTATATCACAAGAGCTACCAAGTCAAAACAGCATAAGACTCATCGAAAAGCCAAGACAAGCCTCCATCCTTGGCAACTAAGGCTTCCTTAAATTGTTTTTTCTTGAATAATTTTTTAAAGCTTTTCGGACATTAAAGCATGAATGTTACAGACAGATGCAACATTAAATTCTCCTATCTGCTTATCTTCTTCTGAGCGTGTAAATAGTCACCTTGAGTCAAATTTTTCCCTCATTTTGTGTTTAATTAGCCTCACTGCCTCCTCTGACTGCTTTTGATGTCCCCAGCATCTTCTCAGATAGTTCTTTAAAAGAGCAGCTGCAAACTTTATCAAGGCAGCCATTGGTGGGACACTGCTGATGCAAGGAATGAGCTGCAGAAAGTGAACTGCCATGGGTCAGGTGGAATTCTTCTCTTCTCCTTAGGAAGTATCTCTGTGCCCTTTTTCTACAGTCACTTTACATCTGTGGCAAACCCAGGTAGGGCACAATATCAACGTGTTGCTGTGGTTAATGAGTCTTTCTCACTGAAGAAAAGGAAGGAAAAGAAACTGCTTTAAATTATTGCTTTTTAATTACTTTTCAGGAGATTATTTGCTGAACAACAACAAAAACCTTCTTAGGAAAATAGACCGGGAGCAGAACGGTGTTTGAGGCAATGATGTTTTCTTAACACCAAAAAGTTATGGTTTCCAGAGTAGGAAACCAAAAGTCTCTTGTTTGTCTGGAAAGCAAAAGGGGATGGGGGAATAAGGAGAAGAGATGGGGGAAGAAGGAGAAGAGTTGTTTGAGTGGGCATTTGTCTTCCCATGTAATGGTTATGCATGATGGGGACTGCTTTTCTGGAACAGAAGGCTGAACACCTGACTGCCCTTGGGAAGGAATGAATGAATTCCTTATTTTGCTTTGCCTGCATGTGAAGCTTTTGCTTTACCTATTATACTGCCTGTATCTCCACCCAAGAGTTGACCCATAATCACCCTTCTGGTTCTCTCTGCCACTCCTTCGAGGGGGTAATAGGCTGCTGAGTGAGTTGAGCTGCCTACCAGGCTTAAACCACAACACTGTGGTTTAACTGGGCTCCTAAAAATAGAAAAGGAAAAAGCACCACACTCACATTTCAATTCAACCAGATCTATTATTTTTAATAAAGCTTGGCACTGAAAGACTACAAAACAACCTGGTTTGGGTTTTTTTACTTACTGTTAGAAGAATGGAAGGAATTCTAAGAATTAAAACATCTTCTGACTTACTGAATTGGGGAGTGGGGGCGTTGTGCAACCATGTGTACGTGAGAGTGACAATGTTTATAGAAAGCAATTCCTTCAACACAATAGTAGTAAGAAAAAATCCTAAAACATCCTGGTCATTTAGAATTGCTTTTATAAAGATTTCTTGTAATAAAATTGCAACCCCACCATGTTACTGAAAAATATAATAGATACCATCAAATGTCAGCATTTAGGAATACTGCTATTTCTTAGTCAGTCTATCAGACTAATCTATCTATAAACATTTTAGTTTCCACTACAGTGCTACCTCCAGCATCCCTTCCCCTTACATTGACTCATAATTTGTCATTTTTCTTAACTCTCCATAGCCTGCTGTGAGTTTTGTTTAAGATTAAAAGGCTTGTATAATACTGACCTAGTTGGTCATTAAAGCTTTGAACACGCTGTGCATCTGAACTCAAGTCAAAGCGCCTCAGTGAACTTGTGTTGAAAAACATAAATGTGATTGCAACCAAATTCAGAGTAATACGTCTAGGAAGAAGGGTCATACCCACAAAGCAGGAGATTGCATCCTTATTGAACGTGGCTCAAAGAGACACGTCAGCATGCAGGGGATGAGTGACTCAGCCTGACCTCGTGGTGCAGTACTACTGGAACCAATGCAATCCTTCTCTCTATCAGGTGTTTCTACACGGGCACAGCAATGTCAAATCTGTCTGACACCGCGCGATCGATGCACGCCGGAACAGTGCACGCGCTTCGCAGACACCAGATCAAAGGCACTGCAGAAGAATGCTTGCTTTTTTTCCTGAGAGCAAGAAAATAGGGTCTTGCACCACACAGACAAAATGAACAGACAGAATTTCTTAATTAAGAAGACAATTAGCCATAGAATTTTTGCAAGGAGAAAATGCCTGCACTAGAGAGCTCTCTGATCTGGGAGAAAGGCCTAAGTCAAAAGTGGAAGCCAGAACTGCTTCCAGACTGCTTAGTATACAAATTAAAATCCCATTAGCTAGAAAAAACAGTCAAGATATATGTCAGAAACTGAGGAAACCAGTCTTCAAATCAAGATCTACAATTTTCTAGAAAATGCATATAACCAAATAGTAGTTACTGAACTCAGTTAAAGAAAAAAAGACTTGAGAAAACGAAAATAACTTTTGACATAAAACCCTGACCACACAACAGAATGGTTCCTCCTATGAAAACTGAAGACCTAAAGACACCAGCCTGATGAAATCTGCTTCCCCTGCATCTTGCATGGCCTTGATTACATCCAGGTGCACACTGTCCTCCTCTCTCCCCCTCTCCATGTCAGTAATATAGTTTTACCATAATGCACTACAGTACAGCGGTCCTCCCACCTATCTCACAAAGCATTTGAAGGATAACTGAGAGGAACAGGACACTTCTAAGAGTAGGGCACTCATGAAAATGTGACAAGCTGTTTTCATGAAGTTACTCTTTTCCAAAATCTATTAAAAACCCTGCAATCTGTATATATTACAGGGACAGTACACTGTTGATCTTGTGTAAAGTGACACATTTTCAAGGTTTTCACTGCTCTAGAAATGCAACTTCCAAGACTAGATTGCCAGAGTAATTGTCTATTATTTAGAATATAACAGAAATCTTTATTTTTACCTTTCCCTCTGCACAGACAAGACCTTTTTTCTTCTCTTCTCCAAGCACAAGCACCATGTGTTAAGCACAGAACAAGCTCTGACAGATATCTCTATTCACATTCAAAACATTCTGTGTGTTAGATTAGTAAGTAATTCTTCCTAGATCAAATTATGTTTCTCCTCTGAGAAACAGTACTCTCTGATTTGGCAGCAAGTATCTCAAGCCTTCTCAGATGCAGAGTTTTACTAGAAACACTACAGCACAAAAAAAAAGGGGCAAGGGTAACAGGCAGCAAGGAAGAAAAGAGATTCCCCATTCTGCACTCAAACTACTGCAATTTTTACTGAGGCAAAACTAACCTAGAATCAAAACCTTTGGCTAAGTCTGACATTAAAAATTCATGAGGTATTTAATGAGTTCTGCATTTAGCCTTACATATTAACTAATAAACATTGAGACAGTCACAGTGAGGTTTGGAGTCCTCTAGTGAGGACACGCAATCACAGAATAACATCCTGGCATTGTCCAGCTGACTACAAGGAAGCTCAAATCAAACACTCCATAGTCAATGAACAGCTACATTCACTGTCATACAAAAATGTCCCACGTAGAGTTTTCAAAAGATCTCACTTCATGTCAAAGTCCAGTGGTGCAATTAAGAAAACTAATAACTGATATTTAACTGGTCTACAAACCAGGTGTGTCCCCCCAGCTGTTACCATAAGTAGAGCATTTACTTTCTAACACAACAGACCTTTGCATGTTGCTGTTGGAAAAAATGCAGATTTTGTTCTTCTGTTGACCTATGGACTTCAAAATGTTTTACTTTCTACACGTGGGACATGCACCAGTCTGTAGACCATAATAAACCACTTGTGTTTAACATAATGTGTCCTCAGATATCTAACCTGGAACTAAATATTTGCTGCTTAATGAACTGGTGCACCAGGCAAAAAGCTATGAATAGAGGAACAAAAATATTCTTGCAGCAAACCGAAAGTCAGCCTCTTCTCCAGCTGATAATGCATGAATTTGCTTCGTCTTTTTTAATCCAAGAAACTAGTCTTACTCAAATTCTGAGAAAGAAATATATCCATTCACTCTGGCTGCTGATGTATAGGTCCCCTAATTGTATAAGACAGAAAAAAAGAAAGCTCTGGTTCCTTAATAAGGTTAGCATACTAAGAGAAGTAGCTTGAAAATAAAATAAATTTGCTAAGAATGCACTTAGACTTACAGAGACTTAAGTAGTCACAGATTTATATCATTGCAGACTGGAAAGAATAAAAATGCTCCGTTTCTGAAAGTGTTAAGACTACTAAATTTTCCAGCAGTGACAGTATCTGAGCAGCCACACACATCACTAACATTCAACAAAAGTGTTCCCTAATGAAAACACAATTATTTTAATTAGTACTTTCATGAAGGTTCACAAATAAAGTACAGCAAGCAATTACGTCAATAAAAGTTTCCATGCCCACAGTGCCCAAAAAATCACAAGCCATACCTGATTACTGCTTTTGGCAGCAGAGTTGGTCTGAGCTGTATTTGAAGAAAGGGAATCAAAAAATGCCTGATCAGCTAATGAGTTACCGCAGCTAATGCCATCTTTTGCGCCTTCAGTTATAATCTGAAATGGAAAAGGTTGAGAAAGGTTTTTCATTCTCCAATTAACCAAATTATGCTTTATCACATATAATCACTCCAACACTCATATCACTAGACTTTAAGATGTTTGCATATAACCTTTTTAAATTCAAATTAAACTGAATTTTTTTACAAGAAACTCACACAATACTCTGGAGGATTTACTTCCACACCAGATGGAACTAGGTTTCCTTACAACTAAAACACACAAGACTTGGGGCAGTGAACACTTATCTATAAATTGCTTAGGGATTAAAGGTTGTTAATGTAACTGCCTGGAGACTGGGAACTCAGTGCTCAGAGGATGGATTTGGGACAGTAAGCTTAGAAAGCCAAAAGCTACCAGACCATGAGCTAACCAACTGAAGCAAAAACACAAGGTCATGTGAGCCAGCATGATCCTGCTTTCCCTTCCCCTCCTCCCCCTTTTGGTTTTTTTCCAATAAACACAGCACTGCTGAAGGAAGAGAGACACATGCCTGAAGAAGCTGTAGGAATTACAGCCAAGGTCTTCACCCACGTAACCAGCAACCTGCCCACATGCAGACACTGGGCCATCCCACGAGTGAATGAGATCACAGTCTTTGCACTGTGATCCCCCTCCAGCCCCAAAACAACACCACTGGTTTTTAAACAACAATCAGAACTAAACACACTGAAGAGACAACAGAGGGTCTCAGTAAGAAGAAAAGCTGAATAGTCCCTGGATTGGGTACCCCACATCCTGAGCCCCAGAAACGTAGCTCCATTCCAGATTTATGAGCATAAGGCAAGTCTGCCACAGCAACACCAGTGTAAGCTTGCATTAGTAATTTCACTTCCATATTTCTATCTTCAGGCAGAAAAAACCTCCAATTATTGGATTATGAGACCCCCAAAAACAAAGCAGAGATTCAAAACAACTCATGTTCTGCAGATCAGCTGTATTTACTATAGAGAGCTTCCTGTTGCATTTCTTGGTAAACCACAAAGAAGCTCAGGAGCTTCAGATGGCATGTTTGCACTGGTGTCCAAAGCCAGCTACAATTGCTACAATGAGATTATATATTCCAAGCTTTCTGTTTGAGCATTTCAGTTTGGTCAGCAAACCAGAGGATGGCCTTTTCAGCAGTTCTGCTTTTAGTGCTGAGCAGTGTGGTCACTTACCTCAACATAATCTGTTGGAACAAGTCCTCTCTCGCCTTGGCTGTTTTTTCCTTCTAACCAGCCTCCACCAACATCCTAAAAGAAGTAATATAGAAATAATTTTCCTAGATGGATCTCATAACATGCTTCAAATAGCTCAGCAGGAAGCATTGTCTTTGCTGTCAAATGTCAAATGCTCAGCAGGAAGTACTGTCTTGCTGTCAATGTTCAAAACATTGCTATGACTGTGAAACTGAACAAACTCTCTCAAAGCTGCTGAAGCAGCAGATACTCATTTAAACACAACACAGATCATGCTGATTTTACACAGCTATTCTGGACTTCGGATTTTAACAAGCATGAACGGGAAACTTAATTGATTTTTCAGCACTTTTGGTCATTTATGAAACCACAATCAACTGTCTGGCCACAGACTGCATATAAAGACAGCTATTAGTATGTCCATTTCAATTAATTTTAATCAACAGACTATAAAGAAACAAGACTCAAAGAATAAAACTGTTAGTGATATCTGTGAAATCTCTGCCTCATTTATTGAAGATGCAGAGACATGTGATGAGTGAGAGCTATCACCCACAGAAATGTTAAGGCTATTCTCAAGATTAAAAGAGCCACATGCCACGTAAGATCTGGACTCATTCTTTCCACTTCACATTTCTTTTCAGAAGCAGTCTTATGCTATTAGTTTAGAAAGAACTAACAACAGTTCATCTCTGATCTCAGTGGGACACCCTAATATTGTTTGGGGTTTTTTAAACACATATTCTACATACACTACGAAAGCTCTGTAGGCATTTGTAGTTAAGCTAAGTTAATTCCAGGGCAACGTTATCTGGAATAAACCAGCTCTGTTTTAAATCAACCTGTTTAGGGAACACACAGCTACATGTCAAGCTAGCTCACAGATGAAAACTGGAGACACACATGCTAGACAGCGATTACTAAATTTTTCAGTTTTCTTAATTTGCTTTTTAATTTATGGGTTAATTTTTTATTCACAAATTTGTTCTTTCACTTCAAAATTTTATATAGTCCTGCACTTTACAGGCACTCAATAAGGAGAAGCCTGCTTATGTATTCAAGATTTTATGCGGTAAAGATCAAGCAGTTAATGAAATAACAACGTGCATTTATTTTCTCTTACATACCTAAAAGCTTAATACTCAGGAACACAAAAAAATTAGACATTTCTGATTATAAATTCTACTAGCTTAGTTGAACTGCAAGAGCAATGACATCTTGAGCCAGAAGTCATATTTGCACTGCTACATTTGAAAGCAATCATCAGTGGACTTGCATGACTTCAGCTATTGCCATCTAAACTTATCATATTAAAAAAGATCAAGAGTCTTTGTGGCAACTTATCATGGACAGCATAAAACAAAGTTTTACTTGGTTTTGAGTATACTGCTTTAAGCCACAGATGTCTTGGTCGGTGAGAACTAGCTTCAAAGTGGTTATCTATTTATTTATATTTAGTCTTACTTTTGTGTAATGGCATTAAGTGCCTGAATTCATTCAAAATGTTACCCCTGCCATAGCACAGCACACTATCCAAGAGGGTGCTGGCTCTGTTAAATATCTGCTTCAAGTATTAAAGATCAGTGGAACTAAAAATTATCAGGATTACACATGACTAGGATCTTCAAAGAATTAAGTTTATTCTGCAGAATGCGTGTGTTTTATACAAATGGATAAATAAGACCTTGGCTTCACGATCAGTTAGTTTTTGTTTGTATTTGTTTCAAAAGGCAAGCCTATTCACAAAGCCATATCATCACACAAAATTCAAAGCAGAATCAACTGATACTTTGTTACCAAGGGTAAGAATGATATAGGACACTGAAATTCAAAATGTGGACATAAATCAAATGTCAGTGATGAAAAGCCCTACTCATTTAACCATGCCCTGATGGCATTGTGATAGTATTGTCACCACTTCTTCCCTGTACCTTGTTCATATTTCTTTAATTATGAAAGGACACAAAATTTCAGTAAAAAATAAATAAATTTTTGTTGTGAGTTCTTTACCAAACTTGGAATGCTGAAGTCATTGGTTAAGAAACTCAAAACCCAGAAGTGAGCTGGATGTCCCATTCAAATTCAAGTGGCAAGCACATGAAAGATTACATACACACAAAATGTGCAATATTAGGCACACAAAAATAGACAAGGCATTCAGATGTACAGGCTATCAGCACCATTAGTTCCTTCCTCTTACTTGTCTCTCAGCTCTGTTTAGAGGAAAACAAAGCTGAGTACATTCCCATGTGTGTGGGCACAGTTTGAGAAGGTCCCATCCTCCAAAACATTGTACTTGTTTCCACAAGATTATTAGAAAATTCTTTGTGTTCTGTTTTTTTGCTAATTCTTCAGGGAAGGGTAGCCAGGCCTTTCAGATGTCACCAGCAGCATTTTCCTTCCATGTGCTGATAGAAGTAGGTCAGGAAAGTGCACTGAAGCAAATTCCATCTCAGTTTTCTTACCGGGTTGGTGATTGTGATGATCTCCCCTTCACTGACTGTCAGCTCATTGTTTCCAGGCTCAGCAGCAAAATCATACATAACACGAGCCTGTGTGTGGAAAAGAATGTAACAGTGAGGCTTCCAGCTTCTGTAGAAGGTTTCATTAAGAAAGCATCAGCACAAATTATCCTTAACTTAGAGAAATAGTAAGTGGGGTAAAGCTGAATGTACAAAGAGCAACTCAGCACATAGGAAGCTAACATTTCCTAGATTTGAACTGCAAACTCAACAGTAACAACAACTTTAAAGATAAAAATCTCATGTGGAGCTTGTTGGAGATAATCTACCATGAGGATTTAAGACTGGTTGTTCTCTGTCATGTCCAGAACTATATGTACAATGTTTTCCAAGGGAAGAGGAAGGGTTCCTAACTTTAGCAAACAATTTTTTTTTTTTTGTTTTATACAAGACGTATTCCAACTCCAATTTGGGTAAAGGGAAGTAGTTCACAGAGCAAGCAATTCAGAAAAAGAAAAGCAAGTAACTGCAGATGTAAGTAACCACTGCTGTGCATAAAATGTAATATATAAAATTATGTTTTGAGACTCTATATGGGAAGAATTATGCAAATACAGAAACAAGCAGTGAGACTAGGCTTGTTACATCTGGCATGAGGAGGGAGGGAAAAACAAATGTAATTTTTAAGTGTTTAGATACACAAAGGCTTTGCTGTGCACTGACTCTGCTATTACACTACATAAAGAAATGTTTGAAACATTTGGTTTTACTAATAAGATCATTCAGTGTACAGCAGTGAGTTCCTTCTTGTACTTGAAGGGTGAGGGAAAGAAAATAACGAAAAAGTAATATTTTCTGTCAAAGGAGACAATAAAATAATTTCTGTTGAAAATAAGCTATATGATAAGAAAAAAGTACTGAAAGACAGACATTCACCATCAAGTCTTGCCTGTCTCAAAACTGCAGGTTGTTATAATCCACATCCAGACACAACTTCTTACAGAAAACCCAAGGAAAACAGAACTTCCCACCCTCACATTTTAATTTCATGAGTATCATGTGGAAATACTTCTGGCTGGTCAAAAGATACTTTACTTCAGTGTAAATAAAAACAGAGCTGAGAAAAAACACACATTTCAGCTGTTCAGCTGACAAATCTAATCCCAAACCATGTGCACAACAAATCGAACACTCTGTCTTCTCCACTAGAGCAGTACAACATTGCAGAAAACCATGTGTCCTAAGCACTCTGAATGCTCCCTTGAATGAAAACTTTTCCCTTAGAATGGAGGCTTTCAGCACTTTCAGATTATGCCATGTGAAACAGAGATGAAGAGGCAAAAACTGTGTTCAATAATAACACTGGCTGCTTTCTTTCCAGCAGCACATCTGGCCTCCATGGAAATATAAGAAAAAGCTGCTTTACTCTCCTGGAAAATGAACTGAAGAGGAGCAGCACACCTTTAGAAATACAAGAACATTTTAGGCAGGGGTGTAAAAAGCGCCACTCTCCAGAGCTGTTCCCTCAGCAGTACCAGATGGAGGTGTTGAACATGTCCTTTATCCAGCAGGTTGCTAAAATTTATCCACTTTTTGCAAGTCAATTTAACAGCACTCAGATGCTGGGCATCTGAATCATGGGAAAAGCAGCTTTCTTAACCAGGGAGTCTTCTTAGCCTTTTTCAAGTAATACACCATAGTATTAAATTCTTGCTTCTATTCACAGGAATGATGAGAGTTTACCAGAAAAAAAGGCAACAGACACATTTTATGAGCCTTCAGAAAAACTGGCAAAATATCCCCAGTGATGACCAGACAGGAAAGGCAAAATGTATTTCTGTCTAATAAAAGAATAGATGCAAATACTAGATTCTCCAGACACAGGAGTGAAATTAAAGTTACTCAGAAAAAACATTGGAAATATTCAGCTTGTAGAGAAAGAAAAAACAAGAGAGACATACAAAGTCATTATGCTGAAGTCCACTTATTGACCTGCTCTGGATGCCTGTTTCCAAAGTTAGAAAAAGTAGAAAACATGGAAAAAATACAAACAAACCTTTCTAACTACAGTTTAAGAAATTGAAAAAACAAATTAAAAAAAAAACAAAACAAAAATCATTTGCAATGCTACATAAATGTATTATTACAGAGCATTAAGAATTTGAGGTACATCAGAAACCTGGTCTGTATATTAACATTTCAAACATATTCCTCATCTTTTTCTGCCAGTACTCTCCATTTCACCTGCATTTCTAGGCTCACTTGCCTAGGCTGGAAATGAAGACCTTAAGAACTTCTGGCAACTAAGCTTTCACACTTTACTCCTACTGTTGAGTTTATAAAGTCAAACAATTCCATAGTAAAACTAAGTGACTAAATGGTTCTGCCTCAACTATTAAGTAGTGTAGTTAACAATGGAAAACCCCCTAGGTTTTCCCTGGGCAGATACATCAGCCCCAAACCTATTTAAATTTCTGACAATCAGTTCCAAAACACTATAAAATGGAAAATGATTTGACTTTCCAAGAAGCTTTTCCGTCTTACTAGCCATAAATATTGTGTCCAAGTAGCAGATACTCATGCAACTCATGCAAAATTGCAAATGGGCATGGAAAAAAGTATTTAACAAGAAAAGGATTTTAGCTCCTTGGCACTGCAATACACACACTGGATATTAGAGCTAAGCTTAGGGACGCTTTGAATATTCATAAAATGGGAATCTCTGATGAATTCCAGATCATTAAACAGAATCAGTCCAGATTAATGAACACCACAAAGAGAACTTCTTCAAAACACAGCTTAGAAAAAAAAATTCTTACAGTAACTGTTGTGTTTCATATTTACTTCTGATGATATACAAAGGATCAAACAGCCCAAGAACTACAGGAACTTCAAAAATTAAAATATTTTGTTAGTGGAATAAAGGCCCCTGCTTCATTTACAGAATACTGCAAATATGCGAAACAAGAAAGAATCATTAACAAATCCATTAGCTATAAGAAAATTAATTTCATCTACTGGTTGCACATTTATCTCCCCTCTCCCACCACCACTTCTGCTCCAAGATACAAATGGTTCTGGATTCTGAAGTTGTTTTTTCAGTTCCTCTGAGTAAAAAACTCTGCTAACCCAGAGCTTTAGAAAGCTTTAACTTATTTCATTGACCAGAGAGCAGGTCTGGGTCTTGTACTGTAACCTACCGCCTGTCTTTGCTCAGGTGGCAACAGAGCATCTCAGATGGGAGTTTGGAACACATCCTGACATTCACCTCATATGAGGAAAGCCTGGCACAGATTAAGCAGAACCCTGTCACAGCACATGGCAAGAGGGAAAAGGTTTTCTGATCCCCAGCACCTCTGCACCTCTGGCATATACTGCAGTTTCTCCAGAATGACAGGGAGCCAACAGTTTTGTCTACAAGTCCAAGATGTGGGAAACCAGTAAGAGTTAAAGGAAAATTAGCTTTTCTGCAGTATGGATATAGAAATTTAGATTGTAATAAAGGAAATAAAAAGGAAAATGGTAATTCTCAGTGTTGTATCAGCATTCTTTGGAGCTTGTTCTACTGGCTGTAGTTACACAATTGGACTGTAGTTTCCCAATTTATAGATTTACTGAATTACTACAGTGTGAAGCCTCCCAAAACTGAACACTGCAATAAATAATTATTATTGTCTTTTTAGAATTATGATACAATCATGTCTAGGAATATTAAAACACCAAAAGATTCCCCACATTGAAAAGCAGTATCTAGATTAGTGAAATATTTTTCCTCTGCAGGCCTGGAGCAGATTTCACTTTCCTCCACTACTTCTGTCCAAATTGAGTGCTTCCCTGTTCTTTCCGTAATATTAAAAACCAAAAGGAAAAAAAACCCAACAACAAAAAACCGAGAGCATTTGCCAATTTATTTCTGAAAGCAAACGTAACACTCTGCAACTCTACCTGTCAGTGTTAAAGCTCTTTAGCATAAATGAAGTGGGAAGGAAGTTGTCTAGCAAAAGTCATTAAACTAATTTCCAATGAAAGGTTACACTGTTGCTTCATTAAGTTACTAGATGAATATCCAAAATCTCTGCAGACATCTTGATCCACTGGCTCCTGTTGGATGCCCCCTAGAACCTTGAAAGAGGTGATAAAGCAACAGAAACACCTACTTCTCATGAGAAGAACCTTTCTGCCTTTTCCAAGATATTTCACTCAAGGCTAGGCTCAGATGGAAAAGCACCTCACCCCAAAACTGAAGAATCCTGATGCGCACAGGGCCATACTTGCCTGCACTACAGTTCAGCTGCAGCAGGGCAGCTCTGTCATGGAGAAGGACAGTGAAGGCCCCTGTGTATTCCTCACCAGCCATAAGCAGACAGGCTAACAGCTAAGGCACATCAGTTGTGCTCAGAGCAGCTTTTACAACATCTTCCCTGCCTCAGCCTTCCTTGAGGTGAATGATCAATGACCCACGTAGAATGACTACTGGTTTTTCTTTAAGTTCACACTTCTGAAGCAAAATGTTTTTGTAATGCTGGACTTCCTGACTGCAATGCAACAATTCTGCATCAAAGTATGCTTTATAGCACAAAAATTGGAGAAGCCCCTAAAAAATTGGACACACCTTTGAAAATGCTTTCCCTGCGCACAGGGCTTCATTTGTATTAGGCAGAGATCTAGTGTTACACCATAGATTCATCTGTTTCAACCATGTGTTCAGTTTAGGAAACTTGTACCACAACTGCTTTTCTTGGTCAGCTGGCAGTGGCAGATAGTACAAAGGAAATATCCATAGAAGTCTCATAGCATGAAATTCCCATAACTGCACACATTTCCCTTCACAATTGGCACTTCAGCAGTTCAGACCTTCAGCCACCCTGCCCTGCTCCTGTCAAGGAACAGGGATTCAAAGGTTTAAATTGCCTGGTGCCACAGTCAGAAATACAAGTGCTGCATCACAGCACCAAGATGACAACATCTCATGCTGCTGGCAGCAGTTCCCATATTGACAGAAAGAGGATCAAACTCTGCATTTCTCTTTTGGGAAGCATACGAGGCAGACAAGTGCAGGTTTCTCTGAAACCTGCATCCACTGGAGGAGCAGAAACCATACTTCAGGAAGTGTGGCAGAATGCCAAATTTTTTTTTTTTTTAATTAAGAAAAGTTAATCATTAGCATTGGCTCTAAACAAGTCAAAAGTCCTCACATTTTCAATGGCCGTGTCAGTCAGAAGACTTGACCTTTTCTTCTAGGACAGCAGCCTAAGCTTTTAGCTGGGATGAACAACAAAGGGCTTTTGGTCACCTCAAGTAACTCCAGTAACACATCTGGTATGAATAAACTTCAGAACAGCTTGCTACAAAAACTGCTTTAGTTAGTACAAATATTCTTCAGTAGGTATAGCCAGCCTTTGAAATCCGCTGCTTGTGAAATACTGATAAGCAGTATGTTGCTCACACTTGGAAGCACAGAAGAGGAAAATGCATTTATTTCTTCCCAGACTACATTTTATTAGTTATCTTCTAAAAGCTTTTTGGATGTGGGTTTGGTTTTTGGGTTTTAGTACATTTTTGTAAGGTTTCTTTCATTAGTGCTTTTTTTCAGAATTACTTTTTCCCACATATACTGGTTTTAGAAATAACATATTCATTCTAAAGGGCAGCTCTAAAAGAACAAAACAGAAATAGCATGGCTGGAATACAGGTTGGGATCTCAGGATTGGAGAAATTAAGAAAACAGAAAGAAAATAATAAAGGCAAAAACCTATCTGCAAATACATCACTTCAGAAAGTAGCAGTATATTTTGATTACTTCCAAAGAATGGTTCAAAATGAAGCATTTAATCTAATGAGCGACAATACTCTTTCACACAAAAAACAATTAACTTAAAACTATTTTTGCATTTTCTTTCCTGTACTAATCTTTCACAGCAATTTGCCCTGTGATTACTGTCTGTGAAAAACTACTGGTTTGTAGGTATTTTACTGCTTAAAATAAGTGCAAGCCATCTGACTTGTCATGAGCTGAAGCAGAAGCCCTAAACCCCTTGCTACGTTCACTGTGCCAGTGAAGTTCGTGGGAAGACACAGGGTAGGCATGGATCTAAATGACAGCTTAGCCATTGTTTTGTGTCACCATTCACAAACAGACTACTTAAGTTACCATGTTTTAATCAATGAATCTTTGAAAAAGTTCTCCACAGATCAAAACACATGCTAAGTCCCTCTGTTGATATTATAGGGAATTCTGAAAGAAGTTTAAAAGGGCTGGTGTACAAAATGCTGAGAAAAACAGTAAGAATACAGGAATACAGACAGGAGCCCCTCCTGTCTTTCCCACCTCAGAGGACTAAGGACAGTTTTCTTCCAACAGTGTCTAATATTTAGGTAGATTTAATAATTTCCCTACCCTTTAGCCTGAAATCTAAGCTCGTTCACAAGCTAAGTGCCCCAAGTCCAAAGAGACTTTCACTGCATCATCTGCAGCACTGAATCACAGAATCATAGAATGGTTTGGGTCAGACTGACATTAAATATCATCTTGTTTTAGCAACCCTGTCATGGGCAGGGACACCTTCCACTAGTCCCATCCAGCCTGGCCTTGAAAATATATAAAACATTTATACTACTCTTATAAATAAAAAATGCATATTAGCCAATTTTCTAACACTACTAATGAAGGAAACATCTGGGACTACGATTTGACAAAAAAATGCCTTTTCATTTTAGTCCCTCTATCAAGCTCTATCAGACTGCAAGGCGAAGTGTGCACTTGGATAGCCTATGCAGAAATATCAAGTGGCTCCTCAAGTGCTTTGACTCTCAGCCTGGAGAAGCAGCTACTCTCTGTCCTGACTGTAGCAAAGAAATGTCTACATGTTCCTCTCACAGGCTTTGCTACGAGACAAGAAACAACCCAAAAACTGCCAACAGAAGAATAAGAGGATACAAGGGACACTGTCTTCTAAGACAGACTCCTACAGAAACAGTACCTTAGAAATCCAAGAGATTATCCATTATACTAGCAACTGCCAGTAAAGTGATAAAGATGTATTATAAAGGAGACACCAATGTTTATCTTTTTAACTACTATAGAGAAACTGGAGAAAATGTATATTGCTTGTATTGTGCTAGGCATCACTTCTTGTGCATGTGCTCAGCAACATCTGCCTAGAAAACTTGCTTGAAGAAACTGGAACATTTTATACTATAATTTTATTAAACAATAAGCAAAAAATAAAATTCACTTGTTTAATTAAAACCTCCCTTTAGAATTACATTTCTTTTCAATATGATTTTGTTTTGCTTTTAGCAACATCAGAATTAAAGCAACCTCATCCAAAAAGTAAAACTAAGTTCAGTAAAGAACTCCACTTCCGGATGAAGAGAGGTCACAATATTTAGGTATCATTACTCCAAGTTCCCTCACCAGCTCTAACTGCTGGATCCTCACATTACTCTACAAATTCACATTAAAAATGTCTCTTGACCCGCTGGCTCACTTTCCTCTGGGCAATTTTTCAACTCTAAAGTAAGTTCATTAGCCTGCAGCTAATCATTTGAAGTCAACAGCACTAACTATAAGCATATTAAAAGTAAATTAAACACAGACAAAAATCTAAGAAACAAGGACTTGTGTAATTTCTGCCCACTAGTAAAATATGCTTGCAGACAGAAGTTGCATGTGCCTGCAATATTTCAGGCATTTATTTAAGTATTTATACTGGATTAAAAGGTCTATCTTATATTGGAATTGACAACAAAACATGAAGAGTTTTCAAAAAGTACAAAACACAAAGTTTGAAACCTTTATAGGGTAAGGGACAGGAAGGCAGTACTCAATCCCCACCAACATGCATGTGGTTTAAACCACTGGCACTTCTAGAATTAGAATGGAAGTAAGGAAGAGGGGTCTAGGAAAGTTTTCAAGTGTTAAAGAGACTTGGAAATGTTTCCTTAGTAATGAAGACAACAGTTTACTACCCACTTCAGCAATCTGGGCTTTCGGCAGTGAGGACAGATTAACTCTTTAGATCTACCACACAGGACTTCATTGTCTTGCTGAAAATAATTTTTTGGTCATGAAAGACCACCTGAACCCAGTTCAGGCTAGTCCCACAAATTTTTTGTTACATATTTTATTTTTGATTCACAGAACATAAGCTTCTTTACAGCTGTCTACCTGTCAGCAAACATCACCACACCCCAAAGCCCAGTGAAATGTGCTCCTGGCCAGCATTACAGGCAGAATGCACACTAAGAACTTGCATTCAAGTGAATTCCCACACAGGAAGCCTCTTGTTCAACTCAAGCATCTGGAACTAAAAGTCATTGATGCAGAATGAGGTCTAAAATGGTTATATGACTAAGATCTCTTAAAAGCATTAGAGTAAAACAGATCTTAAAATTGTAAGATGTTAAAACCAATTACAGCTTCTTTCCATGAAGTTATAAGTCAGGTGGGTAGATAACCATACCACAGAGCATGAAAAAAGCAAAGAGAAACTGTGATGTTTTCCAGATTTGCAGCAGTGCTTAAAAATGTTAAAGTCTGAGAATTATCTATAAGCAGGTCAGTGGTTTAAAAAAAGAAGCATATTTTCAGAATAACTATCATGCACTACTAAAAGAGGTGCTTAGTTATATTTTGGTGTGTTCATACTGACTTATTTATGGGATACTGTCAGACCCAACAAGAGGATCTCCATGCACCCAAGCAATACTGAAGGAAGGGAAATTCAGTTGCAGAAATATATTCAAGACGCCCATGTGATTTATTTCCAAATAGATATAGATATATTTCCAAATACTGACTCAGATACTCCCCTGAATCACATCTGAGCTTTCCATTGGGTTAAGCACCTGAAAAGCTTTTTTCTTGTTTAAAACATTACTTATAAACTAGTCATCAATTAAAAATGTACTGCAAAACTCCTACCATGAGTGAAGAACTCCCGTGATACCAGACTTTTTTCAGAATTAATTTACTGCATTGCTCCAAGTGCCCAGCCTTCCCCATGTTTTCCTTTCTGAAAAAAAAACACCTTTTCCAGATCCTCAGATAAACTGGGTACTCAACAATTTTGAATTTGAGAACATTAATTCCAGTTTCACCATGACTACAGCAAGTAATAAATGCAGCAAGTGAAGCATGGATTTGTATTTACGGATGTCAGGCAGGATGCATTTATCTCAAGTGTGATTAAAATCTCTGCCTAGATTAATCATTACTGTATCTCTGAAATCAAACTGCAAAACTTGCAAATGTTTGCTGAACCAATATTTAATGGCATGTTTCAGAAGCCTGCTGTTCCAAGTCCCCTGATGTTTGCCTGAAACTTTAGTTCTGTCCCCAAAGAACAGAGCCAGTAAGATGTGAAGGTTTCAGAAAAAGCCAGCAGCATTCACCAGAAAAATTGCCACATTGTGATCTACTCATTAAGACAGCTTGTAGTCACACAATACTGCGGCCTCTACGAGAGGAGAGATTAGAAAAAATTAGTAATTATCCTAATAACTGGAGAGGCACAAAGTTTCACTAAGGTTATCCAGCTAACTTCAAGCCCTTTCAGACTCAGCACACTATTACACATTGTGGATCTCAATGTACCACATGCACAGGCCATTCTAGAAGCAAATGAATACCTGGCAAAGCAAAGTAAGTGCATGTTAAAATGATGCTGCTTCAAATAAACTTCATCTGTAAAATCTGTAAAATACAGAATGGAACAGCTGTATGACTCTGAAGTCCCAAACACTGGTAAATATTAATAGGAAAACATGTGCTGAATAGCATGCTGCACTGAAATAGCATTTCATGCACTGAAAGCAGCTGGGAAGGAATCTGAAACACAGCAGGATGAGCTCTCCACATGGAATTCTGCTAAATTCTCTCTTACTTGAGTATCCAACATTAATCAATATACTAATGTTTTGTTATATCTCAGTTCTTATTAGAAACACTACTTTGTAAAAATCTATGTTTTATTTTATGAACACAAGTGAGGAAACTGTTACACCAACATAAATGCATTACCATTTTATCAGATGAAGCTTCCTTACTCTAGAAATGGGCAATGTTCACATTTTTTGGGTTCTAAAGTATCCAAGCCTACAGCTATTTTAGGCTTTTCTATTGGCAGTGTAGAAAGGTACAAGGCCCTGCAAGATTACAAACTTTATTTCATGATAAATGGCAGCTCAAATAAGCAAAGCTCAGTCATTAGACCTGGCCAGAGATCACCCAGCACTGGAACTGGACATTAATGACCTGCAATTTAATGCACACTAGCAGTGTAGGCATATCCCACTTTAGACAAAGAGTTTGAAAAAGGAAGAAAAAGAATGCCTGGACAGCTGCATTTAATAATAAAAAACAAACCAAGAGGTGTAATGAATGACAGAACTGGATTAAGTCATGCAACATTGAAAGTCTGACAGAACACCTCACAAACTTTTCTTGTACCAGCAGCCTTTACAGTGACAGAAAGCATCAAAGAAGTCTGAAAAGAAAGTTGGAACTTCTGCTTCCTTACAAATTATTAGAAAAATTGGCAGCTTGACAGAATGTGACAGAGCTATTGATAAAAAAATTGTAATTCAACAACTTTCATACAAACATCCAAGACTGTGGTCTAGTTATTTGCAGCAAGGAAGACGCTTAATTTTGTATTCCACAAGCAATCATTTTCAGAAGAAAAATATAGGGCTATTAAGAAAGGAAATTACAGTACTGCTGAAAGAAGTGTGCTGTCACTAGGTAAGCACTAATTACATTAGATTATCATATGTAATTGCAATATTCAGTTACTGAATTAAACCTTGACCCCCCCCCAAAAAAAAAAGAACCAATGCAGCAGAGGAAATAAGACATTTAAGCTTCACTCTCAAATCTGATGAAGCTATAAGGTGAAGTGAAGCATCTCATCAGTCATCGCCTTACTGCTGCAGAAAGATGAATTGTATAGGCTCTTCAGGCAATACTAGAATTTAAATAAGAACTAAAAAAAATATAAATGTAATAGCCTTATATCAATTGTGTTTCTTCTGGAAACCACTTACATAATCACCACAGAAGGAAAAAAAAAAACCCAACTCATACAGAGGGGAGGTACAGTCTAAAGCTATTATAAGAGAATTTTTATAGCCATTCTTGCAAATTAGCCATTTTGTTCTATCAACCTGGAAAGGAAACACTTTGCTTGAATTGAGATGACAATTAATTTTTGCTCTGAACATTGAGAACTGCAGTCTCAGAAGGCTGGGAAAGCAAAGCAAGTCCAAAACCTACTGTGTTTAAACAGAGATACCATATGAATACACAAAATAAAAGCACAACAGTTCCCATGCCAAGGAGGAGCAGATGGCATCTCAGAGCAGAAGTCAGTAACTGAACGACAAGTCATAAGAAATAAAACCCATCAAGCAGTTCTTCACCAGTCTCCACTTTTTTACAGGAGTGGGACTGAATGATTTCACCTGGGCAAGTGCCACTTGCAGAAACCCCAGGCCAGACATGGGTGCCTCTCCCCAGAAGCAGCTGTTTTGCTTAGACTCCCCAGAGACCTCCCACAAGCTGCACTGCCCATCTTCTCACCACCTCCTCCTCCTTCCAGCCACCTATTTTGCACATTGGAAACCCCTCCTGTTCAGTATCTTCCTTTAAAGGGCAGGAGCTGGGGGAAGAGCTGCTCTAAAATACCGGAGGAAATAGAGCTTTTACCCACAAAAAACATGTTCACACACAGAGTCGCTGGTTTGACTTCACCCAGCACACTTCTGTGAGCACACACCCTGTTACCAGCAGTGCCCAGGATGGCTCATGTGCCCTTCATACCATGCCAGGTCCCAAATGTCTCCTCACAACTACACAACAGCTGGACCAGGCTGCGTAACGACAGCTCCCTACAGGAAGTGCTGTTCCTTGTGCCCTTCTCCCCTTACTGTGTCTTACAGAGGACTATCTGCCAAAGTTAAATGATTCTGGTCTTAAATGTCTTTTATATATATATATATATAGTGGACAGAGGTTTCTTATTCATACAAAGCTCAAAGATAAAGAAGGTTTGGGAAAGCAAGTGATAACGCTCCGAGTTTAAGTTAAATTTTCCTGTAAGCAATATGGTTTTTTTCTCTCTCTCTTCCGTAGCACTTGAATTTTGCTTATTGGACTACTACAAGATTGTTCTGTTGTTTGAACTTTCTGTTACTTGGGAAGCTCCTTTCCAGTCACAAACTGCTGAGAAAGCAGGAATGCAACTAAAGAAAATAAAAGCACAAGCTCTGATTTTCAGCCCTCCGAGAAGTGTAAAGTGAATTCGGAGAAACTGTAATTGTGAAACATACTTTGAAATAGAGGAGGTTTAGCTTTAAATGCTGAACACTGCAATAGCTATTTATTTAAAATAATTCTAAATATCTAAATGCTTATCTGTCCTACTGCAGGGCTGGTTGAAACAAATCACTCCCGCTATTTTACAGCATCTTCTCTATTACCTGCTTTTAAAATGTTTTGCAAGACTGCTTTCAACACCATAAATGTTACAATTGCTTGTAAATTTAATACAGGAGGGAACTCACATATTTGAAATGGCAAAATTCTCAAATTATTTTTACCTTGGTGATCTCTGTAAACTCTGAAATTTGCCAGATGCCCTAATCAAATAAGGAGAGGTTTACTGTATATTCACACACTCTTCTAGGACTTTTTCAAGACCTGAAAATCTGAGGAGGAAGATAATTCACAGGAAAACCTTGAAAGAATGCAGTAAAATAAACCTCCTTAAGAAGCTACAGTTAACTGTAAAGCCTTATTGCTGAAGTAATACCAATATACAGAGAAATTCTACCAGAGTGAAAACCTGAAACTCTGAATCTATAAACCAGATGTAGCTTATGACATTTGATATCAGACTTCCTTCTCTTTGGCTGCTGTAATCATGTTTTTAAATGATGACCTCTGGTAATGAGTCTCTGATGACTCTGCCTAGGTGCTCAAAATAACTTTGAAAAACTGAGTCAGAGAAATCATCACTCAAGCACAGCATCACTCAGAATCTTACCAGCTCTCCAGCTTTCCAGCACAGAAATGAGAAGCCTTGAACTGGTAAGCACAGCAATGTAACATAAACCATGTATCATTGAACCTTTAAAAGACCATAAGGCTGGACAGAAGACAGAAAGACAAGAGAACAGAAAACCTGTGTCTTCGTAAAATAACCGTATCAGTTCATGCTCATGCTAACATCTCACTCCTCCAATAGGTCAGGAATCTGTGGTTAATCTGCATTACCAAACATTTTCCCCTTCTCTAGTCATCTTATTGCCCCTTAAAAAACAAACTACCGAACCAAAATAATCTAAAAAGCCCTAGGAAGTACCACCACATCTACGTAATACTAGCCTAAAAGACCCAAACAACACTTCACATCATTAGACTGTAACACCAAAATCATTATTCACCTAATAATTTCGTTCCATCACAACCTACATACACAGATCATCTGTGATCTCATGTTTTGTATTACGTCTTGTTGTGCTGAATTTAAATAATGGAACATGTTGAATGGATTATGACACGATATGCATAGAACAGGATCATCCCAACTCACAGATGTCTCAAGATTTATTAACTGAATCTTCCCTTAAGATGAGATTTACTAAAGGAGTTTACTTCCAATGTTAGGACAATGCATAATGTAGATTAACAGAACACAAAGTCTGGGTATTTTGGAGGATTTAGCACAGAGGGGTGCTTCACTTCCCAGCTGCAAATCACAGCAAAGAATTGTTTCTAACCAACTCAAGTGATGGCATAAAGGAAAATGTGGGACTTCTTTGGGAAGCCTTACACTGCTGAAAATAATAGAGAATGAAAAAGAAAGATGAAAGGAAGGATACACACTTAAGGATCTTTAAGGCCAATATGTTGTTACCTTTCCCCACCTGAAATTTTCATATGTAAATCATGACCTTCCTTCACCACAACTACAAAAACCATGCTGAATTCAACTACACCTGGTCAGTGACATTAAAAGAGAAAATCCAAATGATTAGATGGACAAGAAAACCCTGAACAGCATGTCCTTGTTTTAGACGTACTGTTAAATTGTATCTTCTTTAAAGAACAGAATATTTAGTCTAAGGTTTCATCTCAAAGGACTTCCTCCCACAAAAAAGAACCCAGTCCTGAAAACAGAACCAGATAAATGAGTCCTCAAAGTACACAAACCACTGAACAATCAAGAACATAATGGTGGGATATAAGTGTCCTAAAGTTATAAAGAAAAAACCTGTTGGTATTGACAGTAAGAGGGGCCTAACTTCACAAAGCTCATCAACAAGTGCCTTATGAAACACCTCTCTTGGGAAAGCAACGTCACCAACATCAACAATGTTACACCAATAAATCAGCTCCTAGTTTCAACTTCTAAATTAAAACTCACCACATGCTACCAGCACAGGTTCCAGAAGAACTGGAAGAACTGTCTTGCCTATTCTCTTCTCTCACTTCCTTCTGAAATTAGGGCTTAACAAATAGCAAAACATCAGCCTTTTCAAGAAAATTACTTGCCTACATTTTAAAATAATAAATAAGTTTAAAAATAGGCTAAGGTAGGGAAAACATTGTTTAAAAGCCAACATATTGCTTCCTGACATTTCTAGCTCTCCCTATTCAATGAAGCTCAAAAACAAAAGAAAGGACATGAGTAAAGCTGGGACTTGGCAAACTAATGGGGAAAGAATAGGAAAGGCCAAAGAAACCACGAAGGAACAAAGAGAAGAATGACAATCTCATCTGTAGCTTTTGTAAGTAACTATGACATAAACATTTACCAAACTGCATCTTCCTTGTGACCAAGTTTAGAAAATTTTTTTAGGTTCAGGCACTCTCTGTGTCACATCATTTGTGGCACAGTTAAAAATAAGGAATTTGTAAGGTTAACTCTGTTTCTGAAGGAAGCACTCAAAAGTATCTAGCTTAAATCACCGGTTCTTAAATGCGGGCATGAAATTGCTTTACCTCTTAAGTCAGGTTCAGTTAAATGAGTGTGAAACTCTAGAAGTCTCCTAAACAATCTTCTTTTTTTCTTATTTTGATAGGGTTTAACATTTGTTTCATTTTTTAGAGCACATAACCTTGAGCAAACCATAAAATCCACTGCCAAGCTACAGTAAGAATCTTGGCAACAGAAGAACTACCTCCAGAAGCCTTAGATCCTCTATTTCCCATTTATATTTTCACCCTTCTCCATGAAAGTCTCCTGCTCCCAACTATACCACCCCACCCAACCTCCTGTATCAGCTCTGAGCAAACTTTCAACTACTGCAACTCCCTAAAACTGGAGAAATGACATCACTGCTTCCATTCAGCGAATATTTTTGCTATTTCAGCAACTTACTGTATCTTAAAAACAGGCCTGACAAGTGTTGGAGGGATGTACATAAAGCATGGGATGAGGAGCAAGAAAGGAGAAGGAGCAATGGCCACTGCTAATGTAGCTCACATCAGACACAGAGACCACAGCCTTCAGGGCCTACAGCCACCCCACCTGTTTCAACTCCCTACCACGTTTCCAGCTAACAAAAATGCTAGGAAAGCATCAGTAAAGGCTTCCTGGTATGAAAATAGCAGTCCTTTCCCATAAAAGCTTTTATTGCTTCAATAAGGAATGCATTGATTTTGAATGGTACAAAGAAGAGCCAGCATGTATACCATGAATTACATACATGAAAATTCTAGGAATTTAATTGCCATGGTTTATCAAAGTGGGAGCACGAAAAGTGGCCAAGGATTACAAGCTAGCTATGGAAGAAATCCCTATCTGCATCCGCACAAAATCTAACACCTTGATTCAAGCGTTTGTAAATCTTGTAGAGAAAATGATAAATCTGAAAACAGAAGCGGGACGAGTTCAGATTCAAAAGAAAGAAGCATCAACAGCAAGAGAGATGGTTTAAAAACAACAACAAAAAGACAGACGGGATTTTCCATCACTGAAAGCATTCAAATCAAGACTGAATTTGCCCCCTGCCTTCCTTGGATAGCATAGTCTAGTTTAAACAGGAATCAATTCAGGAAGCACTAACAGCCCCTGCAGCACAGGTCAGGCCAGGCCAGACTGTCAGTCACCCTTATCAGCCATATAGGATTTGACACCATTAAAGTTCAAAAAATTCATACTCCAGACAACTACTTACAGTTTAGTTTTGGTAACATTTCACGTAAAATACAAATACACCTTGCATATTTCTTTCAAAAAGAGGCAATTTGTGAAGGAGCACAAGCAGAAGGTGAGAAATTTGTTTACAATTTAAAAACAAAATTGACTTTCCAAAAGAAATGGTGACTGGTTAGTTGGCTGAGCTCCTAAAAACTGTTTTTTCAGCCAGTACTCCCCTTACACTGCTCAAAAAGACAATATATCCATTACTACAGCTGATGTTTGCACAACATGAACAAAATAAAATCCAAAATAGGGTGGTTTGCAGAAAAAGACCCGTCTCCTGGGTAGAGCTCACAGAAAATAAAGTTAGCTTCTCTTCAGTGCTGCTCAGAGTTACCAGAATAACAAAATAATGGCAATAAAATACCAAGTCTTTCCTGACCACCACTTACCAATTTTAGCCTTCAAGTCAAAGTAAATTACCCTATCTTGCAACGTGTGGAATGAAAAAAATTGCACCACCTGATTTTAAGGCAGTCTGGATTAGGAAGTCAGAAATTATACGCCCTTCCGTCTGGGGCCATAATGTTTCCAAAAAATATTTAAAGAACAGCAAAGTGAAAGTTTCCAAAAGTATGAATAAAATGGATCGTGTGTTAGGTACAGAGCACAGGATCCCATGAGGATACTGCACCTCAAAGTGAGCTGAGAAATAAAACACTGGTTTAGCACAGTACCTGCCTCACATACTGAGTATTATGTAGTATATACACACCAGAAGTAATTATCTTGCTGCCTACAATTGTCAGATTGAGTAAAAAATATTCATGCACACATCCCATGAATTACTGGAACCCACCAATGTAGAAAAACCAAGTCGATCAACAATATTCTAAAAACTC
The DNA here is from genome assembly GCF_036417665.1 of Passer domesticus. Lineage (NCBI taxonomy): Eukaryota > Metazoa > Chordata > Aves > Passeriformes > Passeridae > Passer > Passer domesticus. The sequence continues at coordinate 61,188,755 of NC_087476.1, read as the reverse complement.
AACAGAAACATAAATTGCACTATATTGAGTATATTCTCTGTATTTTTAAACTGCCTAAGTGATTTTGAAACCTAAAATCAAGTTCTCGGTGCTTTGGAAAAAGTTTATACAAACATGAGCCACCATCAGCTTACATGGTTACAGAGACAGCCACTTGTACATTACATCTGACACATTCAAGATGTGGAATTTCTTCAGCGCTGAGAAGGGCAACACAAATCGTGCACTGTATGAGAACCGCCTCAGTACAAGGAAGTTTTTTAAACTGCTGGCCAACCTAATGGAATCAGGTGACTCAAAGTAATACTTCAAATACCAAAAAAGTCTTCCTGAGATACTCAGACAAGTCACAGATGAGTTGCTGGTGCATGTTAACTCACACCTACACAAGCAGAGATGCTTTCATCAACCAATATAGTAAACAAATATTGTTTATTTAGAAAGAGGCCACTTTGAGATAGGATGGGCTAATTTTGACAGATAGCAGCAGATACTGTTGAAGAACTAAACAAAACAATTTAACTTCCTGTCTTTCTTTTTTTGTTGTTGTCGTTGGGCTTGATTTTTTTTTTTTCCCCGTGTGTAAAATCACAGCTTACTATTAAGAGGTCGCGCAGGGCGGACTCTGGGCTCCCACCAGAGACACGGCACAGCCACCCCCGGATGCCACCGAGGGGGTCAGCATCAGCTGCCCTGGCGCGCCGGGGGCCGAGCGGGCCGGGCCAGCCGGGCCGGGACAAGACAGCCGGGCCGGGACAAGACAGCCGGGCCGGGCCAGCCGGGCCGGGACAAGACAGCCGGGCCAGCCGGGCCAGCCGGGCCGGGACAAGACAGCCGGGCCGGGATAGCCGGGCCAGCCGGGCCCGCCGCTGGCCGAGGCCTCTCCCAGCGCCCCGCCGCTCCCGGGCTCGGTGGAAGCGGGACAAGGGGCGTCCGGGCTGCAGGAGCAGCACCCTCGGCCTCCGGCGGCTCTTCGGCCCTACGGTCGTTCCGCCGAGGAGTGGGGACGGAGGGGCACAAGCACAGCAGAAAAGCAACTTTCCCCCGCCCCGGAGCCGCCGAGCCCGAACGGGGGCCGGGCAGCGGCGCCGAGGCCCGAGCGCGGCGCTCCCTCCGTCCCTCCCGCGGCCGGGGGCAGGGTCCGGGCACGGACCGGCTCCGCCGACCCCCGGCACGCAGCCCGCCCGCCCGGGACCCCCGCCCGCCCCGCCGGGCCCGCTGGCGCAGAGGGCGCCCCGGCGCCGCCTCCGACCCCCGGGCGCTGCTCACCTTGGTGGCCATGGCGCTGCCGGCGCGGGCTGCGCTGCCGCTCTGCCCTCCCTCCCTCTCTCCCTCCCTCTCTCCGTGCCGCGGCTGCTCGGTCGCTCGGTTGGTCGCTGTGTCCGGCCCGCCTGCCGCCGCCGCTGGGCCGCGCAGGCGGCTCCTCCTCAGCGTCCCCGGCCGCCGCCGCCTCCTGGGGGCCGCTGCGCGGCTCCGCAGCCGAGCGCCGGGCAGGCGGGGGCTGATGTGGCCGCGCCGCGGTGCCTCGGCCGCCCTTCCCGCCGGCTCGGCTCGGCTCGGCGCAGCACCCAGGGCCACTGGCGGGGCTGTTTGCCCGCAGCCTTTCCGGCAGGGCCCGCGGGAGGGAGGCACTGGCTGCGCTGCGGGGATCCCCGGGGAGCCGCCCCGGCCGGGCCCGGGGGCAGTGGGGGCGGGAGGGAGGACCTCGCCCACCCCCCATGCCCTCAGGGGCTTTGCTTTGTGGCCGGAGTTTGGCCTCAAATTCGCTCGCGTGGGGGACAGAGCCCGCAGGAAGGCGTTATGTGCCCCTCGGGTGCCTTTGAACGGAAATTTCAAAGCAACCATACAGCAAGGAAAGCAATTTTTTTCCTCGGCCAGGCTCCATCCACGGCTACCGGGGCGGTGTACGTCGTCCCTGACCTGTTTCAGCCGGGCCTTGGTGCACAGTGGGCGGCAGCAGTAACAGGCACCAAGTGCTGGCTGTTCAAGGTCGGTAGCGTTCCTGCCGGGCACTCTGTGACCATCTCACAAAAACTACCTGACTTCCAGCCTGCAGGAGAGATGAGATGGGAGGCTAAAGCAAAAGGAATTGGAAAATACGATGACAGTGATCATGCAAGTTACTGCACCATCCAAAAAGTGCAGCTTCTTGTTGGTATATTTATAGTGGTTGGCCTGGAATCAGGAGACTTCCTTTCTGTAGAAGGAAATACACGGTGTAATCATCAGGGACGCCAGAGAGCCCTAGGAGGCAGGTAGGCTGCAGGGAACCTGCATAGAAGTCTACATCTATATTGCCTTGCCCGTAGAATTACAAGCTTTTTTCTGTTATTGTTAGAGCTTCTCAGTGAGAGCTTTATTAAAAGAGAAAAATATTGGTTGAACGGGTTGAACATTGGAAAAAATTTCCTAGTTGGACCTGTGAAATAGTTTCCATGGAAAGTGAGGATGAGGAAATAAGAGGAAGCTGGCTGTTCATTTGCCACCACTTTTTGAGTGATTCACCTGATTAACTTCAGAAGTTTCCAAACTCATTTGGTTCTGGTTTTAGCTTTTTCAGAATTCCATTAAATTCAGCATTTCCAACTTCCTTATGTAACAGCAGTACCTGAAGTGAAACCTGTGTGGCTCACAAGTGATGTTGTAGGACACCACCTTTAAGCTGAAGTATTGTATTTAGCATCAGTTTTGTCATGTGGTCCATCAATAAACTGGCATCTCATCTACCCTACAAGCAAAACTCCCTGAAGGTGGCTTCATTCCTGTTCTTCCACTTTCTCAGCAACAACCTTTCCAACATGGCATGCTTTCATCCAGCCCTTCAGTGAATATCTTATAAAAAGGGGAGAGGTGCGAAATCCAGGAACCCAGCACTGTCCCCTTTAGGGATCCCCAGCTGACTGTGAAGCACCCTCTGTCCTTTCTCCAGATGCTGCTTTGGTATGTGAAATATAACAAACTTGTGGCTTTAGCATAAGCTCGAGTCTGTGTCATTCTTTACCTGTGGTCAGCACAACTGCCAGAAAAGTTTAATGTGCAGCTGCTACCCCGTGTGCTTTAGCAGAGCTCTGCTTGCCATCTGGGGAATGAGGAGCACAGTCATGATTTGTTCATTCAGCCTCTCTGTGTGCCTAAAGCCTCCACAGTTCTCCACTGTGAGGTACTCCTGAAAATGTCTTACTTGACAAGTTTGAGGGATGAAGGAAATATTACCATTTCTCTCAGTGTGAGAGAATATTCTGAAGGAAAAAAAATATTAATGGGATTTTTCCAATACTATTTGCAATTAATTGCTGTTAATTCTCATTTCAATGAATATATTCTCAGGAATCACCTTGGATTGCAAGTAAACCCATCCCTGCTTAGCAGTAAGCTTTATTATTTCTTAACACAGAGAGCCAAATACCCACAAATTGCTAATGAAACCACCTAAAATTTTCCAGACTTCTAAAATTGGTTACTTTTCTGCTACCAAGCTGTGTCCTAGTTAATTAGGACTGGATGTTTGCTTAGCATTAGACATAAAAGAAATCTCAGTGGCTTCAGTGGGGTTGTTTACATATCTAAGCATTTTGGTAGTTTTGAAGTGCAGTGCTCTGTGTGGAGCTTATCAGCTTTCAAACACAGTTGACTAATTATTCACTTTGTACTAAAGCCCCAATGTATGCTGTAATAAATATTTCCATCTCAGGAAAAAACCTATCAGTAACAGAAGAAAATCTCCTACCCAGCATATAAGTAATTTCTCTCTACAGATTTCTACTAGGTGTGTATTTTTGCAGCCAGCTGGTCTGCAGTGATTCCCAGGAACTCAGAGTCCATGGAGAAGTGATCTTCTGCAGAGCCCCATCAAATGAAAAGCTCCTGCCAACAGTGCTGTGCAGATTTTTTTAAATTAAAGATGGACTCTGAGAAGGAACATGGAGAACATTTGCTGAATATGTTCTCTGCTCAGCAAGGCCTGCCTGCAGCTTCCAGCTCACAGGAAGGCAGTGACCTTGTATGTTCTGACTTATGCAAACTTGGTGGGAAATGATAAAGAAACAAAGTGTTCTTCAGATAACCTTCACACTGAAAACCATCTGGAGAAAGAACTACATTTTGTGTTTATAAGTTACTGTCCTCTGGAGCTCCTTGAGGTGGTGCACCTGGGATTTGTCCCTGCTGGGAGCCTGTGCCCCCAGCAGTACCGGGGTGATTGGGGTGCCCTGGGGTGTTCACCTCAGCTCGGGAGGCATTTTCAACAACAATTATCACTACTGGCAACAACTTTGCAAATGGAGCAGGCTGTCCAATACATGTTTTTGGGAAGTCTTTGCAGGAGGCATACAGAGGATTATATTGTCCTAGGTCTTTATTTTCAAAGGTGTTTTATAAAGTAAGAAGTGATTTAATTTTTTCTTGGTTGAAAGCCTAACAATGTGGTGTGCATGATAACATCAGCTCCATACTAAATGCTTTTAGCTCAAGGTTTCTAACTACATTCATTAATCAGCCTAACAATGCCTAGGGAGCCTAAAAAGCCTAACAGTGACTAGGGAGCAATTACAAAAACATTCCAACTATTTTTTATTCCTTTTAATTATCACGTTTATCTTAGTCACCTGATACACCTTTTGTTTTAAGAAGGGGTAGAGATTTTGCACATTTTCAAAGCCTCAAAAATTATTTGGTTTATGAATCAAAAAGAGAAGTACTGTATTCTTCATCTTCAGAAGTCATATCTGCACACCTTCACCCACTTCTCCCCAGGAGGTTCTTTGGGTGTCATATTTCCTCTCAGCTGAGCAGCAGTTTCTCTTTCAGAATTGTGTTAACACCATTTTTTCAATGTTTCTGAGAAGTTTGCTAGATAGCAATATAAAATATTGCTTTCTCCTATCTTCTGTATCCTTCCCTCCCCCAGACTTGGACAGAAAATGACAGAAGCTGCCACATGCATGAAACCTACTGTTATCTGCACAGAGCAGGAAGGGAGCAGCTGCTGAATCCCAGTTGTGCCTTGCTCTATTCAGCAATGTCCAGTGGCATCACTTGCAAATGTATCTGAAAAATACATTTAACAAAATGCATTCTGAGGAGAAAAAATGCTAATATTCCCCTTTGTTTTATGTTGGGAGTTTTTGGACACCAAGTGCATGAAATCTTGAATCATATGGCATTTGCAGGAAAGCATGATTTTACCTCTCATTTACCCAGAACTGTGCGTGGCAGTTTGAAATGATGCTCAAGAGATTACAGACATGCTTTCCAATCTTACTCTGCACCTGGTGCTGGAAGATCACTATCAAAACAGTAAGGCAGCCAGTCCTGAAATACTGTTGGATTTTAGTTTCAGACTTTCCTGGAAAAGCTGCTTTAGAAAATTGCACCCAAAATTGCACCCAAAATTGCACCCAAATTCCTGTGAGTTTTCAGTCTCTTTAATGTCTCTCTGAATAAGCAATTCTGAGAAAAACTGTGCTTCATGTTTTTGATTGTGAATTAAGGATTTTATCTTCTTAGAGTTGATAATCCAATACCATTATTATCTGAACTGTGGCATATAATGTGGCCCCTTTTCAAGGTAAGTTCAGTTTTTATATAGTTCTATTTCTAATAAACATGCAGCCAAGACTGGTTTTGTGCTGTGTATGAATATGCTGTTTGCTTTACACTGTGGGAAAAGTGCAATGCCACGCTATGCCAAAATCTTTACTCTCAGGGTGTTGGGGTGTTTTTAGCACATCTATGTGAAGCTAACAGTTTGAAGTCATGGTGGAGTCCCCGGATTCAATTTTCTGTTAAAAATCCATAAAAACAGCTTATTTCACAGAAGATGTGAAAAAGCTACTCAGCTACTCAAAAAAAGGAAAAAAAAAGAAAAAAATGAAAAAGAGAAAAAGAAAAAGAAAAAGGAAAAGAAAAAGAAAAAGAAAAAGAAAAAGAAAAGGAAAAGGAAAAGGAAAAGTAAAAGGAAAAGGAAAAGGAAAAGGAAAAGGAAAAGGAAAAGGAAAAGGAAAAGGAAAAGGAAAAGGAAAAAGAAAAAGAAAAAGAAAAAGAAAAAGAAAAAGAAAAAGAAAAAGAAAAGAAAAAGAAAAAGAAAGGGTGGGTGTTCCAGAGACAAGATGTTGTTGCAATGCCCTTTCAGACATGGTCAATATTTTGAAAGCACTTTTTAGCTTTTTTTTTTTTCTTCTTTTTGAAGTTGATTGCAAAGGTCGTGTTTTGGTGCTGCTTTGACCACACTCAAGGGAGAAGGAGATGTATGGATTAAATACCTAATGCAGATGCTTATGGCTGAGCACCATGGCTGCAACAGTTTGGAGCTTGCTTAGTCATGATGATCTGTTCTTTCTTTAAATAATAGTGGGGGGAACAGGTTTTTTCTCCCTTTTTTCCCTAAATGTAACCAATGTTTTGAACAATTTTGGTATTCTTTTTTCTCACCTTTCAGCAGAATAATCTGTGATTAGATGTATGTAATTTTTAGCAGTGTAAGTTTTGAAAGAAATTATACAAAAATCATGCTTTCTTGTGCAAGGTGCTTCTTAAAACACCTAGCACTAATAAAATTCTTACTTTTTTGCATTCCCTTCTGAGCTGTACACTGTTTGGTATTACAGATATTTACATCTGAAATGGGATACTTGTACCTGCATGTATGTCATGCACTTTAGAGGGTTTGCATTTAGATCTTTTGTTCATACTCTGTGTTCATTTGTGTTTCAATGCAAGGGCTGCTGGGATCAGTAGGTTTTGAACTCAGATTTCCTGAAAAATAGAATACAGTTTAGTAAAAAGTATATTTTAAAAGGGATGTTTCCATTTTCTCTTGGTAGCTTCAGTAAAAGTGACACACCATCAGCACTATTGATTCTTACCATGACTGACCCTTTCCATCTGCAGTGCTGTCTGCCTCTGGCTTCTTTCCATTTTTCCTGTTGAGGTGGAAGGGCTGTGCCAGCTGCTGTGCCTCACATCTCAGGGCACTGCAGTTTCAACAAGCAAAGCAACAGGAGTGTGATCCACTATGTATTCATCTAAATGTACAAGTAAATAAATGATGAGGTTAATAGGTTTTTGCTTCTTAAGGTGGCACACAAGTTGTCTTCCAATGCACAAGATACCTGATTGTGCTAAAGATGTAAATGATTATTCTCTGCTTGCATCTTTAGGTGGAGGCCCAGCTGTTTGTCCTCACTGAGTAGCTCACTGAGAAGAAAGCTGCAGAAGGCTACAGAAGGACAAATGTGGTCGGAGCCCTTCTGTGCTGGTCTGAGTTTCTTTGGAGGGGAGCAGTGGCACACTGTGAGTCTGCCAGTGCAGCACCAGGCTGCAGCTTTTTGAGTCAGCTTAATGAAAGTGGGGTCAAATCTATGGGCATATATCTACAGGCATTTATATTTAAAATCAAAGGACAGTCAGTATCAAACCTTTGTAAGGCATGCTTTGCTCTGCATTGTGACAGTGAGCAAGCAAAGTTGCAGACCCTGTGGATAAATGTTCTGTCATGAGTATATGCTTTTAAATGTAAATGAACTAATTTGTGTGCTCTCTTTATAAAACAAGAATTAGCATTTCAACTGACCAGCACGGATTTCAAATTTATTGTATCCCTGGTTTACTCTTCACTCCCCAGTGTGCACAGCACTCACTCACAATTTTTCCCCATGACACAGACAGATGTTTTGGGGCAATACATTTCTGACTTTTCAAATAGTTTGTAATTTTCCATTTCTAACAGTTTATTACGCTGTCACATTTTTTTCTGTTTTCATTATGGAAATTTTGGGAATTTCAGGGTCTCTTGTTGGCTCTGTTTCCATACACAAGGAATTCAGTCCTGTAGCATTTGTATTATGAGATCACCAAAAGACTAAATCAGGGTTTAGCATCCTTTAACCCTCAAATATTATTTTGAGCCACTGATCCCTTTAGAAATAATTGTCAGTGAAATTGTTCCACAGGAAGAAGCTGCTGATCAGCAGGTCTCCCTGCATTTATAAACTCACCTTTAATGATCACTTTAAGGTCAGGGTGATGAGAAATGCTTCAAAGCAAGTGCAAAGCAGTATTAATTTCCACTAGCTGTTGTCTCTATTAGGGTGAGGGTGTCCTGCAGCTAGAGAAAGAGCTAGGAAGCCTCTTTCTAGTGCTTATATATTTCTCACTTGTGTCAACCCATGTTAGATCTCCAGTGCATAACCTGTCTTCTAGCCCAGACAAGCCTAAGAGGGGATAAAATAAAGGGAGAAAGTAGAAGCTTTCATGAATTGCATTGTACTATAACTAAATGTAGACCTCTTTATCCTGTCTTGAGGGAGGATCTTGGAATCTTTGGGTCCCTTACACCCTTATGATTTGTTTCTGCGCATTGTAGCCAATAACGACCTTGCTATCCCAGTACAGAGATAATAATGCACAAGAGGAGAAAAAGTAAAGCCTGTGGCTACATGATGGCTACAAAAGAGGCTTTGTAGGCTGCATATCTTGCATTGCTGCTAAGCAAATTATGTGACTGTGGGCAGGTCAGAAAATTTCAAGTATCTATGGGGTTTTTTTGTAACACTGCCTCAGGTTTTGAAGAAAAGCATTTTTCTTTGGTTGCAGGGTACAACATAATTGACTAGTAGGAGTATGAAACAGTTGGCAGTTCCAAGACACTTTATAGAATTAAGTATTCTAACCTCTTTTAAAAATCCAGTATTACCAGCAAAACCAATGATTCTGCTCAAGCATTTATTACCAGTGTTAAAATGAAAATGATACCTTAGGGATTTAAGTGCTTCACTTCTTTCTGCAAGTGAGATGTTCATACTAGCTGCCACTTCTTTTCTTCAAATTATCAGAAACAGCCCTAGGGAAAGCTCTAGCTTCCCAGGAAAGGCAGATGTCAAAAACCCTACAAATCTTTTCTGGAAATCTGACTCTAACACTGAGGTTAAAGAGAGAAGACAGAGAGGAGCAAATTCTGTTTCTCCCTTTTCCAGAGTACAGATTTTTTTTTTTTTTTGATAGAGGGCAAAATTTGGAGCTTGCTTTGATGAGGAGCTCTAAACACATTCTGTAAACTCAGAGTTCCCCTTTAAATTTACTTGTTCAAACTGTTCAAACTGAAGGGGAACACAGCAAACGCAGCACCACTCAGTCATGTGTCCTGTTTGTGGTTAGTCACACAAAGCAGATTTTTTCAGATGCTAACCTCTACTCTATTTTTTTTTAAATAAAGAAGACTGAACACAGCTGCTCTTGACATCAAAAACTGTCACTGAACAAATAAAAAAAGCATTATGCTATCAAAGTAACAGCTGACATTTAGAAATTACTGCAGTGAGCTTACCTAAGAGATACTGAGGACAAGACCTGCTCTATGATGAAGTATCTTTTCTCGTTTTCTTGAACCCAACCTGTGGGTTTTGTCAGCATATCACATCATTCAGTTTGTCTCTGGTGGTGTGTTTACCCAAAAGTTGTTCTTTATCAGGAGGTTGCTGGTGTTTCCTGTCATTGCTACATTGGTCCACGGTGTTTAGAAGAATAATAAAATTGCTGCTACAGAAAATGTCACAAAATTAAATTAAAGTGAAAAGAGACTCCTTAAAGTTATGATAACAAATGGAAGAGGAAATGTGACTGTAATATGACATTTAAAAAAACCCAAACAAACATAAAACCCCTTAAGCACTGCAGTGAGTCATGAAACCAAATATTTTTAGTTGTCTTTTGTGAATCTTCTATTTCCAAGCTTTGTTTTCCACCACAAACAATTCAGGATTCACCCTGCATCTGTTGAGATAGGACTGGTGGCAGCCTATGGCCACCCAATCTACAATCATGGCCCTCCCTATGAAGGACTGTACCCACACTGAACATTTTTCCCACATTTCTAAACAGTTGACCTGTCTCTCAGGTTTCCTAATCATCTCCTTCTTTGCCTTGCAAGGCAAATTCAAAGACTGAATTCCATATCAGATCCAGAGATTACTTTTCACTGGAATTTTGAATGGCAATGAAATTGCAGTTTCCTAGCACCTTTTCAGGCCCACAGCATCTCTGCAGAGAAGTGAGCCCTGGGCACTGCAGACCACCATCAAGGAGGCAGCTGCAACACAGAGAGAAAAATCTGGGCCTTACCTCATCCTGGTCCCCACAGGTGGCTCCTGACCTGCCAAGAAGTTTTCCCCAGTCCACAGAAACTCACTTTTGAAGAGGCCACTTCTCTCATTGCTAACCTCTTCATTGTTTTCCCTAGCAATCCCCAAACAAACCCTGCTGAGCTTCTGCTTTGACCCCAGCTGGCAACCATTTGTTGGCTGGTTTTTTGTTTTTTTTTTTTTTTCTTCAGGCTACAGCTGCTCAGCAGCTTCCTTGCACAAAAGGAGTTCTAACTGCAGACTTCTCCTCAAGGACAGATGACTTAGAGACTTAAACTCTCCAGCCTCTCAGTCACATGATTTGGGGAAGGATGGGGACAGGCAAGGTGGAACTTCTGCAAAAAGGCTGTTCACCTGGAGCTAAGAGGTGTTTCCTGACACAGGCAAACCTATTCACAAGTATCCTATGCCCAATGAGATAGCCAGATATGCTCCTCTCAAACAAAAAGGACTGTTCCTTTAACTCAGCCATCAGAATATCTTGATCTGATCCAGCAGGGATATCTCTCAGCCACGTAGATGCCATTATTCCATTCATGTGGGCTGACTGCCTGGAAACATCTCTGCAGCCAAATCTACAATGGTGTCCCCTGCAGCAATTGCTGCTGGCTCACTGTCCTCAGCCAAATGCCTCTGGCTGTGTTACAGTCTTGGATTTTGCATTCTGAGTAATTTTCTCTCATTTATTTTTATGTAAGTTGTTGAGTCTCCCTTAGGAGTGTTTTTTTTCTGAAGGAAAATCTTGACTCCTCTTATGTTTAATTACAGAGCATGTGGAAAGGGACATTTCAGGTTGTTTTCTACTGAGTTGCTCTGACACCATCCCTCCTTCAGGTATCCCCATTAACTGGCAGTTTTTGCTTCAAGTGTCTTTCCAGTATAACTGAGCCTGATAGTTGTTGGTCCAGCCAGTTGTCTCCTGGGACATGAATGCCAACAGACAGTTCAGAGTAACCTCATAGCATTTATTACTTCTCCTACCTGCTTAGCAAAGTCCAGATTTCACAATGACAAAATAATTGGAATATTACCCTCCATAGGAGAAGCTAAACCAGCAAAATCTGCTGTGGCCTTTCAGTGAGCCAGTCAAATGAGGAAAGGGCTGCAGTCTTGTTTTAAAGCATTGGTAGATGAATTGCTGTGCAATGAAAGTCTCCGTTGGCTCAGTGACAACCTGAATCAGCACAGAGCTGGGGCCTGGCAGGGATGATGCTGCCACTGCTGCTGCTGTACTTTGCTCTCTCTAAGTCTCATTCTCTGCCAACAGTGGCAGAAGCGTGTGGGGAAGTGCCCTGGCTGTTCTGGGGGCCAAAGGTCATTTTAAATAAAAGCCGAATGTGTAATAGCTTTTCTTTGACAGCTTTCTGTTCTTGTATCATTATTTGGCCATTCTTTCTCTCAAGCAGATAATTGTCTTCACTGATAAAGGATGTCACAGTGAATTTCTGTTTAAACCAAATGAGCATCTTATTTGTCAAGCAAGATGAGAGCCCCTTGTTTTACTGTGTAATCCTCATGGCAGAACAGCTCGTGGGGCTCCCCATAACTTCAGCATAAATGCTCCCAGCGACAGGTACTGATTCTCCTTTCTGATACCACATGGGCACAAAATCTCTGGAAGTGGCACACTGCTGCTGCTCTGAACCTCTGTCCATGCAGAAGATTCCTATGCTAATGCCAACACAGCAGAACCAAGTGCCTGCAGTAGTCCTGAGGTTTGCCAGTCTTCTGTGACTGTATTGGTAGGCTAAAGACAGTCACTGACATTGGTAAACCATGAGGTTTTTCTCTGGCTCCATTTTGGCCTGGGAACATCCCCAGGCACACTGGATTTCCTAGGGCATACACTTACTTTACTGGCTTATACCAGCGTACACAAGCTATGATAGCAGAGATCCTCACCAGGAAAACCCAGCAATAAGCTTGAGTTTAGACAAGGAGTAGGATAAACTTCTTGAGTAGTGTTAGAGTTTTGAGAGAGTTTGGGTGAAACTGCTCACATTTTAGGTGTTTCCTTGTTCGACCTACTGCATTCTGACTACCAGAAATTCCTCTAGATAATACTAACTAACAGAGACCTTAGCTGAAGAGGTGGAATCAGAGTTTATGTTTGGTGGTGAAGGAATAAGTGAGATTTGTCTAGTATGTCATCTGAGTGGTTTGAAACACAAAACCTAACTGGGTGCTTATTCTATAGGTCTTGACAGGGTAATTATCTTGAAAGTTATGGTGTGCAAAGACATGCAGAAGCCTTTTGGACTGGGTGGAGATTCTGGATTCAGCAACTTAGACTTTAGATTTATGAACTGATGGATACAACTGACAGGAAGAAAGTATGGAAATGAACAACAGAATTTAGGGCTTCTCAAGACTGAGACTGACACAAGAACTTTAATTGGCAAAGTGAATACGTGTCCTACAAAATGTCCTAGGCTAGAAAGCCAAAAAGAAATACATGCTAATATCTATGCTTTCACAATAATTCAGAACTGCTGTTTGAAGTACTGTATATCTATTTTCAAACACATATAGTTCAGTAGATAAGAATATACTTGCCAAAGCCTATGCAAAAAGCTAGAATATTATTTTGTAAAGTTATCCTCCTTTGAAATGAATTTAAAAGGAATACATTTATAATAAATTAAAAAGGAATAAATTTGTATTAAATTACAAAGGGATGCTAATTGTCACATTTTTATTACAAAGCTTGGCTTGGATAAACTAGCACATGAAATAACTTAAAATAGCTTTTCAGTCATTTCTTTGGTGATCTGAGACCAGCATAATTGAGTAGGAAAAATCTGAAAAGCTGACACATAATTTTTTTAAACTAAGACGAGTTCCCTAAATTTGCAGAGACAATTTTTAGAAGATGCTAAGATTCTGAGGTTTTGGGGGTTTGGTTTTTTCTTTGTTTTGGGGATTTATTTGGGAGAAGTTTAAAAATATCGACACTAAATTCTGTCAAATGAACTGTGAAATCTGACTTTTTTTTTGTAAGAAAACTCTCTGCTTGTAAGATTTTGGAGACTTCTCAGCTTCAAATTCTTTATAAACCAAGAATTTCCTCATAACATTCTTTTAAAATACATTCTCAGCTGAAGTTTTTGAATCTCAGTACTGTTGCTCAATTTACATTTTCAAAAGCTATTCCACTGATAGAAATGTACAGGAAAGCTTATTATGCAGCTGCTTATATATGGTGGGAAATATACTGGAGCAATAAAGGAAATCTTAATATTTGGGCTACTGAGATAAACAGTAAACAATATTTAGCATAAATGTGGAGGAAGTCATAGCTCAGAAAGAAGGAGGTAGTATCTATTTTGGGATACAGATAAGCCAGAGCCCAATGGGAAAGGAAGAAAATGTCGATTCTTTACCATAAAACTTTGTATTTTGTCTTTATTAAACAATGTTCTTACACTCCCATAGCATAGCATTTCCTTTTACATGTGTCCGACAGCAGGACAGGATGGGGGATGAGGCTTCAGAAGATAGGAAGAAAGGCTGGATAACGCCAGTTTTAAACAGAGGGAAATGGAGGAAGCAGCTAATTATAGTCTTTTCAGTAGGAGGAAACCACTTGGAAGAGCCTTGGCCCTTCGGGAGAGACTGGGAAGCGAAGTAGCTGTCAGGATGGCTTTATGGGGAGTGGTCCCAGCAGACAAAGAGCATCTGTCTAGGCAAGGAAAGGAGGTCACATTTAAAAGCAAGCTATCTAGGGTAGAGACAAAGACTGATCCTAATCTCTTAGATATGTTAAACCTGCTTCAAGTAGCATTTATCACTGGTTTGTTTGGGGGTGGGTGTGCTAACAGCATGTTACCCACTTTTTCAACATGACCTGTTTTCCTCATCTGGCAGAGACAACATGGACATTTTTTTCTGTCAAAGGGAAACAAACAAACAAACAAACAAACCCCTATCAGGAAAATTCAAAATTTATGTCAGAAACAGATATTTTCTGAATGGATTTCAGTCAAGTTTTTTAGTAATAAATTTAAAGAAGATTAAATATTTAAATATGATCATGATGCTTGTTCTGAGAGAGATATCCTACAGGAGGCCAGGTGGGAGCACAGCTCAGGGACAGTAATTGGACTTTGACCCAGAATATTTCACACCTGGGAGGAAGTCTCCTGTTTGGGATTTCAGAGAGAGCATTATCAAAGCCGCTGAATATCACAACATAAGATGGGGAGCTTAATAGGTTCATCCTGTCATTCCACTACCCTTCTGCAGTATCTTTCTTCTCAAGCTAAGGTATTTTAGCTTGCACCGCTCATTAAGAAAACGAAATAATAATTTTTCTTAGTAGTTAACCCAGGTGCAGAGAAGTTATGTATGAGATTTTGTAACCTTTGCTCAGGTTGGTGATTGCTCACTCGCGTGTTGTAACCAGAGCAGTCAGTGGGACTGCTGATGTGTTTTCATCACCATGAGTAAGGATGACACCACCCCGCCCAAGTGCCTGGTACACAAGGTTGCATGGGAAGTACGTGGAAGAGCTGGCAGAATTCTCCTGATTCCAGTACCTCTGCTGATCAAATAGGCAAAAGTTCAATGCTGTTAAAGTAGGAAGTTATCTGCTACAGTAAAACCAAACTGCAAGTGGTAACACATGAATACAAAAGAAGGAAAAAGGGACCTGTGGACAAGCATGGCCTAAAAGTATTGACCCTGTGTACGGTGAAAAAAATTTAGTCCACAAAGTCCTTTCAGTGACATTAGTGGTTTTATTGGTGGAGGAGCTGATCCCACAAACTGTTCTGTGCCATCCCATAGCCAGAGCAAGACTTTTAGGGGCAGAGGTCAATGGACCAGGACAAGAGAAATGGGATTTCTGTTTTTTAATTAAATAAAATGTAGGTGGATGGACTCTATC
Organism: Passer domesticus; assembly: GCF_036417665.1. Taxonomy (NCBI): domain Eukaryota; kingdom Metazoa; phylum Chordata; class Aves; order Passeriformes; family Passeridae; genus Passer; species Passer domesticus. The sequence goes on along the minus strand of NC_087476.1, from coordinate 61,173,731 downwards.
TCTGAATAAAAGTTCTTGGTTTTGACCTCATTAACCAAGTCTGTGAAGTAAACAAAGCCTAATGCACAGTATTAATCATGTGATATTTTATTATAATACTGGATTAATATACTTCCCAAAGAAAAAGTTTCTGTAGGACTTCATATTCTCAGGGATTGTGGAACTTGTAGGTGGGAGGAAAGTACTGTAAAAGTGACCATATTTAAATTAAAAGTGCTAACAGGTTAGAGAGTGGTTTAGCCACCAAGCTTAGGCTATCTCACTAAGTATCCTCTATAAGCTCCCCCTTCCAGCCAGTTCTTTGGACGCATGGCAGATAATTTTTCCTCACAAAAGATGATGCCCCCAGATCACATCTGCTCCTCTCTTGACACTTAAAATGCTGGGGGCAGGTGCTGGCATGGGAGGCAGCAGCTTTTTATCTGGAGCCATCTCTAAGGGGGAGAATTACAGGAGGGCACAGTCAGCACAGCATGCTAATTTCCATTTTCCCTGTTCTCAAGTGCAATGGGTGTTTTTAAGTTTATGGTAATGATTTCTTGAGGAGGCTTTTAAAACTCAGACACTTTTTTGTCCTATGCCAGACTGAAACAAAGCAATATTATTTGTGAGATAAATGCTAATCATTCATTAGTAAAACTTTCTGCCATGTTCCAAACCCTGTTGGCCTTGCCTCAGCTGATGGAATGTGTACATTTGGATTTATAAAAGCAGAGAGTGTTTTTTACTATAGGAAATTTCTTTTAGCACTTAAATAGCAAATCAAGACAAAATAAAACTTTTTGCATTGTCTCAAATTTCAGGGAATTGTAAACAGCTTCTTTTTTTCCCTCTCTCTCATTTTCCAGCTTTTCATAACAGCATAAATAAAGCTGAAGTATTTGCTAGTTGGTTTGTTTGTTTCTGTTTTTTAATGGAGACTTTGCAGCCTGGTGAGCAAAGGAGTTCCTGAATTAACTCCATTCAGCAATATACTGGCACTGACACTGCTCAAACACCACACTCTGCTCAAGTCTACACTCTTTGTGTTGCTTCTTAAAACTAGACATTATGCATTCCTTTTGTAGCCAAAGAGCCCTTGCAGAGATTTATCTCGATACTGGGAATCCTCACAGAGTGTCAGTCTCACCAAAGGTGACAGACACCCCTTTACTGACCGTGGACAGGCTTTGGATCAGGACTTATGTTGAGCCACAAGTCAGAGCTGTGGCTGGGCAGACAGATTAACCTCTTTTCGTGGAAGGGAGCGTGACTCAGTACAATGAGCAGGCAGTTGTTGCCTGCCAACAGGCAGAGCTGTCCTTTTATGAAATTTAAATTGATTGCCCCTTAAACCCACCAGATTTGGAGAAGGCTGCAGAGTAGGGTTGTTGCTGTCCAGGTATTCTCCTACATGGCAATCAGGAAGGTGAAGAGGAATAAGTCTTGTATTTCCTGACTTCTTACAGTTCCTAAAACAACAAGTAGCAGCAGTGATTTGTCAAGTTCAATGCAGTTCCCCCTCATTGCCCTCCTCACCCAGTCCTCGCTGGGGGAGAGCTGGCTCACTGCAGCAACAGCAGCTCTGCCCAGACAGCAAACTTCTGTGAGCAATGAGGTCATGGAAACCCGTGACATCCAAACCCTCATTTCCAGCAATGTTGATGTCTACAAGATGCTGGCCCTCACTACAATTACAGTGGTGTCCGTCTGTCTGTCTGTTCTCCTGGAGCACAGGAGCACTGTTTATGCAGGGACAGGTAGTTTTTCTTGCTGTGCTAGCTTGTCTCTAGTTCTTTGCTTTTTTGATAACTTATTTTTGAAGGTACTTACAGCATGACAAGATAACATATTTTACAGAATATCCCAGAAATATCACAGTGAGCCATTGAGTATGTACACCCAGCTACTCAAGCTTACCTGGTCAAAACTTCATATGCTCTTTCAAAACTCTTGAGTGTATTAAGATTACTTAAGCATTTTGTTGAAAAACTATATTTTAAGATGGATATACCATTCTGTGATCACAGAAATATGACTGAATCCATGCTTAAGGTATTTGCACTGCTTTTGATGGGTCTACAACAACATTACACTTGATCTCCAAACCCAAAATCTGAATGTCTCTCCATCAACGCTTTGCAATGACAAAGAAGAGAGAAAACCCTCACATAACTTCATTCCACTGCAGCTCAGATTACTTTTCTTTTGAAGGTAGCATGTGTAATTATCATTTGTTGAGCTAGTTGCTAACAGCACCTATCTGGCCCCAGACATGTAATAAAGTTGTGCTCTTAAATCTTCACAAATCATTATTTAATGCTAACCTTACAATTAAACTCTAGCTGTATGCTCTGCGTTGCTGGTCCACTGCCTTTCTGCTTCAGAACAGCCCCTGATCTGTGCCAGAAAGCTTCTTGTTGAGGTCACTTCCAGTGTGGCCAGCATCTCCTCACCTGAGGGCTCACACCCAGAGAAACTCAGTGATTCATCACTGCAGCCTGAGAAGATTGAATTATCCACTCAGGGATTCCTAAACCATGAGTTTGCTGCTATTTCATCACGTGCTTTGCTCTGGATTATAAGCAACTTCCTTTTCCCAGCTCTTTAAACCTGATGGGTCAGCAGGTGTTTAATCCCCTCTGCTCCTCATTATTGACACATCCTCCCCAGACATGGCTCCTCTGTTTGTGTGCGTGTGCTTTAATGACCCGCCGGCCAAATTCCTTCACAAAGTGAATCAGGCTGCCCTGCCAAACCAGTCCTCCACCCATCAGCAAACAGAGCCTGTGCACGCTGTCCTGATGCAATAACCATAAATAAGGACCCTGTGATAAGAGCTTCAGGAGAGCTTGAAAAACACAGTGACACGATGGTGTCTGTGAGAAGCAGCCTACACCGGAGCAAGGCAAATGCACAGGGCTGGTGCTAGTGCTGAACTTCATCCTCAAAACAATGTTAACTGTCCACTATTTTTTTCTCTAAGTTCCTTGTATTGTCACCCCTGCAGACAGACCTGCTGAAGAAAATGAACTGGCTCTGTATAAGTTGCCTGTGTGGAATATCTGGCTACTTTTTACAGCACATTATAAAATCTCTGAACAAACACAAGCTCAGCTTATATGCAGGCATTAAATGAGAATTTTTTTCAGAAGAATCTTGTACTCAGAGCATAGAAGTATTGGAAAAACTAGCCCCTGATAGCTGCTATGATGTCTGTCACAAATACTTTGGAGGAAGCAGCAACTATTATATAAAATATGAATTTATATAATTTGGATTGTAACTAGATTTACAACAGAAAAAATAGGTTTAACACATATCCTTGGGCAAGATGCAACATTTTTTTCTGTTAGATCATGTAGCAGCTATCAAGGTTGCATCCTGTAGAGGCAGTAAGAACATAAACCAACACAAATCCTGAATTTCACTCTAATGACCTACATACCTTTAATCAAACTTCACTGCTTTATCTGTATCCATCTGCTTCATATTGGATTAATGCATAGTTACAAAACAATTTACAAAAAGACCTTCAAAGAACTTCATAGTATCCTAGCATATTTAAGTATCTCAGAATCCTCCCAACTAGCAAATGACATAATTAGACCCAAACAGCAGCGAAATTCAGGATGTTTGATAAAATATTTCTTTTTCACAAGCCTCTGGAGGAAATTCAGTGTCAGATGCATCCTGAGAAGATGGATGGTATCCTGCAATTAAGAGGCCTCTATCCTGCAAAAAAGGCATTTCCCTTTCCTACCTTCTCCACTCACCAGAATGGCACTGCTTAGTTAGGGAAAAAGAATTGAGAGACAGGGTTATTTTTTGAACAATATTATGCTAAATTTAGGTTAATCTCCTTGTCTGCCTTAGGGCGACATGCCAGAGGGATCAGGAACTGTTATCAGCACATTGCTACAGAGAGGGCAAAACATGCTGTGGTGACAGATGGATCCAGTCTGTGGCAATTTGAATTTTGCCATCCCCCGGCAGAGCAGAGGATGTTCCCTTGCACTGTGTGTATGGACTGGCTCACCCTTTCCCCAAACAAATTGGTTCAGAAGCAAGGGCTGATGAACTGAAGTCACTCCTCCTGTTTTGTTAGGAGCATTGTGAAACCACTTCATGCTGAATCCAGGAACAATCCTCTTTGCTGTCCCACTTCTGCTGCTGTCTAAAAAACCCACACCATGGGTATAACATGCATCATCTCACACAGTTCCTGTGTCCTTCTGTCCTGTGTACCAAGCTGCTCACTGGAGATTGAATTTCCTGAGAACTAGTTCTTAAATCCAAATTTTTATCTTGCCACATTACATTGTAACTAGAAGGCATTCTTGCATGCCATGCAGAATTCCCTGTCAAGCCATCTGCCCAAATTTCAGCAGGTCAGAATAGTTCAAGCAGTCCAACATCCTGAAAATGTACTTTTAACATTCCACTTTGTTTTACTTTTAAAAGAAGTGCCATATCTCCTCTGAAGTAATTCTTGCCACCATTTGCTATGTCCACTAGAGTTCGGCTGTAATTACCAAATTCATTATTAGAAGCAGATGATGATTATTATTATTATTATTGATATGTAAATGGAGCATACACCTTAAGAGATAGATTTCCTTTTCAACTGTTGAAGCGAGATGACTTTTTTGTTTGTTTGTTTATTTAAGGTACTAGAATCAGATTCATAGATATTCTAAGCCCTAAGAAGAATGGCGCCAGGAAGCACTTTCAGCTCTTTCCAAAGTCATACAATCATGCTGATTCTGACAGGAATTTCTTTGGATTAAGCTGTTCTGGTGATTATGGTTTGTGTTTGAAATGACATGACTTTTCTTGAATTTTTCTCTTTTGAGTTCTCAGATTTCCAAAGATTTTATACTCTGTTACACACTTTAAAAATTTTCCCATTATTAGGTACAGATAATCTGTGCTTCACTGTACAGATTACAGTGAAAACACTCCAGATAGATCTATAAAAGGCCTGAAAAAAACCTATCCAGTTGCACAGAGGCCAGCTGGAGAAAAGCAGCTGACTTACTGGAAAACCAGCTGTATGTGATCCTCAGAAGGATTGCCAGGGACGACAAGAATTTCCATCTTGGATGCAAGGAAACAAAAGCAATTTGGGATAAAATTAGAGTATATATTGTCTCTACATTGGAGTCCCTTTAAATAGATACCAAAAGTATCAGTATATGAGATAATAGATACTGGCACAATTAAACGCATGCTAAAAATTGTAAGTTTCCTGGTTTTGTTTAATCAAAATGTGTCATAATTTATTTGGACTAGAACTCTAGCAATTGATGTTTTTAATCACATGCACGCATCTGGACCAGACAACGTTTTCAGAACCATATTTTCCATTTGCCTCACATTAGTCACTTTTGGGAAAAGATCAGCTTTCTGGGACTTCAGACCGTTTGTTCCAGGGTCATCTCTTACTGACATTGAGTCTGTTTAGACAGAGGCTTTTTGACACAAATATTGCATAAAGAATAAATATAGCATGACACTCTCAGAGACTGTCAGCTCTGTGACAGAGCTGGATGCTTCTTCTAAACAAAGCCAGGAAACAGTCAAAAGCATCTTGGAATAAAAAGGCAGGAGGTCAGTGAAGGTGACCTTTTAGTCACCTCATATTGGCAGGACCAGGAATGCAACAAATCTAGATTCATTTAATTCAGGCATCATGATATCCTCTGGTAAGTTCACTAGATTTATATAAGGCCTAAATGAAAACTGTAAAGCAGTTAAGTTTTTAAATTTTATATGTACATTAAATGACACTGTAAGGAAACTATTTCTAATATTGCCATTCACTGCATTTTAAGGTCTAGTGTTCTTTCCATGAGCAACTCCCTCAAGGAGAGGATAGATTTCATTTGTGAATGTTCCAGTCTGGACTGAAATCTGGCATGAAACCATCCAGATTCGTAATTCCAACCATCTGGATTCATAACATTAATAACATTGATCAAAAGTATGCAATGCTTTCAGAAAAGCTATTTTCATCTAATGAGCCAACACCGTAACACATTTTCCCGTGCTTGTCGTGCTACAAGTGGTGGCCAAGGACAGTGCCCAGAACTCGGATGTCAAGTGGCTCTTGGTGTTTTGTAGGCTCCCCAAAATTCCCCAAATTATGGAGGCTGGAGGAGCACCCTGCAGGTGCGCACAAATCCTCCTTTCCAAGGCAGGATCCCTGCGGCAGCGCCAGGGAAAGCTGTCCTGGCACAGCCGGAGGGGTCCCCTCCTGCCCAGCCGTGCCAGCCTTGGGGCCACGCTCCGCGGGGCAGCACAAAGCGGCTGCAGTGCAGCAGAGGATCTGGCTCCCCACTCCGTGGCAGGAGCACACACTGGGCTCCTTCTCGGCGCACAGGAGCACACAGACGGGGTTGTGTTCGCCCGGGCACAAGCGAGTATTTATTCTGCCCTCCGCAGGCTGCCTCTCTCCCCGCCGCCCGCCTCCCGGCTTCCCGTCTCCTCCAGCGGCAGGGAAAACACGGGAGCGCAAGCCAAGGACTCGTGAGCTCCAGCTCGGCTGCTGGTATTGACTCATTGTTTGGCCTTGCTTAGTCATTTAACCTCTCTGTCCCTAGTTCCCCCCCGGCAAAGGACGAGGCAGCTGCATTGCCTGGGCAGGACGGCTCTCCCAGGAAACACAGGGGCTATTCGGAGAGAGGAGGCACCAGCGCTGTCCCTGGGACAGCCAGCCCGCAGCCGGGGACAGAGCAAAGGGCAAGGGCAGAGTCATCCTGTGACTGGAGGTGTGCTGCTGCTGATCTTTAACCTCTGGGAGCCGTGCTCCCGAGCTCTGCCAGCACAGATCCCCGCAGCTGCTGTAATGTTGTACAACGAGCTATTCCCTGTCCTCCTGACAAAGGAAATCATGGCTTACCTCTGCTTACCGACAGCGTGATCCCCTCTGCTCAGAGATGCCGGCTGGCTGCCACGTTCCCCTTGGAAACAGAGCGCAGAAATGTAGGACTAACAGGCCAAGCCTTGGACACAGAGAGGCATTTGAAGGAAGGGAATTGCTCTGCCTTGGAAAGTACCCACACATCCTTGCTAACCTTGTAGCTACCAGCCATTACACCAACAAACCTACTGCATGAGAGGCAAGTAGTGCTGCTCAAATGGCTGAACCAATACAGCATGAAGATTTGTGTCAGTGTGTTGTTTCCTTGAGAATTTTCTCCTAGCAAAATTTTAAATTTCTGTGACCTTTGGTAAGGGTTTTTCACTGCCACATGTCTCACACACAGTGCGACTAGCAGTGTAACATCATGGTTTTATTATTATTAACAACGATTAGTCACTTCTCTTTTCCCCCCCCCTAATTTCTAGATCTTAAAATTCTAATATGGCAGCATTTCTTTCTCAGCCATAAAAAACCCCTCAAGGCTAGAGGTTGTCATTTACCATTTGGCTTCAGGAGCTGAAGCTTAACAGAGCAATCTGATGGCTTCTGACAAAAGCCGGAAAGCTGCCAACACAGGCACTTGCCAATATTAACAGATAAAAGAGATAGGAAAACATTTCAAAGCACCAGGGAAGATGTTGGAATGCTCTTTAACTGAGAGGTGTCTTTCTACATTTCTCCAGCCAGGATGAAGGCAGAAGAGGGAGCTGCGCAGTTCTGGCCAAGGTAGCTGCTCTCAGCAAAGCCTGAATGCTTGCCAGGGCACCAGCTGGCTGGCTGCTTTGTAATTCCTACTGCTCTTGCAAGGATGCAGCACTGAAGTGCCCAGCAAGGAGGAAACTTGGGCATGTGTGCACCCCACAGATCCCACGCTTGCAGGGCGTGATCCATAGGCAGGTGCAATGATGGGCCCCCATCCACCAGGCAAGGATGGTGCTAGGGGCTTGCTCTGGGGAGGAAATGCAGCTGGACTGTGCCAGGAACAGAGGACATGACTTCCCTTTTCCTCTCCAGAAGAGGTCAGAATGAGTAAGCCATTGGCCTTGGAAGGCACACTTCAACTCCCTGCTCCTCCAACACAGCCTCACTCAAATGCTTCACAGCAAATCTTCAAAATAATTTAGGCGCCAGTCTTAATTAAGTGCCAGCACTCCTACAAAGACTGCTGGAGCAGGTAGCAGGTGCCCACTACCTTTGCAGACCTGGTCTCTACCAGCTGGGTATGGCTGTGCTGGTGTAGAATCAAAAGCACAAGCAGTCCATGTCCAGGACTTGAAGGGAGGTTATGGAAGAGCCCAAGCACACCTCACCTCAGCCCAGGCCACAGGCAGGAGCATGGCTAAGGAGCAGTGTGCTACGAGCAGGTGCCAGCACATGTCCTGGGCAGGTGCAGGACATGGCCAAGTGCTCAGATGTGACAGCCACAGGGCCTGAGGCAGCACCTCAGACAACAGCCCAATATTGATGGATAAATATCCTAAGGCAGCTGCAGCTCAGGGAGTTGCCATGGGGGAATGCTCCTACACAGAAGCATAGAATCCTCTAGTGGGTCTTGTAAGGTCCCAGGTTTTGCCACCCCTTGGGGAGGCTCCTATGGTACATCAGCTCCTGCCTCAGTGAGGGACTGTGGTGCAGTCTGCTGCAGAGATTTTGTCCCTCAGCTTCCCCCAGGCAAGCTATACTGCAGTACAGGGATTTAATCAATACTGCATCCACAGTAATAGGTTATGTGCATTAAACCCCATTAATTTTATATGACACATTATACTGTATACTCCCCCATAAATTCATATATTCATATCAAGTACATGGATAATGATGTGAAAGAACCTGCAACCTGCAATATGAATGTTGTCCAGCCTCATGTGGAAGGACATTCTGCTTCACAGTGGGTTTGCAATCTGTTAGGACTCAGGTTGGCTCTGAAGCACTAGTTACTTAATAGAGTTTAACATTTGGGAAGGCAGGAACTGCAGCAGGAGATAACAGCACAAAGTTTGGCAGAAAGGAAAATAAAACTCCCAGCTCAAAAATAAAGTGAAAATGGGATATACTAATGATCCTACTTTGTTAACCTGAAGTTGTCTCTTGCAAATACACCCTGAAAAGACTCAACCCTTTTCAACATGTACAGCTTGTCACCTAGAGAAGGTGGAATCCAAGACTTTCACCATTAGATACATAAGCATGGCTTTTTTACTGTCTTTTATAAGAACTCAGAGGGACTTTGGAACAACTCCTCAGGCACACCTTACTGAACCTGGCAAAATGGTAGGGAAAAAAGGTCACAAATGAGTCCTGGGAAAAGTAAAGCTGTTTCAGAGCACATGGGTTTGTGCTTTGCCGAGGGAACACCTCTTGCACAGACACTTGATTGAACCTCAGATCCTCTAACTTTGGAAAAAAATGTTGAATTGCATGGTTAGTGCTGTACACAACCTGAACCACTGGCCTCTGCTGAGAATACATTTGGAACACTCATTTATTCTGCTTCTATTCACCAAGAAAATTACTTGTTCAAACAAAACTGCTTGGTTCATTGGATAGTGATGGAATTACTCCAGCTGGATATCTGTGCAGCAGGCAGCAGAATGCATCCCTTTAAAAAAATGCAATGCAAAAAAGCTGGCAAGTGTCATGCACAAAGGCTATGAAAACACTGATTCAGGCAATCTCTTTGATTTTTAAAAATACTTTTGAGAGATCAACAACACAATCAAGCACAAGGCAGCCAAACCCTCCTTGCCCCAGCCTCCTGCTGCCCTGGGAGGAAAGCCTGAGGATTTCTCCCAGAGCCTCCCAGCACTGGTGGTCAGCCTTTCCTGCCCTCCTGATCACAAGGTCTTATTTTGCTAAAAGCAGGCACTGGGGGAGAGGAAAGGAAAAGCATGGGCATAATTCAAGCTCTCTGAAATTGAGCTACAGTACCAGAACCCTTGTGGATGTATAGAAGTGTACTGTAGGAGCAAATAACACATCAGAGGCTGAGCACAGGGCTTGGGTGACAGACACCAGCTGTTGCCACCACTGCACAAATATCAGAGGGCCAGAAGTCAAGATGACATTTGCACTGTTTGTAGATCCTAATTAACACTGCAGCTTTCCCATGCAGGCCCTGTGGAAGTGCCATGCAAAAAGCCATCTGTCCCTGTTTAGCTGGAAGATGCCCTGTGGAGACGTTAAGGTATATGGCCTCAGTCCCTGCTGAAGAGGGCTTTGTACATTGCTACATTTAAATAAGCACACTTTCAAATGTGCACATGGATGGTCAAAGCTCCACAGTACTTGTACTGCCAGGCAGCTGCACAAAGGAGGCAGCCCAGCTCAGCTCCAGTGATTTAACTGGAGGCAAGTTCTGGAGAAAGCAGCTTTTGGAGACAGCCCAGGGGGTTCTGAGCTTTGCTCTGAAGAGGAATGATCTGCAAGGAGTGCTGCTCTCCAGAACTGGCCCTGCATCTGTCCCTATGTGCAAGCAGACTGCAGCAAACCTAAATTCACTGATGATCTCGTACCATAGACAAGCAATGTACCTCTTTGCTTTGCCTCAGAAGGCAAAGGAGAAAACAAACCAAACAACAACATAATATCTAATATGGGGATCAAAAGTAAGAAAACAAAGTGTTTGAAAAATTAATTTTGGGGAAACATGTAATGATTAAGCTGGGAAAGCCACTACCACTTGTACCACACATTCCAAGATCTTAGTGGGAATAAAAAACAATGGACATTTCCAGGGAAACACAAATCCTCCTTTTTATATTTGTCTTTTTAAACAAAAAAAGAACACTACCATCCTAGATGTTATGAAATGGCTAAAAGTCATCAGGTTTCATATCTTGGGCCTGCCCTTCCTCTGAGAGACCATTTCCTTACTGCTCATGACAGGACATGGTGCATCTTCCTTCTGGCCATTGCAATCAAATGTGACTGGACTAAACAGATCAGTGACCTGCCAGCTCTTCTGGTTCTATGTTATATGTGTAATTAAGCCTAAAGAAGAGGCAAATTTAAAATTTACAACTTGAAGTAACACATAGTTCTGAAACTTGCTCTGACTTTGTTTTATTAATTGTACAAAGACATCTCTAAATGATTAAAAGAATCCTGAATAATAAGGAAATAAAGAAACCAACCAGATCCAGGAACCTTTCATGTGAAACCAGTCCTGACTGAATTAATCTAAATGATTTATTAGGACACTACAGATGCCACCCCTTCTGCTCCCAGGGAATTAAATAAAAATAAATAAATACTAAAATTAATTTCATGTTGAACAGATTTGATCTACTAGAGGATTTTTAGGGAACAAAACTCTCATGTTAGCCAAAAGTTTTCTACAGAACAACTTTTACTTTTACACCAGTGCTAGTGAAAAGGAGCAATAAAAACTATTATTTTCCTAAAGTTTGCTGAGGTGAACTTAACTTATAGAGGCTCTTCACAGTTTTCTAGTCTTTTCAGTAAGAAAGAAGCTATTCCTTTCAGTAAGATAATTCCACGGAGCAAATTATTCAGAATCAACAAAAACCCACTGGGCTGTTGGTGTCTTTTCTTGTTCATTTGGGCACTGGGAGAGCAGCTGCAAGCCAAGCAGATACAGCTGGTCCTCACTCCCTTGTGTCTACTGCAGGCATGTATCACTGCCTTTGGCTGACTGAAATCAAACCCTCTCCTCTCCTTGCAATCTACTAACTTATCAAAAGAACCCAAACAATCAGAAAACTCCCAACCAACTAAAAACCCACACCCCAACAAACAAACCAACCATCCCAGACACAACCTGGAAAATAGCCATTCAAATTCCACTATGATTTAATGACAGCTGAAAATAACATATATCTACCATTTAAAGGTGTATAATTTTAGCCAACATAACTGTATCTGAATCATCTTGAAATATGGGTTGACAGAACAAAAGAAAGTGCAGAAGTAAGATTGTGCTACGGATACAGACCCATGCACTGTGTCAAAATGCAGATCACAGAAAATACTGGCTTACACACTCCGATGAAATAATAATAAGGATTGAGAGGGCTAATTAATAACAAGGGTAGCTACAGCACAGGCTCAGGTTCAGCTCTGGGTAACCACAAAGGTAAGGAAGGGGCCAGAGTTAATGGGATACTTGAAAACTTGCTGTCCATGTTGGGGTAGTGCTAGACTGCAAGGGAAAGAAGTTGCAATTTGTCTTCCCTTTCCTATTTTGCATCCAGTAAGGACAGCCCTAGAATTTGGACACCACCATTTCATCCCTCCTTCTCAAGTCTCTCAGCACACATGTCTGCCAGACATTGGCAGATACACTTGATCTCTGCCAACAATGAGGCAGCCTCACCCAGGCCACAGCCCAAAGATAAGAAATCAGAATATTTCCTCCTCTCCCCCAACACCATGTGCTTAAAACGGGACTGGCCTAGATTTTGGCTTGCACAGTCACTGCTTTGAACTACCCTGGCAGCACTAAAAGGCTCTAAGGCTGATGTCATTGCAAGGTCTCCACACTGGAGAGCAAATCTCCAGTGGCACCATGACTGTGCAGCATCTGCACTGCATTCCTCTTGCATGAGGAAGTGTGGATCCTTGCACTCTGCCAGCTCTTTTCTGCTGCACTGGATTCCTTCAGATATTATCAGATAAGCCTGAGCTGCAGCAATTTGTAGGACACCACTCCTCCATCAGGAGAGCTCACAGCTGTCACTGGTTGGGGCAGCACAAAGAGTGAAGTAATTTTTGTGCAGTCTCCCCCCAGAGCTGTACCATCCCACCTGTGACCAGTGTGTAGGATCCATAAGTAAGGACTCCATAAAAACTGTTCCAAGATCTGGAAGGTGGCAGCACTCAGCCTCAGGAAAGTGCTTCTGTGATGTCTTGGAGAGACAGCTGGGGGAGGAAAGACACGACTTGGCATTTCAACACCCTGGCACGTCTGAACTCCTGTGCAACTCCCGGAAATCTGAAGGACAGATTTATAAGGAAGCAAACAAAGCTGCACTAAGATCTTCTGAACCTGGCCTGCAATCTGTCCACACAGATTCTGGAAGAGCAGGAAAAGGTTTCAGCTCGGTACAGAATCACGTGGCTTGGCAGACACTGCAGAAACATTGTCTGGAAAAGTCTGGCAGGGCCAGAGGTTCTCAGTTCAGTTCCTAGACTGAAAACGACTGCTCTTCCTTCTGCTAGTGACTGATAACATCTTTATGGCAATAACAACCATTTTTTTCTTACTGAGGCAACAAATTAAAAACCAAATTATAAATTTCAGCTTCTGTTAAGTCTAGTACAGCAGCAACAGCAGCAGCAAAAACCGGCTAATTTTTTAATGGGCTACTAACAGGAAGTTCAAAAATTGCAGGTAGTCTGAGAATCAGACTTTGGAAAGCACCGTTCCAGCTATCATTAGATCCCCTGTATAGCACCTAACACATGGTCAAAGTTACCACAAGCTTTAGTTCAGCAGCATACCATAGGAAACATGTTCCACTTAAGAAATATAATGCCACTTTGCATTATATACTTATTAATAATATAGTATTTACTTTATTTATTATTAGGAAGTATATAATAATAAAGTAAACTTCAATTAAAGTGCATATTTTCTCTCCTTACAGACCAAAGCATCCCTGAATGGAGGCAGTTTAATGCCTGATGATAACTCAGGAAGGGGAATGATTTTCCTCTTTGCTGACTGTAACCTGCCATGACTATCAATACCAGAACATGTTTATCTACACACAAATACAGCTGTTATAATGTGCTTAGGTGTAGGTACACTATGCAAGTAGTAAAATTATATAGTAAATATCTGTGTGAAAAATATTTGATCCCTGACAAGCCTATAATGTGCTGTAACAGACACTAAAAGCACATCACACTATAGCACATATTACTCCAGCAACCTGAAGAACCTGGAGACTGCAGAGCATGATAAACTTGAACTCCAGAATTCCCAAGTTCAAAATCACTGGTGCAGGTTTTCACTGAAGTAAGCAAATTTAAGTAAATACAATTCCTCTCTGAAGGGGAGGGAGGGAGCAAGAAACCACATTTTATGTATGAGGAAACAGAAGACGATGAGAAATTCCTTTTCTGCCTGGGAACTGCATCTTTGTATTGTAACACAACATTAGTTCCCAAAATGAACTCAACCAGTTTGTGGAACATTTGGTACAGCAAACATGATGACAATAAACAACTTGCTTGAGATCACACAAAGCAAGTCAGCCATCCAGCTTCCTGAGTCCCACGGCTCAGTCACGAAGCGTAGATCTGCATGGCACACTTGCTCCAGATGACTGGCTCTGCTGACTGAACAGCAAGATTAATTAGCCTGTGATTACCGTGCAGATGAGCCTTCAATGTTCCCAATCTTACAAACCACCCCCCACCCCTGCGTGCTACTGCCTTGTATTCAAAAGAGGGCTTTCATCTCAACAAAAAACTACTTGGAAAGATCATGAGGTTTCAGTGCTTGTGAAGCATCAAATTTTCACAGCAATGACTACTATAATTTTGTGTTTCCTACTTTTTCTTTTGTTTGTTTCCAATTCCCTGTGGAAGTGATAACTTCAGCAAAGTGGCCAGTTCAGGGCTCTGCTATATCCAGGCCATGGATGTTTTTACAGGATTTCTGAGAACTGTTCTTCACCTCTGCTTGAAGTTTTTCAGAAGTTTTCTGCTGAGGGCTGAGCTGAACCAGAAGCTGACATGCATTTGAGGTTCTACTTGTCTTTCACAGTTCTCTCTTCCTCTACAGCTATCTCCTCAAGCTGTTTGTAAGTAATAATTGAAATTGCTTTGGACAAGACTGAACTGTTGGAAGTGTAGTTGCCTGTTTAGGGCAGGAGGTACATGTACCCAAAGTTCCTTGCCCACACACCTCTCACCTGCTCCTTAGGGCTCCCTTTCAAATCCTCTGAGCACCCTTAGGGCACTGCATGAACCACAGACACATGCTGCCTGCCAGTGAACAGTAGCTTCTGGCCCTACACAGCCCCTCAGCAAACAGAGAACATCAGCAATGCTGCTTAGTTCAAGTTCTCTGATAAATAAATACAGCAATAAATCTCTCACACAAACAGGCTGCATTTCAGGCATGTGAGACAAAGGAGCTAAGGACCCCTGAATGACCAGTCTGCATGCTCAGACTTCTGCTGGGGCAGCTGAGCCCCAGGATATTTCACACCAGAACAAGGGGACTCGGCACTTACTGCAGTATTACTGGGGAGCACTGATGCTCCCCATGACTGAGAAGGGAGCCTGAGGGACTAAATGAGCACTGCAAATCCACAATCCTGCCTTGCAAATGGCAGGTGGCTTGAATCTACACATTATGTTCCATTTGGTTAGGTATTTGCTATTTATACTATTTTCTCTGGGGTGAGAGCAGGGGATTTGCTGCTTTTAAGGTCCTTTCCACAGAGCAATGAGGAGGCAGCTGCTGGAGCATAAAATTTGTTTACTCTGTGCTGAGCAAGCAGAACTTGCATGTAAAAGCAAAGTACAGACTCCATATATCCAAATGATTTCAGCACAACACATCCCGAAGTGCAGAACTACATACAAATAACGTTCTTACTTAAACCATAGTTCATGCCTGTAGAAATACATGCTTCCTCTTTACTTCATCCCTTTCCTTCTCTCCTCTTCCTTCCCCATCCATCTCCCAACAGACCTCAATTTCTGAATGATCCTTGTTGTAACCAAACTGTATCAGAACGATATTATGAAGACAAGTTTTCCTTCAAAAGAATTATACCAGTTGTATGAGGAATTTTGAATGAAATGGCATCAGACTGTCACAATGCATCCACTGAAATGAAGTTATTTAAAATCTCCATTATCCTCCCCTTGCTTTCAGTAAGATAATAGGATCTAAGTACTTGTTCAGATTTTCATCACTTTTATTGCATCTTAGGAAAAAAAAAAAAGACAAAATCAAATCCAGCAAGATGTCCATTGAAGACCTTAACAAGCAGGATTAATAAAGCCTCCCTAAACAACAACAGTTACTTGTTTTTACAGAACAGCCCCAAGTATCCTATGGAAACAGTGCAGAATATGGCTCAGGCAAGTAGATCTGGCTGGGTAGCAGCTCTTCTGTAAAGATCTGGGGCTCAGAGTCTCAGACTTGGCTTTTCATGGGATTGCTGCTGGTCCAGTGAGAGGTGGGAGAAGGGGAATGAGCACAGTCAGAGAGCTGGAGCCTCACCAGAGCAAACCAGTGGCACCTTTGCTCGAGGAGAGCTCAGGTGCCAGTGCCAAGAAAAGTGCTGCCTGCCCAACAAGCCCCCAGCAGCCATGATGAGGGATAATAGGAACCAGCCACCTTGTAGGAGATTGAATCTAAACTCATATGAAATATAATTTAATTGAGATCCTAGGAAAAGGTGTCTAATGAGTTCAGGCTGCTGAAGCAACAGAAGGTGAGAGCCTGGAGAGTCTCCCTCATCAACCACAAACAGTTCAGGCTTGAACTGAGGACTGAGACATTTGTATGTCTTGGGACACAAGGATGGACTAGAAGCTTTCAGGGTCCCTTCCAGCAATACTCCCTTCTCAATAACTATTTCCTGAATTTAATGTGGGATTTAACACTCAACCCATAGATTTTGTTTTCTGGGAGATATAATCTACTGCATTACTAACATCTGTTTAAGACTTGATTGGGCCACACACCTCTAATTTAGTTTCCTCACAGTGAAAATGGGAGTAGGCAACAAAAACCACCTTTAAAACCTGTATTTTGCTTCCTTGTAGAGCGAAACTTTCCATTCCCAGAGCCTAGACCATGGGTTAAATTAGAACAAATTACACCAATTTTAAGACTGGGAGGCTTCAAGCAGAAAAAAATCCCCAGCTAATTTCCCGAAAGACACAAAAGCTTCTTACTTTCTTGGAAATTATAGAGACAAATAAAAACTCCAAATCCCAGAATTTAGTGAAGGCAACATTAAAGCAGCAAACAAGAGAGGATAACAGAAATGCAATAGGTTTGCTAGGTCACACACACATCTAACTCTCATCACTGCAGAGCACCACTGACTCTATAATTTAGAAATTGAGCCCTGCATCGATGCAAACCTCTTTACTTAGTTGTTCTTTTAAAACATTAACCTGAGGCAACGGTGACTCAAAGCTTGGTGGATAATGCAATAAAGTGATCAAATGAAAAGGGATTTTTTTCCTATTTGTTAATCTTATTTAAATCTTGGCCGATCAAACCACTGGATGATGAAGTTTTGTATGTGTGTGTTAGCTTCCAACTCCTGTTACATGCAGTGGGTAAAACCATCAATTGCTTTGCCAATTTTGCAGCATTACAGGTAGGTAGGAAAAAGACTTTCAGATGTTCTTACTGCAGGCAAAACTGGGGAAGTGGGGTCCTTTTTTTCCTCATGGGAATTATTACAAAAGTCTTTCCTATTCACACCATTTTGCTAATTTTGTCTACATCAAATCCTGAAGAAAGCAATTCTTTTTCTTTGATTGATAAATATATTAATTCCCAATTAAACTCCCATTTCAAGAACAAGGTCTTCGCAACATACAGACATAGAGACCACAATTTTGCACAGGTGCCATATGTGAAGGCACATTTCACAGTAGTTTTTCTTCAGTTTCACTACAGTTCTTCAGTTTCACTACTAAAAATTACACTACAATCTTCCCATATTATTTTAAGTGGGCACAATTATTGTATGGAACCTTTCCTTTTTAAGAAAACAGCAGCTTTGAATTATACTTCAGTACACTAATGGAAGAGATGCATATTAAGATGATCGGATAACACATTTGTCTACAGCACAGATCCCTTCTGCAATATGTATTTTCACAGGAAAAGAAGCAGTACATTTTCTGGAGGACTGAAATAGCACATCACAGAACCCAACTGCACCAAAACAAGCAGTTATTCTGGAAGAAAAAAGAACAAACAATGTCAGTTTTTATAATCCTGTAGGTTTGAAATGCTACAATTAAATAGGGTTGTTGCTGTTCCTGTAACCAACTAGATCTGGGTCCATAATCATACAACCCTTA
Source organism: Passer domesticus (assembly GCF_036417665.1). Lineage (NCBI taxonomy): Eukaryota > Metazoa > Chordata > Aves > Passeriformes > Passeridae > Passer > Passer domesticus. Next base: position 61,155,787 of record NC_087476.1, on the reverse strand, counting down.
CTTTATTTAATGTAGAATGAGGAATATTCAACAATGATGAAGGACAAAAAAATTACACCTGAAAGCAACAGATTTACTTTAATACTGGGTGAGTCATGTTTCTTTTTGTATGTGCCTGTTCACTCAAGTGTTAAGTATTTTCTGAATTATAGAACACATAACCTAGCTTCAGCTCTTCTGGAAAGACAGGCACTAAATAATTTACTGGTTGAGTCGTCCACCAAGCCACTTACACAAAGTAATCTGCTATCTGGAAGCTTTCAGCAGACTTTCAAATGAGCTCAAAGAATTACTTTAGATAAAACTCAGAAACACAGGGGAGCTGCAGAAGTATACTGAAAAAATCTCTACTCTATGGCTTATATTCTTTGAACAGGAAAATAAAATCAGGTTCAGCATTACATGTGTGTGGATAAAAGTCCATGCTACAGTGGACTTGCTTGGAAAGAAAGCCAAAGCATAGAGCAAAACTGAGCAGACTGTTTAGAAGGGTTTTCCAAGGAAAAACAGGCTCAAGCACTCAGTCTGAGCTTGAGGGTGTGGATCCTCCTAAACCCCTTGGAGCTGCCAGAGAAGGATGACAGCAAGCTGTTGTGTGGTGGGTGGAGATGGGCTTCTGTCAGTGTGCTGAGGGCTGCCCGAGGGAGCCTGAGGCAGGACAGGGGACTGGCAGCATCCCTGTGCAGCTCAGCAACAGCCAACACAGAGCACGGCAGCCAGAGCACAACAAACCCCTGGAGCAATACAGGCAGCATGCATGTGTGTGTATCTATATCATCTATATCTATCTATATCTATATCGATACATACATGAACATTACAAGGCTGTGGGAGATGGTCATGCTGCTGTGGCAAGAGAATCATAGAAAATATGAGTTTTGGGCAGGAAACCAATACCCTTAAAATGGAAAGAGTGAGGCAATATATTCTTCCATCACCTAGCTCAGAATCAAAATTGGTGTGTTCTGAATTTAGAAAGCAAATGCAAACACAAACATGAGTAGTGATGACAAGTCACAGTTAAGTGTAAGTAACAAAGGTGAGTGTGACCAGAAAAAAAGGCCTCCTTTAAAAATCCCAAAGTGTAGAGGAGCTCTTTTCCCATGTTAATTGGATGCGCCTTTTTGTTTGCTTTTGACATATATTTAATTGATAAACCCATTAAAATCTTGTTATTCCCTATTCCTTGAAAATCATATAACCATGAGGAAAACTTTTTCAGGTCATACATCACCAGAACAAGTTTCAATTTATCCACTCACTTGATCATAAATATAACCGCATCTTTGCTATACCTGTAAATTCCTATATCCACTGAGGAGACTAAAAAAGACCTACACAAGTGGGGACCCCACCCAGACATAAAGACCTGTCTCAAACAGAAGACGTGACACCTGAGGCACAGTGGAAGGCTACAGACCTCACCAGCTTCCAGTCTAAGAACCGAACATTTGAAACTCTCTTTATAGCTGATCCCTCCTTGAAAGAGGCGCAACTAGAAATCAAAAGAGAAACACAGCTAAATGTTTCATTAGATTAAATTTCCTAGTAAAACATCTTGTTCTAGAACCAAATCAGAAAAGCAGAACAGGACAGAAGAACATCTAGAAACCTAGAGTAAGGATGAGCAGGAGAAAGTGTACAGGTAAGTATGAAACTCAAGTAGCACAAAAAAAGCCTGGAAAGATTTCCTGCTCCTTGATAGGGGCAGAACTCTAGGCAATTGCATTATCCATCAGAAAAAGTTTTAACATTGAGCAATAAGTAAAGCAGAACACTGCCTAAATCTGTGAGGACAGAAAAAGCACCTCAGATCTACATGATCATAATGTCTTGGGAAAACACCAGGCTCTGTGAAATCAGCTAAACACCCTACTGAGACAACAAACCTGGGTATTTGTTTGATTTTTGATATAGGTTATATGATATAAAATATCATAGAACAGAGTATTAGAAAGCTGTGGTTAAAAAAAAAAGTAAAATCAAACAGACTTTCTACACTCAAGAATAGTACACTGGTCTTTTAATCTATCTTGCTCATAAAATATGGCTCATTTAATTACAAGATTCTGCATGTCAAGAATATTGTTACATGAACACAGTATTTGCCATTTACGTAACTCCTGAAATGATAAAACCAAAGCCTTTAATTATGTGGGGCTGCCCAAACTAAGTCAGAGATTTTGGCCTCTGAGCTGTATTTTTCTTTTGGAAATTCCACTTGTCTAAACTTACCACCTCTCTCAAGACAAATATCCAAAATTGTGATTTCACACAAAGGCATGCATGTGGTTATATTTCCAAATTACTTACAAATTGTAAAATTAATCTTAATAACTAATCATGTCACACTGCATGTCCTTTAATTCAAGTTCGCTCAATCATTTTGGCTATATAAAACTGCTTAATTATTGGGGAACAATTTGTAAAGAAGGTTGTTTTTTTTTTTGAGAAATAAGCAAAAGGTAGCTTGAAGAAAAATCAAGAAATTGATGTGTTTTGAGACTGATTACTTACAGTGTGCTTTGGTACAGAATTCTCAGTATGAACAAATGGCTTCAATGCAGATGTTCAAGCACAGGTAACCTCAACAGCATGCTGGGTCAAGAGTTAGTCTCTAGACTAAGACAAAAGTACTGAGCAGTTGAAAATGTTAGGCTTGTGTGTGTGCTTGATTTGCACACAGTCCCTGTGACTCATGTACCAGGCTGCACACAGCATTCCTCACTCATTTTCCTTTAATGAAAAGGCAATGCATCTGTCATTGAACTGTGCTATTAACACCTTGTTGCTATGTACCTCGGTGGAAAGACACTGAATTAAAGACTTTAAGGTGACCTCTTCACACTCACGTTGCTTTTCCACAAACTGTAGGGTGACCACAAATACAGGTTTGTGTGAATGTGATACTGCTTGAATGAGACCAGATAAAAGCCAACATGCTACACCAGGTTTCTGTTTTCTCCAATGCAACTCAACATTCTTTTCTTACAGTCAGTGGGAGAAATGCATATCTTAAATACTTTTTAGGTGTGTAATCTAATCAGTGCTCCTTAATTACCCTTGACATATGTGTCAGTAAAATTCTGTAGGATGCTACTGTCATTACAGCCAGCAGAGGCATGTAGGAAGAAAATATGCAACCATCAGTCTTAGAACATGAATCCATTCCTTAGGCATCAGGATCACTAATTACTATGTCGAGGATGTAAGATCAGAGCAACTGCCTATTGAGCAGAGACAAAAAACTTGCCATAATTCAGCAACAACATAAATAGCTGAAATACTACATTTCATGTACTACATACAACTCTTCAAATAGACTTGCATAAATTAAAACAAAGCAGAAGCCATGTCCTTATAATAATTCATGTTAAGCTCACCAACGAACCAAACTGATATGGAGCAGAAAAGAGGCCACAAGATTTTTAGACAACAAGTTGTCAGAGTGAATAGGCAGCTTACAAAGGAATATGATGCTACTGAAAGCTTATCCTTGAAATGCATGTGTTAGTCTTGCATTTGACAAATTTCCAGGAGCATTTTTGGGCACACTGGTCATGTAAGAATTATTTTTTATACTTTAAAGAAAAACAACCTATGAATTCATAAAAGCTAATTTTGACAGATACTAGGTCCTTGGGATTTTGCTTTAAGTTTTTTTTTTTTAGTTAAGAAAGCACAACTTCAGCAGTATGAACCAGAGGAACAATATAAATCAGTTGGAAAACCAATCGATGGTTATGTGTACTTTCATAAGCGGTGAGTTTAATATGCATAGATTTCTGCAGCAAGACATTTGGTGCTGTTCACCTCACGTCCACACTGTACTTGTTTTGAGGACAGAAACTCTGGACCAGCTCCAGTCTGGTCCTGTGAGCATTTGGATTGTATTAGGTCTGCTGCTGGAACTTACCTTCTTGTTCATTTTCTATTTAAAAGGAACCTAGATTGTTTCACAAGACTGCTCCATGGAATGAGTCTTAAGTGCTAAGCAGAGGTAACAAGAAAACAGATTTCCAAAATGCATTAAAATACTTATATGGATACATACCCAATCAAAGGCCAGAACAAATTCAGTCCCATGCATTTATATCCAGAACATTCTGATTAAGTCTTCTTGCTCCGTCCTCAACAAGATATTCCTTTTCCATAACATTTTAGGCTGTCAATGCAAATTTTTTAGGGTTTTTTTTACTATGGTTTCCTGGGTGTAAGGGTCAATATGTGGAATCCAGAGCGAGTCAATCATATATCAACCTCATGAATCTATTGCTATTGTGAAGTCTTGAGACAGAAGTAATAAAAAATAGCATTTTGATTTTCCCCCCTGATTTGTGTAAACTGTTTTTAGTAGTCCTGACTTATCCTATCAAAAGTTTATTAAATGATTAAAAAACCAAGGTACAATGTGTTACAGAACATTCATTTACAGATGAAAGAAGATTTTGAAACTTTCATATGAGATAAAAAATATTCAAGAGTAAGACAAAAATATTAGAAACAGCTGCTACACATGTAATTATGGAATAAAGCATTTAACTTTGTTTTCTTCTTCATGTTTAACTGTGGTAAAAGCGTGTACCTGCTCACGGCAGAGGGGCTGGAACTGGATGATCTTTAACATCCCTTCCAAACCATTCTATGACATTGTGAATACAAAAACAACAGAAGATCTTTGAGATGATTTGTTACTATTTCAATTTCACATATATAATAAAATAAACACTAAACACTTTCTGTTTATTTAAAAATCAAACACCATTTTTGTTCTAAAAGTCTTCAAGTCTAGTCTCCAGAACCTGTGGAAAACTTTTTTGAACTCTATTTTTCCTTTCAATTTAGGAAGAAAACTAACGTACATAAAAATATTAGGTATCTTCTGGATGCTAGAAAATTAGCTGGTCAGCACTACAGAGCATGCTTTTAATTTTCTGTGACCGACCATAGAAGGAAACTTAACATTTCAGTAAAAAAAGGAAGGTTGTTCAGCTGCATCCTTCCCATTCCAGCTAATAGCCACCATCAACTGCTCCACTACCACAAAGCAGGTAGCAAGGCAGACACATTAGAAATCCTGTAACCAACTTTCTGTTTATTGCAATGAAGTTGTAGTTTGCCTGCAAAACCATGACATCCTTGAATTATCAACTGCTTCCAGCACAAATCCAAAGCGCAGCCTCAAATTAGCTACTATGAAGAACATGAAATGGAGAAATGAACTTTCCTGGGTGAATCCATCCTGCACCAGCAGTTTCTCTCCTGACAGAAGTCTCAGGAAGCAGGTGGCAGGACTTTAACACCTTTGCTACCGAAGCCCTCATGCCTAGTGACAGCACATGACAGGAATGGCTCCCACATTTCTGCTGTAACCGCAGTGCCACCACCTCGGCTGAAGCTCTCCCTACTCTCCAAAGCTCATTCCTGAGCAAGTACAGCCTCTAAGGAGTTCCAGCTCATTTCCACCTCCGAGTTGCAGTGCCCTGGGCACTTGGATCCCTGCAGATTGCCATGGACAGACTACAGAGCACAAGCCCAAAGTGAGACACTTTAGAGCCTGCTTTTCTCAGTTGTAGATGGTGCTTTTAAGAGGAGCTAAAGAAAGGCTACAAGGGTTCTCCTCCATCACAGACCATTCAGCCAAGTTTTTTTTGAGGTGGTCCCTTCATGTCTGTTCTGTAACTACACCTAAATACACACAAATAAGTTCCAGCAGCTTTACCTGCTTTGGGTTTGAGGAGATTTTAATTATAATTGGATTAAACTTGGTTCTGTTTTCCCAGGTTTTCAGAAGTGGCAATGTAGCTAAAGTTGGAAAGCATATAAAATACATCAAGATAACATTGCCATTAACATTCTGTTGCCAGTGGAACTGACTTTGTCATATATTGCAAAGTAAATACAACTCTGTGGGACAGATCTTTCCAGTTTTCAAACCACAAACTTTGCCTAGCCTGTAGTCTTAATTCCAATTTGCACAATAGTCACAGAAATTCTGACTGAATTCCAGGCTCCATATTAAATTGGTGAGACTACTGCTTAGGAAAGCACTTCACTAAAGGACGGGCAAATTTAATTAAGGCATCACCAAGAAACACTAAACCATACTACAGCATTCATTTTTCCAAGGCAATGGCACTTGTGGTGTGGAAATACCCATTTTTATCATAGTCAATGTGCTTATATTCCTGTCAACTTCTAAGGAGCCAAGACTTCACCTGTTTTTATATTTACAGATGTGTTTTCAAAACAGAAATAGAAAAACATGTTAAGGGAGAGGAGCTTGAGGGCAAACTAACTTCTCACATTTTCCTTAGCATCTTCCTGCAATCACTTTCTCTCAAAATCTGACCTTATTTTTTTTTCTAGAATGACTTTTAAGAAATTTCTCAAAAAAAGAATACCAGTGAGTAATTGTTGTTTTGGATTTAAAAAACATTGTTTGATCAATATTGACAGCTGTCCTCATTTCTTTTCACATGAGGCTTTTTTGTTTCTACCCCCTCCCTTGCTCTCCACAGCTTACAGGTAATTCTTCTTTTCCTCCATGATAATCTCTGTTCTGCTTTCACTCTTTCTCCCTTTCATCTTCTTATTCCTCTCCTCTCTGACCTACCTTAGAAACAAACTCCTATCTAATCTCCTTAGAACATTCAAAACTTGTTCTCCCCAACTTGTCCTGTTTGTGGTGAACTTTCAAATTGTATAGTTGAATGTTAACAGACAGCTGCCTTCTGGTGACAGGACTGAATTGCTGCAATGACTCATAATTAATCTAGATAGCCACAGGTTTAAATAGCTCACTTAATCTCATGAGCCTTTTGGTAGCCCAGGCAGCGCACTCAGAAGTCAAACTGCAACACCTTTGCAGGCAGGCAACCAAATTCAGGGAGCTGTGACTCAGATGAATCCTGAAAACTAGGACAGCTCTAATTTAAGTGAACTAAATCTACACATAACTGTCTAAAACACATTTCATTCATATTTTGGGCCTAGGAGTATTTGAAATTGTGTTGAAGTATACTAATTCATTTCATGTCAGCCCCTAAAACAGGATCATTTGGGCAGCAACTGGCTTTTAATACCAAGACTCAGAATGGCCCATGGTCAAACACAGCACATGCAGCTTCAGAGTAACACTGCTGATAAGGAGGGGAAGGGAGAGCAGGAAAAAGTCAACAAATACATGACAGTTTCCACATAGCAACCAGAATACAACTAAAGTAAGGACTAGATCTCTCTACAATATTGCTGAGTTGTTCTTCAAATTGTATTGAATTTGGGATCTAAAAGACAAATAGAAGCTCAGTTTTGTTGGTTCTCCAGTGAAGCCCCTTTGTTTAGGATTTGAACATTAGCAACCATTTAGTTACTGTGAACTGTTACAATCTCTGAATAGACTGAAAAAAAGGGAAAAAATCTCCATTACCACAAGTTGGTCATCACATTTCTAAGACATGTCTTATGAATTTGTCTTACCCGTGTCTTATGGGTTTATGAGATCTTCTGGGAACATTGTCTAGGATGCACAAAGTTGCAAAACAGCTAATCTTCCATCTATAAGATTATTTTTAAGGAGTGCAGAAATACATCTACCTGTATCATGAGTTCACAGGAAGGGACGAAAAGTTACCGAAGGATGTACTACAACAGGAAAATACAGCAACACTTGGACATTTATTACATTACTGCTTAACTGCTATGAATACAAAACTCACTTTAAGATAGAAATATCTTTGAGAAATCACAAAAAATAAAGAACCTTAAAAAAATTAATGAAGCACTGTATTTCATTCTACAAAGAAGATTATATAGACAAGTAGAAGGGGAAAATATTATTAAAAAAACAAAGCAGAATAAATATTTAAAATCAGATAGACTAACCAGTTTTTACATATTCAAAGATTTCAGGCTTTTAAGAAAAAAATAATTTACTCTTCTGAAAATATCAATTTTTATTCTAGATTTATAAATCGAACATGGAAAGAGCTATTTAGTAGTAGTATACTGTCACAGAAAATAAAAATAGAAAAAACCCTCTGCAGTACTCACAAGGATGATAATTTTGGATCCTCAGTGTGCATGCTCTGTAATCATATTTCAAAATAAATGATCAACAATCAAATCTGTAGAGAAGCTGATGAATAGCTACTTTGCTGACTCATTCCAGATACAGACACAAGTTCCAACGAAGGGAGTGCCCAGAACTGAAGACAGGTGTGATGGAGGTGAGGGGAAGCATCTAGAAACCCTGTTAGAGGTACCTTTGTGATCAACCTGCTGCTGAACCACTGACTGCCGTCAGTCAAAGGCTGCAATCACCGATCCGGATGGGTTAGCACTTAGTTCCGAAGCCTTCCAGCAGATGTCCTCGCAAGGCAGGCACGTCTGGGAGGTTCAAGATGTCACCAGTTAAAACAGACAGATGGGGAGGAAAAGACTTGAAATGGGGCTGGCATAAATGTATAAACAAATTCAAAGTATTCAGTATATTCTCAAAAGCCAAATTTAAAAACAGTGGCAGTATGTTTAGAAAAAAGGAGTGTCATCTCAAAAACTAAAAGAAACCACCTGGACAAGTATGTTTGAAGCAGCACATCTGTTTCCACCATGTTTCGTAATTCTTACACTTCCCATGTAAACAAAACAGAAGGTTCAAAGAATGATGGTGAAAAGCACAAGCACAAGGCAAACAGCATAAGACTCTAATCCTGTCCCCCTCCCTTCCCTTTCATGTTAAAACTGACACTAATTTTATTGTGCACAGAGCCTTCCTCACTACTCCCTAGTGGCAGTGACATACAAATGTTGTCACGAAGCCGGTATTCTTGGAAACATAAAATCCATCTGCTATTTCAGGGAAACTTAAAAAGAACAATTTCCTTAAAATAATCATCCTCATCATGACTTGTACAAATGGAAAGTTTTGATACCACATTAAAATATTTGACTTGCCCTTCTAAGTAGTGAGTAATGCATCCACAGTTAACTACCCACAGACACCTATTAGAGAAGAGAATGATTCATCAAGTACTAGTCTACAAACTCAAAGCTGGGATTCTTTACCCACGTCTATCAGAGCAGTATCTCCAGCCCTCAATCCACTGTTTGCTTTAATGCAGATGTTCATGGCTTCATACCCAAGAAGCCATGCCAGGGAAAGGTGAATCAAGATGAGCATCACTGACTTCTTCAAGAGCAGACACAGAAGTGCTGAAACTCATGGCTTACTGGGAGACCAGCCAAGTGGGACATGTCTGTCACTACGCTTTGGCTGGTAGAAAGAACTCCAGACTGTCCCAGCTTCTGGAAAATATGGGGAAGGTGGTTTACAATAGCTGGGACAGAGTTGTCTGCCAGAGCTTCTTCAGTGGCTTAAATAACTAGGACAGATTTGTCTGCCTGAGGTTCTTTGGTGGACCCATTGTGGCACTTACAGACAGAAAGCACTGCTATGTTCTACACACTGAATCAGGCCCAAGGTAACATCATCAGTTTTAGAAACAGACTCAAAATGAAGCTCATGAAAGCTTACAGGAATAGGGATTTTGTCAGTATTTTGTCAGAATCTTCAATAGCACGGGTGCACGATTTTCTGCAGACTGATTGTTCTCAATTTCCACAACAAAAGTTAAAAAAGATTTTTTAGCTGGGAGTCAGTGAATGACCATGGTCAACAATACAGAACTGTTACATTTCTTAACTGGTAAATGCTTCCATGCCATAGAAACATCAGATAAAGCCCATTCTGTACGCAATTTGTCCTAGGAAAAGAATAATCCAGGCTCCACACCCTGAAAAGCAGGTAAATACAGTATTAAAGCTATTACAGTTTTTCAGCTTAACAAAGGTTCTCTTCAGCTGTCACAAAAAATACTTATAAAATTCTCTTCAATCTTTTAGTTGTGCTTTACTTAAACAGGCAAACAAAAAGCACAAAAGAATTTCATGAAATCAAAATTTCCATTCAAAGGACAAATACAAATGACGAACAATGGCTGGGAAAGAGCTACAGATTATTATTCATTTAAGATTACTTCACTAAGCTCTGTCTTAGTCTTGAACCTTAAGCCCCTCACCCTTCAGCCACACTGTATTACAGTGCAAGCAGAGGTTAATTCTACTGGTTCCAAATAAAGACCTCCTCTGGGAACAAATACACAGCTCAAACAAAACCATAAAAAATGGTGAAGCAATCCTAATTGTAACCAGCTATTCCTCCATAGCTCTAGTTTTATCATGTACACATATTCCAGTAAAATCTTTACAAACTATCTCAACAAGTCATGATTTCCCCCTCTTTGCCCCATGAAAACTGTGCAAGGATAACTGTACACACCAATGGAATAGAGGATGTCATTTTATTGGAGGTCCACAGGTAATTGTATCACATTAGGGAGTGGAAGGATCTTGTGGTATGGCACAACACAATACCTCACTTAAACACTTAAACATAAGGTTAAATGATATGCAACATGATCAAATCAGTAATTCATCATCTTCTAGGCACCACTGATTAATTTAAAATAAAATTTAATAAATTCAAAAAATATAGTCCATTAATTTGTTTGCTGTACTGTCTTTAAACGAAACAGCACTTTGAAAGTCACAAATAAAAAAGCAGCACTTTCTCTTAATACCAACACCACTGTAACACATACTGTAGCGTGGCATGCAAATCCACATCTGCAGTCTTTTGTTTTGTTTTGTATTAACAAATGGAATGGCAATTTTCTATCTCAAATATTGGTAGCATAACACGTAAGTGCAGATCATTCTGGCCACAGGTGTGGTAAGCCGTAACAAGTGTGTATTACAAGAGCATAGAACACAGAGCATGACACTTACATCCAAGAATCTCTCTCTTTTGTACTGTACATGGTGTTTGCTACAGGCTGGCTTCCAACTCACTGTACCCCAGCTTCAGGAAACGAGATTATTGACCTTTTCTGGTTTTATTTAAAAGTAAAACGCAGTCACCATCAAAGCACAACCGTTAACAACCTGGCCAAAAAAATGCCATAGCTCCATTGAAAAAAATAACTTGTCCTTTTTAGTAGACTCCATTAAGTGATAAAGTTTCCATTACAGGCATGTTACGAAGCCTTACAGCGGTACTGCAGCGCCATTCCTGCCAAGCACAGATCTGTATAGACACCGGGGAATGGTGTGATGTTCAGAAAAGCTGCTCAAACCGAGCTAAGCTTCACGAGGCCGCGCACCGAGTCTTCGTGCAAGGAGTCCTGGCTGGCCAGGCTCAGGACGTGCATGGTGCGGCTGTGCGCAATGGGGCTCCCGCTCGGCAGCATCCCGGGCGGCGACGGAGCTTCTTCAGGAGTGAGGAACTGATGGCCTTCGTGCTCCTCTTTTAATGGTATGATGTCTGTCAAACCTGAATCTGATGTGAGATTAGGCATAGAAGATGGTGGTGTTGGTTGCCCTAGAGTCAGAGTTGCACAAGGCCCACTGAGAGAAGTCTTTCCTGGTAAAGGGAGCTCTTCGCTAGTTATGCTTGGCTCGCTCTGGAGGAGGGGGGTGGCAGCAGCCTGCAAAACGAATTTAGTGCTCTGAATGCACTGATCTTGGTCACACTGTAGAATGGAAGGGTGTCAAAATCATATAAAAACAGAACAGAGAATAAAAAAAATGGACAATATGGATAAAAAGGTATGGAAAAGAATGGGATGTGAAGAGAAAAAAAGAAAGCCATTAGTATCATTCCATGGTTAGCCACCCAAACATCCCACTGCATGCTGCCCAGGAAAAAAAAAAAAAGAAAGACATGCATAACTGAGCCAATGCTTTGGATTATTATCAAAGAAAATTATTATATACATTCACAGTGTTCATTTAAGGGTTCTTTAAAAAACACTAGGCAATTTTTTCCTTTAACTGTAGGAATTCCTCACATGTAGGAATTAACCTACCACAGAGGTTTTCCAGAACTAGAATTCTTTTGACAGAGATATCTTACACAGTTAGTAATAAAGCTCTATGAGTAAAATTTTTCCCCTCACAACTTAATACATTATATATAAATTCTAGAGAATGTCCTACACTATACTCCATACTCCAGAGGATGTGTAGAAAGCAGGCAGCACTGCAGATGCATTGAGATCAACCTTACTGATTTTTAGGCTGTTTCTTGATTAATCCTGACAATGTGACGAATCAAGGTACAAAACACACATTTTCTGGCAAGCATTGTCTCAATAATAAGCCAAATTCAGCATTATGTAAATCCAGTTAAGCTCAGTGAGTGTTAGCAGAAATGGTTTTTTTTGGCTCTGTTTCCTAAAAACAGTTTATACAATATTACCCATCATTCCCTGAGATGAAAAGACAGGTATGCATTTCAGTAATGTCCAGCTAACTAAGTGGGTAGTACACCTAGTGCCAAATTAAGTTTTTTTAACATGAATTGGCATGATTTTTGAGAGCTAAGGAAAAAAAATTATTTAATTAATTGCCTGATCAGTTATAACATCACAGTTTTTCAAAATATTTTTCGATTCATTTGCCAAAGTACTGCTCTGCTGAATAAGAAAAACCTCTACAATCAGTGAATACAACTACAAATGCAATGAAGGACATTTGGAGGCAAGCAAGCAGAATAAAAGATATCTCCAGAGGTAAGACATCCTATTCACTGTTATCTCAAGTATTCTGTTAAAGCAATATGTTCTGCTCTATGACTGACATCTTCGATTTTTATCAAATTACTACATATTACAGATCCATCATCTGTTCAGATATTCCTGACCATAACCATTGTTACTAATATTGTTACAAAATAGGCAATTCCCTAAAACACCCATTTGAGTTTAATACGCCACTGTGCCACACTCTGAAAACTCATGGGAAGACTTTTGCCTCCTTTATTGTATGATGAAAACCACAATTATCAATGGTTAATTAAAATAACTGCTATTTTCAGGTTCTCCAATTTCACCACTGAATAGCTTAATGAGGGATGCACACGCCTAACATTCAGCAAGTGTGCAAGCAGACTACTTGATCATAAGAGACAGGTAGTGTTTAAAACACATCTAAGTGGTTTAGGACTTCTAGACCAATTACTTTTGACAGGCAGAAGCTCAGTCCTTACTCAGGTGCATATTTCCAAGACTTCTGCTTTCAGAAAGATAAATGGACTGACCTCCTGTTACATAAATTGATTTCATATAAATTGCAAGCAATCTTTGCCCCGCAAAATGATGAACAGCCCCAGCCAAACAACTAAAGTGGTTCCCTATCATTTCAGAGGGATTACTCACAGGCTTAAAGCCATAACCTTGCTTAACTACCTTACCAAGAAGAAAACTGTCAGCATCTTTTAAAGTCAAGCTTTCAATTAGTAATTCAGTGTGAATAATTAATTCTTGATTAATATCCTGTTATTCACGCCTGCTTATTTAAATTAAAACTTCAACCAACCTTACTATGCACACTTTAAAAATATGTTAAATGAATTTTCAAACTTCAAAAAGACCACCAAAACCTATTTTTCTCTGAAAGGCAGTAGCCAAAGAACAAGTTAAATAATAAAGGAATGCTTATAACCACTGGGGTACACTGAAAACAAATAATGTTAGCAGCTGACTTATTGCTTTAGTCAACCTTCAGTTCTGATCTTCAAAAGGGAATCATTAATGTGTTCCAGGCAATACAAGTACACAGCTTTGTTTTAGCTGAGGATAATTTACTTGAACTCATTGTACAGTCTGAGTTAATTTTCTTCTTAAGGAATGCTACTGCATTTCAGTTAAATTAATATCAAAAAGACAAGGTAGCCTCATAAAGCTCCATTAGATAGTGTTATAACTTCAGGTACTAAATATCTCTTAATTTTCCATGCACTTGTCACCTCCCTAAAGTCTCTCCTTTAATTTAGATAAATTTCAGGTTTTCTTTTTCTTGTCTGTTCAACAGTGATCAGTACAAAATCCTTAGGAAAATCCAGGCTGTAAATAACTTTCTAGAAAGGGAACTATTACACGGTCTAAGCCAGAAAAAGTATGTGGCTCTATGAGGCTCTCAAAACATCTCATAGAAACAACACATAATACACAGGTAGACTATTCTTGAGTCCAAACAGCCAACAGAAAACTAAAGCAAGGAAATCATATTTGCTATAGGGTTGGTGTGGTGGTTTGTTTTGTCAATTTCGTTATTTCTTGACTGAATGAAATTTAGGGCAGGAAGTCTTAGCTGCTTCTAATCACATGAACTATCCAACACGAGAATTTCAAATAAAACGAAAAAGCCTATGACTATAACAAAAAGGAAGCTGAGCACTAAAATCTAAATAACTAAAAATCTACTGCAGAAATTATTCTACTAGCATTTTCTTATTTCAGATATGCTGACTTTATTTTTCACTTAAAATTTCCACTGTTTCCAAGACAGCAGATTCTGAAGGTAGGACAAGTTTAATAAGTTCTACAAGTACAGAAGTTCAACTAAATATATGCACAGAAATTTTTAGATATCTGTTTATTTCCACATAAAAAGGCAGAAATTGAAGCAAATTGGACAAAACCTAGAATACTGTTTATTTCACAATAAATACAAACAACTAAGGAAAAATTTTTTTCCTGAAGAAAATCTGTTTTTCTAAGCTACACAGAAAATATGATAACATTGTTGTACATGGCAATATATTTTTCACATTTCTAAATCTGATTATTTTGAAATAATCAGAATTATTTACTTTAAATATTAAATAAACTTAAGTTTAAAATCTCCTAAATGTTAGTAACATTCAAGAATTGTTACAGTTCTCAGAAGATGGAAAAAAGCAGGATGAGTAGTCTCACAATCTCTGAATAAAGTACAAACAACACAGAGTTCAGAGGAGGCTGACAGTGGCATGGAGGTACAGGAAGAATGCTGAAATGCCATATTCTGGGCACAACAGAGGGGTGAAGAGTGGAGGGATAGAGCTGTGTAACTGCTCCCAGCAGGTGTAGGATTCCACAATCAAAATCCATGTGCTGTGGATACTGTGCAACAGCTGAGCCAGAAGCCCCCAAAATCAATGGTTCCACTATCAAGCAGTACAGAGCTAGTAGATGAGTAGAGAGAGATTCATGATGAGTACATCTATGAAACAATTCTGAAGCCAAACAGGAAGCTACACTTGGCCCAGAGACTTCACTTCAGATTGGAGACTGTTTGTTCTTATGGACTGAAAGTCTGAGAATTCTTAGAGCAGCTTGGGTGCATTCCAGGGATGTATCTTCTACAATAAATCTAGTTCATGTGCTCCAACACTGCTCTGAGATGTGAATAAAAATGCAGTAAACATGCACTATCAAAAGAATTGCTCCCAAAACATATCTCAACCCAAAGCAAATGCTGAAATTTATTTACTTGCATGTGCCTGTAACCCATTTTACCTGTGAAGTAAAATGCCTTAAGGAAAAACTTCTGTCAACTCTGACAGTGGAAATGTTGACTTGGTAAGAGCCCGAGTTTTGTTTTGGGTGTCTGGGAAGTACATCAATAAATATACAAGGAAACACACTTGCAAAACTCCCAGAAAAATGGGGTTGTGTTCCTTGCAAATTCTGTTATTGTCATGATAGAAAAACTTACTCCTAATAATGCAAATATGAAAAGCAAAGGACGGTCAGAGTTAATGCTCCCTGAGTCAGCTGGATCTATTTCCAGATCAGTAACAGAAATACTTAAGTGAACATGTGGGAGAGGACTTTCCTGCAGTTATCACTGGTAATAAATGTTGTGCATGCAGTACAATTCCTACAATTTTCAGCAGTACATATATGTAAGAAAACACTAAAGAATTTGCATCCAGGAAAGGAAATGGAGAATTAGAAACAAGGCAATTTGGGACACACAGAACTACCTATACACTGAAGAAGAAATGCCTAGGAATGTAAGAATATAAGGACATTTCTTAAAAACAAGGAAATAAACCTGTCCTGACATGGAGTTAAACCAAAGCAAAGTCTATAATTTTATAAGGCATGAGAGAATTCCTAGAGACATCATAGTAAATATAAACCAAACTAATTCCTCAAAAAAAATTCAAGGAATGAGACAAATTTTGTGTTTCCCCCTAATGGATCACTAAAGAATAAAATACCCTATATCAAAACCCAAGAATCAACTGCAGCTTTAAGAAAAAACTAAGTACTACAGTGGTCCAGACCCAAGTAGTGGTAATTCATGGGTTTATGGGTAAATAAAAACTTTTTTCAGAACACACACACACAAAAAAAGCTTTAAAATAAAAGAAAGAATAAATTACAGAGAAAATTGTTATATCATAATGGGTGAGATACTGTGCTTCATACAAAAAAATTCTTTAGAATAAAGAAAATACTTGGGTAATCAAACTGATAATGAGCTCATAAAAATAATCAGCAATAAAATGCAATAGGGAAATACTTTGGTAATTACCAGACCTACAGATTACGAGTTCCAAGTGACCATGCTTTTCATGTGGATAAGGATATTAAGAAGCTGGCTAATGAATTTACCAGACTAATTTCAAATTATATTGAAAAGAAATTAAAAACACTGGGAATGCACCAGGAAAATAATTGTATGTGCTTCTAGCCTTCAGGGAAGTAAACAGAGATTCAGCTTTTAGTAAAACAAAGTAGATACTACGGAGAGAACATGAGAAAAACTTCTTCTATGAAGATCTAGAAAAAAAACAAAATCAAGCTCTGATTTTCTGAGATTGTGACAAACTGGGTCGCTAACATGAGTAGGGTAGATGCTGTACTAAATATTCAAAGTCTCAGAGGCAAAACTACCACAAAAGCTATTAAATACAGAAAGAGTGCCCCACAAATGGTATTCTGAAAAAGAGATAATGTATTGTGCTGAAAACCAGTGTCTGGCAACTTTACACTTAGCATGATATTTATTTTGAACTGAACTGCAAAAATGAGGCTAAGCTAAAAGATTAATTAAAATAAATGAAAAGAGAGTATTTTACTAAGGAACCCACAGAGACTTAATGAGGGACAAGAGACTTGTTGGGTGAAACACAAGAATTCTGTTTAGAAAGACACAAGTCACTGACTTCTATAAGGAACTGCGGAGGGAGCTGGGGTTGTTTAGCCTAAGTATGAGGCTCAGAGGAGATCTCATTGCTCTCTACAACTCCCTGAAAGGAAGTTTTAGCCAGGTGAGGGTTGGGCTCTTCTCCCAGGCAACTAGTGACAGGACAAGAGGACATTGTCTTAAGCTGCACCAGGGAAGGTTTAGGTTGGACATTTGGAAGGAGGTCTTCACAGATGGGGTGATTAGACATTGGAATGGGCTGCCCAGGGAGGTGGTGGAGTCACTATCCCTGGAGGTGCTTAAGAAAAGACTGGATGTGGCACTGAGTGCCATGGTCTAGTTGACAAGGTGGTGTTTGGTCATAGGCTGGACTCGATTTCAAAGGTCTTTTCCAACCTAGCTGATTCTGTAAAATATTCGAGGGAACAAAGGGAAATGAAAGAGGGAAGGAATAAGAGAAGACAAGTGAGAGAGAATATGCTGATTTAAATCTTTATTTTTTTATCAGTGATGAGGAGAGATATTTTAGCACACTGTGTATTAAGCAGGGTAACATCTAGAATGAAGAGCTGACATAATACATTCTGCAACAAAATCAAGAGAGTCACACCACAAAGGTGTACTGAAACACACTTCAGACTTCTACTGATTTATTTCTTGTAATCAAAAAGCATTAAAGTAGTATAAATAAAGCTAAAGTAGTATAAATATCTCTGATGATGTATAAACGGCCAAACTTCTGCGACTGAAAAAGTGTTATGGTCTACAGCTATGATCTACACATGCCCCTTTAAGTCAAGGAATTTCACTTTGTCTGTCTTTATCTGAAATCATAACACCAGCTCCAGTACCAGGTATATTCCCTTCAACAGGGAAGGGAAAATAGTGTTAGAGAGATGGGTAAACTAAGCCAGTCTTTAACAGTTTACAACAAAACTCAAGGGAGAAATTTTATTGCTGATAGCCAGCAGTCCTTAGAAACCAGCTGGTCTTGGATACAGATGAAAAGAAAAGATGCCCTGAGAAAAATGGCATTACAGTCCTCCAAAATACTCCTTCAAACCAAACAAGACACATTACATTTTTCAAGCTTTTCTAAGAGGTCATTTTCAGGAGTGAAATCTGCACATTTCTGAGCAACTCTGATAACTGTTAAAGAACACAGGCTTTTCCCAGCTCATGTGGATATAAGCTTATTTTCCAGTTCATTCCAGGATATAAGAAGAAATCTTTAAAGAATTTGTGTAATTAGAGGTATTATACTCTAAAATTGTGACAGCTACGCGTTTGATTTAAAGTAATACCATAACAGATTTCTCCATTTCTAGAGACAAACATAGTCAATTTTCTCACAAACTGGCAAAGATTTTCTCATTAATATCTAGGAATAATGATAGTGTCTAAATTCTTGCAATGACAAAGACAATTTAATGCCATGGACACATTGTGGGTTTATGATCCTCACAAATAAGAAGGTTTGGGTAATCCCTGAAAGACCTCAGCCCATTTCTAGTGTTTGCTTTCTCTTTTTTTTTTTTTTTAACTCACTTTTCTCTCTTCAGAGTTACAATATTTTGAGTAAAATTGACATAGAGCATTACCTTGGTCTGCTCAACTGTACCTCAGAAGATTCAGATTTAATACCATGTCTCTAATACATTTTCTTATTAGGGAGACTAACAAATCTATTTAATTCTCAAAACATTAAGTAAAATCAGCTTAGGAACTACTGCAAAATTTTTATACAAGTTTATGAGTGAGACTAAAACTAATCTGTCTGGAAGAGTGCATCTTTTCTTCTTTTGTTCAAAAGAAAGGCTGAACTATGTCAGAAGGCCTCGTGGCTTTCTCTTTTTTTGGCAGAAGAAGGGTATCCATAACTCACATCTTCTTTGGGAAAGTATTAGAACCCACATAAAGTGAAGATATGTGGACAACAATGCAGACATAGGCACATATGCAAGATGGTTGCCTTCAGAAAAAGATCCCTTTCCAATTATTCTCTTCTTGGCACTGGAAATCCTATCTTCCATTATGATAGCTAATGCTACCAGCAAAAAACCAAAGTAAATACTACTGGCACAGTTTCAAAGATGTTTAAAGAAGTTTTGTTGTATCAATTCAGTAGCCATTTTTTGTTCGAGTTCAGTGTCCTCCTGTTCTTTCTTCAAAATATTTCTCCCCTAGAAACTCCTCTTTATTCATCTTTGCTTTTCAAAATACATTAATCTATGCAAAACCGCAGTGCATAAGCAAAGAAGGAAATAGAGTATGAAGAAAGTGCCACACAAAATAATAATTAGCTGGAAAATGATGAACCAGAGTAAGTCCATGATACTTGAATATTCCAGTTCAAAACACAGTAGGTGTCAACAGCAAAAGTCAAAATGCCAGTATATTCAATAAATCAACATCATAGAAAAGACTCTTTTTTTTTTTACAATTCATGAGCAGTAACTATTACACTGTGTGAAACGCACATTAAAAAGAGCCTTGGACTTTGGGGTATTTTTTCTTTACTGTTATTAAAGAACTCATTCCACCCAGTGTGTCAGCTGTATCCAGTTAGTTATTACTTGATTAGTTCACATGAAAGTGGAGAAGAAAAACATTCACAGGAATCCTGATGAACAACACTATGGGATGATTCCTACCATGTTGCTCTGGGATTGTGTGGCCCCGTACATGGTAATGCCATTTGATGGTCCTGCTAATTGCGGTGTATCCGGCTGTATAAATCCTCTTCTGTCAATTAAGCTACAGAATAATCACAGTAAAGGGAAGTATTAGAGACATTGCTGATCAATAACTAGCTCCTCTCAAAAGAAAGAAATAAAAACTTTCTATCATACAACAGACCTTAATGCCTCACCAACAGATTCTAATGTTACCTTTTAGTCAAATGAAGTACTGGACTTCATTTTCTACTCACCAGGTACTTGTTCTTTGTGATACTGCCTGTCATATAAGCTCACACACTGCTACTTTTTTTTGATTTTTATCACATAGACTTAGAAGATTACCAGCAGATACCACAAAACCAAAGAATTTTAAACCACAGGTGAAAAAACAAATGACAAAACTCACTTAGGGCACTTTGATTCAGTATCTCTTTTAAAGATTCCTTTTTTTTACCAGCTTCCACATCTAAATTGAAACTACTTAATCACAAAATTTAGCAGGAATGAAGAAAACTTAATCTTTCTTTCTGACAGACAACTTAACTTGCCAGGTGTTTCATGACAGCCACTTAACACTGCTTTATAGGGTTGCACTGTGCTTACCACAGTGATGCACTCATAAAACTTCTTATTTCTAAGAAAATGCTCTGTGGAGAAATTACTAAATGTAAGCAAAAAAAAAAATCTGTGTAAGATTAAAACCAAATACACAGAATGAAATAATCCAACCTAGTTAAAGATTAAAGATGCCTAGAGAAGCTATATAATTTGTTGCACCAGAATACTGGTTAGACCTATGCTGACAGCCAAGGATCAAATTAAGATTTGAAAGTCACTGTTGACGACATGTAAAATACATTCTGAATTTGGTAGCATAGGTTTAAAAATTATAAAGGATCTTTAACATAAGTGAGATAAGTTTTGATTATTTATGGACCCTCTCTTCATCTGCATTCCATGCTCAAAGGTACTTGAAGGTTTTGAATTTTGAGCTGAAATTACTGGTAAGCCACTTTTCCAGAATTTCAGGAAAAAACTGAATATTTAGTGACTTGGGCATAGCTGAGATGAAAAGTAAAAGGCACAAGCTTATAATTTACATGTTACAGTCAGGAAATTTTTCCCTGTGGTCACAAAATACCTCCTTGCAGAACCTCTATATATACACGTTAATGTCTGTATAAGTAATGTTGCTACATGGAATTTAGGAAAAAATGCAAAAACTCTCCTAAATCACATGAGTCAATGCCAGCCTGGTCCAATTGTGTGCTGCTACTTTTATCAGCCTAATATACTATTTCATATACTGAGAAACATGCTGTAGTTTTAATAAAGATTTCCATTTGGAGTCAAAAGAATTTGAAGTGTGGCATCGAGCTTTTATGTCACATACTTTTATCAAAAGCAAAATTTCAGAATTAAAAGGTTGGCTTCAGGCAACATCTATACAGGCAGGAAGCAGAAACAAAGCTATTCACCCTCACCAGGGGTAACCCTGTATGTGGAAACCTCTATTCTGCTGTTTCCCCTTTAGGAAAAGATGTCAGTCTCCCCCGTTAAACTCCGACTGCTCATGGAAGAACCACCTCTGACATTCCTGACAGCAAAGCCAGAAATCTCACTCCAAACAAACCCCTGAGACTCTGGACCATAAAGTAATTTACTTTCTTTCTTCTTGTTCAGATTCATAACTTTGCAATTCCAGGCAAAGAAAAACACACCAACCAAGGAGCAGGCCACAAAATTATCTACAAGTTTTTCTGCCCCTCTCTACAGTGAAAATGGGCCTCTATGTGCATGTAGTACATGAACTGCCTAATCACTGAGCACGGGAATAAGAAAAGAATTAAGTTTTTTCTGGCTTCCAGTTTTATTTCTCTAGACTCAGCTCTGTACTACATTTTCTTCAAGATGAAAACACATCTCCAACCTGAAATATATAAATATTTCAGACTTCCAGAGGTGAAAATGTATTCAGCAAAACATAATCCATTACATGTTCTTTGGAATTGTGTTGGTGTAAGACCACCAAAATCAGTTTAATATATATATGTTAACAGTATTAAATTTAAAAAAATACTGTCCATTTAAATACAACATTGCAGAGTTAAAAGACAAAAATCAACAATTCTCAAGCCAGTTGTAGATTTAAGGTTCCTCAACTCTCCTCAACTCATGTCACATTTCTTGGGTATGTAAAAGTTTCATAAACTTCCAGGTTGACCTTCATGCAACAGATAACTACTAGAAATTTTTTATTGCTCTATGGTATTAACTGCAGTGGTGAAAGTACAAATAACAAACAAACTTATTTCCATTTCTGATGTAATTTTACAAGACTTGATCACTAACTTAGTTTAAACACAATTTACCAACTTATCTCTTTACCACTGAAGAAAAACTTAAAGCTTCTAACAGACACTAATCTAAAACTTTCATTCTGCTGAATAAACTCAAATAATCAAGAAGAATAATTTTTTCATTAATCATCACATGGCTTCATTTATGCTAACAATACTTTTGATACGCTTACCTTGGAGAAAGGGGCCCACAGAGAGCTGCACAGCAGTTAGTAAAGATGTTGCCATAACTGTAGGGATTATAGTTTTCTTTACCTCTTTTATTTGACCATGATCCTTTAATCTGAAGAGATATGAACAATATGCATCACATGTAATACAATACAGAAAATGGCTGTGAGAAATTAAAGTTTCAACATGCTACTTGCAGAAGAGACCACAGAAAATCCATAATGACACTTTCCAAACAATTTAAGAGTTCTGGGTTGTTATGAAGGCTGGACCATACGAGCACATGCTTTAGCTCCACAGATGTAGACAACCCACAATCTCAAGAGATCAATATACTCAAAACAGGAATTTCAGCATCTAAGCATAATGGTCCAAGTTCAATTTTACAAATATTATAGCATGTTTTACAGAAGAGGCTCAATTGCAAAATATGATTAAAGCCAGCAACTGAGTGCTTCTTTTCCATCCTCTTGGGTAAGTTTTCAAACTGCACAATATCACACAACATTATCTTCCCTAAAGTTCACAAAAGGTTCTAAAATATCATAAAGCAAATGCAGTCATTGCTACCTTTTATTGCCTATTACATTTTCCCTTAGCTAGTTTGCTTTTCTGTTTGTGAGATACTTGAGAGCCTGAGTAAAATGTCTTGCTGTATTCAATTGGGAATTTATGTTTTACATTAAATTACTGAACAGTTTACTTGATATTCAGACATGTTCCACTGCTGTAGTTCCCTGCTATCTATCTTTCAACAATCCAGAAGAGACATTTATTTGAGGGAAGAGGGTGGAAGCACACTAAGTCCATCTAGAGAGACAACCTTGGCATAAATCTAATGACCGAGGAATAACTGGGTATCTCATCTGTCTTATTAACAAGGCAGATTTCTTCCAAGTCAGGCTACTTGTTTTGATACTTGATGCTGAGGCACAATTCATTTTGATTTTGCTTGGGAAGTGTTTTTCTGGATGATTGATATTTATAATTTTAACTGTGACCTTAAAGAATAACAAAACATAATTGACAAAAACAAAAGATGCTACTTTTATATCTACCAGATACCTATGAAAAAGGCACAACAGGAAATTACAGTAAAATAACTTAAAGCTTGCAGTGCTTTGTTATATCACTTATTAAATTTTCAAAAGCCTTCTATACCATTAGCTCCATAGCAGATTTTATATTCTCCTTTCATTCATTACACATTTCACCTTTTATTTAGGGAAGGACACATGAAAACTCTACACACAGTTAAGCATAATTCAACACCAAAACAAAGGAATCCTATATGCAAAATAGACAGCTGTAGAAATGAAAAAGTTGAACTTCAAATTAATCATATACTCCTTGCCAGGACCTCAGAATGGCAAAAAAGTTTCAGAGGCAAGATAACATAAAGGATAAAATTTTTGTTTAGAGAATTCAACACACTTTTCAAGTTTCACAGTAAGCAATTTTTGAGTTAAAGAATATTTACCACTCCCAGTGAAAAGGAGATACTGAAAAGAACTTGTTAATTTCCTACTGTATAAAATACACTTATTTGTCTTCTCCCTCCTGTATTTTCCTCTTTCAAGACAGAGATCCTATATATGTAAACCATAATGGAAATACTACATATATAATGAGCCCATTTTCAAACCTCAACAAATATTGTCAAAAAGATTTCATCTGATCTTTTGAATCAAGCATGACCATATTACTTTCCTTCTTTTCTACTGAGGTATTCACAAAATGATGCAGACATGTCTAACTTGAGAAAAACCTCCTCATTACTGTTTAGAAATACATATGTAGAAATATACTACAAACTTACATCTTCATTTGTTGTTTGATTGGAGCTGATCAAATACGTATGAAAACCTGAGAGGCCAACAATGGACCATACTGAGAAAAAACACACCACAGCTTCCAGCACAGTAATTAAAAGTCAAGGAAATATACACAAATGGGGGAAAAAATCCAATAACAGTTAAAGTCACAAAATACAAGGTAGTTCACAAGTCCTTTGAGATCTCTGGAGTACTTCAAAGGGGTCAGAAAAAAAGAAACTCTAGGCATCTGCCTAGGCCAGCCACAGCACTCTGCAGACACGGTGAGGAGTGTGTGTCCAGCCAGCAGCCTGTGGGTGTGAGGTGCAGTGTCCAGGGCTGCACACCCCAGGGTGGCAGCTCGCAGGGTGCCGTCATGTGTGACTTACAGGGAACAGCACAGGGACATGTCCAGCATGAGCATCCTCACCTCCACTGTGCACATGCACACAGTCAGTACTCAACATTGCATACTTAATATAGTTTGTATAATTCTTTTAACTCTAAAGTTAGAGTCATTACCTCATAATTAAGACAGTAAAGTTGCTTCTAAACTGTACAGAATCAAGCATAAAGAGGAACTTTCCAAACTTTCTGTAGAAGGCTTTCTTCTACAGCTTTTATTTATTTATTTACACAAAACAGCCAGCCATGAACTCAGAATACAACTGCTTTGAGAATGCTATTTTCTATAGTATTTCAATATTTTTGGGATTTTTTAAGGGAACATGATTCAATAGAATAAAAGGTTTTGGTTCCTAGAAAAATACATAGAATTAATCATGAGGAACAAAATGATGAGAGAAGAATAGGATAAAAATAATCTGTATATTAACCATATCAACCTTTAGTGAAGTCAGTTTCCAAGACAACGTCAACTCAAAATTTTCCAGAATGAGGACGCAGCCTTAGAACACAGAAAATACACCTTATTACTGAACCTATCAAGAGAAGAAAAATATGACAGCTCCTGACCATTACACAGAGACACGGCCTGGAAATGGCATGGATGAACATAAATAGTTGCAATAAAAAATCCTAACATTAGTTAAAAGTAAAGAGTTTTGTATTGCAGTGTTGCGCACCCATAATGAGCTGGGAGATACCTCAAGTGTCTGTATAATCTTCCCTTGGATCTATTTCAATCAGAGTGGTTTAAAGCCAGGAAAGAGCCATTTGCATTTTGAGCAGATCTGCTCCAAAAGCAGCAGGATGAGCAAAGTGCACTGCTGAGCAGCAGGTTCACTACTCTGCCTCTCATTTCCTCCTCAGGCTGTGTGATGCCAAACCAGCACAAGACAGAAACTCTGAGTGTCTGCAACAGGCACAGCTCAAGCAAGGAGTACAAGGGATAACGGGTAAGGAAACAGATTCTTGGCAGAGGGTTCCAAAATGTGTAAAAGAAGGAAACAGCCCAAAACATCATGCACAATACAAACTGGGCTTTGAAAGAGTAGAAATAGTAAAGAAGGCTGCAGATGAGCATGGTTGGGTAGAATCTACACACCAGGTGGAAGATTCACCAGGTCAGAAAAGAAGAACCTTAGAGGGAAAAGAGTTCCCTGCAACCTGAACATATCACCGACAGGATGTTCCTCATCTCAATTACACTCAAAAGGGTACTGAAAAGTGAGTTTTCTCTCCATGTTGTAATTCCTACTGGGGAAAAAAAAGAAAGAAACAAATAAGAAAAAAAATAAGAAAAAAGAGGGGAATTCCTTCCAGTTCAAGACCTCTTTCAGTTCCTGACAGGAAGGGACATTTTTCAGTTCCCCACACAATGATCCAAAACCAACTCAAGAATATCGGGGTAGTTTATGTCAAATTAACCAGAATCCACTAATTCAAATTAAGTCCATTAACTGCAAAACAAACACAAAAAAGCAATGTATTCTCAGCAAAGTACAACATTGGCATATTATGATATAGTATCTTACTAGCATCATACAGTATATTTCCCCTCAGTATCTTGCACAGAGTTGTTAGCAAAATTGAAATGGCCATGTTCTCTGTGCCTGAATCAAGTGGCTCCAAAGTAGCATTCCCAATACTATTTGGACAATTTAATTTTTTACTGTTATTAATTGTAACCAAGCTTTTAAATTGTCCAACATCACTATCAAACCAGGCATTTCTGCAGGATGTACTACTAAGCCTTTTAAAGCAGCACATCTCTGAACAAAAATTGTGAATTCCAGGCCACTGTTCCTGTACAAAAATCCTCAAATTCATAAGCAATTCTCTTTTGATTTAAAGAGAACTGAAAGCTATTCTCAGTTTGAAAATAGTTTGAAAGAATTATCTTTTGTAAGAATTGACTACAATTGTTTTAATAGGAAGCTACTGTTACTCTATTTAGAACTGTTTGTTTGTGCTTTTTAAAAAAATCTGAACATGGCTTTGCTTAAAAAGCTCAGTGATTCTACCTGATGAAGACAAGCACACAAAACAATTTGACACTTGGGAAAATCACCTGGAAAGAGGTCTCTATGCACAACTAAAAATGACATTTTTTTCTTCCTATCTTTGTGTGGAAAAGCAAACTGTGTGAGGCACAACGGACAAATGGGAAAGAATTATTTTATAGTGTCCTTATGAGAGGTGAAAACTGTTTATTCAGACAGGAATAATTCAAAACATATACATAAGCAATGGGAAGCTTACTGTCTGTACAGAAACTAACCAATGGTTTCATGAGTTTCCCGTTTCTTATTATGTTAGCTGCTTTCTGGCTCCATTCTCACTGAGTAGTAAATATACAAAAGGCTCCCATGAAGTGATAAAATGTGCATGGAGCATTTACAGAATAGAAACACAGAACGGCTTGGGTTGGAAGGGACCTTAATGGTAATATAGTCCCAAACCCTCTGCCATGGGTAGGGACATCTTCCACTAGCCCAGGTTGCTCAGAGCCCCATCCAGCCTGGCTGTGAACATTTCCATATATGCCCCATATATGGGGCATCAGCCCAATCTCTGGGTAACCTGTTCCCACATCTCACCACTCTCATGCAGAAACTTTCTTATGGCCAGTCTACATCCTCTCTCCTTCAGCTTAAAACCTTCTTCTGTCACCACAGGCTCTGCTAAGAAGTCTCTCTGTTTTTCTTATGAGATTTCATTATATACTGACAGACCTCAATGAAATCTCCCCAGAGCCTTGTCTTTTCCAGGCTGAACAACAATTGTAGTCCCTGTGTATACAATTTACACAGTGCTATGTAACTTAATGCAAGTTGCTATTTGACAATGACTTATCTAAAAACATAAACAGCAGTTTCAGAAATTGAGTTCTTCAAGGAAAGCATGTTGTTTCTGTTGTTCCAAAACCTACATTTTCTATCCTGAAAATAATCAGCCATTTTGGATACCTTCAGTTGCAAAAGCAGAACAATCCTTGAATGCTTTTAGTGAAACCACAGCATGTGTATAGTGCAAAATGTATTTATGAATTCCACCACAAAATATGAAGCATATTTAATGGACATGGAAACTACAGATCTTTTTCAAGAGCACTGCTCTGCAAAACACAAAGAATAAAAACCACCCCAGGCTATAGTCTCTTTCCTACATCCAAAATGTGGCAAGAAATCCTATTGCGCAGGAAGTGATGAAATCATTAACTGATAAAAGTCTAAAAGCACAAGTCAACAACAGCAAGGAAACATCAAAACCATCTCAGATGTTATTTTGCAACAAAATCTACAATATGTTTCAGGGAAAGGATATCTTGCAGGACTGTCCTTCAGAGCATTGAGGAACCCTGTTTGTTGAGAACCTGTAGAAATAGAACCCAAAATTACCAGCCAAGCAAGAAACTGGACTATGGGCTGTTTTTACTATAGTTAAAATTATTAACATTTGAAGATAACCAAATAATCATAGAATAGATTTACTAATATGAAGCTGAGAATATGTTGCTCAGCAGCAACAACATCAAAAAAAGTCCTTATCAGGTTTAGAATCTGCAGGATATTTTCTCAGTCATACTAAATTGATGCACACATACTTTCCCATGAACAAGATTTCTGATTACCCCTGTCCTTTTCAGACCTAATATGGAAACAAAAATTATAACCTCCTGTTTCGTTTTGAAACACCATTTTTCAAAGTAATTTTTGACTTGGAAAATTTATTCTATAAACTCAGATTCCCAACTTTGCATCCTTTGATGCTCTCTTATTTATAATTCTTCTCCTACTGCACTTACACAGAAGATTTTTCTAATAGGTTACTATTCTCTCTGGGCAAATAAAAGACAATCTAGTAGCTGAAAATAGCTCAAAGGAAGCATGAGCCCATCATCTGGAAGTGTAGAAGCATGCAAAGTAAAAAAGCGCTTGGGTTCCATAACCATGAGATATTAATAAAATAGGGTGATTTCACAATTTTCTGATTGCAACAAGTGAATTTGTTGTAGAAACTGCCTTAATGTGACATAGCTACAGGCACACAGTTTGAACTTTACTGTAGAACACAAATTATTTAAGTGCATCAGGTTGAAAGTTTTCCCCATAACAAAAATTTTCCACTCAGCTAAATTAATCTGAAGATCTGTATGGAGAGAAGAATCTTGTCTGGACAAGAAGAAAGAAATATAGGTATAATTCTCTATACCTACCTGGTCAGTTTTACTTTTTATTGTTATAAGTGGGAAGTTACTTACCTTGTATTTCTGAGCTTTTTCAGACTCTTATAATTGGTTCTTAGTCTCAAAGTACAAGACTAATGGAACTTTCCCTGCCTTCTTACTATTTTTAGCATCCTTAATGGCAATGGCAGCAGATAGGTGTGATTTCTATACCCTATTGCTAGTCACAGTCTTCCAGTGCCCAAAACAAACAGGTGAAATACTGATGCCTCAAAGAGAGACAAGTAACTGTAAAGACAGATACTACTACTGGAAATGTGCTCAATTTGGGGAGAAGGAAGAGAATCTTGAGTAACTGATTCACAAATTAGTTTTATTGTCTTCAGTAATGTTATGTGCACATATTCTTAAACCTAGAAAGAACAAATTTCCAATGTATGCCTCAGAAGGCCACAGAAAAAGAAACATGTATCTTCATCACTACTTAGGCCCACCAAAATCTTAAAATGCCAGCTTGCAAGATGCATTATAAAAAATATACAAACTTTAAAAATTTGTCTAAATCAAGAGGCATTAAAATAATTTTTCCAGGACTTATGTATGACTTTGAAATATAGTGCAAAAAGAAATGAGACTTCCTTCAGCCACGCTAACAAAAAGCAGTCTATGCCAAGAGTAAAGGTTCACATTCAGTAACTGAGAATCCTGCTTAATGGTCAGCATCAGCTAAAGAACTGAAGAGCTACAAACCAGAACACAAATTGTTGAGTGGTAATTATTAGAAAGATAGGCAGGAGGACTTCTAGAGGTATGGTAGGCACAAAGAGAGTAGAGTGGTAAGAAAAACTTATTTTTAAAGAACTCTTTTTTGGACACTGTCAAGACAAATTTATAGCAGACAAATTTGAGAGCTGGGCTTGAAGCTTCAGTATATCAATCAAACTTCAAGGAACTAATCACATTTCATACCTGCTCCCATTGCCTTTGAGGACTGACCAATCTTTAGAGCTTAAGGATGTTTTTTCTTGTCTCATTCTAGGTAGATGAACCTCCATGGCAAGAATATTTTGCAGCTGACAGGCAATTCAGTATTTAACATTTACTATACGTAAGCTGTAACACCTACACAATGTTCAAGTGCTTCTCAACCACACAAAAGCACAATTAATTACTCTGCTCTTTGTCTAAATCATACTCAAGAGTTAGGTATTTGTAAATTTCCAATCCACTAGATAAACCTACTTAACATACATAACACGAAATACTGACATTATATTGGTAACTCACATATTGAAAACTAAAGAAAAAGCACTGAAGTCCTTGTGAAACAAAGGTAGGATACTGTCAAAAATAGCTTTACATTGTCAGACTAGGAATGTTTTCAACTACTGAACACTAGCAAAGATTGCAGAAAAAACCCGTGTGCATGTATCTGCTCATGTATGCCCAGATAAGTAACAAGCACTTAAGTAGTGGCAGATGTTCCTTTTCCAATAATTTATCTTTTTTAAACAATATATACATCTTATCTCTGCTTTTCTCAACTGGGATTAGAAATGCTGTATCTGGTAATGTAAACAAGTTGTTCATTCAGACTCCCTCAGAAGTACAGATCCCAGCTCTAGCTTAGGGACTAGCTATAGGAGGGCCTCTCAGTGCTTGCATCATAGTTTTGGAAATAACAAATAAGAGGAGGAATTCTGCTCTTTAAAATACAACTTTTCCCTGCATGCTGTAAACAATTTTAGAAATTGAGCACAATTTGACATATTTTTTCCAGTAAAACATTCTCTGAATATTATCATTATCAAGATAACTTTGTGTGTTATATACTGAAATTATTATTTCTATCAGGTTTCTGTTGCAATACAGAATATAAAGGAATAAACAGATCACATTTCTAAACTGGTTAAAGAAACGCTCTTTAAAGCAATATTCTATATAATAAGTGAAAAATACAGAATGCTCTTTTAGCAATAATGGGTTAAAAATACCAACATACAAAAGGTGCTTAAAGACAAGTCATGCAACCTGTCACCATCATCACCATATAGGAGCCAGCAAAATTAGTTAGGGGTATGGAAACAAAAGACAGTACCTAAAAGAGTTTTGATCTCAAATGCAACCCAGAATACAAATAAAAATCAGTCTCAAACTCATTAATATTTCTGATTCACTCTGTTATGAACTGGTTGTTCTCAGAATGTCTATGCAAATGAAAAAAACACATGGTAAAAATTGGGTTGAGAATGGTGTAAAGCTAAGCAGGAAACTACAAAAAGTATAGCTCCAATCTATTTTCTAGTAATTTACCTCTTTGTCTGGATGGCAAGTGACCCATGCTTACAGTAAAAAAGCACACAAAAGTTCTTTAGGTAAATTATACTACCTGTACACTTAAACATACAGTATATATGATGCTCTTCCAATTAATCATCCATAAAAGGACAAAAAAAATATCAAAACCAAAAAAATTAAGACTGCATTAAGGTAAAGCCAGTGCCAGGCCAATGACTACTATGAGCAGTGCCTACTATAGACCAGAATGGGACTCACTGGGGATTGTGAAGCTTCAGAGAAAAGGCAAATAAACAAACAAATAAATAAATAAATAAACCCTGAATGATCAAAATATTAACTTAAAAAACTCAAGCAAATGGCTACATACGTAATCTGATTTCACCAGCATACTTACGAAGGATGACGTGGGTGATAACGAATGCAAATATAAAGACTGTCAGAAAGGACAGAGATAAAATAAACATATAAAAAAATCTGTAGTTTCTTTTCCCCACACAGTTGCCTACCCAGGGACAGTGGTGATCAAACCGTTCTGAAATGAGAGGCAGAAGAAAAAAAAATGGAAAACAATTAATAAAATGCTGTTTATTCAAAAAAATGCTCTCTGAACACTATATTAAAACTCATGATTAATCTGGCATTTGCAAAGTAGCCACAGAGAAGTTCTTATTTAGAAAGGAACAAAAAACAGAAAAAAAAAAAAGGAGTACTTGAATGAAACCTTACAGTTTTTAAAGAAATCAAAGCATGGCTGAGGTGAGTTCCTGTTAAACTAGCAGCCTTATAGTGACAAACTGTGCAGTCAGACCAGCAAGCATGTATTTATCCACTGTCACATGGAGCATTAGCAACTCAGTTGTATTTGATTTTTTTCAAAACAAGGTGGTTTTTTTTCCTTCAGTGCATCTTCTACTCAAAATTGGAATTTCCAAGGTTCTTTCCTTTACATCTGTCATGATCACACCTCTGACTTATGCCTACTATCGTATCATCCATCCATTTGCAGCATGAAATATTTACACCTTCCCACTTCCTTTTATTGCTTCGTTCAAGATATTCTTCATTCTAGAGCACTTATTTTTCCACTTGGAGTTGACGCTGTCATACAAGATCATTGAAAATCGCAGAATCATTCACATCAAACATTTTTAAATGTTAAAATTTAAATACATCATATAAAACCTGGTAATCTGCATGCTCTGTTCCCCTTTGCACTATAGGCTCTGTCTCCTTTTGTAAGCAAAACCCTTACTCCTTATTTCCCTGAGAGAACTTGTCCATGAGATAGGAAAAGGCCAGGGTGGATCAGAAACAAGTGTCTAAACAAGGGGCATTAAAATAATTTTTCAACATGGGGGGAATGCCTCAGTGCTGGAAAGTAGCAGAGGGGAATGGCTTACTCTGCTTCTCCCCAGACAGCCTGCATCCACCCTCCACATCCCAATATGTTGGGCAATGAAACAGAGCTATTGCCAGGAAACAAACTTGCATTTCCTAACTTTACTTTGGAGAGATTACACTGACAGAATTTTAAGGTTCTTTTAATCAAATCCAAAACCCTAAGACAGATGCATTCATGCTGACTCTTTCTTTCACTCTCTGATCCTTGTCCAAATCCTGGTTTGTTTTCTGTGATTTTCATGCCTCCACTGACGTACTATCAAACTATTTGTAATTCCACAGGAAAGGCAAGCTATAAATCCAAAGTCCTTTGAGTGCTGTGTTAGAAAGGCACATCTGACCAAGCACACCAGCTTATTTTACTTGTGGATTTATGTTAAAGGCCTATATTAGAGGTTTTTCCTGAAGGATGTATTTAGTATTATCTTCATTTTCAAAACGTCAAAACAACATGCACAACAGATTTCTGAGTCTATGAGACTTTCAGGGGCTTTTGTAAAAATGGTTTTGCGTGACAGCTGTTTGGACCACATGTTTCTGCCATAAATCTGTTTCAAATTCCAACAAGGCTACTCAAGGTGAAGTTATTGAACTTTCTTAGGATAAGGCTTCATAATACTGTGATTGAGGGAGTACTGCTAAGAATACCAAGAACTAAATACTCTGGGTAGGTGATACTACCTTTTCTCAGTGCATTACAGTTGTATTCCCAAAATAAATTGATATTGCATTTTAAAAGTGCTTGTCTTTAAATCTGTGTTTCTGAATGAACCCTCATATTCTGATAAACACTCTACTTCATTTAAATTCATTCATACATACAACTCATAAGCAAACACACCACAAAGAAACACAGCTACAGAGCCATTTTAAAAAACAGAATCATAGGGTATTTTTGTAACCTACTGCTAAAAAAATGCATTATGTGTCTTGGAAGATGGATTCTGTATACATAAATTCATTCTCCTCTATGCTGACACAGTAGGGAAATGAATTATAAAACAGAGAGAGACATAAAGCTGTTCCTAGCCACGAAATAACATTTAGATACATGCAGACATCTGTTTGATGGATAAATGCAGACAAAAACCACGCACATACACACAACCCCTCCATCTATAAACTCATGCTCCTATACATGCACACATTCCTTACTGAGGACTGACTCTGTGCTTTTAACCTATTTGTCCTCTTGAATTTCCATCTTCAAGCTTTCCTGGTGAACTGAAAAGCTCTGCTTTCTCAGTAAATACTTTACTAATTACTCTGAAGTTAAGTAATTACCTAAGATATTTACAAAGGAGGAATGGACCAAAAAGGCTGGATACAAAAACCAGTAGGACAGTATTAAACTGGAATCAACTCTAATGAAAAAAGAGTCATATTAAAAGGTTTACATGAATCTTATGATAAATAAATTTGGTCTCTTTTTTCTCAGTCAGAAAATAGAACGACATGTGACATGTGCCACAAAACAGTATATTAAAAGGCAAGACATTCACTCAGCAGAATATAAATATGTAAACGCAATTTAAAGATAACAGCCTTAAAGCTTGTGAGCTGCTCTGCTTAGTTATTAATGCAGGAGAAAATTGCCAACCCTAGCAAAATGAAGAGGCAAATGCTAAGCAGAAACTTCTAATGATGTTAAGAAATATAAAATCTATTAAATCTGGAGCTGTTCCTTCTTTCTTAGAAAAACACATGACCTAGTAAGCATTAATGAAGAAGTAACACAGTGTCTTAAGGTTCACCTCCAGCATTCCAGATGCCTGACAAGTGAACAACCAATGATTTTGTAAAGGAATCTCTGACATCTCCACTTGGACAATGTTGGCAGCAAAATTAAGACAACTTGACTGAGAAATGAAAAACTACTGATGCTGAGAAAAACTGGAATTCCAGCCCTCATGAACTTCAAATGCAGAGCAAATAGAAGTGCAACTTCTTGTGAACAACAGACTGCTAAGAGGTCACGAATGCAGTTCTAGATAGTTAACATACTACTGTATTCAAACAAACATTTGTGGCAAGGTCAATGTAAAAACATTTGAGGCAAACAGACAATTAAAACATTGGTACCAACTCTTGTTAATGTAAGCATGTAAGAACTGGTAATGAGGGATGAAAAAAGCTGAAGTGCTCTGTGGATAGAAACATTATGATATATCATCCTCCTACACTCCAGTGCAAACAAAAGGAGCAAGATATTTGCCTTCTTGATGTTACAGCTGTATCTTGTATCTACCTAATCAAGAACCAGTGATGTGATCGATGGCCCAGTTTCTACCATTTCAGCAGTTCTGTGAAGTCTTTTGCCAGTGTGTTCATGGTTCTCCATTCTTAGGCCAAGCCTGGTGCTCATTTTACCCAGCAGGGAGAAGTCTGACAGAGTCAGATGAACCTAAAACGGAGGCTTTCTTTTGCCTATCTCCTCAGATCACCTCATCAGACAAACACCAAAGTGGGTCCAAGTGAAGCACTGAGAACACTGCCAGAGAAGGAATGAAATAACACCTTCAGAAGCAGCTACGTGTTAATTCAGCCTAGCTGTGACACCAACCTTACTACAGGTTAGCACTTATCACAACTGCAGGAGAAATCCAGTTTTGATTAATTTTTCAGGGTCTGAGATCAAAACCTGAAGCAAATTAAAAACGACTGAAAATGTGTGAAGAGTTTATAAGGTAAAGCATCAATGAAAAGAGGAGATGAGTAAATGGAGACTATAAATGCTGCCGTACAAGTCACAGAAAACCAAAGAGGTAAGAAATTTCAGGAACTGTCAGGAACAGTAACGAAGAGTATTTCATTACTTTTTCCCAAGTGATCAGCATCTTTGAATTTAAATAATAATTTCTGAGGATAGACAGAACCCCCATAACTAAATCCAAAGGATGAGGCTTCACAAGATAACAGCCAATCCAAAACCATAGCAGTGAAAGAGATGGTCAAATGCTGCCTTTCCTGCCACTTCATCCCATTTTCTTCTTCCTAAGCTGATGATGAATCAAGTCAGTTCCCTGGACCAGCAGGAAAGAAAAAAAAAAGAATTATTTTGCTCACTGATGAGTGGGAAAAATTGACTTACCAATGCCTGTGTTACCAAATGGTCTGTGAACAGGCATAAACAAGAGAATCATGGAAATAAGGAAGAAAGAAATAAAGAGGAGGACATTCAAATCCCTTTGGAAGCAGCAAGCTGTCAGCAGGACTCAGTGTTCTCATTAACACTCACCCAAGTGGTCTGATTAACACTCACCTAATAATCTATGCTAACTGGATGACAGAAAAACACTATACTTCATACATTCTCCATTTTTTACCTTCCCTGAAACATTTCTATTGAAACTTGCATAAGAAACATTAACTGTTGGATATCTCAGATAAAAACAAAACTGAGAACATTTCCCATTTTATTAAGCAATGGTTTTACACATGCAGCGTTTCCTTCAGGAGCCACACCAAAGCATGCTCCTTGCTGCTCAGAACCAAAGAGTCAAATCTCTACTTTTCCACAGCACAGCATGTAGACTCCTAAATACTTAAATGTTCTGCTTCCATTTTTCATTCACTACGCTCCAGGAAACCATGCACAAAATGACCCAAATGCTTTTCTTCCCTTTTCAAAACATTTAATGAAAGCCTAATAATTTACAAAGAATGCAAAAGGATTTTAAAATGGAACATTTTTAGGCCAGCTTGTCCCTTCAGTTTGCAGTCTTTATTAACTGTTTCCTTTTTTCTTTGCTCAACTGGATCACTGCACACCAGCACATTTTCTAAAGCTCAATGTGAAGGTAGGACTCAAAGACAAGATGTCGACAGGTGCAAAAATATCTAGGTCATGTTACTAGGAGATTCCAGTGAGCAAAAGTTAGAATTCACTCAGTAATTTTTCAACCCTGTGCAAGTAAAACATTGTAGGATAAAGGCAGAAATCTAAGGTATTCCCTGGATGTTACCATCTTTATTTAAAACGTGCAAATATGTATCCCATGATTGGAAAGAGTCAAGAGCCCACCATGCAAATCCTGCATCAGTAAGAAGTCACATGACAGCTCAACCATCTGGGGCATGATTACTCAAAATTACTTTTGATAGGAGCAGTAGTACAACACAGGACTACAATGTCCATTGTCAAGGACTCACACTGAGTAATTATGTAGAGAGACTGACACATCTGCATGTATTTATAATGGTGACAATTAAAGCTTTTTGAAGGACTATGATGTCATGATATGATCACATCTATTCAGGCTTCTTGACTTGATATTTTGTACAACAAGTAGTACTTTCAGAATTTGACTGCTCTTGAAATGTTTAAGAAAACAAATGAGGTTATTAGAAGTCTATATGAGAAACATGTTTTAATACAAAGAGTATTTATTTTCTTCTAAGATACAGCAGTCCAATCCCAACTGCTGAAAGTGATGCACACAGGCAGAAAGGAAAATATAACCATTAAGTCCTTTACAGTCAGTTCAAAATATCTGA
Source organism: Passer domesticus (assembly GCF_036417665.1). Lineage (NCBI taxonomy): Eukaryota > Metazoa > Chordata > Aves > Passeriformes > Passeridae > Passer > Passer domesticus. The sequence continues at coordinate 61,118,928 of NC_087476.1, read as the reverse complement.
TAATTTAACATAACAAAGAAATTTATATTCAATAATCATAGCATATTTATAAAAACTATCCTTAGCTGTGATGTTCAATTTGACTGACTGAAATCATCACTCCCAAGGAAATTATTTTCTTAAATAATATTTATTTTTACAATAATATTTTAAAAAACCACCCCCACTGATAGGATTTGCCATCAGCTGGCAACAGCAATCAAATACTTGGATCAATTTAACTTACACACCATCCACTTCCCTGACAATACCTTTGCTGTTACTTTTGTGGAATGAAATCTGAGTAGAAATTTAAATGAAAAAAGCAGTGAATAACAAAAGATCAATTGCAAGTTACATTTATAGGCATGCTGATGTTATTTTAGAACATCTGTTATGGACAATGCACAATGGATCCTTTAAATCACCAAGCTTCAGCACTTTCATACACTGATTCCAAATCAAAACACCCCATGAAAACCAAACAGAAAGAAAGCATCTTCTGGCCTCATGTTAACATTTGGGAAACACTCACCAAAAGTTTACTTCAAATTACATTCTGGACTAATCTCTACAAGGTGATGCAAATTGAAAAAACTGAAACAGTAATGTAACACTGGGAAAGATGGACCTCTATTAATGAAAAAAGTTAATAATGTGCATGGGTATCTACAACAAAAAGTCAATCAGAAAAATAAACACAAGAGCTAATTAACATGTGTTTCACTTTCATGACTGTTTAAACTGTTCCAGACAGCTATGTTATTTGGGTGGGGTTTTAAGAAAATAAGTTGCAAGGACAACTTTTTGCATGCTAATCAACTTTAATACTAGCAGACTATTGCTATTCACAAAAAGAAAATAAACATGCTTAATTTTCAAAATAAAAATAGCAATTGATTTATTAGGAAAACATCCAGCCGTTGCCCTAGGATAGCTCATAGTAATTAAACTGTATTGTCACATAGATCACTTCACTGCACCCTCCAATAATAAATATTGACTAATTAACAAACTCCTCTGACTGCATGCACATTAATAGTGATATTTTCAAAGGCAGCAGCAGAGCAGCAGCAGTTTGGAATGGCTGCTCTTTGAGAGGTACAAAGAGTGCACAGTGAAGGACCTCACTCCTTAACAATCTCTCTTTACAGACCCATTTGAGTACATACACCCTGGCAGACCCACACAAGTGCCTGACACATGCCCAACTGTGGAGGAAAGGATTTTAAAACTCCAAATTTGTCACTAGAGGAAGCATAGTATTCTTACCAAGTAACAGCATCCATAAAGTTTATGGATTAATTTTTTCTCTTTTCTATAGGAAAGCGCATTTTTTACACACTTCCACTGCTGTCTTTTAATGGAGTTGGGTTTTTTAACCATTCTGCAAATTGTTACTGCACTGTAAATATGTATTTATTTTCTTACATTCCTAATGTTTTTAACTAATAATTTCTCTCTTTAATTTTTACTCTGACACCTTGAGGTTTACAACATCATTTACACAGTCAGATGTTCTGATCATCTCTGCATTTTTTCATACGCAGACCAATGCATAAGCCACAACCTCTCTTAAGTAACCTATAATACGATTTTCTTTCTTAAAGAGACTGACATATTTTGCAGTCCATTGGCTTAGGATTTAGAAACCCTGACGCACATGCCATGCTCCCTGAATTTCCAAAGTACACCTAATTTCACAAATGGCACAATCATAAATAACACATCACTTCTGAGAGTGCTCATGTGTACTCCATTTGGCAGCTTCTTGTTCTTCCTTTTGGGGCACCCAAACAAAAAGAGTCCAAATGATTTCTCACCTGTAAAAACTGGGAAAAATACATAAGAGACGAAAGAAAAAGAAAAGCAACCAAATTTGTGCTTTTAACTCAGCAAAAGAGTAATTTCAAGACAACTGGAGCTAAGGTTTAACAGGTTCAAAATGAAGTGAAAATTGTACTCTATTCACTGCAGGAAATGTAAGGAAGGAAATAAGCAAAGGCCATGAAAAGGAAGTGAAGGCAAGAAAGGAAATAATAAGGTAATGAAGAAAGAGTGCTACAGCATAGAATTTAAACCAAGCAGACCAAAGTCCTGACATACACATTGCTCATAAAGTACTACAAAGTCCTGAGAAATTGTTCTCAGAAACATTGTCTGTGTCAGAAAAGTCAAATTGTTACAATGCCACCTCTCAGCCTGTTTTTGAAGTAATTGGCATTCTTCAGCCAGGAAGATGGGGGTATCTGGAGTAACTACTGAGAAAAGCTTGTCCCCAGAACAAACTGGTAATTCTCACTATCTTACACTGTCTGTGTTACATGTGTTTTGGAAATTATTCCCCATATTGTTTAGATATAGCTACCTGCTTCTTGTTCAGCTTTCATCATAGAAGTCAAATTAAACAAAACAAAAATTATTTATTAAAACCAAACAAAACAAAAGGATATTACACAGTCCATGTTCCAATGACCAAAAATAAATTAAAAAGCCACCATTAGGTCATTCCAGCAGCAAGTCCAACCACTGCCTTCTTTCTAGCATTACATAGTGCCATCAAAAGCTCTTGTCAAGATACAACAATAAGTACCTTGAGCTCAGATTTTATGTCTGGTTTGGTTACTTTTATTCTAAAGTCTTTATCTCTTGTTTTCAGATGCATATTATGTTTAACTCATTTGTAATTCTTGAGCAACATAATGGTACACAAAACCCTTGAAGGGCTAACTTCCAACTGACATTCAGAGAGGTAGTAAAGAAAGCAAATCAGGAACACCCCCAAGGTATGTGCTTCAGGGAACACTTATTCAACCAAATTTTTTAAGGTATTACATAAATGGAACAAACGACATTTGTATGAAATAGAGATTTTTCTGGACACTACTAGGAAAATACTGTAGATTAAAGGAGTCTGAAGTATTACCATGGCTAGAACTCAAATTATCTCTTTTCTTCTTTTTTTTTCTTATTTTAATCTATTTGTTGTTATTTTTATCTACAAATACTACAGAGATATTTATAAAAAACTGATGAAACAAAAATCAAACAATGTCAAACAACGTCAAACAACAGATATGCTTACTAAACAATTAGATAGAAATAAAAAAGAGTAAGTTTTTGTATGTACTTACATATTTAAAATGTTGCAATAGATTCCTTACAGAATAAAAAAAATTAATAGAAAACTCAGAGTGAAAGAACCTCTCTTTCACACTACATTGATTTGCCAAGTATCATAAGACACCTTTAGGTAAAAGTAGCACACTGTTTTTTCTGAGCAGTGCTGGTTTGAGGACAGACCCCATTCCTGTACCACAGAGTCTCTGCAGCTGGTTTGTAACTGCAGCAAAATCTTTGGAAACTATGTGGTAAAAAGGAATGCATGGTCATACTGGTAGTGAGCTGCTTAAATATGTTATATTTAAATAGTATAAGTTACTTAAATATCCATATGCATGTGAAGTAGAACTACTTGTGCATAGGTTTAGTTAAATCAGTAAGGAACTAACAAATAGTGGCACAAGAATACTCATTGCTTTTAAAAGATTTATTCAGAAACTAAATAAAAGCATCATCATATAGACAATACTAACTTAGAAGTGGTGGCAAACTGTATAACACACTCTGATTAAGTATCCACTCTCAGTTTGTTACATTTCCACAGACACACGAGCCATCCAATTTTCTTGACACCTATTTTTAATAAAAAATTAGTTGCAGGTAATTGTAGATATCACTTTTTGCATTCAGTACATCCAAATATTTATATGACAAACACCTGTATCTAATCAGGAAACAAAGCTACTACACAGTGCACCCTGAAAAAGTCAATTTACTCTAATTCCTACTATAAACACTGAGGAGAAAAACCACAGCAAATTAATTACTTTAAAACTAGTAATTCCAAATTTTAAAATGTGCAAGAGGAAATTACAATGATCACACCTGTCTTATGAGCAGACATTTCAGCTATATAAGTCATTTGCTCACTCTTTTCTGATAAATATTCATAATAATTCACATTTGTTTTTTCATCACAGACTGTATATGATCAGAAGACTGTATAAGTTGTTTCCCTGCCATCACTAATTTTATGTTTTACAGAATAGATTTTCAAGATGTGGTATGAAAAGGACACAGATTACAGAACAACCTATTGGAAAATCCTTTATACCAGTGCATTAAAAAAACACACCATTATTTTAAAATAAGCTTCAGGTTGTACAGGTGAATTGGTTCTTATTTTTGCTCTCTTGGTAAAGATATCAGCTTTTCAACTTTTATTTATCACACTGGTCAACAACTGTATTTACATACTATCCAGTTTGCTGAGCAGCATCACAACACCGTAGTCTTAAAATTACACATTTGCTAAAATATTTTTCTGCACAATGTAACAACTGCAAATTAGAAACATCCCTACTTGCTCAATAAAAGCAAGCTCAATAGCTTTTGCAACACTTACAAAATTTTAACACATCAGAAAAATTTATTTACTGAAGGAACCATCTACAGATACCAATCAATTCTATAGGGCCAAAAGGCTAATAAGCTTTTCCCTCTGATGTAAGTGCACTCCCTAAATGAGTATCATCTAAACATAAAACTCCAATTCTTCCAATGACTGCTTTGTATCTAAAAATATCACTGCTGAATGCTGCAATTACTTTTCTCAGCTGGAGACATCTTTCTACATTATTTTCTTGAATGCATAAGATCCAGACTCAACAGTGTGCTAATCAACTGCACTGAACTGCAAATGTGATCTAATTAACTGGAAACCACTCAGATTTGATTGGTAGGGGTTTTTTGGTTTACTTTTAAATCTAAGCATATCTTAATCACCTTGTCTGACCTCCATGGAAAACAGTAATGAAAAAGGACAAGATATTCAGAGAGAAAAAAAACCAACCCCATAATTATGAGATATGCTTAGGCCCTGACAACATGTACTTACTCTCAAAATAGCATGTTTGCCCAGTAATTTCTAATGGATTCTGACATAAGTACATCTAGTCATAAAACTGCTCAATGGCAAGAATCACCTACAGTGTGTATTTTGGTCATACAGCCCTAAACATTTGAACCGTGCCTTACAGTTAGTTAGTGATGGACTGGAGAAGCAGCTCCTTGCCCTCAATTTAGTTTGGTGAAAAAAACAATTCTGAGACTCCCAAAAAGCTTGGAAAGGTCATGGGACATTATATGTGGGCTTATTCGAGTTGGGTGTGTTCTTTATCATTAGGGCAGGTTAGGAAAGATGTATGCATCAGAAAATCATCTCCCTTCTTGGACTAGCAACATCTGCTAGGCCAAGTCTCCTTCTCTGCCTCCTCTAAAATTCTTAACATTTAACAGATCTTGTAGGAAAGGAAGATGAACAGAGCAAGTCACCTCATGACTAATCTTGTCACTGTTTTTTTCCTGTTGCCTATGAAAAGTATTCATTACAATATATAAGCTACTAAACTGAACATATGCCATATCTCTTTTTTACTCACCTACGCAGTTATCACAAAGGCTGCAATGTGAGGCACGAGGTGGGCGGAAAATCTTGCAAGTAAAACAATATTTTAGTTTCACTGTCTGTCCATTGATGATCACTTCTTTTGTTCTGGGAGGGGGACGATATCCTCCTGAACTGCAGCCATTTGCTATATCTAAGCAGGAAAATACAAGACATGAAATGTTGCATGTGAGCTATGATGTATGCACAAAACTGTCCTTAATGGCAATCTATAGCAAAATTCAAATTCATATTTGCACATTTAAAATAAACAAATTTCCCCTTCTAATTCTCGAGTAATAAGCAGCAAAGAGACATTTCATTGTAAATAGCATCCAAAGCCAATTAATGTGAATCAAAGAAACCATCCAAACCCAATTCTCAAATGCTGACAATGACCTTGATCCCAAAATTCTTAGTTTCATACCCCCAACAGTCCTTAGATAACATATTAAAGACAATGATAACTACTTGCGCACAACAGCAAAACTTGGAAGTTACCTTTAGACTATTCCTAATTTTTTCAGAATTCCTGTAATAACAAAACATCTCCCTAGAAATGCTGCAGAAATTCTACAGCCTAGAAGGGAATCTGCACATTTACTTAAACAACAGTATCTCTGTCATCTGAGCCTGCTGAATGATGAGATCTCTGCATGCTGTGATACAACAGAGCACACTCACCAAAGTATCTTACAGCTTTTGCTGTTTAGAAGTTTGAACGCCCAACTCCCAGTGTTACTTCTACACACCTTGAAGTTTGTCTGTGGCACAAAACTGGTTTCCAACTACCTTGTTTGATACAAGTAGTAGAGTTTTGGGTTTTATTTCTAAGCTTCCTTTTGTTTTATTTTAGGATATTATCAGTAATTTTTCCAGGATCTAAAGGAGTGATTAGGCTAATAAAGTTCAATTTTGCCCAAGCTGAGCTTTACTCTGAAACTTCAACATGTAGAAGTGGTGCCTTTTTCTAGGTTTATCTGTTCTTCTGTAATCACAATCAAGTCAAACCACAGAAGTGGAAAAGGAACCCCTAAATTTATAACACTTGGAAAACAGATCAGCTAAGACAACAGGGAAGTAAAATAAAATATTTTTCCAATATATGAATGAAAATATATTTCAAAGTCACAGTCAAGTCACTGCAATAACTGTGTCTTAAGTTGTCCCACTTTCACGTGGGGCTTGTTACTAAAAAAACTATTACTTTATTTGAGCTCAAATTGTTAGAAATATCACCCACAATTTTGATTTCTGTCAATTACACAGCCTACAAATGATGTATTTTCCGAAAGGTCAACAAGAAAGTCTCCCACCTAGCAAGGCATTCAAACTGGCAACAGCACAGCTGTGCTAGCAAAGGTGCAATTATACAACTTGCTGATTTGGCAGCAAATCCAACTTAAGGAGTTCTCATCTGCAAAGTGCTCACCCATAAATATGATCCATAAATATGCATCAATAAATAAAAGTCTTTGTCGGACACTACTGTAAACTTGACCATTAAAACAACCAGACTTCAGAAAACACTAATGGAGAAGAGGATTAAATGAAGGGAGCAATAGCTGAGATGGATGGAATCTGGGTATGAAGCTCCTAAGCATCCATTATGAGAACAAAGTGGTGAATACTAAAAAAGAGCAGCATACAAAGAGCCTCCTACAGCCTGATGAGGTAAAGACATTCACTTGTGTTGGATATAAAGCAACTCCTGAAATGTGCTTGTGATGCTTGGCCAGGTCCTACAACCTGCATGTGGAAACACAGATTGTTGTATGGTTCCCACAACTAGCAGTTATACTGATTTTGACCTCAAGACCAAAACTACTTGACAAATATTTCTGAGTAAGTAATGCTACCAGTGTATTTCAGAGTATAAGCTGAAAATATGTTCTTTGGAAGATGCAGCATAACTCTGCTTATAGTATTTAATGCTTTAGAGAGACATGGACATTACCTAAATCCAGAAGATAGGGAAGAATTTCTTCTAATTCATTTTATATTAAGAAAGTTTCTGGTGACATTATAACGAATTGGTTTGTGATAATCACAGTCCTAGAAATCTCTGGGCATTACAAAACACAATGTTAAATCCATTTCTGACCATATTTTGGGCAAGATAAGACTTAAACTGTGAACATAAATATAGGTCATTAGCCCTAATTTTTTTTTTTTAGTGAATAATTTTTTTAAATTGAATTATTTAACAAATGCTGGCATGGCACATTCATCATACTTTCATTTCAAATACTTTCATTTGATACTCAAATTTAGGGGCATAATTATAAAAAAATACTACTAAAGCCTGAATTTCATCTAGGTGTAGCTTTGTATGCTAGAAATACTGATACTAATATTTCAGATTTTTTTCTTTTACAAAATCTTATTATTCTTGAGTATGTACATAATAATTGAAAGAAAATTACTTAAACCAGACAAGGAGAATTGTTTAGAGGGAAAATGCTCTTTTTCCTAGATAAACATTTATTTTGTAAAAGGCACATTGACTAAAGCCAGTATTTCCCCTCCCTTTCAGCACCACAATTATTTTAAATGGGCTGTGGCAGAATCTCAAATGCAACTTCTGTCTTCTTTGGTGGAGAAGTGAGACTAGTGTCCAGCCCATTTTATTTACAACACAAATCTTCTAAGAGGACTTCCTCCCAAACATTTGCAGGGAAGTTCACAGAGACAGTAAATCCTAGCTCTCCGAGGCAAATTCATCTTGAAATCCAAGGGTGAAAGCTCATGCAAATGAAATCAATGTAAACAGTCTTGCTGATTTTCCAAGGACTGAGAATTTTTCTCAAAATCCTAAATTGCATAATCAAACCTGAATGTTCCAGTCTTTCTGTTTACTAACATCTTTTTCCTGGAAACAAGCTGCAGAGGAAGGTCAAATGTGCTTGGATTTAATACAATTCATCTAACCTAAATGTGCTAAACATGTCCTGGTCTCACTGTGAATTTTCAGACTGTAGTTTGCCTTCAATTCAACTGCTCATACTTGGGGTCTAACACAGTTAAATCTTCAATGTATGAGGTCTCTTTGAGGAACAGAAAGATTAACCTTTATGGAATCACCTTCCCCACATAAACTGTGTTTGATCACTAGTACATTTCACTCATCCAACCTATTACCGATGTAGTAATGCAAGATCTTTCACAAAGAGGATAAAATTTACCCAATGATGGGATTGCATCCATCCTCCCTGTTCTGACACATTTTGTAACTTCTCTGGCAGGGTTAACTGTTCATGCACTAGATGGGGCTCCAGCGTTTTTATTACTATAATTACAAAACACCCATGCAAGCAGTTCATGACCTTGCAGGACTGAGAGACCTGAACTGCTCCAAGAAAGATACTCCAAGTATTTAATGGAGATACAGCACAACCTAGCAACCTTCTAATGGGACAACAAACTTCGCTTAGATTTCTCAATTTATTATGCTACAAACAAATAAGCAGTGCTGACGAAAGACAGAAGCTGCAAGTTTGCATACATATCACCAGGACTCTCCTGCTCAATTAAGAGTTGGATTTTTTGGCCACTGTTCCTAAGAACTTGAGACAAACAGCCTCTAGAAGGCAGTTCTACATTGTCTCTATACAAGCTTCATAACCATAGCATGCAATGTTTGTTGACAACTTTAAAAGGACACAATTTCAATCTTCAAACAATATTAAACGAGAAGTCAGCAAACTGAAATAATTCTAATGTTTCCTGAGGACTAAATGAAAAGGTAATGAAAAGAATCTTTATGTATAACCCATAACATCTGAAAAACAACAGAAAAAATTCTAACCAAAACAAAACAAAGCCAACTAACAATGAAAATCTCTAAGAAATGTCTTCCTATGTGTTTAGCTGTTCAAATTTAAGGTATCTGTTTAACAACAGTGGGCTACAAGACAAAAGAGTAATTTATTTCTTGGAGGGAAGAGAACTTAAATAAAATGCTCTTGTTTCCAGACAGTAATCTCAGGGACAAACAATACTGGGAACGTGGTTTAGACTGAAACCAGCAGCTGCTAACTGCATTCTTCACATAGTTTTTAATCTGATAGCCATCAAGAGATACCAAACACATATTGCTCCTGAATTTAAGGACTTGCTGCCTTATTCTTTTCTTAAAAGTAGAGTTTCATGGTCTTCTTGAAGCCTAAAACTTCGTGTGAATGGTATGCTCGTTCCCAGAAAGAAATATAATCTTTAGTGATTTTTTGAGGGAAAGAAGTATTGACAGGAAGAGCTTTCTAAGACTTACCTGACACACCAAGTAATTTCACTATATTTATTTTAAGAATGCTGTTTAAGGGTGCAGTATCAGGTACAACTACAAGCCTAGGAAGCTGATATCCCACCTTTGTAAAGAAAGCAAAACGTGATAACCACAAATGGTATGTATTTGTTCAGGCCATAGCCAGTTCTATTAAATGCCTGTGCTGTGGCACGGATTTAATTTTATAAGGCTATAATGAAATCCAATTGTGCATTTCAAAACAAAAGAAAGACAGGCAAAGAATTCTGAAGGAGTCTCAAATGTGGTCTTGAGCATAAATTAGACAGCCAATTTGCAGAGACAGTGTGCCGGTGTAGCTCATACATTGAGTTCAGGGCTTGGAAAACACAAAAGCAAGCAAGCAGAAGCTGTCCTGTGAACTGGCCTGGGCTAATTGTACGGATTAAATGAGGAAGATACCTGTAACTTATGACAGCCTGAAGAAAAATCCAAAGCATTTTAAGGCTGAAGGAATAAACTGCCATAAGCATATTTTCAATTATCTGCATCACCTATCCAACGCAAACAAGATTGATACTGTGGAAGAATTGTTAAACTTGTATACATCAACTGGACAAATGCCTTACAAAACCCATTCTCCTAGACTGGGTTATCCTTCTAAGCCTTCATTTTCAGAAGATTACAGTTTTTCCACTTCAAGTGACTTAACTCCAAGAAAGACATGTAACTTGTAGCAAAGAGGCTACAAAATAAGGCTGCTCTTAGTATTTGTGTTTCCATAAAAGAAAAAGCCCCACTCAAGATAATATTTTTATTGTGATTGCAGAAGCCATGCTTATATGCTTCATGACAATAATGTAATTACAGCTAGGGTACCCCTGGAAAAATTACTTTTCAATTTTAATGGAAGTTATAATTGAAGTAGAAATACTACATCAGTACATTTAATGTTGCATTTAAAGAAAAAAAAATCCTGCTGCAGTTCAGAGAAATTATAGCACTTTCATAGTAAATAAAGTTTCCCTCAGTGATTTTACATTATATAAGCCTCATATCTAGTTGCTTTTGTTCAATTACATTATATGAAAACCCCAGAAAAATAGAGTATTTTAAGACTTTTGCCTCTCCTCTCTCTTAGGCCAAATGCATGTATGGATTAAATATTCTTACAGGTCCTGTTTTCCAATCTTGTCTGTTTAGCTGCCTTTCTCTTGAGTTTTTACATGTATTGTAGAAAACCAGATAGTGAACTGAGCCCTCATCACCACTGGTTATCCCAGAATGTCCCTTCTTCTGGTTCATGTAACCACTCTTCCTCTAACAAAAACGATTTCTCCTTTTTGTCATATCACAGTGCTAACCCAATCTGTTTGGAAATAACACTCACGTCTCCTCTTCTTGCACCATTCACCACTTAGACCCCTTTCCATTAGTATTTGATTTCCACTTGTATTCATGCATTTTGCGGTTTTTCCCTAACGTTGCTCAAACTATTTAAAATACATTAAAAAAAAAATCAAACCCAGTGATTGCATATTTCTCCATCTCAGCACCAACTTCAGAGTTAAGCAGATTCCTCATGAGCCCACAATCAGTCTCTGAAAGGTCCTATTTGAGCACTTAGCATTTGCTGCTAGAATGTCTTTTTGAAAAAATACCTACTGACTTTGTGGCAATTTAATCTAGAACTTCTTTCCAGAACTTATATAGAAAGAATCATATGCAGCACACCATCAAGAGCTTAATTAGAGTGAAAAATTAAGCACATCTTCTGCTTTCCCACCAAGACAGTTACTCTTCCAATGAAGGATATCAGATTGGTTACACTTGATTTTCTCTTGAAATTCTTTGTTGCTTTGTTTTGAGACTTAAACAGCCACAAGCCCCAACCCTTTGACAGTCCAAATTCTAATAATTTGATCATGTAGCATGTCTTTCCAGACAGACTTCTATTAAAGCAGAACACTAGATAAACCAATAAAGATACAGGATAGTAGATAACAGACTTTTAAACTACAACTGCTTTCTTTCTTCTCTTTCTATCAGCTATCAAGAAGCATACAAGTTATCTTCTGAGATCAAAGCGGTGTTGAATCCTACAGATTGTCCTCTGCTATTTCTCATTTTCCAATTACACAGCATGCCTTCAGCTTTTCTTTGTTCCCCTGACCTCTAATAGAACCTGTCCTGTTGTCTTCTACTGCTCCTTGCTGATTGTAACTGACTTTATTCTCCTTTTGCCTTTCCCAATACACTTGCGCCATCTTTTTACACTGATCTTTAAGAACTATCTCCACTTCTGACAACAGTGAATTTTTGACTACAATCAAATACAGTCCAAATGGCCTCTTATCACACTTCCTAACTTCCTCTATATGAGGACAGCTTGATGATCTGCATGAAATACAGTATTTTTTAATATTAGAAGTTCCTTTTGTTTTTTTGACTTCTTTTTTTCACTTATTTTCACTTTTTGTTTACCTATGAACACAGCAAATTCTCAAGAAATAACTGCTTTCCATTCCTGTACACAGTGGGGGAGAAATAGCAGCATCACATCTCTGTTAGTCCCCCATTCTTCACCTGAAAAAGGCTGTTAGCCTAGGTAGAAACGTTTTTTGCCTCTTAATATGAGCAACCTGTTCCCAGAAAGTCACCTGAAAGGACAAAGTACTGTCAGCTTCTTTAGAAGGTCTTCTTTTGAGAACCATTCTTCCTAATCAGCTCATCCTATTCTATGCTTTCTGATGTAAAAAAATAAAGTTTGATACATTTCAAGAGAACTTCAAAATATCATTCTTAAATCACAATTCCTTATCTTGGGACACAACTGTTTCTCAGAGCATCTGTAATAATTTCTGGTAGACTGCTTCCAAAAAGACCAGTAGGGCAGGGTAAAACTCAAGTATCTAAGAACGATTTTAATAAAGTAAAAGCTACAGATAGGAGAGGATACATTAATATATTTTAGCAAAGAAACTATTCGGTAAAGGCATTATTTTTAGTTATCTGAAGAACTTCCTTGTCTAAAATAAATTACTGCTAACATTGCACCCCATTTTTAGAAGACACCTCAAGTGGAAAGGTACAGCAAGTTATAAGGCAATCCAGCCTGCACGATAGTTTTGGAAAATCTAGTTTTCAACTGCAGGAGCCATTCAGCTTTTCCTGCTGCACAGATACCACTCCACTAGGATACCTTTCACAGGCACATGAAAAAACCATACTGTAACAGCACAAAAATGTTTCTTTCCACTTTCATTGTTGAATCCAGAATCACAATTTTAGGGCAGAGTGATTTCTTATAGCTACCTAGCTTGTTCCTCTATTACACTTGCCAAAAGCCCTCATGCTTGGAACTCCACATTTGCTGCCACTGTAATTCCTTGCTTCAATATTCCACTGGCCCTTCTTGGAAGAGTACTGCTTTTGCTACTGCTGAAGAAAAGACAATGGCTTTGGTCAGCTCAGCAGCCTCAACCTGTGAACAAGTATATAGTACCATTTAAAAAGAATTATAATTTGTAAACACAAGTTCTGAACTTGCTGCACACAGGAACATCTTGATTGTCCCCTCTAGTATATTCAATTTGTATTTTTAGTTTTGTATTTCGCCAAAACTCTGACATATGACAACATAAAATTCTTGTTGTGAGCTGCTTATTTGAAATAATTTATTTCCTGACATAGATCAATGTTTCTGTGAACACAGGGCAAATAAGCAATTCCTTGAACAGGAACCTGTACTGGTATACTGTACTAAAGGTGGTACCTTATTCTAAGTAAAGAATTCCTTGAAGGAGATCAGTAAAAGTAAACCATAACACTGGTTACAAAAAGGTGCTAAATGAATGCTTAATTATATTTTTCCACATTTTTATGCACTTCTGAAATTCAGATAAATAGGAAACATTTTAATACTTCTATCATAAAAAGCCTAGGACTGCACTATGGTATTAAACATCAAGGATACTGCATGTCTCTAGACCTGTTACCTGTCTTCTCAATCACATGAGTGAGCATTTCTCTGAAACTGCATTAAAAAAATGAGACTTCTACTGACTATCACATCAAAGCAGATTTAGTAGCATTTAGTAAGGTTGTAAGCACACAAACCCACTATTTATGAAGCAGCTCTGCAAACTTATCCTGCGTTCTCTTATCCAGGTGGCACACTTAGCTATTCAGCATATTTGTACCTGTAGAAGTCCCACTTACAGAATTTAGTTAACAGTGCTCTTGCTAAGCAAGTATGGTTAAAATCTAGCTCTATACTTTAATCATGCTAGCTTTACTAAAAAAAAGTAACATTTTTACTGCATATTAACAGAAAAACTTATCTGACTCTTTTGCAGCATAAATAACAATTAAATTCAGTTAAATTCAGAGAATACACTGTTTTAAAAATGCACAATCTTTTGCAATATCAGCTTTCTTGTCAAAAACACTTAAAATATATTCTCTAATGTATCAGAGAGAGATTTCTACCAGACTTGAGAAGTATTTACAGTAATAACTATCACTGTAAAATGCCAGGGTTTTGTTTAGTTTCTTGGTAAAGAACTGATCATCTTTCCACAGGAATCACTGCAACATCAGACATTACAGGTCCAGAACAATCCCTGCGGCAAGGCAGGAGTGACTCCTCCCAGGAGCAGAGCAGCACACTGCCTTCACACAGCACATGCACCCTCGGGAGGAGAGCGAGGAGACAACAGACCTTCGGTGTTACCTATTTGTCTCTCTAGATCTGCTGCCTCGTCTGGTGTTGCGCGGGGGAGGACACCAGGGTCACTGAAACTAGTACGCAGCAGGGTCCCCATCACGAAAAAGAAAAGAATCCCACCAATTGCAGGTATAGCAGGTGTAATCTTCTCTGACAAATACGGGCAACTGGAAAAAGAAAAAGAGTCAACAATCAACAACAAATAATGCAACTTGCTCTCAAAAACTCTTTGCCTCTATAAATGCATATGAAGAATTCACTTTCTTCTCTTGATGCATTACTTGCTTTGGAATGTTTATTGAAGCTGAAATTTCTGTTTATGTCTTCTGCAATTTTTCATAACATGTTCAATATAATAAAGGCACAAGTAGCGTAATAATGACCTCACTATATGCAATACTCATTTACATAAGAAGATAAAATATTTTTATCAGAGCATTATAAGCTTATGTATTTCTTCACCTGCTGCCCCATTACATAAAAGTAAATTGGGCAGACAGAGGAAAGGGAAAATAACATTAAGAAGCCCATAACATGAAGAAATAAGCCACACTGAAATACATAATTAAGTCTATAAAATGGATTTATCATCCACCAGAAAGTTGGTGCTCAACAACATGAAATGCATTCTTTCAACAGTCTTGGTGTATATCAATATTTTAACATCTCTACTGATTTTCGTTCTTAACCCATTTCTTGTAATGTAGTAAATTTGTTTATTCATTTACAAAGTAAGAATACAAGTAACAGTTCAACAAACCTGGGAGCAAACAATCCAGGGGCATGTCTATGTCAACATCAACAGCCCATGACCAGGGCAAAAATGGCTCTATGTTTACCAGATTTACAATACACATGCAGAGTTTAAGGCTGGATTAAGCAAATTTAAGCAAATTTTCCCCTATGCTTCACATATAATTAAATCAAAATGGACAGAAACACTGGAATTCAACCAATACACAAAATAAGTATCTCTACAGCTCTGCAAAAAGAAGCGATATGAACACTTGGATATTACAGAAGCACTGCAGCACCATCTTAGAAAACACACAGGCTGAAGACTCTCTTCATAGCTCTTATATTAAGCAGGTGTGGGTAGAATACCAAGATGGCTTCATGTACTTCTTATGCCTGTGCAAGAAGTCATAAAATAAGCCTAAAAACAGAAGTCAAAAATCAACAAGTCTAGGCCTTAGGGCTTCATCTAACGTTTCTAGGTATTGATCAAGTTTAATTAACATTATCTTTCCTATTTCTGCTGACTGCCTTAAATGATGATTCAGACGTGCAAGCTTTGGCACTGCAAGTCAGTTAACCTCAGTGGAATGTTAACTCTAAGCAAGTGATGACAATGTCAGCTCCACTGTCCATCACTTCTGTAACAGGATGGGGAGAGAATGGAAACACTTTTCAGACCAGCTGCCATGTACAGAGCATTTATCTCCCCGCATAACCCTATTAAAAATACGTGGCTGCTTCACCAAACCTAGAGGGTTTCATGGATGCAGTGAGTCCATATGCATTACACGGTGTACACCATAACAAGTGGAAATCATCTCTCCCTACATTAATGCAATACCAGAGGTACCACAAGTTACGAAAGATTAAAAAGACACCTGGGTATTAAAAATGGTGAGGCCCAAGAGACACTGGGCTTTCACATAACAGACTGCTGAAATGCTAGGAAACATCCTTCAAATGTATGCTTTAATGAAAATCTTCAAAGACCCAGATTTATGATATCAGTGCTAGCTAAAGGAAGCAACAGCAAGATGTAAGCCTTGGTAGCTATAAGCCTTGCTCCTCTCATGTCAGGAGAAGCCAGTCAGAATGAACAGCCAAAGAGAAGCTTTCACATTGCATCAATGTCCTACTGCTCAATTTATTTCTCGCCACAAAGGACTACTGAAATCAAAACCACTGTAATGTGCTCAGAGAAGAGTACAAATAGGCTGCAAGAACATATTTTTAAAAGGATTAGAGGGAATGTGTACATTAATGAACACTAAATATAGCACAGTTCTCTCACTCTTCTATTGCATTATTCATTACACATAGCCAAGAAATTGCAATTGTGCTGAAGTCTGTTGACCAAACAAGAGCTGTATGTGTGTGAAAGGTAGCATGAGATAATCTCAGGGTAGCACAGTAGGCACAGTACAATTTCAACACTCGCCAACACAAAACCTGCAATGGCATTACATACACAAATTCTCACTGATACTCACAAGATGGAAACTAAGGGCCATCATGAGTCTAACATGTTTCCTTTTAACAGTAATTTCAAATGAAATTGATAGAAAGAAAAAATTGATGTACTGAAATACTAATAAAGCCCAACATTGCTGAAAAGTGATGTTTTCAGTATAGTAAAAAAGCATGGAAAAATCTGCCTCTGTCTTGCTGAACCAAGTCCACCTGCAGTGAAAAAATCCCTGCCCTCAAAGCCCTGTATAATCTTCACAACAAGCAGGTGTGAGGTAATCTGCTCCGCCTAAAGTCACTTTCAAGGTTTAATAACATGTATTTTACCACCTTTGAATTGAAATTAATTCAGCAATAATGCAGAACAGACTGAAGATGGCATCTTTGGGAATAATAACCAAGTAATATTCCACCAATTAAAAAATTATTTCAAGCTGAGAAACCAGTTTCTTACAGCAGCTCCTTACAGAGATTCAGACAGTAAGTCTGGGCAGGATCATTTAATACAATCTGATTTATGTACAGACCATATAATATTACATGGGCTTGCAGAGAGCTCAACGACAACTCTCCTTTAAAAATATCCAATTAACTTTTGAAATACTTGTGAGATAAATCTAAAAAAACTAAACCAAAAAAAACCCCAGCAGATACCATTCCACCTTTTTTCTTCACATTTGTTTAAAAAAAGAGGAAAAAAAATCTTACTTCTCCTGAGTTATCAAAAAATCTATTAAATGTGCCTTCAAATTAAAAACATGGATCTCAGCTGAAAATTGTGAAAAAATCTGTAGAAATACACTTGCATGCTTATTTAACAAATGTATTTGTACTGTTACATTAAGTCATTATTATTTCAAACACTTCTAGTGTTACTACTTTTAGAATTGTCAAATACTAAACAGAGAAACAGATTATCCCTCATGTTTGCTCAGTTTCCTTAATTAATTTAATTGAGGATGCATCCCTTCAGGCAGCAACTTCCCTCAGATATTACAAGAATTATCTTTTTTGAAGGGTATTTTCAGTGGTTTTTTTTTAAAAGCAAACACTAGTGGGTATTTCCTGACAGCAAATTTCAGAATTCTCCCTGCAGAGGGAATCCCTGTGCAGAGACCTGTCCTCCGCCAGTAACACTTTGATAAACAGCACAGAGCTCCAGGACAGATGTCTGTCCTACTGCAGAGCAAGCAGTGACAAACCTTTTCCAAGGGGCACTTGGTGACGATTAGATGTGAACTGACATCCTCAGTTTACATCTCAGACAGGGGAAAACAGTTGCTTTAAATCAGCATCTGTAAGGACAGCAAGCATTGACTAGGTCTATCCCAGAAAACACATTTTTAGAAAATATTACTAGACCACAGGCCCTATTAGAAACTGTTACTGTGAAAATAGCTTTTTCAAATAAGAGTGTTGGATCCACATACAGAAAACTGTAACATAACTTGGAGTTTCGAATTAATTGATAAATTTGATACTTTTAGCCCTGCTTTTTGCTTGGCTTCTCAGCTGCTTTTTTGAAGTATCGTGTGAGAGTCTGCATGAGTGTAGGAGGGAAATAAAATGTGGTGGAAGACTAGTCTGTCACAGCTCGATAAAAATAAAAACACCCTGGCACAGAAGAGATAATTATCAAGCATCACCCCTGTGAACAAAGGATGCAGGGGAAGTACAAAAGCAACTCTTACCACCCAGCAGCCCTCGTAACTGTGTAACCGTACTCCCTGTGGCTACTGAGATCAGCAGAAAAATACATCTAGAAACTGTGCTGAGAAGCACAGTCAGAGTCCTACAACTTTCAAGCATTGTCATTAGAAAAGAGGAGGAAAGAAAAGAAGTCTCCTGAAGGCTTTTCCTGGAAAGAGGATGACTTTCCTGAAAGGTTCACTGACAGTTATTCACTGATGGGGACACTCAGTAAATGACAAATCTATCCAGTAGAGGTATCTGAAGAGGGGCTGAGCCTGTATTTAAGAAGAAAACAAAAAAAAAAACAAAAACCCAAGGCTTTATACACTGAAGATTTAAATTCATATTTTCTCAGTTGGCATGCAGAAAACAATAAAAGTACAAATTTAATGTGAAGATGAAACAGCTATCACACTTAATTACACTAATTTTAAAAAAAGCCCTACAAGCTTGGCTTGCAAGACTGTTAAGAGAATACTCTATGTCAAGATGTTCATCAATATAAAACTATTTGTAGCAGTTATAAAATATATGTACTCTAGGAAAAATATAAATATAGTTGTGCGATGTAACATAAAGAAATAAAATTGTTTCTTTTCCTACATCATCTTCATTTCTATTTCCTCATGTACTGCCTGTTTAATATACCAGTGGTTATTGGCATGCAGGTGATATCCAGCAGAAGGCACAAGGCTGGCACTGGCCACCCTGGGTTCAGCTCCACGTGTTACAAGTTAACATCTGAATGAGACAGGGCTGCTTTCTTTAAACTAGCCCAAGGGGTTTGTTGTTTCTCCTTCCACTCTCATTTATGGCTCTTCTCAGCCTACCCTTCCTTTCAATTCCACTGCATCATTGCTCCAAGCCACTGTCCCAAACTTCTGCCCTTATGCCAACACAAATCTTCATCAGGTTCTTTTGTGAGTGAAGTTAGTTTACTAAAATGTATGAAAATAACACCATTTAGTTGACTTCTCTTTCAACTTTGGTTTGTCTAGCAAATCAAACATGAACTTGAAAAGGCTATTAGCACAAAGCAAAGGAAAAAGAAGCACACACAAAACTACAGGGAGAGGGAAATTTGGACAGCAGGAGGAGACCTCAGTTTCAGCAGCTGTCAGTAAGGTTTTCATTCAGACCACAGCCTCCTTTGAAACCATGTTCTAACCTTGACCTCTTCCAATTTAGAGATGGCAACAGAATACCCATATATAGACAGATTAAAGGCAAAGCAAGACTCTGGGCTAGCAGAACAAAAATAGCTTATAACTTATTTTTCTAATGATAAGTTGCCAGTGCAGCCAAGGACATGCATGAAGAGCACACGGGCAGAGGAAGACAAAGATGGGCAAAACGTGAGGGCACAGCATAGACCTTGGAAGCTGGCTGATAAAGAATTTATAAAGATAAACAAGACAAAGAGAACGATCAGAGTGAAACCCCACTGTTGTGGAGTTTGGAGGCTTCCTTCTTTTAACTTGTTTTTTGCAGAAGCACGTTGCTGGCACAAAAAATGTGGTATAATTGGAGTACAGATTAGTCCAAGTAATGTAAATTCCTAACAAGATTAGCTAAGGAAGTTTTGCATTAGTTTCTTACATCTGCTTCATTCTTTTGTACAGCTTTTAAAATCCCTATTGAATTGTTTTAAGGGATATTAAGGAACACACAGACTAATTTCAATAGGATTTGAGATTTTCTTTTAAAAAAATAATTTATTTCATTATTATTTGTTTTGAGCATTCTTTCTAAATAATACACTCCCTCATTGTACAATGGTAAAGCAACTTCAAAATCATACTTGATAAAACACAAGACAAAAATCACTCTTCTGACAATTTGCTTCATTTTAAATTCAGGAAATCTGGAATGCTGCAAGCATGTGAAGATTATGGAAAACAGAATAATTGTTAAACAAAAGGCAGAATGACAACAGGAACAGAAGAAATAGCCAGAATACTACCTCCTCATCATCTTAATAATCTCAAATATTATGTCTTAATCAGAAAGGCATATTTATTGAATGGATTCAGATGAGAGGCATTGCCAGTTTATTCTGTTTTACACTATTAGATACATCTTATTTTTATGATACTTGCTGTATTTCTGGGGGCTAACTCCATTTAAAATTAATTCCAATTGAAAATAATTTTAAAGTGGAAACATATATAAACTAGTAGTGATTCTAGTGTGTAACTAACTGTCCTAGCCTCTACCACCATGTAGAAATGGTTACTTAAAACAAAGAAGATTACTATGATGAAATCCCACAGATTACTGAACCAGCATGATCCTTAAACCTAACAAGGTAAGTGCTTCAAAGCACTTACAAAATAAATTAACTTAACATTACCCTGAACAGCAAAAGCTCAACAACTGGTCTTCAAAGTTTCATTCAGAAACTGGATGCGGTTTAGTCTTTAAAGCTGCTCAAACCCATGAGTAATTATCAAGAAAGACTTCAGAGACCTCTCTCCTCTGGCTCAAACCTGCAAGCATTCAATGGAACTCCTAACACCAACTCCATCAAATTGTAATGCATTACCACTGAAATAAGATTTACACTGGTTGGATTTGGATGTAGGAGTTCGGATGAAGCAAAGCAAGCACTGTTGATTAGGACATAGTAGAATATAACCACAAACTCTCTCTTACAAGTAAAGATCTCAAGGGTTTAACAAGGAGATATACAACAATCAAAATAAGAGCCTTGCATGACCTCCCAAATTTTATTGCTATGTGAATTAACTCTAATGATCCACTGTCAAACTTTAAAGCTGGAATAAATAAAATGCATAATGCAAAATGAACCTGTCTGCAAAACAGATATGATTACTGAAGCTCCTGCAAGGGCAATTACATTTTACTTTGTTCTAGAGATAAGGAACGTCTTTGTTTTACAAAACGCTATTTTAAAAACTATGACTCCCTCAACGGTTGGCCAGAAATTTCCAAGCAAGATACTAAGAAAATGGGAAATATCTACCAAACTGGTAGATGCATCGAATGCCTGACTTATGAAAAGTCAATGCAGGTATAACATATCCTCAAAAGACAAACTTAGAAAAGGTATTGCTTCCAAACATGCGGCAAATTGCAGTCTTGCTTTATTGCTATTTCCGTTCCCTGACTAATTACTTACTTGAAAAGCTAAAAATATATTTGTACTTAAATTTTCCAGTTTTGCATAAAGTGCAAGGTTTGGTTTTCATAGTGTAAGACCACCAATCAATGAATTCTACTAAATACATAAACTTGTAATTTCTTTTAAACAGCCCATATAGAACACTTTCTTTCCTGTTGTGCTTCATATCGCTTCCTTACTACTTCTTATTATTTCCTGTTATGTGATTTTATAACTAAACCACAGGTTAATCCCAAGTACTAATGAACTGAGATGAAAACTGGGACAAAACAAGCGGAAATGCCTTACTTGACACTGAGTCCCTAAAGGAGTGTGAGCTTCGAGGTGATTTTTCACAGCACCCTCTGGAAACTGAAGCACACACAAATAAGCTGCTGCCAGTTATTGGACTCTGAGCTTTCAATGAGCCATAGCTTGTTTTCACCCTCCCAGTCTATAAGGTCTAAAGGCTAGATGGAAAGCCCAGCTCTTGCTAAAGGGCAAAAGCCTGTCAATGCAATCCCCACCTCTGGCCACACTCCACTGTCACTTACCCTCTATGGCACAAATGAGCTGGCTAATGCTGAGCTAAAACAGAATAATTGTTCTTCATCTGTTCCCTTTTCCAAAAAGAACCAAAACCACCAAATTCTAAAAAACCAAGACCACCAAACTCAAAAACTCCCAAAAACATTCATCTTCTGTTTGATCCATTTCCAAAACAATTTAATTGCCTCTGCAATTAATGAGTGCCAGAGAACAGGTAGGAACACACAGAGGGCAGGATGAAGCTCAACTGTGATTTCTAGACCCACTCAGCTGCTAAGTGGAAATCTCACGCATAACCATAGTCTTAGGAATAGTGGATCCAGTGTCTTATTGCCTTGATTTAACCTGGCAGATATCTAAACACCACACAGCTACTCATTCATCCTAGATTATTATTTTTTTTACTCTTTCCTCTGCAGTTCTCTGTATCACAAGTCTTTTGTACAGAACACACAAATGAACTTTCATCTAAAATACAGGAAAAAATATTTACATCTTAACTTCTCAGTGAAAGCCACTATAATAAAAGCCTTTGAATACTCATTGAAAAGCAGACACAGCACTTCCTAGGGATCCTTTACTTATAAAAATGGAGAACTGATAATGCTACCCACCCTACATATCAAAAGTATATATCATATGGTTATAAATAAAGCAACTGAAAACAAAGTGAGGAGGAGGAGGAGGAGGAAAAAATCAAGAGAGCTTAACCTCTTTCCCAAAAGCAGAGCTGAGCAATTCAGCAACTCGATCATAAAAAGACTCAAGAGGCTTGTTTGTAGTAACTTCACTGCCACGGGTCTCCACAAGTGCTGGAGGAGTTTTACCTGAAATGGCATCCTTTGCTTTCTCCTGCTGCCTCCTCACAGTCTCATGTGAATCTCTTGTCCCACACTAAGCACTCATTGGAGAGGCAGACTGGCATACTGCAGGCTACTTCAGACTAAAAAAAAACCCCAACAACTAATTTGCACTCATGATTCAAAGCAGTGCCAGATCTCCATATCTAAAAATGGGTCAGTTTAAATATATCAACTTGCAAAGACCAGCTTGAGGCAAATAATTTATTTCATAGAAAAAATAAAGCACACAGTGCTTCATCTACACAGAGAGCATCACCACAACAAATATTTGGATTAGCAATATAATTGAAACTCCTAGGAATAGCCTTTTACTGGTTTGCCTTAGAACTGGAATTTGAGTGCAAGTCACAGAAGACCAGGCATGAAAAGTCTAAGAAATAGACCAAAATGAAAGATTGCTTCTGAATTACCAGAGTTTAGCAATGTCATAGCATTTGATTACCTTCAGGGATGTGTGCAGAAAAGATTCCAGTGCTTGAGCAATGCAACATTTAGTCTGAATATTTCCTTTTTTTGGAAGACATTTAAATGCTCTTTTTAGACTTCTATGTTAAATACTTATCAAACCTAGATAAGCATGTTCAAATTGAAAATCAGTGCATTTATCATATTACACTTTTCTCTGTACTTCCACAAACACATCACCAAGGGGCACTTTCCTCTTGGGAAAAGCCATTGACCAAAATTATTAATTTCATATTCTCTTCCTGAACACTTCTATAATTCACCAGAAGTTATTTCTACCATACCTCAATGCTATATTAAATTAGGTGATTAATAATTAATAATTCTTTATTAAATAAAGGTGATTAAATCACCCATTTAAATAAGAAAAAAACATATTCCTGCATATTTTCTCTTAAGTCAGCTACATCAAGAAAAGCACAGAGAAGTACAATGAAGTTATCACAGAAACGTTACTCAAAAAATTAAAAACTAAGGATGAAAATCATCCCTGTGGATGGTTTAAAGTTCAGCATATCGCAGAAGATTCCATCACAAGTACAACAAGAAAAAAAAAATCCACATTTAAGATTATGCTCTTCACACAAACGTCACCTAAGAACTACAGTTCCTTTACAGTTACATGACATACACTAACCAAATATTTTGATTAATGCGTAAACCAGATCTGAATGTAAAATGAACTAAGTTTTTACAGTTTCTTAAAAATATTTTATTCAAAATTCCCACTCAGTTTAAATTTTTTGTCGTATGTAAATTTCCTTTACAACTGTTTCATTGAGATTTTCAAGCCTTTTCCCAACTAATATGCAATTTTGTCCAGCAATTATCATTACCCCTAGTTTTAATGTAAACTAAAATAGGATTTCAGGTAGAGGAGACAAACAAACACAGGGTGTTACTGCTATACTTCTTTGAAAGTGTAATTTATTTCTTCAGTTTAACATCTGTCTATTTTTGTCAGACTGCCAAAACTCCTAAAAATTGTCACAAGAAGGTAAAGCAAAGCAAAGGTCTTTGTTACATCCACTGTGACTATAAATTTCAAATTCTTTTCTTCTTCCAACATTTCAATTATGCAACTTGTTAGCACCTGTATAGGACACGTTCCCCACTGAAAGAATACATTTTTTGCCAGTGTTCATACAGACATCAGCAGACAGCTTTGCAAGTGGAATGATGTGAACTCTCTCCCTAAGGCAAACCAGCCATGAAAATCAGAGAAAAGCTCAGTTACTTCATTGTTCCCAGAATATACTCTCTGGAATTGCAACACAAGCTTTATTCTCCATCTTTCCACAGTCAAATATGTTCTGCTGTCCACCTTCCAGTTTCAGATGCTGACATAAAAACCATTCCACAGTTTGGAATGCAAATACCACACCAACTCTTGCTCTTCACTTTGGCACTTTTACATAAAGAGAAAACCAGCGAGGCACAAAGCTAAACAGAAATGGAAATCTTTTGAATACCTAAAACAATTGCACAGAAGCTAAAATAAAATGAAGATTGCAATTGGCTGTACAAAATGACATCACATTACAGTCTACATCACTGTAGTGCACCATCTCTAAATGTACATCAGCAATGTCCAACCTATTTCACTGAGTCCTTCAAGCATTGACATCATGAGCTCCACCTTCTGCCCTGGTGTTTTCTGTCTTTAACAAGTTTTGCTGCTTTGCCAATCCCTCAGACTCTCCTGCCTGAGAAGCTGCCTGGGCTCTTTTGCCAAATCTGAATGCACACGTTCTTCATGCTACAGCACCAGAGGGGAGCTGCAGATTTTACAACACCCCACCATTGTCCCAATTTATCTGAGGATATTTGCAACTGAATTTAAAGAGAAGCTGCTCCCCTGCATTAATCAGTGGCTTCATACACAGCAACACAAACAGACCATAATGAGGAGGAAGATCCAGAGTTTGGTAACTTTCTACAGCTTCTTCTGACTTGTCTTTTGATTGCATCTCTTCTCCATGGCAAAGCTGGCCTTTCAGGTTGGCAGAACATACTACAGCCAAAGACATGAGCTACATGGAACCAAGAAGCATGCTGTTTGAGTCACTTCAAATAACTACACTAAATGAAAGGATAAATGCCCAATGTGTCGCTCCTCCTTCCTTTCTGAATCCCTTACATGACAACAAAGTTCAGGAGTTTTCAGGTTTGTGCCCAGTTTCTGAATAGTTTTTCTATGAAAAGATGCAACATAATGGGGATTTATAGCACTTTCTGTCTGCAAGTGTTCAGAAAGGAACAACCTTGGTGCATCTTGCTCCTAGTTCTAAAAATTACACTAAAGCTCACAGTGAATAAATGACAGAGCAAAGTGTACATCCAACATTGCAGCAGAGTAAGCAATTTCTATTTACAAATAAAGGACAGACCAGGAGCACAAGCTTGTGTTTCTTCACAAGTATACAAAACCCATTTTTCCTAGACCACTTCCATTCTTTCATATTTGACAGTTTGTCAGATACATTTGTATTCTCTCCATGAAGTCAAAGCTTACAAGGATACAGAAGATTCTAATGAGATTTTGCTGAATGATGAAAAAAGGACTGAAGACTACACATCTTACAAAAACAAGACATTATCCTAAACCACACTCTAATCTAGAGAGAAACTTCTATTTCAATTTTATGTTAATTTAAATACTAAACATTACATTTTTGTCCTAAACTGCAATATAACATTAATAACCTCGATGTCCCAAATACATACTAACAACCTTGTTTAAAATATGCAGAAAATACTAGGGCTGGAGGGAAATAAACATGCAAGAACTACGACTGCAATTATCCTATTCAGAAAAGCTACAAACCTTAAAAGAGCAAGCAGCATAGCAAATACCAAGTCACCAGTACAGCTGTATTCATTCTCCCAAAAGATTTTTAATGCAACTACTCTTGAATTAAAATTCATAGCCACAAATTCATAAGAGCCCTATTACTGGTGTCTGAATCCTCACTAACACTGAGAAACACTAAGATAAGAGCTCTCTGCAATTTTTCAGTCTGTCAGAATGCTAAAGAGCCATTAAAATGTAACAGTCCACATCTGCCAACCCAGAACCACTGCCAGGCTTGTGTTTCAGGCTCATGTACTACGCAGAGGGGATGATCATCTCACTGTGAGCATCCTCAGGACAGCACAAATCTCCCTCTTTGAACATGAACACATTCTGCTGCTTCTCAACAGCAGTGATAATTATTCATAGCATCTTCAGCTGTATTTTGTTCTGCGACCTAAAAAAAAAAAAAAAAGTAAACACTTGTTCTGAAAGTCTGTCCTACCCTAGGGTAAGGTTCCAGGAAAAGGACAGCATTTAGGAACACGATTAACACTAACTGTAATAGGACCTAGTGCCAATATGAATCCAGTCTTTGAGAGAGTTTTATTCATTCGTACTTTATTAACCCTTTCTCTCTTGTTCAAGGAAACATACATACAATTGACAAAAATAATTGGAAAATCTGCAGGCACACCGCCCGTGACAAAAACCTCTCAAGGTATTTCTCATATGGTACTGAAGAACTAAATTAAATATTAAATCTCTATGCCAAGGTAATCAGCAAAAGTAAGCAAAGGGCAAACAAAGGCCCTGATAGCATTACTGGCCAGAAGCAGTCTATTAGAGCCAAACTGGTCTAGGGAAGTATAGATTACAAAAATAAGTACTGAAAATATTTTTTAAAGATATGGTGTAAACCTCCCAGTTGTTAACATGCTATATTACAACCCCACAGTGCAATTGTCTCTATTTTGTACATGACATTATAATATTCATGCTAAAATTAGCCAAAAACTATATAAGCATTTCAAAACAACAAAGAAGCATTCCTTGTTTTTTGAACTACTCCGCAGTCAGATGCTTGTAGCTTAGCCAACCCTCTGCAGCTGCTTCGACACCATGCCAATGCCTTCACTTCCTCAGCCTTTCTATCCTTAGGAAACAATCTCTGGAGACCTAATGAGTATTGCAGAAACAATACTGTATCCTCCAACTGTTGCTAAATGAAAAATCCATCTTTGCTTCTTTTGTTGCCTTTGAAGGACACTGAACATATGCATTGGACTTCATTTTTGGTTGATGAAATAATATTTTATTTTCTTTCAAAAAGGAGACAGATCCACCTAAAAGAGGCCCATTACAATAGAGGTCAGAAACAGTTCAGTGGATGGGGCAGGAGACCAGGAATCACTTAAGCTGGCTTCCTGGATCAGCCAGCATTCTGTTGTGTGACCTTGTGCAAAGGCAATGCACCACACTCTGATCTCTCTCCTGTTTTGGAGCATACACCTATCCAGGACACATTCAAGACAAAATTATGTGCCAAATCCTGTATGATTATACAAATTCCCCTGGTTATTTATTTTTATTGGGGAATTTTTTTGCTGCCAGTGAACCCTGATGATGGTCTTGGACACTACTGTACAAAAATACTGTTTAAGCAGCAAGCAAATCAGCTGGAATCTCTAGGTAATACTGAAATACAAATAATTACTAACAGGAAACACTGCTTGGCTTACACAATACAACAGCGGAAGAAAAAAGAGGAGGACTTAAAATAGAAACTCCATATGTTACTAAGCCGATTATTAGTTGTCTCATTAAAAAAATACAATGGTTGCAAAAAATTAAGAAAATTTATCAATCCAAAAGTGTTCCAGATTCTCCTAAATGGACAAGGTGTTTGTCCTTCATAAGTTTTAATCTTGCTTTATAAAAGGATACAATTCAGCTTCAAACAAGAACTTCACTGGTTTTCAAATATATTTAATAGGAACCTGATGCTGACAGACACATCAGGAAGTCTCTTTCCAAGTATGGGCAGCACATCTTTGTCAATATTTTAGACAATAACTAAGGAAATTACTTCAAAGTTCTGAGGGGTAGAAAGTTTCTAGAGATATGTGAATTCTTTTTTTCTGTAGAGTGAATGATATTGAGAAAAAAGCATGTTACAAGAAAGTAATTTCATTCAAAAAAAGCCCTAGACTTTCTGAATTTCAGGTTCTGAGCCTTGAAGCAATCAGATATCTATTTGCTACTGTGAGGAATAACAGTAGTCCATACAGACCAAAGTAATTTCCTCCATCACCAACATGCTGAGAGTAACTTTTTGTCGAGAGTCCAAATGAAGCTCCTCTTCCTCTCAGCCTGCTTAGTCATTTCCACTCCTGCCTTGTGCTGACACAATGTTCCAGGGAGTAAGCACTAGAGTGAGAAGTGAGATGGTTGTTTGTTTGTTTTTAAAAATGCTGGGTTTCACTGTTTAGAGTTGTCTGTGACTTATTGTTGATTGTTAATAAAGAGATGATCACCAACTTTCAGAGATGTGAAATAATATTCAGTTAAACTGTAAACACAGCTACAAGAGAGAAAAGCTTTGAAATATTTTCAAGGAAAAATCAGATACCTCCATTTAATTTGAGGCACAGCATAGGATTGACTCCAGCACAGTAAGTACTATGTAGTAATATTGAACTTTAAAGGAAAGCATCAGACATTCAGCGATAATATGAATAGGTGCTATTAAGCAATACTTGCAGCCCATTATAATTGAGATGACTGATCAAAAAAATAAGCCAAAGCACATAAAAATCCCTAGCCCCTTCAACATTTTGCTCTTGAACTCCACAGAATTTTATGGACAAAATTTTTTTGAAACAGAAATCCCAATTCCACTCAGCCTCTTCAAAACCCTTATTTAAGTTAAAATAGGCAGTCATCTGCAGAGATATGAACTATATTTACAAAGCAAATTCTATCACTACCATCATAGCAACAAGGGAAGTTTGATTTTGCTCCTTCCTCTTGTTGTTGATTTTGTTATACAGCAGTTCTCTGAATCCTAGATAATGAAAAAGTGTTGGTATCATATGAGAGTTACTGCTACTTGATATAAAATTTGTTTAATTTGCAACTTCCTTTGTGTCAAGCAAAAATATTAGCTGTATGATTTTACTTACTAGAACTGGAATCTTCTTGAGGTAGAACAACAGTTAAATTGTTAGTGTTGATATATATTCTCCACACTACAACATATACTTAGTGATAATACTTCAAAAACTATGATTTCTAGGCTTAAGTAAATTATAAAAGAATCCTATGATTCCATGGGTAAAAGACCTCCTCCATTTTCAAACTTCCTTTTTTTTTTACTTTTCTTCTTTAAATCCTGAATACTGACATCAGGCATTTTGCACCTTCTGCTTGCAAGAAAAGCGCATCTCCACATCAGTCCCTCCAACAATTACTGTTAGAAATCTCTGCTTAAGAAACTGGACAAATCTCTATTTGTACCCAATGCCTCTATGAGTTGATTAAATCAACCTCAGCAAACAGAGAATGAATCACATGAGCCTAATCCAAAAGCCAAATGCTCAGTGCCATCTCTAAGATGACACAAACACCTCTAAATTGGGAAAGGATTAACACTGGAGCAGGACTGCAAATGGACTCAGTAGTGATGCTTACTGACCATTTGAGCTGGGAAGCACCAAAACCCCTTTCTTCAAAACTAAAAGCTTCCCTTGGTTCACAGCCCTCTCCTGTGAACAGATGAATCCCTGTTGTAAGTATTGAAGGGTCCTGAGTGTTGGCTGTCCTTCCACCCACCGTGCACATTAGCCATGAGACGTGGAGAGCAGCCATAAAACAGCACCTTGTGCTCACAGTGAAATTAAACTTTTAAAAGATGGCTGTCCGGGGATGCATCCTGATAAACAGCTCATATAAATAAAAATGCAACCAATTTTTTTATTCCTACTTAGGTAATGAGACTATCTCAGCGCCTGACAAATGCTTCAGTGCTCCAACACTGCAGATTCCAGACAATTCCTTCTGCTCAGCAGTGAAACAACTACAGAGACTACACCTGAGAGCCGCTTTATACAGAGGGATGCTGTGGTTTCAATTATCACAAACTGGCAGGAAAGAGCTATATTCCAGCACTATAAACCTATAATAAAAGAGAAAAGAGTAATTTTTGGGGGAAAGGCATTTTCAATGCAGCACTAACTGAATAGCTTCATTTTTGTTCCTTTCAGCACTGCTTCCTTTCCAACAAAAGCAAATTTTGAGTGACAGGAAAGTACATTTCCCTCTCTGCCCTGCAGCTCACTCTGTGACTGTGCAATCAATAGCAAAGTCTGAAATGGGAAAAAAGAAACCCACCAAAATCCAACAGTGCAGTGAATGATGAATGCCATACAAAAATATATGTCCTTGCATGGCCTGGAGCTTCAGAAAAGAAAAGAAAGATCCCTGAAGAAATACAAACATCCAAAAGACAGACAATCCTTAGTTAACAAGGTTTTATTCTTTAAAGAATTCATACTAACTACCTGCACACCACCACTACTTTTTACCACCACTAGTTTTGTTAAGGGACATGATATTGAGTAAATTGGGTCAACACAGTGGCAATGACCAGCAAGTGCCATCTTGTTGACAAAGTACAAAAATACACTTCATAAAAATCCTCATATAGTCAGAGTTTCATGTGTTTTACAGGTGACACTTAACACTAGATTTGTGCATTATTTCAACCAGCAACCTTTCTTTTGGTGCTTTTTTTCGCTTGGTCTAACAAAGTAGAATGGAAAGACACTATCAACTGCACTTTGAATTTAATCATGTCTTATTCACACTCAGAGTTGCATCATCTTAATTAAAGGCAAGACGTAAGCAAGTTGAAGCAGCTTTATACTTTATAGGTAAATCACCCAATCCACTTTAGGTTAATTTACGTGTAATTCTACTCACCGAAGCAAAAATGTCTAACAGAGGCATTAGGAAGGAAATACAGATTCCCCCTGTGTGTATGAGCTTTAACTTAAAGCTTATAACATGATTTTGCATGAAAGTCAGTATGCAGGTTTTGGATCTTGGGAGTCCCAAAAAGTAATAACAGAGTTTTGGTTTCCACACCCATGTGAAAGCTGGTTACACAGACACAGCATAGGGTTAAAGAATTCTCCAGCTACAAGGACAGCAGAGGAACCAATACTGACAGGAACTGTAGTCACTACAGGTAAGTTCATGAAAGAACTGAAACTGAATGACTCTTTCAGGAGAGGTCAGAAGAGTAATAACAGACATTTGCATTTAAATATATATGGCCTGGAAGATACAATCTGGAAAATTCGAAATAACGGTAATGATAATCCAGAAAACTGAATAAAGCAGCATATTAAACCAGAAATTAAATAGGAAGCTTTTGTAACAAGTCTAAGAAAGTAGTTATATGTTACCATATTAATAGCAAGCAACAAATAATTGCATTTTGAAACCAATTCTGAAAAGAACTCTGAATTTGCCTTAATGACCATAAAAAGTGCTTTAGAACACACTTTGAAAGACCAAACTGAAGAAAGTAAACAAAGTACAATGAAAGTCTCATCTCCCACTATTATTCTTTCCATATTTACTGATCAACTGAGGTGAACTACTAATACTTAAAAAGAAATTCCTGCTTCTTGTCCTATCCAGATACATATTGCCTAATTCAAGGTCCCACACTCTTTGCAAAAATACCTGCACAGTGACCCAAACCCTTATTCTACTCCAGATTGCCAAAAACCTCTACCTCATCTAAATCATAACAGTAGCTCACAAAAGCAGAATAACCCATTAATAGAAAAGACAAAGAATAGAGAGGAATTTCTGAAGAAGATAGTCCATTGCATTTGCCAATACAATCACATTTTTACCCTAGTTGCTTTGGCAATTTAGATTTTCCACATGTAAGTCAAAAAGCCAACATGAAGTGGTTGACCCTCTACTTGACAGCCTGCTTCAATGATTTTTTTCTCAAATTAGTACACTTTTTAAAAGCAGATTACTGATCCTAGATTACTACAACAGTGAACAACCCTAATTTATTAAAAGGGCTGCTATGAAGCAACTTCGTTTTAAGAAAAGATATTAATTAGCTTCACTGAAAACAGCTTAAGTCCAATTTTCAAAGAAAAAAATTATGTTTTTCAGAAAAAAAGAAGAAAAAATATAAATTCAGTCATACGCAAAATAAACCAAGGCACACATAATAGTAAATCAATCTATAGATAAGAGAAAGTGATGGAAGCTGAAAATGACCCCCAAGTGAACAACTTTAAAAGTCTGTATCTTTGATCTATAGCAAGTAAAGTGACTTAGGGAAAGTCTAGGCTTGATTACAGTCATTCAAATTTACATTTTTTTGCTAAGAGCTAAAAATATATTCTTGATGAACTCCTGAAAACCTGGGAAAAAGCTCACTTACATTAAATAATAATCTTCTTAATAATGATTAACTTATATAAAAATAGTAAAATTCTGTCTGTAAGAAACTTTTAATAATAATGTTAAAGCTGCACATTTAAAGACTTTTCACCAAAAGAATTATCCTCATCTAAATTGTTTAATTTATAGGAAACCAATACTAATCCTTAGCTTAAGAGACGCATATCATTAAAAAAAAGATCAACCAGGAGCTGAGGCAGAAAATTATGTTAACATTTTGTACTGAATGCTTCACAAGAAAGGATTAGTGCAGTTTGTAAGAAACTCATTCAGAGTATTTATAAGTTACAACAGGCATATTCATAAGACATTATGCAAAATATGAACGCTAAAAAGTCCAACTTCAGTAAAAAGAATTTTAAGTCACTGTAATGTGCAAGTGGGAAAAGATATGTTTAAAAGGTGAGGTCTAAAATCTGCAAGTCCTAAAAAAATCCCCATCAGCCAGAGATCAAGGAAATCTGATCCCTTGCAGAGCAGCTTTGGTGGGACAGACCAGCCATGTGGTTTTGAAATGTGCAAAATTAGAACTTTAATGCAGGGTGTATTTGGAAAATGACTGCCCTGTAGCATGAAAAAGCAGAAAGATTACAGACAAAGGTAGGACTCCGTGTGACAGAAGGAGTCAATTAGTCCTGCTCTGCCCACGCCCCCTGCACTGCCCAGTCCTGCTGCCCACCCCGTGCCAGCCTCCTTGGGAGCCGGCCCAGCTCCCTCTGCAGCTGAAGGGATGGCAAAGGGCTGGCAACGGGATGCCAAAGGGCGCTTCCAGCTGCAGCAGGAAATCACAGCATCGTCCATGGAGCATCAGAAGCGGAGCACGGGAGAGGGAAGTGCCATAGGCACAGCGGCGGGAGTGGATTAGGAACATCACGGCTCTCTTCGGGTAACAGTAACCTGAAGAAACTGCTGCCTCACTCTCGGAAACAAACACTAGTATTTCCCCAAAGCTTCGGAAGTTTACTATTCTTTCGATACCTGTTTTCATGTTCAACCTTTGCCAAGACTTTGCAAGGGTATTTACAGCCGCTCATTTTGATATTCTCTGGCTGAGCATGAAATTCATCCCCAGTAGACAGCCAACACAAACAGATTTAAGGTCTTTTTTTCTAGTACTACATTTGCTGTCTCACTCCTACTTGAAAAAATCCTGCTGTAATAGCAGCCACTATTGTAAAGCAGTAAGCCATTAAGTCATCATTTTGCCTCAATATTTCACTTTGCTTCCTCAAAACTACTTCAAAATGTTATTTTTACTCATGGTATTGCTAAATACAACTACTAAAAGCTTAGAAAAAATGTTCATTATAAATAACACTAATTTCACTCTCAGCACAACATTACATCATGCTGCTACCAAAGCAATCAAAAAAGCTGGCAGTCACATACCAAATAACAGTAACAGGATACATCAAATACTCCACAACACATTATGTTAAGTATCATCCAAACTTGAAGAGTTTTTTAGCTACAGAAATTTCAAATTAGTCTTCTATAAAAGCTTCCAAAGGTGACGGCCAAGGACTTGCAAGTGAGATTAGATATCTGGATTGTGTATATGAAATTATAAGCATCTTGATTTCTTACCATAATAAGAATCTTCCTATATAGCTTCCTAATATCTTTAATTCTCTGTTTTCCTATGCAAAACAGAGAATTAAAGATGTTTTGCACTAAAATCCATCCCCTCATGCAGAGTCACAGAATTTATACAGTCTCTAAAATCTTCTGAAATAGCTGCATGTGTAAATCTCACAAGCCCCTAGGAATTCACTAGACTTCTTTGTCTTTGAATAAAAATATATTTTCCTGTCCTGAACAAGAATAAGAATCTAGTATCACACACAAGTCCGTAGAGATACACATGCATACATCCTTACACATCTGTGTGCACACACACATACATGCACGTGTGTTCTGACCCCCATGGTCCCAATGAGCTTTGAAGTATTTCCAGTGTAACTGTATCTAGCTATGGAGCAATCCAAAATCTAATTTGAAGTTTTATCTCTGAAGAACAAAGACAGGTGACACAGGCATTAGCTAGTGCAGGGAATTTGAGAAATCTGAGGAAGGAAAATGAAAAAAGGTTCAAAGCAAAGGCTTAGCACTAGCAGTGCCAGAATCATGCTTTTTTTAAACCAACTGTAAAAAGCTGACCTAAACCTCTACAAAGGGGGAATTTGACAATACTCTGAAAAAATAATATATTAAAAGTCAACATAAAGAACCTTGCCTCTTCTAACATGGGCTAGCTCTAAGTCTGAACATCCGTAGGAGTCCATTCCAACAAGAGAGCTTTAGAGCTGTATCTTCACACTATGGTACTACTAATCACAATCTATATGGTACTGTAAGGAATAAAAAATATATTTGGCCTGAGCAAAGTTGGAAATTCTCTCACAGGACATCTGATAAATCAAGCTCACAAGAAGTATTTCTGACATTGTTTTCCCTCATCAGACCTGACTATTCCAATTCAGCAATTGGTTTAAAACCAGCAAGTCTGTTGCAGAGCAGCAATGACACATGTAAAAGGATGTAAAACCGACAGCGCAACTCCAGAAGTTGTAACAGTCATATTATTCTTTGGCCCTAAAAAATCCATCAAAAAGAATATGTTCTATCATAAGGTAAGTCCCATCTTCAAAAAAACATAAAATTAAATTTAGAATTGAATTATTTAAAAAACAAAATACATAAAAATAAATTCTGATTAGTGCACTTAAATGTATTTTAACTTTGCAGCAGGAGTGATGCATTCCAGAACAAACCTCCTCGATTTCTCTGATCGTTTTTCAAAACACCAGGTTGTGAAGTAACTTTTTTTTTCCTTGGCTAAAAAATGTGCTATGAATCATCAAAAAAAAACATTACACAGCACTTCTTGAGCTCTGCTAATTCCTTTCAGACAAAGAACAGCAGTTTCCATCCTTTCTGGAGCCACTTTCAGAAGGGTCAAGGCACTTCAAAATATCATTACAATTAAACTTGTTTTCTATATACACTCATACAGCAGTAGCATATGACTGTAAATTCACAACTCCTCTGTAAATCAATTTTCAAGAAAAGACTTTGCTACATTTGTGCCAATCTTTTACTACAAGTTTCAGCACTATACAGGAAGAACAAAATTGCCAGGCTACACTCTAGATTATGAAAAACAGGAAAAAATGGCACAGAGTATTACACAGAAGATGAAAGTGGATGCAGACAGATTAAATGGTTGAAAAACCAGGCAAAATTCAAAACATTAATGCAACACCAGGTATTATTGAAAAACCAAACAGAAGCCACACTTTAATCTCTATAGAAAAATGAAATTTTTGTTCATTGTGATCTTTGTCCTCAAAATGCTTCAAACTGAACCTTTTGCTATTAAAACCACACTCTTTTCTGAAAGCTTCACATTTTTGTATGAACTATATCAATAGCCTTAGATCACAGAAGAGAGAACATTTCAAAAACCTTGTTACATGCTGGTTCTACTCAAAGAGTGAAAACTGTAAGGGAAGAAGCTAAGATGCTCCTGAATGGCCTCCACTCTCTGCCTGGATTATTTTACAGGAAATTTCTTTTAGAGGATTTTTTTTTTACTCATGGCAATATTGCCTGTTGCCATCAAATACTTCCCTGCAAGATTTGTATTAGCCTACCAATTATGCAGCAAGTGTTCCTTTATCTGACAATGCACACTTACTGCTCCATGGTTAATGCTCCATCCTCAAAGTGTTCCTGGTCAGGCTGTATGGAGCTTAGTGCAACTTGCTCTAGTGGAACAGGGCTGGGAACAGATGATCTCTAAGCTCTCTTCCAGTCCAAAACAATTCAATCATTTTGTGTCCTTTTTGTGTATTCAAAGCCACATACTTTGCTTTTAAAGAAAATAAAGTTATTCCTGGTACTTGTTTTGAAAAGAATATATTCTCTGCTACTACCCACATCAATACTGATCAGAGATTATTAAACTCTTGGGGGAGTGGAGAAAAAAAACTGAGCAAAAAGGGAATAATATTGACTCTTCACATTAATCTCTTTGGAAATAGAATTTTCCAAGAGTACGTCACAGACATTTACAATATGCAACCAATACTTTGCATCTTGACATATCTAATCCAAGGGAAAAAATCTCTGAAATACATTTCCTTTTCCTATGTGCAATCACAAGATGTTAAGAAGTTTAAGAGTTGGAACTTGAAAAAAAATATATTAGGAAAACCATTCTGAGATAGAATGTGTTTAAAAATAAGGACAGGAAAGAGACATGACAAAACTGAAGAGAGGTAGAAAACATTTGAATAGAAAATATTAACAAACAGGCTGATAAATAAATTGCATATTCTGACATTTCTGTTATGTAGAGCCTTCATAGAGAGCACAGCATGTTACAGCAGGAAGCCCTGTATGAGAGCTTCAGTTTAAATCCTCCCAATTCAAAAATCTCCAGCGGGGAGATTTTTATCTGAAGAACTTAATTAACAGCAAGTTTAATATAGGGCCTCTAAAGTATACTGTTGGTTTTCATACAGAATAGCAGAACCAAAACAAGACAGACCTAAGCAGCAAAGGGCATGAATTCTGTTTGTGTCCCAAAACGTACGTGTTATCTCCGCCTTCCTTCCCACAGGGTGGAAGGGAGAGGTATGAGAAAACATACAGCCCTGCTGAACAGAACATCCATCACAGAGCTGACCCACCCTGCTGCAGGATGCTATCAGATACACTAGGTTCTTTCCTAAAGACTCAAGTTTCTTTTTGGATGCCAAAGGGGTTATTTCTGGAATTATGAAAATTTTACAAATCTCTTCCCATGACCTTTCTGACATTCAAACTTTGATGAATAGCTCCCACACTAGATTGCTCATTCTGAGAAGAAAATTTCATGTTCCTTTTCCTTAGTAGCAGATAAATTATGGATTGTCCACAGCAATGATTAAACACAGTTTGCAAATACACTGGTATATCAGTCATTTGTTCTTAAATGCCTGACCTTTTTTCTGGCATGACATTTTTCTTTTCAACCTTACAATGGCCCTTGTCAAAATCAACTTTTAAAAGCTGTTCCGTCCATATCTCACTCGTGTTGTAGGTTCTGCAGGCTATTCCTAGTTACACAGCTTGGAACACACACCGTGCCTAGAGACAAATCAAGCTGCAAAATCAAGCACTCCAAAGTCAGCAAATGTCAAAGGCATTGCCAGAAGCAATGGGCAAGATGCCTGGGAGCCTTGATCTGCCCTTGCCCTCTGTGCATGCATTATGGAGAGTTTTATTTATAGAATTACATCCTACCACCACCCACAAGGCTGCTCCCTGATTCAGTTAAAAAGAAGAATCAACACACATTTACTGAGCAGCAACTCAGTACTTTGTTTTCTTCTCAGCATTTGAAATACAGTTTGAGACCTTCTTACTGAGCACTACTCAAGTTTTTGTGAAAAGGTGGACTCCTTAGTTTCCTGGTGTGGTATTCAATAATGCTCATAACTGAATCAACTAAGCATCTTACAAAACACTGTCCTGAAAACACATCCCTAAAACCTATAAAGCATTACCTCAAAATGTGAGATGGAAGAATTCAGGCACAGAAAGGCAAAAAACATTCAAGGTTTGGGTGTCAAACTGAAACACTCAGCAACATATCTTCCAGACTAAGTGTACTTGCATGGTATTTTCATTAAATATAAAAGCAGAATTTTGTATTTACTTAACACAAAATTACCATTAATTCAATTGCACATGAGAACTCAGAGCATTTTTCTTAGTTAAGTTCTAGATTCTTAAGTCAAACAAAAAAAAATCCCAGAAGTAGTGACTTACAGAAATTCTGATTTTATGAGAATAACCAAAAGAGACCTGGGTAAGGTAGGAATACTACCCAGATCTCAACACCATACTGAGCTCTACTCTACAACTAAATTCTAAAATAACGTCAACAATATGGCTAGTAGTCCCATGCTTCTAAAATATATATACTTGGCTGAAAAATGTAGGTCAGCATATTAAAAATAAGAGGATTACCTGTGAAAGGCCAAAACTTTG
Organism: Passer domesticus; assembly: GCF_036417665.1. Taxonomy (NCBI): domain Eukaryota; kingdom Metazoa; phylum Chordata; class Aves; order Passeriformes; family Passeridae; genus Passer; species Passer domesticus. The sequence continues at coordinate 61,080,233 of NC_087476.1, read as the reverse complement.
TTACAGGGTAGGGGGAGGACACACAACATGACCAAAAGCAAACCAAACAAGACAGAAAACTACACCAATGTCTACCAAAACATACATACTGAAAGCAATTCTGCACTTTAATGCAGTAGCATGCCAGACAGCAACATAATGAAGGGAAAGGAAAATAACACCGTATTTGAAGGTCTATTAATACTATGTGGGTCAGATTCTAATAACGCAAAACCTGGCTGAAAAGAACCCTCTCATAGGAGTCTGCAAAGCCATCAGGGATTTTGTCCACTGCCAAAATGCTTTTTCAGCCCCCATATAGTGTGGGAATTGATGAATACTAGGGACATGAACACCTGAGACAAAAATATAAATATAAAAATACAACTTCTGTAGAATATTGTGGAAAAAAAAGAATTATAGAAGAATTATAGATCCAACTAGCACATGCTCATAAATAAATATGAGAAGTTATTAAAATCTATGGCAGTTATTTGTGCAATCCTATTCTGATAATGCTGTTTAATGGAAGCTCTGTACCACAAATTCAGAGCAAAGATAATTAATAAAAAGCTGAAATAATTGGGTTTCTATTAATTAATTTACAGAATTGCATTAAAATATTTGTACTAAATAAAACCACAATAAAAACATGTGTTCAAATCAATTTGCCATTTTTTGTACTATATTAATATATCATATGCAAAAGACAAAGGGCATAGCAGAATTTCCAAACAAAAAAATTCGTTAAATGGGATTAAGACAGAGCGTATGGACCTATGTATATACTGTGTGCATATATGCATTCCTATTCTACAGATACAGCTGTTAAACATGTTATCAACCTGAAAAGTCAGGATCAATTTCAAATCACTGCCATAATGCAGAAGTACATTTTTTTTCCTACAAACAAGGAAGTGAAGCAACTGTGAGAGTAAAACTAGCACAAAAAGTGGTGTCTTCTCATCCCCTTGACATCTTTAAATGAAGGATGGATATACTTCTGGCAAATGCATTTTAGGTAAGCAAAAACTGAAATTGCATTTTGGTCAGTTATGTCAAAAGGTTCATTATCAGGAGACCTGAATGAAAGATAAAGACTTGTTCTATGTAAAGGATGCCAGACTTGGCAATTTAATGGTCCCTTCTCTAGCCACAAACTCCATGAAGAATTCTCCCAAAGAAAACCATGTAATAAATACACTATTACAAGCAATTTAATCAAGCCCACACCCTAAAAGTTCATCACTATCCTCTTTGCCAAAGGTAAAGATCTCCTTCAAAGGTGTTATCCACAAGGTAGAATAGCATCCTTAGGATGCTAAACATCCTCCTTCCTTATATTCAAATTCAATTTGCTATGTACTTGATCCTATTTACTCCTCCATCTTCGTCTCCCTCACAAACACTGATGTTCTTTTTTAAAGAAGGTTAAATAAATTAGGAGAGCAGCTTTGGGTTGTTGTTGTTGTCTTGTTTATTTTTTCTTTTTAATTACATTCTCAATTAAAATAATTTCTGTCAGCAGGCAGCTTAATATAATATTCAAACCATGGCTATTTACCAAAACAGTAACTGTCTTTCACAGCTCCTAAAGCAAAGTCAAGTTACCCTAAAGGACACAATTGTACAGCACTTTGGCAACAAGCAAAAAAAAACTTTGCTTGTATATACAGATCTACATAAAACTTTTGAAATATGGTTATTCTTGCTGTGATACATAGCTATCATATCAATATCTCACAAGAGAATCTTACAGTTCTAAATAATAAAGTAATCATTTAAAGAAGAGTTCGCCTAGTGATCACTTTAAATAACTATCATGAGGCCTAAAAGCATTAAAACTACCTGTGGCCAGGTTCCAAAATGTATTTGAGGTGTCTCTCTGAATTTCTAGTGATTCCAGCAGGAAGCCAGGTATCTGAACATCTTTGTGCACCCAAGTCTGCTTGTACAATAACCCCATAGAGATCAACTTTATTATGAGAAAGCTGCAACAGTTTATATTTGCTGTTATATAAAAGCAAAAGAAACAGTAGCATGATTTAAGAGACCATTTATTTCCAATAAAAACCTCTCATTAATACATCACAACCAGGAGTTTACATATCTGAAGTTACCAGAAAGACAGTCAATTATGCTAAAAATATATACAAGCATCCTGTTTAGGCCAAGTGGATGACATGTGTTTGCTGAAAACAAACTTGCCAATTCCTCTGTCCTCTACAGAGCTCAATACCATTAAACCTAAGCAGCATAATCTATATGGCTTAGCTAACATTTAAATCAAATTTTAACTACATATTATGCATGCAAGTTCAGAGGGTTCTCAAAGTGAAAATGTGGCATCTGTCTCAGTCAGACACACACAATGCAGCCAAAGCATTGCCTGTCTCTGAACTCCTACACAAGGAAAAGACAGGTAACAGCATGAATTCCAAAGAAACATTCTGTGACATCAGCTGCAATAGTTCCTCTTTCTAGTTGCAGATCCAGCCTCTTCAACTGCCACAGAATCTCTTGGCCAAGCAGGGCAAACAATTACAGAACTCTCTCACATATTTCCTAATAATTTAGAGTATATACAAAAGAACATTCAAATGCAAACAGATATTTTCATGAGAGAGACAGATATTAACTATTATATGACTTAGTGTTGAGATTGTAACCAATAGCCTAAAACTATCTCAGTGAGTAAAAAAAGACATTATTTTGGGAAGACATGATGAAAACTCAAACTGTTGCATTTGGCATGCTGTTTTCAGCTTAGAGTATATCCAAGGCAGTATCACTCTTTCACTTGTATTACATTTCTTTGTGCATGATCGGCACTTCTAGGATTTTGTGCACATTCTCCTTCCACTCAGAATGTGATCACAGGCATAAACTGAGAGAGCATGCCATCTCAGCTCCAGTTTTCAAAAAAACTTTAAAGTTTCAACTGTCTATCTATTTCAGATTAAAAGAATTCAAGACAGAGAAAATAAAGGAAACATACAAAAGCACATTAATTACATTTTATATTAAATACCATTTGAATATATTCACCTCACTTTAAAACACTGTGTACAGTGTGTGCACGTATACAAAACCCCTCAAAATTCTCTGCTGGGCATTCCACCACACAAAGAAGGGGAAGAAGAACTGAAATTATGTTTAACCATTTTAGACATTCTAAGGACTAGAGTGCACACAATCATGCTGTCCATCTAACTCTCTCTTTTCCAGCTTTTTTTCTGTAACTTCCAAAAGACTGGGACAAACCTTCCACACAATTTTGAGAAAGTACAAAGAACTAAAGAACATCTAACTAAGTGCTTGCTCTAATTAAAATCAAAATGCAGAGATGACAAAGAAGTTAGTACTCCACTAAAAACCTTTTATAGTGGAGATACTGTGGGAGAAGGGTAAGAGGGTGCTGGGGGCAGGTATTATATCTGAGGGTTTTCCATGGCATTTTCCCACAGAGGAAATGCAGTTATCTTAGAAGGATTTTACGAAGCTTAAAAAAGCAGCTTCACTACTTTCTTCTTATAAAATTGCACTTATAAACAGAAATACCTTTTTCCGAGTATATATGTTAGGAGCAATGAAAACACAGATTGACAAGGTAAAAAAGAAGAGTTTTTGAAGATATAAGGGAAAAATAATTGTGGCTATTGTGAAACTGGGTAAATAAGATTGTGTGTTCTGCTGCATTTCTATTAAGTATGATGCAATGTAATTTGCTGCCTGCAAGGAAGGAGGAAACCAATTTTGATAACAAGGCTAAATTTATGAAGAAACTGTGCCAAAACAGACCACTCTTTATTTACTCTACAGAATGATTGACACACCCAACATAATAATTTAGAGTAATTCTTACTTTGACAGGAGTTATTCACATTTCTGCTGACTGTAACAAAGAAAAACATTTGCTTTCTCCTGTAAGCAACTATGCAAGAGCAGATTTTTAGTAATTACAGTATTCAGAAGAATCCCTGGATCTGGACTCCTGCTTTCTGAAAAGCAGCACAAAACCATGCTTACTTTATAAAAACTACAACTGGTCCACAAAATTGCTCAAACCACTTCTTTTCTTCATCTTTAAGTCGATTTGCTTTAACATCTTTCAGTCTCCTCACCACACATTACTGATTAATTCAGGACAGGACTCCACAACCAGATGCCAGGGTCTACAGACAGCCATGAAATAAAACAGCACCAAATTAGTTTTCCTTCACTAATCAAAGGTAGCTTCCTTCACTAGTTCAAAGGTAGCCTTTACTCCCTTTCAGCAAAATTCTAAAAACCACAGTATTCTCTATAAACATTCTACAAATATAAAGCATGTCATCTATAAGAGCATTTCCTGTATACCTTTCCATGAGTTTACAGAGGACATTTTACAAATCCCTCTTCCTCTGTAAATGTCTAAATCCCAGCAAACATCTGGCAGAACACCAAAAGTAAACCACTGTGCAAGCAGCAAGGGAGATGGGGGCTACACATACAAAGTACTCAAGAAACAGAGTATTTCCCACTGCCTACACACAAGACCAAAATCTACTGCTGTTATTGCCATGACAAATGAGAAAAGGCAAGTCAGGGAAATCCATTTGTGTCATTGCATGTCCAGTGGCCATCACTCAATGCTAACAAGCCAAAAATCTATAGGAAGTACATTTACTGCTACTACTGATCAAAGATGTGGAAAGAGGAAGCTGTTTTGTTTTAGTCTTGCTAAACCTGAGTTGCCAGATACTTGCAATAAGATGTCACTGAAAGAGGCTGAGAGATCAAGACTTGCACAGTCAGATGTATCCAAGCTGCCAACACCCAGATGGTAATAGGCTTTATGCTATTCTGTGTCACTCATGATTATATTTGTTGCTATTCATCTCCAACTCACCAAGGCACATGGACTGTTTTGTTGAGGTTTAGAAATGAACTGTCCTTATAGTCCTGCCTCTCCCTGCCCTTATCTTTGGATAATCTCATCCATAAACAAATACTGAAAACAGTCTGGGCTCTTTCCAGAAACTTTAAGAGAGGCATGGCAGAAATGAAACAGTATTTCCATGTATACTGCTTATATTGTAAATAGTTTGCATCGACAAAATAAATCATCATGAAAAGTCAAACTATTTTTCCACTGAGAAGGATGTCAGACTGGCTCATTTGTAAAGGAGATTTTACAGCTGATTTAATATAATCTTCATTATCTGCTAGAAAAGAAGACCCAGATCTATTTAAACAAATTCCATACAACAATCTTGGCTCAGCTAGCCAAAGTACTGGATCTACTCAAACCCCAACTACAGCACATAGAAGACACAATAGCAATACACATTCCAAAAGATACCTAAAACCAACTTTGATTTAGATTTCCAGAATACCCTACAGATACCCATTCTGATTAATTTAAAACTCTTTCAGATTTCTTTTGTATGACTTTTTAATACACTTAAGAGTAATTAATTAAACTATCTGCCATATTGCTGCATTAAATCAGCAACAAATTAGTAGATAAACTCCAAAGAAAAACCTGGAAGAAAGCTTTACTTCATACTTAAATTCCTTAACTTTGGAAAATCAGAGAAAGCAAATTCATGGACTCTGCAGTAGCATTTTAATAAGTTAGGAAAATGATCAGAAGTAATTTCAATTTGCACTTTTCATAGATTGAGAGAGGACTGTATTACAGACAAGAATCAGAAAAAAAATTGCATTAAAAAAATCTTTTATAACATACAGAAGTGTAGAATAAAGCAAAATATTTCAAGTTAGAAAAGATCCACATAGGATTTCAAAAAAAGGAAAGAACGGCCGCATGGGATGAATAATGAACTTGCTCATCAAAAAGTTTATGTTTCTGCCTTGACTGTGCCAGCAGTTACTCAGTGTAAACCTAATTCAAACCTTAAAAGTTCCAATGGTAAATGAAAAAAAATCAACTCCTACATATCATTGATTTCATAACCTTTTGTCTTATATCAAAGGAGTTCACCACTGTCTTTTTGAAAATTCTGCAATTGATAGTACTCACAGAAATATTACTATCTTTCAATAGTAATGAAACTGGCTATTATAAATAGTGATGGCCTATTTTCTCTTTCCCAAGAACTATAATTATAGCAATTTTTTTTTAATCAGTGCTTTTGGAAACACAAAACCATCTAGTCTACTCATTTTCCAGAATCAAACTCTGTGATGCTGGTAAACCTCACATACAAAATCCAAGTATTAACAGCTGCCAAACCAGGAAGAGGAGTACTCTGGTGACTATATTTTTGACCTAAAATAACAAAGACATAATTCTATCATTATGAAATGACATATAAGAAGCAGACTTCCCAATTAATTTTACCAATTGTACGCACCTCAAAATGAGGCCTAAATCTAACATAAGATAGTGTCAGGAAAAAAACCCAACAAAGTAAATAAAGCAAACTACAAGTGTGCCCAAAAGAAAGTGCTCCAGGTCACTAAGCCAGTCCAAGCTATGATGGCTATTTACATAGTGGAAAAAAAAAAAAAAAAAAAAGCAGAATATATGAAGAAACTGCCTGCTGGTTTAAAGGCACTGAGACACCTAGGTCTCTTTAACACAAAGTTTTCACCTAACTTGAAGTTATACACCTGAAAATACCAACTGAGAATAAAGACTACTACATGATTTTGGGTTGATCTCAATGAAGTATTATAAATAAGAGGGGGTTAAATCTACTTAAAAGGTATTTTTTTCAAGTATTCCTAATATTTACAAGTAGACTTTTTTCAATCTATTTCTAAATATTCCTAGATTCACGGAAAATTGAAGTGCTTTCTGTCAAAAATTCAACACACTAAAATATATTCAAGTAGTTAATAGAAAAAATAGAACATTATGTTCTTGATAAACACACACAAACTTTATGCAAGCATAGCTATGAATCTAGAACCAAACCATTGCAAGTATTGTATCTTTATTCTGCAAGTTACGCTATTTTCTAATCTTTGAGATATGAATCATTATTTGTCAGCTAATACTAAAGGTTTAAAAATGTATATTTATCAGTCAATGGAAGCAGAAGAAAGATAGCAGGAGAACTATGGCCCTATCCCTTCCATTGGCTAATTCTCAAACATATCCAAGTAGTAATTCCAGTACCGATATCAATTCCATTTCTCAGAAAACTTCTTGGAAGGACCAACTGAAATGGATCAGGGCAACACCATGCCCTAACTGATTTGTCTAGCATCACCCGCAGCAGTACGCTCCTATTTATACACCCTACCTCAATAAAGACTACAATCAATTAAATTACCATTTCTGAAAAATAGGTAACACTATTTACCTTAAATTTGTCTTTGCCACAGTACACCAGGCTTTAGGGGGAAAAAAGGAAGAGAACCCAACAAAACAGGACAACGATGAAATTAGTTGCCAAGTCCCACTGTCAGGAAACAAGACAGGCCTACAAAGAAACTCATTCAGAGTTTTCATACAGTGAAGAGGATGCCTCAAAAGCAGTGTTTTTAACAGGCGTGAGATGGGGAGTGCGAGGAATATATTTGAACTTACAATCTACAGATATCCTTTTTCCCTCCTCAGACAGATGCACAATTAATATACCAGGCAATTATGACCCCTTCCTATCCCACAAATTTTTAACATTCAGCTGTGAAAGCTTTACCATTCCCATACAGTTAGCTAATCGCTGAATATTTTTTAAATAACATAAAATATTACAGCCACAAAATAGAAGCGCACACAAAGTAAAATAGTTTGGCATCCACTCATAACACAGAGCTCTTCTCTCTCATTTTTAATGCACCATCACAGCTGGGGTCACACATAGAGAGTAGCAAGAGGGCAGGATTCCACACCTTAGGAAACAAGTTACAAGTGACCTCTAACCAACAGACCAGGTCAGCTGGTCTTTGCTTGTTGAGTGCTGTAGAGACTATCAGCAGCAGTGAGTGAGAACAACTATCTACAGCACACCAACCAGATGTCAAAGACCAGCAAAACAACCTGTTCAGAGCTAGTTGTTACCTATACAAACTACTTACCTGAACATCCAAATAGAACATAGTAATTACAGCCATGCTGCAAGATCCAGGTGTTTTCTCACTCTCAAATTGGTCTCACATGTATTTAAGAGATTATTTCTATAAAAAGCCTTGTCCCAGATGTACTTCAACAGTGCAAGAGAAAAAAATTACCCTCCGTGTGCCATTGTGGGTCAGTCTGTTCTCTGCCCAGTCAACTCAAGATCAGTCCTGCAGTTTGTTTGCCTTTGCTTTGGTTGCCTGCCTTTGTCTGTCTCTAAGTTATCTGGCTAAATTGAGGTTTTCATGACTCATTCTGATTCCAAAGCTAACATAGGATAGGTAAACCTGCTAAGATAATCCTAAGTACTAGTTCATTAAAATTTAGTAGCTTAGTAATGCAAAGAGTAAGAACAGATTCCATAAGCATTTATTTTATGTAATCCATGTAAAACATATTTTCACACACTACTGATTTTAATATATCTCTTGCCAATGCTACTCTAACTCACGGGAAGGTGACACACACTATAATTTAGAAATTCACATATTTAGAGCTCTGTAAATCACATGAAAGCCCTTTGAAAATTTTCTAAGTTTCATCCTACCTTTGATCTTAATTCAATAAATTTTGGATACTGGGCCACACAGTCTCTAATAAGGTAACTGTATAAGCTTCCCCAGTGGCAGAATATGGCTGCAGGCACTAGCCCTTTCCATGTCACATGTCAAGACAGCTGATAAGTGTGCATATCCAGCTCCAGGGCTTCCCAGAAACTGTGCACACACTATTCAAGAAATCAGGCAGGCAAGAGCTAAACACCACTCCTAACGACTTGATGCAGCCTGCCTCTAGCCATCAAAGTAGCTGTGGGCATCACCAAGCTCTTCTCATCTGTCATTATTCTTCCAGGGGGAATAAAGGGCCCCAACTCTTCCCTACTACAACAAAATACATATCATAGGTAACATCTGAAAAAAATATGCCCAGGACTACAGTACCATCTGTTTCAAAAACCCCATGGGCTTTGCAAGAGACAGACTAAAAGAATCACCTTAGTGGGCAATAAGCAAGTTGTATGTTCACTAGGTGGGGTGTGATTTTTCCTACTAACAATAAAATGTATTTACAACTACATGATTAATATGAACAGACAAACAGATCATGCTTCATAACAAAATGATTTTTTAAAATGTATTAAGACTGGAAAATATCATCCAATCAATTTGGCAACCTATGAAATTTTTCATGTCATACTTCATGAATTACCTTTCCTAAGACATCAGTGAATATTTATATTGATTTCTTCACACATAAAGAGTCTACTATGATTACTCTAAACTCTAGACTGTAGGTTCCTTTTAAAACTTTTATTTGAGTCACAACAGCATGTCTGTTTTTGAAAGTTCACTTTCTAATATCACCTCTACGTAGTAATAATTGCATTACGTAACTGACATAATTACATCCTGCTCAATATACAGCACACTCCTCCTCCCAACCCCCAGCGGTGCTGCATTATTAATAAAGACACGAAAAACAACAGTTCCAGATAAAATCCTTCTAGTATGTCACAGATATATTCATGAATAATGGCAGTGGAACCATCTTTGGAAGTTACTCTTCAAGAAAGATCACAAATCTCTCCAGATTTACCATGGCTTGCAAACAGCTTCTAGTGATGACAATTCCACAATCTTCCTAGGAAATATATTTCAGTTCCCATCCATACTTAAGGTTCTTTTCTCCTAACATCTATTAAGCTCTAACCTGAATTCTTTCTCCTGCAACTTAAAAGTCAATGTCCTGTCACATCCTAAGCAATGAGGAGAACCATTTTTTTACCATACTTCTGCAAAACCAAAGGAATAAATGTAACTCTCTCAGCATCATCCTCTCTAACTAAAACAAACCCTAGCCTTTTAAAAGTTATCTGAGGCCATGAGAGGGAAGGGGAAGAGAAGGAATAAATTCTTGTGATTAAGAAAACTGCCAGTTTTAGTAATGGGTTCTCTGTTTTTGAGAAAAATAAAAGGGAAGGCATTCAGGAAATCAAAACAGAAATATCCAAAACATTTCTCAATTTAACAACCTAATCTATCCATTGTTAGGAAAGAAATACCTGAGGAAACACAGTATCTTTCATTATATTGCCTGTCTCACTCCATGCACCATCAGGACTATTAGGAAGGAGAGTGAGTTCTCCAGTAAAAGCAACATGCTCAAGCAATTAAATACATGCCACTTCTGATCTACAGTAACAGTTTACACTGATGCTAACAGGATTTAACAATTTTTGTACACATCATAAATATTGTCTGTGATGTCTTCCAAATATGTGAAGATTTCACTTCACAGAAATCATCACTCAAATCTGAGAAGAATAATCAGATCAAATCTGGTTTCTGAATGGATTTTTAAAGCCCTATTTGTCATAGTTCAGTGCCTCTCATTAAGAATAGGTTTCTTTTTACAAATCTCTGCACAGCACAAAGCACACAATTTGTTGAATTGCTATCCTGCATCTAACCAAGCAATGCTGCAAGGAGAAATGTACTGTTGTGAAGGGTTTGGTTTGACTGTGTTAGTCCTGCTGGCAGAATACAAACTGAAAACAGAGATTCTGAAGAACAATTTTATGTATAAGCATGTGAAAAAAATAAGTTTGTAGAAAAAAACCTGGGAAGATACCATCTTAAAATACAGTGCCTCCCAAAAAAAAAAAAAAAATCAAATATTGCATCTCTCAGTGGACATTTTCTCCTTTTCATGTGTCAAACTCCACCCTACAGATCTGCCTTTATTAAACTGATGACATAGCTGTGTTCACAACCACAAGATGAAGAGACAGATGCAGATTACTGGACTCAAGCTCACCCAGCAGACAGCCTCACGTATCAAAAGTCACAACAGTAGTAAAATTTAGTAGATGTTTTATCAGAAGAAAACGATAACTCTCCTTTAAAACTCTGCTGTCATCAAATAAAGAAAAAGGTTTGTTTATGGACAAATTTTTGCTTAAAGAAAATTCCAGAATTCCAGTGGAACCTGCCAGTACGAGAATCCATGGCATTCAGCTGCTTTAACAGGACATGCTCCTCATTCACTCCACCACTGCTGCAATCCCTTCAGTGTCCTGTGGGCCTTTGCTTTAAATGAGGGCAGTCAGTGGCACAATATTATATATGAAGGGTCAGTAGTTCTGAAATGCATTCACTCCCATTGCTCAGAAAGACAGCTGGACACAGTGACCTTCAGAAAAAGGTTCATCTTTTTTCCCAGGCTTTGTGCAAGAAAAATAAACTGAAAATGGCAGGGAGCCCTCATAACTAGCTGAGGAAGCAGCCAGTGCCAATCTTACTGCAAAAAAAACCTACCCCAAGTCAGACTGGAATAATAAATAACAACAAACAGCAAAGCAAAAGTAGTTTTGCTTCTCCACCCTGACAGCTGTTTAGTATTAACTAGGTTTTGAGCCTGCTCACCAACAGCTGAAAAAAATCTCTAATGGAACAAAAATTTTCATCCAGCATGTCTGTCACACACAGACACACACCTCTGAGTTGCCTGTAGTCTGATGAACACCTGACCCTCTAAAACTACTAAACACTACATTGATGTATTTATTCTTTTTTCATCCATACTAGACCAGAGCTGTCACTGGAGAACCAAGCTAATCTCCTCAGTTTCTTCCATTGGTAAATGAACTTTAGTCCACTTCCGTCAACACAAGCTGTCTACTCAAAAGGTAGAGTCATCTTACAAACTGAAAATAAATTTAGAACTATGATATATGACCAAAGCTGAAGCAGTAAGTTTTCTGCACCAACAAAACAAAACAAAATTAATACTTAATGCTGATATATAAAAAGCACAAATGAAAGCTGATTGTCAGAATCAGAACACAGGAATTATGTTGGAAGTAATGACAAAAAATGATAGCAAGCAAGAAGGTTCTGAAGTACTGCAATATGAAAATCAAACCCAGCCAATATAGGGCTGGTGTAATTATCAAACTACCTGCATTACATTACCTTGTGAAGAATAGCGTCTTAAGCACATAAAACGGTCACAAAATGAGAAGTGTAAACACTAAAAACCATTGCATCATGGACCTTGCTAACCTACATTTGCTACGAATTCCATGTCATCAAGACCTAGGCAGTTTCACTGGTCACTTTCATACACCACATATTTCACACCTGATGTGTACTTAAATCAAACAGCAGCACTTGTGCAACTTGCTTAGAACTCTGACTGAAAAGCAGTTTCAGTATTTAGGGTTACAAAGTAGGGATTGTATTTTTATTCCTATACAAGCAGCGTTTAACCACAAGAGATCAAGTATTCTGTACAATGCATTAGGCACCATGTTAAAAACAGGTGATGCATCGAGCCACCTTGTTTCATACAGCAGAGCAGCAGCCTCCTGCACAGAACACCAATTCCATTCATTCACAAATGTACTCTGTTGCCTGCAAAGAACATCTCCCAGTTTCTTCCAGTAACTACACTGTTGAGCAGAAGAGGCAGTGCTGCCCCTTTTATGGCTCTCTGAAAAGACCCAGAAGAAGAAGCATCAATCTGCAGAACGTAACAGTAAAGAACCAGCACATGCAAGGTGTCAGCACTACAACAGAAGAGAAGGGAAGACAATGATTTGGGAGGGAGTATGTGGAAAAGAACAGAAATAGTGCCTGTTTTGGAACTTACTGGTCTAATACTTACACACAGAAAAGCTATTCTAAAACAAACTGTAAGACTGCTATATTCAAGACTGCCAAAAAGAAATAAAACGCCAGCATGCCTGTAGAAGTTAAATTTGATACTCTTCTGCCAGGCTCCCCTTCTTCTGTCACATGCCTTTTAGTTTTAAGATCTCCACTTCAAATGACTCCAGAAAATCCTGCTTCCCTTACACCTTTAGGTGGGACAGTTCTGGAGATGAACTGGAGTTCACACAAAGATGATTTCTGCATAATAACACTGTACAGAACCTGAGATTGCAGAAACTGGAAGGCAAGTAGTGAATTAAGCAATTTAAAGAGTTTCTTCATTTATGCTGCCTACAGCCACAGGTGAAAGCAGCCCCACAGAGCAGAGCTTAATTCCCAAAACCAGCCGTGCTACCAGACTCGTGGTTAGGCTGGCTTTGCTCAAAACTGTAATTTCAGTGAAGGAGTTCTGCCTTGCTCTCAGAGAGGCATGTCCAGCAGAGGCACAGGTATCAAATTTTACTTGTTAAAAATCAAGTTTTTGGCAAATGTCAGTACTTTTATGAAGACAACACAACACACATCTTAGAGACATCACCACACTTGCCTATGTACAGAGTCCTGCCTATGTACAACCAAGAGTCAGAATAATCCGCTATCTCTTCTACACGTAACCTGCAAGCCAGTCTCCCAGGTCTCTCTCTCACCATTATCATACTGGAAGTCAAAAAAAGAACAATGCCGGTCAGAACTACAGAGCTTCCCTGTCATGAAAGATTAGCACAAGAGAAATCAAGAATGGTAAGAAAAGGGAAGAGTATTTCTGGACTGAAAGAAAAAAAAACCACAAAAAAGAATTTGAAACGTCAAAGCACTACTAGAATAGCTGTGCATTACAGCTCACTTTCTTGACCCACTCTTAAAACAATTGTATAAATAACCAAACTCCAAAGGAGACAAATAACAAAGTTCTATGTCCCATGCTATCATTCCCAGCATTCTTAACTCTGCACTGATGAAGCAAGACTGTCAGCATTTCATCACGTCTTGTCAACATTTTGTATCTATTCACACTTATTTTTCATATGCTTATCTTCTACTTTCAGGCTCTGAGGTGAGAGGGATGTTGATATGACACAATATGCATAAGTTTAAGAGTACAGTCCAACTATGTCTACAGTACTGGATACAGTAACAACTGAAAAATCCAGCATGCACATTCAAAGTTACTACTGCCTTACCTATAGGTACTAACTAAATATGGAAACAAAACAACTTTCCCTTGAGTATATGAAATGTATTTCCAGAAGAAAATACTACAACAGTTCAGTTCTTCACTTTGTGTTCCCTCTCAACCCTCAAATCTTCTGCACGTATTGAACAACCTTCCAAAACTGTCCATCTTTACATCAGAATATGAGGACAAGTATAGCTGGCCTCTATTATTCTGAATGAATAATAGAACTATGCAACTCTTATCTGTGGGGATCAACTTCATTAACAAATTATACACTCCCCAAATTTCTGACATTTACTGGGCAGTCAGATATAACACTTATAATAAAGCTGAAATTAAAATATTATTATATGTGATGGTATTATTTCAATAAAATGTCTCTTCTTTGGTATTGAACTAAGAAGTAACAAACTTTTGATCTCCTTTTGCAAAAAGCATTTCTTTGTTGCAACAGCAAGAACCAGTGCCAACAACTGTTTATAAAAGTTTCAGAACAGAAAATAAACTCACTTTCACCAAGCACAGTCAACCACTGGGTAAATGCACCTTCAGACTATCATTCAGCAACCTGAACTATTGGTTGAAGTTTTCTAGGATGCAATAATAGAAAGGTATGTGCATTGGGAAGGGCATGTTTACCTTTCATTGGAGCTGGATATCAGCCCATAACAGTCTCACTTACTGAGACTCGAGTATGTCAGTTGTTTCTCACAAATCAGACTGTTTGGATTCTCACATTCATAGTCAATTACCTGTTTCCGAAACTCTTCTCGAGTATGAGCTGAGTAAAAAAGCAAAATTATTTTACTCCACCCAGTCCTTGTAGGCTTTCCTCTGCAATGTCTTTCTGCCCCCCACAACACTACTTGTGATATACTCAAGTATTGGAAATGAGATTCCAGCTTTCAGAGGCTAGTATTAAAAACAATGCAGAGTGCATCTTGATCCTAAAAGAGTCTGTGGAGGAAAAAAACCCATATTCTACTCTAAAGATGAACACTGATCTCATCAGTGATGAGAAGTCTCAAAGCCTCCACACCTCAAGGTGAAGAAAGCCTTCTGAGCTTTGGGTCTTGTAAAAGAATGATTACCCTTTCAAGGTCTTAAATGGAATTATATTAATCTCTGTCAGATTTCAGTCCACAGCTTCTTCCCCGTCTTCTGCTCTATAGACAATTCCTTCTGCTCTAATTAGCTTTAGGTGTCTTATTTAACAAAATCATTTTAAAGGCCATTTTTAAATCGCACTGTGAATAGAGACATACACTCCAACAGTCTCTTGCATGCAGCTGTTCAGATTTCCATTAGTTAATGGAAATCATCCTTCCTACAACCTCCTAAGTTGAAAGTTTCAACGTTTACAACAGTAAAGAAACCATCAAAACAAAACCCCCACCCAAGCAGGCAACTAAATGGGACTGTGAGGAAACATGCTATTCCCTATGCTGTTTGCTATCTCAGCTGAAGCCAGGAGAAATGGCAAGGATTGACAGTACTCCCATCCTGGTTCAGTTTAGCATATTTTGAGCTAACTCAGCTGTTTTTATAAAGACTAAAGTCAAGAAGCATTCATGGAGCTTTCCATAGGCTCTGCTATCAAATGCAATACAATACATTGGCTCTGCAGTCTGGAAATGGGAGACACAGACTACCCAAGAAATGATGCAGGAAGAAACACTGCTTCAGTTACCGCCCCTGCTGTGTTACAAATTGGATGTCTTTTTAAAAAAATCAGAAAATCTCTAAGACATGAACAACTAAGGGGTGCTATTTGAAAGATGCTGCAGTTCAAGTCCTACAAACTACAACCCAGTTACTTCAGAAAAAGTATGGTTAAAAAGTCCAAACTCCGTACATTTTCATTAAGCAACTAAGATGTTCTGTTCACACCCTCACAGACGCCAAAGAGCCAAGACTACTTAACAAATTTCCTAAAGCTGGGATACAGTTCCAAATCACAGTGGAGATGATCTCTCAACCTCCTGCGTCCCACTAGTAATAACATTTTTTCTGCATTTTCAGATTCAGCCCAGTGATTTAAAGCAGCAAAAAGTTTTTCTTTGTGTGGGCAGAAGGGAAGGACAGTCTTTGTGCAGGAAGGGAACTCCCTGAAGTGGCTCATCATTGGGTGGGAAAAACAGCAGAAGACAAAAGAAGTGACATCAGAGGTGTGGAGAAGGGAAGAGGCGAGTCTGTCCTCTTCAGCACTCTACAACCATCAGATTAATCTTCCTGCAATGGAGACTTGTAAACAGAAAGGAAACTAGGATGCTCCTATAAAATACTCTCAAGTTTTGTTTGAATTCTTGAGCAGAATGTCAACTTCTGGCCTCTCAAACAAAGCAGGCAGGTCTACAGACATGAAGTTCACTCTAAAAAGACAGTGCTTTGGATATGTGGTATGGGAAGATGTTCCCCTTGGCTTTCACCAGCCTTGAAGAAACTTAATTCTTATAGCTGCTATGGAACATAGAGATTCACATATATATATTTTGCTTCAATAAAATACACTCTGTATCATTTAAGATTTCCTCTCTTATTATTTCATTTCCAGTTTTTAATCCAGAACTGGACACCTGCCTTGCTGGAATTATTTACACATTTAATTTTTTAAGCAAATCACCCTTTAAAGGGAGCTTGGACTAATCTGACATATCTAGGGTGTTTTCCATTCCCCAACGATAACTAATCCAGCTTTAGCAGCTTTTCAGACAAACCATTTCATTCATATCTAGCAGTTTAGAAGCTGGAACACACTATCATTTGAGGTACAGAAGCTGATCTGAAGCTGGTTTTGTCAAGTAGCAGGCTCAAGGAGGAAGGTGAACCTGCAGGATCTGAAGGACCTTTTGACCTGGCTCAAGCACTAGGAGACAGATCCCATGATTTCACATATCTGCATAATGATATAGGCAAACTATACAGATTACAGGGGGGAGGAAAAAAAAGATTATTCTCATTTTTTATGGCTATGGAAAGGGAAAAATTAAGTCTTTCAACTTTACTGCCTTCTACAGTAACAGTGATATTAGCCTATTTAAAGTGAACAAGTGTCTAGGAATATTGATGGAAGGAGAGAAAAGTTTACAAAAGCAAGACTAAGGCAACCTGATGAACATATAACACTGCTGGAACAACTGTATATAGAGACATTCTTCAGTATGAAATTTATTAAACTTAGTGCTGTTATTTATAAGAAAAAAAAAATAGTAACTATAATTCAGCAAAAGCCAGATGAATAGTAGAAGGCAAAAGCTTGGTGAGGAAAAGAGGTGAGCAGAAAAAAAAACAGGAAAAGAACCTCAAAAAACAGTTAGAAAATGCTCTTTGAACTGAGAAAGCCACAGTCAAATGCGAGAAAAGAGAAGGGTCAGAAAGAACAGCTATGACTTTCACTTTTGTTAGATTTAGACTTCAGGTTCACATTTTACTACTAGATAAAACTGAAGGTCTCAAAGTATGCAGGTGATAAATGAGTCATCCAAAGAAGATTAAAATTACCTTGCTAGATGAAAAACATCTTGCTTTGCTGTGTTATGGTAAGTTCTCTGATTTTCACAGATAACACAGAGCAGCTGAGGTAGGATAGGAACTCTGAAAATTCAGTCTAACTTCTCCAGATCAAAGCAGGGTCAGCTAGAGGAGACTGCTCAGGTCTATATCTGGTTGGTTTTCAGTGTGTCCATAATCTCACTGGGCAACCTATGCCCATGCCAAATCATCCTCACAGCAAAAAAAACCCCAAAAACCAAAAACCTTACAAATCAAAACAAAGCAGGCAAGCACACAAAAGAAAAAAAATAAATCAAGAAACCCCACCCTTCTTTCTTCCGTTTTAAAGGTAATTTATTTTGTGTCTTATCATTGAATACAACTGAGAAGGGTCCAAGGCTCTATTTTTCATTTCCTCTCCCCAGTCAGGTACTTATTAAATAGGATTCCCCCAAACTAATGCACTGAAGCAAATGAGAAGTGAATATCCTCTTTTAACCATGCACTCCAACCTTTGGTATCACACCATGCAGCACACTTCGTGAACCCATCTACCCTGACTAATGATAGAGTTTACTTGCTGTTCCCACACCCAGTGCCTTTCAGCCCTGGAAAGAGTTCAAATCATGCTAAATAATAAAAGTATCTTTAAAACTCTATTTTTCCTCATATAGACACTTATGAGCTTCAACTCTAAGGAAACCACACTCAAGAAGCAAGTTTATTAATGAGTTACAGTGCTAACGAGAGACAAGTCACAGCTATTCTAGCTTTTACTTTTCTTTGTAGTGCTTTTAACTGCTCTACACAGCTCCAAATAAGGAATTCTAACTCTTCCATATACTAACTGAACACTAGAAAGCTCTTTTTGCTAATAGAAGTGTTTACTAAGGAACATGCAGAGATGTGCCATGAAAACCCACACCATGTACACAAACAAGCATGCCAGCAAAATTTAGAGTAGAGGCTGATCTGACATTTGCTTCTCTGCCCAGAATCATGGCATTCGTAACCAGTGGGGTACCTCACAAGCACAATGGACATGCAAGCTCCTGATACAGACAGTGATATACAGTCCAAAAAAGAGGGGATACAAAATTTATCAAAATCAGAGAAATTTTGTATGGGTACTCCTTTTGCAAGGTGGTGGGAAGAGGAAGCTTCCAACTCCGGAGCATGTTTTTAATCTACATTCATAATTTGTAGTATTATACTAAGTATTTATGTTAAAATACTAGTAAATTCTCATATATGTTCCTTGCTCTTAAGAGCTGATACATATTGATCATATGTACAAGAAATGTATACTAAAGCCTTCAAACGATTTTCATAGATTCATTCAATGCAGACAGTGTAAAAACATTATCTTGCACTTAAACTAAAAAATTCACTTCAGATTTTGTCTACATCAGCTTATGAGTTCATGTTTTTGGTTTTCAGTTTGATTTTCAGCATTCTATTTGATTTGTTTCAAAATTTATTGTTTTAAATAAGAGTAAAATTTATAGAAACAGCTGAACTGACTGCATATTTACTACAACAAGTGCACATTGCCAGTATTTGTTGCAGTAAGCAACTTCAGGGGACAGCAGGGGTGAAAAAACATAAAACAAAACCAGCTGTGATCTCATTAACCGAGCTCATTATGCAAGACCTGATTAGGCACCATCCCACATTAATGTGAATAAACCCTATGGACACTGATGAAATGGAAGTGATCATACACAGAATTGTATCATCAGATATAATCACATAGCACTACAGCACACTGTCAGCTTAGCAGCTGAAGTTCTAGGATCCATTTGGGTAAGAGCTCCACTGATGCACACTGCAGAAAGGCCCCTTTGCCTATTCACTGCCATAGGAGCAGGAGCTCAAATACAAACAGAAACCACACAGTAAGGGACAGGGCGTGTGTCTCCCCAAACTGAAACTTCAAAACAACTTCAGCACCCTTCCTTAAGTATGTTTTATGTTAGTACCATTTAGTACTTCTGCAACGTGACAAACATAAACAATTTTATTTGGGGCTATTACATATAGGCTTCACCTTGATTTCTCAAATTGTCTCTTTGATTTGTAAAAAATTGATCTACTTTACAGTTTTGTATTAAGTTCTGAAAAACAAATGAGCTGTAACTATATGAAGTTGAATAAACTTTTGGTAGTTCCAGCTGACTTCAGGAGATTTTCCCCTTTTCTCCATCAGCTTTGCCACATGAAAGATAAACTGCACTGCTTGAACTTGAACTTGCACTATGTGCAAGCCTTTACTAGTAGCCTGCACCCGAAGTGATCATCAGCTACTACAGCCTCACTTGCAAGAACAACCTAGCAGGATAAGAACAATTTCCTAGATAAAGCTGTTCAACTTTTTAAGCAATTTTTCAAAATGTTCCAGTATTTTAAGCTGGTGTTGTAGGGTTTTTTTAATCAAGCATGCAGCTTAGAAAGTTAAAAATATTCTCAGATTTCTCCTCTTCTGCAGCAATTTTCACTTTCTCCTTAATTAGTTCATGTTTAAGTGCTACAGTCAACAGTTCAATGCTGCACCAGAATGGAGAGACCATTTCCATTAGAAACTTAAGTAGTTAAAGACCCCAGCAAACTAAAAAAGTAAAACTTAGGTGTTAAAATCTACAAAAAACCCAGATATTTTTTAATATGGTATTTTGCCATCCCTCCCCCTGCCCAGACTCAGAAGAAAATTTCTTGGTCATCCAGATCCACTGAGATAATTTGTTTTGTATGAAATGCCATTTACAAAATAATAATGCAACATGACAGCTATGACAGAAATTAAATCATATAGCAACAAAGGTATTTTTTGCATAATTAGTCCAATTTTCAACATGAATTAAACAAATACTTCACATGAACCTAAACATATAACATGATTCCTGAGAAACCAGCTTGAAAAAACACCATCTTTCCTTTAAAACACAAATGAAAATTCCTGCAGAGTTGATATGAGAAGACTTCCAGATAGCCACATGACAATACCAGTCTTCCAAGAAGAACAGACAGAGATTTCAGTAGTGTAAACTTATTTAACAGGACTACAGTAGTCTCCAAAAGATACATTTTATACCTTCAACACACATCCATTCAGACAAAGGGACAACAGCACCTACTCAGGGAAGGATGAAATAAAACAGGCATAATATGCACATATCAACAATGGAAACCTCAAACTTTTCAATGATAAATTAAGATAGATTGTATCAAACAACTGTCACAAGATTACAAGTCAAAACTCATTCTGGAGATTCAAGATGTAGAGAAGTATTAGCCACAGCATTTGTAAACATTTGAATCTATACATACAAACACACACGTATCTGTGTATATATATAGATATATATATACACATACACACACACACACACACATAAAAGAACTAAACTATTAAAATTACCTTTTTCCACCTTCTCTGGAATGAATATAAATTATTCCAGGTAAGGATTTATGCCTATCTATGACACTTATGGTGAGCCTAGAAATCACCCACCAGCAGTGACTGAATTTCCCAAGGCTTTGGGTGGCAAAGTTGACTGTTAATATTACATTTCTCTCTGAAGATGCATGTGTATTAATGATTCAAAGCTACACAATAATTTTCTCAAGATCCCCAAATGATACAATATCTGAGAAGCCAACATCTTATTTACACCACTATAGTCCCTATTTTTATTTCTCTGCACCTCCCCAAAGAAAAGATGGAAATGTAAGTAGAAAAATTTTTAAACGTGTTCAAAACTTCTCCATGAAACAGCAGATAAAGGCCATGAACTGAATTAAAAAAAAACAAACAAAAAAACAAAAACCAGCCAAAACAAAAACAAAACAAAACCAACAAAAAACAACAAACCAAACACCCTCATAAAGAAAGAAAAAAACTGCTTTGAAAAGCAGGTTAGCGTTACAAAACCACTAAAAGTTTCTGCAGTTTCAGGGGAAGTAAAGACACAACTTCTGAAAACATAAGAGGTTATCCTTCCTTTTGTTACGCTCACAGAATTTTACTCTGAAAAACGAAGCACTTAATCATTGTCCATTTCCATGTAAATAGATCTAGCCTTGAAAAAGAGAAGTGCATGATCTAATATCAAATTCCATTAGTTAACTTCTGGGCAGAATGATTTCAATTTCTATCATACAATTCACTCAAAGTAAGTTTACAAGTTTATACTGACATACCTGCTCAGCGCCGTGCTACTTTTGAGATATGGTAGTACAAAACTACTCTCTTTTGCCCAGGGAGAAACTTCAGCAGACACACTTGCTCAGATCACTGAGAAACTTTGGAGATTCTTATTTTGTAACGAAGAAAAGTCCCTCGTCAAGAAAAAAGTTTTAGATATACTTAGTACATGGGAGATATTTGATTCTGACAGTTAATATCCTCAGGGTAATTAAGTGCAAAGAATAAACATTCTGCTTGGAATGCATACTGTCCCTTAGAAAGCATTTGCTCAATACAAAGCATAAATCCTAAAGATTAGACTTACTATATTACATGTCTTTTTCACTAAGTTATCAGAGATGCATGACAAAATAAGGAACAGAAATATTCCTCTGGTTTAATTTTATTGACAGGTTTAAGAAAAAAAAAACCAAACAACAAAGTAAAACTGGGTAAAAAGAACACTACTCAACACTGCACTCACCTATGTCACCATGCACAAGTAGGCAGTGACTGCCTTCCACATAGAAAAGGATGCAGTTCTCTCATTGAATAACTTTAGTTTATATACTGTGATTTTTGCTTTAAAATCCATTTTGATATCTTCAACTAGAAATGCCCTAGAAGTTTAGAGCAGCCTCTAACAGCTGAAGTTGGATTGGTAGCACTTTCTTCTAAGAACTCATTTTAAGGACAGGGTCATCAAGTGACACAAGTAATTTACTTGTCTTAAGAGCATGGGAACAAAGATAAAGGAGGTTACTAGAGGAACATTCCACCTACTTGGCATATAATGTCATGCTAAGAGACCACCTCTTGCAAGAGCAGAAAAGACCTGCCATAAGATGAGAAGGGCTGTTGATACCACAGTGAAAATGCTCAGCTTCCTGACATCACTGTTTACACACAGAGGTTTGTCGCAGTGAGCAGCAAGTTACACCACTCCACCACAGAAGTTCAATATTGAACAATCCACACACAGCATCAGAAAGTGTGACTCATGAATGTCCTCCAGTCACACCGGTTTTCAAAGTGGGAGGCATGGAGCAGGTTGCCAGCAACTGCGAGAGCACAGAAATCAATGGTTTGTACACACGTATGCACATAAACAGCCTCAGTTTAAATAATTTTCCAGCATACATCTTTTGCAAGAAAATGCAATTACACAAATGCTCACTAAAAAAAAAAAAAAAAATTAAAAATGTCAAGTGTTAGTTAGCTCAAAACAAACAAACTACAAAACCCTCCAGCTTGCTGAATCAGTACAAGCGTCAAATGGTACCAGAAGTGATAGAGCTCTGATTCACATTTACAGAGAAAAAAGCTGCACTGCTTCAGCCCTTCCAGCATCCTACCATCTGTTTCAACCTTCTTCCAGAGCCACTCACCCTGCAAATAAGTTGACAGAAGAAAACATGACTGTGCCGGAGTCAATTCAGTTCAGTCGGCATCTTCCCTTAAACCCACGTTTTATGGGAAGTTTAATTTGCCTGCCTGAGCTGAAGCAGCCCAGGTGCAGATTTGTTCCTTCCTGCTACCTGCCCGGCGAGACCCAAGAGGAAAGGGAGCACCCAGGGGCAACTCACAGTAGCAACATAGCTGAGGTCATCAGCCACCTCTCTGGAACTTGTGATCTTGTGCATCCACATGAGATTTGCCATTTAACAACAATACGTTTGTTCCACAAATCTTACTGTATTAAATGTGTCAGTCTCCATTTTGCTTTCCTGTAACCTACAGAAACAGGACCCCAAATGACCATGAGCACAAAAGGCTCTTATTTCTTTTGAATATGTACACCTAGCTAAGTGCAGTAAGTATGAAGTATGTTAGTTCTGCCTCTATTGCACGAATAAAGGACTTCACATACATGTAAATGCAATGGTTGAACTGGCTACACACAGCAACAGATCTGCCCTTCAGTTACAGATGCTATCTTTGCTCTGTGGAATTTGTTTTCTGCTTTAAATGCAGCTACCTTGATAAATGAGTGCTAAATAGTTTGGAAAAATATACATCTCCGTGTACTGGAGCAAGGCAAAGGAAAAAACCAAAATGCAACACAAGGCCAGAATTACAAGAAAAAAAGAAGAAACAGCTAAATAACCCAAGGTTAGGGTTAGAAAAATAGTTTCAAGGTAGAGTAACATCGCCAAATTTCAAAGACAAATTCAGTAATTTGTAGTGTCTCATCTTGAGCAATTTAAAATAGGCATCATTCTTAAGAAAACCTCAGCACAGCATCCCTCTTAGGACCCGTAAGTGCTTGCAATCATTCATGTTACATTTAATAAACAAGTTACAGAAATAAAACTGCTTGTTATTTGCAATCTCATCCTTTGGAAAGGGAGGGAAGCAGGACTTATAAATATTTTACCTGCTTGAAAACTCATGGTTTGCTGTATTTCTTTTAAGCAAATTCTGGCTTATCTCTTTGAAAATGAAAAAGAACAGTGAAATGATAAAAGGAAGAAGTGGTGATGTACTTTGAGTATATGAGAGATAAAAGTCAACAGAGAGAAAGGAATAAAACCGGCTGAAAGCAGGACCTGCAGAAAGTAGGCAGGAGAAAAAGCACAAAAGCATAAATATAAAGAAACAAAGATTACAAAGGCATGACTCGATGTCAAAAGCTATACAGGTCAAGATGCATGACATACATTTGCTTTTGGAGACACAGGATTTGCTGACTCTGGGAAATGTATTTCTTCCCTGAAGAGTATTCCAAAGCACATGAGATACAGCTCTGGAGGTATGGATGTAAAGAGCAAAATAGAAGGGAGGGAAATCACACTGAATGAACAAACGAAGCCAAAGTATAAAGGGCAACTGTTTATGTTAGCATGATGCTTTCCAAGGAATTAGCTGTCAAAGTAATCTTTTCTACTTCCCCCACTTCCCAGCCTGTAACTAGGGAATGATTTGAACCATGAGTACCCATTTTCAAGTTTCCCAAACCAAAGGGAACAAAATAATTTATTTCCACTGTAGCAAAAAACCCCAAACATTTCCAAGAACATACAGGATACCTTCCTCTTCAATGGCAGTTTGACCTTATGTTTCAGACACACAGGGCACACCTTCATTTAAAAACCACTGTGCTCCACAGGCACACGAAGGATGGAAAGACATTTCTGTCATATTCAATAAATGGCTGGTTAATGAGGAACGCCATAATCAAACCAGCCAATAATGGCAGTGACACTTAACACTCAGGATGTTATCACTGATCAATAAATAGTAACTTTACACTACTAGGAACAGACACAAGTAAAAACTGCTTGAAAGTAACACTCTTCATTAAGAGACTCCCCTCTTTCTAACATTAACAACTCTCTGCAGTTTAACTACCACAGACATACTGAAACCATTCTCACAGTCTTTAGATTTGGGGTTTAATTAGCCTTCAGAGAATGAGTAATAATTTTTCAATGCAAGGGCTTTCTAAAGACCAAAATCTACCTTATCATTACAAAAATGAAATACCATTGTCACCTTCTACTTTGATTTTCCTTAGCAGTGCAAGTGATACCAGAATGACCCAAGACCAGTACACACACAGAGAATTAATACAGTTCTGTTATATAAAGCCCAAGATTCCTCCCTGCCTCAAGACTGCCAGTAAGAATAAGCACCAAGTATATATGAAAATCCTTGACTAAAAATCTTGTCAATCACATATGGTTACACTGCAAATATTCTCCAATACACAATGGAAGTTGCAGAATTCAACTCTGGTAGAGCATGTAGCTCACAGTAGTGATGAAATCAGAAGGTGATGAACAGCTAGCAGCTCATCCTGTTTTAGCAGTTCTGAATCATGCAGCTGCAAAGAAAATGTATCTCTGAAAGATCAAAGTGTTAAAACATATTAAAAAAATTGCAAATGGCGGCTTAATAAATCAGTTGTACAATCCTGATTATAGAACATTATACTTCAAATGCTACATTTACATTCTGGGATCTGCACGGAGTCCAGCAGGCTTCAGAGGCTGTGCTGAAGGTGATGAGACTGCACACAGACAGCAGTGTCAGCCCACATAGAAAAGCTTTCCAAAAGCTTAATCATGGCAAACAGAAGAGAGTAGCACCCAGTCCTAATGCAATATGATCATACAATCAAAGGTTACACCTTTAATAACTGTTTTAAACCAGCAAAGTAAACACACTTGCAGAGTGGATACCGTCATTGTCTGTGTTATTTCAACTACTCAAATGATACTCAAGCTGCTTCATAATGTCTGCAGAAGATTCACATTTGATCTGGAGCCCGCTAATGACAATTCATCTACTGAGCTCACATATGCATTTAGCTACTGGTTACCTGCTGAGCATTTTTACCTTCTTTACTGCTATCACTATTGTTAAGATGATCTGCACTTAACAGGTACAATTTAGGGTTTGTTAATGCCCTTATCTTCTTGCTTGAAGACACCAAGTAATGAGTGACCTTTGGTTTTCCACTGTAGTGCTTAGCAAAATAATTTCTGGAGGCAGCAATGAAGCTTAGTTATAAATAACAGTTCTTATTACTGCAGAAAAAAACTAATTTGAAGATATTTTACTGCCACAAGTCAAACCACAGTAATTTAAAGCAGGCAAAGGAGCACTAACCCTTTAAGATAACTTAATTATTCTTATAGGAAGTGTTTTAGCAGTGTGAACTTCTTTGTACTTAGTTCCTAAATAAAAGTAAGTAAAGAAAAGTTACACAATATTGCTCACATCAAGTACCTAACTCTTTACTGCCATGTGTAGTTAATTTAACTACTACAACATAAGAGCAAAAATCAGTATATTTGATTTGCTGTCACTGTGTGTTCACTTTATACAGATGAAAAGGACTCCAGAGCTACAGAGAAAAAGGCCCTAGAAGGACGCCAGAAGCTTACTTTAAAAAATACAGTCAAAGCCCCCAAAGCAAATGTAGCTTAAACTAAGACTAAACTCCCATACAAGTTATTGCAAAGAAAAAGTAATGCTGTTACCTAGTGGTGGAAAGCTAGGTACATGCAAAATTGTACAGCTCTTTTTTTTCTCACTGCAGAATTCTCATCTACAGGCTAGTAAAATGATGTCAAGAGAAAACAAAATCATTCCAGATTAATCTACTAATGAAAAGTACTGTTTTTCTTGCATTCAGTTCTGTGACAAAGAGTCAGTATTTTTGCATGTGTCAGTTTTGATTCTCGGAGTAATTGACAGATGAGGAGCCTCATCATTTCCTGGTCATCCCAAACCTGCTGTTTTACACTCCTCTTTCAACACCAGCAAGAGCTGGAAACCTGTGGTATAAAAGCAACTTCAATTCTCATTAGTTTTCCACAGAGTATGATAACCCAAACTGTATTGTGCACCCCTCAGCATCTTATCAGATGGTATTTTCAATCATATAAATCAATATTGGTGGAATTCAGTCAGCATTCTCTCCTAAATAAAAACGTTAATTTTGCTTTCAGCCAGAAAATTAATAACTAGAGGAGGAGAAGGAATACATGAAGACTTTAAAGTCACTTACTCAAATGCAAAGAAGAGTCCACTGGTGACCAAGATGAGAACAAGAGTCAGGTAGAAGACTCCAGTCTGTCGAGCCATCATGATCCTCCCATTGCAGAAGAATTTGTTTCTTCCAGGAAAAACCTCCCATTTTCTCTTGGGAACTGATTTCTTTTTCTTATGGGGAGACTCCATGGGAGACGAAGAGCTGTGTGTGCTGATCTGACTGTATTCACAGTCTTTCATGGGCCCACTACCACCTCCAGGAGTCATCAAGAAAGAGTAAAATGTGGGGAGAACCCCACCAAAAATATATACAAATATATATGTGCAAATATGTTTCTGTCCAAGAGAGCCCTCTCCACCAGCCCCAGTTAATAAAAAAGCAAATAAAACGATGAAAAGTCTGCTACCAGTCTAGCAATAGGTGTATCATGCAAACACCACTTAACTCTTCAGAAACCAAAGCTGTCATATCAGAAACGCTTGGGAGGGATCCTTCCTTCCTCCACCAGTCACAAAACAGCCACGTAGGACAATCCTTTTAAAAACAACTTATCACAAAACAGGACAAAAAGAAAAAAAAAAGTAATTATAAATCAGTTAGGCTCTCAAAAAAAAAAAAATCAGTCTTTTTAAATGAAGTTTATTTTCAAATGGGAAGGTTTTTTCCTTCCCACGCAAACCCTGAGAGTTTTCTCCGAGGGTCAGAAGGTTGGTCAAGGCAAGGTTTAGCAATCGAGTCTATCATTCATAGAGATTTGTTATAATCCTCCTTTGCGCAGCAGATTCCACTGCTAAAAATGACCATTCCTAAGACGTTCGTTCCCTCGAGAGACACGCGAAACAAATCATTAAGGGGGAGGGGAGGGGAAAAAAAAAGAAAAAAGAAAAAAGAAGGCAAGTAAGGAACCAGGCTGCAACTCCAGCTTCCGAAGAACACTTGAAGCTCTCTCCTCTTCCTGAAGCCGCAGTCCAGCGGGAAGCGGCCGCCGCTCCGCGCAGAGCCAGGGGCGCAGAGCTCCCCTGTCACCACTCCACAGGAAGGGATTCTCCCGAGCCCGTGGCAGCCCGGGGCACGGCCGCTCGCCGACAGACACCAGCGCTTCGGGAGCGGGTCCTCCTCATCCTCCCTGCCCGCGCCTCTCCCTACACAACAGGTCCCCGCCGCCGCCTCATGCTCCCCAGCGCCTCGGCCCCGCGGCAGGGAGGTTGGCAGGCAGGGGACAGGGAGGCTTCTCCGCCGCTATTTCTCTGCCAGGACTTCTCCCTCCCCGCACCATCCTCGCCGCCCGGCTCAGCGCCGCCGCTCGCACCCCGCCCCGCCGCAGGCTCTCGCCCACGGCCCGCGGCGGTGCCGGGGCCCCCCCCGCATCCCGCCCCCTCCCCCGGCGCACAGAGCGGCTCCCGCCGGCGTCCCTGGCTTCGCTGTGCTCTGGCCCCGCAGCGAGGTGAGAAAAACGCCCGGCTTCCCCCTTCGCGAACCAGAGAGCG
The DNA here is from genome assembly GCF_036417665.1 of Passer domesticus. Lineage (NCBI taxonomy): Eukaryota > Metazoa > Chordata > Aves > Passeriformes > Passeridae > Passer > Passer domesticus. Next base: position 61,051,617 of record NC_087476.1, on the reverse strand, counting down.
GCGACTTTCTCTTCACCCTTCTTTACGAGCCTCTATCCAGGTTTCCCCCCGGCAGCCAGACCCCGAAGCAGCAGCTGCCACCACCTCTTCATTTTCAGGGGAGGCGGTAACCACCGCAGCGCCGGCCGCCCGCCCGCCCGCCCGCCCGCGGGAGGAGCCGGCGGGGGACGGGACCACACAGGCGCGCACCCTCCGCCGCTCCCGGCCGCTCGGTCACTCAGCCGCTTCTCGGCGACAGGGCAGCGGGTCCCTCGCACCAGCCGGCCCGGCCCGGCCCTCTCCCCGGCCACTGGAGCGCGGTGACTGCACTAACTCTCCTCCATCGCCACCTCCCCGCAGGCAGCCGCCCGCCGGCCGGGCTGGAAGCGCAGGGCAGCGAGCCGGGCAGAGGGTGTCCGCGCTGGAGCCCCGCTCCCGCTGCCGCCGCCTCCCGCTCAGCCGAGCCGCCCCCGACCCACGCTCCGCTGAGCCGCGAGCGGTGTGTGCCGCCAGCCCCGGGCGGCAGCCGCGTCCTGCCCCGCTGCCGGGCCGAGGGCGGGCGAGTCCCGCCAGCGAGCGGTGGGCACGGAGAAGCCCCGCCCGCGCGGCCCGACCTAGCGGGATCGGCCCCCGCCCCGTGAGGGCTCGGACACGGCGCCCGAGACACGCCCCTCGGCCCGCCGGGAGTTGTAGTTTCGCTCAGTTGTAGTTTTGCCGCCGGAGGCGGGATGGCGTCGCGCGGGACTACAAGCCCCAGCATGCCTTCCGAGCCGCTCTGGCGGGGCGGGGCCGGGCCGGGCTGAGCCGTCCCGGCGGCTCTCGGCGGGCGGAGATTGTCCCCGGCCTGCCCCGCATCCGTCGCCCCCCGCACGGCCCCGCTTTTCCCCGGGCAGCCCTACGTGCCCTCCCCCGCCGCGGAGGGCTGCGTCCGAGTTTGTCTTTCAGGCCGGAAGGCCGGCGCTGGAGCCCCTCATCCGTCCCGTCGGGAGGCGCGCCGCGTTCCGGGTCAGCCGGTGTAAGTGAGAGGTGGTTCCTCTCCCACCCGCCCGGAGCGCTCGGCTGCCCCGGTGCTGGGCCAGCGCTGCTGTCCGCGCTTCTCGGCTGTGCCAAGGCTTCACTGCTCCACCGGCGGCATCCATATGCTCCATTCTGCTGCTGGAATCACAGAGCCAGCTAGGTTGGAAAAGACCTTTGAGATCATCACGTCCATAACACCATCTTGTCAACGGGACTGTGGCACTAAGTGCCACATCCAGTCTTACCTTAGAAACACTTCTAGGGATGGTGACTCCACCACCTCCATGGGCAGTCCATTCCAACGTTCAGTCACCCTTTCTGTGAAGAACTTCTTCCAAATGTCCAACCTAAACTTCCCTTGGGGCAGCTTAAGACTGTGTCCTCATGTCCTATTGCTGGATGCCTGAGAGAAGAGACCGACCTCCACCTGGCTAGAATCTCCTTTCAGGTTTTTGTAGGGAGTGATAGGGTCTCCCCTGAGCCTCCTCTTTTCCAGGCTAAGGTATGAGCCGCAAAGGGAAAGCTTTCCTATAAATGCCACCCTGCACCAAGCCCTTCTCACATGGGCACTGGTGGCAGGGCTGCCTGCAGAAAGCCCAGGGAGGCTTCCCACAGTTAAGGCAGAACCACTGTCAAAGCTGCTTGCTGTTGTTTCTGCCTAGTACGTTCTCCATGTCCATCCAAAGAAGAGCTATGAAGATGGTGATGGGTCTGGAGCACCTTATGATGAGCAACTGAAGGAGCAGGGGTTGTTCAGCCTGGAGAAAAGGGGGCTTGGGGAGAGTTCACTGCTCTCTGTAACTACCTAAAAGGAGGTTGTAGCCAGGTGGGGTTGGTTTCTCTCAACTCCTAAGTAACAAGCAACAGGACAAAAGGAAATGGCCTCAAGTTGTGCCAGGGAAGGTTTAGGTTGGATATTAGGAAACATTCTGCACTAGGAATATAGTCAAGCATTGGAACAAGCTGTCCAGGGAAGTGATGGAATCACCGCTGACTGTAGATGTGGTGCTTTGGGTCATGGTGGATTTAGCAGTGCCAGTTTTACAGTTGAACTCAATGATCTTAAAAGTCTTTTCCAAACTAAATGAGTCTATAATTTTATGATGTGTAATGGGTAAGCAGGCATAAACCAGTGCTAACAAAGATGCACTTTGATTCATCTTTTACAGTTTTGCAATTTACTAGCAGAGCTGTGTAAGCTATAGAGAATGGACTAGTTTGGGACGTGTGGTAGGAATCAATACAGTTCAGAAAAGCCACAACAAGCAAACTGAGCAAACTTTTCATAAAAGTTGAGAAAAAAAGTTGATTACAATCACCTGCATCTCTCATGGCTGAATGTTGTCCTAGGAGAGACAGCAAAACCACGTAAGGATGCAGCTGAGTTCTCAGGCAATGTGTTTTCTGTTTTCATAATTTCATTTTGGATTTTGAAATTGAATATTTATCCCTTTAATACAATAAACTAATTCTTTATCCATAAACAGTGCCTGATAACAAAGGGACTGTGGAACAGGCTGGCCAGCACTGGGTGACTTCCCCTTCCTTGGAGGAAATGAATTACTTTGGTAACCGAATTACAGAATGCCTGGTAGACACTCTCCTGGTGATTCTACAATCCATTTTATTGATACACAGAAATAATTTTGGCAATGTTAATGACACATGGGAAAAATATGGGGGGTGTCTCCCTCTGCAAGGTGTAAAGAAGTAGGCCTTTGGCAGCGGGAAGTAAAAATAGCTTCTGATATCATTTCTCATGAAAATGCATTTGGCATCCTTTTCCACACATATAATAGATGCTGCTACATTATTCCTTCCCATCTCCTCCTCCTCTTGTAGTGCCTGTTGTCAACAGTTTGCCTGCAATCTCATAACTTAGATATCACAGCAGTTTTTATTCTTTGAAATGGTCTTTATAAACAGCTAATAACTTTTCTTTCTTTCTTAATGAATACAGCACCTATGTATGCAGAAGGCTGCTGACAGATTTTTTTTGGTTCACTGACAAGCATTTTTAGTCTTCATCAGGTTTCTATTAGCATATTGCTGGAGCTCTGTCTTCAGTGCTTTGACAATATTAATGACTGTATCATGTCAAATGGCACTGTTCTCTCCTGAGATTACGGAATATTTTAGACATTCACAAATAGAGCTAATGGTTTATGCAAAAATGCCATTGTTGGCTTATCTTCACAGGTAGCACTCAGGCTAATTTCAGAAACACTCTTCAAAAGCGAAACACTTGTAAACAATACCAGCACCTCATTCAAGCTGCTGTCTCATGCCACAGTCTTTCCTTGGGTTTTAAGGCATTGCAGTTGAGAAGTGTACTCAGGCATATTAACTGAGAGAAATACATAAAGGAATTTGAGGAGTGCCAGAAAGAATAATTCTAAAAGTCAAACTCAGAGAACAAACACACTTTTATTTTCAATAGTGAATCTATTTTGATTCTAGCAGGATCATCCAGTCCTACACATTGTACTTTTCGCAATAGCCTATTTTAGTCCCTAATCAGTACTTGTGTTGCATTGGAATTTAAAGTGTTAATCATATCTTTTACATCAATACCTCTTTGAAGTTTTTTTTCAAAACAATTTGAAAACTCCTGTACAAAAAGCACAAAATATAGTGATATTTCACATGATTCAACATTATCCCTCAAAGTATTTATTGTTTATTTATTCACGTTAATTAAAATTGGTTTGAGACACTAAATAGTTGAAATCTTACAGTAGGTATGACAAATATTCTCCTTTCAAAAATCTTTGTAGGTTCAAGTGTTGCAGTATGTACTCTTCTGATTTCTTAGCTATGACTCAGGTTGATCTCATGCAAAAGATTAGTATGATGCAGCAATGTTACCTAGCTTAAAAGAAACCAAGACAGACTATCTTTATGTTTGGAAAATGCTAATGAAAAAGCTATTGCTGCTGAAAATTCCTGTCTCTTAACCTGTCTACAGTGTGGAGGTGTCACAAGGGCAAGTCTTGAAACAAGAGGGAAGCTAATTTGCTCTGATGACATGTCACCTTACATATATAGAATATCTGTTAGCATGCTTCTTGCTAGAATCTGCTTGAATGTATTGGAAGCAGTATCAGGAAAAGTATTTAAGTGATTGAATAAACACAAACCAGCAAACTGCAGCATTTTGGACATAGGGTCTCTGTACACCGTATATCCGACACTGCCAAATTGCTTTTTGCTTCCAATCAAAAAAGGGGGCTTTTATAAACAAATATGTAAAACACTTCAAGTGTCAAATATTGAACTGAAAGTCCTGCTATTCTTACAGATAGAAAGTAAGTTAGGCACTGCTGTGGACACTTTTTATAGGCACATTTTCGACACCCTTCACAATTAATTTTGAAAAATAAATGAAAAAAATTCAAACAAAGTAACAATAAAACCATTACCATGCAAGACACTGACAGTGTCGTGCACATTCCGTACTTGCTGAATGCTGTGGTACATCGTACATGCCAGTTTACAATGTTAAGAGAAAATAATCCTAAGAGTTTTCTATGTACTTGGTTTTCTGACCAAATATTTTTCTCCTTTTTCTCTGCTGTTTTTCAGAAGTTACCTCTCCCTGCCATCATTTTAGAGTCTTAACAACTATTCATTTTGTGAAAATACTTAATTTCTTTGAAAAAGGTTTTGTTCAAACTAGAAATAATACATTTCATAGAAGCTGGCAGGATGGCAGGAACACAGTGAGAATGCACATCAAAATCTCTCTAAAGAATAAAAAATTAGGGGTTTTAGGTCCAAAAAGCTGTTAAGTGTCTCTTAAGTCTTGCTTTTGAAAGACCATGACTGTCATTTATTGTTCAGCCTTCTAACAAAATCCAACATATATTACTTCTTTGCAGTGTATGAGTTTAGAAGGCAAGATAAGGTAACAGAGCTTTTTCATTGCAAGTTCTGGAGACCAGAATCAATTTTTGTATTTACATTTATCCACTGTATGTTGAAACCATATCTCTTGATTGGGGTGGCTTTTTTTCCCCCCTGTTTCCAAGCATTAAAAACACAGTTGTTTGTAAGTGAAAAATCTGAAATTGCCTAATCATATAAAGTCTGAAATATTTTGGTAGTTTTTCAACTTCTGACTTTGGCCTTCTACCATACAACTTCATTGCTTTGGACAGAAATCAGAATTGATGGATATTTAAATTTATTCCAGCAGAATAAAATGAGAACTCTTCTTTAAATGCAGTTAAAATCCATAAGTTTTTGGAATTGGCCATGCTTCCCTGATCAATGACTGTTTCCAAAGATGAAGGCAGACAGCCTCAAAATCTTACAAATTCAACTGAAAAAATAAAGATGAGCATTGCATGAAGTTGTCAGTGTGGTATTTTAAGCCTATTGAACATTTTGTCTTGCTCTAAAGTGACTGAAGGGAAAAAAAAATTTGTCATTCTGGGAGGCTGACACAGAACATGAGCCAGCCAAAAGAAAGGGCCAAGAAAGTGCAGTTACATGAGGAAAACCCCCACATTTCCCAGTGTTACCAGTCACACTGAAAGTTCCCTCACTGGAGCCAGGAAATAATTTTCCTTAGTCTTCCATCATGTGTTAGTAGAATACACTGCACAAAGAGTGGAGTGAATTACAGTTTCTTTGCTGCTTTGCTTCTCTGTGAAGAGCCTTATAGACACAGAACAGCATCGTTTATTAAGTCAGTACTGTACAGAAATTTCCAATATCCTAAGCCCATTTCATCAAACCAGTTGTTTTTTTTTTTTTTTCCAGTGGGCTTCCTCTTTAAAACATATTTATATTTATTTTTTTTCTTTAGGAATATGTATGGGAAATGAACGTAGCACTTCAGAGAAATAAGAAATGATGATGGGTCACACCTATCTGTACTCCTTACCGCACACCTGCTTTTCAGTTTCTGGCTGTTTTCTGGCTGTTTCCAGCTCCCTCCTGTTGAGCCAGGTCTCATTCTTTGCGTTCTGTGCAATTAATGTAAAGACAAGTGTCAGTGTGGGCAGTGGATGAAGCAAGCTGGATTTCCTCTTCCCATCACAGCTGCCCGGCTGAGCCCCACGATCCGCTCCCCGTGTGACGCCAGCACCGCGCACTGTGGCTAACAGGAGCCTGGCCACAGGCTGCCCAGGGACACCTGGCTGCCACCACAGGACCAAAAGTGAAGTGACAAAAGATGGGCGAGTGCTGAGCAGAGCTCGCAGCTCACCAGCACCAAGGGAGGACAGCCTCTCTCACTCCACATTTCCTTGCACCTGAGCCTGCAGTGAAGGGTGGCTGTTGCCCTGTCCTTTCCTCAGACCCTTTCACCCTCTCCCTTGCAGTGTCACCAGAGCTTATCAGATGTTTTGCAGAGCTGTCTCAGTACAAGAATATCAGCAGAATTTTAAAAAATCCCAAACTATTCACTTTTTTCCTTTTTCAGCAAATTCATTTTCTGCTGCTTTAACATGCTGAAATGACTTGGCAAAGGACGTGACAAAGCATGACAAAGGACTGCAACAAGGGAGGGGCAGGAACAGAATGCCCAAGGAAAGGGAAGTGAAAGAAAATAGAGCTTTCCTCTTGAAAAAAAATATCTGTTATATAAAATTGAATATATATAAAGCAAAGGGGCAGAGAGTAGGACTGTAGGCAGCAGCTGGATTGGTCTAGGCTGCCACTGAACTTCAGGCTCAACCAGATGTACTCATGGAGGCATTCCATAGGATGCAAGAGCTGGCAAAGGACACAAGATAAAGCTTAAAGACAGAAAAGGAAGGGAAAGCAGGCCCTTGCATCCCGTAGTGACGGGCTGTTAGATAAGCCAGCTCATCATGACTGTCCTGGGGTGGTAGTGCATCACACCCAAGTACTTTAAAAAGCATTGGCATCAATTTGTCTTTCTTTCATTGATTTTCTAGAAACTTTTAAAAAATATAGTTAAACTTGAAGCCTCTTCTCTCTTTTCCATTCTGCTGAGCAAGTTTTAACTTATTCTCTGTGAAGAGAAGTCCGACTGACACTTAAAACAATTGCCTAAGTGTGTTCCCATAGGAAACAAAACAAAGAACACACCTACAAAGGGTCACACAGTTAAAAGGATGGTGTCAGCTACAATTACTTTAATTAACTAATTAATGTAGTAAAAATGTTTTGATACTGTTCTTTAACTAGTATCTCCTGTTTAAAAAAATATCCCTTTTACAGGTTTTCTTTTTCCCTCCTATTTCCTGCTTGAGGCTATAGAAGGAACTGTACTTCTGGTTGACAAAACAATTGAAAATATGCTCCAGTTTATCTCATATACAACCTTTTTTGCCCCCCTCTGTGTATATTTCCTCGTGCCTCTTCCTTCTCTTCTCTGCTGCCTCAGTAAACACCCACTCACAGTGCTGTGGGAAAGTAGGAACTTATGCTTTGCTGTGGAGTGCAAGAAAGTGACTCCATCCAGCTTATGTGGGAGCATGACACTCGTTTTGAGAAAAGCCTTCTTCATAAAGTAGTTGTGGGCTGTTTCACTGTTTTGGACTACACATTTTGAGCATTTACAGAAGAACCATCCATTGCTGTCAGAACACATCCATGATGTCTTATACGGATTAACACAAAATACATAGAAGGTTTTCTGGAAGAATCAGGCAATTAGAGACTTCTGTGAATCCCAGAGTGGGGCTACCTGCATCATTAAACACTTAACTAGGCCATCTCAAAATGGAGCTAACTACTTGTGAAAATCTCTCCATTGTCACATTCAGCATCATTAACGGGGAAGATTTAGTATTATATCATTGCTTTTCTCTTGAGCCTTTCTTTTCTTTCCCTTCTCTGCCTTCCACTTGGTTTTGTGAATATTTGAGACCTGCCCTCCCTGACTGTATATACTTTATCTCAGCTAACAGCACTGTTGGTCTGGGGTTTCATACCAACCCCTCTTTCCCACCTTCCTAACATAAAACAATGAGTAAAAAGAATAAGGAGGAACAGGTAATTTTACACCTCTCAGAGCTATTGTTTTTGGAAGAATAAGCCAGGACTGCTGCTCAGGGGTGCAGCACTGCAATGATTGAATTAATTTCAAATTTGGAAAGCCTGAGTTCCTTCCCTTCCCCCTCACGAAACTAATAAAAAAATTAGTTCATTTACTTGGTAATTTATACTCTGTGGAATCTGAATATTCAATGAGCTCTGTATACAAAGGACTAGATATGACTCATGAATCATATGGCTGACAACACTGCAGTAGAGAAAGGAAGTCTGACAATCAACAGAAATGTGATACTGATCATACACAAATGTGGTCAGAGGCATAAAACAAAAACTTTTTTTTCTATTTTTGTTCATGTATTTACTATAGTGATCATTCTGATATTTCTGTGAACACTTAATTGGATGGACTTTGTTGAGAAGTGTGTGCCCGACTAGGTACATGTTTATGGAAGCAGAATTTTAGCAATTACTTCTCCTACTAGTACATCTTCTAATGGAAATCTGATTTTCACTTAATAAATGTATATTTCATATTGAAATCAACATAATGGCTCCCTTTTAAGAGTTCTCAGAAGTTTGTCTTCTTCAAATTGTCCATGTGGGTGTCATTAGACCTATTTCTATTTTTTCCTGTAATATTTATTAACCTTAATTATTTTAACCAATAATTATCCTTTAAAAAATTCAGGAATTTATTATAAGTAAAGCTAGGGGATTATTCATATGGTCAAAATAATGTTTTGGCCAAGGTTCTGAGAATGATTGTAAATACTTAAGAACATATGCTTTTTACACCATAATAGGAGAACAAGTTTATAAATCTGATTTTTTGTAGAGTTAGTTTAATCTAACTCTAGTGCTAATCTATTAGCATTCATCTAAATTAATTCTGATGAGCAAATGGCAGTCTGGAGTATAATTACATTTTAAACCAATAAAACTGTAACCAGCAAATCCAGGAAAACTATTCAGAATTCTACAGAAAATTATTCATGCAATAAATAATATGCAAAGATTAGTCTTGGAGGCATTCCGAATTGGTCTGTTTTATTTGATTAAGAGAAGTGTAGGTCCAGAATACCAGAGGGAATAAAACAGGAAAAAAAAATTAACATTGAGATACAAACATAAATATTTATATGCAAAAATGATTAAGTGGGGTTTCATATAGAAGAATGAAGTCTTCTTCCAGGAGGACTGAGAGTCCTTCATGTAAACAGCATCAGCCCTTGATGCCTCAGAGATGATGAATACTTGGTAAAGTTGATGGCTGAATCTTCAGGTGGCTACTCAGAGCTGAGGACTAGGGACAGAGGACATCAACAGCAGAAAAGCCTGGTGTTCACTGCCCATGGGAGAAACTGCAGGTGGATTTTTAGGGACTCAGAAGGAACACCTTGTGAGGGGAAATAATCTTTAAGAACTTGATTTTTTTTTCCACTTCTGAAGATAACTGCAATTAGGAAGATTTCTTCCACAGAGAAACTCTAACAAAAAGCAAATAACTGGTGGCCTGAAGGGGCAGCTCACGGGGATTTATGAGAACCCAATTTAACTTCCCTTTTTTTTGTGATTCTCTTCATCCAAGCCATCTGGCGCAGAGTAGCTTTTGGCACACAGGTCAAAGCTAGGGCTTTCCTAGCGGACTGGCTCCACTAGGAGAGCCCTAGCTGGGCTGGCTTTCTTCACACTCAGAGCTTATTTTAGTGCAAAATCCATCCCACGCTGTTTTTATCTGCATGCCACAGCCCTGCCTGTCATGCATGATGCACAACGCTCAGCAATTGTCTGCTCTGACCGCAGTCCCTAACCACAGCATGTTGCTCACAACAAGCCTAGCGCACACCCGTCACCTTTGTGCAGCCTACACTACAAACACACCCCACCTCCTGGCATTCTGCTTTGCTTGCTGGCTGCCACTCTGCCTGCTCCTTGTGCAACAGCTCAAGAAATCATGACAGCATCTCAGGCCTCTCCTCAGCCTGCCTGAGCCAGATAAGCCAACTCCAGATATCACATCTCAATACCTTGGAAGAGCTTCTAGACTTATATGAAATACATTTTTTTCAGTAACTTCATCACTTATGAGGTTTTGCATCTTAAAGATTAACATTCCCTGTGGCACCATGTTATGGTCTGTATTTGGAACAGGCAGCAGATAATCAAAAGCTCTCTGCATGCCAGATGCCTGTCTCAGAGTTAGCACCTGCCATTCAGCAGGAACTGGAATTCTGGGCAGCCATGCATATTCAGGAGGCATCTAGTACAGATGAGCTTCAGCAAATCCAAGGGTCTGTTTTCAGTCAAGATCTTCAAAGCCATTTTCCACAGCTTATATCCCTACATAATCTTCAGCAACAGTGAAAATATTGATAGCTCTTGCCCAGTGTGGACTCCTCCATTGCAGAGAACAAAAGACAGGATTCACATTCCCACAGGATATGTCTATGCAGTTCTTACAACTACACCGAAGAGAAAAAATATCAGTCATTGTCAACTGTCTACTCTTCCAGAGTGGGTAGCTCTCTCTCCCCCACTGCAGAACCTCAGCTTCTGCAAAGCTGGAGAACTTGTGTTTATTTCAGGCATTGCTGGTTTTTTTTTATCTTGGATGAAGTGTCCATACCCAACCAACCTGCACACATGCTGTGTTGTGAAGGACTGTGCACTCAGCTTGTTGACTACGTGGATTGCCAGGATTCATGGAATGTCAATTTTCTAGATTCTGTGAGAATCCCTATGACTGGATACTTCCCACACCATTTCTGTATGCAGGGTTTGGTGAACCCTTCAATGTGGAATAGCCTGGTAAAATGATGTCTTTCAGTCTGTCTATATCTATCTCAGCAGTGCTGCTGCCTCTAGGGAATTCTAAGCCCTGGGATGGTAGGCAAATATGTGCTAGCAACAACACAGCCTCATAAGCACCCCCTGGATCTGCAGGGCAAGAAAGGAATTACTTTATTGAATGTTCTTTCCAACCAGTGCTTACAGGGCACAATTGTTCTCTTCATCTCTTCATACATAACCAAAAAAATATACTCATTTCTTTCCTTCCTCTGCACCTCCTCAAGAAGACAAATACAAGTTTCCTCTCCATACAAAAGACAAAAAAAAAAAAAAAAGAAACCAATCCTCCCACATCCTTTCCCACCTCCTTCCAAACTCATGAAAACCACCAGTTTATCTCTTCTCTCCACCAACCTACCAGAAGGATACAGCTCCCCATCTTCTTACACTTGGTAAGATTAGCTCCTCCCCTGCCTCTGAGGAGTTGGACTGCTCTTTTTGAAGGTCAGTGATCAGGCCTGTACCTTGAAAGGCTCACCCAAAAACAAAACCCAAACTCTTTTGGGCAGATCAGCTGTATCTCACCGCTTTGTTCCTGCTCCATATCCCTGCCAGATGTGGGAGGCAGCCCACATTCCCTACTGTCCCTCTCCAGGAGGCCAGCCATGGAGCTGAGATGAAGGAAGAAAACACCTGCCTTCAAACACTTCACTCAAAATGGATGGCAAGCAGAAAACTTTAAATTATAAAAACATGTTGTACAATACATGTAGATCTAAGTACTTCCCACAAGTAGAAAAACTCATCATAATTAACCCCCTTGAATTAAATAAACCCAGGTGCTTATGTCTTAAGTCTCCATCTAGTGTTGCTATGCAGAGACCACTTCAGAAAAGACTGGATTTTGCCACCATGGATAAGGGGTGCTCAGGCTGGAAGCTACTTGGGCTGGTTCTGTTGCTTGATGGACTGACAGAACCCACACGGCTCCTCCTTGGATGGGGTTCAAGAGGGTGAAAGTCGTTGTTAAAAGGGGAAGGTGCAAAACCAGATTTTGAATAAACACTCCATGGTATTTGACTAGCAGCCAAAGCCACCAGCAGTGCAGAAGAATGTCCTCTATAGTCACTCAAATTTCTCTTACCGGGAGTGAGAGGACATCACTACTGCATGGTTTGAAGATAGAAATACATCTGGTGGGGAAATAACTCTCTCATGCTCGGTGAGGATTCAAACCAAGTTTTTGTCACAATGGCATACAATTTCCTGTTTTGAAGGAAAGGAAATCTTCACGTTTCCTTCAAAAGAGGAAGGAATTCACTGGAGTGACAAAAGATGTTGTCCAGATCTTGAAAAATGCAATTAAAATAAAATCAAAGAGAAAAGGTGTGATTTCTAAAAATCATGAAAATAAGACTACTCTTTGAAAATTCTCTCTTTGAGAGAGCATACTCTTTTTTCAGTAATAATAAGAAGGGGAATACTAATTTTTAATGGTAAGGATTTTGAATTTTGAATATTTCCACACTCTTTTGAGCTTTAATTAAAAGTTGGTACAATTTATAATTTTGTAAGTAAAAAAGCAAAGTTCCTTCCATGCTTAGGAATGCTATTGCTCTGTATTATTCTTTATATAATAAACTATTTGAAATTAATTGTATCAGCGGAACACACTACATTGTTGTTTTAACATTTGGGAAAGCAAAATAAATTGTATTGACCAACAAAGATCTCCTTAAAATCTGAGACAGCTTAGCTCACTGGAAGAACACTGAGAAATTGTGCTTGTAGCTGCCACTGTTTTGGAAGGCCTGCTGGATCCAGTGTTAGTGATGTACTGCTTGGAATGAACACAAATTAGATCACAACATACATCACAGGGGTCCATCATCTGCATGGCCAAATGCCACTTTTATGCCCTCCAAAAGCATTTGTTGTCAGATAATTTTATCTTGTCTTTGTCCACCCACATGTCACAACCCTGGTGTTTATAAAGTTCAGAATTATATTTTCTGTCAAAGATGAAATTAGGAAGGCTCTCTTCAGTTGCTGCTTCGTGTCTTCTTCATATCAGACAGAAATACCCTTTTTTGTCAGTTCAAGGGACCACAATTCTTCACCCACCTGAAGAGGAAGTGAGAAAAGAAAAGAGAGAGCAAGGGAGCTTTCCTCCACACCTGTAAGTTTCTGTGGCTTCTTCTAAGCTGAAAGCATTTTAAATGTCAGATGTTAATCAGGAACTCTAGGCTGCTTAGTAGCATCTGTGCCTCCTGGTTCTACCAAGTTGATCTTCCAGGTTCAGTTGATCTTTCATGTCTTCCAAGGACTCATATCCTCTGTAACAGGGCAAACCATCCATGTTTGCCCAGTGGGACATTACATTTAATAAAATCTGTGTGATAAACATCCATGCAACATACATACACATGTACAAACCCCATATCCCCAGGCACAGACAGAGCAATGACCCCATCTGACCTTCCAAACCTGTCAACTTTTCATGGGGCTGATAAAGCAACCTTGTGAGCTACCTCCTGACCCAATGGTTTATTATAAGATCAGAGCCATAGTTTAAACCAGGTATCAATTTTGCCATAAGCAACAATGCTCATACTTTCAGTTCCGTGAATGTGACAGAGTGTTCTTAAATGCAGTATTCCCATTTCTTTCTCTAGTCCTCTCATTTCTAGAGCACCAAAAGTGCCATCCAATGAACAGAGAAGGAGAGAAGAAGTCAGCTGTTAGCTTGAAGTTCTATTTTGGCTCTAAAATCAAAGACCTCTTTAAAGCCTAATAGAATTATAGACTCAAGTCTACCATTAATAGCATGCATGGCGCCAGCGTAATAAGAAATGGAAATACATTGCCCAAGAAGGATTTATGAAGTCCAGTAATTCATGTCAGAGTTTCCACAATATTGTGATTCTCAAAAAGTCTCAGGTCCAACTAACTAACAGTGCTCAGTTAGACATTGATCCTTTAATGAATGCGTGCACTTTACTGATTTTATTTTGGCAAAGTTACAAGTGTGGAAGCAAGAGAGAGAGAGAAAGAAAAAGTGCAGTAAAATATTCAGCGATATTTCTAACCTGCTTTGTATGTAGTGTTTTTAAGATATTAATTTCATCTTTCCATCCTCTGGGATGAATGACTATGGAGCATGTAAATTTCTGAAAAAAATGCACAAATTTTAATATTGAGTTCAGCAGATTATATAAAAAATAGATATGAAGAAGCAAAAATCAGATTTAAGGATCATTTCAATAACAGGCTTTACTTCAGATCCATAATACACATAATCTATAAAAATAATGCATAAAAAATATTAGTTAGCCTATTTTTGACCATTTGTGTCTCTGTAGTGCTATTCCAAGTGAGCCTACTGATTTTTTTTTTTAAACAGTGTACTTTTAGTTTTAATGGTTCAGCTCTTCTTCAATCATCAATAGGGAGCCTTGTTACCATGGTGACAGACAGATGGATTAATGCAATGTTTAGGGAGATACATGAGTGCCAAATTTTGATATATATAGTAAGCTGTAATGTACTGCATACACAAGAGCTGCACACATGCAGAAAAATTCAGGAATGGTCTTCCATATGCACAGAGTGTCTTGACACAATATTCCCACCATCTTCTGCCAGAAAGTGGCCATCTATCTCCCACTTTATGCTCTTGAAAAATACCTATCCTGTTGGAGTCACAGACTCCAGCTGCTCTGGAAACTTAAACTCAACATCTGATGAGGCCTGTTGGAAAGGGCCTGACATGTTGGCTGCATGTACTAGGCCATGAAGCTGCTGGTCATCAGAAAGTGACTATAATCCACTCCTTGAAATGCAGCCTGACATCTTCAGCTGACACCTTTCCATTCGCCTGTTTACTTTATTCACTGCAGGTCTCAATAATGAGAAAGAAATGTGAGATACACAAAAATCTTTGGGTTTTTGCAGAGCACAAACAGATTGCATGTGGAGTAATCCTTCTTAAAACTTTCACACTTCCTTTACTTTTAAACCTTTAATGACCTGCACCTTCCTCACCCATCTCACTCCCTTCCCTAGAGCTGCTAATGAGCTTTCCTGTTTTCAAAGTATTAGATTAGCGGTTCATGTCTCGCAAACACCCTCAGACGGAGATGAAATTAATACAGGAAGAAAACGTGTGACAGTCATGCTATGAATTCCTGTCATTCAGACTGTGAATACCCTATGCTCATAGAACTAGGAAATTATGCTAGTTGCATAGCTTTATTTTTATTATATTTTGCTTTATTTGCTTGAATCATTCTGTCATTGCCAAATATCTTCAATGCAGAAACCTATCATAAGATGCTGAAAAGTCAAGTAATTTTAAAAGACAATTTGACCTACCAAGTAAAATTCTGGCACAAACTTGGTGCTCTTAAAAATATTTTAGATGTGAAATCAGAAGTGCTTTATCCAGAGGACAATATTAATTTATGTAACAAGACTAATTTAATTAGAAATGTTTTCCATCCGTCTACACAGAGTGATAATTATAATTCATCAGGAACCTAGCCTAATACCAGCTCTCCTTCCAGGCCTTTTTAAATTGTAATATTAAACTATACCAATTAAGCTCTGTGAATGACTGTGAAAAGGGCCTTTGGATATAATTGCACTGAGGCCAATTAGGAAAAATATACATCACATATTCCTGACAATTAATTCTACAGTTGGCTTTCTCAGCAGGTGACATACTACTAACACACACAAGTCAAATTTATAGTGGCCACCTCCCTACAATAAATGAAATGCTAGTCCAGTTTCTTCCTCTGCAGCACACACCACTGTTGCGGGTCCCCAAACTGGTGTCACTGGCCATATGAGCATGGCCAGTGGCACAGGGTGGGCACAGCAGCGTTCCCACAGGCTCATGCCACGCAGCAGCTTCTAAGGGGCCCTCTGCTGCCTTACAGTAGTGCGTGCCAAAAGCACATCCCTCCCACCCTGCAGCCACAGTGGTGTGGGGTCTTCCATCACAGCCAAGCTTGAAATTGCCCTTGCCCATCAACGTATTTGTGAAGGAGTCAAACCAGACACCCAAGTCGGTGCAAACTCCTTCCCAAAGCAGGCTCAAGCTGTGTGCTCAGCTTTATCCTCATGAAGTCTTCCTTGAAAAGAAACTGTACAATCTCTCCAGGCATTCTGATCTCAGCCTGACTGTCTTTGTGGGAACCTGTTTGAGTCACCCAAAAAGTCATCTCCTAGAGCCACAGCAGGTAACACACAGAATGGACAACTCTGTCTATTGGACTGTCACTGAGAGAAACCTCCTTTGTCTTACCACAATTTTGGAAGTTTCTAGTTGTGGCCACATGAGCCAGGAGCAGATTTTCTCAGTAGAAATCCTGCTCCCAATCTGTCACCCAGCAGAAGCTGGTCAGATGGTCTGGTGGTTCAGGATCCTGCTGCTAATCTCAGGTTGCAGCATTCCAGTAAGAGGGGCTGAGACACAAGTACCAGGCCATGCTCTAGTGACACCATGGAAATAGTAATTAATTTTTGCTGTTTCATTTTTTTTTAAATTCAATCAGAAATACTTTTTTTTTTTTTTTCTGGACAACAGTAGAGGTCTTTCTAATATGGTACAGCAAAGTAACTATTAAAAGTTCTATGATGAAACACATACTAAGATCACTAAAGATGTGGTACCCAGTGAAATTCAAAAACAACTTGTAAATATATTTGCTAGGTCATTAAAGACAGTAGGAATACTACAGGAATTGGGAAGGGATCTGTGATTTTCCTCTCTAGTAAACATGGGCAAAGACAAACAGATATAGGCATATTTTACTTGACAAGAGGGAGTATTATAAAAACTGAGCAGGTAATAAAACATATAATTCAGTAAAGGATAAGAAGAGAAAACAAACAGATACAGACATATGAAAGAAGACCTTACTTAAGCATTCTCATCTCTGCAGCCCTACCTGAATTCTGTCCAAGGCATGTGACAGCCTTGATATGTTATCAACAGCTCTGAAATCTGTAGTGTGCCTCTGACCAGCCATAATGTCATCATCCCCAAATGCTAATTTGGGATTTATAACTGGAACTCTGGCCAGATTGCCAACAGGACTTTTGCCATTTACTGAAATGTGGCCAGGCTGTGGCCATAACAAACAATGCTGCTGTGGTGTCCCTGCAGCATGCCTGCACGCCCAGTCTTGTCCAAAGTTATGCCTCACATGCACTCCTGAATACCCAAACGTAGAAGTGAAATTAAGGAAGAGTGTTGCATATTCTGAAGAAGCAAACTGCAGTCTAGAGAAGTATCTCTGGGACTGGGGTAGGTGGCTGGAAATCTGGAGATCCAGCTTCTCGGCCCCTGCCTTTGCTGGAGAACCACAGCAAAACCTTGTGCAAAATGATTAATCTCCTCACCACCTCCAAAACAAAAAGTACCCCTCCATAAGTGGGGGAAGCCAGCTCAACCAGTATTTTTTATGTGTCTTTTGGTTCTCCAGTGCAAGGCTCTTCTTACAATTGTGAGTACATTTGACAAATGAGCACTGCCTTTTGTCAGTATTTCTGTAATTAAAGTCTACACATCTTTATTCAGTGACCAGATTTTTGCTGTAGTGAGACGAGAGATCTGAGGACAGACTCTCAACATGGGAATTTCAGCCACCAGATCCTCAGGAGATACACAACAGTAACCAGCTAATTATAAAAACAGAGGTTTCTGCAGAAACCAAATCACAGCTGCAGAACACTTTAATTTCTTGTCCAATAGACTAGAAAATTGTTTGGAAATATGTAACTGTTTTCTTCATGCCCCTGCCTGCACACAGTGCTGATGCTGCATGGTGCTTTCAGGAATATCAAAGCTGCCATAAATAGAGGAAATGACCCCAGTGAGTCAGGCAGAGAATAAAACTCAGCTCTCCTGAGAGCCAAAGGGCAGCTCAACTGCTGCATTTTTCTCTCTTTCCAAAACCAGTGTTCAGCTCTTTCCCAAGTTCTTTTCCATAATCCAGTTCAGTTACTGAACATGTCAGTTTAACCAGTATTCAAATCAACCTCCTCTATGTTTTGAATTAGATTTTCAAACTCCAAACAGGATTCTGGTGACAACATTATTTTGCAGTGGCACTCAAGACTTTTGGCTAAATCAGACAGATAACTTAGTGAACATAACGAATTACTGCCTTTAGTAAGTTCCAGCCAGCTTATCAGCTAGCTTCTTTGCCTCTGAACACCTAAATTGCAAGCTTGGTGCTCAAGTGGATCTCACTGTTAGTGGAGATGGCCAGGTACCACTGTGCAGCCCTGCACTGGAGAGGAAGGAGAGCAGCAGACACACAGGCCAGGACTGAAATATCTCACAGCATTACATTAAGAAGTTTGCACACTGGGGTTCTATTTCTTCATAGAGCTGCTTATTGGCAGCAATGCCGCGTGTTTGCAAGGGTTATAAAAATCTCTTAGGGAATATATTTATGCTAACTTGTGTCTTTGGTTTTATTTTAAAATTTATTTTCTTCCTTGTGCTCTTGCTTACCCTCCACACTCCTCCCTCGCCAATACTGTACAAAAATATGAACGCCCATAGGAGAGGCACCATGTTACCAATTTTTTGTTAAAACCCAGGGGTTGTTATGAAATTCCTAACCATAACATCAGAATCACAAGAGCAGATTTACACATCCTTTGAAGTGGAACACATTGGTTCCCTCTCACTGTCTGCTTTTGGCTTACTAAGGTTTTTGCAATAAAAAGGAAAAAAAAGCATTCTATTATATTCAGTTATACAACAAGAAGAGATTAATACTGTAACCTAAATGAACACAATTCTGCTGAATATCTCTTGGGTATTTAAAGCAAGTAGAATTTACAACACTAAGAATTTTAAGTTATTCAGAGTGGATTTCGTGGTCTTTATGCTCCACTTTCAGCCTCTGTGAAAGATTAATAGAGACAGATCTGATCTGACTCTCTTAAATATAGATTCTTGGCATTGTTCAAACCAGGATTAAATAACACCATTATACCTTTCTCTTGTCTTTCTTCTTGGTTCTGGAAAAATTTGAAAGAAAGTGATGTCTTGATTGATGTGAACTCAAAAAACTATCCTGAGAAGAAAATATAGGATTGTTAACATCAAAGACACAAAATAATACAACAGACACAATAACCTAATTCTCTCATAGTTCAAGGATTCCTCTATCAGATGCAGTGATGATCTTGACACCAATTACAATCAAAATTACATGCATGCTCCTGGTTTAGTTTTATGCATTCTAATAAATTTAAATACTTTACATAAAAAGTAATTTCTTCTTCTCCCATTGTCACTCTGCAGTTTTTCTAAGATGTACTTCTCTAAGCTTTTCCAGGAGGTTTTGTTATTATTTGTGGCAAAGTCCAATTCTATTCCAAAGCGCAGACAGGATTTTGGGGTATTTTTTAATGGGAAAAAGAAGACTAGAGGAAAGAAGGAGTAATTTTCCTGCTGTCCAGATTAGAAAAAAAATGAGTTAGTGATGGACTCTCTGTGTAAAATATTGTTTAATTTACACAGCACATGGACTATTAGGAAACAGCTTTGGATTGGTTTTTAGAAGTAACATGAACAGGAAGTTTCCCAAAATACTAATTTTTTGCCTAGCAACCCAGTCCCTATAATTAGACCCTTAGATACATGCTATAAATTATGTTAAAAGATACAAAGCAGGAAGCTGGGGAAGAAACGCTTGGTTTGGATTTATTTACATTCATTGTTTATTGTTCAAGTACTGATTGTTATAACTAAAAATACACTTTACCTGTCCATACTGAATCTTAAGTTAGTTCACTGTTTGATAAAGTGATAAAATTAGGTATCACATATGAATTTATATTCATCAGCAGCTGAGAATTAGGGTGGCACAGAGATGAAAAAACCCCAATTCTATGTTCTCGTAGCGTGAAAAACGATTTACATAACTTGAAAGAACGACAATTTGGGACGAAAATACGTACTTTAAAGCAACACCGTTCTTCAAGAATTAAAGAGTGTTTTCCAGTTTTATTTGGTAAAGTCCACTACGTGGTCTGTCCCCAGGACATACAAAAACCCAAAAAACCCCCCAAAAAACAAACAAACAAACAAACAAACAAACAAACAAAAAAAAAAACCACCCCAAAATCAAAACCCTTATGAGTGTGCTAAAAAAGACTCGATTTAAAAGAGGCTTTGACAACTCCTGCGCGATTTGGGCTCTGGGGATGCTGGACGCGCCCCGAGGCCAGGAGGCTGCTCCCAAGGCGGCGGCTCGGCCCGCGATGCCGCTGGGTCCCGGCCGGCGGCGCGGCCGCGGAGGGAAGCGGGAGGCGCGGCGGCTGCGTGTCCCAGCCCAGCTCCCTTTCCTTCCGGGTTGCAGCCGCCTCCTCCTCCTCCTGCCGTGCCCTGGGCATGGGGGCGGCTGCCGGCGGGGCCGCCCATGAGGGGGCTGCGGCCGCAGCGCCGCTGGACCCCGGGCGCGGGCTGTCCCTGCCCCGGGGGGCTGGGAGCTCTGCGGCATCCCAGGACAAGCTCTTCTTGATCAAAGGTGCAGACATCCTTCCTCTCCTGTCCTCCTCCTCCCCCTGCACGGGTCAGGGACGAGCAGCAGCGTGTGCGGCAGGCCTGGGACCGTCCCCAGCCGTGCTCCCCTTGCCGCAGCCGCAGGTCTTGTCCCTCTCTCCCGCCCCTGGGGAAAAGGAGAGACGTTTGGGAGCGGCCTCACCGCGGCTTCTGGGCACAGCGAGGAAGCCCCTGCAGCGCCGGCCGCCCTTCCCCTCGCCCTTGGAGCGGCGGTGCCGCTCGCCCTTGAGCCGCGCTGCCCCGGCGCCGCGGGCCCGGCGGGCGGCACGGGCGCCGAGCGGAGCCGCTGCTGCCCGGCCCGGAGCTCAGCCCTGAGGGCTCCGCGCTGCCGGGCCCCAGGGGCAGGAGCACTGGGGAGAGGCGGCTCGAGGCGGCTCCTGCGGGCTCCAGGCAGCGCTGCGGATTCCCTAAGGGAAGGAGCCGGTGTCCCGGGCTGGATCCGAGCCGGGAGAACCGCGGCCAGGGCAGAGCCAGGGTCTCCGCAGCCGCACACAGCTGCAGGGCGGCGGGCTGGCGGCGCTGTGCGGCTTTACGTTTGTGTTATATTGTCATTGTTGTCCCTAACTCCGGGCTGCTCCCGGTGTCTGCTCGGTCTCCCCGCGCCCCCCGGCGGAGCGGAGGCCGGGGCTCATCCCAGCGCCGGGATGAGCCCGGGGCTTCTCCCGGGCAGAGCCGTCCAGGGGATGGACGTACCTCTGCCAATTATTGTGTCTGAAATTGGGGAAGTGTTGGCTACTTGACCTGGAAATGTAAAACTTAGTGGACTGCATCATTTGGCCAAGGTGCGAAGTCTTTGTGCTTCGGGCAGAGGAGGCACCTTACAGATTTCACTGACACGAGTACAAAAAACTTCCTCATCACAGTAATCAGATCAGTACCTTTTTTAAAAGTGAGACCTAACTTAGCTGTATTTTTGCCTATTTCCTATTCAGACCATTTTAAAATTACCTAACTGGTGTTAGGAAAGGGGAAACAGAATGGGTATCAATACCTGCAAAGGAAGAATGTGTAACCCCCTGAAATGTTTAAATTTTAATATGATTCAGGTTGGTTTCTAAAGTGCAGTGAATCTTAATAACAAACTTTTTTATTAAAAGTGAGTATGTGTGGCTACATGTGCCTTTGGTGCAAGAGCTAGAAAGGATCAAGAGTACCTCAAATGACTTTTGAAACACTGGAAGCACTGAAAAGCAAGGCATGCTTTCTTTCTTGGGATAGCTTTTGCTAGTGTAATTTTCTTTCTTTTATAAATGAAAATAATTCAGTTATTTTTAATTTTTTAAATAGGGCTTTAAAACATAAAGCTGAAGAGCAAGTGTTGCTTATGTAATGGTCTTCAGAGAAACTGGTGGTGGCCATTTGAAATCAGAAGTGATGCAAAAAAACCAATTACATTTCCCATTTAGGGAAGGGTGAGGCATCACCGTAGAACAAGATGATTTTAGTAGGCTGGCTCTGGAATGAGTGGATTGTCAAAGTACTGCAAAAAAAGCATCCTGGGATTTGAATTTTTTTGTGGCTTGAAAATACATACACATGCCATTATTTTCAAAGTGTCTGTTTCACAGAACTAATTCTTTGTCTTGCTATTTTGTCGTACTGAGCTAGCATAAAAAATGTAGACAACTGGGCCTTTCACTTCAGCATGTGCTAACAGATCGTACATTTTCAGATTTTATTTTCTAAACAGGTAGGTTTTTTTTCTTCTCCTTAAGTAACAAAGTCTTGATTTTTATTTTTCAACTTTTCTCGGCAGGTGGAATTTTTCTAGGTACTGTTGCTACAGCAGGAATGATAGCAGGTTTTGGCACTACACTTGCAATGACAAAAAAGAAGAACCCAGACTGGTTCAATAAGGTTTGTTCTTTTAAGCTGTTTTCCAGTAGTGATGCACAGGAAATAAGAATGCATTGAATGCTTTATAGACATGCTGGTATACGTGGAACTTGGCAGAGTCGATGATAAGAGCACCAGATTTAATTGAACTCAGTACAGGCATAGGATTAATTTAAAAATCTTTTCAGAGTTGGCCCTGCTAAATACTTTAGTACTTGAGATTAGCTAAAATATGTAATGCTTACACTGTTTGCTGGAATCATACTTCTGGTTAGTAAAATACAGTTACTGATCTCTTCTAATTCTGTGATGTGAGAACACTTTAGACATGAGCCTGCATCACCTCAGGGATCCAGTTCACCAAGCAGTCTCATAGTGCTGCAGTGAGTCTGGAAGCGAGGTGACTGCAGTGAGGATGGGAATGAGGAGGTAGAAGGTCTGTAAGCTGTGGAATGTGTAAGTGGGATCATTTAGTCAGATTAAAGATCTCCACTCCCATCTCACTGTGTAAAGAGAAGGATGAGAGTGAGCACTGTGGGACTGTGAGATCTCATGGCCAAAATGAATCTGAGCTCAGGCAATTACTAACTGGACCAAGTTGTGCATTCTGAAGAAAAGAACTGCAAAGCAGAGCTGGCAATTGCACCATGTTGGTGTGTTAGCTTGAAACACAGCATGTTTAATTGAAGGACGCTTTTTTCCTCACTAATGCTTTGTTATTGCCAAAAGTGTAAAAAATAGGCCCTTAAAATTGATCAGTCTCATCTCCACCAAGCTTTTAAAATGCAACATGTATTACAGATGCTCTTAGGGAATTAAGAACTGATCAATTTTGTTTATTTTAAAAGCGATGATTCAATAACACATCAAGTTAATTCAATGCATATCAAGAGAAAAAAAATTCTTCCATTGTACTTTATCTAAGAACCTTCATTCCTGATCACTCGTAATCTCCCTTTCTGGTCAAAGAGCATGAGAGCCTGCATTTGCTTTCCTACTTTCCTCTGTAGGCTGCTGTGTCATAACTCATCCATTGCCTTTACAGAAAAGATAAGCATGAGTTTCTTTTTTGAAATAGACAAAATAGAAAAATTCATGAGAAGTTATTTCACAAGCTGTGGAAATACATCGCAATAAAGAAATTGTCTCATTTTTTACCATCTTCTGTTCTCTTGAGCACTGTATTTTTCCAGCTTGCATATATTCCTGGTGTCTGAGCTGTTCTGTTATCAGAGTGAAATTTATCAAGAGTGACATTGCATTGATATCTGAGAATATATATGCTAGAAATGTCATCAAGTGATCTATATGATTTTGATCTTTGCTGAAAACTGTATCTTTGCTATTTGTGCAAAGGAATTACAACAGTTTGCTAGAAAAAAATCTGTGATTTCATGGGCCCCTTGACTTCAGTACTCCAGAGTGTACAAAGATACTTTTTTGTTAAGGTACTTGTCAGTGAGCAGTTTTAAAAAGGAAGGACTAGACTTTGAGAATGGCTTAGCTCTCTTTAGAAGCTCTCTGAGGTACCAATGAGGTTTTGCCTTAGCATTCTTACTTAAATTTATGGTTACTTACTGCAAGTAACTTTTAATAATACATCCTGTATAATAATAACTACAGAAGATTTCACCTTTTTTAGATGTTTAATGCCTGAATATTATTTTTATCCTTGTTAAGGTGAGGCCATAGTTTGAAAGGTACTTTAAGCCAACATCAGCCAGCACTGGTGTTGAAAGAATTAATTCTACCAGCCCTAAGTTTCTGGCATTTTATTCCTGTTCCAGCGAAGCCACCAATACATATGCCATTGGTGATATGGGTTGCTGATATGATCCTGGTTAATTGATGGGGTTTTTTTTGTTAAACTTAAATGCTCAGCTGCAGCAGCCTCCTTTTGAGAAGTGTCCAGTTTTACCAGCATTTATCCAGGTGTTTAATTTCACAATGGATTAGGTCACACAAAAGAGTGAACACACTGAATACAATCAACCAAAGCAGTTGAACACACTTTATTTTAGGCACTGCTTCCTTTTAGACACACTCTGCACACAAAGGGGCAGTTACACAATCAAGGCCTGTGTCTGAATAAAAAAGCAATGATTTTTTTTCCTTCTCCCACTTCCTGTTTATATGTTCCAGAGGAAAACAAAACAACAGCAACCAACAAAATGAAAAAAGCAGCATATATTTGGAAAACAAATCTTTGGAAAACAAATCTGTTAATTCTGCCCTGGTTTTTTTGGCGTATTTTTGGAAAGACTCAATATTGTTTAAAAGCTCATTTTTTAAATAAAAGAATGGTTTTTTTTAAAAATACATAGGAGTAGTTGTGAGAAGAATTTGAACACAGGTTAGTGAATAAAATTCAATTCTCTTAAATTTTTTTTGTTGTTGTCATCTTTTTCTTCCATGCTACCATTGTCCTTTTTGATTTTTTTAACATTTCATTAATCAACTTTCTTGATGCTCTGAACACTGTATCTGATAATCATTTAACCAGCTGTCCTGTTTACAGAAACCCTTATCTGTGTACTTAAGTACCCTGAGGAATCAGCCTGTGACTGAGCCCTGTCTGGCTGCAGTCAATAAAACCAGATCAGTCGTTTCCATTTACCACTATTTTTCTGGGACAATCAAGCATTTAAATAGTAGTTGGTTGGGGTTTTTGCCAGTAGTTTTCACAGATAATGACTCCTATTTACAGATTCTGTGTAGAGGATATTTTTGTCCATTCATTTCCCATCTTCTAAATGGGACCATTTTTTCTCAGTGTTGTTATATATGGTTAGACTATGGAAGCAGGAAAAATGTCAAAAGTAATCAGCATTTCAATACTCAGAGCAGTCTCTACTGAAGGAGTTATAATAGTTCATTATTTGTGGTAAGGAGATAATAGGACCTGATATTACAGCGTGACTAGAGATCTCTGCTGTTTGTGCATGTTTGCTTGCAGAGCATTGTTTTTGTTAACAGCTTCCACTTTGGGATCTCCAAATTGGAATAAGTAAGGGTCAAGATACATTTGGCTTGTGCCCTTTCCAAATTCATGTTTGTCCTTGGGTAGCTATGCCTACAGCTGAATTCCAGGGGAGAGTGCAGTGCTGAGGATTGTCTAAGGATCATGTTAACATTTCAATAAATACAAAGCCAAGAGGAGAAAAACTACTGGTGCTATTTGACCATAGTGGTAGACATTAAGTATGTTTAATTGTATCAAAGAAGAAAGAGAAGCATTTAAAAAGAAGTTAAAAATTTAAAGCTTTTAAAAGCAAGAATACAAAATATTTCCCCCCACTTATTGTCATGAGAAAGAAAGAACAGTTATTTGGCATATTTTAGAGAAAAATGTTTTTGATCCTTCCACAAGTTAATTTTGCTTTTCAGTATTTTAGATTATAAATGAAGGGGTTTTTTTTATAATTTTATGTGTGCAATCTCATTTATGTTACCCCTGAACAATACTTAGTTGTTTTTTTCCAAGATACCCTGTTAAGTAGAACTGTTGAGTTGTGTAAGGACCATCAATGCCAATCTTTAGCAATTACCCTCTGAAATCTGTGTTTGCATGTGAACAATTGAACAGTGATCCCTCAGAGGGGGAAGAAGTCCTCTGAATGGCAGTTGCCACAGTGAGCAGGAGAATTCTGTCTGTGTCACTGCTGCTGTGGCTGCCCAGGTTGAAGCTTTGCTGTACCAGACAGATGCAGTACGGTGGGCACTGTGAGTGAGAGCAGCTGGCTAGCAGGGACTGTGGGCTGCACATGCATTGATGCCACCCAGCAGGTGCCTGGTGCCCCTGGAAGCTGCAGTGTCCATTTGTGTGCTGTGACAGAGAGGCTTCCTTATGGTTGAGACCCAGTCTTGGCCAAGGCTGCATTCTTGGCCTGAGGTGGCTTTTCCAAGTGACAGCATTTTCAAGGTGCTTGTGTTTTCAGGGCACGTCTCATGGCAAACTTCTATGGCAGCAGTATCTTAAAGCCACCTACTCTTGTAGGTGTCTTCTGACAAAAATGAGGAGTGTGGAGACCACTCAGCATTTTCAGTGTTGTTGCTTGGTGAACTCTGCAGGGAAGTGGGTTCAATGTTGTTATTTGCTTTTACAAAACTTTTCCTAATAGTTTCCAGAGCTTCTTCAGAGTTGTAGCCCTCTTAAATTAGTCCCTGGGTCACTGCAATACCCTTTCTGTGTCCAGATGAAATCTGCTCATGTTCTTGCAGGTTCCAGAAGTGCAGATAAAGACCTATAAGGCCATCAGTTGCCCCCCATGAAAAAGCACCAGAATCAATGACATGCAGTGATTATGTTCAGATGTCACTGGCATAAAGTGACTGGTTTAGATTCAGTTTTGTGTTTTGACTGGTGAGATAACTGAGTGTTGGATTCTTGTGCCCATGGAACAACTGACTGGTATTTCTGGGCAATGAAAGTCATCCCCAGCTGGCACCTGTGAAGTCTTTTCCTGATAGGAAAAGCCCCTTTCTTGGCTCTTGAGGTGTGCTGGCAGCCGTAAGATTTTCTGTGGCCACACTAGTGCAACTGACAGGTCAGGAAAAAATCTAAATCACTAACTTTTTTTGTTTGTTTTTATTTTTGGTTGTTTTTTTTTCCCAATTATTGTTCACTTCGTCATGAACTTTTTTATCTTTGGCTCTAGGGAATTACTGCCACAGCTGCACTACCAGAGAGTGGTTCATCACTGGCCTTACGAGCCCTAGGCTGGGGCTCACTCTATGCATGGTGCGGGGTTGGATTGCTGAGTTTTGCCATCTGGAAGGCTCTGGGCGTGCACAGTGTGAGTAGCAAGTATGATCCCCTCAACTCCATATTTTTCCTTGGTAATGCATCGTGGGATGGTATCTCTATACTACTTCAGCCTAAGGATTACACCTTCATTATGTTACATAAGAATTACACCTGAGGAATGACTAACCAGAATGTATGCAAACACGGAAGGTGTTCTTACATCTGCAAAAAATGGCATGCTGTGGGAGGAGACAGTTTAGGGGGAGGAACAGTTTTGTCCTGCTTTCTGTTTATTTTCACAGATGTTTCAGTTACCTCACAAAAGAGCCAGTGTTCTAAATAAGAGACTAAAATAGTAGCTGCTAACTTTGCTTATCGAACTGAAGGCTACCCCCATAATCCTATTTTTAGAGCAATACAGTTATTTGTCCAAGTTCTATTTTTTGCATCAGGGCACAGAGGATGTAAGAAAAACTGAAAGGGAGCCAGCTTGCTTTCTAGAAGCAGCAAGGGGACAGAAGAGTCAGTATCCTGTGCATTAGAATGGTGGTCCTTGATATGTGTCAAGACAAAGAAGCTCGAGAAGCATTTGTACATGCCAGGATACCAGCTACAGCAATTTTCAGTAAATTCATTATGTTCCAGTATTTCACAGTGTTGAATGTGAACACTAAAGTTCATGTGAGCATTTTTGTTTGCCCCATAGTAATGAGCCATCACTTTTAAAGAGTCCCCTGCAGCTATGTTTGGGAGAGCTGTTTGCATCCTCTTTAGAACTAGGAATGAATAGACTTCCTTTACCTTATGTGGCAATTATTTATATATTCAGCAAAGCATATATAAAGGAGAAAGATGGTACTACTATGTTCCTCAGTATTACATTGTGAAGGATAGTAAAATTCTGACTGTAAGCAGTGCAGGTGTTTCATTGAGCAAACAAGAAGGATGCTTCATTTGCATGTAGGAGTACCTCTGCTCCAGCGCTCTCTCAAATCCTTTGCAGAGTTCCTGTGGGATCTTGGTGAATAAAGGACTTGACTTTCACTTGCAGGGTTTGAAGGGGAGTTCCAAGTAAGATTGAATTGTTAAGTGTTTAATGGCTCACGTCATCTGAAAAAGTAAAGTATGAGAAGCCTCAATGGAAAATGAGATGTGATGGGTTGAAGAAGTCACACCAAAAGGAGTAACAGAGCCAGCAGATCTTGACGCAGGATTGGCGTGGCCAATGGGGCATTTCCAGTCCCGGCCGGCCCGCAGCACACCGGGGCAGGCCTGGCTGGGCCGGAGAAGGGGAGCAGAGCTGGTCACTGAGCTTGGAGCAGTGCAGTGCAAGATGTGCTCGGTGCTTTGTGTGCTTTGAACGCTGCCCACGGCAGCCGCGCCCCGCCGTGAGGGCAGTGGGATGTGCAGTGGGTGTCACTGGGTGGCCCTGATCCTTGTGCCACGGCCGGGAATGCCTTGTGAGCGCCCGGCCCGGCAGGAAGCGATGGCGAGCCTCTCCCGCACACCTGGAGGGCAGAACTGAGCCAGACGGGCGCTGCTGCGCCCCAATCTCGTTTGGGTTCTGGGGTCTGTGTTCCTGCCCTCTGGGGGTCTGTGTTCCTGCCCTCTGGGGGTCTGTGTTCCTGCCCTCTGGGGGGGGTCTGTGTTCCTGCCCTCTGGGGTCTGTGTTCCTGCCCTCTGGGGTCTGTGTTCCTGCCCTCTGGGGGGGGTCTGTGTTCCTGCCCTCTGGGGTCTGTGTTCCTGCCCTCTGGGGTCTCTGTTCCTGCCCTCTGGGGGGGTCTCGATTCCTGCCCTCTGGGGGTTTGTGTTCCTGCCCTCTGGGGTCTGCGTTCCTGCCCTCTGGGTCTCTGTTCCTGCCCTCTGGGGGGGTCTCAGTTCCTGCCCTCTGGGTCTGTGTTCCTGCCCTCTGGGGGGGTCTGTGTTCCTGCCCTCTGGGTCTGTGTTCCTGCCCTCTGGGTCTGCGTTCCTGCCCCGTTCCCGCGGCTCCCCCGGGGCCGGGCGCCGCCGCTGCCCCGCAGCGACCCCCGGTGGCGCGGGCCGGAGCTGCAGCGGCAGCGCCGCGGGCCGGCTCATCCCTGATCCCGGGAGCGCCGCTGTGTCCCACGGGCAGCCGGGCTTCAGGCCAGCCGTGCTGCACTGCCGAGCCGTGCTGCCCCACGCACGGCCCAGCAGAGCGGCCGCACTGGCCATCGGTGCCAAAATGCTTCTCATGGTGGGATACATGTTTCCCGTCAGTGTGAATTATTGATGGGACAGTGAGTCATTGATAAAATATGTATTATCCTAAGCTTTGTTGCTGTTTAAATTATCTTGCCATTGCTTTCAAAGTCAGAGATGAAATGAGAAGAGCAAAGTGATAGTTCCTGGATGAGTTGTAATTAATCTGTGTTAGAGGCATGGCTGCTCAGGAGTTTGTGTTGTGGAAGGAAACTGAAGCCACAGTTCAGGATGCCTCATCCTCACACCTTCTGAGACAGCCTGTGTTTGTCCTAGAAGCCAGTTGCTGTTCCTTCCAGGCACTGAGGTGATGCACCAGATTTGGTGATTCTAGATTTTTATTTAATCTTTGTGGTTCATGAGTTCTTAAAACAGAGCTGTGACAGGCCTGCTTCCAGCTCTTAAATGGCTTTATTGTTAAAGGTGGTTCCCTATAGCTTTACAGTCTGCTGCTTTTATGCCAGCATCAAAACCCAGGGGTGAGAGTAAGTAAGTGATCTTTATGCCTTGGTAAGGAATATAAAGGATTTTACGCTGTCTCAGGTTAGGTTGTTAACATTCCCTGATTGCAGTTACTGCTGCTGTAATCTGGTGACAGGCTGATAAGTTATAAATGCTACTAAGTCCCCCTCAACTCTTATTATAACTGAAGAAGTGATGGTTCAATGAGGACTTAGTTAGATAATGGTTTAAGTTATAAAAGCATAAAAGAAATCTTTTTTTAGAGCCTAGGAGATGGTGCTTATATACTTTTATATTGTAATTCTTGCAGAAAATAATCAGGTGTCAGTGATAATCAGACTTTTTAAACTTGCTTCTTGCAATTGCTCGGGAAAATATTTAAATTTCTACCACCTTTGATTGTCTCTGAGCATAGAAACTTTCTGTATTAGTGAGTATTATCGACCAGCAGCACTAGGGCAGTGAGACATTATCAGGCTAAGGACCTGATATCTACAGCCATTCCAGGAATTTTCAGAATCTGGACTGACCCTGGCCTTGCCCCATGGCTTGAATGCCTGCTGGCAGTTGGACTATGTTACTTGCACTGCTAGAATGCTTCTTGAGATTTGTGTCACTCTCAGAAACTGCTGGTCGTGCATTTTGAGACTGCAGTAGTTACACAGATTCATGCCCAGGGAGATTGGGCAACTGGGAGATTGGCTTCCAAAGAGCACTCCTGATCTGAACCTGGATGTACCTGCAGCCTTCCTCTCTGAGGCACCTTACCATGTGGAAAGACACATGCCATGTCAAACCCAAGCTTGAAATAAGTCTGGCTTGAAATAAAACTACACCATTGTTTCCAACAAGTTTATTTGCTCTTGAACAACTTCCACATGGTGGTATTATCTTCCATGGAATTACCTTACTGGTTTTGAGCTTGCAGCGTCCAGAGCATGTAGGTGACCACTCCTGGTGCAGTGGGATGGCTGTTTGCTGGTGCAAAACACAGAAGTATTGAAAGAAATTTTGAAGAAAAGGTTGGTTTTTGCCAATTTATCATTTCTGGTTTATCTTAAAATTGAATAGTAGTTGAAACATCTTATTTCAACATTCTCCATATGAGCTGTTAAATGAAATTTAAAATTTTCAGTTAAATAATAAATTACATTTTACACAGTAAAAATTTTTATAAGTAAAATATTCAAAATGTCTTAAACATGCCATTGTTACAGTTGAACTAAACAAGTATTTTCATTGAAGTTTCCAAAATTTAGCTTTTTTCTTATTTTATTTACCTGTTCTGCTAGTGTTATGATCCACCACATCTTTTTATTACTGGGAAAAATTTTAGTGTCATAGAATCACAGAATAACTAGGGACCACTGGAGGTCATGTAGTCCAATCCGTGTGCCAAGGCAGGGTCACCTACAGCAGGTGACAATTTTCTAGAAGTTTTCTGCAATTCTTTAGAAGTTAACTTTGGAGTTGTAAACCTTTCCTTTAAATTAAACTCACAGCTATAGAGTACTTGGCAGATACTAAAACATACCTACTAATGTCTGATGTTCCTTTTTCTTTTTTTTTAAGCTGCCAGCAATTATGAACCTTCTTTTAAAAGCAGAACAATGCCCTTAGCCTTTGTAGACTGAAGTGTACAACAATTAACAAACAAGATAAATTATGCTTTAAAAGCCTTCTTGTTCTTCATGTCCTCAATAAATTAGGTTTCATTTCCTCAAAAATAAAAGCATTCTCTGTCCCATACGAAAAGGGTTGGGATGATTCATGTGTAGGTTTGTTTGATTCTGACTGTTGCTGTTCTGTGGAAAGCTGGAAACATTTTTCTGTGGAAAAATAGTTAGAAAAATTGCTTAGCAATTTGTGACTAATATAAAATATTAGTTTATCACTTTTATGGTGTCTCCTAATGAAATATCCTGTTTTTCATTGATCTTAACCTTTAAAATATTAAGAGTCTAAAACAATTGCATGGCCATAAAGAGACATCTAAAACAATTAAAAGCAATGCAGAGAATATATGCTTGTTGTGGCTTTGATGGTAAGAACATTTCCTAAGTGAATTGCTTTTCTCCATAAAAAATCTAACCTCTGAATCACCCTTCTAAGCATAAAAATAACATCCCCCTGCTTATGTTGAGAGACACTTGTTATAATTTTGTGAAAGTATAGTCATAGGCACAGTATAAATACAAAAAGAGTGTTGGCTTTAAGGATGGATTAATTTAAAACAGAAGATGAGAGCATGGAGGCATAGTCTTCAAATATGGCATCTGTAAATTGTACTAAGGTTTATAAATCCCAGTGTATGCATATTGCAGTGGCTGAAATTTTTGTTCTATTTCATAAATGAGTAAATGTTGGTATAAAAGCACCATACCGCCTAAAATAATTAGGGTCGTTGTAGAGTAATTCCTAAATATTTTGTTATAAGTTTTTAATTATTGTTGTATTTAATCCTCACAAAAATATTATTTATGAAATTTCTATTCTTTATTGTGCTTGTATCTGATAGCATAATAGAAACTTTCCTTTTCCTTGCTATTTCATGATCACATCTTTCTATAGAAATCAAATCTGCCATTTTTTAAATGCTCTTTTATTCACTCAATGCCTATTTAAACTCAAGCTCTTAGAAGGAAGATGGAGTACTAGTACAAGTTAGCACTTCCTCCCCCTGTTTGTACTGGATTTTTTTCTGCTGCTTATATTGCCTAATTGGTTTGGACAAGACTTGCCTCCACATGTATGTACTGCTAGTATTTTATTCAAGAAGGAAAAAGAATGAAACCAGTGCGTTCACTGTTTACTTGATAAGGCAGCGTGCTTATTCAAGGATTAACATCATAATTTTGTACTGCAGAGCTGCTACAATCTGCTTTATGAATAGGGCCAGCTGTAAGAGAGTATTTCAAGAAATGGAAAGGCTGTGACTGTGGCTGTCTTGAGGAGTTTCACTGTTGTGTCCTGGGAGAATCTCGCAGCTGTTGGCTGCCACCAGCCCTTTGGGAAGCCTGTGGTCTGAAATGCCTCTGTGTCACCCTACCTGGATGAGAGGGTTGATCCCTGTGTTGGCCCCGTGTAGCTGCAAACTGTGCACGTAGGGGTAGAACCTGAATCCAGGCTTCTCTGACAGGTTGAGTTACTTGTGCTACATCTTGTTCCATGGCGTCATCCTGTGTGTTGTGTGGTGTGTGGCCATGGCTGTGGGATGAGACCCCTGCTTGCCTGGTGGCATCTGGCTGTCCCTGCCTGCCTCTGCATGTCACACTGCCCCTGACAGCTTCCTGCTTGGAATTCAGCCCCTGTCAAGGTGATGAAGCTGAAGCCTCACTGAGGAGTTTGGGGTTTTTGGTGGCCCTTTCCCCTGCCTTGAATCTCACTTGGGGATGATATATATAATTAATTCCTGGACATACCAAGGGAAAAAAATTACTCAGGTTGTTCAGCAGACAATTCGT
The DNA here is from genome assembly GCF_036417665.1 of Passer domesticus. Taxonomy (NCBI): domain Eukaryota; kingdom Metazoa; phylum Chordata; class Aves; order Passeriformes; family Passeridae; genus Passer; species Passer domesticus. The sequence continues at coordinate 61,018,532 of NC_087476.1, read as the reverse complement.
ATTTTTGAATTTAATTCAGAAATCCAGATTACAGGACAGAAGTGTTTATAGGGTTGGGGCACTCATCCTGAGATTTTTGGTCCATTAACCAGCTAGCTTTATAAATTTGGATATTTAACTACTTTAAATTTAAAATTATTTCGAGACTAATTTTTCAAATTGCCCAGGGTGACTAAGGGGCAATGACTAATACACCATAATAGACTAATCATGTGGATGTCCTTTCCAGTCACCCAGATTTGAAAGTAAGATTCTGCAGAAATAAATGGCACATTCTTCAGTGATAGCCACATTCCATTTTTCTGCATGGCACAAAAGCCTTTAGTTTAAGACACCTTATACTACAAAAATCGAAGTGTTTCACATTTATTTCTGAAATACCAACATGGGAATGTATAAAAGTGAAACGAACACTCCTGTATTTCTGAGCCTAAGGAAATTCCTTCTTATTTTTCAGAATCCAGTTTACAAAATTACTGTCTCTGTGAATAAAATAATTGAACATAATTATAATTAGCTAACCATGTCCTTTTTTTTTCCTTTTTGTTAAATCCGAAATAATCTAGCCTTAAGCCAGAACAGTTTTACTTTGTTTAGGCTTTTTTTCTGAAATAGCATCTTCTTCCCACTTGGGGATCTAAGTCACAGAAATTAAACCAAAGGGAGGCTTGTAGAACATGTTTGTGATGTAGATCAGCTCTCTTCCCATTTATGAATGAGGAACATATCTTCTGCACTCATAGAAAAGTAATGTGAGGAAAGTATTTCATGTGTTTTATCTCTTCATGTGACCCAATAAGAGGCAGCCTGACCCCTGTGACTTGACAGTTCTCTGTAGTTCGCCAGTAATTCAAGACAGAATATGGAGTAGCTGTGGGAGGCTACTACATACTTAAAATTGTTTGGGAGCTGTGGTAGCTTCACTCTAAACAATAAAGGTCCTCTCCCCCTCTCCCTGTAAAGTTCACTTAGGTTATCTTCATGTTGTTTTTCTTCTAAAAAGCACAGGACATGTTTTACCCACTTACACAGGATTTATAGAGATAAATTTGTGGGAAGATGTGTTTATGTGTTTGTTTAATTTTGGGCACTGCAAATAGCCCTCTGATTTCACCGAGGGTGCTCAAGGTTAGGCACGTGTGTAAGGCTCCATGAGATGGGGATAGTGTGAACTCCTGACTTCTCCAGATGGTTTAACACAATTCTGCTGCTGCTTTTCTCTGTGTAAGCCTGAAATGCTGGAATTAGCAAAGTGGTGCTGAGCAGGGTGCTATGAGAGTACATCGGAAATATTAGGTTGTTTATTGCCAGGATTGATACTCTCAGGGCCATTTTCATGGACTTGTAGTTCTTCATAATCCAAACGTTCATGATGCCTTTTCCAGTGAAGTGCAAGATGTAAGAATGTGAACCAGAGCTCTATTTAACATGTTATTCCAGAGCTGGCACAGAGTGACCCTCAGTGAGTGCCCCGTTTTACGCTGAGAGAAGGACAATCACCTTGAGCTGCCAGGCTGGCTGCTCTGCTCCTCCAGTACTGCAAGGGCTCAGCACTTGTCATTTTCTACAAATAACTTGCTATTTCTGTATGTGGCCCTTGGTAATCATTTGCTAACAAGGGCAACAGCAATCATTTTAAGATTTGGGAAAAGGTGGCAAGAGCAATCCTCACTGATGCTTTTAAATCCAGGGCAGCCTGCCTCATCTTCATGCCTTGTGAAATGGATGGTGGCTGAGGAGAACTGAGGGCATGTACATAGTGCATTCTGCTGCCACTTGATATTCCAGTTCAGGGCATCTAACCTCATTTCACTTGGAAGCTAATGTAAGCAGTTCTTACTGATACGAGTACTAAAATAGGAAACTAATAATTCCTGGAGTCTGCGTTGGCCTATTATGAATGTCAGACATTAAAGAGAACGTTTCTTCGTAAAACTTTCATTCTAGGAATGAAATAGACTCTTTTAGCCCCTCTTCCATTCATTTTAATATGAACGGCCATGTAAGTGCTCTCAGTAATAGTGCTATCCCAATTTTTGTGTGACATTCTGTCAACGATGTACATTAAAAAGAGATTATTAAATGGAAGATGCTTTTAGGTCCCCATATTTTTGCCATCTGAGGCAGGATCATTAGGTTAAGATAAGAAAATAACAGTGATCTGTAGCTATTACAGATTATTTAATGCAGTAAGGTAGATGATACCCTTTTAGAAAGAAGCCTGACAGAGGTAGAACAGTTACTGTAATTTATTTGGCAAGAAAAAACAGCGTAAAACTCTGTAATATCTATGACAAAAAAATAAAATTCACATGAGTGGAATTCACTTCAGAGGGTGGCCTGCAGGAATGGAGCATGCTGGAATGTTAAGAAATGTGTTACAAATTGTTCATGTACCAGTAGGTTCAGGAGCAGTAGTTGAGAGTGGCCTGTGGTACTGAAGGCAGCAGGAGGAGGTAACATTCAGCTTTTAGTGCTTGGTTTACTGCACTATTAATTGGAGGAATTACCACAGTTGAACTGAGTACCCCAGTGCCAGTGTGGCTGACAGTAATGAAGAGGCAGCCGTTGCAGTGAGTTATGCAAAACATTCCAGTGCTTAGTACATAGCACATTACCTCTTGTAATTAAATTAAAGCCTTTTGATTTGAGACCACTGCCATGAGTATTGTGGAATCTGGAGGAAATACGGGAGGAGATTTCCGGGAAAGGAGGAGAGGAGAGGAGAGAAGAGAAGAGAAGAGAAGAGAAGAGACCCCTCCTGTTGCACGTCTGCTGAAAAGAAAAGGCAGGGCAAGACAGATTCCTAATTGCAGCATTTCCCTCATCAAGAAGTGTGTTTGTCCCAAGAGTTAAAGCAAGTAAAGACAAGGTCCCAGTTCTCACCCCTCAAGTGTTCAGTATTAATAGAACATAAAGCTGATTAATCATCTTCACAAGAATCTCACCACACTGCCAGAGGACTGGGTGCTGGTAAGCCCAGTTTGCTGAAGGACTAACTTGAATGTTTAGTGGACAAATTTTACTTTCAGTGCAAGGATACCTTGAAGTTGCAATGGGCCTAGTATGACAGTGTCAACTAAATGCAAGCAAGAACAACCTGGAAGCCAGTGTGAGTTAGTCTGGAGGCCAAATTTAGTTCTAATTGTAAAAGTATATTAGATAGAGTTTGATCAGTCAAGGCCCAGAAGACTGAATTCCATGTCTCTGACTGAAAGAGTCAGATCATTTAGACTGGAAAAGACCTCTAAGATCATAAAGTTCATCCATTAAGAAGTTACAGCCTAAAATGGGGTATTAGAATGGTTTGTAAGCAGGCGCACATTGTCAGTGGGAGAGAAAGGACAGGAAGTTAGGGATGTGATTTTCATGGTTATGAGGGTATCCACCAGTTCTGTGACATCAGAGAATAGTTCTCTTTGAAAGCTTTCTCCATGGTTTAAGATACGTGAGTTTTAGAGGAATGCTGAGTTCAGGGAAGACAGTGACTGGGATTTGGAAGTGCATTTGGGAGAGCACCAAGTACAAATGTGTAAATGAAGGAAGAAACTCGGCAGCTGATGTTATTAGTGGAACAGGAAAGGGGAATGTACCTTGGAGGTCCAGATCAAAGCCCTAATGAAACATTGGACTGGAATGAGAGGGGGGAAATAGGAGTCCGTGACTGGTACTAATTAAGTTGCTTAATGTCTTACTAGTGAGAACTCAAAAACTGTTGTGGAGAGAAATAATCAGGTGCAGTATCTTTTAAGGGCTATAGAAATGAAAACTTCTAGTAAGAGTTAGTAGCTGTGACATTTGTACCAGGAAGAAATTTGCCCCGTTTTAGACTTGCTGTGAAGTCAGGTATTAATGAGGCCCACGCCAGTCACTGCAGAAAATGTCCTTCTTAAAGAGCTGACAGCCTGAAGTGTTACACTGAGAAAGAGCTGACAGCCTGAAGTGGTACTGAGAATACAATGCACAGTAGTGATCAGCTTGGCATCGCGATTTATTGAAATACATCAATGCCCAGGAGTCACAAAGGAGGAAAATCTGTGGAAAAACATAAACATGGTCAAAGTTGTGAATTGCAATGAAAAACTCTTTTTGTGCAGAGCGGGCTTGTGGGAAAGGGCAGGTGGGAGAGGAAGTGGCAAATGAGACACTGAGTCTGGCATCACTTTCAAAGTGGTTTTACAAATAAGCATCAAAGTCTGAGAAGACAAGGTTGAGGAAATTTCTCAGGGAGTCTTAAAAGCAAAAGAAAGACATTGAATATTTCAGATCTGATCCATGTGTTAAGGAAAAATTGCTTTTCCAGGAAATTAGTTGCTTTTACCTGCAGAACATAAATTAATGTTCTGAGGGGACAGAAATCTATCTAATATTCTTAAATCTGCAGCTGCTAGCAGTGTTTCAGTGCTGTCTAAATAAATACCTTCTTTTCTTTCAGAACCAAGTTGTAGTGTTTTATTTCCCAGACAAGACTGCTTCTTGCATTCAAGAATTAGGATTTGGCATGTTAATTATTATGAGGTGGTTGTCAGAATGGAATCACTGCAGATTTCTGAGTTGCTCCACCCTTCATCTTCTTTTTGGAGGCTTTATACAATTACTTTCAGTTTCCCTTTGGTTTTGTGCATCTTCAGTGTAGTAAGAGAGGTGTCTTTTAGAGCTTATGACTGCATCATTCAAATTTATCACTAAGGGAAATTTAAGTCTGAGTTTAGAAGCAGCCAGAAAATCCACATTGCACCAGATCATTAGCTGGTGCTGAGTGTTTTATCTTTGGTTATATCAACAGAGCCACAGCATTTTACATCAGTTTAGTATTTGACCATTCCTGTGTTCCAAACACCCAGATAATACTTAGAGTGAGATGAAAGAGTAGAAGAGTTAAATCACTCTTTAGGAAGCAAAAAATGTTAAGTAAATTGAATGCTTTCCGCCCATCAGTGAGCTGGGATAACTTAATTACATAGGACTGGAAAAAACAGCTAAGCCAAAGCTCCTAAAACATTTCCTACTGTAAATACTTGTATTGAATTGGCAGCAATTGTTTAATGTAATTTGGGCTGTTCCTCTGCGTCAGCTCTGATACTGGTGTTTATTATTCTTGGAAACATTAGCTGTCTATGAGAGCTGCTCAGTTTGAAATGAGAAGCAAAAATGTTAGTTTAGGAACAATTGTGGGTGATAGCCAAGATCTTTAAAAACCAAGAAGGAATACTTAATCAAAACAACTATCTAATCAGAATGAAATATAAAACAGAGAGTGAAGTAGTTTTACTTAGGAACAAAATCAGGAAAAAGAGAAAAGGATAATTTGGCTCTGACTTTTCCTCCTACTTTATATAACATATATTTTTATTTGATTAGCAGTACCCAGGCATTATTACACAAAAACTAGGGTTCTGAAAGGCTTTCATCCATCATAGTTAGCTACTGTCTTACTGGTAATTTATTTGTGAATGGTTTCATTCTTTGTATCAGCTGTAAGTTAAATAATTGTATTCCAGTAGCATGTCTGCAAAGAAGTACCAATTCTTTGTCAGAATTATTCATACACAGAAGGACTTGAAGAGAAAACAACCCAGAGGTATTTGTATAAATACTGATGACCTATAACACACAAAACATAGGCATCTGAGAGTAGATGCCTGTGTGGCTGTTTGGAATATTTAGATTTCCTGGAACCTCTCTGTGGGACATATTGCCTGAGACTGCATTTGCTCTTCAAGAGGTCATTGCATCTAGTGCTTGAATACCACATCCTGTCTTCTCTGTGTGAATGTCATAGATTCTGCCATAGAGCTTCCTAAATATAGCAGTCCAAAACTTCCCCTTGTACATCCTGCTGTTTGTGTAACAGGATTTTCACTGATCTGGTTTTTCCATGCCTATCCTTTAAAAATATATTTTATATGTAAAAATAAATGTAAAACTCCTGGAAGAAAGAAGCTCACTGAGTCTAAATATTCTGATAGAAGTGATTTTTATTTAAATGGATGTTTGGTTCTGGCATTCCAGGACTATTGAATCAGATATTGGTGATAAAATTCTTAGCATAAGTATAAATTATAAATATCATATCTATATAATGTAGAAATACTTCCTCTTCCACAGAATTTTAACAGCAGTGAAAGAAAAGCTTCATCCCATATACTGTTATGAATCTTGTTTTCTGTCCTACTATTCTATACGTTTGAATGAGACTTTGTTTTGTCACCTTTATCCACATGGTGGGATAAACCTAAGCTGTCAGAGCTGAACAGCATTGTTCTTTAGCTCTTGTTTTAAAATACTTGAACAGACTACTGGACCTTTCATCCATTACCAGTGTAGAAAAAGGCACTGTAGTCAAAATAGGGGCACATTCCATGGAGGTAATTTTCCTCCAAACAAAAATATTTTAAGTGTGTGTGTGTGTATAATAATTCATGTAACAGCAGTGGATCATTCGGGCAAGCACTCCAAATGAGGCACCCCAGTGTGGTGCATTAGAAGAGGTGATTGTTGTGGGTCCCTTAATGCTTTTTTTCACTTTGCTAATTGAACGAACATAATCAGGGGGAAGTCCTACTTTTCTATTATTTTAGAAGCTTTTTACTTATTCTTTACCTCACACAGATTGTTTTGTGGGATAAGCCTGGGGTACATAGTGCTACTTTATTTGTTCCTTAGTAGCAGTTAACTGATTTTATTTTAAAATCTCTTTTATAGATGAAAGAATTCCAAAGTAAGATGCAGTCAATTTTTCCAGCAATTCCTAAAAATAGTGAATCCAGTGTTGAATGGGAAAACTTACTTAAATCCAAGTGAAAGACTCAGAGCCATTTGAAGATACCTCTTCCAGCAAGAACAGGAGTGGAGTGGAAGTAGCAGAAGTGTTCCCTCTGGAAAAACAATGAAGACTCGGATTGAGCAAGTTACTGACTGAGTGGACTGAATCTGGGAATGCCAGTTAACATCCAGGAGGAAGGGATTTCAAACCAAACCAACCCAAACCAATTTATACTGTACTTTTCAGCATGTTTGGTTTAGTTGATTCATGAGAAAATGAACCCTCCAAGATAAGCTGGATTCATCTGGAAAAAAGACTTTTTCGAAGACTTAGAGAAGAAATTAATCTTGATTAGTAAATGTATTAATATAATCCCAATAGACTCCTGTCCCATCCTGCGTTTCAAGAAGAATTTTATTAAATTTCTCTAGGAAATAAGAACAGTACTTTCAGTGACTTGTCCTGTTAGGAATATAACCATCAAGTCAATCAGAACAGATCTCTTGCTGAGCCTGAGAGTAAAGCATATAGTACACTCTTCAAAAATAAAGGACACATTTGAATTTACAACAGAGAAAGTATCTAAATAATTTTTATATGTCTGAAGAGTAAGTTTAAAACCCAATATGCAAGTCATGATCTATGAGCTCCTCTGCAGAACATCAGAAGAGATCTCTACAAAGTTCACTGTTTTCTCAGTATTAACTTTTTAAAATTGGATCCCACAATAATGAATCTGATTGTGTATATAAATGTGTCTACTATATTTGTATATCAATTGAAATAGTAAGTGAAAGAGATATAAAATAGTGAGACACCCAGTCAGGCCTACGCACATGTTTTCAGCTAAGAAAGTGTATGGGCAGGGCTAATTTTGTGTGTCCCAGTCGTTTCTGTGGCTCTTCTACCAGGAGAAGCAATGTGACATTTTCCACACTGCAGTAATCTCATGAAGTGTGGGAGTAAACTAGAAAGGGTAATGTCGTCCTCAAATGTGTTTGCAGAACTGAAGATATGTAGAACTGCAGAAATAAAAAAAAGTGCCACCAGTGAACTGTCTTTTGTTACTCAGTTATCACATTTTCTTATTAATTGCACGAAGTCCAGTTAGTCAGTTGTCAGATTTAATAAAGTCCTTTTAAAACTTGTCTTTTGTGATTTAAGTCTTTATATTCCTAGGAAAGAACATAAAAAAGCTTTAAATGTCAGATGAATAATACAGAAATATAGTTTTCCTATGAAACATGACACTAAAATAATACCTTTAAACAATTAAAGTGTAATAGTTGACATCTTTTCCAGAGCTTGATGCTTGTAATTCAATATTAAATATTTTGTGTATTTGAATACTGCCATCACACATTAAAAATTGTACTGTTTTTATATTTTTATTATAGTTTCATGTGAGTGGTAATACCTGTTTTGGCTACATTTAAGCATATTAGTGCTGACTTAAGTTTAACTAGCAGCTGTGTCATTATAGCTGGTCAGATACTGAAGTGGACTAAATAAATTTGCATGATGTCCTTAGGATTACTTTTAGATTCTAAGGTGGGATTTGGGTCATCTTTATCTGGGTTAAGTAGCTCACCTGAATCAGTCATTCAAAGTGCCTTGCATATTCAGTGGAGCAAGGCTGGCCAGAGGGTGGCTTGCTCTGTCCTGAAGTGAGTGGCTGTCCCTGAAATTGTACAAAGCATGGGATCTGTCCTGCCTGCTGGCTGCCTTTGGAGAGAGCTGTCCTACCCTTGCTTACCCCCAACAGCACGGTGACTGCATGTGGACACAGTTCAGGAGAAACTCAGAAGGAAAATGAGTGGTCTTCTGGATTTCAGAGCTCTGAGGATTAGGTAGGTGTGGGTCGTGGCACAAGAGAACTCTCCCTTCTGGAAATGGTTAGCTACTGGATCAGTGCAACTGTATTATTAAAAAAAAAATCCATAGGACAGATCAGATGAATTAAATCTGGGGGTACCCAGTAACAAGGACACAGCTTTGAAGAGCAAAAGATGCTTCGGTGAAATATACAGACAAATCTTTAAAACAGAATCACGTTTACAGGGCAAGTACAGATGATAACATAAATCCATGTTGAGGTGTAAGGCTGAACGTTAAACATGTTTCAAAGAGAGAGGAATTTGTAGCTTGTCGTATTCCAAACTTTATTCTGTGCTTTTGGCTGGAAATGGATTTTCTCTAGATAAGGGTTTGTGTAGAAGAGTGCAAGCATAAGTCAAGTCTCAGCTGACATGAAAAACACGGGAGATCTTGGATATTTGTTACTGCACTGTGCAGCTCTCTTCACTCGGTGAACATTCTGCTGGTTTTGTGATGGGTCATTTTTTCTTTCTATGAAACTAATTGTCAAAGAGTTACTGGAAACCACAACAAAAAGGTGAACAAATAGAGGGAAAAGTACTTAGTATACCAATAGCTGCTAGATACCATAGTGTATGTAAACTGAGGAAATAAAATTAGGCAAAAAACAACAATAGACAGAAAATAGACACTAAAAAAAACTAACAATTTTCAAAAGTTAAATACTAGAAGTAGACATTGGTGAAAAAAAAGTTAGTGGGTCAGTGTCCCCCTCAATTGCTTTCTTTTATTTAAAAATGGCTTACTCTCCTTCTCTTTCGAGAAAGTGTAAGAACAAACTAAAGTTTACTTTCATCATCAACTTTTCCTGTGCAAAAAGTTACACTGAAGTAAGGTGATGTTTGCAACACTGTTACTCAGTGTGTGTAATGTAGAATAGCCACAGTGAGTTCAAATTGTTTCAAGTTACCCTTCGCCTGGTCTCTCTTACATTTCCGCTGATTTTTCTCAACTCTCTGGTCACATTTATTTATAGGAATAACAGAGGGCATGTATCTTCTTAAAATTAACCTGTAGGCTAATGCTTAACAATCCATGAGCTTCCTCCCTACTCCTGTGTTGCTTAGAAGCAAAAAGAAAAATAGGAAAACAAACGATGATGGGAAAAGATCAGGAGCCTGCCCATCTCTGCTGTGCTTGTGATTACAGAGGGAGCTCCCACAGTACCATCAGCCCTCAAGTCACTAACAGTGTATTTGCTCTAGAAGGCAGCAAATTAAAACAAACTAGGAATGTTTGTTTAAATTGGTCCACTGCCTGATCTGGCAAAAAAAAAAAATCTCAGGGGTTTTGCTGTGATTTTTGTCATCTATGGCATCTACTGACTTAAACCAGGCTCCTAAGAGCTCATTTTTTCAGAAAATTCAGGTCACCTAACATGCACACAGAACGGAGTAGCCTTCAATATTTAGGCTGTCAGTCAAGACTCTCCAGAGAGTTACATGCCTGAAATGCAATTAAGGATGAAGAGCTGAATCAACACTGCAAGAATCTGGGCTGGTGGTTGAAGAATTTCTAGATGTTTCAAACCTGATAGGTCAGAAAACAATCCCATCTGGGCAAATGGTCTGTTTTAGCAATTGGGATTAAGCTGACAGAAGTTTTCTGTAATTTGTCTATTTCTTTCATTGTGTGGACATATTGTTAAATTAGTTAATGGGAAGAAAAAATGTTTAACAGCTAATGTGATCCTTTATGTGGCATGCCATCTGTGTATTGTGTGCTCAATGTCACTGGCTGTGAGAGAGAGGAAATCATAAAAGAATTTTGGCCTTGTCTTCTTTACTGTCATTATCTTGGGTAAGTATGATAAATAATCATATTTATGTTCTGGAGCATATACAATTTAAATCAACCTATTGACCAGGAAGACATTCTTCACAGACTTTGGAAGGCACAAAAAAAGATATCATCTCACCATAAGCAATCCATTTCATGGGTGCTGATCACTAGAAATCTAGAATGGAGTGAACAAGACAAGTTATTTTTCCTTTCACATTTAAATAAAACTATTTGCAGAGGCATTAGTCAGGCATATTTGAGGGCTAATCCTGAGGTTCTGGAAGGGAACAAATCCGATTTTGTAGCCTGTTATGTAGATAGTTTAAGAAATTTTTAATTCTTCATGTCCCAAAATCATCAATTTTATTTAATTGGACACGTGTTTCTGTGAACGACTTTTTGCTATTAATTGGAGCTTCAAGAGAATCTGTTCAGTTATTCATCAGCCTGACAAGTGTGGATCCTGCTCTCCTTCCAATCTGAGCTGTTACTCTGATCATCAGCAGAGCAGGGAGGAGGTAGCTGACAATGAGCAATTTGAGTTTGGGTGCAGTTCCTGCTCTGTGGCTGCAGCTCTCACCCTGGCTCGCCCGCACTCACCTGCCAGTGCAAGGCTTTCCTGTCCCGAGGATGGAGGGCAGCACTCACTCACTCACTCACTCACTCACTCACTCACTCACTCACTCACTCCAAAGAGTTTGAGCAGTTGCCAATTGCTCTGCAGCACAGCCCTCTCAGCCACAGGAAAATTTCCCAGACTAAAACTCTGTTGCCATATGTATGGTTTAGGAATGTGCAGGGACAGCATCTGCCTCATTAGCTCCTGCTGAAGCTGTTTCATTGAATGTAAATAACACAATGGTTGCTACATTGGAGAGAAACAGAAAAAACCTGAAGAGCTGACTGACAATTTTGTGGTCAAGCTATTCACTTGGGATAGGAAAGGGTGAAGTTCAAGAATATCTAACATAAAGGGGGAACAGTTTTGACAGCGGAGAGGGATGCCGCCTGTGTCAGATATGCCCCAGGATAGCCTCCTGGGACATGAAGACCTATTTCAAATTCAACGCTTTCTGCTTTGCTCTTCCTTAAAAAAACCCCAAAAAGCCAGCTCAGAATGGGAACATTTACTTTCATGGTTGGTTGGATTTTTCCAGTAGAGAAACATTTTCTGTATTCTTCCCTAGAAGAAACATTTTCACCACAAGACTGAACTTACTTTTATCGTGCACCACTGGACTTGATTTGCATTTGTCTTTTCTGTAAGGCCTCTGGAGTTCTTGCAAGCAATAGCAACTGATTAAACTCTATTCCTGATTCCTATCCTTCCCCTTGGCTGTTGGACTATGACTTAAAATTGATAAAATGTACTGGACAGGTTATTGTTCTCTACTCTGCTTGGCTACGCAGCTTATTTATTATTTGGTGCGACTTATCTCAAGAGTACTGTGGAGATGATTTGCAGAAAGTCTGGGATTCACTCATATATCGTGGTCTGGTTCATTGCTTTCATACGCTGTTGTTCTACAGAGACATATGTAGATCCATACCAGTTCTTTATTACTTTTCCTTCTCCTTTCATTTAGGTCCTATTTTTTTCTTTAAAAGGAATGAAGAAAAAAGAGAAATGGTTTTAGATGTGGGGATTTTAGATACACACAGTAAGAGCTTTATTGATAATAAGCAGACAATACTGACAAGCACTTTTTTTGCAGCCCTTTAGAGGAGAAGGATTTTCAGATTGGGCACACAGGGTTATCTGCCTTTAAAAAAATTGCCTTACTACATTAGGTATTTGTATTTGTGATGTCTTGGTACGTCCTGTGGGACCATAGTGTGGCTCTGTTATAGAAATCTGTTCTTACGGGTCACAAGTTTATTTTTGTAATTTATTAGAACACACTATGAATTAAATAAAATTTACTGCAGTGATCCTGTTGAAAAACAGAAGCTCACATATCAGGGATGACTTACTTGATGCCAAACACTAATGTGATATCAAAGTACATAGCAGTCAAAACCAATACTCTGCAGCCAGTTCTTTTCAATTAATGTACTGGATTTCTATTCCCAATTCCTATAGATGTCTGCAGAAGCATGTTTCAAAGTTCTCAATGTTAAAACATTTAAGTGAAAAATAAAGTGCACCTTAAAACTATACCACAAATTGTATAATAAAGTCATCTGAATTTTTAGGCCAATTGCTACTGTATAGTCACAAATGATAATAACTTTGCTATAAGCAGGCTGACAAGTCAAAATTGAAACACTTGGTTTGAGTTAAGCTGGTTTTCCCCTCTTTATTGTTAAGCAGCATATTCTTTCCTTCCAAAACTTACTGCTCTGGACTCTACTGTCATGAAGAAAGACCAACAATTTTCTGGTTGTCAGCTTTTGCTACCAGATAGAGAATGTTGGAGAAGAGCTTTTTGAGTCCATGTTGGAATCCTGTGGCCCTTGGCTGGCCCGACCTCAAACCAGCTATAACATGGTGGGTTTTGCTAGGGTTTTCTTTTGGGTTTTGAGTTTCTTTAAAGCCGGAACTTTGAAGCTCAAAATCCTCAGAAGGAACAGAAAGAGAAACCTCATGCAAACAAATACCACTGATCTTTACACAGCTTTGATCTCTTATATATCTATAGTGCCTTTCATCATGAAGAAGCCCAGTAAGGTTTATAAACTGCCTTCAAAGGGAAATATCTTATCCTCTGTACCACAATGCACACACCACTGAAAACCTGCCTTCGGAGCAGATGACCTATACCACAGCGTGCGCACCTGGAGCACGATGCACATTAACTGGCAGTAGGGCAATAATTAGCAAATACAGAGGAAAAACATTATTTGGCAGGATCTGCAATGCCAGAGAAAATAGTAGAGACCTCACATTTTAATGTCACATTTATCTTACGGAACAGTCTGAAGTATTTCAAACTCCTGGGTGCAGCAACCTCTACTGCTGGGGATGGCTCAGCAAGTGTTTCTGTTGCACCTGTGCAAGTTATGCCAACCCATCTTCAGCATGGAGGCTTTTGTATCTCCTCTCAGCATGCACTGGTACCCCACAAGACTTTTGCACAGAAAAATTTACAGGCACATTTCTCCTCTCTCTCCACATCTCTCTTGAAAGTCCTGGCCTTAGGGAGCCCAGCTGAAACAGCTCTTCTCCCTCCTTTCCATTAGCCAGAATCTTTGATTAACTGAGCCTCTGACTGTCTGAAAATTGCAGGCACCCTTGAAGACTTTCAGGTAATTGCAGTGTCGACGGCATTTCAAAGCTAAGGCTTGGGTTCCTAAGCCATCTCCGTAATGTCTGATCAATGGAATGATCAATTAGGAATGGGAAAATGAGCTACGGTGCAGCAAGTGGAATGGCTAATGACCCATCATGGAGAAGTCTTTTCATCTCTGGGTCCCATGACTGCATGCCAACCTGCTTCCTCACAAAGCCAGCGGGGTCCTGGAAAGTTGGAAATTACCATAAAAAAGAGAACAAATGGGGACCGGGTAAAAATCAATTAAACCTACTGGTATTGTAAGGACCTAGAGTGGGCTCAGGAAAAATTCTAAGTGTTTGTTTAAAGGATATGTGAGCTTGTTTGCCCTAGTAACTCTGTCTCTGTTTGATATGTATGAGGCTCTGAATATTTTATAACAGTGATGGCTGTGTTCACTTAAAGCCAGCTGCTTAAAAAAAATTAAAATTCCAGAAAACACTTTGTCTTTCAACTCAGCATTATGTAATGTTTCAGGCTTGATACCCATTTTCTTTGAAGGTTTCTCCTACTGATAACATCAGAAGTGCCACCCAGGAAAGATCAAATCAAATTTCATCTGAAAAAAAAAAGGTGTTGGGTCTTAAAGATTTTGTTTTGTTTTCTTTTTTTATTCCACTGACAGATAATGACTGTTAATGCTTCATCTGAAACAAAACAAACAAAAAAAAAGATAGCTGAATTGGAAGAGTGCTGGAGAGGAGGGCACTGGGGAACACATTTGTGAGCCATCACACAAATTCTCTAAGAAGCCCAGGCAGAAACTCAGAACATCACATCTTAACAGAACATAATGTATACTCCAGAAAGAGTAGAGATAATGTATCCTAATGTATTCAATATTTGCCTTTGATGTAAGCTTAAGCATTATTCCATATGTTTTACTCCACCACTATATTAATTTTGGTTGGAAACCATCACACATTAATTATCAAATACGACTAAGCTCCAGCTCACTCGTTTTCCTGGGTTAATTGATGTCTGCTGTGAGACAGTTACGCTGCAGAATTTTGTTTATAAGAGCTGTGGCTAACATGTTAGCAGTGACTCTGCCAGATTTGCCAACCATCAGGCACAAATACAGTTCAGCTGTCCAGGGTGGAGGCTGTATAGGAAGGGAAAGACCTGAGCCTCAGCAAAGATTTTGCAGATGCATGCACAGGGTCTTATTTGAAACAAAATAGAATAAATTAAAATCCATTTTTACAGGGAAGGAATCAAGTAATTTGGACTAAACATTTTATATATTGCATGGCAATTATGACAACCAAATGCTTGAATAAAGAAGGCAGAAATGTATTTAATCTTTTTCCCAGTATTACAGACCACTCCCTGACCTAATGCTTTACTTTGTTTTGAACAGCTTTTATGTGAATTTTCAAGAACATTTTAAATAATAGATGTGCCATAATTACAGCCTGTGTTTCTTATGAGAGGGGGTTTTACTATTCAGATCTTGTCATTTTAAGATCAAAAGATTTCTATTTCAGAACTCTTTTCCTTGCTGAGCTCTAGACAGACAGACTAGTTCGTGAGTTGCCAGATCTTTAGCTCTTGTAAGCTCTATTGCCATTAAACTGAAGAAATGTCCCTGAAAAATCCTTTATTACACAAGCAGCTTATTGCAGTACTGCCCACGCTTCTCTAATGGAGAAGCCCACATTCCCTTTGAAATAATCTGGGACTATCTTGTGTAAGTGGAACCAGAGTGTTTTAATCTAAAGAAAAATATTAAAAAATGTGAACTAACAGTAGAAATTCATGGGGTTTTTTTCTGTTTGCTTACTTAATCATGGATGTGTGCAGGTTTTTTGCAATGTTTTATCATGTCTCATTGGTCACCAGAGATCCCTGAGATACATGGCAAGAATATGTCTCTATAGTCAGGGAAACAAAGGGGAAAACTGAAGGATTTCTGAAGTTGTTCTTTGCTTATTTATCATCATAAACTAACATATAACCTTCTATCACAAGCTGAAGGTGATAGGTCATAAATCTAGACCCTGCTGTATGAAAACCAACTCATCCAGCCTATTCCACTGACGAGATGCCCCTACCTACAGGTGGGGGAGGCAGAAGTGAGGAGGGAGTGTACACAGCTTGTATTTGGCTCTTCAAATTCAAGGCTAAATGACAAAAGCAGTCTGAGTACAATAATGGTAAAAATCACACAAACTGCAAAAGCTTCAGCCCAAATATTTTCAAGGGCAAAAATCTCTCAAGAATGATGGGCTTTTTCCAACAATGTGTCATTTCAAATGTTGTTAAGAAAATAGATTGTTTCTAGGTTAGGCTCTGACAAAAGAGACAGTTTGGGCTAGAGTGGAGATGTATTTGTTCTACTTATGACCTCTCTCTAGTGATGTGCCAACCTTGAACATTTGCTTATTCCTATTACAACTGCTTCTAGCTCCACTTGAGGCTTTAATGGGACATTTATTTAAGAGGATGCTGTTGCATGAAAAAGTAGCCTGTAAGCCTCTTTTTCCTGCAGCCACGTCCTTGCCATCCCCTCAGCGCAGCTAGCAGTATCAGTAGTGCAGCTGAGTGACAGCTCAAGCAGAAAGATAATTTCTCCCAAAGGGATTATTTCCAGCTGCTCTGGTTCCCTGACCTAGCGCATCACAATTCCTCACTTGGGCTGACACAATGTACAAGGTAGAGGATGGGGACCAGTTTGGGACAAGCAAGCCATGATCTTGGTGAAGATAGATCTGTGACCTTTTATTGTAAAAATCATGACCTTAACAAACAGGAAAACTCATTACAGTTACTTTCGTATCAAGCTACATTCTTCAGGCTTTAATCACTTTTTACCAAAACTTCTGCAATCAGTGGAATCTCACCAAAACACAGGCAAAGCTTGAACCAGTGAAATAGGAAACTTTAGAGGAAGGGTAAATAGCAAGAAAAGGGGAAAGCTATGAGAGTGGCAGAGATACGATAATTAATTTTTAGAAAATGTTGAAAAATAAATCTGACCAAAATATTATGTAATGAACACCAGAATCTATTCTTGTAAGACAATGTTTGGAATCAAGTCCTACTTTTTTTTATTGTCCTACTGGCCATCTGTTAGCATTATTCCACTTTCCATTTAAAGAGCCATCTCATCTCTAGCAGATGTTCAGTTTGTCTACATGTATGTTTTCTAATTCCTCTCAACTCTACTAATGGTCTTTGTACTCTCAAAACTACAAGTTTTCTTATATTGCCTTCACAGTCACTGTAACATCCTCTTAAAATTTGAATAGAAAGTTTCTATTAACATCTCCCTTCTTTGAGAAAATAGTATTCAAACATCTTCACAAAATAGCCTTTGCATTTATCCCTAATGGGCAGTAGCTGTAAAAGTTCCTATTCATTCCGAAATGTAACACTGAAAGCCTTAACTATCTATTCTATAGCTCTAAGTTGTCTCAAAAAGAAATGGTTGTCTGTTCACAAGGCTGTGAAAATTTCAGCACAGAATATCTGTCTGATACTACTTGCACTTGGACTCAAACAGAATTTTCCCACTATTTTGCATCCCATATAGAAGTCAATGTGTGTGGTTAGTAGTAAAACAGGTAAGGAAAGTATCCCACAAGGCCATTTTGTGTCCTTCCAGCCAAATGGACATGAGGGATGTTTGCCTCTTATTTGGCAGGCAGAGGTACAGAAGGTCAAACGTTTGTATGGCATATATTGCAGTGCAACTTCCTGACATTCCTAAGGTTTTCACGTTCTAAAAGAGTCATGTACCTGTCTCCTTTAATATATCTGTTAGCATTTTCTCTTCCCCATTTCTAAATTCTCTCTTATTTTATGAAATATTTTTATGGTTAGGCTTTGTACCTGTGACTGGTAGAAGAAATCAGGGTAGAAGCAGCTGAGGAATTAAGAAAGGGATGTTTGCAGTGGGTGAGGAATGTGGATTAAATGATGACCTCAGTAAGATGAAAATTCTTAGCAGGGCAGCAGGTGAATGTGAAAGATGATGAGACTAGGGACACTGAAAACTCACTGACATACTTAAAGGAAAGGTGTGCAAAGGTTGCTATTTCATACCAAACTGCCTGAAACTGATATGTTCCATAGAACAGCTGCACGAGTGGGAGTCAATTACCAGGAGGTGCTGCAGATTTCTGCAGCCTCCTTGGTAGGAATATTCCATGGGGTGAATTTGAACCCAGCCCCAGAAGTATTGCACTCTTCCATCATTGCTGACTAACAATAACGTTTTCTTTAAAACAGCTTGCTTCCAGCCATCTGGAGCTCTTAGCTTCCTTATCTTTGCTTTGTGCTTCTGCTTTCCCAAACAGACTTGGTTTTGATTGTCTCAGTAGCTAAAATAGCACAGCCTAAAACACAGTTGGCATACACAAGCTCTCTCTGCCCCCTTACTTGCTAGAGGGTTTCATCCTGCCCACTTGTTTCTGGATCTGTTTTTATCTCTGCTGTCACTTCCAGCAGGGGCATGAGGGAGGTGTGCAACCTGTGCAGAGCTGGGCTGAACACTCTAAGAGAAGTGATGAGGAGAGCAATTTTAGCCATGAATATCCTAATGAAGCTCTCTGTGCTGACCTTACACACTTCTGATTAAGCAAATATGCAAATGCAAAGCAGTTCGGAACTGGATTAGCATTCAAAGCTTTTTAAAAAGCTACTGTGGCTACATGCAGAGTGACCTTTAGGCCTGCTCAGATCTGCCAGAATGCAGATGAGGAAAAAGAAAGACATTATAAATACAGTAGAACTTGCAGCCACCCTGAAATGTGCCACAGGAGGAAAATAATATCCAGATCAATATTTCACAGCTGATCTGGTTATGGGACAAGAGATCACTCTGCATCATACTTGGGGATGTTTCCTCCAGCATCTTCCAAAACCAAAGTTAGCTCAACAGTTGGTTTGATCATAATCCTGCAGGTTTAGTAATGTAAAAATGAGGAAAGACGATAAATAAGGAACCAAATCTGTGCCCCAACAGTGCTGTAAAAATTCAGGGAAGAACAGGAAATCCAGGGCAAGTAGGAGACATATCTCAAGGTAACAGCAGGGTCAACACTCAGGAATCTGCTGTTTCCACCTGTTGGTGATGAGGAGGTGAACATTAGGAGCAAAACCTTCAATTCCTCTAATTAAAGAAAACTTGTGTAACGAGAAGATGATCCATTATCACTGTCAGCTGCTATGCTGCACACAGCACAGTGCAAAACCACAACCTGGGCTGTGGTTTTAAGATTGAGTAACAAGATCCACAGATGTTCTAAGCTTGTACTTCTAAGAGGTGAGAAAACCACTGGAAAGAAGTGGTTAAGAAATACTGGCCATTTACAGAGAGCTGCTCCCTCTACAAACACACACCTTATTTCTAGGGGCACAGCCCTGGAAGAGACCTCCTGGGTTCTCAAGACTCTGGTTGCAAGGACCACGTTATATTCTTCACAAGCTGATGGGATTTAGTTGCTGCTATTCTGACTCAACCCACTGAAAATCTGTTTCAGAATGAGCTTCCCTTATAACTGAGAACTTCCTTCTGGCTTTTTAGGCTGAATGTATTCCTAGCCACTTTTCACTCATTTTTAAAGAAAACTGACTTTGTTTAATTACTTCCTAAGACCTGTGTATCAATATCTTTATTTTTTTGTTCTTGGAATAGTACTTGATAAACTATTTTAACAATGAAATAATGAAACAGGGGTGCTATACACCATATAAAATCCTCTACTGGTATAAACTGGTTTAACTTTCATGCTAATGTGTATGGCTTAGAAATTAAAAAGAAACTTTTTTTTAAAAGAAATTTGTGGGATTTTTTTCAGGTTATACAAGATAAAAAATATCTGTGCTAAAATGCTATGAATACATCCATAGCAACCACACTTTTGAGTAATATATCTGTCATTTTTTTCTAAGATTCCTTTAAAAGAAATACAGAACACTGAAAGAAACAAACAAGCAAAAAGTTTTCTTATTGTGATTCCTTGGTCATATAATATCCCCATATCTTAATGTAGCATGTCTATTTCTGTTTATTTTGGCATCAATCAGCTTCTTGATTTGGGAGAAATTGTCAAATGTATTTGTTTGCCCAACACATACTTGAGGTTCCAGAATGTCTTTATGCAGATGGCAGCAAAACATTATAATACATTGCTTTATTTCCTTGTTTTGGAGATAAACAATAAAGATCAAAATTTACCACAGCTCAAAATACAATAAAATGTTCACAATAATTTGTTTCAGTTACAGCTGAAAGGTATAAACTTGTTTTATATCTTAGAAGCAATCACTTAGAGTTTTTGAATGTACTAATCCTTTGCATGAGATGATTATTTTGGAAAGGTTCAAGAACAAGTTTTTCAATAGTTTTCTAAATTGACAGTAAACAAAAATTTTGATAAAGATAACAAGAACCCTTAAAACCAATATCATGAGACTGTACAGGAAAGTGGCAACAATTCTGTTTCTAATGAGGAAAGAACCCATTTTCCTGTGATTTAAACCCCATCAAGCTGTATTTAGAACTCAAATAATAAAAAAGCTCCATACTTTGTGCAGGTTTGAAATGACAGGCTTCATATGGGCTCTGAAGCAAGCTCTAAAATAGCGCAGGCTGGTTCAAAATCAGATCTGAGTTCTGTGAGAAAGCTGGCTGTTCTGTGCTTATCACAAAATGTGAAACCGAATTTTGTACTTTTACATGTAATAACTCTTCATACAGTAAATATCCTGCTTTATTTCTGCCCAATAGGAGGACTACGTATTGCAGCTCCAGGATAAATGTGGCTGATTATCCTATGAGACCTTCTGTTTATGCAGTCTGCAAACCAGAATCAAACAGTCCTTTATGAAAACAGCCTACACTTTAGGAAAGAAAAAACAAATCAACAAAGCTTTATGAGACATAATTGGGTTCAATAGAAATTACTGTAATTCTGAGATATATTCTACAAGTTTTTAAACCATCCTTTAGTATTCTGTACTAAAAGCATGATTATACATTAAATTATAGCAGATGGCATCATGTAGAAGTATCGTTTGTTAATATATTCTGCTGGGCTTAGCCATCAAGGTAGTACAAATTGGCATAAATTACACTTTCTTTTGGCTTTTTGGCATGTTGATTGCATTGCATTACGTTCTTTCACAGCTCTGTACTTACCCTCTAAACTATGACTAAAAAGTCATCTTGTATAAACTAAATTCAGGAATGTCAGAACTACAAACCCCAATAGCTGGCACTAATCTTACAGAACAGTCCAGTCAGCTCATTTTCCTCCTGAGCTATGCAGTCACCCTGGGAAGGATAGGTTGCCAAGAAGACAGGGATAGATTTCAGAGAAAAAATGAAAGCTGGAAGTGAAATTAGACCCAAGCAGATAGTATCCATGAAAATAGAGATGCAGGGAAGTTAGGGTTTGGACCAGCTTCTTACGTGGGTTCGGGGCTGATATGAAGGTCAGAGGGGCTCTGTGCAGCATCACTGCCACATATTATGAGAGGTAATCATGCTTTGTTCTTAGAGCTTTGCAGAGAAGTCAGGGATACCTCTCATGCCATATTTTCCGGGGCGGGGGGGCAGCCAGGAAAACGCTGTAGCTGGTATTTAGAGCAAGCAAGCCTCTGAATCAGGACAGCAACCTGATTTTGCCTGTGTCACTCCCAGTGAGCCTGGGACGAGTCACTCCAGGAGTAACGCTGGAGAACACGAAGCTGTAGGGCTGCAGTGTTCCAGCAGAGAGCAGCATCCGAATATGGAAAGATGCTGCTCTCCTGCAGCCAGCGCGTCCTGCTCCCTCTCACAGAGCCCGGGAATATCACCCTCTCCCCCGTAGTTCATAGCTAAATGGACCCATTAAATCATCCGAACCTTAACACTTAAAAACATGGAACATGTTTTTAAAACATGGAATGGTATGATATTAAAAGCATTTAGTCAAGATTAAAGTTTACATTTTAAAAATGAAAATTCTCAGCAATGAAATAATTCAGATTCCAGAAGCAAAGTTGAACTCTCTCCATGTCTTACATTCTGCATGTTTTATGACACAGACAGGATTATAACATTGATTACTGTGATGATTACAGGTAAATAGTTTAGGAATAGAGAAATCATTCAATCCCAGCCAGGGAGTAGAACCTCAGTTCAGAAGATGTTGAATGCAGAATCACAGAATATTCTGATTTGGAAGGGACCCCCAAAGATCATCGAGTCCTACTCTAAAGTGAATTGCCCATTCAAGGATCAAATCCACAACCTTGGCACCATGCTCAGACCAACTGAGCTAATCCCAGGGTGTGTGTGCCTGTGTGCAAACAAAATCAACAAGTTCCAGCAGACACACACCTCAGCAGCTTCGCTAAGCGCTTCTAGGCTCTTGGGTTTTAAAACATGGGGTGACAAAACAGTCTGCCCATGCAAAAGCAGCTAAATTAGTGGTTCTTGGAGCCTAATCTTTTACATTATTTTTTATCATTGCAGTTTCATTGTCTCAGTAATTTCGTTGCATTGATGTAAGCTACTGGAGGAAATTTGCCCACGTTGAGAGGCTGAGCCACACTGGGGCTGCTCTGCTTATCTGTGCTATTCCTTCCTTCTGGCTGTCCCTTTGTCTGAACTTATGTCTCTGCAACATGATACTGCTTAGCTCCATGAGCAGGGTGGTGTGATTCACTATAAAGATGCTGAAAGACCAACAAGTAGTTTGGATGTTCCAGTTACAATTCAGAGGCAATTGATTTACTAGGCCTTTCCAAACCTTTCCAAAAAGATGACAGCTGTGGTCAGAACAACAAGACTGAGCTTGGGAAGTGATGCTACATGAACAGAAGTTCAAGAGACTGTTGGAAGCAGCAACCATGTTTGAAGATGCTGAATTAACCTCTGAACTTCCAGAGCACATCAGTGACTGTGGGAGATGCACCTGCTCTTTGTGGATGTAATTCACAGTAATGAGTAGAAAATGGCTGAGCAGAAAACAAGTTTGTGAATTTTGTGCATGGTTTGTGTGATACTGATTATCAGACTTATCTTGTGGGTTTTGCCATGCTGAAAAATGACAAACCATGTAACATGGAAATGAGAATATGGCTTAAGACATATTTCTGCACTGTGTCTTTTTGACAAAAAAGTTATTGACATGAAAAACCATCAAAAATTAAATTACCTGTGCAGGCAACCCTTCAGCATTCAGAAAAATAAAGATCTACACACTTCTACTTTATTTACAAATCTTTCTCTGAGATGAGAGGAAAAAAACCCAAACCAACAAAACATAAGCAAAAAAACAAAGAGAAAACCCCAAAACCACAACCTCATAAAAAACAAACAAGAAAACCCCCTCAACCCTCCACAAAAACAAATTAAGCTCCCCACAAATCAAAACAAAACAACAGTAATACTCACCCAATTAATTCTGTTGAAAAACAAGGGTTTAGTAGTAAACCAGCGATACTTTATTCATAGTCCTGCAACACTGAATTCATGTGATAAAAATACATTTGATTTTAATGTGAGCAGTTTTGTACAAGCCTTAAAAAGTCAAGGTCCAAATATGTATAGAAAAGGGAAAATTAGAAGTTAATTGAAAGGAAAACAGATGTTATAGAGAGATGGGCAACAAACACCTGCAGAAAGAAAATGAAAGAATAAAGCAAAGTAATAAAAAGTGGAGAGAAAAAAAGGATGGAATAAAAAAGAGACAAATTTTGACTTCATACATTGTGAAATGTAGACATTTATCATAAATACTTACATCTATCTATGTAACTCAAAAAACTACATCCATTTCATTGCATTTTTCAGTTGAAAATGATTATGGTTTAAGTGTGTAGTATTTGCAATCTATTAGAAGTAATTTTAAATCCCCGAGGAAGGATAAAAGTAAAACACTGCCTATTTGCTTTTTTCATACTTTTCTGCTCCCTCCCTCTACCTTACTTTTCTTTGTGCAAAAACTCCAGTTTAAAAAGCAGAAAAACTGTCATGTCAAATGTCAGATTTTTCAAAGATGCTTCTGCTTTGAATGTCACAGAAAAACATACCCCCGTGTGCTCATCTGACTTGGTCCATTTAAAACTATAATTGAAATTGGCTACCAAAATACCTGTGTGATCCAACATGACTTTCCTTTTTCCTCCTTTGGCATTTCAAAGTTTCTTATACTTTCTCCAGACCTTCCAGCTGCCCCAATGACTCCATTCCTCACTGACACTTGACTTCCCTCCCATCTACTCTCAACATGGGTAAGACTGGCTACACAGCCCAACTGCAGAAAACTCCACAGATGTTTTATAAGCTTGCCACGTGGAAGGCGTATCCAAATTTTTGCTAGGTAGAGGATAATTTTGAAAGGCCGATTCCTTTAAAAGAGGCAGAAATAACAGAAAAAACACAGAAATAACAGAAAAAACAAAATCGAGACACTTCAGTGTACATGCAGAAAACTCTACACCAGGAGAAAATGAGAGAAAAATAAAGGAACTCTGTCGATAAACCTACTTGTGATTCTTAGCAGACTACTTTGTAAGAAATACCGGATGTTGTGCTGCCCACAGAGGCTCCATACCCTGTGAAGGACATGGTCTTATTGATATCTTGTTTTCACTTTCACCTCAGTAATGGCAGAGATTGTATCAGAAAGTTTTAAAAGCAAAATAGAGGTTAGATCCATTTTCGATACTCTAAATTAAAAGAATAAATGAATCACCCAACTGTAGTTAATGGGCAATTAACATAATTCTGGTCCGGTGTAGCTGAAAGATAATGAAAAAGCTGATTGCAAATGAACCAGCAGTAATGTAGGAGGTCATAATAGTCCCATAACTCTGAATGAGAAACCAATTTCTCCTCTAACACTTGGTGCTTTGATTGGTGAAGGGCTTTATCATTCTATGAAATTTACCCGTGATAGTATGAGACATAAAAAAAGGTTCTGCTGTGTAAATGGTGGATGGCTGACAGAACAGGTACCCTGAGCTGCTGCATGAGCCTGTAGTAGCTATCATAAACTAGAGGGTAATTAGAAGTGCAGTGGTGAATAGAGAGGAGAGGAGCATATATCTGAGTAATGAGCTCACAACTGTACTACAGCAGGGCAACAACCCACCAGGGGAAATGCAGGAGGGCGTCAGACTCTGTTCCTGCCTGGAGACTGGATGTGCTGATGCCCTCTAACTCCACCCACCTCCTAGATACATCTTCTCTGGGCTCAATTTGTTCTTACTTAAAGAAGGGGTAATGGGGTGGGATGAATTCCACCCACAATGCTTCTCTCCACTTACCATCTATGTCTTGATCCTATTAAAACTTAAGATCTTGTTCAGCAAACTGTCATCAGATAAAGTAAATTACCTTTAATGCCAGTGGTAATGCTCTCAAAATCAAGAGAACCATTGTGTCTAGGGCAAGGACCATCTCTTTTCCTACAATTTTAAGTAAATCTATATTTAGCCCCTTTGTGGCTTTTGAGGGGGGAAAAAAGGTAATCATTATAGAACACTGTAATGGTAAATGAATCTACATCCTAGCAGCAGATGGCACATTAATAGAGTACAGACACATGCACACAAAAAAGCCTTAAAAATGTATTTTTTTTCCTTGGTACTTTTCATCACTGTTTCCTAAGTCTTTTCTACCAGGATGAATAAAATGATGGTAGGTTTAACAGAGAGGACTTATTCCTAGTGCTGTATTTATATCATGACAAATCAATAGGTTATTGTTGCATTATGCAAAACAGAAAAAGTAAATAGATAAAGTGACAGTGCTTAACACTCATAAATATTTAGCATAACACTTTAGGTGCATGGATTACAAGCGACCTTTTTGGGGAGATTTTTACATCACCTTCCTCACCCCTGTCCTGTTGCTGACATGAGTGACAGAAGTCTCTAATGCATTTGAGGTAACTGGATCTTCTTGCTGTGTAGAGATGCATGCAGGTCTGTATGGGAGCACCAATGCAGATGCCTCCAAGCAGTGAGTGCTGTAGCAGATACCTGTAGTCCCTTCACACTGAGTAGAACACCCATCTTTGTGGTGTCCATCAAATAGCAGAGGACTGGGTTCAACATGGAAAAAGCACATATCCCAGGGAAAGTATTACTAACCTTCCTGTCTAGCCATCAAGAAAACCACTTCCCAGACAGTGTTCCAATAAATACTTGTTGGAATAATTATGAAGATATAATATTTTTCGGCTGATAAAATTATTAATAACCTAAGAAAGAGCAGGTAATAACTTTGACAAACTTGGGAAAGTCAACATGGCTTTTATAATGGACAGTCTTGTCTTCCAAATTTACGAGAATTCTCTGAAGACATCAATGTGTTAATGGTGTTAATTCAGTTGGCAGCATGGTGTTAATTCAGTCAGCATAATTTACTTGGATTTCCAAAGGTCTCCTAAAAATCCTTCATAAAAAGTTTATAAGAAAGCTGAGCATTGATGGGATAAAGGGAAAGGTCCCCACATGTATAAGAAACTCTTTAATGGAGAGGAAACAGAGGAAAAGCGAATTAATAATTTTTGCAATGGAGTGTGTTTCACCCTTGCGGCTCCAGTGGGATCTGTGCTGGCAACTGGGACAGTCATTGTATTCATAAGTGATTTGGGAAAGTGGGTGAATAGGGAATCCAGGAAGTTTGATGATCATACAGAGCTGTTAAAGATAGCAAGGGCAAGCAGCGACCAAATAAACCAGAGGAACCTTATGAGTCTGAGTGACTGGGCAATTAAGTGACAAATGAAATTCACTGTAGATAAATGGAAAGCAATGCACATGGGAAAACCAATTCTAACTCCACATATTAATATGATGGAGTTGATCATTACTACTTAGGAGATAGATCTGGGGTTATGACAGATAGTCCTACGAAAATGTCAACCTGATGCTTAATAGCAGTCACAAAGGCAAGTCAAATGTTAGAAAACATTAGGAAATAAATGAAGAACAAAACAGAGAACATCACTGTGCTGCTACAGAAAACCATCACTCAACCCCACACTGAATAGTGTGTGCTGAATACTGTCAGGTCCCTTTTTTCAAAATGATACAGGTAAAACAGAAAATTTCAGAGAAAAGCAACAAAAATGATCAAAGCAGTAAAGCAGCCATCATATTAAGGAAAGCCATTCAGCAACTACAACAAGAGCTGCTGCCACATGTTATCCTGGAAAGAAAGATGACCTGTAAGAATATGACAGAAATCTGAGAAATCATGAACACAAAGAGAAGAATGCATCTTGATCCTTCCTGCATGAATACCAGGGAACATCAAATGAAGATATTAAGAACCATATTTAAAACAACCACAGTGGTAGATGTGTAAAAATAATTTCCTGATACTGTGGATGCATAGAGTAAAAGGGGAAGCTAAGAAAGTAGACTGGCCATGCACTGACGGTTATGAAAATGCAGTGACCACATCTATTCAGGATGAACAATTCCAGATGAAGTCTGGAAAGCAGCAAGAGCAAGTATTATGCAGAAATAAGTGCTGAGCCTTTGGTCTTACTAGTAACAGCTCTTAATATGATCTTACATTCTTCTAAAATATTGCTGCACCTGGGATATTCAAAATGTGATGATTAACTAAGATGAGGGAATGAATAACACACGTGTTGTACAATTCAGACAAATGGTAGGTATCTTGAACTGTGTCAATACACATTAAGGATAACTAGCCCTGGCAGAAGGCAATGCACACATTACAGAGGTAAGCCCTGTAAGAAAATGATATAGTTTCAGATATTTCTGCTTGACTCAGATGAATCAATTTATTTTCTTTGATTACTTTAACAGGACATTTCTTATTCAAGAGGGACATACTTTTCCTCATTCTGCTCTCAAATGAATTATGACAGAGATCACCTTATCTAGTGATCTGGGACTACTTGCCAGGATCTCCAATAATCTTCCAGTGTAGTCGCTACCTTAAAGAAATATCTATACTTTGTTCACTACAATGAAATCTGAATTATTTTAGATAATGATGCCAACTGGGAAAGAAGAAAAGGATCTAAATTTGAGAGAAGGCTGGGAAGGCAGGGGAGCTATATAAAAGAGATTTAAATAAATTGCTATAAAGATGGCATCAGCAGATTGAGCTGTTACACTCTTCTAAATTCTTCTCCGTTGCATGCAAGGAACCTCTCAGTTTTAAGACTTTAAATATTGCATCATTTTGGGAAATAATTTATGTGATCCAGACTATAGAAAGTAGCAGAAGAGTTTGCTTCTGCTCTCTGTATTATTGCCTGTACCAGAGCTGCAATTTTGGGAACTCTTTGGTGCTTTCACTGGGCTTTGGAAAGAAGACATCACCTGAACCCTTACTGCTCTTTATTCAGAGACCATTACATGACAGTGGAAATAAAGTACCCTGCACAAGGACTACACCCTAATGTTGCCCTGCAAAGGTAAGCAGGGCACTAACACTGAAGGCTGCTTTGGCAGAAAGACAAGTGGTTACAGCTGATCCACACATAACCTTATCGATTGTCTCTCCTCTCCCAGGCTTTCCAGAACTGTGCTTGAGATGGGAGCCTCTCTGCCATTTTTCTTGCTGTAGATCTGCTTATTCCTTCTGTTATCAGTGCTCCCAATATGCATTATCTCTGTACACTATCAGCCACAACAAAGCCAAAAGAAGAAAAGCTTTCCCTGTGAAATATTTAACTTCAACCCCCCGTTATCTGATCAAACCTCTGTCCCAGGGAAGAGAGCAACCTTCAGTTTATTGCCCATAAAGAAGCCTATTCTTATTAATCAAGGCACCTCAGCACCTTATTCAGTGAAAAGCCATGCTTGGTGAAACTAGTCTGATTGCTGCCTCTGTGGGTTGGTGGGAGGGACTGTATTTAGGGAGGCTAGCACAACCTTGGCAAAAATTGCCTCCTCTTCGTTACATTCTTGCCTGCACCAGACGCTACCGCAGGGCTTTAAATTCCACTTTGGAATTCTATTTTTAGAGCTCAAGCGGGATTTATATGGTGCTCTGACCTAACACGAGCTCGTTGCACAAGGCTGAATTTAGCCTTGCATGCACTCGCTGCTGAAACTGCTGACTGTAATAAACTGAGAAGGGCTTGCTCTACATATGTCTAATAGGCTCCCATGTACCTGAAATGTAGGACTTCCATGATGGCTTTAATTTCACCAAATGCTTGTAACAATAAAGATGACAGATTATGTTTCTAAGATCATCTTTCCTTACCATCAGTGTCTGTACTTTATTGACTGTTATAGAAAAATACCAAACCTTTGTTTTAAGAATAAATGATATAAGATTCCCAGATTTTTTTACAGCTAAGGAAAAATTGCCTTTTCAGCCTGTTCTATGATCATGCTATTATCAGCCCTGTCTCCCTTCACTTGCATAAATTTTGAACTGTTGGCCAACTTAAACAAATAGATAGAAGAGCACAGGGGAAGAGGTCTCATGGATATTAAACTCCTTTGGGCTTCATTAGGTAGAGGAGAGAGAGTACTAGTATCCCAGTGACAGAAGTATACTGAACCTGTATTAGACAGTAGAGAAGGCAGACAAGAGCAGACAAAGACATAAATATAATAGAAAATTAGATGCTGTTTATTCAGTTGCCCATGGATAACATATTAATGTGAGGGAACAGATATACAGGAGATCAAGACCTACGTGCTTACAATGTTGTTAATGTGTGTTTTGATGTTGTTGCTTCAGCTGCAAAGTGGGCAGACATAAATGGAGCCCTTTGATATAAAAATATGGATTGAAAAATCAGTCCTGAGTATCTTGCCCAAATTCAACCAGTAATGGGAACAATTATATATGTTGCTTCAAACTGTCTGGCCCTGAAAATTTTCTGTTCAAAGCCTGGGCTGTGGTAATGAAAATTATTCCCAAGATGGTCTCAATTTCATAACTACACGTTAGCTATAAGCAAAAAACAAAAAACCCAAAACAAAACACCAAATGAAGCCAAACAACTCACAGTAGTAGAATAAAGCAATGAAGAATGACAAAACAGATGAAGAAATCCACAATGTGTTCGCCTGTGCCTCACAGTAATTAATGCTTTTTGAGATATTAGATAAACTTTTCTTTGTTATAATAGAAACAGATTTCCCAGATCTCCTATTTCAGCTCTCAAGCTCCACCTTTTCTCAGCTTTGTCTGAAATTAGCCACATTTTCTACCACTTTAATAAACGTGGAATACAATTTGGAAATTATCTGTTTGCATCAGCACTGGCAAAGAACAATAGCTCAAATTTTGAGAGTCAAGGCTTCAATAATAAGGCCTGATTTTCTTAGCAATCAGATGCATACACACGCGTACACACACACACGCACGCACGCACACCACATGTCTTTGTGAATAGGGCCCAAAACAGCTGCAACCTTCCAGAAATTAATTGGATTCTGGATCATTTGCATTTTTATATAGTTTACCAACAAAAGATGGAGATAGCAAGTTTATTAATGTGAAAAAAGAGAGACAAAGAGAGAGAGGGAGGGAAAGTGAACGTTTTGGTTGAGCCACTAATCCAAATTTTAATACACACAGTGCCTATTCACCTTATAATACTGCAGCAGATCCTCCAAGGTGGAAATTGATATGCAGGTCTAAACTGCAGGCAGCTGTTAAGGACTCCTACTGATGCCTAGGGCCCTTACAGTTCCTCATCTGGGTAGACATTATGATTTGATAATGGCCATTTTCAGACAACACCCAAGGCAATTCTAGGATTTGCTGTCACAATAGACACACTGAAAATAAAGTCAGTGTAAATAGATTAAGAAATTGACAGAATAACAAGGCAGAAAGAATTAGAATGAATACACAAATGGCAGATGACAACTCAATGTATTGTGATGCAGAGATGGGATAAGGAAAGTGGAGCTGGAGGATTTATCTGCTGCCAGTATGCCTCCAACCTGCTTCCTGCCTGCACAGATGCCTATTTCACTGAGAAGTGAAATCTTTATTAGAAGATTTCTTATCTCCCTTGCTGCCCACTGAAAAACTTCCTTTCTGTTCAGTCGAAAGTGAAAGCTCCTGAAAGCTCCTGACCCACAGGTGTTCAAGATGTCATTTCCCTAGGGAATAGGAATAGGAAAGAAAAAATAGGAAGAAAATACTGACTTGATTTTCAGAGGAGAGACTCAGCTCCTCATGGGAGTTGATGTGAACACTGTGTGACAAGGTGGTAACCAGAACATTATTCTATGTGATTAATTTACAAATTTCTCAGAAATGTGCTGAGGTGTATGTGAGGTTTAGTGCATCAACTCTTCTGCGGAATCCCTTATTAGATATGTTTTGAGATGGCAACAAATTGATGAAATTTCATTTATTCACTTTTATCACAACTCAATTGCAACTTTATCTCTGCCAAAAACTGCTCCCAGCTCTGCTCAGCCCACCCTGAAAAACCAAATCATATCAGAGTAAAGAAGGTATCAGACCAATTCCTGAAATATGGAATGTGACTTCATGTGCAGAAGAGCTGTGGATAGTGAATGGTTTATTGGTTGGTCTCTGCATGATAGACCCAGGGCATGTGCAGAGATGGAATATCAGCAGTGACATCTCCAGTAGGCTGGAGGACAAAGAAGGGACTAAAGCTGCTGTAACACTGAAAATGAAACTCAGTGCTGTGTTAGTGCTCAGCTGGGTAAGAATCCTGTGAACTTCAATTGTTTGTTAGTGCAATATGTGCTTCCCGAGTCCATCAGACCTGGTGCACAGCTTTTCTCTGGAACAAAATCTGGGTGGGAGCATTGCACAGGGGGCTGGAGACACCATACACCAGTAAAATGCCATCTGCTTTGACTGTGTCAGAGCTTTGGGCAACGAGATTGGACACCAAGGAGACACTGGAGTGAAAGCTGCTGCTGGGAGGAAGGAAAGAGGAACTTTTTCCTCCTGGGGCTACATGACCACAAAGTTGTACCCTCAACTATCCAGCCTAGCTCCACGTTTTCCTTCAAGCCCTTTCCTATTTATTTATTTCACTAAAATCACTAAGAAGCCGTGAGATAGCTCCTGTGTTTGAACAACACAAATCCCAAACTCTCAGTGCAGAATATTCAACCAATACATTTTGAGTAATCTGGAGGGAGTTTAGACTCATTTTAGTAAAATAGCTAGTTTTGCTTGACTTCATGGGAATTAACCCAGGGCTTGAGTGCTGTGTTGAATCAGGGACAAAATGATATGTGTCTTGCCTAAATAATTATTAAATATTTTATTATTTTATACACCCCTATTACCTTGTATGTACCTTTTGAATGTAACAGTTCTATCAAAATCTGAATCATTTTGCAATGGAACAGCTTTGAACTTTAATTTCCTTACCTCATTTTCTTTCCTCCTGCTACATTTCTTTTGCCCAATAAGAAGTCTCCATGACTTCTTTACATTTTCTCCATGACTTTTTTAC
This sequence comes from Passer domesticus, assembly GCF_036417665.1. NCBI lineage: Eukaryota > Metazoa > Chordata > Aves > Passeriformes > Passeridae > Passer > Passer domesticus. The sequence continues at coordinate 60,986,412 of NC_087476.1, read as the reverse complement.
ATTGCTTACATTTTCTGTTTGTTTTTCTTCTGCATGAAGTTTGACCAAGTCTTCCATATAAACTTTGATTACAGTCCCAACTTGAAAGATTTTTTTCCCACTCCCTCCTTCATTTTTCTCTTTGTTTTCTTCTTTTAAGTGTTATTTTAATTCTTCTTTCTTTGGGTGTTATCAACCGCTTTTGTTTAATATTCCCTCAGTCTTCTCTTTCTCTGACTAATTTACCCTGAGCATCCATTGCTTCTATTCCTCTCCCATAATATGTCCTTTAGGGTTAGAGAAAGAGATAAGACAATGGCCAGAGGAAGGAGAAATCAGGCATCAAGAATGAAAAGGGCTGAATGTCACACAGCCTTCAAGATTGAGGAAGGAAGAGACTGAATAACAAATACTAAAAGATAAGGAGTGAAGGGAAAGTTTCCATAAACAACATGGGAAAAGGATTGAAAACAAAGGTAGTGAGGGAGAAACTGAGGGAGAAACTATTACTTTTATTCACAAGCTGAATGTTCCCTGATTTTTGAAGGACCCAAAGCTGCAAGGAGCAGAGAGCTCCATTTAGCCCTAAGTCAATCCTGTTAAAAGGAATACCTTGATTACAGTTAGCTTGCCAGCATTTAGAAACGAGACAGGAACATGGCCAACATTCTTCTGGCTGAATACACAGATAGAGCCAGACACATTATGGAATGATAAAGCATCTAAGTGCACCAAGCCCTTATTTATCTAACTTTTGTTAACCTTTGCAGAAAGCCTGTCAAAGTATTCTGGTAGGATTGAAAAGCCAAGCAAGTGACATTCTTATAACCAGGCTACATTCTGTACGGCACAAATAACTGTGTTTGTACTGTCTAGGGACTTCATAATTTCCTGTAGAGAAATGTGAGCATTTTAAGATTGAAATCCTGGCCTCACTGAAGTCAAAGGCAATATATCCACTTAAGTTCTAGTAGTACAGCCCCTTTCCAACTAAAAGAGTGCTTATGGAATGTTGCCTGCGTAAATGTACCTAATTTAGATGGTTTAAAAAAGCACCAGAGGAGAAAATGCAGAAAGCTGATGAGTATTAGGGCAGGAGGGATCGAGAAACTACAGGTAGAGCAAGATCATGAAAGGAGTAGGGCTGAAAGGGTGGAGGAGACAGCATGTCCATAAAGGACTGTTAAAGGAACAGAGGAGGATCAAAATTGTCAGGGACTGCAAATGAAATTGAAAGGAGAACACAGGCAATGAGAACTCAGAGCCATTACAGGCAAAGAAGAAGCTGTTGCTACCAAGTGGGGTGAATTTTCTGCATGAGGCTCAGGATGATTTTATGGAAAGAGAAGTATCCTGCAGATGTGCTTGGGAACCCACAATACACTAGCACAATATACTATAGCTGTGCATCTGTTTATTTTGTAGCTATGAAATAGGTTTTGTTTCAAGAAAGTACCAAATACATATACTTCTTAAATATTCAGGATTTATAACACCCCTCTTGCATATTCCAAGGGTGCCACACCCTGAACTCTACCTGAAGACTGCCTTCTCCATAATGAGAAGACAACACCAGAGGCAGTTCTATATGAAGGGATGTATTTCACCTGTTAAAAATCTTACAATGCTTCCCCTAGCAGAAATACAAATATTGGGCTGCTGCTTCACTAGGCAATAGAATTTTTTTTCCTCTCTGTGGCAAGAAAATACTATTGAACCACTTATTTCATTCCCTGAGAGGAAGCAAGAGGGAGATGCTGTTACATCACCAAAACCATAGCCTGATAACAGAATTTGATATTAATTTGCTATTGTCTTGCCAAAACTTGTTTAAATTCCCGGTGGATAGGTCTTCTGCTACTCCTTTGGGGATTGTACTCCATCATACTCCAAAACTAAAGAGGCTTTCTGGATCTTTTTCTTTGCTTTGCAATAAGGTAATTTTTCTTTCTCCTTAGCATTCATACCCTATAAAAATATTTGTTATATTTCATCTCAGTACTCTTTCACTAAGTTGCCTGTACTTGACTGGTTGTTTTTTTTTTCAGGTAAGCTCATCTTCCTGTTCCCATTCCTGGATTTTCTGTAGTTCATCAGCTGCATTCTAGTGACATGATAAATCAAAAAAATACCTAGTATTCTATCCAGGCTGCAACAGAACTACACAGAGAGGGCTATTAAGTCAGGACTCAGTGGTGCACAGCATTTGCACAGGCAGCCTGAAATTTTGCTACGCTTCATTGCAACTGTGTCACATTACATGTGCATGCTTAATTTTCTGTTCACTATTACCCCTTTTAGAATATGTAAGACAGTGGAATAAAGCTATTCAGCTGGTTTACTCTTTCTCAGCACTGCTTGAATGCTAGTAATGATGTAATAAAAAAAAATCTGAAATCTGAATTGGGCTCCTGTCGACTTTATCTGGAAATTACTATTTTATTTTCATTTTAAGCTGTTGTATTATGAAAGGTCTGATGTTTAGCAAAATATTTGCTTTTTGCACATAACAGTCTCACATGACAAAAAAAAAGGTTTTTGCTTTGCGAAGTTTGAAGAAAGCCCATATAGAACTTTATTTACCCAAAAAACCATTTTGCTAATCAGAAAACAATTCTAATGCTCCAATGGACATGGCAAATTCAAAGAGTATTTGAAGTAAAAGATTAAAATCAGAATAGTATATAGGCTTGGTAAGGAGTTTATCCTGCGCCCTCCTGGGACATCAGAAGTAGCACATCATTTTTTGAAGTGAAACTTGTGGTACTAAATGCCTACATAAGATCTACAGAAATGTAATTTATCAGGAGATAATACTCCATAAATAAATAAGTATAAATTATTTCAAATAGAGTACTGTTGTTCCCTTACACAGTAGGATCTGCCTGGAGCAATCTGAAGATGGGAAACCTCCACTATATTGTAGCATTAGTATTTCATTAGTAATTGTAAATAATTCTGAGGTAAAAGATGAGGAGGGGATGAGAAGGAGTATTTTTTGTTTCAGTGCCTTTGTGCTGTTTCTCTGCAAGATAGGGGGTGATCTAGCAGCATGGTTGATTGCCTTGAAAAGATGAGACAGCAGCAAGGGTAAGTGTACCTAGATTACTGCTAAATTAGTTTTCCTCAACATCATGAAAAGCATGAGCTACTCAGGTTTGCCTGGGACCCATGGCATATTGTGAGGTGGCTAGTTTACGTGGAAGTCTAATTCACATTCTGCTGCATTTCCTTGCTGTTAGTAAAGCCACGGTTGCTCAGGAAGCAATTAGTCTTTCTTGTTGCAATATGGACACTGCAAGGCATAGAAAGCAAAACACATCACTTGGTCAGTCCCTCCTCCATTCTTGTCACACCCTGTCCTATACTGACTTTGCACCTTGAACATTAAGGCAGGAGCAATGCCTTCCAGCTGTGCATTCTCTCCTTTCAGATAAAGAAGATAGGAACAGCTTTAGACAGTGCAGATCCTACAGTACAATGGCAGCTAATGTCATAGTGTTTATAAATAATTTTCAGATAATGGACACCATGGAATTCATATTACTCTTAGTTGTTTAATCTGGTTTGAAATTGATAAAGCTAACACAGCATCACAATCCAAGACATATTCCCCACACATTTAGAAACTGGGTTTGTACATAAACTAAGCTTAAACCAAGTTTGACCCTGTATTGGCAGCTCAACTCACATTTAAATCAAAACTGCATGGAGTAGTAAGTTTTTATGCCAAAGTAATAAAAACTGTAATGAGACACATACATACACACATCCCTGTCACAACATATATACATTGTGTCCTAGGCATACTTTCAATCTATATCTAACTTTTTTAGTAGTGACAAAGCGCCTTTCAGTCATTACTAGAACCATTAATTTAAGTATCAGCATTGTCTGGATGTACTGTTCTCCTACAGTGCCTAGGATGTCCACGCAACCATTGATTTAGGAGACAATATCACTTGCTTCCAAGTTTATGAGGCAATAAACAGCTCCCGCATATTGATGAATGCGGAGGTGTTTGCTCAGCACATTTGCAGGGGACGTTTATTACCCAAGTGCTGTGCTTTAGAAGCAAATGAAATTGTAACTATTCTCACTTTCTTTTGTTGGGGGGGAAGGGAGAAAAATACTGTTGTGTTTAATTTGTTCCTGCACTTTCCCTCCTCCTGTGACTCATTAAAATGACTGACACAGGCACGGATGTTTCCCTCATCTGTGCAGTTGACGACTACAGTCATTTTTTTCTTTGGTGGCTTTACATGAGACTGCTTTAGAACAGGGTGCAATTGTCACAATACCAGAGAGACATGACTAAGATTATTCCTTCGTGCTTTATTACCCTATTATCCCCTTCCAAAGGATTAAGTTAGCTCATCAGCATAGCCACTTAGACTTACTAACTCTACAATAATATTCATTGCTCTGCCCATACAATAAAAGAAAGAAATAATTTTTAATCTGCAGAATTGGATCATGTCAATGTAAAGGATTAAAAGATGAGTCTTTGGCTTGTACACCTGGCAAAACACTGCTTAGAATCTAAACTCCTTTGAAGTATATTATGCTGGGAAGGAAAAGAGAGTGGAGGAAAAAGATGAGATTGCAAAGCTGCATGCCAACTGAGTTGTTATGAGGATGTGAGACAGAGAAAGCAACCCTGAAAATGTATTATCAAACCCCCAAAGCTGATTTATAGCTGCTGTAATTTCTCCTTTGTTTTTTGTTTTTCCCATACGAAGAATGTCAGAGACAATATTTACTTAGAAGAAAAAAAAACGTTTCTAGCTGTTAATAAAATATATACAAACATATTTTAATTATTTTATTTATCTAGGTTGAGAATGAAAACAGAATGACAATTTAAAGAAAAGTTGGAATACAAAATGTAAGTAGTAAACAAATATTTTCCAAAATTCTTAAGATGAATGAATCATTGATTCTTCTGGCTTGTATGAAAAGCCTTTAATCTAAATAGCCCATTTGTTGTTTCAAGAAAATGATGTTTGAAATTTCTAGCAGAGCAGATGATTTCTTTCTGACTATTACAATATGAGATTAGGGGAAAAATATTAACTTGAAATATTTCATAATGCTCATTAACAACTCATTTTTGGTCTCTTTTCTAACTCAAGACTCAGATATGCAAACTTGCATTCTTTTATATAAACCTGCTCATCTGAGAAGTGGCATTAAAATCGATGGGACACACTCTTAGGACAAGCCAATGTTATGCCAGTAGGCCATAAAAGGTCATACATTTCCTTCATGTTTGAAAAATGCCTTCCATCCACCAAGAAGTGTAAAAATGATAATATTAAGAACCAGTCCTTATACTTAGTAGTAAAGAAACTTTAATTGGTTGTACCTAACTAGCTCTTAATACTTTACACTGTTAGAAAGGAATTTTCCACCACATCTGCTTTAACCCATATACTTGGACTTTTCCACTATAGCTCTTTTCTTTCTAATACTCTTTCTGATCCTTTCACTTGTCCTGAATTTTCATTTTGCTTTGATTTTTGTCCTTCATTCTTATTTGATACAGTGAATTTTCTTAATGGGAAATTGAAATGAATGGTGTCCTGTGCTGATTCATTGCAAACAGCCAGACTCTGGTTTGCCCTTATTGTCCTTTGCCCTCCTGCTGCTGTGGGCTAAAGGGAGTTAGTCCATGGGAGCAAGCTGGACAATGGCAGCACCCCTTTCATTTACAATTCAGTTGGCAAGATTTAGTCGGCACTGTAATCTTGGGAATATTAGGTTACTATAGATTTTGAACTATGGAAATTAGAAGGAACAAGCCTTCTGACAAGTTTTGACCACGGCACTGACTGCTGCTAGGGGAATTTATTTGGGGTAGCATAGGGCTGTCTGGTTAAAACCACACATTAAGATTCTACTTTAACTTATCTGAATTGTCTGCAAAAAGTGTATTCCAGAAAGTCAAGAGACTGAAATTGATGTTTTTCCATGCTTATAATTTTAAATAATGGATGTGTGGAATTTTGAAATTGGAATTACTTTAAAAAGAAGTCATGGCAATAATGGATGGAGCCTGTGCTTCAGTCTGGGAACTGAAGTGAAAATGTGTGTCATCATAAATTGGTTTAAGTTAGATCTAGTTACCTCAAGTGTGAAACAAAGTAATGGAAAAGAATGTTTACTATATAGAGGTTTTTACATATCGTGTTCTATAACAATTGGACAATTGAGAATAAATATAGGAAGCAGGTTCAGTTGCTCACTTAGGTTTACTACATATTTTGCTCTACTGTTACTAATTTCATCTGGATGTCTCTAAAGATGTTCATAGCAGCCTTGACTAAGGTCCATACATGACCCTGTTCTTTGGAGGTCTGGGTATGGCAACAATCTGCTAAGAAAGAGAGTAGGAAGAAATGGGGGCATAACTAAAAATGAAACATCTTGCACATTTAATGGACCTCTGGAACAAAAGTAAATAGCAATTTCCAATAGTACAGGGCTACCTGGCCTAATAATGGACTTTTGTACTAAAAGTATAAATTAATTCCCAATCATTGTACTAAAAAAAAAAAAAAATCAAACCTGACAGTACATACAGCCGATAAAACAGGATATTTTTCAAATAGATAGAATTAATTGAAAGTATGGTATTTTTTGAAGAAAATATTTTTTAAAAAGTTATTTACTTTATCTCTTATTTAGGCTGTTACTGAGGAAGAAAACAGGGTGTAATTTTGCTGTTCTAGTTTTGGGGGGTCTCATATTTTTAAGTTCTTCTATACAGGAAAACTCAAGAAGAATTACTTTATTTTCAAAAGATGTTTTTAAAATTACTAGTGCATCATATTTTTCTTTCTGGTCACACTATTTGATTTTTTTTTTTTTTCCAAAACAATGGAAACACAGTAAGGTTACCTCCAGGAAGAATAACAGAAGCTTTTGACACCACATGCCTGAGAGAAAAGTCAACAAAAAGCAAACGGGAGCAGTGTCTTTGTTAGTCAGGACTGTTATCCACATCCCATGGAGGGAAGTGGCTGATGACTTTGGAAAAGACATTCTGAATGTTAGGTCAGGTGTCTCAGTCACACAGAAAAGCTGTGGCAATGATTTTGAGAGAGGATCCATTCTTTTGATAGCTATGATGTGCCAGCTTCTGTAGGAGGAAACTTCAGAAGTGTATACCAACAAATAAGACAATTTTCCTTCTATATTTTCTCTGCTAATTGTCTCAGATATGAGCAATGCTTACTGTACTCAGTAAACTTTAATAGCCCGGAAAGTGTTGACAGCCTATAATACTTCGTGTGAGGATTATTAGGGGTTCCCCAAAAATCTCATGTTGAGTGACTAATTGCTAGCAGCAGACACATTTCTAATTAATTATAACACAAATTATTCAGATACTCTCATTGTCTAAGAATTCATAAGTAAGCTCTGCTATTTGCATATGCTCTTTAGCCCAAGGGACATGTTAGTGCTGGCAGTGAAAGGAAACAAAAAAAAAACTTTTGTTAAAAGGAGAAAGGAATGATGCAATCAGGTCTGTTCTCTGATGCAGTTTTACTGAGTTACAGAGAAATCCTCTGACTCCAAACACAGAACAAACTTAGGTGATATTCACATTCACAATTGCCAAGGTTGCCTTCCCAGTCTGTTCTGTGCCCCAGGGTCTTTTCCTTTCTTCTGTTCCCTATTAAAGCCAAAAAAGCACCTTATATCTCTACCTGTAGTTGGTGAACTCAGACTTTCAATCATTCCCTTACATGAAGCCTTTTGCTAGTGAAGGGAACTCCTAATCTTTCCAGCTGTTTCATTTGTATGAAGGGCCTTAATCAAGCCTTGCCTTTAGCCAGATTTAGGGGTGTTTAGCACCCCTAGCTAGAGCTGCAATGGCCTAAAGATCACAGGCTTGTTTGACAGCAGCCTTCTAACACTTTCCAGCACAGAAATATCATATCCAGGTATGATTTAATTTCAAATCCCTTTTGTTCCTGCAGGGGTCCCATCAAACAAAGCATACATTCAAAGTATAAATTCACAGAAAACACTGGCTCCCTATGTGGATGAGAGATACATGGTAAAGGGGAAAAATAAAAAGGAATTATATCTGGCCTGCTGCTTCTATGTGATTTTCATATTTATTAGCATAATCAGACTTATCATTATTCTTATGTATCTCTTGAGAAGCAGAGTTGCCAATTATTTAATTTCTTAGTAGTAAAGACTAGCACATCTCTTAAGCACCAGGTGACAGGGGCAGGAGAACCTCGGTGTGAGAAGCACACGTGGATGAGCCAGTATCCATGAAAATACGTATATACTGGAGTACATTGGACACCCTGAATGGAGGGCAATTCTTTCCTTAAAAGAATTAGTAGGGCAAGCTTTGCATGCTGGATTTATTTACTCCCTCCTCCCCATAAGAAAAACACCACCACACACTTACCTACTGAAAATTGCTGTGTTTTTGATGTGTTCTGAATCCCATTTGTTATTTCCTGGGCAAAACTGAACTGTGGCTCACCCTCCAAAAAAAATCCCAGCAGAGACAGACCTATAAAAACTATCTTGCTATAAAGGACTCTATAAAACAGTATGTTTTAATTGCTTCCTGGTTTCAGCAAACTGTTTTATATTCAAAGTTAACATTAGGTTGACACTTAACTTCCTTGGGCTTTTTATTATTTTAAGGCATAAATTATCAGAAGCTATTTATTTTAACATTTGCTTTCATGAATGGAGGTAGCATTTGTGTGACTGATTAAGCACTTAAAAAAGCAGCACAACCCACCGCAGATTTAATTAGTTGCACAAATTATCACTGAGCATCGTAAATTTAATGTCATCTCTTTTACAATAAAAAAACTCAAAAACAACTGAGCAGGTAATAACACATTTGTATGGATCAATGGAGTATCCTGTGGGCAGGTTACGATTATACTCATTTGGGACACAGGAAGATGGGACTGAAGGAGTTGCCCAGGCTGATACTGTCAATTGATGGTTTAGGGTCTGAACTGGTGGGACTGACAGTTCAGGAAATAAGGATTTTTGGATTCATGCAGAGATGACCAGAGCTACCCTGCCACCCACCTACAGAAAAGTTTAGGAATCACAAATATAATCAGCTGAGCAATTACTACTTTTCTTGGAAAAGAATATACGAAGCATCCTCTGTTTGCATTGTACATGTCTAACAATGTTGTGGTGCTCAGCCAGGTACGTCTTCCCTTAATAACCTGTCTTCTCACAGATGCTGAGCCCGTAATACGGCTACTAAAATGTATTTAAAAGGTTTATTAACTTTGAGACTCTTCAGAAATCTGTCTCACAACAAACTGATATCATTCTGGAGAGAAAGATACACAGTAATTTCTGTAGTGAGGCCCTGGCACTGTTTATCTCCCAAATGAGATATCAGCTCCTGAGGTTAAAAATCAACCAAGTGAATTTTTACATTATAGACTCTCCCAAGAATCAGATGAAAACTGGTGATGTGCAAGAGAACTGAAAGCATACTTGCTACTTACAGTACATTCTAGTCATTAATAACCTGCTCCCAGGTATTGTGTGGTGTCATGGCTGACATGACCTGTAAGGACAAGTGGGTCACAGGGTAGTTTAAAAACACCCAGTTTTTTTAAAAAAGCCATTCCACATTCTTCCCTGGGCAGGATAGGAATGCACAAAAGAAAGCAGCATGTTACTTAAAGGTAACTCAGCATTCTATGAGAAACAACAAAAATGAGACTGCACAATCTGATGACTTAGCCCTCTTCTTGGAGCAGTGAAAATTTTCTAAGGCCCAGCAGAAACAACAGAGAAACTCTGCATCAGTAATAATCTTTCTCTATAACAAGCACTCTTCCAAGGTCATGCATTTCAGGGAGATGACAGATGAAATCTGACAAACCTAGCTGCAGCAATTTGGGATGTAATTCCCAACGTTGCCTGGATTCATCTCTCCACCATGGATTACCACAGAATGCAATGCATGCAGCTGCTTCAGCCCATCTCAGCTTTGTTACTGGAGGTCTGTGCTGCAGAGGCAAGCTGTGGACGGAGCTGGCTGAGGTGCAGCCAGTCCTGCTGTTGTGCTGCCCCTGCTGCAGGGGCTGCAGCCTCTGGCACGGACAGGACAGCCTTGCTCTCCTTGGCTAGGTCTGCCTCAGCCTGCCTGTTGAATTCACTGGGGCGCACTGCAATTCAGAGGCTTAACTGCAACCCCTGCAGATAAGAGCTTTCAGCTGCCAAATATTATGCAGGATCCCTGATGGGCTCCTCAGCCTATGTCAAACCCTGTGAGGTTGTAGTTGCCATCAAGCTGCAATCATGGATCTGAACTGCGGGCTACAATTGCACCTTGAGAGGAGCAGCACTGAGAGAACATAGCAGAAATCTGTCTAGCGTGCAATGTTATCTCTTAACAGCAGATGCCTGGAGCACAATATAAGAACACAGGCACTTTTAAAGCCAGAGGTTGCATCACAAATTTCTCATGTACAAATCTAACTAATTGCTTTTGGAACTCATAAAATTCTGACTTCTACTTGAGGAGATCCAAATTACAACCTTTCCTTTAAAAGCATTTCTTCTTGCTGCTTTCAACCAGCCGTTTCCTAGCTCCAGTGGCAGCACCTATTTTTTGTGTTGAAAAAAAGCAATAATTTCTTGTTCACTTCCCCACGTATCTCATAGATTTGGATTGTCAACAATATTGGTCATTGCTTCCCCAGAAAGAACCATGCTAGTGTAGTTGTTTCTCATCTGGAAGACATTCCCTAACCTCTCTCGCTCTTGTAATTTTTCCATCGTTCTTACTCTGCTAGTTAGGTGCAGGTAGCACACTGTCATTTTTGTGTCACAGGAGTCAGAGTGGCAGACGTGAGGAAGAGCTAAATCAGAGTTAACTGCCCAGCATGGGGGATGGCCACCAGCTGAGCTTGCCCAAGGATAATGTGCACATCCACCTGTGATGTGCACCTCCAAGCTTCCCATTGTAATCACATGCTCCAGACTCTGGGTTCATGAAAGATTTTCTACTCCTCTCAGGCCTCTCCACCTCTTACTTTTTGTAAAGACATGAAAGATTCTTGCAGAGATGGAGACTCAGTAAATAAAACCGCTCAAGCTAAATTGTAAATGTGTGCTGATACCATATTTATCAATAGTTAGAAAAATTCTAAAATAAAACTGTAAGTACTTACTCTGCTCTTATGCTGCTTGACCCATTCAGTTAAATTCACTAAATTAACAAGGTTATTTCCACTCAATTGAACTATCAAACAGCAAACAAACACAAACAAACAAGCAAAGCAGAAGAGCAAACAGCAACCACAATAACATCCAGGAGTACTTGGATGTCTTCCAAGAAACTATGAAACTTCATTACAGATTTTGAGGTTAAAAAAACTCTGAATAATCTGGGATAAATATCTTAGTAAAGCAGGGATTCTGTTCTCATGTTCTGTCAGCAATTGTAAGATGAAAAATGTTACTTTTACAAAGAAAACTGCCTGTCTAATGCCAAAAGCCACAGACTGAAAAGAAACCATTAAAAAATAGTAAAACCAGTGAAGAAATTCTAGGTAATGACACAATGATTCCAGCCAAGGTCCAAGTCACATGGGATTTCAGTTGGCTTAGCATTTTCAGTTTGTGCAGATAAAACTCAGAGATTCAGCTCTTTACTGTAAACTAGTGAAGCAAGAACAGTTGCTCAGTGCATTTTATTAGTTCAGGTAACAGATACTCTGGATGTTATATTCACCTTCAATATATTTCACGTGTCTTCTTTTCTATATCCCCTGCCAAAAAAGGAGAAAATACTTTTTGAGACTGGCAACACTCATTCTGGGAATGACTGTGCCTTCATCTTTACAGCCTCAAGAGGAAACTGAAGCTGCTGGGGAATTTGTATGTAGTATGTATTATCATTTCAGAAAAAGAAATGTGAACAGATTTCTGGGGGAAAAAAAAAGTGCAAGAAAATTTCACTGAGAATAAACCAGAAAAACCCTAACTAACCAACTAACCAACTAACCAACCAACCAACCAACCAACCAACCAACCAACAAACAAAGCAAAACAAAAAAATAAAATCCTAAAAACCAACCAGGCAGCCAGCCAACCAAAAAAATCACACAAAAAAGGCACTATAAGGAAATTAGCCCTCAAAGAATTTTATCCAGCTGCAATTACACTTAATACAGTCAAGTTACACTTCTCCAAAAACATTACTTTAGCAGTTTTCATAGTCATTGTTGATCATTAATTAGCCATGTCTGATTGCCCAGATACTTTAGAGGGAATTCCTTGGCCACCACAGGTTAAAACAAATCCTTACTTGTCACTTCTGTAACATTTCTAAATTAATAGATATGCACAACCTAGAAGACAGGGCGTGATTTGTCACGAAGATTCAAAATGAGTCACACCTTTTCCATATTAGAAAAGAGTATATTTGCTTTAAAATATTACTCAACATTACCCACAAATTTGTATGCTTCCTCCATTATGTCTGAAACTGGAAAGAGCTGTCAATCTGCACTCTGTACGATTTATAAATGGAGAAGACACAAAGTTTGCTTAATTCCTACCTTTACCAATGCTATGAAGAAATACAAATGGGAAATCTCAACCTCCATTTTTCTCAAATTTCCCCAGATATTACAAAAGTGTATAAAATCATTATACAACAAATAATATTAACCATGGTACTAAACTGTATTACTGACTTTAAATAGAATATTTATACTGGTCCATAGAAAACATATAATATTTTTCATTGGAACTGAGAGCAAACAATGCATAAAATACTTCTGAGTTTTTTAATTACTAAGGGAGAAATATAATTAGCAATAATAATTCTTGGGATCACTTTATAATCAGTCTTTCTCAATTAAACTCACAATCCATAATTTTCCTGGAGGAGATACTGAAATGTCTCAGATCTCAGCAGGCTCAGTTCTGTATAAAAAAGCTCCATAAAAGGTTGTCACACAGCAAAGCACGGGCTCTATTTAAACTGAGCAATCGTCACAGTAATAACTATAGTAATGTTCAGGTTTTGCAATTTGCAGTAGAATGACTTTCCTGGAGATCTTGTGCAAAGATTCTCCTGCAGTCTCTGCCAGCAATAAACTAGACTTGAAGAGGGAGGGCAAGAGGAATATTTTGACCCACACCCATCTCTACTCCTTGATCTCTGTGCTGGTGGGTACTTTTCTCCACATGTAGCTGCCTTCCTGGACTGCTGACAGTCTATGCTGGAAGAGTTCACTATTTATATATTGCCATCAGTTCTAAAAGGAAGAATTCCTTTTTACTGCAGAAAAAGCAGCTTCATAGTGAATGAAAAAATAAAGTAAACCACACTGGACTATAGGCCATGCTATTTTACAAAGGCATAGAAGAGTTAAAACCTGTGCCGCTTCAATAAATTTGGAGGATGTGTCTTTTATCCTATTTTATCTGTAGGGTTTGTCCACCTAACCAAATCCCAGGAACAGATTCTAGAAATGCACTTTATCCAGAGCCATATCTAATAATTTTGTTTACAGATGGCGCACTTTTAGGAGTATTACAGATTAAATTACTTGTCTGTTACTTCTCTAGGTTCAGCATCCTAAAGCATTGACATGTGGAGCAGGAAGGTAGCACTGTTCTCCAGAAGATGTACAAAACATTTAATAATGTCCAGTTTAATACATGAATGTTTTACTGTACAGTATGGTCACAGACAACTATAGATGGAGCCTGAATTGGGGTACTATGATAGACATAATTTATAGATGACTTTTATAAGTCATCTATAGGCATAGATGACTTTATTTTTAGGTAAATATGCCTTGATTTCCTTTCAAAAAATTTATAGTAACTTTGCAATCATATGAAAAACATTGTTGCAATCACATATAATTTGTGCCCCTTGCCCTTGTTCTATCACTGAGCTCTACTGGAGAGGCCTGGCCCCATCCTCTTGATGTCCACATTTAAGACACTTGTGTGTATTGCTAAGATCCCCTCTCTGTCTCTTCTCCGAGCTAAGCAGGCCCAGTTCCCTCAGTCTTTCCTAAGAAGAGAGACGTGCCAGACTCCTAATCATTTTTGTAGCCCTCCACTGGACAATCTCCAGGAGTTCTTTTTCTCTCCTGAACTGAGGAGCCCAGGACTGGACATAGCACTCCAGATGAGACCTCACCAGGGCTGCGGAGACGCGCAGAATCAATCACCAGCCTCAACCTGCCAGCAATGTTTTTTCTATTCCCCCCAGGATGCCATTGGCCTTCTTGGCCACAAGGGCACTGCTGGCCCAAGGACAGCTCTGTGTCCACCAGCTCCTTCTCTGCAGAGCTGCTTCCCAGCAGGTCAGCCCCCAGCCTGTGCTGGTGCCTGGGGTTATCCTTCCCTAGGGGCACGGCACTGCATTGGCCTTTGCTGAATTTCAAAAGGTTCCACTGCAGCCTGTTGAGACACTTCTGAAGGGCCACAAAGTGCTCTGGGGTATTGACCACAGTGAGGAGGGGCTCTGTTCCTTCATCCTTGTCCTTGATGAACAAATTAAACAATACTGGACACGAGCCAGAATCTGGGTAGGCACTGTATCTGTGTGCAACAGTACAAGGGGAATTTTATCCCAAAGTGCCTCTTCTTTACTAGAATCTCAATTTTTGATCCTACATAATGCAATCCTCCTCCTTTGGCCTCTCATTGTGGGCATTTTACTTGGAAGTACAGATTATCCAAGAATATGGATTACTTGAAGATTTTTTTCCCTACGGAACAGAATTTTTAAAATAGTAGTTACCATGTGGAAGGAAATATCGGTAATTCACTCAATCCCTCTATCAGTGTGCTTGAAACCGAGGAATCTAATACTCAGCTCTCTTGGTCAGGTTGTAATTTCAGATAATGCTTGGCAGCTATCTGAATCTCTTTGCATGTTTACGTGGCCTCTCCCCACATGCTGACAGGTTCACACCTGTAAATCTGATTAGCAGACAATGTTTGACTTGATTAGTCAAGTGCAAAGCTCAATGCAGTCAGACATTTGAAATTCAAGATTTCCTGGAGCTGTGTTAATAGGTTTGAGACCTGAGCAGTGTGTAAATGAAGCAATAGGAGCCACACATTCTTACAGACAGTGTTTCATTTCTTCATTCTCAGGGGTTGCTGAATCAGGAACTGTTTGGAGCTGATGTGTCCCCCAGTTACTAAATGCCTCAGAGCAGACAGTGGCTGCCATCAGAGCTTTTCTGGAGCTTCTACAGATGGAAAATATCAGGTTTGTGTAATATCAAATTCCAGTTTCCTACTGGTTACTGTCTGTACATTTGATGATCTCTAAAGGTCCACAGGCTGTTTTCAGATTATTCCTTCACATGAGAAAGAAGAACTGTATTCTCTCTCCAGCCTTTCACAAGGGTTGTCTATTTGCAGTCTCTGAGCTCAACCTAGTTTGGATATTGCTCTTCCATTCCTGTGAATCCAATTTCTCCTCAAATTTTTGTCAATGCAAAACTCTCTTTCTCTTCTGAGACTGTCTCAGTGAAGCATTTCTGATACCACACATCACAGGTGCTCTGTGAAATCAGAGTAATGATTAGCTATACATGCTTAGAAAGGCACTTATGTTTACAAATATCTCCTTGCATACTATTAAAGTTTGTGACCAAAAATGATGAGCCATTTTGCCACCATAAGGAGCCCAGAGAAGAAACACACTTGAGTATAAGTCCAGTCCAGTCCTAGTTAGTGTGCAGAAAAATAATGGAAATGTTGTCATCTATTATTTATACCTCCCCACTATGAGCATGGTGTTTTGCTATCCAGTAACAAGAGATGGAGCCTTGCCCCTTGATCCTGTAGATCCTGGAATATAAGAGAAATTACACTGCACTGGAGTAACTGCAGTACTGCAAACCCTTGATACTGACACAGTTTGTAAGCAGCAAAGTAAAATTTATTTTCATGTGGCACACTCAATAACACATTACAAAAAGTAGTCAGGAATAAGCTCTACTCTCTGGTACCATGCCTTGGCTCTGATATTTTCCCCTCCGGGATTTGTCTTCCTTCTTGATATTTTCCCCTGTTTTGCAGTATCTATCTGGTTAGTTTGGGCATCTTTTTTGTCTTTTCTGCTGCACCTCATTTCCTGCCAGACCATTTCCTCATAGTCACTAAATCTCCGAAAATGCTGAGTTTTTTGGGTTTTTTTCAGTCGCATTTCATTTGATCGTATCTCCTTTCCGGAGTGTTTGGAAGCCTTTCTTTCCTGGGACGCAAGATTTCGTTTCCCGTCCCGAAAGAAAATTTCATTTCCTTTCGGGACGGGAAACGAAATCTTGCGATTTCAATGGGGACCAATTGGGCTATCTTTGGTCCATATCCCTGCACTTGACGGCATCTCGTGACTTTTGATGGTTATGATGGGGGAGAAAATTTTATTTTTTTTTTAATTTTTTCAGGATCCATGCCTTGGATCTGATAATTTCCCCTCCGGGATTTGTCTTCCTTCTTGATATTTTCCCCTGTTTTGCAGTATCTGTCCGGTTAGTTTGGGCATCTTTTTGTCTTTTCTGCTGCATCGCATTTCCTCCCAGACCATTTCCTCGTAGTCACTAAATCTCCGAAAATGCTGAGTTTTTTGGGTTTTTTTCAGTCGCATTTCATTTGATCGTATCTCCTTTCCGGAGTGTTTGGAAGCCTTCCTTTCCTGGGACGCAAGATTTCGTTTCCCGTCCCGAAAGGAAATTTCATTTCCTTTCGGGACGGGAAACGAAATCTTGCAATTTCAATGGGGACCAATTGGGCTATCTTTGGTCCATATCCCTGCACTTGACGGCATCTCGTGACTTTTGATGGTTATGATGGGGGAGAAAATTTTTTTTTTTTTTTAATTTTTTCAGGATCCATGCCTTGGCTCTGATATTTTCCCCTCCGGGATTTGTCTTCCTTCTTGATATTTTCCCCTGTTTTGCAGTATCTGTCCGGTTAGTTTGGGCATCTTTTTGTCTTTTGCGCTGCAAATCATTTACTCGTAGTCACTAAATCTCCGAAAATGCTGAATTTTTTGGGTTTTTTTCAGTCGCATTTCATTTGATCGTATCTCCTTTCCGGAGTGTTTGGAAGCCTTTCTTTCCTGGGACGCAAGATTTCGTTTCCCGTCCCGAAAGGAAATTTCATTTCCTTTCGGGACGGGAAACGAAATCTTGCGATTTCAATGGGGACCAATTGGGCTATCTTTGGTCCATATCCCTGCACTTGACGGCATCTCGTGACTTTTGATGGTTATGACTGGGGTGAAAATTTTTTTTTTTTTAATTTTTTCAGGATCCATGCCTTGGATCTGATAATTTCCCCTCCGGGATTTGTCTTCCTCCTTGATATTTTCCCCTCCTTTTGCAACATCAGTCCTGTTAATTGTGGCATGTTTTGGCCCTTTGCACTGCACCTCATATCATCCCGGTCCATTTGCTTCTTTTCACTAAATCTCATAATTTTTTTTTTTCTAATTTTTTCAGGATCCATGCCTTGGATCTGATAATTTCCCCTCCGGGATTTGTCTTCCTTCTTGATATTTTCCCCTGTTTTGCAGTATCTGTCCGGTTAGTTTGGGCATTGTTTGTCTTTTGCGCTGCAAATCATTTACTCGTAGTCACTAAATCTCCGAAAATGCTGAGTTTTTTGGGTTTTTTTCAGTCGCATTTCATTTGATCGTATCTCCTTTCCGGAGTGTTTGGAAGCCTTTCTTTCCTGGGACGCAAGATTTCGTTTCCCGTCCCGAAAGGAAATTTCATTTCCTTTCGGGACGGGAAACGAAATCTTGCGATTTCAATGGGGACCAATTGGGCTATCTTTGGTCCATATCCCTGCACTTGACGGCATCTCGTGACTTTTGATGGTTATGACTGGGGTGAAAATTTTTTTTTTTTTTTTAATTTTTTCAGGATCCATGCCTTGGATCTGATAATTTCCCCTCCGGGATTTGTCTTCCTCCTTGATATTTTCCCCTCCTTTTGCAACATCAGTCCTGTTAATTGTGGCATGTTTTGGCCCTTTGCACTGCACCTCATATCATCCCGGTCCATTTGCTTCTTTTCACTAAATCTCATAATTTTTTTTTTTATTATTTTTTCAGGATCCAGTCCATGGCTCTGATATTTTCCCCTCTGGGATTGGTCCTCCTCCTTGATATTTTCCCCTGTTTTGCAGTATCTGTCCGGTTAGTTTGGGCATTGTTTGTCTTTTGCGCTGCACCTCATTTCCTCGTAGTCACTAAATCTCCGAAAATGCTGAGTTTTTTGGGTTTTTTTCAGTCGCATTTCATTTGATCGTATCTCCTTTCCGGAGTGTTTGGAAGCCTTTCTTTCCTGGGACGCAAGATTTCGTTTCCCGTCCCGAAAGGAAATTTCATTTCCTTTCGGGACGGGAAACGAAATCTTGCGATTTCAATGGGGACCAATTGGGCTATCTTTGGACCATATCCCTGCACTTGACGGCATCTCGTGACTTTTGATGGTTATGACTGGGGTGAAAATTTTTTTTTTTTTTTTAATTTTTTCAGGATCCATGCCTTGGCTCTGATATTTTCCCCTCCGGGATTTGTCTTCCTTCTTGATATTTTCCCCTGTTTTGCAGTATCTGTCCGGTTAGTTTGGGCATCTTTTTGTCTTTTCTGCTGCATCGCATTTCCTCCCAGACCATTTCCTCGTAGTCACTAAATCTCCGAAAATGCTGAGTTTTTTGGTTTTTTTTCAGTCGCATTTCATTTGATCGTATCTCCTTTCCGGAGTGTTTGGAAGCCTTTCTTTCCTGGGACGCAAGATTTCGTTTCCCGTCCCGAAAGGAAATTTCATTTCCTTTCGGGACGGGAAACGAAATCTTGCGATTTCAATGGGGACCAATTGGGCTATCTTTGGTCCATATCCCTGCACTTGACGGCATCTCGTGACTTTTGATGGTTATGACTGGGGTGAAAATTTTTTTTTTTTTTAATTTTTTCAGGATCCATGCCTTGGCTCTGATATTTTCCCCTCCGGGATTAGTCTTCCTCCTTGATATTTTCCCCTCCTTTTGCAACATCAGTCCTTTTAATTGTGGCATGTTTTGGCCCTTTGCACTGCACCTCATATCATCCCGGTCCATTTGCTTCTTTTCACTAAATCTCATAATTTTTTTTTTTATTATTTTTTCAGGATCCAGTCCATGGCTCTGATATTTTCCCCTCTGGGATTGGTCCTCCTCCTTGATATTTTCCCCTGTTTTGCAGTATCTGTCCGGTTAGTTTGGGCATTGTTTGTCTTTTGCGCTGCACCTCATTTCCTCGTAGTCACTAAATCTCCGAAAATGCTGAGTTTTTTGGGTTTTTTTCAGTCGCATTTCATTTGATCGTATCTCCTTTCCGGAGTGTTTGGAAGCCTTTCTTTCCTGGGACGCAAGATTTCGTTTCCCGTCCCGAAAGGAAATTTCATTTCCTTTCGGGACGGGAAACGAAATCTTGCGATTTCAATGGGGACCAATTGGGCTATCTTTGGTCCATATCCCTGCACTTGACGGCATCTCGTGACTTTTGATGGTTATGACTGGGGTGAAAATTTTTTTTTTTTTTTTAATTTTTTCAGGATCCATGCCTTGGCTCTGATATTTTCCCCTCCGGGATTTGTCTTCCTTCTTGATATTTTCCCCTGTTTTGCAGTATCTGTCCGGTTAGTTTGGGCATCTTTTTGTCTTTTCTGCTGCATCGCATTTCCTCCCAGACCATTTCCTCGTAGTCACTAAATCTCGGAAAATGCTGAGTTTTTTGGGGTTTTTTGAGACACATTTCATTTGATCGTATCTCCTTTCCGGAGTGTTTGGAAGCCTTTCTTTCCTGGGACGCAAGATTTCGTTTCCCGTCCCGAAAGGAAATTTCATTTCCTTTCGGGACGGGAAACGAAATCTTGCGATTTCAATGGGGACCAATTGGGCTATCTTTGGACCATATCCCTGCACTTGACGGCATCTCGTGACTTTTGATGGTTATGACTGGGGTGAAAATTTTTTTTTTTTTTTTAATTTTTTCAGGATCCATGCCTTGGCTCTGATATTTTCCCCTCCGGGATTTGTCTTCCTTCTTGATATTTTCCCCTGTTTTGCAGTATCTGTCCGGTTAGTTTGGGCATCTTTTTGTCTTTTCTGCTGCATCGCATTTCCTCCCAGACCATTTCCTCGTAGTCACTAAATCTCCGAAAATGCTGAGTTTTTTGGGTTTTTTTCAGTCGCATTTCATTTGATCGTATCTCCTTTCCGGAGTGTTTGGAAGCCTTTCTTTCCTGGGACGCAAGATTTCGTTTCCCGTCCCGAAAGGAAATTTCATTTCCTTTCGGGACGGGAAACGAAATCTTGCGATTTCAATGGGGACCAATTGGGCTATCTTTGGTCCATATCCCTGCACTTGACGGCATCTCGTGACTTTTGATGGTTATGACTGGGGTGAAAATTTTTTTTTTTTTTTTAATTTTTTCAGGATCCATGCCTTGGCTCTGATATTTTCCCCTCCGGGATTTGTCTTCCTTCTTGATATTTTCCCCTGTTTTGCAGTATCTGTCCGGTTAGTTTGGGCATCTTTTTGTCTTTTCTGCTGCATCGCATTTCCTCCCAGACCATTTCCTCGTAGTCACTAAATCTCGGAAAATGCTGAGTTTTTTGGGGTTTTTTGAGACACATTTCATTTGATCGTATCTCCTTTCCGGAGTGTTTGGAAGCCTTTCTTTCCTGGGACGCAAGATTTCGTTTCCCGTCCCGAAAGGAAATTTCATTTCCTTTCGGGACGGGAAACGAAATCTTGCGATTTCAATGGGGACCAATTGGGCTATCTTTGGACCATATCCCTGCACTTGACGGCATCTCGTGACTTTTGATGGTTATGACTGGGGTGAAAATTTTTTTTTTTTTTTTAATTTTTTCAGGATCCATGCCTTGGCTCTGATATTTTCCCCTCCGGGATTTGTCTTCCTTCTTGATATTTTCCCCTGTTTTGCAGTATCTGTCCGGTTAGTTTGGGCATCTTTTTGTCTTTTCTGCTGCATCGCATTTCCTCCCAGACCATTTCCTCGTAGTCACTAAATCTCGGAAAATGCTGAGTTTTTTGGTTTTTTTTCAGTCGCATTTCATTTGATCGTATCTCCTTTCCGGAGTGTTTGGAAGCCTTTCTTTCCTGGGACGCAAGATTTCGTTTCCCGTCCCGAAAGGAAATTTCATTTCCTTTCGGGACGGGAAACGAAATCTTGCGATTTCAATGGGGACCAATTGGGCTATCTTTGGTCCATATCCCTGCACTTGACGGCATCTCGTGACTTTTGATGGTTATGACTGGGGTGAAAATTTTTTTTTTTTTTAATTTTTTCAGGATCCATGCCTTGGCTCTGATATTTTCCCCTCCGGGATTTGTCTTCCTCCTTGATATTTTCCCCTCCTTTTGCAACATCAGTCCTTTTAATTGTGGCATGTTTTGGCCCTTTGCACTGCATCTCATATCATCCCGGTCCATTTGCTTCTTTTCACTAAATCTCATAATTTTTTTTTTTATTATTTTTTCAGGATCCAGTCCATGGCTCTGATATTTTTCCCTCCGGGATTGGTCCTCCTCCTTGATATTTTCCCCTGTTTTGCAGTATCTGTCCGGTTGGTTTGGGCATCTTTTTGTCTTTTTCGCTGCACCTCATTTCCTCGTAGTCACTAAATCTCCGAAAATGCTGAGTTTTTTGGGTTTTTTTCAGTCGCATTTCATTTGATCGTATCTCCTTTCCGGAGTGTTTGGAAGCCTTTCTTTCCTGGGACGCAAGATTTCGTTTCCCGTCCCGAAAGGAAATTTCATTTCCTTTCGGGACGGGAAACGAAATCTTGCGATTTCAATGGGGACCAATTGGGCTATCTTTGGTCCATATCCCTGCACTTGACGGCATCTCGTGACTTTTGATGGTTATGACTGGGGTGAAAATTTTTTTTTTTTTTTTAATTTTTTCAGGATCCATGCCTTGGCTCTGATATTTTCCCCTCCGGGATTTGTCTTCCTTCTTGATATTTTCCCCTGTTTTGCAGTATCTGTCCGGTTAGTTTGGGCATCTTTTTGTCTTTTCTGTTGCATCGCATTTCCTCCCAGACCATTTCCTCGTAGTCACTAAATCTCGGAAAATGCTGAGTTTTTTGGGGTTTTTTGAGACACATTTCATTTGATCGTATCTCCTTTCCGGAGTGTTTGGAAGCCTTTCTTTCCTGGGACGCAAGATTTCGTTTCCCGTCCCGAAAGGAAATTTCATTTCCTTTCGGGACGGGAAACGAAATCTTGCGATTTCAATGGGGACCAATTGGGCTATCTTTGGACCATATCCCTGCACTTGACGGCATCTCGTGACTTTTGATGGTTATGACTGGGGTGAAAATTTTTTTTTTTTTTTTAATTTTTTCAGGATCCATGCCTTGGCTCTGATATTTTCCCCTCCGGGATTTGTCTTCCTTCTTGATATTTTCCCCTGTTTTGCAGTATCTGTCCGGTTAGTTTGGGCATCTTTTTGTCTTTTCTGCTGCATCGCATTTCCTCCCAGACCATTTCCTCGTAGTCACTAAATCTCCGAAAATGCTGAGTTTTTTGGTTTTTTTTCAGTCGCATTTCATTTGATCGTATCTCCTTTCCGGAGTGTTTGGAAGCCTTTCTTTCCTGGGACGCAAGATTTCGTTTCCCGTCCCGAAAGGAAATTTCATTTCCTTTCGGGACGGGAAACGAAATCTTGCGATTTCAATGGGGACCAATTGGGCTATCTTTGGTCCATATCCCTGCACTTGACGGCATCTCGTGACTTTTGATGGTTATGACTGGGGTGAAAATTTTTTTTTTTTTTAATTTTTTCAGGATCCATGCCTTGGCTCTGATATTTTCCCCTCCGGGATTTGTCTTCCTCCTTGATATTTTCCCCTCCTTTTGCAACATCAGTCCTTTTAATTGTGGCATGTTTTGGCCCTTTGCACTGCATCTCATATCATCCCGGTCCATTTGCTTCTTTTCACTAAATCTCATAATTTTTTTTTTTATTATTTTTTCAGGATCCAGTCCATGGCTCTGATATTTTTCCCTCCGGGATTGGTCCTCCTCCTTGATATTTTCCCCTGTTTTGCAGTATCTGTCCGGTTGGTTTGGGCATCTTTTTGTCTTTTTCGCTGCACCTCATTTCCTCGTAGTCACTAAATCTCCGAAAATGCTGAGTTTTTTGGGTTTTTTTCAGTCGCATTTCATTTGATCGTATCTCCTTTCCGGAGTGTTTGGAAGCCTTTCTTTCCTGGGACGCAAGATTTCGTTTCCCGTCCCGAAAGGAAATTTCATTTCCTTTCGGGACGGGAAACGAAATCTTGCGATTTCAATGGGGACCAATTGGGCTATCTTTGGTCCATATCCCTGCACTTGACGGCATCTCGTGACTTTTGATGGTTATGACTGGGGTGAAAATTTTTTTTTTTTTTTTAATTTTTTCAGGATCCATGCCTTGGCTCTGATATTTTCCCCTCCGGGATTTGTCTTCCTTCTTGATATTTTCCCCTGTTTTGCAGTATCTGTCCGGTTAGTTTGGGCATCTTTTTGTCTTTTCTGCTGCATCGCATTTCCTCCCAGACCATTTCCTCGTAGTCACTAAATCTCGGAAAATGCTGAGTTTTTTGGGGTTTTTTGAGACACATTTCATTTGATCGTATCTCCTTTCCGGAGTGTTTGGAAGCCTTTCTTTCCTGGGACGCAAGATTTCGTTTCCCGTCCCGAAAGGAAATTTCATTTCCTTTCGGGACGGGAAACGAAATCTTGCGATTTCAATGGGGACCAATTGGGCTATCTTTGGTCCATATCCCTGCACTTGACGGCATCTCGTGACTTTTGATGGTTATGACTGGGGTGAAAATTTTTTTTTTTTTAATTTTTTCAGGATCCATGCCTTGGATCTGATAATTTCCCCTCCGGGATTTGTCTTCCTCCTTGATATTTTCCCCTCCTTTTGCAACATCAGTCCTGTTAATTGTGGCATGTTTTGGCCCTTTGCACTGCACCTCATATCATCCCGGTCCATTTGCTTCTTTTCACTAAATCTCATAATTTTTTTTTTTCTAATTTTTTCAGGATCCATGCCTTGGATCTGATAATTTCCCCTCCGGGATTTGTCTTCCTTCTTGATATTTTCCCCTGTTTTGCAGTATCTGTCCGGTTAGTTTGGGCATTGTTTGTCTTTTGCGCTGCAAATCATTTACTCGTAGTCACTAAATCTCGGAAAATGCTGAGTTTTTTGGGTTTTTTTCAGTCGCATTTCATTTGATCGTATCTCCTTTCCGGAGTGTTTGGAAGCCTTTCTTTCCTGGGACGCAAGATTTCGTTTCCCGTCCCGAAAGGAAATTTCATTTCCTTTCGGGACGGGAAACGAAATCTTGCGATTTCAATGGGGACCAATTGGGCTATCTTTGGTCCATATCCCTGCACTTGACGGCATCTCGTGACTTTTGATGGTTATGACTGGGGTGAAAATTTTTTTTTTTTTTTTAATTTTTTCAGGATCCATGCCTTGGATCTGATAATTTCCCCTCCGGGATTTGTCTTCCTCCTTGATATTTTCCCCTCCTTTTGCAACATCAGTCCTGTTAATTGTGGCATGTTTTGGCCCTTTGCACTGCACCTCATATCATCCCGGTCCATTTGCTTCTTTTCACTAAATCTCATAATTTTTTTTTTTATTATTTTTTCAGGATCCAGTCCATGGCTCTGATATTTTCCCCTCTGGGATTGGTCCTCCTCCTTGATATTTTCCCCTGTTTTGCAGTATCTGTCCGGTTAGTTTGGGCATTGTTTGTCTTTTGCGCTGCACCTCATTTCCTCGTAGTCACTAAATCTCCGAAAATGCTGAGTTTTTTGGGTTTTTTTCAGTCGCATTTCATTTGATCGTATCTCCTTTCCGGAGTGTTTGGAAGCCTTTCTTTCCTGGGACGCAAGATTTCGTTTCCCGTCCCGAAAGGAAATTTCATTTCCTTTCGGGACGGGAAACGAAATCTTGCGATTTCAATGGGGACCAATTGGGCTATCTTTGGACCATATCCCTGCACTTGACGGCATCTCGTGACTTTTGATGGTTATGACTGGGGTGAAAATTTTTTTTTTTTTTTTAATTTTTTCAGGATCCATGCCTTGGCTCTGATATTTTCCCCTCCGGGATTTGTCTTCCTTCTTGATATTTTCCCCTGTTTTGCAGTATCTGTCCGGTTAGTTTGGGCATCTTTTTGTCTTTTCTGCTGCATCGCATTTCCTCCCAGACCATTTCCTCGTAGTCACTAAATCTCCGAAAATGCTGAGTTTTTTGGTTTTTTTTCAGTCGCATTTCATTTGATCGTATCTCCTTTCCGGAGTGTTTGGAAGCCTTTCTTTCCTGGGACGCAAGATTTCGTTTCCCGTCCCGAAAGGAAATTTCATTTCCTTTCGGGACGGGAAACGAAATCTTGCGATTTCAATGGGGACCAATTGGGCTATCTTTGGTCCATATCCCTGCACTTGACGGCATCTCGTGACTTTTGATGGTTATGACTGGGGTGAAAATTTTTTTTTTTTTTTTAATTTTTTCAGGATCCATGCCTTGGCTCTGATATTTTCCCCTCCGGGATTTGTCTTCCTTCTTGATATTTTCCCCTGTTTTGCAGTATCTGTCCGGTTAGTTTGGGCATCTTTTTGTCTTTTCTGCTGCATCGCATTTCCTCCCAGACCATTTCCTCGTAGTCACTAAATCTCGGAAAATGCTGAGTTTTTTGGGGTTTTTTGAGACACATTTCATTTGATCGTATCTCCTTTCCGGAGTGTTTGGAAGCCTTTCTTTCCTGGGACGCAAGATTTCGTTTCCCGTCCCGAAAGGAAATTTCATTTCCTTTCGGGACGGGAAACGAAATCTTGCGATTTCAATGGGGACCAATTGGGCTATCTTTGGACCATATCCCTGCACTTGACGGCATCTCGTGACTTTTGATGGTTATGACTGGGGTGAAAATTTTTTTTTTTTTTTTAATTTTTTCAGGATCCATGCCTTGGCTCTGATATTTTCCCCTCCGGGATTTGTCTTCCTTCTTGATATTTTCCCCTGTTTTGCAGTATCTGTCCGGTTAGTTTGGGCATCTTTTTGTCTTTTCTGCTGCATCGCATTTCCTCCCAGACCATTTCCTCGTAGTCACTAAATCTCCGAAAATGCTGAGTTTTTTGGTTTTTTTTCAGTCGCATTTCATTTGATCGTATCTCCTTTCCGGAGTGTTTGGAAGCCTTTCTTTCCTGGGACGCAAGATTTCGTTTCCCGTCCCGAAAGGAAATTTCATTTCCTTTCGGGACGGGAAACGAAATCTTGCGATTTCAATGGGGACCAATTGGGCTATCTTTGGTCCATATCCCTGCACTTGACGGCATCTCGTGACTTTTGATGGTTATGACTGGGGTGAAAATTTTTTTTTTTTTTTTAATTTTTTCAGGATCCATGCCTTGGCTCTGATATTTTCCCCTCCGGGATTTGTCTTCCTTCTTGATATTTTCCCCTGTTTTGCAGTATCTGTCCGGTTAGTTTGGGCATCTTTTTGTCTTTTCTGCTGCATCGCATTTCCTCCCAGACCATTTCCTCGTAGTCACTAAATCTCGGAAAATGCTGAGTTTTTTGGGGTTTTTTGAGACACATTTCATTTGATCGTATCTCCTTTCCGGAGTGTTTGGAAGCCTTTCTTTCCTGGGACGCAAGATTTCGTTTCCCGTCCCGAAAGGAAATTTCATTTCCTTTCGGGACGGGAAACGAAATCTTGCGATTTCAATGGGGACCAATTGGGCTATCTTTGGTCCATATCCCTGCACTTGACGGCATCTCGTGACTTTTGATGGTTATGACTGGGGTGAAAATTTTTTTTTTTTTAATTTTTTCAGGATCCATGCCTTGGATCTGATAATTTCCCCTCCGGGATTTGTCTTCCTCCTTGATATTTTCCCCTCCTTTTGCAACATCAGTCCTGTTAATTGTGGCATGTTTTGGCCCTTTGCACTGCACCTCATATCATCCCGGTCCATTTGCTTCTTTTCACTAAATCTCATAATTTTTTTTTTTCTAATTTTTTCAGGATCCATGCCTTGGATCTGATAATTTCCCCTCCGGGATTTGTCTTCCTTCTTGATATTTTCCCCTGTTTTGCAGTATCTGTCCGGTTAGTTTGGGCATTGTTTGTCTTTTGCGCTGCAAATCATTTACTCGTAGTCACTAAATCTCGGAAAATGCTGAGTTTTTTGGGTTTTTTTCAGTCGCATTTCATTTGATCGTATCTCCTTTCCGGAGTGTTTGGAAGCCTTTCTTTCCTGGGACGCAAGATTTCGTTTCCCGTCCCGAAAGGAAATTTCATTTCCTTTCGGGACGGGAAACGAAATCTTGCGATTTCAATGGGGACCAATTGGGCTATCTTTGGTCCATATCCCTGCACTTGACGGCATCTCGTGACTTTTGATGGTTATGACTGGGGTGAAAATTTTTTTTTTTTTTTTAATTTTTTCAGGATCCATGCCTTGGCTCTGATATTTTCCCCTCCGGGATTTGTCTTCCTTCTTGATATTTTCCCCTGTTTTGCAGTATCTGTCCGGTTAGTTTGGGCATCTTTTTGTCTTTTCTGTTGCATCGCATTTCCTCCCAGACCATTTCCTCGTAGTCACTAAATCTCGGAAAATGCTGAGTTTTTTGGGGTTTTTTGAGACACATTTCATTTGATCGTATCTCCTTTCCGGAGTGTTTGGAAGCCTTTCTTTCCTGGGACGCAAGATTTCGTTTCCCGTCCCGAAAGGAAATTTCATTTCCTTTCGGGACGGGAAACGAAATCTTGCGATTTCAATGGGGACCAATTGGGCTATCTTTGGACCATATCCCTGCACTTGACGGCATCTCGTGACTTTTGATGGTTATGACTGGGGTGAAAATTTTTTTTTTTTTTTTAATTTTTTCAGGATCCATGCCTTGGCTCTGATATTTTCCCCTCCGGGATTTGTCTTCCTTCTTGATATTTTCCCCTGTTTTGCAGTATCTGTCCGGTTAGTTTGGGCATCTTTTTGTCTTTTCTGCTGCATCGCATTTCCTCCCAGACCATTTCCTCGTAGTCACTAAATCTCCGAAAATGCTGAGTTTTTTGGTTTTTTTTCAGTCGCATTTCATTTGATCGTATCTCCTTTCCGGAGTGTTTGGAAGCCTTTCTTTCCTGGGACGCAAGATTTCGTTTCCCGTCCCGAAAGGAAATTTCATTTCCTTTCGGGACGGGAAACGAAATCTTGCGATTTCAATGGGGACCAATTGGGCTATCTTTGGTCCATATCCCTGCACTTGACGGCATCTCGTGACTTTTGATGGTTATGACTGGGGTGAAAATTTTTTTTTTTTTAATTTTTTCAGGATCCATGCCTTGGCTCTGATATTTTCCCCTCCGGGATTTGTCTTCCTCCTTGATATTTTCCCCTCCTTTTGCAACATCAGTCCTTTTAATTGTGGCATGTTTTGGCCCTTTGCACTGCATCTCATATCATCCCGGTCCATTTGCTTCTTTTCACTAAATCTCATAATTTTTTTTTTTATTATTTTTTCAGGATCCAGTCCATGGCTCTGATATTTTTCCCTCCGGGATTGGTCCTCCTCCTTGATATTTTCCCCTGTTTTGCAGTATCTGTCCGGTTAGTTTGGGCATCTTTTTGTCTTTTTCGCTGCACCTCATTTCCTCGTAGTCACTAAATCTCCGAAAATGCTGAGTTTTTTGGGTTTTTTTCAGTCGCATTTCATTTGATCGTATCTCCTTTCCGGAGTGTTTGGAAGCCTTTCTTTCCTGGGACGCAAGATTTCGTTTCCCGTCCCGAAAGGAAATTTCATTTCCTTTCGGGACGGGAAACGAAATCTTGCGATTTCAATGGGGACCAATTGGGCTATCTTTGGTCCATATCCCTGCACTTGACGGCATCTCGTGACTTTTGATGGTTATGACTGGGGTGAAAATTTTTTTTTTTTTTTAAATTTTTTCAGGATCCATGCCTTGGCTCTGATATTTTCCCCTCCGGGATTTGTCTTCCTTCTTGATATTTTCCCCTGTTTTGCAGTATCTGTCCGGTTAGTTTGGGCATCTTTTTGTCTTTTCTGCTGCATCGCATTTCCTCCCAGACCATTTCCTCGTAGTCACTAAATCTCGGAAAATGCTGAGTTTTTTGGGGTTTTTTGAGACACATTTCATTTGATCGTATCTCCTTTCCGGAGTGTTTGGAAGCCTTTCTTTCCTGGGACGCAAGATTTCGTTTCCCGTCCCGAAAGGAAATTTCATTTCCTTTCGGGACGGGAAACGAAATCTTGCGATTTCAATGGGGACCAATTGGGCTATCTTTGGTCCATATCCCTGCACTTGACGGCATCTCGTGACTTTTGATGGTTATGACTGGGGTGAAAATTTTTTTTTTTTTTTTAATTTTTTCAGGATCCATGCCTTGGCTCTGATATTTTCCCCTCCGGGATTTGTCTTCCTTCTTGATATTTTCCCCTGTTTTGCAGTATCTGTCCGGTTAGTTTGGGCATCTTTTTGTCTTTTCTGCTGCATCGCATTTCCTCCCAGACCATTTCCTCGTAGTCACTAAATCTCCGAAAATGCTGAGTTTTTTGGTTTTTTTTCAGTCGCATTTCATTTGATCGTATCTCCTTTCCGGAGTGTTTGGAAGCCTTTCTTTCCTGGGACGCAAGATTTCGTTTCCCGTCCCGAAAGGAAATTTCATTTCCTTTCGGGACGGGAAACGAAATCTTGCGATTTCAATGGGGACCAATTGGGCTATCTTTGGTCCATATCCCTGCACTTGACGGCATCTCGTGACTTTTGATGGTTATGACTGGGGTGAAAATTTTTTTTTTTTTTAATTTTTTCAGGATCCATGCCTTGGCTCTGATATTTTCCCCTCCGGGATTTGTCTTCCTCCTTGATATTTTCCCCTCCTTTTGCAACATCAGTCCTTTTAATTGTGGCATGTTTTGGCCCTTTGCACTGCATCTCATATCATCCCGGTCCATTTGCTTCTTTTCACTAAATCTCATAATTTTTTTTTTTATTATTTTTTCAGGATCCAGTCCATGGCTCTGATATTTTTCCCTCCGGGATTGGTCCTCCTCCTTGATATTTTCCCCTGTTTTGCAGTATCTGTCCGGTTGGTTTGGGCATCTTTTTGTCTTTTTCGCTGCACCTCATTTCCTCGTAGTCACTAAATCTCCGAAAATGCTGAGTTTTTTGGGTTTTTTTCAGTCGCATTTCATTTGATCGTATCTCCTTTCCGGAGTGTTTGGAAGCCTTTCTTTCCTGGGACGCAAGATTTCGTTTCCCGTCCCGAAAGGAAATTTCATTTCCTTTCGGGACGGGAAACGAAATCTTGCGATTTCAATGGGGACCAATTGGGCTATCTTTGGTCCATATCCCTGCACTTGACGGCATCTCGTGACTTTTGATGGTTATGACTGGGGTGAAAATTTTTTTTTTTTTTTTAATTTTTTCAGGATCCATGCCTTGGCTCTGATATTTTCCCCTCCGGGATTTGTCTTCCTTCTTGATATTTTCCCCTGTTTTGCAGTATCTGTCCGGTTAGTTTGGGCATCTTTTTGTCTTTTCTGCTGCATCGCATTTCCTCCCAGACCATTTCCTCGTAGTCACTAAATCTCGGAAAATGCTGAGTTTTTTGGGGTTTTTTGAGACACATTTCATTTGATCGTATCTCCTTTCCGGAGTGTTTGGAAGCCTTTCTTTCCTGGGACGCAAGATTTCGTTTCCCGTCCCGAAAGGAAATTTCATTTCCTTTCGGGACGGGAAACGAAATCTTGCGATTTCAATGGGGACCAATTGGGCTATCTTTGGTCCATATCCCTGCACTTGACGGCATCTCGTGACTTTTGATGGTTATGACTGGGGTGAAAATTTTTTTTTTTTTAATTTTTTCAGGATCCATGCCTTGGCTCTGATATTTTCCCCTCCGGGATTTGTCTTCCTCCTTGATATTTTCCCCTCCTTTTGCAACATCAGTCCTTTTAATTGTGGCATGTTTTGGCCCTTTGCACTGCATCTCATATCATCCCGGTCCATTTGCTTCTTTTCACTAAATCTCATAATTTTTTTTTTTATTATTTTTTCAGGATCCAGTCCATGGCTCTGATATTTTTCCCTCCGGGATTGGTCCTCCTCCTTGATATTTTCCCCTGTTTTGCAGTATCTGTCCGGTTAGTTTGGGCATCTTTTTGTCTTTTTCGCTGCACCTCATTTCCTCGTAGTCACTAAATCTCCGAAAATGCTGAGTTTTTTGGGTTTTTTTCAGTCGCATTTCATTTGATCGTATCTCCTTTCCGGAGTGTTTGGAAGCCTTTCTTTCCTGGGACGCAAGATTTCGTTTCCCGTCCCGAAAGGAAATTTCATTTCCTTTCGGGACGGGAAACGAAATCTTGCGATTTCAATGGGGACCAATTGGGCTATCTTTGGTCCATATCCCTGCACTTGACGGCATCTCGTGACTTTTGATGGTTATGACTGGGGTGAAAATTTTTTTTTTTTTTTTAATTTTTTCAGGATCCATGCCTTGGCTCTGATATTTTCCCCTCCGGGATTTGTCTTCCTTCTTGATATTTTCCCCTGTTTTGCAGTATCTGTCCGGTTAGTTTGGGCATCTTTTTGTCTTTTCTGCTGCATCGCATTTCCTCCCAGACCATTTCCTCGTAGTCACTAAATCTCGGAAAATGCTGAGTTTTTTGGGGTTTTTTGAGACACATTTCATTTGATCGTATCTCCTTTCCGGAGTGTTTGGAAGCCTTTCTTTCCTGGGACGCAAGATTTCGTTTCCCGTCCCGAAAGGAAATTTCATTTCCTTTCGGGACGGGAAACGAAATCTTGCGATTTCAATGGGGACCAATTGGGCTATCTTTGGACCATATCCCTGCACTTGACGGCATCTCGTGACTTTTGATGGTTATGACTGGGGTGAAAATTTTTTTTTTTTTTTAATTTTTTCAGGATCCATGCCTTGGCTCTGATATTTTCCCCTCCGGGATTTGTCTTCCTTCTTGATATTTTCCCCTGTTTTGCAGTATCTGTCCGGTTAGTTTGGGCATCTTTTTGTCTTTTCTGCTGCATCGCATTTCCTCCCAGACCATTTCCTCGTAGTCACTAAATCTCCGAAAATGCTGAGTTTTTTGGTTTTTTTTCAGTCGCATTTCATTTGATCGTATCTCCTTTCCGGAGTGTTTGGAAGCCTTTCTTTCCTGGGACGCAAGATTTCGTTTCCCGTCCCGAAAGGAAATTTCATTTCCTTTCGGGACGGGAAACGAAATCTTGCGATTTCAATGGGGACCAATTGGGCTATCTTTGGTCCATATCCCTGCACTTGACGGCATCTCGTGACTTTTGATGGTTATGACTGGGGTGAAAATTTTTTTTTTTTTTAATTTTTTCAGGATCCATGCCTTGGCTCTGATATTTTCCCCTCCGGGATTTGTCTTCCTCCTTGATATTTTCCCCTCCTTTTGCAACATCAGTCCTTTTAATTGTGGCATGTTTTGGCCCTTTGCACTGCATCTCATATCATCCCGGTCCATTTGCTTCTTTTCACTAAATCTCATAATTTTTTTTTTTATTATTTTTTCAGGATCCAGTCCATGGCTCTGATATTTTTCCCTCCGGGATTGGTCCTCCTCCTTGATATTTTCCCCTGTTTTGCAGTATCTGTCCGGTTGGTTTGGGCATCTTTTTGTCTTTTTCGCTGCACCTCATTTCCTCGTAGTCACTAAATCTCCGAAAATGCTGAGTTTTTTGGGTTTTTTTCAGTCGCATTTCATTTGATCGTATCTCCTTTCCGGAGTGTTTGGAAGCCTTTCTTTCCTGGGACGCAAGATTTCGTTTCCCGTCCCGAAAGGAAATTTCATTTCCTTTCGGGACGGGAAACGAAATCTTGCGATTTCAATGGGGACCAATTGGGCTATCTTTGGTCCATATCCCTGCACTTGACGGCATCTCGTGACTTTTGATGGTTATGACTGGGGTGAAAATTTTTTTTTTTTTTTTAATTTTTTCAGGATCCATGCCTTGGCTCTGATATTTTCCCCTCCGGGATTTGTCTTCCTTCTTGATATTTTCCCCTGTTTTGCAGTATCTGTCCGGTTAGTTTGGGCATCTTTTTGTCTTTTCTGCTGCATCGCATTTCCTCCCAGACCATTTCCTCGTAGTCACTAAATCTCGGAAAATGCTGAGTTTTTTGGGGTTTTTTGAGACACATTTCATTTGATCGTATCTCCTTTCCGGAGTGTTTGGAAGCCTTTCTTTCCTGGGACGCAAGATTTCGTTTCCCGTCCCGAAAGGAAATTTCATTTCCTTTCGGGACGGGAAACGAAATCTTGCGATTTCAATGGGGACCAATTGGGCTATCTTTGGACCATATCCCTGCACTTGACGGCATCTCGTGACTTTTGATGGTTATGACTGGGGTGAAAATTTTTTTTTTTTTTTTAATTTTTTCAGGATCCATGCCTTGGCTCTGATATTTTCCCCTCCGGGATTTGTCTTCCTTCTTGATATTTTCCCCTGTTTTGCAGTATCTGTCCGGTTAGTTTGGGCATCTTTTTGTCTTTTCTGCTGCATCGCATTTCCTCCCAGACCATTTCCTCGTAGTCACTAAATCTCGGAAAATGCTGAGTTTTTTGGGGTTTTTTCAGACACATTTCATTTGATCGTATCTCCTTTCCGGAGTGTTTGGAAGCCTTTCTTTCCTGGGACGCAAGATTTCGTTTCCCGTCCCGAAAGGAAATTTCATTTCCTTTCGGGACGGGAAACGAAATCTTGCGATTTCAATGGGGACCAATTGGGCTATCTTTGGTCCATATCCCTGCACTTGACGGCATCTCGTGACTTTTGATGGTTATGACTGGGGTGAAAATTTTTTTTTTTTTAAATTTTTTCAGGATCCATGCCTTGGCTCTGATATTTTCCCCTCCGGGATTTGTCTTCCTCCTTGATATTTTCCCCTCCTTTTGCAACATCAGTCCTTTTAATTGTGGCATGTTTTGGCCCTTTGCACTGCATCTCATATCATCCCGGTCCATTTGCTTCTTTTCACTAAATCTCATAATTTTTTTTTTTATTATTTTTTCAGGATCCAGTCCATGGCTCTGATATTTTTCCCTCCGGGATTGGTCCTCCTCCTTGATATTTTCCCCTGTTTTGCAGTATCTGTCCGGTTAGTTTGGGCATCTTTTTGTCTTTTTCGCTGCACCTCATTTCCTCGTAGTCACTAAATCTCCGAAAATGCTGAGTTTTTTGGGTTTTTTTCAGTCGCATTTCATTTGATCGTATCTCCTTTCCGGAGTGTTTGGAATCCTTTCTTTCCTGGGACGCAAGATTTCGTTTCCCGTCCCGAAAGGAAATTTCATTTCCTTTCGGGACGGGAAACGAAATCTTGCGATTTCAATGGGGACCAATTGGGCTATCTTTGGTCCATATCCCTGCACTTGACGGCATCTCGTGACTTTTGATGGTTATGACTGGGGTGAACATTTTTTTTTTTTTTTTAATTTTTTCAGGATCCATGCCTTGGCTCTGATATTTTCCCCTCCGGGATTTGTCTTCCTTCTTGATATTTTCCCCTGTTTTGCAGTATCTGTCCGGTTAGTTTGGGCATCTTTTTGTCTTTTCTGCTGCATCGCATTTCCTCCCAGACCATTTCCTCGTAGTCACTAAATCTCGGAAAATGCTGAGTTTTTTGGGGTTTTTTGAGACACATTTCATTTGATCGTATCTCCTTTCCGGAGTGTTTGGAAGCCTTTCTTTCCTGGGACGCAAGATTTCGTTTCCCGTCCCGAAAGGAAATTTCATTTCCTTTCGGGACGGGAAACGAAATCTTGCGATTTCAATGGGGACCAATTGGGCTATCTTTGGACCATATCCCTGCACTTGACGGCATCTCGTGACTTTTGATGGTTATGACTGGGGTGAAAATTTTTTTTTTTTTTTTAATTTTTTCAGGATCCATGCCTTGGCTCTGATATTTTCCCCTCCGGGATTTGTCTTCCTTCTTGATATTTTCCCCTGTTTTGCAGTATCTGTCCGGTTAGTTTGGGCATTGTTTGTCTTTTGCGCTGCACCTCATTTCCTCGTAGTCACTAAATCTCGGAAAATGCTGAGTTTTTTGGGGTTTTTTCAGACACATTTCATTTGATCGTATCTCCTTTCCGGAGTGTTTGGAAGCCTTTCTTTCCTGGGACGCAAGATTTCGTTTCCCGTCCCGAAAGGAAATTTCATTTCCTTTCGGGACGGGAAACGAAATCTTGCGATTTCAATGGGGACCAATTGGGCTATCTTTGGTCCATATCCCTGCACTTGATGGCATCTCGTGACTTTTGATGGTTATGACTGGGGTGAAAATTTTTTTTTTTTTTTTAATTTTTTCAGGATCCATGCCTTGGATCTCATAATTTCCCCTCCGGGATTTGTCTTCCTCCTTGATATTTTCCCCTCCTTTTGCAACATCAGTCCTGTTAATTGTGGCATGTTTTGGCCCTTTGCACTGCATCTCATATCATCCCGGTCCATTTGCTTCTTTTCACTAAATCTCATAATTTTTTTTTTTATTATTTTTTCAGGATCCAGTCCATGGCTCTGATATTTTCCCCTCTGGGATTGGTCCTCCTCCTTGATATTTTCCCCTGTTTTGCAGTATCTGTCCGGTTGGTTTGGGCATCTTTTTGTCTTTTTCGCTGCACCTCATTTCCTCGTAGTCACTAAATCTCCGAAAATGCTGAGTTTTTTGGGTTTTTTTCAGTCGCATTTCATTTGATCGTATCTCCTTTCCGGAGTGTTTGGAAGCCTTCCTTTCCTGGGACGCAAGATTTCGTTTCCCGTCCCGAAAGGAAATTTCATTTCCTTTCGGGACGGGAAACGAAATCTTGCGATTTCAATGGGGACCAATTGGGCTATCTTTGGTCCATATCCCTGCACTTGACGGCATCTCGTGACTTTTGATGGTTATGACTGGGGTGAAAATTTTTTTTTTTTTTTTAATTTTTTCAGGATCCATGCCTTGGCTCTGATATTTTCCCCTCCGGGATTTGTCTTCCTTCTTGATATTTTCCCCTGTTTTGCAGTATCTGTCCGGTTAGTTTGGGCATCTTTTTGTCTTTTCTGCTGCATCGCATTTCCTCCCAGACCATTTCCTCGTAGTCACTAAATCTCCGAAAATGCTGAGTTTTTTGGGTTTTTTTCAGTCGCATTTCATTTGATCGTATCTCCTTTCCGGAGTGTTTGGAAGCCTTTCTTTCCGGGGACGCAAGATTTCGTTTCCCGTCCCGAAAGGAAATTTCATTTCCTTTCGGGACGGGAAACGAAATCTTGCGATTTCAATGGGGACCAATTGGGCTATCTTTGGTCCATATCCCTGCACTTGACGGCATCTCGTGACTTTTGATGGTTATGACTGGGGTGAAAATTTTTTTTTTTTTTAATTTTTTCAGGATCCATGCCTTGGCTCTGATATTTTCCCCTCCGGGATTTGTCTTCCTCCTTGATATTTTCCCCTCCTTTTGCAACATCAGTCCTTTTAATTGTGGCATGTTTTGGCCCTTTGCACTGCATCTCATATCATCCCGGTCCATTTGCTTCTTTTCACTAAATCTCATAATTTTTTTTTTTATTATTTTTTCAGGATCCAGTCCATGGCTCTGATATTTTTCCCTCCGGGATTGGTCCTCCTCCTTGATATTTTCCCCTGTTTTGCAGTATCTGTCCGGTTAGTTTGGGCATCTTTTTGTCTTTTTCGCTGCACCTCATTTCCTCGTAGTCACTAAATCTCCGAAAATGCTGAGTTTTTTGGGTTTTTTTCAGTCGCATTTCATTTGATCGTATCTCCTTTCCGGAGTGTTTGGAAGCCTTTCTTTCCTGGGACGCAAGATTTCGTTTCCCGTCCCGAAAGGAAATTTCATTTCCTTTCGGGACGGGAAACGAAATCTTGCGATTTCAATGGGGACCAATTGGGCTATCTTTGGTCCATATCCCTGCACTTGACGGCATCTCGTGACTTTTGATGGTTATGACTGGGGTGAAAATTTTTTTTTTTTTTTTAATTTTTTCAGGATCCATGCCTTGGCTCTGATATTTTCCCCTCCGGGATTTGTCTTCCTTCTTGATATTTTCCCCTGTTTTGCAGTATCTGTCCGGTTAGTTTGGGCATCTTTTTGTCTTTTCTGCTGCATCGCATTTCCTCCCAGACCATTTCCTCGTAGTCACTAAATCTCGGAAAATGCTGAGTTTTTTGGGGTTTTTTGAGACACATTTCATTTGATCGTATCTCCTTTCCGGAGTGTTTGGAAGCCTTTCTTTCCTGGGACGCAAGATTTCGTTTCCCGTCCCGAAAGGAAATTTCATTTCCTTTCGGGACAGGAAACGAAATCTTGCGATTTCAATGGGGACCAATTGGGCTATCTTTGGACCATATCCCTGCACTTGACGGCATCTCGTGACTTTTGATGGTTATGACTGGGGTGAAAATTTTTTTTTTTTTTTAAATTTTTTCAGGATCCATGCCTTGGCTCTGATATTTTCCCCTCCGGGATTTGTCTTCCTTCTTGATATTTTCCCCTGTTTTGCAGTATCTGTCCGGTTAGTTTGGGCATCTTTTTGTCTTTTCTGCTGCATCGCATTTCCTCCCAGACCATTTCCTCGTAGTCACTAAATCTCCGAAAATGCTGAGTTTTTTGGTTTTTTTTCAGTCGCATTTCATTTGATCGTATCTCCTTTCCGGAGTGTTTGGAAGCCTTTCTTTCCTGGGACGCAAGATTTCGTTTCCCGTCCCGAAAGGAAATTTCATTTCCTTTCGGGACGGGAAACGAAATCTTGCGATTTCAATGGGGACCAATTGGGCTATCTTTGGTCCATATCCCTGCACTTGACGGCATCTCGTGACTTTTGATGGTTATGACTGGGGTGAAAATTTTTTTTTTTTTTTTAATTTTTTCAGGATCCATGCCTTGGCTCTGATATTTTCCCCTCCGGGATTTGTCTTCCTTCTTGATATTTTCCCCTGTTTTGCAGTATCTGTCCGGTTAGTTTGGGCATCTTTTTGTCTTTTCTGCTGCATCGCATTTCCTCCCAGACCATTTCCTCGTAGTCACTAAATCTCGGAAAATGCTGAGTTTTTTGGGGTTTTTTGAGACACATTTCATTTGATCGTATCTCCTTTCCGGAGTGTTTGGAAGCCTTTCTTTCCTGGGACGCAAGATTTCGTTTCCCGTCCCGAAAGGAAATTTCATTTCCTTTCGGGACGGGAAACGAAATCTTGCGATTTCAATGGGGACCAATTGGGCTATCTTTGGTCCATATCCCTGCACTTGACGGCATCTCGTGACTTTTGATGGTTATGACTGGGGTGAAAATTTTTTTTTTTTTTTTAATTTTTTCAGGATCCATGCCTTGGCTCTGATATTTTCCCCTCCGGGATTTGTCTTCCTTCTTGATATTTTCCCCTGTTTTGCAGTATCTGTCCGGTTAGTTTGGGCATCTTT
Organism: Passer domesticus; assembly: GCF_036417665.1. Classification (NCBI taxonomy): domain Eukaryota; kingdom Metazoa; phylum Chordata; class Aves; order Passeriformes; family Passeridae; genus Passer; species Passer domesticus. The sequence continues at coordinate 60,947,848 of NC_087476.1, read as the reverse complement.
TTGTCTTTTCTGCTGCATCGCATTTCCTCCCAGACCATTTCCTCGTAGTCACTAAATCTCGGAAAATGCTGAGTTTTTTGGGGTTTTTTGAGACACATTTCATTTGATCGTATCTCCTTTCCGGAGTGTTTGGAAGCCTTTCTTTCCTGGGACGCAAGATTTCGTTTCCCGTCCCGAAAGGAAATTTCATTTCCTTTCGGGACGGGAAACGAAATCTTGCGATTTCAATGGGGACCAATTGGGCTATCTTTGGACCATATCCCTGCACTTGACGGCATCTCGTGACTTTTGATGGTTATGACTGGGGTGAAAATTTTTTTTTTTTTTTTAATTTTTTCAGGATCCATGCCTTGGCTCTGATATTTTCCCCTCCGGGATTTGTCTTCCTTCTTGATATTTTCCCCTGTTTTGCAGTATCTGTCCGGTTAGTTTGGGCATCTTTTTGTCTTTTCTGCTGCATCGCATTTCCTCCCAGACCATTTCCTCGTAGTCACTAAATCTCGGAAAATGCTGAGTTTTTTGGGGTTTTTTGAGACACATTTCATTTGATCGTATCTCCTTTCCGGAGTGTTTGGAAGCCTTTCTTTCCTGGGACGCAAGATTTCGTTTCCCGTCCCGAAAGGAAATTTCATTTCCTTTCGGGACGGGAAACGAAATCTTGCGATTTCAATGGGGACCAATTGGGCTATCTTTGGTCCATATCCCTGCACTTGACGGCATCTCGTGACTTTTGATGGTTATGACTGGGGTGAAAATTTTTTTTTTTTTTTTAATTTTTTCAGGATCCATGCCTTGGATCTCATAATTTCCCCTCCGGGATTTGTCTTCCTCCTTGATATTTTCCCCTCCTTTTGCAACATCAGTCCTGTTAATTGTGGCATGTTTTGGCCCTTTGCACTGCATCTCATATCATCCCGGTCCATTTGCTTCTTTTCACTAAATCTCATAATTTTTTTTTTTATTATTTTTTCAGGATCCAGTCCATGGCTCTGATATTTTCCCCTCTGGGATTGGTCCTCCTCCTTGATATTTTCCCCTGTTTTGCAGTATCTGTCCGGTTGGTTTGGGCATCTTTTTGTCTTTTTCGCTGCACCTCATTTCCTCGTAGTCACTAAATCTCCGAAAATGCTGAGTTTTTTGGGTTTTTTTCAGTCGCATTTCATTTGATCGTATCTCCTTTCCGGAGTGTTTGGAAGCCTTTCTTTCCTGGGACGCAAGATTTCGTTTCCCGTCCCGAAAGGAAATTTCATTTCCTTTCGGGACGGGAAACGAAATCTTGCGATTTCAATGGGGACCAATTGGGCTATCTTTGGTCCATATCCCTGCACTTGACGGCATCTCGTGACTTTTGATGGCTATGACTGGGGTGAAAATTTTTTTTTATTTTTTTTATTTTTTCAGGATCCATGCCTTGGCTCTGATATTTTCCCCTCCGGGATTTGTCTTCCTTCTTGATATTTTCCCCTGTTTTGCAGTATCTGTCCGGTTAGTTTGGGCATCTTTTTGTCTTTTCTGCTGCATCGCATTTCCTCCCAGACCATTTCCTCGTAGTCACTAAATCTCCGAAAATGCTGAGTTTTTTGGTTTTTTTCAGTCGCATTTCATTTGATCGTATCTCCTTTCCGGAGTGTTTGGAAGCCTTTCTTTCCTGGGACGCAAGATTTCGTTTCCCGTCCCGAAAGGAAATTTCATTTCCTTTTGGGGCGGGAAACGAAATCTTGCGATTTCAATAGGGACCAATTGGGCTATCTTTGGTCCATATCCCTGCACTTGACGGCATCTCGTGACTTTTGATGGTTATGACTGGGGTGAAAATTTTTTTTTTTTTTTAATTTTTTCAGGATCCATGCCTTGGCTCTGATATTTTCCCCTCCGGGATTTGTCTTCCTTCTTGATATTTTCCCCTGTTTTGCAGTATCTGTCCGGTTAGTTTGGGCATCTTTTTGTCTTTTCTGCTGCATCGCATTTCCTCCCAGACCATTTCCTCGTAGTCACTAAATCTCGGAAAATGCTGAGTTTTTTGGGGTTTTTTGAGACACATTTCATTTGATCGTATCTCCTTTCCGGAGTGTTTGGAAGCCTTTCTTTCCTGGGACGCAAGATTTCGTTTCCCGTCCCGAAAGGAAATTTCATTTCCTTTCGGGACGGGAAACGAAATCTTGCGATTTCAATGGGGACCAATTGGGCTATCTTTGGACCATATCCCTGCACTTGACGGCATCTCGTGACTTTTGATGGTTATGACTGGGGTGAACATTTTTTTTTTTTTTTTAATTTTTTCAGGATCCATGCCTTGGCTCTGATATTTTCCCCTCCGGGATTTGTCTTCCTTCTTGATATTTTCCCCTGTTTTGCAGTATCTGTCCGGTTAGTTTGGGCATCTTTTTGTCTTTTCTGCTGCATCGCATTTCCTCCCAGACCATTTCCTCGTAGTCACTAAATCTCGGAAAATGCTGAGTTTTTTGGGGTTTTTTGAGACACATTTCATTTGATCGTATCTCCTTTCCGGAGTGTTTGGAAGCCTTTCTTTCCTGGGACGCAAGATTTCGTTTCCCGTCCCGAAAGGAAATTTCATTTCCTTTCGGGACGGGAAACGAAATCTTGCGATTTCAATGGGGACCAATTGGGCTATCTTTGGACCATATCCCTGCACTTGACGGCATCTCGTGACTTTTGATGGTTATGACTGGGGTGAAAATTTTTTTTTTTTTTTTAATTTTTTCAGGATCCATGCCTTGGCTCTGATATTTTCCCCTCCGGGATTTGTCTTCCTTCTTGATATTTTCCCCTGTTTTGCAGTATCTGTCCGGTTAGTTTGGGCATTGTTTGTCTTTTGCGCTGCACCTCATTTCCTCGTAGTCACTAAATCTCGGAAAATGCTGAGTTTTTTGGGGTTTTTTCAGACACATTTCATTTGATCGTATCTCCTTTCCGGAGTGTTTGGAAGCCTTTCTTTCCTGGGACGCAAGATTTCGTTTCCCGTCCCGAAAGGAAATTTCATTTCCTTTCGGGACGGGAAACGAAATCTTGCGATTTCAATGGGGACCAATTGGGCTATCTTTGGTCAATATCCCTGCACTTGATGGCATCTCGTGACTTTTGATGGTTATGACTGGGGTGAAAATTTTTTTTTTTTTTTTAATTTTTTCAGGATCCATGCCTTGGATCTCATAATTTCCCCTCCGGGATTTGTCTTCCTCCTTGATATTTTCCCCTCCTTTTGCAACATCAGTCCTGTTAATTGTGGCATGTTTTGGCCCTTTGCACTGCATCTCATATCATCCCGGTCCATTTGCTTCTTTTCACTAAATCTCATAATTTTTTTTTTTATTATTTTTTCAGGATCCAGTCCATGGCTCTGATATTTTCCCCTCTGGGATTGGTCCTCCTCCTTGATATTTTCCCCTGTTTTGCAGTATCTGTCCGGTTGGTTTGGGCATCTTTTTGTCTTTTTCGCTGCACCTCATTTCCTCGTAGTCACTAAATCTCCGAAAATGCTGAGTTTTTTGGGTTTTTTTCAGTCGCATTTCATTTGATCGTATCTCCTTTCCGGAGTGTTTGGAAGCCTTCCTTTCCTGGGACGCAAGATTTCGTTTCCCGTCCCGAAAGGAAATTTCATTTCCTTTCGGGACGGGAAACGAAATCTTGCGATTTCAATGGGGACCAATTGGGCTATCTTTGGTCCATATCCCTGCACTTGACGGCATCTCGTGACTTTTGATGGTTATGACTGGGGTGAAAATTTTTTTTTTTTTTTTAATTTTTTCAGGATCCATGCCTTGGCTCTGATATTTTCCCCTCCGGGATTTGTCTTCCTTCTTGATATTTTCCCCTGTTTTGCAGTATCTGTCCGGTTAGTTTGGGCATCTTTTTGTCTTTTCTGCTGCATCGCATTTCCTCCCAGACCATTTCCTCGTAGTCACTAAATCTCCGAAAATGCTGAGTTTTTTGGGTTTTTTTCAGTCGCATTTCATTTGATCGTATCTCCTTTCCGGAGTGTTTGGAAGCCTTTCTTTCCGGGGACGCAAGATTTCGTTTCCCGTCCCGAAAGGAAATTTCATTTCCTTTCGGGACGGGAAACGAAATCTTGCGATTTCAATGGGGACCAATTGGGCTATCTTTGGTCCATATCCCTGCACTTGACGGCATCTCGTGACTTTTGATGGTTATGACTGGGGTGAAAATTTTTTTTTTTTTTAATTTTTTCAGGATCCATGCCTTGGCTCTGATATTTTCCCCTCCGGGATTTGTCTTCCTCCTTGATATTTTCCCCTCCTTTTGCAACATCAGTCCTTTTAATTGTGGCATGTTTTGGCCCTTTGCACTGCATCTCATATCATCCCGGTCCATTTGCTTCTTTTCACTAAATCTCATAATTTTTTTTTTTATTATTTTTTCAGGATCCAGTCCATGGCTCTGATATTTTTCCCTCCGGGATTGGTCCTCCTCCTTGATATTTTCCCCTGTTTTGCAGTATCTGTCCGGTTAGTTTGGGCATCTTTTTGTCTTTTTCGCTGCACCTCATTTCCTCGTAGTCACTAAATCTCCGAAAATGCTGAGTTTTTTGGGTTTTTTTCAGTCGCATTTCATTTGATCGTATCTCCTTTCCGGAGTGTTTGGAAGCCTTTCTTTCCTGGGACGCAAGATTTCGTTTCCCGTCCCGAAAGGAAATTTCATTTCCTTTCGGGACGGGAAACGAAATCTTGCGATTTCAATGGGGACCAATTGGGCTATCTTTGGTCCATATCCCTGCACTTGACGGCATCTCGTGACTTTTGATGGTTATGACTGGGGTGAAAATTTTTTTTTTTTTTTTAATTTTTTCAGGATCCATGCCTTGGCTCTGATATTTTCCCCTCCGGGATTTGTCTTCCTTCTTGATATTTTCCCCTGTTTTGCAGTATCTGTCCGGTTAGTTTGGGCATCTTTTTGTCTTTTCTGCTGCATCGCATTTCCTCCCAGACCATTTCCTCGTAGTCACTAAATCTCGGAAAATGCTGAGTTTTTTGGGGTTTTTTGAGACACATTTCATTTGATCGTATCTCCTTTCCGGAGTGTTTGGAAGCCTTTCTTTCCTGGGACGCAAGATTTCGTTTCCCGTCCCGAAAGGAAATTTCATTTCCTTTCGGGACAGGAAACGAAATCTTGCGATTTCAATGGGGACCAATTGGGCTATCTTTGGACCATATCCCTGCACTTGACGGCATCTCGTGACTTTTGATGGTTATGACTGGGGTGAAAATTTTTTTTTTTTTTTAAATTTTTTCAGGATCCATGCCTTGGCTCTGATATTTTCCCCTCCGGGATTTGTCTTCCTTCTTGATATTTTCCCCTGTTTTGCAGTATCTGTCCGGTTAGTTTGGGCATCTTTTTGTCTTTTCTGCTGCATCGCATTTCCTCCCAGACCATTTCCTCGTAGTCACTAAATCTCGGAAAATGCTGAGTTTTTTGGGGTTTTTTGAGACACATTTCATTTGATCGTATCTCCTTTCCGGAGTGTTTGGAAGCCTTTCTTTCCTGGGACGCAAGATTTCGTTTCCCGTCCCGAAAGGAAATTTCATTTCCTTTCGGGACGGGAAACGAAATCTTGCGATTTCAATGGGGACCAATTGGGCTATCTTTGGTCCATATCCCTGCACTTGACGGCATCTCGTGACTTTTGATGGTTATGACTGGGGTGAAAATTTTTTTTTTTTTTTAATTTTTTCAGGATCCATGCCTTGGCTCTGATATTTTCCCCTCCGGGATTTGTCTTCCTTCTTGATATTTTCCCCTGTTTTGCAGTATCTGTCCGGTTAGTTTGGGCATCTTTTTGTCTTTTCTGCTGCATCGCATTTCCTCCCAGACCATTTCCTCGTAGTCACTAAATCTCGGAAAATGCTGAGTTTTTTGGGGTTTTTTGAGACACATTTCATTTGATCGTATCTCCTTTCCGGAGTGTTTGGAAGCCTTTCTTTCCTGGGACGCAAGATTTCGTTTCCCGTCCCGAAAGGAAATTTCATTTCCTTTCGGGACGGGAAACGAAATCTTGCGATTTCAATGGGGACCAATTGGGCTATCTTTGGACCATATCCCTGCACTTGACGGCATCTCGTGACTTTTGATGGTTATGACTGGGGTGAAAATTTTTTTTTTTTTTTTAATTTTTTCAGGATCCATGCCTTGGCTCTGATATTTTCCCCTCCGGGATTTGTCTTCCTTCTTGATATTTTCCCCTGTTTTGCAGTATCTGTCCGGTTAGTTTGGGCATCTTTTTGTCTTTTCTGCTGCATCGCATTTCCTCCCAGACCATTTCCTCGTAGTCACTAAATCTCGGAAAATGCTGAGTTTTTTGGGGTTTTTTGAGACACATTTCATTTGATCGTATCTCCTTTCCGGAGTGTTTGGAAGCCTTTCTTTCCTGGGACGCAAGATTTCGTTTCCCGTCCCGAAAGGAAATTTCATTTCCTTTCGGGACGGGAAACGAAATCTTGCGATTTCAATGGGGACCAATTGGGCTATCTTTGGTCCATATCCCTGCACTTGACGGCATCTCGTGACTTTTGATGGTTATGACTGGGGTGAAAATTTTTTTTTTTTTTTTAATTTTTTCAGGATCCATGCCTTGGATCTCATAATTTCCCCTCCGGGATTTGTCTTCCTCCTTGATATTTTCCCCTCCTTTTGCAACATCAGTCCTGTTAATTGTGGCATGTTTTGGCCCTTTGCACTGCATCTCATATCATCCCGGTCCATTTGCTTCTTTTCACTAAATCTCATAATTTTTTTTTTTATTATTTTTTCAGGATCCAGTCCATGGCTCTGATATTTTCCCCTCTGGGATTGGTCCTCCTCCTTGATATTTTCCCCTGTTTTGCAGTATCTGTCCGGTTGGTTTGGGCATCTTTTTGTCTTTTTCGCTGCACCTCATTTCCTCGTAGTCACTAAATCTCCGAAAATGCTGAGTTTTTTGGGTTTTTTTCAGTCGCATTTCATTTGATCGTATCTCCTTTCCGGAGTGTTTGGAAGCCTTTCTTTCCTGGGACGCAAGATTTCGTTTCCCGTCCCGAAAGGAAATTTCATTTCCTTTCGGGACGGGAAACGAAATCTTGCGATTTCAATGGGGACCAATTGGGCTATCTTTGGTCCATATCCCTGCACTTGACGGCATCTCGTGACTTTTGATGGCTATGACTGGGGTGAAAATTTTTTTTTATTTTTTTTATTTTTTCAGGATCCATGCCTTGGCTCTGATATTTTCCCCTCCGGGATTTGTCTTCCTTCTTGATATTTTCCCCTGTTTTGCAGTATCTGTCCGGTTAGTTTGGGCATCTTTTTGTCTTTTCTGCTGCATCGCATTTCCTCCCAGACCATTTCCTCGTAGTCACTAAATCTCCGAAAATGCTGAGTTTTTTGGTTTTTTTCAGTCGCATTTCATTTGATCGTATCTCCTTTCCGGAGTGTTTGGAAGCCTTTCTTTCCTGGGACGCAAGATTTCGTTTCCCGTCCCGAAAGGAAATTTCATTTCCTTTTGGGGCGGGAAACGAAATCTTGCGATTTCAATAGGGACCAATTGGGCTATCTTTGGTCCATATCCCTGCACTTGACGGCATCTCGTGACTTTTGATGGTTATGACTGGGGTGAAAATTTTTTTTTTTTTTTAATTTTTTCAGGATCCATGCCTTGGCTCTGATATTTTCCCCTCCGGGATTTGTCTTCCTTCTTGATATTTTCCCCTGTTTTGCAGTATCTGTCCGGTTAGTTTGGGCATCTTTTTGTCTTTTCTGCTGCATCGCATTTCCTCCCAGACCATTTCCTCGTAGTCACTAAATCTCGGAAAATGCTGAGTTTTTTGGGGTTTTTTGAGACACATTTCATTTGATCGTATCTCCTTTCCGGAGTGTTTGGAAGCCTTTCTTTCCTGGGACGCAAGATTTCGTTTCCCGTCCCGAAAGGAAATTTCATTTCCTTTCGGGACGGGAAACGAAATCTTGCGATTTCAATGGGGACCAATTGGGCTATCTTTGGACCATATCCCTGCACTTGACGGCATCTCGTGACTTTTGATGGTTATGACTGGGGTGAAAATTTTTTTTTTTTTTTAAATTTTTTCAGGATCCATGCCTTGGCTCTGATATTTTCCCCTCCGGGATTTGTCTTCCTTCTTGATATTTTCCCCTGTTTTGCAGTATCTGTCCGGTTAGTTTGGGCATCTTTTTGTCTTTTCTGCTGCATCGCATTTCCTCCCAGACCATTTCCTCGTAGTCACTAAATCTCCGAAAATGCTGAGTTTTTTGGTTTTTTTTCAGTCGCATTTCATTTGATCGTATCTCCTTTCCGGAGTGTTTGGAAGCCTTTCTTTCCTGGGACGCAAGATTTCGTTTCCCGTCCCGAAAGGAAATTTCATTTCCTTTCGGGACGGGAAACGAAATCTTGCGATTTCAATGGGGACCAATTGGGCTATCTTTGGTCCATATCCCTGCACTTGACGGCATCTCGTGACTTTTGATGGTTATGACTGGGGTGAAAATTTTTTTTTTTTTTTTAATTTTTTCAGGATCCATGCCTTGGCTCTGATATTTTCCCCTCCGGGATTTGTCTTCCTTCTTGATATTTTCCCCTGTTTTGCAGTATCTGTCCGGTTAGTTTGGGCATCTTTTTGTCTTTTCTGCTGCATCGCATTTCCTCCCAGACCATTTCCTCGTAGTCACTAAATCTCGGAAAATGCTGAGTTTTTTGGGGTTTTTTGAGACACATTTCATTTGATCGTATCTCCTTTCCGGAGTGTTTGGAAGCCTTTCTTTCCTGGGATGCAAGATTTCGTTTCCCGTCCCGAAAGGAAATTTCATTTCCTTTCGGGACGGGAAACGAAATCTTGCGATTTCAATGGGGACCAATTGGGCTATCTTTGGTCCATATCCCTGCACTTGACGGCATCTCGTGACTTTTGATGGTTATGACTGGGGTGAAAATTTTTTTTTTTTTTTTAATTTTTTCAGGATCCATGCCTTGGCTCTGATATTTTCCCCTCCGGGATTTGTCTTCCTTCTTGATATTTTCCCCTGTTTTGCAGTATCTGTCCGGTTAGTTTGGGCATCTTTTTGTCTTTTCTGCTGCATCGCATTTCCTCCCAGACCATTTCCTCGTAGTCACTAAATCTCGGAAAATGCTGAGTTTTTTGGGGTTTTTTGAGACACATTTCATTTGATCGTATCTCCTTTCCGGAGTGTTTGGAAGCCTTTCTTTCCTGGGACGCAAGATTTCGTTTCCCGTCCCGAAAGGAAATTTCATTTCCTTTCGGGACGGGAAACGAAATCTTGCGATTTCAATGGGGACCAATTGGGCTATCTTTGGACCATATCCCTGCACTTGACGGCATCTCGTGACTTTTGATGGTTATGACTGGGGTGAAAATTTTTTTTTTTTTTTTAATTTTTTCAGGATCCATGCCTTGGCTCTGATATTTTCCCCTCCGGGATTTGTCTTCCTTCTTGATATTTTCCCCTGTTTTGCAGTATCTGTCCGGTTAGTTTGGGCATCTTTTTGTCTTTTCTGCTGCATCGCATTTCCTCCCAGACCATTTCCTCGTAGTCACTAAATCTCGGAAAATGCTGAGTTTTTTGGGGTTTTTTGAGACACATTTCATTTGATCGTATCTCCTTTCCGGAGTGTTTGGAAGCCTTTCTTTCCTGGGACGCAAGATTTCGTTTCCCGTCCCGAAAGGAAATTTCATTTCCTTTCGGGACGGGAAACGAAATCTTGCGATTTCAATGGGGACCAATTGGGCTATCTTTGGTCCATATCCCTGCACTTGACGGCATCTCGTGACTTTTGATGGTTATGACTGGGGTGAAAATTTTTTTTTTTTTTTTAATTTTTTCAGGATCCATGCCTTGGATCTCATAATTTCCCCTCCGGGATTTGTCTTCCTCCTTGATATTTTCCCCTCCTTTTGCAACATCAGTCCTGTTAATTGTGGCATGTTTTGGCCCTTTGCACTGCATCTCATATCATCCCGGTCCATTTGCTTCTTTTCACTAAATCTCATAATTTTTTTTTTTATTATTTTTTCAGGATCCAGTCCATGGCTCTGATATTTTCCCCTCTGGGATTGGTCCTCCTCCTTGATATTTTCCCCTGTTTTGCAGTATCTGTCCGGTTGGTTTGGGCATCTTTTTGTCTTTTTCGCTGCACCTCATTTCCTCGTAGTCACTAAATCTCCGAAAATGCTGAGTTTTTTGGGTTTTTTTCAGTCGCATTTCATTTGATCGTATCTCCTTTCCGGAGTGTTTGGAAGCCTTTCTTTCCTGGGACGCAAGATTTCGTTTCCCGTCCCGAAAGGAAATTTCATTTCCTTTCGGGACGGGAAACGAAATCTTGCGATTTCAATGGGGACCAATTGGGCTATCTTTGGTCCATATCCCTGCACTTGACGGCATCTCGTGACTTTTGATGGCTATGACTGGGGTGAAAATTTTTTTTTATTTTTTTTATTTTTTCAGGATCCATGCCTTGGCTCTGATATTTTCCCCTCCGGGATTTGTCTTCCTTCTTGATATTTTCCCCTGTTTTGCAGTATCTGTCCGGTTAGTTTGGGCATCTTTTTGTCTTTTCTGCTGCATCGCATTTCCTCCCAGACCATTTCCTCGTAGTCACTAAATCTCCGAAAATGCTGAGTTTTTTGGTTTTTTTCAGTCGCATTTCATTTGATCGTATCTCCTTTCCGGAGTGTTTGGAAGCCTTTCTTTCCTGGGACGCAAGATTTCGTTTCCCGTCCCGAAAGGAAATTTCATTTCCTTTTGGGGCGGGAAACGAAATCTTGCGATTTCAATAGGGACCAATTGGGCTATCTTTGGTCCATATCCCTGCACTTGACGGCATCTCGTGACTTTTGATGGTTATGACTGGGGTGAAAATTTTTTTTTTTTTTTAATTTTTTCAGGATCCATGCCTTGGCTCTGATATTTTCCCCTCCGGGATTTGTCTTCCTTCTTGATATTTTCCCCTGTTTTGCAGTATCTGTCCGGTTAGTTTGGGCATCTTTTTTGTCTTTTCTGCTGCACCTCATTTCCTCCCAGACCATTTCCTCGTAGTCACTAAATCTCCGAAAATTCTGAGAGCTAAATTTGTGACCAAAAATGATGAGCCATTTTGCCACCATAAGGAGCCCAGAGAAGAAACACACTTGAGTATAAGTCCAGTCCAGTCCTAGTTAGTGTGCAGAAAAATAATGGAAATGTTGTCATCTATTATTTATACCTCCCCACTATGAGCATGGTGTTTTGCTATCCAGTAACAAGAGATGGAGCCTTGCCCCTTGATCCTGTAGATCCTGGAATATAAGAGAAATTACACTGCACTGGAGTAATTGCAGTATTGCAAACCCTTGATACTGACACAGTTTGTAAGCAGCAAAGTAAGATTTATTTTCATGTGGCACACTCAATAACACATTGCAATAAGTAGTCAGGAATAAGCTCTACTCTCTGGTACCACATCTTAATGTCTCTATTCAGACTCCCAGAATAATGTCTTAAATTAGGTCAAAACACAGAACAAGCACACAGGACATTATGACAGGGCAAAGTAATGGTGGAAGGAAAAAATCAATAAATATTAAAAAAGGCTGAAAATTGCTTTGAGGTGAGTAGTTATTCCCACAGAAAGACTATTTGCATTGATTTAATTCCTGACATGCTTTGTTTTTAAGACTTATAATGAACTGTACTATTACTGCTTGTTCTGAAGCATCGTCAGAACAAAGTCATGAATAAGCAAGAATGGAAATGAAAAAGTTTAGTCTCCATGCCATCTGTGAAGGGCAGGAATCACCTAGAGGCACTAAAACATGAGTTGGATAAACAAGGTGGGCAGGAGGCTGGAGGAGAACATAGATCAGAGAGCAGTGACTGAGGTGAGAATGGGGGATTTGCTGGAAAATGATAGATGCAGTGCTTTAGTAACCATTGACCTTGCACTAAACAGCACAGGAAAAAGTCAGCGCTCCAGAGATTTAACATAGGACAAACTCAAGAGGACCAGCATTAAACTGATTTCTCTCTCATGTCCACGTTATTTCTCTATCCATTTCTCCGTAGCCATATTTGCTGTGTCCTTTCTCCAGTATCATATCTATTCCTCTCCCCACAGGGAGCAGTTCTCTCTCCCCCAGCCACAAAAACTCAAAGGCCTCTGAAATCTGCGGGGTAACATTTATACACAAACCCACATTTTCTTTGATATGAGAGGACTACTTACTGATGAAAATTCATTTTTCAGAAGACATTTAGAAAGAAAAAAAAAACCAAACCCTAAACTTACAACACTGTATTTAAACCAGGAAAGCCCTGGTTTTCATTTGATGCTTATGTGAATGTACAAATGACTAACAGAAGACTTTCCCCTGTACCATTTGCTTTATTGCAAAGCAATTTTGGGAAACTTCATGATGATTTCAGTGAAATTGCCTTAAGACCAATATTGGTTACACTATCATTTGGCACAGCACAAGGCAATTTGAGAATCTGTTTATTTTTAAGAGCAAAATGTTCCTTGCTCATAGACTTTCAAAATGAAGCCCATATTTTTACAAAAAGTGAGTCTTGGGGATGGACTGCCCTCTGTCATTCACTTTCACATGTTCTGCATCCTTTCTCACATCTTGCAAGATGTGTGTGAAGGCACTGTGGTTTATAAGGGTGATACCTCTGGTGCCTGCAGCCACAGAACAAGAAAGCAAGTGGTGCACCAGTTCTGGAGAGCACAAGCTTGCACAGCGACACAATCTCTGTCCTCCTCCTACCCAAGACATTGGGTAAGTCTACTTGGGGGATCAAAGGATCAACATTCCAAGGAAGAGTGAGTGCTGTGTGGTGCTCCATCAATTCATGTAATGTGGTAGCATACTCTAAGTCATGTTTTCCAGGAAGTGGAATATCTGTCTTCTTAGACCAAAATACTGTCACACCTTCACTGCTGCTTCCACATCCCTCCTTGACTGACCCAGTGCCCCTTTCATTATTCATCTTTCTCCTTCTACAGGTGATGCAGAAACTCCTCTCACCCAGGGCTCCTCCTTCTCTGCTACCTGGACCCCTGTGTCCCTGTCTGCAAAATCCTGCCTACCCTCCTGATGACATGTAGCTGTGGGATGCACAGTGCACACTCACACCCACACACACAAAAGCTGTGGGAAGGCATGAGGCAACCTGCTCTTACACCCACCTCTCAGCAGGGCTGTAGCCTGTGGCAACCACTAGCAAAAGCCTAAAGGAATCCTTAGGACAGTATTTAACTCGGTGTTGTCTTCACATTGAATGCACTCACTGGAAATAAAGTGGAGGGAGCAAATCACAACTGCTTTGCAGAAGGGCTGCACAGTCTCCAATTCTGAGAATTTCTGCTGTGGGAAGCAGGCACTGTGAATGGTATTTAAATGTTCCTGGAAAGGGGAGGGGAAGGCTGGTGGCAATGCATTTCCCTCTCAAGACACTCCATGGTCACCAAGGCTGGCAGCATATGGTCAGCTGCCTGCTCTGGAAGTGTCCCTGCTGGTCTGGTGCTGCTGCTGCAGTTTGTACGAGAGCCTGGGCCATTGAATTCAGGCAAAATCAGCCAAGGTGGCTGATAATAACCCATGGAAACACGCTGTGTGAGTTTCCCTGGCTCATTTTGTTTCAAGAGCTCACACAAAACCCGTGCCCAGCAGAGCTGCAGGGAAGGGGCAGCAACAGGCAGTAGGGAGGCAGAGAAGGCTTGAGCCAGAGCTGTATGAAACACGAACATCTGTGGCTCGGCCATTTACCAGTACAGTTGGTGTTCGTCAACGTGGTCAGTGAGGTCATTTGTCAAAATAAAACTCTGCTGAGCTCCCAGATGCCTCATTCTTTCATCTGAACGTCCCTAACATTAGTGCAGGAATAAAAAGAATGCACTTGTCATTACAAGAAAAAATTCATTAAAGGTTAGAGCGAAATCCAAAACAATTATAAGGAAGCATTTACCTCTCCACAGACAACATCTCTCTGTTATTTTTGCCAGCAATTTGGAAAACTAATTAAAAGAATGGATTATTGTACTCACTGTTTTAAACTAATCAGTAATCCTAACATGCTATGCATTTGCTATTTTCTATAAACACTATTTTTAAAAGGCTTCCTAAATTGACACTTTAAAATAAAAATTACTTTCTTTCTCTTCTTAGTTATTTCTAATACAATAAATAATTAAGCTCACTCTTGCGTAATATTTGTATGAGTGTGAGAAAGCACAGGCCATTCAGCATGGGTAGCTGAGGAGATCCTAGATCCCTGTGAAGGGAAGATTTTCATAAAGCTTTTTAGATACCAAATACATAGTGTTTTAAAGCCGTTGACCTTCCAAAGGGTTGAACACCTTTCATATGTTTCCAGGTGAGCTTTCCAAAGCAGGAGCCTGCTAACCTAACAGGCAGGCTTGAATGCCTTGCCTCAGGGTGTTTTTCACAAACAATGCAGACACATACACTCTGCTCATAGCATCTGTGTCTCCCACTTGCCTGAGAACTAAAAACCAAATAAGGGAAGAGATCCTCAGTTGAGATATGAAATATGAATAGTTCTGCTGTAAACTGAACTTTGAAGCTTAAATAACAGAGCAGTAAAAGTTTGGGAAACTGAAAGGTGTACACTTCTAATTTAATTCTACTCCAAAAACTCAGTTAAAAGATTTAAACATCTTTCTTTACTTTAACTAGAATCTTCAATGGACCAAACGTGCCTCTGGGGAATCAGCAAAGTGTTCTGCAAGATCTGAAGAAGATTCGGGGGGAGGAGACCATGAGGGGAATTATCTGCACTTCAAAGTGTTTCCCTCAATATCACTATTTCAGATGAAGATTTACAAAATGTTTATTATTTATACATTTAGTTATTTAAACATTGTAATGTATTACTCAGATGAGAACAAAAAGAGTTTGAAAACGTAATTTTTATGCTGCAAAAAAAAAATAAAGCCTATTGGACTGAAGTTTACTTTGACGTTCCCTTCTCTTTTTAAGGAGACTTTTTTCAAGCCAAAGACAAAAATAATGTCAAGTTCTCACCTCTCTGTTGAGGTTCAAAGGATTTTCCTCTCTTCATTTTAGTATTATTTTGTATGGTAAGTATCCTATCAAATGAAGGCTCTGTTTGTTTGAATTTCAATGAAAAATAAGACAGAATTAAGAAGCCAGCAGCAAGTATTCCACACTAAGGGCTGCTTTGTACACTTTTGATACAACTTCTCTAAAGAGTCTGCAGAAAGGACAGAAACAGGCATAAAAAAAATTGAAAACCTCCATACTGACATAACTTTGCTGTTTCATGATGTTGCATCATTTAAAATGAGCTTCAGAAAACAGGAAAGTACTTTCTAAAACTGAGGTATTTGGAGGCATGGAGTGGCCACGGCTGTTACCTGTGGGCAGGAGGTTGCCACAAAAATGCTAGCCAATTTTTTGGTTTTATTAAGTTTCTGTGAGATACAAAAGTCCTTTAAGGATATTTTGAACTCTAAAGATATGCTTAAGTTCATCTTAATGTTACATGACTTTAGCATGTACTTGCACTGTCATAGGTGGCTTTAATATCAGCAACAACCTATCACAATGTAACTTCTATAATCTTCACAATTTCCAGGCCCCACTCTGTACCTCCAAATAATTTCTATTTCTTAAGCATCACACATTTTCTGAGGAAGATGTTTAATTCAGATTAGTCAGGCTAACCTTTTAAAAAACCTGATCAAGCCAGGTGAAAGCTTTTTTTAGAAAAGTGTTAGCAAGCTTCTTTCCCATGTCCCCACGGCCTTTGTGGGACAAGTCCTTTGAGGAGGTAAGCAGTGCAGAAAAAGCACGTACAGCATTGCTCTCACTCCATCTGTTTTCCATGCTCTCCTGTGCTGCCAGAGATTCTCCCTGACACTCCCAGGTCCTGCAGGAACACTTCTTTCTGTTAATGGACACCTGCCTGCACTCAGTCTCACAGCTGTGCTGAGCCCAGCCCCACCTTACAGCCTTGGGGCAGCACTGGGGAAAGCCAGCTCTGCCAGCAGCTTCCAGGCCAGTGTGGGCAGCAGGGAAACAGAGGTTTCTGTGCAACTTTTGGCTGTCAAGGTGAGCTCCTCCAGCCTGCCTAAAAGGCAGCAGTGAATCAGAAGCATTGCAATGGCATGTTATGTATTTTAGCATAAAAAGGCTATGGATTGATTTCAAGGCTGTATGAATGTTGCCAGCTCGACTAAAACAAATGGCAGGCCAGGACTGAGTTAATGTGCCAGTAAGACAAAGAGCTTTTGCCACCAGGGAAATATAAAGCTCTGAGCTCCCTAAGGCTGTAACTAGGTGAAGCAAAGGTATGGCTGGTTACCTACTGTTATGCCACTGTGACTTGTACTGTTCACACAGCTCATGAGAAACTCCTTGAAAAATGTGGATGCCTTGGCAATAGTGTGATACTGAGAGCATTGTAAGGATCGTTTGCCTTTTCTTTTCTAGAAGTAACATTTATCATTGCTTAGAGAGTATCAGTGGCAGGGAGATTTGGAAGTTCCTCCAGTATGCTGTCCTTCATCCCCTTCTGTTATTCCTACCCCTGCCGACAGCTAGTCAACACACTTCTTTATTTCTTCTTTTTAATCTTTAATTAAAATTTGTGTTTTCTCGACTGGGGACTGAACTTCCACTTCAATTGAGAAGTTTCAAAAAAGATGTATTGCTTTCAAATGTATTTTCATTATGGGAAACATTCAGAACAAACCACTTGAATTTACTGACTGATTTACTGGTTGGAAACATCTAAGCAGAATCACAGTGAGAGGTATGAAGCCAGACCCAAACTAGTTCATGATCTCTCACACAAGCTGTTGTGGAAGAAATCTGGATGGAAAGTCTGAATGATCTAAGTCTTATAGAGACCTTTTTTAAATTAGGGAGTTTTTATCTATTTACTGGCAATATTTCAT
Organism: Passer domesticus; assembly: GCF_036417665.1. Taxonomy (NCBI): domain Eukaryota; kingdom Metazoa; phylum Chordata; class Aves; order Passeriformes; family Passeridae; genus Passer; species Passer domesticus. The sequence continues at coordinate 60,930,888 of NC_087476.1, read as the reverse complement.
ATTTCTATTATTTTACCTGCTATGTGTTGCTACAATTATGTTGTTTTCTTCCTAATAAAAAATAAAACTCAAAATGTGCTCAATATCTTAGTGTGCAGCCACCAGATGCTTCAAACCACAGAAATAACAAAATATTGCAGCACTTCATTTGTTGCTATATAGTTAATGGAAGAATGAGTTATTATATATTTGATTATTTTCAATAATCAAAAAGCACAGAACTTGCAAAAAGATTCTTCAAAAAATGTGAAGATATAACAATACCATGTGTTTTTAACTTTCACTTATCTACAGCTGATAATGCTGATACCAACACTAGTAAGCACCACTGCCTACAAACTAATTAGAAAATGAAAATTTATGCTTAAATGATTGTTTTGCTTGCATTTTTCATAATTGACTATAACAAAATCATTGTTTGATCTAGAGTATTGCATAATAAATGGTACCAGCTACTTTTTCTTTATCAGCCAACGAATTTTGGAACAAAAGACATTTTTTCAACTTCTTTTTCTGTTAAAATGAAGAGGTATGTCTTTAATATATTCCCATGGCACTGAAGGGTCTTACAATACTGCATATTACTAGATGCTTGTAAACATGAGGCATGGATTGTATTTTTTTTAATAGCTTAACAATGATAAAGTGGTCCTTTCAGTGAATGACTAGTACTCATATTTCTTTCAATATGAGCTGAAAGATCTTTTTTTAGTTCTTTTTTTAAATTAGAACAAGCTTATCTGTATGTGCTTAAGTTTGATATAGTATGCTAATTGCTTGGTTCCCAAAAACTGATGACAAAAGCTGTGCTCATAAATAGAGCTCTCATACAAACACCTCCTTGTGAAATTGGAAAAAAATTAAATATATATATATATGTGTGTGTGTGTGTGTGTGTGTGTGCACTTTTACATGCACTTCCCCAGTCTACAAGAAACATGGAGAGAGGCTTTTTACAGGGGCATGTAGGGACAGAATAGGGGGAATGGCTTCAAACTGAAAAAGGGCAGGTCTAGATTCGATATTAGGGAGAAATTCCTTCCTGAGAAGGTGGTGAGGCACTGGAACAGATTACCCAGAGACGATGCAGACGTGCCATTCATGGAAATGTTCCAGGCCAGGTTGGATAGGGCTTTGAACAACGTGGTCTAGGGGAAGGTTCCCCTGTCCCTGGCAGGGCCTTTGGGGCTAGATGCCCTTCAAGGTCCCTTCCAAACCAGACAATTCTGTGATTCTGTGATTTTGAGTGCATCAAACAAAAATTACCTCAATCCTGTTCCCAGAGCCAGGTAAAACCATAAAGTCAGATTGACTTTTGGGCAACTCACCGACGGTGTTCAGCTGGTGATCCTGATTCCAGAAGGGGGACAAAGGCTCCTCAGTACTAGCGTGCGAGGGGACGCAGTGGCACTTGGTGGCAGGTGTTGGAACCCAGGACATCCCTCTGGGTGCCCTGGATGGCTCGAGCCCCTGGCAGGGGGCTCGGAGATCTTGGCAGGAAGCCAAAGACACTTGGGTTTTTGATTTTAACCCATGGAGCAAATTACCAACCTTGTATGAAGAGTTACAAGTCACAAAAGTTTAAGTAGAATGAGAATGAATTTATCAGAGGGTGAAAAGTGGAATTTTGGGGATTTTTAGTACAGGGGTCTAGGAGGCAAGATGGAGGGATTTGGGCGTTGTCTTGTCCTTCTTCCCTCTTCTTCCTAGCCTCCATTTTCTGTGTGATGTTAGCACTTTTGGATTGGTTTAGGGTAGAAGTAGACAGTCTAAGATAGGTGATACGTATTGGAAAATAATGGTAAATAAAGTACATGTAGATTTTAGTATAAAATGCTGACACCACCCCAAGGGTGGGCAGTGTGCCTTGGACAGACCTCTGCGGGTCAGGAAAAGGTAAAGAGAAAACAAACCACCTTGAAAACCAGAGCCAAGGAATTCTGACTCTTTCTTTGACCACTGGGCTGGGAAAAAGAGACTCTTGGGCTCATCCTGCCGGCAGGAACCCCGAGAGCAGGGTGGGTGCCGGGGTCCCCAGGAGCCGGCTGCCACTGGGGCGGCCCGAAGGGGAGGAGGCCGCTCCTGCCTGCCCCGTGTCACAGAGCGGGATGGATTGCAGCGACCCGCCGAATATCGATTCTGCTAGGGCTTGGAATTAGATTTAATTTAAATAGTACGTGTAAAGAGTTTTATTAATTGATTTCAAATGAGAAAGAAGTATTGGAAAAGCATTAAACCTAAGCGCCATTTCAAACAATAAATTTAAGCTCACGGTAATTGAATGATGTGCTTACAGCTGGAAGGGCCGGCCGCAGGGAAGCGCACCCTGTGCCGCTGGAAGCGGGGGAAGCAGTGTGCAGTGAAATGCCGGCCTGCTGGCAGCGGGGTGCGTGTGGGAGGCAGCCCGGCCGCCCAGGCCGCCCCACGCCCTCGGGCCGGCCCTCAGGGAGCGCGGCGGGGCCGGCCCTGCCCGGCGCCCGGGGCAGCGCCGCAGGGAAAGCAGCGGGACACGAGAGGCTGCTGTGGCGCGGGAGGAGGGGTGGGGAGCGGCCAGCGAGGCGAGGGAGATGACTGTCCCTTTGTCCCTCTCCTGCCTGGCGGACTGCGTGCGGCTCCGCGGCTCCCAGCACAGGAAGGCAGGAGCTGCTGGAGCGGGCTCAGAGCAGGGACACCAAGGTGATCAGAGGGCTGGAGCACCCCTCCTGCGGAGAGAGTTGGCGCTGTTTAGCCTGGAGAAGAAAATGCTCTGCTGAGACATTAAAGAAGTCTTCCAGTACCTAAAGGATACTGGAGACTGGTGTAAGAGAGCTGGAGAGAGACTTTTGTGTGTTTACTGCTAGGATGGGTCAGTGGCTGTAAGCTGAAAGAGAACAGGTTGAGGCTGGATATAAGGCAGAAGTTCTTTACTGTGAGGGTGGCGAGGCACTAGAAGAGCTCGCCCAGAGAAGCTGTGGGTGCCCCATGACTGAAAGCGTCCCAGGCCAGGCTGGGTGGGGCTTGGGGTTAGTGGGAGGTATCCCTGACCACGCTTACTCTAAATAACAATCCCATCTTTTGAAGGTGTAGGATGTCAAATGTGTAACTCGAGGCTCTTTTCTTTACCTGTCCTTGGCACATCTCGACCACATCTGCACTATTAAGGCTGGGAGCCATTGTAGTCACTTTTCCCTACAGGATAAGAACCTTTGGGGAGATGCTGCTGTCTCAAGAACTTTTAATTCAGCACAATGAAGAAATCCCTCTGTATACTAGAAGGTATCAATAACAGAGAAACCCTAGGCTATTCAGTAATTTGAAAAATCAGGACTCTCTATTTGGTACTAATGCATAGGGGAAAGGAAGGAAGCAACAGGAGAGGTTTAGGGAGTAAATATTAGGAAAAAAAAAAAAGGAACTAAAGAGAAGAACAACTTCTTCTGCACTGTGAGACACATGCCAGTGAAACATGCATGACTATACAAATGGGTGGAAAATCACTTTTATTTTTTAGGTGGACTCAGGATATTGATAACAAATAACTTGTTGTTACAAGTCTGTCTTCCCTAACTGCATATAAAATGCATAGTGGTAGTTCTGCAGATGAAGCTTTATGGTTAAATTGCAGTATTTATCAGGTTTTGTGTTTCAGTATGTACAGAACTTCATCTTTCATACTAAAAAACAAAAAGAGAATCTTCTTGAAGGAGTCCACTGTAAGCTTCACTGGTGGTAACATATTCAGTGGAACATTGCTCCTTTCCAAATTCTCTTAGAGGGAAAGAAGTTTAATAGTTGATTTTGCAATTTTATGTTATAATTTCATAGTAAAACATGATTTAGTTGTTTTTCTTCTTCTCAGTTGCAGATGCATATGTAGAACAGGTAACCAAATTACATGTAAAGTGGAATAGCATCATAGAGTACTATAAGCTTTATCTAGCACGTATTTTTCATGTTACGTAAACATATCTTTCTCCTGGCATGATAATACATCAACTTGCCTTTTAAAAATGTTCTATAGTGGAGCAAAAGTCAGAATGTTTGTCCTTCAGGAGTCTCTTTGCAGACCTGAATAAACACTGTAGAGATGCCCAAGTCATTAGGGATTTGCTCTGCTAGCTAGGCAATTCCACTGCATCACCCTTTCAATGTAAATAACTATGCTTAATTAATGGAAATGCAATATATACTAAGTAATGACAGAACAAGTAAATTAACAAATGCAGGGGAAGATGTAGCTCTGTTGAGGGCATCAGATGAAGATCTTGATACTTCATTTGTTTATGCCAGTTAAATGTGAAGTATAAACCTACAATTTCTTATACTGTACAACAGCATTGCAATGTAATGCATTTTATCTTGTGTTAGAATTAGTAATTAGAAGTACAAAAATGAGTAGTTGAGGCACGTGACAGGCTGTATTTGGTATGCAGTCCAGAACAGCTGTCTCCTTTATCTGGGGCTACTGACACTCACAGAAAGGATGGCCAGACTTTGCAAACCCATTTCTGACAGTGCACAAATAAACAACTGAGGGTGGATTTAACAATGCAGACAGTATTAATCCTTCCCCATTCTTGTTGTCTTGAGGTTTTGAAAGGTAAATGCAATTAAGAAAAACTTGAATTTACCAGTCTACACTTGGAGACTGATACTTTCCTTCCCTTGCTCCCACAAAAAAGATTTTTTTTACTTCCATCGTACTTATACCAGCCACCAATGAAATGCCAAATTCCCCTAGCTCGGTTTAATTGTTTCTCTGGAATGACATAAGCATAGAGTAAGGGACATAATAAACTTTTATTTCAACTTTGTGTTCTGCCTTTCTCCAAATGACCATGCCTTTTCACCTTTTTTTTCCCCCCTCTTAATTTTCCTCTCTCCTCTCTTCATGCTCAGTAATCTTTAATTTTTGTGAGGGATGGATGGAAAGGACTTTGCCATGGGGAACTGTAAGATTTAATGAGAAGACAAGTAGGGAGCACCCTGAAATTTCACAAATTATCCTGAGGAATATTAAAGTGGCATGGGGCCATGTTCTGGATCTCCGAATTCTACTTTGCTACAAGAGTAGTACCTGCCTTTTCAGTTTACTGTTGCTTTTGTTTATATTTTCTCCTCTTTCTCTACCTGCAGTTACTTCCTCACAACTTGGGAAATGCAGCAGGGACTGTGTTTTTTTTCCTGTGAGCACGGTTTCCACATGTTCGATAATTCTGGGCCAAAGGTGATAAAAGCCATCTTTCTCTGGAGTACTCAGACTCAAAATTTCAGACTGCTCTTAGTTAAAAAGACTGACTTCTGTGGTAGTGTTATTCTTGCTTAGGTACATCACCACTACTGCCTGCACAGTGAGGAATCTACTGACAGCCTCTTGAAAGGTGACTTCACTATGTGCCACCTCAGTTTTAAACTGGCTTGAGCCCCTGCACTATATGAATGCTTAAAATCCTCTCTCTTCTATGGGGGAGAACAGTAGAGGTGATGGTAGGTTTTTTTCAGTTACACCTCTTTATTAGAAAGAGGTATTTTCATATTATTCATAAAATAAGAGGCGTAGCCTGCACTGCACTGTTAAAGTGTTGTACAGAAGTCATTAACATGTAACGTGTGTATATGCTTTTCCTACAGTATTCCTCTAATTAAGTAAATTTTTTTCTAGATGTATCCATGCCAAAAGGTGATGATGTTGTGGTGGTGAGGGCACAGACTGTGGTGTGAAACAGCGAAAGAAGATGGAAGAGAAAGCCCACAGGCTTTTGAACACAGGAATTTTTCTTTTCCGTCTTTCATTTTGGGTAGCTGAAAACATGGAGTTTCTGAGCAGGATATTTTCATGTGTTGGTTTTTGTTTTGTGGGTTTTCTGAAAGAATAGTGTAGGAAGTTATATTAACAAGAAACAAAACCATTTTTTTGCCTGTCAAAGGGGATAGACTTTAATTCCTGAAGTGATTCTAAAGGTCAGTAAAGATACATTGATGCTCTTTCAACCTGAAAGTAATTAACTGCTTGGGTCTGCCAAAGAATCAGGTAGATTTATATACATATATACAGTTAGTTAGTCAAGTATTTGTGGTCGATTAGTGCCTAAAATACTAACTGGCTGCTTTTCCTTAAATAACTCAAATAGTCCATCCTGTTAGTACTACTCTGAGCTTCATCACAGTGATCACATCTGCATTAAAATGTAGAATTTGCTTCCTAAACTGAGACCCAAAATACCTCTTGTAAGAACAATGCCAACAGCAGCTCATGCTTAGTCAGGACTCACTCAGAACATGCTCAGTGCACAAGTCCCATGAGCAGGTCATCTCCAAAGGCTTAAGAGAACATTGTGGCAAAGATGAAATCATATGAAGACAAGAGGGGCAACTGGAGCTCTTATGTGTCACCTTTCTTCTGATAAATGTGATGTAATACCAACCAGTGATTTAGACTGTTTACTGTTACTGTAACAGAATAAAATTATGTTCAGGCAGAGTCCTTACTGTTAACCTTTTCCTTCCACTGCTGTTTCCTTGGCTAGTTCTTGGCCCAGCTGGAAAAGTGGCAGGAATGGTCATACACATGTGGACATTATGTGGCTGGCTGGTGTTCCTTCCCGCCATGTTCTTTAAGCAGGCTTGGAGCAGTCCTGAGGAGCATTGACATGCTGCCTCTGACAGCTGAGAGTGTTTTGCCACAGGTGTAGTTTTCCCCAGAGGACTCTGGGTCTGAAAGCTGAAGAGGGAAGAGAACAGATGTCCTTTGCTGTCCTTGATCAGAAAGGGGTGTGTAGCACTCAGCAGAGGTTTTATTTAACAGCCTGCTTGTATCCATGGGGCAGTATCAAGCATTAAAATATTAGTAAGAAATAAGTTTAGCAGGGCATTCTACTTTCACATTGCCCAGCAAAAGGCTGTAAAAATCATCCCTGAAATATGCCTCTCTCTGTGATAAAGAGTGGGTTACAATTCACCAGACATTTCTAAAAGCAGTGATGTGCAAGAAGAAGACAGACCACTGCAGCAGATGATGTAGGAGTAGAGAGATTACTGAGTAAGAGAAGCTAGAAAGAGAAACGACTTCTCGTGACACTAGAGAGGCACGTTTCAAACTTGGTTTATAATTGTATGTACTTTGCCCGTCTCTGAAATTCTCTTACATATATTAATGTTATAGCAATCTATATGAACAAAATGGGCAGTATGCCAAAGGGGGTTGTAATTTTCAAGCACCTCTGTATTGTTATTGGAGAGGGAAGGAGGATATCCACTAACAGTGTAATTATGTGGCAATTCCAGGGAAATTGATTATTATTAGCTTTTTATGATCACACTAACAAAGTCAATGATCCAAGATAAAATAGCAAAAATTAGTGCTTGAACAATATTCAGCAACAAGGTATCACCAGGTGAGAGTGGATGTATCTGAAAGCAGATAATTCCCGAAAGGGAAATGGCCATCTCCCACCAATTATAACGATGGATGTGCTCTATTAAAGCCTGATCCACTTTAACGGGGAACTCCCAGCATAAGAGGCCACGTAAGTATGCAATGACACATACAGTATCGAGAAGTGGGTGGGTGTTTATTCTAAATACCCACATCACTGGGGTATTTGCACCTTTAACCAACAGAGAAAATTACAGGTAGTGAATACAGATAGATTTTTTTCCAGTTGGTTATTGCTTTAACAAAATCTTTTGTCACTTTTTCTAACATCTGCCTTCAGTCCCCCAAACACAGCACGGAGACTGGGTACCTGCATAGTCAGAACTATCACTTGTCAGCCATGTCTTCCCCTTTGAGGCTTCGTGGTTTTATATATAATAATTAAAAATGCTTCTCTGAGACGTGAGAAGGCTTTTCTAAAAGAAGAGCAAGTTGCTGCGATACAATAGCGTAATATTTTTGAAGGTCATAATAATAAAGAAGGGGAAAGAGAATAATCATTATTGCTCTTTCTTGTAATTAGTTTGCTTTCCGATATCCCACACTGTAACTAGAACACTATTCAAGAACACCCATCACAGTGCTTAACAAGATTTAATGTACATTTATTCTTAACATGTGGAACATATAAAGATTTTATACTGAATAAATGAAATTCATTAAGCCGGAGGAAAAGGAGGAATTTACATCAAGTTTTTTCTTTTTTAACTACATTATCTTGAAATACAAATGCAGATTCTTGTCACTGAAAAATCTTTGAAGTTGTGTTTCTTCCTTTTTTTTTTTCCTGTATATATTTTTTGTCTGTAGACTGGTAACCATTTTCTTAAATCAATCCATACGTAACCATTTCCACACCTTGATTTATAAAGCAAATTGTGATCGGCTGCTCTCCCGAAATAGAGCATGACTTTATACATACAGAAACTTGTACATTACCCTCAGTTGTTGGTTTTCTGTGTTGGGTTTTTTCTTTTTTCTTTTTTTTTTTTATTATTTTTTGGAGATATGGCCCAAATGAAAGAAAAAAAAAATAATTCTACTATCACTTTGTAGATACCACATCATGAAAAAGAAACTAAAAACTTTGTACTAAAAAAAAAAAAATGAGGGTATGTTTCATGTACAACTTCTATATACATCACGGCCCTTAGGCAATAAAAAAATATTTTAAAAAATGATTAAAGGAATCGTGAAGAACTGTCATTGTGGAAGGTCAAAAAAAAAAAAGATGTAGACAAGACAGTTCTGGTGAGGAAGCAACTGATGTTTAACTTCAGGTTTTGTTTAAAAATCTTTTAACTTGACTTATTTTGTTTTGTTTTGCTCCTAGCCTAATGTAACCATTTCTCCTGAGGAGAAATCAGTGTTGTTTTGGATTTTGACTACTGACTGACACCCTCCTTGATCCCCTATACCTACATCACTAGAATCTTCTATTGCACAGAGCTTTGGGTGATGGTATACAAGTTTTTTTTTATTTTTTCCTTATCTGAAAAAATAAAACACACAGGAACTTGGTATGTTGGTTATTTTTCACCTTTTTGTTTCAAAGTGGTGAGATTTTTCCCATCATACAATGGTTTGCCATAACATTTTTTTAAAAAGTCACTAGTTCGCTTCCCAAAAAATATGCAATACAAACATGGAAAAGAACATTGAAAAGGATAATCTATGGAAAAAAAAAGTGTGACCTTTGAATGTACTAGACAGCAACTTTGGTTAAAAAAAATAAAATAAAAAGATGTACTTATACACATAGACAGCAAATATTAATTTCATAACTGTTCAAATTAATAATTTCTTTAATTCCCAATTGGTAAATAGTGAATGGGGCAGAGGAGCAAAGATTCTTTTTTTTTCCTTCTTCCTACATTGGATAAACAAGAACAGAAAACAGCCAGTTATATGTGACCCTCTAATCTCCACTCACACATGCTTGGCTTCTCACTTATGTCATAACTGCCCAATCTGAAAAAGTACATCACAGATGACAGATGCAACCAGAGAGTTCAGGACAGCAGATATTGAGATATCCAGCAAACGACCCTCGTGCAAAAGGAACTCGGAGCGGTTCTCGTCCACTCTCGCCATGGCCAGCAAGGCCTTGGCTGCCCTGCACATCATGTCTACGCTAGGCGGCTCCAGAGGCGGAGGCTGCATGTGCATGAGGTTATGCTGGCTCTGCTGGTACTGGGCCATAGTGACCCCATCCTCCAGGAAGCTTATCAAGTTTCCAATGCTTCCCTTCTGCACAGCTATTGCCCTTGCTGCTAATGTGTCCCCCTGGGCAAGGTTCGATAGGAGCGCCATGGACATTTCTCGGCAGACCGGGTTTTTGCGGTCCCCAACGTACCTAACTAAAGTAGCGTAGAGTTTCTCCTGACGGCTGAATGGGGGGGTGGCCAAGATAAGGTCCACATTATTGTCCTGGATACTGAGCTTACACAGGGTCTCCAGCACAAGTCTCTGAGGCGAAAGAACTGAGTTGGGCCCCACGGTTGGAAAAGGATCCTGTGCCTCTGCAGACGGGCACACCATCCAGTGCAGCAAGCCATCCAAAATTGGCAAACAGATGCTTTCTGTGTAAGCAGACAAGTCTAGCTGCCCAGAAATGTTGGCTAATGTGACCAATGTATTATCCCTCAAGACCTCGAGGCAGTCCCACCACCACTCATCCTTGCTGCAGGCCACCCCTTTGTCCTCCTCTTCCTCTTTCTCGTAAGTCTGCGGCGCTCGCTTTCTTTCTGGATGCTCGTGGTGAAGAAGGATCAACTTTCCCAGGATCAGCACCAAGCCTGGATGTTTGGACATTTCGGTGTCATTGCCAGGCACAAAAGACAAGCTACGGACGATATTTGACACACAGATGCAGCGTTTGGCCAAGGAGTCTTGCCAGTGAGTTATGGTGCATAGAGGAGTCTCATCCCGGCTCCTTGGCTCATCCTCTAGCAGTTTAATATTCCGGTGGCTTTTGGCTTGATGGATCCCGAAGGGAAATTTACTGCTCTCTGTTTGGGAACCAGAGTTTGAGTCTTCAGGTAGTGCTCCTGGCCGAGCCGAGAGGACATCATCAATGGTTGCTGTTATACTCTTTTCTTGTTGCTCCTCAGTTTCACCTTTCCCCTCGAGGTCCTTCTTTTTGCTTGGAGAGTTCAAGGGAGGAGGGGCTTTCCTGCGTGGTGGAATCTCCATCTTGCTTTCAAAGTGAGTCTGGATATGCTCAGTTGTGTCACCACCACCAAGCTGCCAGTGGAGAAGTCCACTATCAAATTCCTGAACGCGTCCAAGTTTGTCAGATCGGTCAACAACAAATAGATTATTTTTCTTTACAATCTTTATTGGCAGCTTGTCAAATTTACTGGCTTGTTTTGGCCTCTCACTTGGATCAGCAATGGCACCAGGAGTAGAAAAAACAATGCTCTTTTCTTCTCCTTCTACCTTTTCATCCTCCCCCTCCTCCTCATCTTCATCAAAATAGTCAATACATTCGTCATTCTCATCTTTTCCAGTATCCTCTGCCAAAGACTGACTATCATCTTTCTTGGCTGCTTTGTGATCAAGTGCTTTGTGGCCTGGATCTCCCACTTCATATTCCATAAGGATTCCAAAAATGTCAATCAGGCATTTTCTAAAATATTCTACTAAAAGCTCAAGAAATCCAGACAACTGAGGGAAGAAGAAAGAAAGAACACAAAAATCACATAAATATTTTTGTCTGCATGGAATTTTACTAGGAACATTGATGGATTCATGTGTGAATATTTTTCTTATCCTGCTGTGGACTTGTGGCTAGGTCCTGCATGACTGAAGTTAATCAAAAGAAATTCTTCTAGAGTCTGTCCAAACAGTATATAATGTCAAATTATCACAGCTCTGTTTGCTTCAGCTGTAACAGCTATGAGAGGTACAGAACTTTATTAATGTTTCCTTTAAGCCACAGCAGACATCTGGCTTAGCCGTTCTGTCCCCTTGGAAATGCCTATTACTCTTCATTTTTTGTAAGAGTACTGAAGTTCCTAACTCGGCAATTTTTTCTGATTTGTACTTTTATTAGATACCTAAAGTTTGCAATTTTTCCTTTCCTCCTTTGTCTCTAAAACCAACTGTCACGTAGGAACCTGCAGTTCATGGTCCAGGTACTGATATCCTAGATTAATATCTCATCTCTACTGGAACAGATCCATTTTTTGTCTGGCAGTAGTTTAAAACTGTTATTGGAGTCTGGTGCTGTAAGTCACCCTTCAGAAACAGTTTTCATTTAGGTTTAATCTTCTTAATTAACTTGTAATCACTTTCTTATGGAAAGGCAGTAGTTAGACTGGTATTAATTTACACTTAGTGGCTTTATTATTAAAAATTCTTAGTTGTTATGATGCATTCAGCTCAATTGTCTGGCTTTTAATGTGGTTTTTTTTTTTAATTGTGGCTGATGTATTTTCAGTAAAATGTAGCCTTTTGTCCATTCTATATTCTCTTATGATTGCCAGCTTCTCAAAGAACTAAGAACAAAGCGATGCTTATCAGAACCACAGGAGTTACCAGGCATCATATGGTCCTGGCTGCCACTGGAAACAGAGTCCAAAGCAAACATAACAAAAGAATATATGTATTTACAATATGTCTGGTATTCTGTGCCATTTGCATAGGGTGTATTAACACAATTTCTGTCAGAATTCAGAGGAGATTCACCTCCTTTAACTTCAAACACCCACACTAGTCACACAACCTAACCTAATTGTCTTGATTCCTTTTATAATCAATGGTCTTTTACAGGCCATTTCTAGGGTATGATTCATCTGACCTATTTTAGATCTCTTTTTCTGGGTGAGATAAATCATGCTATAGATATCCCTAGTTCTAAAGTCAGGTGGGATGTAATGTACCATTTGTGTCTGTATTTAAAAAAAAAATTCATTATATTTAAAAATGATGAGTTACACTATTAGTGACCAAGGAATGAATGGAGGAAAGAAACTGAATATTTAATTTGTACAAATTTTAGATGATGTGAATTATCAGCATGCTATCTATTACTACCACCTAACAGGAAAGTATTAGAGCAGAGCTGAAAAATGCTGGGAGGCAGTGAGGCAAAAGCACACACTGTTAAATACTGTGTTGATTGCATACTATGGATAGACAGTGGATTTTAGCCTTTAAATTGTTAATTTGGTATTCCTGTGAAACCTCAATTCGCTGGAAGAGGAGATGGAACAGAAAATAAGCAATTAACTAAAATCCCACGGTCTCTCGGGGAAGTACAGAAGAGGACAAGTTGTCACCAAAAACCAGTTTAATATAGTATTGCAAAGTCTTTACAGAAACACAGATTAAGAAAGACTACTAACATACTGCTGTTTTGAGGGATTATACTATCATGTGTGTGAGTTTACACATTAGTCTTTTGGCAGTGCTAAAATTCGTATATTCCTACATTCTCCTTTCAACAAGAAACATCCTTTTTCAAGGCTTCTTTATTTCCTCTGTGTGACCTATATCTGTCTCTTGTTACTCACTGTTGCCAATCATAAACAAGCGCAAGTTTTTCAATATTAAAATTTATGTTAATTAGAATAAATTGGAAAAGCCAGCAGCATTTTTGTAGGTGTCTTATTTCACTTTTCTTTCCCTGGAAAGTTGAGAAGTATAATGCTTTCCCACCTACCTGAGAGAGGTTGAAAGTAGCAACAGTGCTGTCATCATACAGAAGAATATTAATAGTGTCTAGCGCCCAGGTACTTTCAGCCAAAAGACCAGATTTAAGAGACATCATCACTCTCCAGGCCTCAGGAGTTACTGGAGAAAGAAAGGGGGAGAAGTAAAACACTATTAGTGCATCCTTGGAGACTGTTACTGAGTTCTGAAAGAGTAAACTGTGATATTCTGAGGATGCAAATTTAAATTAAATGGCTACTGATTAAGACCCTATTTTTACTGCTGAGTTCTGTTCATTTTTCTGTAACTGCTGCTAAGCCTTAGTCTGGGGCAGGGCCATTCTTCCTGACACTGCTGAACCTGAAACAATCGTACAAACTTAAAGAGCTGGACAAACCCAATTCATCAGTAAACAAAGGTAGACTACTCTATCAGGAATGTGGAAATCTGAAGTATGAGAACTTGAATGGATGAAATGTAACCAAAATTTAAGATAAGAAAAAACTTGGGGATCTTTTTAAGAAGTGGGGGAGAAACAAACAGGAAAAATACTATGGAATGATTTAATGGACCATTCAAGGAAAGCAGACACTGCAACTTCAGAGCAGAACAGCATGAGCTTCCATGGAACAAAAACATTTAGCTTAACTTTGCTAAGCTAAATGCTGTACTGGTGATTTAACAGACATTCTAAAGGACCTTTTAACACATCTCATTTTGAAATCTGAGGCAAGCTTCATTTTTAATGCATTTGTGAAGACTTCAAGTCTCCATATAAAATATTACTTTCATTTCATGTCAGATTGTCTGGGATGAGTGCTACCCATCATCCTCGCTGATGCACATGTTATCACACTTTTATTGAAAACAATCACATCGTAGTTTACCAAAGTTCACTATTTGTCAAGAGTGTCTTAAAATGTAAAAAAAACCCAAAACCAGAATCAAAGTCCCTTTCATCACAATTTATATTGTTTTTTTTTGATGCTTACCAATATCTTTTGAGGTAATCTTTCGTCTTGGTTTTAAGACTGGTTGGGAGGCTTCTACAGAGCCTGGGGGGAAGGTAATCTCTCGCCTAATCGGTGGTGGTTGGGGTGGAGGTCCTGTGACCTGTGACACTGGAACTGTGGGTATAACCTTTTGCATCTTCATGGAGGGTAGGAAAGGAGACTTGCTTGGAGACATACGGTTTTCCAAAGAGCGCTGGAAAGATGCTGGACTTGGAGCTCTGGAGATGTGGTTTGGCATAGAGGGTGGTGTCTGGTAGGATGACTGAGGAGGTCTAGTGATAGGCTGCATGGAGGCTGAGGATGACATATAAGAAGGCTGCCGTTGGTTGACATGAGAAGGCCACTGACTCTCGTGGTTTATCCTCTGGTCAGGTACCATCATATCATCAGTGCGATTCATCCCTGGATACGGAGGGGCCTGTGCGGGGCCTCCTGGACCTTGCCTGTTCTGGTAAGGGTAAGGCATATCATTTCGTGTTGGCCACATGTTCTGCTGAGGGCCTTCACTGGAGGATGATGACTGCATGGGGCCACCAATCATCTGGGGAGGTATTCCATGCTGCTGCATTTGTCCTGGGCCCTGCATCCTTTCCCTGTTATATGGATACGGGTACTGTCCCTGCATGGGCCTCCTGTCAGGCCCTGTGTAAGCGTTGCCGTACTGGTTGTACATCTCCTGCTGCTGGTTGCCATACTGCATGTTATACATATCCCCTTCGTGGCGCTTGGCTGGAGGCCCATACATGCCATCCATGTGTCTCTTGTAGTTCTGAAAGAAAATTTTGGAAAGATGTGTCACTTTTACTCCACACACAATACAAATACACTGGATGAAAGCTCATTCAAAAAGCCGAAGGCGCTTAGTTCTAGAGGGATCGTGCCGACTCCAGAGTCGGGCACACAGCGCTGTTAGGCTTGAGCCAGCGCTTCCTTTTTAAGCCTCTGTTTTGCTATGCTTATAGCTGAATACTAAAAGGAAGCTTATCCTTGGGCTAAATTTTCTTATGCTTGCTCTATTTTTTTCCCCTTTCCCTTTCCTTCCCCATCTGTCAGACTACATTTCACTGGTCATCTCAGACATGTATGAAAAGGCAACACCAACTGAAATATTTCCACTCCTTTCTTATGCTTAGTCTATTAAGAAGAAAAATCTTAAAAAAAATTCAAAACCACCCAGTGAATCTTTTCAAGAGACAAGCACTGAATAAACTGTTAAAGCAACAAGATATGCTGCAAACATGCAAGTCTGAAACAGTGAATCTTACGATATGACATAGGCTACAGACAATAAATTTATTAATAGGAGAAAACAATCTGCTGCATTTGTCTGTGTAATTCCAAGGAATATTGTGCTCTTTGGGCAACCATCCTCTTCCCAAATCATCCTAATCACATTTAATTTACTGTGAGATTATTACAGCAAATGGTCACATCCAAACGTTCTGTTCTAGCTTATGCAGGTTCTTACCCTGCTGTTCTGTAATGAATTAAGCAATGTAACTAACAGCTGCCACCTATGGTTTATTCCCTCTTTGTTTCTCACCCTCTCAAATGGGGAATGTTGTGTGAGGTAAGCTGTTTTACCTCGGGGAGAGCTGAGTGGTTTTTAAACCATACAAGCTTGAATGTATTTATGTTTAAGATGGCAGAACAAAAAAAAGACATGTTGCTCTTTGAGGGGAAGGTGTTAAGGTTTGCAGCGGTCCTTAGTTCCTGTGGGAGTTTGTTCCACAGTTCAAACCACAGTGAGTGCTCTGAAGCAAAAAATGTGAATTAAATGGGTGATTTTTGAATATATGATCTACGGCAAATTCAAAGTTACAGCTCCCCCGGAAACTCAGTAGCATTCTACAATGTATACTAATGTACTAGAGTTAAGATCAGATAAAATTCTCTCTGTATTCAATACGGGAAAGTTAAAACAGCTCTGGGATTCATAAAGTCATCTTCCAACTTTGGTGTACATAAAACCACAACTACTGTATTGTATGAAAGTATTTTTTTTTAAACTTACTATAGAGCTTTCTGGCTATCTGAGACATACCTACTTCCAGCCTTATATGAACTACTTGCTGTACTGAATTCCACCCTTGGGGCCAATTTATACATTAAGAAATGACTTGGCAGCAGCCACACCTAAGAAGGTCGTGTTTGTTTTGCCACAGTGACTCAGTGCTCACACTTGGGAATGAAGCATGAGCCTTTTTAAAAGCACTCCAGCTCCCTGGTACATGCAGTGCCCAGTGGCCCCCAGTGCAGAGGACAGTGATGCACCTGAGCTCCTCCCTCCTGTGGACATGCTCAGCAGGACACTGACACTGCACAATGTTTCTCTCTCCACTGAGATGTGGAATTCTGAGACCTCACAGTGGACAAAAAGCTGCCAACACAGGGCACCTGCTGCGTGATAGCTCTTGGGATGTAAGCATTCATACAGGAACTGGAAAACCTGGCTCCGAGTGTTTTATTAGCCCCAGGGGTTCATGCTGCAATCGCCTCCTTTGCAGGTCATTCCCTAGCCTTAGGGTTGTAGATAATGCTTTGAAAGGGTCATTTTTCACATTCCTCCTGAACCACTACAGAGTAAGATTTAGGAAATTGTAAATAAGCTACTGGCAACAGAATGTTTAGCTAAATGAAGAAGTGGAATCCCCAGGGGATGGGAGAGCGAGGCCGAGGCTGGTCAGGATCCTTGTCCTTCATTCTCCACTGCTTTTCTGCATTAATGCATTTTGCATTCAAGAGTCATTGTACAAAATATATAAACAGCACTAAGGACAGGGCCAAATATATTTTTACAATTCTAGCTGTCTCCTCGCTTAAACAAACATGTAGTTAACATATTCCCTGCACACATTAGCATGGAATATCACAAACTGTTCTGTTATACATCTTTGCAATTCCCCCACTAAATCACCTAGACTGCTAGCATATGCTCGTCATAAAAAAACAACAAGACAGTTTTTCCATTATGCTGTCTTTGAGATGTTATGAACCAAAGAGATAAGCAAAAAATTCTGAAATTTAAATTTATGTATGTTTTTAGTACAGTGAAATCTAAGATCTCTTTTGGTTTCTCCCCACAGCACTCCCAACCCCTGACCTCAATTTCCTAGTAAAACTCTATCCCAAACTGAAAAGAACTGTCTGAAATTGGCTGAAAACTAGTTTACATTTCAGTTTTTTTATAATAAGGAAATGCTTTCTATTCTGGAAGCCAACTTCAGGTATTGTATGACTAGAACTGAATTAATAACATGCAGAATGAAACTGATCCTGTTGAAGTCAGTGGAGTTTTGATATTGACTTCTAATGTGGGATTTTCCTCACAAGGTATTAATCATGCATGTAACAAAAAAAAATTTATTAATGAATATAATTTGTATTTTTGAGTTGTAGGAGCTGGGGAGACTGCAATGTACAAACGTTTAAACTATTTTTAACACCAATAACATTCTCTCCTATGTTTTTGTACCATATTATTACTAGAGACATCATGTTGGAATATGCTCTGATCTATATTAAAGATAGGTATTTCATATGACCCAGCACAGCACTGAAAATAATTGAGAGTGTTGCTCATTTTACTTTGCTCCAGTTCTCTGTTGGGTTCACTTGGCTGCATGACATTAAGTTAAAGCCCTTGGACCTGCCATCCAAACAGCTTTTTTATTTGTTCCTTCACTTGTTACTTCACTTCTATTTGTCACTTCACTTAACTATGCTTTATACTTTCCCAGTCTGCTGGTTATTAACTTGGGACAATCACTTGATGCACATCCAAAGCCACAGAACATCTGTTAGAATTTACATTCTTCCAGTGCAATGAAGACATTTACCTACAGCTGCACATATATTGCTTATCCATACAGGCTGTGACTTTGACCAGAATTACAGTGCTCCTCTGTACCAAAAGATATACACTGTATAAACGAATTTTTCCATGTATACAGAATCCTGGGGTGAATTTTTTAAACAAATGTTATGGAGATAGCCATTTCCCCCTCTACTACCTGCTGCTGTGGATACATTCCAGGTTGATGTCCTCCATATGGTGGCTGTCCTGAGGGAGGTCCTTGTCCTGGATACTGCTGCCCATATGGTTCATGCCTAAAATAAAGCATTCAAATCAATACTTAGAGCTGCTGGAGTTTTCAAGTCACCAGGAAAAGTAAATTCCTCTGAAAATCTTGCACCTTAAAGGTATCTGCCATCTGGAAACAAGGTGAAGGTACAATCTGGTTATGGTCCTGACCTGAGGTAGTAAACTCTGCTGGAGCTGGTTGTGGAAGGAAGGAGGTAAAGTAGATAAAAGAAAGGAGGAGCAATGAGGATACAACAGGGGGATGTAGAGGGAGCAGTCAGGAATGGGAAGAGGGTTTGGTCAGCAAAGAGGTAAGAAAGGCAGCTGCAGACATGGGAAGCCCATCCTTGCTGGGGAAGTATCTGGTGTAGAGCTAAAAGGCTGCAGGTAAAAATTCTTGTGTTTTAGAATGCCAGCCTAATAGCAAGCTACTTTCTGGATTATTCAAGAATATATAAATTTAAAGTGAGTAAAACCAGTACTCATAATTTTGGTAATGTTTGTGTAATTTTTAATTAAAGCTACATAATGAAGCATACACAATAAGAGACAAAGTTGTGTTGCACTTGGAAACTTACCTGTGGTCTTTAAGACCTCTGAGGAGCACTACAGTGCAGTATTTTTAGCACATATGAATGAAATTTAGGTTGCTGAAATCAAGTACTTGGAAAGCATTAAGACTGATAAATAGCACTGTATCGCAGGCTAATATGTCAGTAATTCCTCTCTGTACACTATCAGTGAGAACACATCAACAATTAGAGGATAATTATAGAAGTAATGTATCAGGGAGAGGTACAGAAACAGAGAACTGGGAACTTGACATGTTAAAAGAACTAATGGGACCTCATTTTTCCAAACATAGAAAACTAATTTTTTTTTAAGAAGAGATGACCAGAAAGAAAGAAATAGCAATTCAGTATCTCCTAAAATTATGACACGGATGGAGAGAAATTACCTAATACCAGCTAAAAGAACAATGTAAATGAGGGGCCTTGTCTGTAGCTGTCCAAGAGGATATGCAGCAAGACAAAATTCAGCAAGGTACCCATATATGATACATAAGGGAAGACTTTCTAAATGCTCAGTTTTTTAGCCACAGGATAACCACAAGCCAGGTGAAATTGTGGAAGCTTCAGAAGTGGTATCATTTAATGCTGCTCTGGAGAACGTGGGCCTGTAAACTATGTTCTAGTCCTGTGCTGTGCAGCAGACACACAAGATAGGATGTACACTCCTTTTCTAATATCTGATACTACCACTACAGAAAGTCAAGTCACTCACACGAGCCTCTGCTCCCCTGCAAGAAACTGAACCAATGGTAAAAGCCTAAACAAGAGAGCAAAACAGATGTAACACACCAAGAAGCCACATGCTCTGCCTGCGTGCTCTCACAGGGGCTGCCAGCTGTTAGCTGGTTACTGTGGGTACTGCAAACAGAGAAATCAGTGTTCACCTTTGCTGGCCAGGGTAACAATTAGGAGAGTACATGCTTGGGCCACTGTTTGAAGGCACCATGTTGCCCTGACCAGGTGGTACCATACTGACTTCAGTACCCAGCCCATGATCTGACCTAAAAAATGACAAAAGAAACCTCATTCTGTAAAAAGTATTTTCTTTTCCAAAACTGTCAACCTAATAAAATAAATCACGCCCTTTGAAGGAAACATTCTCTTGACTTAACACCTTCCACTGGAGCCCTTAATCTCACCAACTCCCCAGCAATGTGACCTACTGAACAGCATGATGGTATTTGTTTTACTTGACACATCTACTATTTAAAACTACTGACTGAAAACTACTTTGCCCTTACACTTTGAAGACCCACACTGCACTGCTCTGTCTACCATCAGGAAAAGAGAAGCTAAGTACATAGCCTACTGAAAGTAAAAGCAGGAGTATGGCCAGAGCAGCAAAATCTGCCAGAATACTTAATATAATCCAAACATTCCCAGAACATTCTGTTTGCTCTACCAATGCTTAGACATCAGTGATTTTACCACTTTTTGTTTCCAAAGCCTTTCCCCAGATAAACAAAATATGACCAAATTTATTTCATGTACTTCACTGAAGGACAAACTTAGGAGAATCCTGTTGGACACACAGCAAGACTGATGCTGCTACAGCTCTGACAACAGACTCCACACTCTCCAAAGGCAATTCACTCACATACCACAAATCAGACACATTTAGACTGTGCATTTTGTTTTTCATTAAAAGCCAGCCAGCAACTGTTTAGGTGAAAACACGACCAGGAGACCAACTCAAGTGCTACTTTATGCTATCACAGCCCAGCCCAGCTGCCAGCTGAAGGCAGCTGTCAAAGACACCCACGAGCTGATCTGCTGCAGCCTGAGTGATTTCTAAGGTGTGACAATTCCTCCTTATTAATTTCTGTGAACAGCTAGACTCAGTCATTACCAGTGGTTTGACTCCCAGTGATTTAGTAAGATGCTGTAGGAAATGTAGGCTGCTATGTTCTCTGCAAGGTGGAATGGGAAAATGAAAAGG
This sequence comes from Passer domesticus, assembly GCF_036417665.1. Lineage (NCBI taxonomy): Eukaryota > Metazoa > Chordata > Aves > Passeriformes > Passeridae > Passer > Passer domesticus. The sequence goes on along the minus strand of NC_087476.1, from coordinate 60,910,208 downwards.
GAAGAGAGAGGATCATTTTCACTAATGGGCTTTGCTTTTTCCTGAAGATTGACTCACCTCCTGTCATAGCCACTTCCATAAGAGAACTGCTGTCGCTGACTCATGCTCATGTTGGACATTGCTCCAGATGGACTCTGGTTATACATATCTTGTATTCCACTGTTAGGCATTTGTCCAGGGGTCATGAAAGGCTCATTGCTTCCAGGCACTGCAACAGTCAGTGAAATTAAATTTATTAATCTGGGTGTTTGAAGTTCTCTTTCTTTTCACTGATATATTTTAGGAGAATGTTCAGATCCCTAACACTGCCAAGGAGAATTAGCAGGTGTCTAACAAGCTCTCTGGGGTCTAATGAGAACACATGAAGCACCACCACTACCAAGATGAGGGGTATAATATTAAGGAGCAAGTGAGGAAAAAAATCTCCTATGGAACTGAGCTATCAGGCACGAGGCAGCTGCTTCCCTCTGGTTTTCACAGCCGAAGATGAACTTACTCTTGTTCTTTTCACTGAAAACAATGCTAAAAATGAACACAAACATAAGCCCCACAAAACACATGAAAGCAAATCTGCTAGTTTGAACTACAAAGCTGTCAGAATCAAGCTTTTATTTCCTGCCATAAAACCCTCATACACACATATACAATAATGTTGTTATGGAAAGGATACTGGATCCTAATGTAGCTTCTCAGGTAGGATGGGCATATTCTATGGGTCCAAGAAAAGGCACTATTATCAAATATAAATCACCAAGCAAATAGAAGAGACTCTAGCCTTCAGTCCCTCCTAGTAGATACTGAACAGAGATATTTTTGTTTTGACAGAATGAAGTGAAATGTATGAGAAAGTATAATACACCCACTTAATCTCATATGGATATAAAACCTAAAGTGAATCTAAAGGAGAGAGTGTTTTCCCTTCCTTCAACTGTGTTATACGTTAGTGTCCACAGTCCAGGCAAAAGGATTTAAAGGAAAGGCTTTAAAAAAAAATCACATCCAATTAACTACCTCTTTTAAAGCATCTCCCCACTTCATCACACCTCTCTTTCCTCAGTTTCAGGGCCTCTTCTTGCCATATCTCCCTTTTGCTCAGTTTTAATTTACACTTCATTTCCTCCACCTGCTCTTCTCTTTACAGCCATTGTGAGCCCTGCCTGTGTTCTTTGCTCCTACTTTCCTATACCTGATGCATGCGAGATTGATTAATGTTAAAATCTTTTTACAATATCCACAAAACAAGCTGTAGGTTAAGTATCCAAAAGGACCAGAGTCAATGTTGACATTAATTTTAACATTGACTGACACTGCTTTTTAAAAATAAACAAATTCAGAGTGTGTTTATCACCTTTTGTCAGGGACTGCACAAGTAAGAAAAAAGTTAGCTTTACTATTCTGAGAAATATGTAAACGGAGACAGAGAGCATTAGGAGGCTTGCTCAGTTTCACACAGTGAATTCCCAGACCAGTCCTACTACAACCAGGCATGTTGCTTCACCACTTCACATTCTAACAGTGAAGTCCAGCACTTGATTTGCAGAGTACCTTACCAACCCCAAGAAATATAAATTCTAACCCTATGATTTATGCCATTTCCCAAAATTTATTCCTACAAACATGTTTAGGATTCTGTTAATTCCAAAATAATGGGCATGACTCTGAGTGGGGAAAATATGACCAGATCAGAAACTCAACTGCACTGCACCTCTCTTTTTGCTACAAGGACACTAACGGCAAAATCACCAAAGTGAAAAAGCTCATTCTGACTACACAATCTTGATTACATAAGACACGGGGAAGAACACGTAAGCTCCCAGAAACAAAATACCTTTTCTCATTCCACCGAAAGGATCTTTATTCGGCTCGTATGGCATCCTTCCCATCATATCTGGCATGTTTATTCCCTGCTGGTATGGTGCATTTGGCGTCATGGAGTTTCGCTTTGGGAACGCTGAATCACTCACATCAGAAAAGGGATCATGCACACTGACGGCGCTGTTCCTAGCAGATTAAGAAGAAAGAAACATTAACATCATCCTGTATTCGTAAGAACTGTGAAAACAGCCTAGACTACAATACAATTAGCTCACCATGCTGTGCCAGTGATCAGTGCAGGATGCATCCAAAGAAGGTGCAAAGATTTTCACAATGGACAATCATTTAAAAGAATCTACCCACTTTCTCCTCAAGATTCTTTGTCTGCTTACCTTAGAGATCATAGTTTTTAATCTAATTCTATTATTTGTGCATTCCTATTACTCATATAGAAGTCTAAACCTTCCTGAAATTTCACTAAGCTGTTTTGTTCTTTTTTACCTAGAAAACTCAATCTGAATTAAGATGACTAAAGAAGGTTCTTGCCATCCTTTCTGCAACATTACAGATGGAGAAAAAAGAACCAAAGTAAATTAAGTTTGGAGTGGCTCTGCACACAGTTCAGAGCTCAGTCATGTTCCTGCTGAAGTCATAAAAAACTGTTTTGCTGGACTTCAGAGAACTAAAGCTCCTTAATGAATGGTGAGACAGCTTCACTTCAGATTAAGCCAGTCTGTGAGACCTACAGAACACAGGACTGAAAGGGATCTCTTGGTCCATCCAGTTGAACCCTCTGCTATCTCAGCCACTCTTATTGTATATGCTTTTCACAATTTTAATTCCAGTAACACCTTTAAACCACACATCTCTCCTTCCTGAGCATGACTGGATCTGTTGACCAGAGGTGTACAGGGTAAGTGAGGAGAGGAAGGTTGTGGTTCTAAGTAGGTGCTGTTGGGTTCTGCCTTCCTCCCCACTACTGACATGCACCTCTTTGCACTGATGCTTGTCTGATCCTTCTCTGGTGTTTAGAAAGCTAGTGGACCTCTCTCTACTTCCTCCTCCCTTTCCCTCTCTCTCCTTCAAAAATAAATACTTTTCTGCCACTTTTCAGGCTCTGACTGGTTTACCACAAAATCCTACGAGTGCCAAAGCAGTTAGGAAATACCAGATTAAACTGTTGTAGAACTAGAGCAATAAAAAAAACGATGCAAAGCCCTTTTCATACCTGCCACCCTGCATAGGTGTCATCTGTCCATGAGGTGTGGATGCTGGTGTTGGGGGCTTCAAATCGCCTGGCACTTCTGTCATGGAATTACTACCAGTGGACTGTGGAGTCTGTGGGCCTTGCAAGGAACCAGAATTAGCTGGAAAAAAAAAAAGTAATTATGAAAAGGTAGCAGCCAAATTCCTGTGAAATAATAATCATCAAGGGAAAAAAATGGTTATTTCCTCCAGAAGCCTGTGTATACCTTAATACATCTCAGTACTTTATACCTTCCCCAAAATCCTCTGAGATCAGGATATGCTGTGTAGTAATAGCCATCATCTCTCCCAGAACCATGAATTTAATCTGCTGCCTGAAGCAACATGGGTAGAAATCATCCAGATGAAGGATCATTTAAATCAGAGGTCAGAGATACAAAGTTAATTGTCTGTAGTTTACAACAGAGTAAATGAAGGTTGTTCTTTGGCATAGCTTCCTCATATAATCACTATCACAACACATGCGTTTATAAGAAGTATTTCAGCCAGAAGCTTTTCATCATAAATTTAAAATGCTATATTAATATAAATTCATGGTTTTATTTAGCACTAAAAGGCAGACATTTCCATGGTGAAACATAGCAAATGATTAGCAGCACACTGCAATCCCATGTCATCTTTGAGACTGCATGGCAAAAGATGGTATTTAAGAAATGCAAAAGGCAATCTGGGATCAGAAGAAAACAATAACTGAAAGTAGAATTTTAACAGGAGGCTACAGATAACAGTCTTAAAAGAACTGTAAAAATAGAAATGGGCATCTTAACAAAATGTTAGGGTCAGAGATGGTAAAGTATATGTAACAAGACCAGGTCAATTCTGCAAAGAATCTGTTTAATCTGCAAAAACTTATTGGTTAAGATCTCAGAAAGCAAGAGTATCTGCACTAGTGTCCTCATTAATGGAGGTAAATACCTTGATATTCTTGGTGTAACAAAAGTAGAAGAGCATTATACTGCTGTGTTCTGATGTGACTGAGCAGCAGTAAGGGCATTAAATTAACACATCAGATATTGGTAATGGTGAAGCTAATGGCAAAATACACCCAGACCAGTCTCCCAGAGCAGACACCAAAGCTACTATTTTCATGTGACTAATGAACAGAAACATGCCCTGAGCCCAAAGTTCTCCATAGCAGTTTTATGATTTAGAAGGTGGTAAGGATTAGTAACAGCATCTAAGCCTTGGATCTGACAGGTCTTGCAGCAGAAATTCTAAGGAAGGAGAACTTGCAGGATTCAATTCTTTAGATGCAACTGGAAAAAAATTACCAACAGAAAAAATTCACAAATCTAACACACTGAGTAGGACATGGATTTGGCTTGAGAGGTCCTTCATTTTTATGAACTGTCATGTAAGTGTTTTATTGTGCCTGCCTATCTACGTTCAACAACCAATTAACAAAACTTTATAAATTACTGTTACAGTGAAAATTGGAACAAGCAGTATGGGTTTTTCTTCTGTATATGAAAGAGAGTAGTCTATAATTGACTCAGAATCCTAGAACACTCATCATCCTGACAGGCAAAGCTTGTTTTTAACTGAAGAACACCTTTTATATATGTGTTTCATATATATCTGTAACACATGTTCCCCTATCTGGAAATCAGTCTCAGTCGCAAGTGCATATGTAAAATCCACATTGTGTGAACCACATTGTTCTTGTCCTCAGTTTTCTGAGGCATTTTTGAATTATGCTTACAAAGTAATGAGGTTCAAAAAAAAGTTAGGAAAAGCTCTTTGATTGCATTAATACAGGAACAAGAACATTTGCAACAACTAGTTACATTAGTCTACAGTTAGCTGAAAGGTTTAGTGCTATGATAAAACAAAAACCAACCATATTCACATAAAATGAACTCTTTGTATATATGACCCCCAAGCAGGTCAGGATCATTCTTCTGCCCTTGAGCTTTAAACACAATTCTAGATTCTTATAAAAAGCTTGAAAGCATTTCTGCGTTATGCCACAGATTGTCACATACCATCCTGCTGTATTACAAACATGTAAGCAAACTTCTTAGTGTACACATATACTTACTGTAAATTCAGATATTGCCTAACCCTGCATATTCTCTGATGCTGGGCTATTAAGAAGCAATTAAGCTTTTCCCTATCCTACCTAAGCAAGAGCTTAATTCGTATCTCTAGCAAATCTAAAAGAAAGAAGGAAAAGATTTTTCAGTATTTACAAACTGCAGGAGTGCAAATTTATTACTAACAATGTGTTTTATATCACCTCCTATAAAGAATGGTTTTTAAAAAAAAATACCCAACTGAGATGCTACAAGTCCATTTTCTATCTTCAGGGTGGTGATTACAAGGTTGGTTATTTTTCCTCAATCTATATATCTATATACAACTGAAAAAATGGAAGGCAAATGTTGTCAAGATTTCTGGTACTGCTTTGTTAACACACTTTGCCCCTGACCTCCACTGGGTTAGGGACACTTCTAGAGAATAGGAACTCCAAGTGTTTCAATCTCTGGATTAGGACTCGATCTACTGAGAAGAGCCTGTATTTCCTATTTCACCTTAAATTTTACATTTACTGGGCTGCACTCTGAAATTTTTACATCTATTTTTGCAGGGATTTTATTATGTTAGATGCTTAATTTTGATTGTGGACATTGTGAAAGATAAAACAGTATCTTTTAGAGTGCTTCAGTATTAAACCAAGCTCTAAGAAGAAAGACAAACAACAATGTTCTTTTAGGAAAAGCAATCTCTGTTTACATGATTCTGCAGCTATCTTGGGGATGTCCAGGAAAAACACCTGTGGGTTCATAGCTACTGAATTCCTCCTCTCACATTCACATCTAAGCAATAATCATCTTTCAGGTACCATAGCAGATTTGTAAGAATTTGCTTTTCACAACAGAAAATGCATCAAAACTTAAATACAATTGACATTCTGGTCAGTGAGAAGGTGAGATCTTCCACACTTTGCTGTGGAAATGTGTTAATAACACAAGATAGCATGCATTATTCTCTGCAGCATGGAATTCTGGTAGTGGAATGCCTTCTGCCTTGCAAAGCCTGCATGACAGTAAGTACTGTTTTCAGGAAAGACCCTTTATTTATCAGAGAAGAAATATGCAGCTGAAAAAAAAAAAAGGAAAGAAGAATGAAACCTCTTGAAACTCCATTAATGTGAGGCCTGACATGCTCTCTAGGATACCCCTACCTTTTGCCAGAAGCTACAAATGTATACTCTAAAGTAAACAATGGAAAGGTTACTGAAGGTTAAGTACATTCCCATCCTTCAGAGCGAACAGCCAGCCGCCACGCTGGGACGATAATTCACACAGCACGAGCCCGGTGCCCCAGCCAGGCTGGGCCGGGGCCGCTGGCCGCTGCGGGCCCCGGGCGGGCAGGCGTGGATGCAGGCACAGGGCCACCTCCGCCTGTCCCCCAGCCGCCCCTCCCAGCCCCTGGCCCATCCATCTTCAGTGGGGATTCCCTGGCCGGCCTCATGACACGCTCCATGACATCACCTGCCTGCTAATAATAGCACTTCAGTCAGCCACCCGCCAGCACAGACGGATGGCTTTGGTTACAGACGCTCACTGAATGGCTGTGTCCTGCCGTGCCGTGTCCCCCACCCCCCCCCCTCCCCAAGTCGCCTTTCTCTGCTGCCAAGGAAACGCAGGCAACACACTCCTGGTGCCTTCTCGCTCCCTCTTTCCAGCACAAGAGTACGAGTTTTCCAGGTTTGCTTTAATGAAATCTCTGTTGACATCAGGGCCAGCTGCTGTTACTCACAAGCATCCTCAGCTGGACCACACTGGCCATCCTGTTCATTCAGCACAGGATAAACTCTGAGTCTGTTATTTTGAGAGCTGTGCACACATAACTACACATTGCAACTAAGAATTCAGAGTGCCAGAGTACAGCAATGGAAGGTAACTCCTTCATGCTGATGCTCCTCTGGAATTTTTTCTCCAGCATCCTTTAGTGCTTCCAGCAATGGTGCCCAGAATTCTTCTCAGTTTACAACTTGCCACATTATTTGTGAGCATTTTGGTCAAAACTATCAAACACACATGACAGGAAAAGCATTTTGTCTTTGCACCTGCTCCTGGAAAGAAGGAAGACCTACAATGCCTCTCTATCCAGGGGAGTTTTTATGCAGCAAAAGTCATCAGCAGGTGACACGGCCCTTGGCACAGACCCAGTGATCAGGACAGAAGGCCACTGGGGATCCCCCAACAGTTAGTCTGTCATTAGGTATTTGCTGCTGGCCTTCACTGCTGATGGTATTACCTAACCCAGGCAGATTTAAGCTGACACGAAGGCCTCAGCCTACCACAAATACGTCACCAACCTGCACAGCCTCAGAGCAGTGCAAGGCACACTAAAACATCCAGGCCCCCTCCCCAGGAGCTTTATGAAACAGCAGAAGAGGCTCTGACAGTGGTATGAAGTAAGAACAATTAAAATGAGCACCTAATCCTAACCCTAACACCTTGGCTACTGTGCAAATCTCTGCCGATCAAGGCCAACCAGTCTGTCACTTTGCTGCTCTACTCTCACTCCCTTTTTGAACTTCTTATAATTGCTGACACTATTGTGAATTGCCCCCTAAATTATTCACTCCTTTATGTACCACATACCTTACTAAGAATGTAAAAAACAGAAGTGATGGGAGAATCCCGAATGTAGTGCTACAAGCAAATGGACAAACGTGATCCCAGATCACCATCTGGCAGTCCCATAAATTTGACTTACGCATCACATCCTTCTCTTGTCCGAGCTCCTCCATTTGAATTTCCTCGCCGTGGCTGTCTCACTGTGCTCCCTAGCACTCCCTCTATGCCTGCATTCTAAAGGTCATCTGTGAGGCAGTCACACAACCACCCCTTGGATGTGAGATATCTGCAAGAACGGATTTGCTCTAAGCTGCACTTCAGCCTGCTCCCACCTTGCAGAACCACCCACCTGGAAACTACGATGACATTCAAACTGAATCCTTCTCTGTACCATAAAGGCTGCCAGTCCTGATGTATTCTTATGAGCAATTGAAATATTTAATTTCAAAAGTTTTATGAAGATCAGCTGACTTTTAAAATTTCAAGACTTGTTTCATAGCATCAGCTTGTTAGAACTGGACAAAATACAGCACCTTCCCCTCTGAGACAAGTTCCTCTGCTTTCCTGTCAGATTAACTTCAGCCCTAATACTGTAACTAGTTCTCTGCAAATAGATTTGGCTTCTAAGTGGCTCTGCCTACACTGAGCTAACTGCACAAGAGTGGCTAATGGTTAAAGTAAGGACCTTGGGAGGCTACTGTTTCTTGTTGTATTGGGCTCCTGTTCCCTCTGAATGCCAAAGAGTGACAGATTATCTAAAGTATGTCTACAACTCTGCTTCCTTTGTGCCTCTAAAATGTTAATGTTGGTATATACTGAAGGAAAAGGAACGAGAAAAAAAGCTGACTATTAAAGAGAACAGGCTTGTACTCTCTGAGGCATCTATACCTCAGCGGGATTTCATGTACTAAAGCTGATACACACTGGGAAAGCCTTTCTCTGTACAGAAGTGCAGTCCCATTCAGTGACACGAGCTCTTTTCTCTCCAACAAAACAAACCTTGAGATCCTTGCTTGCTTCCCCCTTTTCTAGTCTCTATGTCCTGCTGTGTTTTTATTTTAGAAAAATAGTTTCAGTTCTCCTCAAAGACAGCTTGCTTGAATGTTATGATAAATTTAAACTTGGACTTTGCCATTTTCATTCATAGCATCGTGATGCAAAAGGACCCTGTAAAGTGGTACGTCTGACATTTCCATTCCTTTGTTTCATGTTTACTTATTTAAATAGCAATTCTTCATCTCAAAATTCAGTTGATTTATGGTGATCATTTCCAAACCAACTACTGAGAGCAGTACTGGAGAGAGAAGGTAAGGGAGGAGAGAACAAAGAGTAATACTCTCATTTTTACAGACGGATTAATTTATTCTTCACTGTCCTTAGCAAGCCTAACCATTTCAGCTTCACTTACCAGTCTTCTCAGGAGGTGATGGGCACCTCCAATATATATTATTTTTCGCAGCTGTGCACAATCAGGACACTCTGTGCTTATTTCAGACAGATAAACATTTGGACTATAGGCTTTACTTCTAGTACCAAGTGTTTTTCTCTATCTTCTAATCTTGAATTGCAAAGTAACCTAATCTCCTCTCTATTAAACAATTTATCTCCTCTCTATTAAACAATCACCACTGGGGTACCTTATAACCCTAAGTTTTAACAAGGTGGAGGAAATATTTTAAGCTATGACAAAGCGATGTGCTTAGGAAGATTTTAACGAAACACTCCCTCAAATCCTTACACTGAATAAAACAGGCTGAGAAAGATTTGAACCTTATCACTGTTATCTTTTTCTGTACTGAGAAAGCACTATTGTAAGAGATAATCTTGGAAAGGCCAGAACTTTATTATATGATTATAAAGGTCTTTGCAATTTTCTAGCGTCCTGATAGGGTACTGAAGTCATGCAATTGCAAACTGTCTCCAGGGCTTGGCTGGATCTCTGACTCTCCACTTCCCATTTTCAGCCAGTGAACTGTACTAACAGAAATTAAGTGAATTAATATTTTCCTAAAACTCTGTTCTACTGCAGGAAACTCCTGCAAACATTCCAGAAATTATGTTCTCTTGGCAATAAGTGACGGTGGTCTGCCTAATAAGTAACTGTGGCAGTACTTTGCAAATTTTGTCAAATTATGTTGTTGGTCAGAAAAACTAGTAAAAAAAGGAATAATCCAAAATAATTAAAGGTTTTTTTGACTCTTCCATAGGTAGTCCAGAAGTCAACAGCTAGACTAATGCTATGACTCTTCCTAGCTACTTAAAATGATTCTACTTAAGAATAGTCCTGCCTTAAATATCAACTGTGACTATTAAATCATGAGTATCTTAATTGACATGAATTTAGAAAGAAAACAGTGGTTTTCATTTACGCCACACCATAAATGCAAGAAAGAACAGCCAAAATAAAGTAATCCCAGTTCCAATTTTTCAGATGAGAGGATAAAACCAGCGATCCTAACGGCTTACCTGACACACAGGATTAGCAACAAAAGAACAGAGAGCGTGCCTCCAAACTAGGATGTCTGGCAGTGAGGACACACTGTACTCTCAGCCCTCCATCTGCCACACATTGAGCACGAGCTGCATCAGAGCAACCATCTGAGACACGCCGATCAGTCCAGCATCTGCCATCCTGCTCCAAATGAAGCCTTGCTGATCAACAGTTGTGTTGAAAAGCAGCTTCAGACACAGCAAGGTAAGTGCAGGTACCAGAGCCTTTATATGCTGGACTGAGGAAGGACAAACCAGACACACAGCTGTGGTGGCCCTTCAGAATTAACTCTGATTTGACTCAGGAGCTGGCTCCAAGTCTGAGAACGAAGATTCCAACAGCAGGTTTATCCTTTTTTTTTTACAGCATTATCAAGACGTGCTTATAAAGATATAGGGTGCAACAACCTAGTATGCCTTGCATTCAAAAAATGGTTGTGTAAGAGGCTGCAGTTTATTTCACTTACCAGGAGATGGCGGCTGAATCTTAGGTTGTTTCTTGGTATCTCCAGTGCTGAAGACTTCTGGAGGGGGCTCCTCCCCTCGCTCAATCTTGCACTCGAAGGCAAACAGGTACTGAATGTATTGTTTTTTCAGGGAGCTGGCTGCGCTGCTCGAAGTGCCAACGTTCAAGGTGGTTGCCAGCTCACGCCACTTCTTGTTTTTATTAACCTAGCAAAGTAAACGGCAGAATCATTGGTTTGCAGCAAAGTGTTTTGTTTAAGTCAGGAAACAAAAAAGGAAAAAAAAAAGCACTTAATGTCTTGGTTTACTTTTTTTTATTTTCCTCTTTTAACTAATGCTCATTACTCCCACACGCAGTAATGCACAGACAGCATTTACAGTTATAAAGCCATTAAGGAACCTGCTGATAGCTACATAAAAAGCTTTGCTTGTGGAGTCTTCTGCATGGTGCATCCTTTAAATGTCTTACGCCCTTCCAGGGCCTATGCTCTTCAGTTAGCAATCCATCTCCAAGCAAATTCCTGCTCACTCTCTCCCTCCCTGACACCCACCCACACCCACCCCATTCTAATTAAAAAGCAGCTTCTAAAATATAATTTAGAAAGCACTAACAGTGTTATTCTGCAATTTGTTTGAACATTGATATGAAAAATAAATTTTTCTCCCAAATAGCCACCAGCTGTCAAACAGTTCAGCTTGTAATTCCTGGTTCAATTCCTTTCACTTTAGTGCATCTTGCAGGGACAGATCAATGATCCTCTGGCTAGATGAGAGGCAGAGTGAAGCCAGGCCCCTTAATTAATTAAGGCAGACTTCAAACACTCACGGCTAGTGCAGCAATATTCTGTATTACAATGCTGACTGCACCACTCCACTGTGAGTCTTGTTTGCAGTGTAAGGCTAAGAATATTGAAAGACTCTGCTCATGAGTTCCTCAAACACAGCTGATCTGTAATAATAGCAAAGTTCATTTGTCATCCTGGCTGATGCCACTGACTCACTCGGCTGCACCACCCGTAGCAGCCACTGCTTTTGCTCTAACACCTGATGCCTTTACGTTCATTCAACCAGTTAGGCAATTTCTAGGTATGATCCAAAGAGCAGGGTCAGCACCAAAATAAATTGGCTTTAAAGATCTGAGAAATCTCAATTTTTCTGGGTAGCAATTCTGATTCCATGATGTCTGCTGCTTGCCCTAAGGCCTGATATTTTAATGACTCCAACTTAACTTGTATAGCTAGAAAGATTATCATTAGCTATACTATTCCTTAGTCTGTGTGCCAGCAAAGAAAACATTTTTTTAAGTTTCTCTCAGTGTTTAACAACACTGTAACTGCTGCCAGTCAGCAAAGACCTTTCAAGGATGGCATTAACAGCAAGCAGGTTGGCATGGCTATGCTGAGTGTTTTTATTTCTCTGGTACATCCTGCAAGAACCCAGGAGTTAAAGGAGACCAGATTTTCATTAAATGCCCTTGTTGAGGCCTGAAATCCAGTTACACAGCTCTTTGTGCCTACTGGCTTACGGCTAAGTGGTGCGTAATGAACACATTGCATAATGCAAACAGAAACGTTCATGCCTAAATGCCCAGTATATTGGCATTTAAAGGAAGACTGCCAGCAGCTGGTCTGTTCCTGTTGGGACCCCATCAATGGCAGCTCCTCAGACAGGGAATGTGCACCACTGCTGCACAGCTCTGCTCCCTGCCACTCCCTGGGCAGAGTCACGAGATGTGGAGTGCAGCAGCTGGAGCAACAGCTTTTCAGGAGGGCATCACACAGATGCATTTAAATAAAACTCAGCAAGCAAAACTCTGCACCTCTGAGTAGCTCTAAACAGATAAATATAGTGACCATTCATGTGGGCACACCAGCAAAACCAGGAGCCCTCATTTTAGGTGTAAATTTTAACCAGTATTAAAGCACACGCATTTAACTCAAACTCTTTCAAAAATCAGTCTAAGTGAACAGCATCTATCCTTTGGCAAAGCATAATGTCTGTCACTGAAAATCAACACTGAATGTCCCAAAATAAAATTAATTTCCATAATATGCAAACATGAATAACTCTCTAGAATATCCCATCTGCCCCCCATCTTGCTCAATTTTTGATGCTAAGAGTCACACTGTGGGCACAATCATGCTGTACAAGGCAGAGCAGCTGCATGATACGATTTACCTGTAATAAAGTTTCTGAGCTAAAAGTAATCAAATCCGTATGATGCTGAGGGGCATGAGCTGATCACTAAAAATGTCAGGATAAGATCACTTACCAATATACAGCATTTAACAACTGGCAGAATGAAATGTTAGGTTTCTCTGCCTTCCTTTCATAATAAGAACAGCTAAAATCCCTGGATTTGAAGGGCCAATGATCTAATTCAGTTGTCAACTCCTATGTTGTGAGGTGCACTATTAAAAATAGCTTTGGAATGGGTACTAATCGATGTTGGACATTCCTTTCTTGAACTAACCATATACATTATGAAAATATGTTCTTTTTTGGAGACTCTAATTTGTTTGTCATATTTTTGAGTTCAGATTTTGTAATTAGTGAAGAATTGTATGTTTTAATATTACATTTTATATAATATTACACATGGATATTTACCTACATGTTAGCTATGTTTAAGACCTCATTTTGCAGCAAGGGATGCTTTGTACAAGCATCAGGCAAGGACAGGTGACTTTGAGGGCCAAATCTAAGGTTGTGAGCACTGACTGTTTTCTCCTGCTTTCCCTTTAGATGCTAACAAGTGAAACATCTCATTTTTCTCTGTGGTGAACAGCCCTATACAACTCATGAATATTTTTCCAACATCCCTTTGCAAAACTTCAAATTAACTAGTGAGAACACAAATGAAATCTTCTGCCCCCCATCTGTGACTTTTTTATCCTCAGCTCTTCCTGCTTTCATTTTCTTCAACTCATTTACGTAATACACCTTTTCCTTGTAACCATTATGTTAGCAAGGCAACCTAAAATATCCTGTAAGCATTTCCCAAACACAGCACAGTCCGTGTCTAAGAAACACATATACTGCATAGAGACACTGAGAATTAAAGGTTTGGGATGAAGGAGTGTGTTTTAAGAATATGTCTGCAGTTTCTCTGAGAGATGAAGTGTCCTACAGGCTGTATCTCTATACAGGAAAAATGGACTTAAAAATTTCCTTTTCCTTTTAGCTCTATCATCTGCTTCTTACACGTAATTTTGATCCTGTGGCCTTTTCCTATTTTCTTCTCTCAGCAGCATTACTAGATTCCCCTGAAAAGGCAACAATTTCATCTGTCTACAGCGATGGTCAATCTTGATTCAAACTTTAAAGTTTTATGGCCATTATGCAGCCCAAAATGAACTCCAGACAGCTATCAAAGCATGAAATAATTTTCTTCAACAATATTGTCTGGGCTGAAAACCTAATGATGCGTCCAGCAGGAATGCTCTAGAAAAAAAGAATATTGACTTTTTGAAGGTTCACTTTCAACCAGTTGTTCTCACCTGTGCTAAACCTCCAATCTCCTTGACGCAGACATAGAGCCTGAACAGGTCCAAGGGCTTCTTGCCCACAGCTGGCAGACTGGTCACAGGCGTGCCCCTCTCCTCCATGAACGTCAGGTACCGATCCACCCACATCTTGCGCTCTGGCTCATTTCCTAGCTCATAGACTTTAGTGATCTTCTCTCCAGTTGTGGTAGAGGAGCTTGATTTCTAAATTGCAAGAAGAAAAAAAAAGAGTTGGGGGAAGGGTGGGAGGGGAAGGGAAAAGAAAGTAAGAAACTCACAACATTGAAAAAGAGAAGATGTCCAACAAACTAACGCTATCACACAACAGTCAGGAATGAAGGCTACTAGTTCAGGCACAAACAGTACATTCTGTCCATATACAGAAAACTCAGCTTTATAAATAAAGGGCCCAAACTCCCATTCTCATATTACTTTCACTGATCTGAACTTTGGATCCCAGAAGGCAAGTTTCTGATGTTGCCTCCTCATGTCATTTTAAGAAGAGGTAGCTCTCACAGAGTGTTTCTTGTCCACTTATGTCAAAGGGCTTTTGCAAGCAACTATTTTGGTAAAATTAGAAACAAGTTTGTTCCACACAAGTTTAGAAAATACTAAAACCAAACTAATTCTCTCCTCTTTGCCCTCAAAGATGGGCTAGAAAACCTGAAAGTGATCCTCCAGAGCAGGAATTGCACAAAAATAGCCTAAAGTGTGAACCATGGCAAACTAGTGCACGGAGAAGTTGTCCTCTCTTCAGAGTCATAAATGGTTATGCTTTATTACCACTTCACATCACTGGTGGCCAAAAAGCAAGACGAGCAAGACTGCCTACAGTACAAGGAGACTGGTGGCCATACTCTTTGTGAACTGCCAATTAGCTGCCTGATCCAATAAGTCTTGTAAATAGCAACTACTCTTCTCTCTTGCTGGAGTACACATGATATCCATCTCTGTTGTCCTTCCTTGCAAAGGGAATGTGTGTTATGACCTGGGGAAAACCAAGGACGGTTTTCTAAGACTAAGACACCACCAGGAAAAGCAGAAGAAGTGGCAACAGCAGAGTTTCATCTCTATGGCAAAAAGGCAGGAGTGAACCTGCTGCTCTTTGGGCTTTACAGCTAATGAAAGCTCATGTTATGTTTGATTCTCTTTTCTTCTCTTTTTTTTTTTCCCCTTGATGTAGAGACAGCAGAAAGCACTGAGGCTGCTACATGAGCTATAAATTCTCACCCTATCTTTTCTGTGCAATGTAACCCTGTGAGCTGGGCTCTGTGCCATGTGTGGACAGACCCTGTCACAGCCCCTGTAACAGCAGAGAGGGGCTGCTGTTACAGCAGGACGACCCTCCTGCTTGCAGAAAGTGAACTGATTTGCTCAGCAGTGAAAGATGGGAGTGGTTCAGAATTAAACACAAGGGAAAAAGACTGACATAAAGCTTTGGGAAAGGAGCCAAATATGTGAAGGGAAACATATCCTTTATGTCTGTATAGTAAAAGCCTAAACTTTGTTGTTGATTGCAGTAGACACTTCTTAAAACTCATCTAGTCAATCACTCTTTCCCTCTTTTGCCTTATCCTTACTTTGAACTGAAGACAGACTATTGTCAAGTAAACAGAAACTCATTCCTAGTTGAACATCTCTAAAAAAGATCCTCACTGTACCTCACAGATGCTACAGAACCACTCACTTTGTCCACGTCCCCACAAAGTGGTGAGGGCTGGCACTCAGCACCATGAAAGAGGGACATGGCAGAGTGGAACCACACTGCCAATGATTTCAAGAGCATTGCCACCATTCAGCCTGCATGTTAGACTGGAAAATATGACAGACTCTATCTCCTTCCAGCTATCAGCTGCAACTTGGCAAAACTGGACAAGAGTCAGGAGAAAAGAAACATGAAGGCAAGGGGGTGACCTAGCAGTTCCATGAGCCATTGCTGTTCTTTCCAGTGAATGGGTATTAATTTTAATTAAATAAATAGCCTCCTTTAAAGTTTTCTGCCTTGCTGACACTGTAACTTCTTCACAGCAATCCTTCCTACAGACATATATGATTACATGTCTTAGAAATGAGGTCCATGCCTGAATTTACTTCAGCCAGACTCAGTTGTGTTACAACTCCTACTGAAGTGAGAGTCAGGGCTAAATTTGTTTTATTAATACTAAGTGGCTGGCAGGAAATACACTGACATGAATCCTGCAGATTATGCAAAGAAAGCACAAACTGATTCTGTAATAGCAACCAATTTACTGAAAGCATCACTTGCTATATATCTGGGTACTCAAGAAAATCAGTTTTAACTCTTAGCAACAAATACACTTTGTCAAGGTTTGGGAGGGTTTTTTTGGGTGGGTGGAAAGGGGGAAGTAGGGAAGTCATGTTGCTACTGAATTGATGTTGTGGTGAGCACCAGATACATGATCACACAGGCTTGAACAGCTGCATGAACTGGAACTACTCCACTACCTTTTGCAGTAAGTACAAAGTTACTGCTCACCAACATAAATTTTAATCTGACACTTAAGATGCCCCAGAACGCTACAAAAATGAAGGTGGGAAATTCCAGCTTTTATGTAGAGAATTTTCTATGTGCTTATATTCTAACATATCAGGCAACAAAATAGCTTCTATTTCACTTTTATGGTGAACCATGATTAAGAAAGTTCAGATTTGCAAGTTTTAGGGTTTCATTTTTATACATTAAGATTCACTTTTCCAAATCAGAATCAGAGCAGAAGGGAAACAGTTAAGAGTTTTTCTTTCTGCATTTTTCTACTATACATCTCAAATGATGCTGCTTTTCAGCAGTGTGGCAGCAAGCTCTAAAATGACAGTATAATCTGAAAACTTTTCACAGCTTACAGAAGGTAAGAAGTGTTTCTTACTGTGTGAGCTTTCAGGTTGTCATGCTTTGTAAAATGGGTGCAATTTTCTTCTAAAATGAAATGTTAACTTTAGAAGAATGCACTGGAGGGAAGAATGCTATTCCTCAAGAGTAAAGATCTTTTCCTCTTCTCTATTTTTATAAAAGTAAATGGATAAAAATGACAGATGTGTGCAAGCTAGTCTATACACAAACAAACTTCAGTTTCACATGGGCAGGTTCAGCTGGAGCCTAAATTTACCTGTAAATATTAAATATTAACCCTTATAAAGCAAGGGTTGAAAAGAGAAAGATCCCATTTTAAAGTAAAATGAGCACATCCCAGGCAATGCTGGAAGAACACAGATCACAACCTTTTCTTCTGTTAAGTATGTTGAGAATTTTGGTGACAGAAGAATGCTAGTGCAGGCCTATGGCACATATACTTACTGATTTAGTTATATCTTACTCTGCCTGTAATCCCCAGCACTCTTCCACATGATATACTGGCAGTGTTTAAATGGGTGATTAAAAAAACTCCACCAAAGTATGTGGATACCAAAGCCAGTTCCCATACTATATCTGTCGAAGCCCATACTTGCTTCTCAATACACCTACCCACTATTAAAACTGTATTATATGCAGACCCTTGTATGGTGAGTCTGCAGAATCCTTCAGAGCAACACCAATTCACGTAGGAGTTATTTTCACATGAAAGGCAGTGGGTAGTTGCTTCTTTACATATCTTTAAGGATCTATATTTATACAATTATCTCCTGTTCCCTTCCCTGACTTCAGTGAAGAATTTACCAATATTACACGTGTTACACAGACCTCTTTTACTACAGGACAGAGTGTGCATACACAGGCAGCTAAAACTGCCAAAGTCCAATCCCTGGCAGAGGCTTATGCAGGACACATTCCTTTGTCAAGGTTTTCTCCTGAAGGACTCTGGAGACTCCTCCCAGCTAGCACCATGGAGGTGTAGCACTGTTCAGGTGTATTCACTGTCATGTTCATGGGTACCTATGGACAGTTAACAGCATTTTATGGGGTTTTCATAACCTACTGTTTTACTCATGTTGCAATGACCCTGCATAGTTTACACCCACACTTGAAATGTCTCTTTCAAAGAATTTCAGAACTACCTCACCACTGTCAGGGATGCACATTATATGCAAACCTGGCAGAGCAGAACTGTCCTTTTCCTGACATACCCAAGGAAGCCTCAAAACCTAATGTTCATCAGCTCTTTCTCCTCATTTTCTCATTTTCATTTCCACATAAAACAGCTGAAAGAGAGGATCCACTTAGTAGGATCACAGAGATACCTTGAAGTGAATCAGAGACCATTCACCCCTGCTTTTATTCTCTATTGGAATGGACAAGTTGTAGCACATGAAACAGCTTTGGGATTTAATGAACCAATTCAGGCTGTTTTCAAGTGTAACGAAATGCCTGCAATCAATCGTTCCAGTCTGTGTCAGGCTGCTGTTGAAGTCGATGAAGTTATCCAATCCACTGGCCTTCATAGGTAAAAAGGGATCAGCTCATTTGCAGCACTTATTTTTCTATTATTCCAAAGCTCTGTATTTATCCATGTCTAACTGAAGCTTTTGGAGAGAAGGACATTCAGAAGAAATTGAAATCATAAACTTTCCTCATTTATTTTTGCCAGCGTTATACTCTGTCAATAATCTATACTTTATTTACACAAAAAAAAAAAAAATCTCCACATATGTTCACCATGACTCCAGGATTTCCTATGCAGTTTATGCAATGAGCCCAGGAATACATTATTTTGTATTGGTTGTAGAGGAAGCATTTGATGTGTTAGACAGCCTGTGCAATTACTCTCTTGCTTTCCTCCAGTAAACTGCCTAAACAAGCAATACCCCAAAACATCACTACAAACACAACCAACAGAATTTCTGGTGTCACCCTTTCACAAATGTTTTTAAGAAAAAGATGAGACCTTGTGGGAACAAGTAACATCAGCTGCCTTCTGAGACTCAAAGTTGCTGTCAAATCAACATCCAAAGATGTAAATGGTGCATTTCATGACATGCTGCCCCCTTGCTCAGGGGATTCTGTAAATGTCTGGGTTTTGGATGGTTAGATCTCTTCCCTTCTGACTGGCCTTCCTCTGTTTGCCCTAAGACATACTCTTTAACATATCACTTTGTAAAAATTGTTATCAAAGAATTATTGCTAATTTAAGTGCACTTTAACACTGGGGATAACCCCCTTTATATTCTGCACAAAAATATGTTACATTATTTTTCTACAGAGAAATTACAATCATTTCTACTTTTGATAAAAAAAAGTAAGAGAGGAACAACATATATATTCCTAATTATTAAAAAAAAAACAAAACAGAACAAAGCAAAAATTACCAGATGGACATTTGCTCCCCATAGACCATATCATCTTAGGTCTGCATTCTCTTTTCTATATATGTATATAGATTTTCTTTGTGTTTGCATATATATAGATAGAAAGACAGATGATGAAATTTGGTTTTAGTGCCAGACATCTCTCTCAGGTTCTTCTTTACAACCTGTATGAAACTGATTAAATATTACTCATCTAAAAAATAGTTTTCTAAAAATGTACATGCATCAGGATCTTTTTTCAGCTCACAGTCTGGGTTATTTCAAAATAGCCAAATGAAGCAAATTAGAAACAATTTTGGTTTAGACTGTGCCTTGACAGCCTAATGGCTGTATTTTCAAATACACAATTCAAAATTAAAAATGTTTCATAAATATAAAAGGCAACTTTTTTTGTGGTGCTGAGTCTATAATTTAACTTTTGATGGGTATTAGTTTCAATAGGGGAGAAGATTTCTCATTTTGTTTTGGTTTTTTTTTTTTCCTTTGTTCCTTTTCCCCCTAAATAATCCTAGCAAAACAAGTGCAGCAACCAGAGTGAAGTCAGTTGTGTGAAGGAGTTTGGGCCCAGGAACAGAAATGGAATTGTTCTTAACAACACAGTCGGCATGCTTGGAAGCTGATGCATTACAGGAAGGATGTTTTCTTCACAACAACTGCTGTTTTACCAGACAGCACACTTGCATGATGCACACAATTTTACTCTTTCTTATTTCAAAGTACTGTTGGGACAAATTTTGCCCTTGGATAAGCATGCTCAGGCCCCACTGAAGCCAGGCAGTGGAACTTACAGTCATGTGTCCGAGAGCAGAATTTGTACCCAGTGTTATAAAGAAAGAAAACTGTTTAGTGGATAAATAATAAAGAAAAGGAATTTACAAAACAAACAAGCAAGCATAGAAATATAATTAATTACAAAAAATAAACAAAAACCAAAATAACCAGAGCCACTTACAGGGCTTGATGGAGTCTTTGGCCAGCCTGGGCTGCTAATGCTATCACTTTCATCTCCATGAAATGAGGAGATGCTAGCAGAGCTTGGGGACATTGGGGAAGGGACTGGCAGGTTGCCTGGGGTTGGGGGCTGAGAAATACCCTGAGAGCTGTAGCTATCCTGTGGTAGAGGAATAAAAAAAAAAAAATATGACAAAGGCAGGGCAAACTTTATTAAAAACAAAAAAAATACATCCAGTTTAACAGACTGACCAAGTTTTATATATAAAATATATATAAACAGAGAGACACATACAGAAAACACACACATATATAAATATATTTATATATATATATATAAAAGGTATTAAAACAACATTGCTAATTAGTATAATTTGGAAAGTTTGCTGGATGCTTGGCTAAAGTCACTAAGCCACCATGCTTACTTCAAGCTCACATGAAATGCTAAGCATGGGTTTCCCATTATGAAAGAAAGAAACAAAAACAAGCCATTCACCTTATTTAATCAAATAAGGCAGGAAAGCAAAATATTAAAATATGTTGCTGCTGCAGCCAAAACAGGAAGCTATAACTGAAGGCAGAGAAAAATGGCTGCGAGGATTGAAACCAGGCAAGACCCTTCTTTCCCACCCACCTGGCACAGCCAAATGCCCACGCAACTTTTGGCTTGGGATGCTTTGCCCCCGCAAGTTAAAATGCCATAAGAACTAGTAACTTTCAGATCCACACAATGAAGAAAATAAAAGAAAAAAAAAAAAAGAAAAAAAAAGAAACAAATAGATTGCACGTGAATGGAAAGGCATGCAGGAAAGAACAGAAGTGGGTAGGCCAAAACCAGAAGATGAAGGACAACACAGCAGACTTCTGCGGACAGAACCAACACCACGTGCACAAGGTGGTAAATACCTTTGACTTGCTCTCGGGCTGGGGGGCTCCTTCTTCTTTGCCATCTGCTTTGAGAGGAAGGGGAAGTTTGGACTCACCAGGTGTCATCATATCTGCAAGACCCATAGGTGCTAATCGAAAACAGGAGAAACAGTTAAGCATGACTGTGTTTGGCTTTGTAGGAAAAAGCACGCCTCCTGCTGTATGGCTGTGGCGCCGCGTGAAGGAGAGGTTTTCCCACGTCTGTCCTGTTACTCTAGCCTCCAGAAACCTGGAAACCTCTTCAGTCAATTGAGGAAACAAAGGACAACGAACAAGAAGAGAACACAAGCACCATGCAACAACAACCATTGCTTAAAGAGTGGAATTCATTCTTCATGCTACTGGTGCTTTTCAACTGTCTCTGCGTTTGACCACAACATTTCAACAAAATAAGTCTATTTTAATTACTGCACTCTCCCTTTAGCAATAGGCAAACATAAATGAAAACAATGCACATTCTGCTTGCCATGTTGAATCCAAGAAAAAAACTGAATTTTCCAATTACATCTGTATTAAGGCTGGTGTCCAGCACATAATTCCTGCCCCTACCGACTTCAGTATGAATGGCTCAGCCACTGTGAGCCTTAACTACAGAATTACAAGCTGTAAACTGTGCTCTGTTGGAGAACCAGCACTCAGCTTCTTCCTCCTGCCAAAACGAGGTGGGACTATAACGAACACATAAATGTCTTTCTCTGATAATGGCATACAGTTGCTTCCCAGGGGTGCAAGGAGTTTAAGGGGTTTTTTTATTTGAAGATGCAAGTGCCAAGTATAGTATTATTGCTGCAGAGCTGCTGGGTTCCTGGTTCCTGGATTTCTAGAAAGATGCAAGAAGAATCATTCAGACAAATAGACAGAAAATACTGGGCAGAGCAGATGCTAAGAGGTGCCATGACACTGAATCAATGCAAATAACCAGAAAACAGCAGCAAGATACCAGGTGACTCTTTGCCTGCTGAAAACCATGTGCACAGCATTTGTGAAAGACCAGATTAGCTTCCCTTTCTCTCTTTTTAATCCCCCTCATGCCCTTCTTTCAAAGGATATGACGTAAGAAAAATACAGAATAGCCTAAAAGACAATAAAAAAGAAAAAATATATATCCCACAGGTAAAAATGTAAGAATCAGTAAAGCATTCCTGTCTTTACCAGAGGAGTGTGGCTCTCGTAAAATGACAGTGCTGGCTTGCACCAGGCAGCAGGCACACTGCACAGCAAGCCAAAGACAGGAGGGGGAAAAGAAGCTTTAAAAATACTTCACAGATTGCCCACTACAAAATGATTATTGCACATATTCATGTATTACTATGTTTTAGAAAATAATTAGTTTTAATTACAGCAGTGAGAGCATGAGCAGGACTCTAGCGAATACGCTGGCAAGCTTTGCAGTGCTAATTTGCTAATATCTTTAGCATCACTGCAGGTTGAGACTCTGGCTCTGCCAAAAAAACCTACCCAGCCATGTGCCATGTGAGTTTACAACTGTATGCTCAATATTCAGCTTTGAACTGCCCGTGTTTTTCATGGGCACATTTTCTTGTTTTTTCAAAGCACATTTGTAGCCCAATCAAGCCCTTAAAGTCATCACAACACAGAAATCATAATTGAGAATAAAAAAAAAAAAACCTTGCAATACTTCAGACTTCAAGAATTGGAACAAAAAGCCTTTTACAAGTGATGCAGCTGCAGAGAAAAATCTATTGGGATCAGCTAAAAATGCTGTTATTTTTATGTATGTGTGTGAAATCTCAACAAAACAGCCAGTCAACATGCTACTGGGAAGTCAGCATCCACGAGGCATTTGATTTGTATGCATTTTGCCCTTATACTCTCCTGGAAGAGCTGGGGCAGCTTGTGACCATTCTCAAGTAAAGGATGGCAGCCTAACACGTTCTAGTTTTGAATTTGCATTTTTAAAAAATGTTGGTTTTTTTTTTCAGAGATTAAAAAAAGTATATCTACAAAATGGTCAAATATATGCCACAGTGTGGATTCAAACTAAGATGCAGAGCTGTTATACAAAATCCATTTTAATAGTTAACACATTTCATGCTGTGAAAGTGCTAAAAAAGAAATCTTGGGTTTTAGCTTTGAAGCAAGCAGAGCTGACCCTTCCCCTACAAAGCAATTTTAGAGAGGTCAAACAAAGCAAAGTTAATGATAACGCTTCTTCACCAGAATTCTGCATAGCTAAGTCCTCTGCTGGTATCTCACTTTTATCAAGCTGGCACATCATACTTCTCTTACAAAGAATTTGAAAATTATGTCCACTTCTGGTAATCCTGTTTCCATTAGAACTCCCTTATGGAATCTCTGTTTCAGAGGGGTTTAAGTTAACACCTCATATAAAGGGCTACTAACTCCAGTTTGCAAATTACAGCACATATTCTGACTCTATTAGTCATGTTTAGAAAAGTAAAAATACAGGTTCATTTTGGCTTTTGACTATTTCTTGTTGGCATATAGAAATGTAACTATGAGGAATTTAAAACAATTATGAAACAAATAATAAAATTACCCAAATTCTGTTTCACTTTTTGTTCTAAATTATTTAGTTCATCTACATTCTTTCTTTGTACTTCTACGAGAAGAACTACAAGAATTTTACCACAAACTGCAAGGTTGTCTATTTTCCCTTTAGCTTTTACCCAAGATGTTTCCACAGCTATTTTTCTATCTGCTGTTGAAATGCTGTTTCGTAACTTCTTGCAAACGTACTCTCCAGCGATTTGTGAGAAGACATTCTTGCACTTTTTTTAGCTAAGCGGTACAGCGAGAACATTGTTTTGACCCTTTCTGAGCAGTGAAATACTGTTATTGTCACGAAACTGCTAAAATAAGACACAGTCTCTTTCTACACAGGTACTAATAATTCTGCCTGTGAAGTGCAGACCAAAGGAGAAAACATTGTCGAGAGGAGGATAACAGGGAAATCTTGACTCAAGAAGTGTTGTGGCGTACTGTGAATAGGTTTCAAGTACTAGCCTCTGGCTTATAAGAATTTAAGAGCTAGAATGATTTCAAAAAGCAAGTATAGGTCAAGGTCCTGAATTAGCTATTCCACACTGAATTTAATGTACTCAAAGGCAGATATTGACATGAGTAAAACTGCAGCAAAGAGTTCTTTTTTTGCTAAAGGCTGCTCTACCAGTCCCAGAAGATGATGAAATACTGTAGAAGCAGCAATATACAAACATTGTTTTTCTCTTTATTGCTAGTGTGATAACAAATCATGCTCTACAAAACAGAATACTCCCTTCTCTCTCCCTTGTAATGTAATACATTCCTCTCTCCCTTCCAACCCTAGCACTCTCCCTCTGTGAAAAAAAGAGAAGCAAAAGCAAAAGCACTGAATTAGTGACTGTGGAGTTGACAAGAGTATCCCCACTGCTTCGATGCCCACTGAAAAAAGAGAAGAAGGACAACAGTGCTGCCCAATGTCCTGCCACAAATGATCTTCCAGCTCTGGGCACAAGTGCAGCCAAAGGTGGCTGGGGACCTTATCTGGAAAGGATGAGGGAGCCACCATGGATCTCAGTGCCACACTGCCTTTCTGCTGACAAGTCTTGTCCAAGGAATGACAAGTACAAGCAGTTTGGGATGTGGGCATCTCTGTGCCAGGTGCCGCCTTGATTCACAGTCACACAGTGACCACTGGATCATGGTCATCACTTGTTTGGAGTACAGGTGATGGGACACTTCAGCTGTTACCAATGTTACTACTGACAGCCTCCAGAAAGTTTATCTGAATGTGCATTAATAGCTCCTACAAAGATATGCATTAGAGAAAAAACTCTGAAATAAATTGAGGTACTATTTTTCAGAAAAATGCAACCAAGCTGAAAACCAGAAAAATCCAAATAAAGTTTCTAAAAAAATATTTCACCTGCACAAAGAGCATTGCTTTTCCTTTTAGAGGTTCATCCAAATAAATACCAAGTCAAATATACAGCATATATATGATTTGTAGTATTAAAGAGTGTCCCTTTAATTCCTTTAGTGCAAGTAATTTTTCCTAGAATTTCACATTCTATATAAAACATTATGATGTTGAAAGTCAATTGGGAGTAACAATATCCTGAAAAAGAAAGGCTTCAGTAAGACAGAGGTATGGAAAAAAGGAAAGTATCCTTAAGCAGGAAGGAGATTAATGCCTATTTATTGGTTTGTTCATCTCCAGAGACAGCAGAGATTGTGAATGCCAGTTTCTATGCAAGAACAATATGGAAACCTGAGAGATATAAACTTCATATTGCTTCTTTTTAAAGATAATTTTCTCTCGATTAACAAAGCTCACAGCATGAGCTATATTGGGGGCTGTAAATTTCCTGTCTATTATATGCATTTTTAATCCTCGAATTTGAAAAATAGGGGGGAAAAAGTCTAAAATATATGTGGGTAATGTGAACTCATACAATAAAAGGACAGCAGCAGTTATACATTTTTTCTGAATGGCAGTTTGTTCCATAATTGTGAAGGGATTCTGACACCTTTTTCCTGAAGCTTTTGTTATTGCTGTGGATGGAATACTCTATTAGAAGAATCTGTCTTCTTTGATCTTGTAATTTCTGTGTTCCTAAACCACTCTGCATCAGCAGAAGCTGGTGATCTGCTGTTTGATCCACAGTCACTGTTGAAGTATCAGGATGCATAACTGCAGTATGATTTTCCTTTCAATTGTGACATTAATTAAAAAAAACCTAAAGACAAAAGGATCAACTGGTAATGAGGAGTTATAAACACTACTAAAAATGTGTGACAAAACCAGTGTTAGACATGGCTGTGCTGAAGCTCCAACACCATATGAAAACAATTCCAACAGTGATCAGCAATCTCCTGTTTTAGAGTAAAACCTGAAAGTGTATTTTATTGAAATGAAACATCTGCCTTCCTCCCTCACAACAGGCAACAAAACTGCCTCCTTCAAAACCCAGACAAAGAAGAAATTAACTTCTCCTTATTGCTCACCATAGGCTTTCACTGGCCTCTAGCTGAAACCACACTTGTTGATGCTCAGGGTATGTGTAAGTTAACCAGTGCCTTCACTCAGCTGCACTTGTTTTGGCCCTCCTGACTGAACCCTGGTTTATCTGACAGATGTGTGCATTTATGGGGCAGGGAGGAAGGGGAAGCTAAGGAGCCACATAGGTGAATTGGTGTTCCTGCCACAGAAAAAACCTGTTTTCAAGCTCATAAAAAGGTATCACCGATAGATTCTCCACCTCATCAAATGCAAGGCCAGAGCTGTCCTTAAAGTGCACCCAGAGCTCATGAAATTACAATTAAAAGTACTGTATTTACACTTGTCTTAAGCTTCCATTTTTTTTGACCCAAGCAGAAGGATGAGTTTGGATAGAGGGAAGTTAATCATTCTCACAGCACTTGCACTCAGCAATGTATTCACACCAAATTTTCTCTTTCTGGTGTTGTGTATATCCTTCTCCTCCCCAACAGTGTCTCTTGGAGGCCTGTAAAGTAATTCTAGATGCATGTCTGCTCCCACACAGACTGGAAGAGGTGCACTGAACTCCTCTAGCTCATCTCATACTTACTTTCCATTGGGTAATCTCTGAATTAATAAAACTGGAACAAAAGAAAACCTCACAAATGCACTGGCAGAAAAAGCCCTGATAAATGTTTAAATTATTAAAAATCCAATATTTCAGAATGCATAACACAATAAAAAGAGTATGACTACCCCATACAAAAGACTGCTAGGATAAATGGTCTTGCATTGAACAGATTTCCACTGTATGAAATAACGAATGGCTGAATTATCTGAACAAAAAAACCTCTGTGAATCTTCCTTTAAACTGGTTATTCCTTAGGAATACATAAATCTTCTTAGGCAGGGCACTCTGCCATCTGTTTGCTGTTGGTTATTTTTGCAGCTCTGGGGGCCAGCGGAAAAGGGTGGAAAAATTACTTCTGCTAATAGCAAAACAGAATTTATAGCACAGTTTCAATGCTCAGAAGTAATTTTATTTCAGCAAGCCAGACAAAGCACATAACTACACAAACAAAACATAATATTACCTGGGACAGCTCTGGTGGGGAAAAAGCAAGCTATTATCTAATGCTCTTTTCAATAGCTTGTCCCTCTTCATCCAGATGGTGCAGTGTGCTGTCTGGGCTAGCCAAAAGCTTCCAGGCCAGAACTGGAAAAAGCCTTTTTTTTTATTTGGGATTTTTTTTTTTTTGGTGTTAATTTCTCTCTCTCTTTTTAAAAAAAAATCTTACTGATTAGCAGCTTCCTTTCTTCTGCTAACCAAAATGGCAACAATGTTCTTGAAATATAAGACACTGTTCAGTGTCTCAGCAGCTCCTATGTAGAGGAAAGAAACTCTGGACATACTACACACTACCATCTCACCGTGGCTATTTTCTTCCAAAGACACTGGAACATTGAATTGACAGGGAGAACAGACAGCGAAAGATGCAAAGGATGGAAGAATTATACAGGCTCAGAGGGGTAGAGCAAAAAGATGTGAAAAACCTGGTTCTTGGTAAGACACAAGTTAGGTAGCAAGGCATTTCTTAAGAAATAAATAAAAGTAGAAACAAAAACATCTAAGAAACAACATCATATTACCTTAGCACAACCTATTCAGCTTTCAGAAAAAATTTCAAAACCCCCAACATTTCTAAAAGGGATAATGTAATCAATAAGGCATGCACAGAAACTCCATGACTGGAATAAGTACTTGGGAGGATCTGCTTCAGGGTCATTGAAACTCCATCCAAACACAGCCCAGTCAAAGAATTGATCTTTGCTGAAGTATTATCTTGAAGGAGGATAATTGTTAGGAATTCAAGCTGAATATGGACCATGAAGCATATTTGTTCAGAACTGTATTCACCTATCTTCAGAGTCATACACAAAGCTACAAGCAATTCTGAACTCCTAAGTCGTGATATGAAGGATAAATCCAGGAGCTACATTGAATATGCTGGTTTTTTTGTTTTGTTTTTTTTTTGCAAAAGGAAGTTATGGTAAAATTTTATATACTGATACTTAGATAACTAAATGAGGAAACCCTACATAAATGCTGAAAACAGTAAACACGGCCAATGTTTTCCAAACAGAATAATTATGTTAAGTGCTTGGCTTACAGCATCTTCAAGTCAGAGCAAGTGCACATACCTTTTTTTAAATGACTACCACATTAGATATCTGAAATTGCAACCTTAGCAAGTAAAAAACCCCTGAAAAAAAAAAGCAACCTCTTAAAACAAGAAGCTGTTCTCCTTCCCTTGCAGACACATACAAATATACATATACTTGCTAGTCAACACCTACATCAAGCTGAGTCCGAGAGATGCTGGAACTGTGCAAAACACTGTACTCATCTACGTGCTGTGCAGAAGGACTTAATGAAAAATGTATCAGTCACTGTACAAAAAAGTGAGCATCTTAGCCTAATTTCAAATCACTCCCAACTACCCAGCAGGGTGAATCAAATGAAGAAGGATGTTCCTCTGCCATCAACTCAGGGCTGATAGTGTTGAGCAGGGTTATGGAGGAAGGTCACTGCTGGAAGGTTACTCACCATTACCTGTTGAGCTGTTCACCATGTTGGGGGCCATGCTGTAAGGAGGAGCCTGTGGGTTCATCAGGCCAGAGCTGTTGTTCATCGGCTGAGTGTAGGGGGAGCTGGATCCCATAATCCCACTCTGATTCATGGCAGGAAAATTGCCTTGCCTAGGAGATGAAAGCACACAATACAATATCTCATTACAGACCTAACTGCTAAAGATGTTGTGGTTTGTCACTGAGCACATCACCTATTGTTTGTATGGAGAAAGCAGGTGATTAGTTCATTTTACCTACATGGGGAGCTTTGAGTTAGTCTCGAGCTAATTATTATATATGTGAAATAGAACTGGACTGAAGACTAACTTCAAGACATATACAAAGTCTTTCTATGTCACTACCAATCAGAAGAAAAATACAGCTCACATTATATACCCTATGAGTAGACAGCAATATGTTCAGGAATCAAAATTAGAACCTAGCGTTGGCATAAAAAAACCCCAGCGCATCACTGTTCTTACTATTTTGACCATGTAAAGGCAATCCTCACCTACCAGAGCTTAATAAACAGTGAAATGACCAAAAGAAAAATGGGTACCACAGATTCAGTTTCTGATTTCTGCATTTGTTGTTATTGTATTGAACATTGTTCATCTGTATGTGTCATCTATGTCCAATCTTTCAAAAACCTCCATACATGTTCCACTTCATTGAAACAAGAAACCTCAGCAGAACTATTTTGCTTTTGAAAATTAATAGCATATTTGTATAATACTCGTATAACTGAGACTTAAATTTGTCTCAAAAACTGCCCTAAATGAAGCCCTTGCATAATTCTCCACATGTTCAGATCAAGTATTTTGAAAGACTAAAATTTATCTACTTTTAAGTTCCAAGAAGTATCTAAGTATGCTTGGTACCTGATTAGTCAAACTCTATAGACAAACTGAGGCACAAGGAAGAAAATAATCTAATCCAAGTAAGCATGATAACCCAATATAATGCATAATTCAACTTCAAAAATAACCTTTTATTCTTTCAACACATAAAACAATTACCTACCTTTTCTTAGTATAATTGAACACTGCATGTATTATCATATGTATATGAGTAACACTTTATACATATAAAATAATACATATGAATAAAAACACACAGAGAAAATACTTACTTGTATATTCATAAGAAAATACATAGGAAAATAGAAAACTCAGATCTCTTTCTTCAGTGTGCCCCCTGTACATTTCTGCTGCTTTTCCAAATAAAAGAAACAGACAGCAACCACCCTTTAACACAGCTTTAGTACCTGTTAATTTTTATTTCCTTACAAAAAAAGAAGCACTTAATTTCATCCTACAGGAGGTGAAAGGTGAATGCCTGGGTAGCAAGATGAGCGTTTTGGTAGAAATTCTACTTTTAATTATTTTACAGTATTCAAATAAAAAAAGACAACTCCTAAATCAAGAACCCTGAGTAACTTCAATGGCTTCTTGTCTTCTCCAGACTCATGGCAGATTCTTAACACAATTGGTAGAAGCAGATTTCTTTTTTAGGAGGTACAGGAGGAAGACCATTAAAGCAGTATTTGGCCTAATTTTTCTTGACACACTGTGAATTTCTTCAAAGGAAAAGAGAACGTGTTATCTAAATAAAGCATCTTTTTCCAAGTCAGTTTTGTCCTTTGCTCTCTGAAGACAAACTTTTCTTCACTCTTGCAAAGAGGCAAAGGCTTTCTTTTGATATGAAGGAGATAACTGCCATACAATGTCATTTCCCAGATGAAGCTTGCAACGAGCAGTGGAGGCAAAAGATTTAAAATGCACAGTGGTGCAATGCTCCAAGGGAAAATTACAAAGGGAAAAGAGAACAGCAGAACCATTTGGCAAGAACTTTAAATGTTTTCAGTCACACAACCAAGCTTTTCTTATGTAAATACTGTATCTTAAACCCCTCCTCCCCTCCTTTTTTAGCAGAAAATTGCTATATTTCAGCAAATGCAGTTAAGTGAAAAATGCTTTCTATGCTGGATAAGCAAGATCCTTTCTGTTACCGGGTAAAGTTAGTAGTGAAGATGAAAAAAAGGTGCAAGCATATTTTCATACTTTAAAAAAGAAGTAATGGATTTTCAGAGGTTCTTTTACGGAGTAAGGCTAGGATTCTGGAAAAGGCAAGTCTCTACAGGTATCTATCTCTTTTATGTCTTTCTTTTACTTTAAAAATACACAGGAGACACACACCTTGCAGGTAAGCTGAAATTGGTCCTTACCTACTAATATTTCAATAGTATTACTTCCTAGCATGTGTATCTTCTAAGCTGTGGGGCTGTTCATTGTCTCAAATTGAGGTACAACCTATTTCATGTTACCCACAATGGACATCAATCTCAATTGCAGCTCATGCAAGCATACTGCTGTACAACAGCTTTAAATCAAAAAGCAGGAAACTATTTCCAGTTTAGACGGAGAGTAGAAATTAAATAAAAAGAATATACAGGCTTTGGCCAGGACAGCAAGAAAACAACTGAAGTCTAAAAAAATTGCTTCTGCACCCAGAAGAACCTGAATGGCAGAACCCAATTCTGAAATTTCATCAGGCAAAGCAATAGCTTTCATCCTCCTATGTAATGTTGCACTTGGAACAGACACTGCTCTCCATCTCTGGAAAGAGCCCAGCAAGTGAAAAGACTCAGCACCATCCCTGGCAGGACTTTGTCCTTTCCCAGCCCCCTATCAAAGCCCTGACCACAGCACCATGAGCTAATTCAGTAACACTGAAAGGACATCCTGTCAGAGTAAATGCTGTTTTATTCTCAGATTGGGTGCAGTGAGCAGTACCGAGCTCCTCCACATATTATTTTGCTCTATGATGGCTTGGAATGGAAAGTTTCTTTAGGGAGAAATAATCAGGTATTACTTCAGCCTTTAATTCTCACTCCACAGTAGGCCTCCTTTGAGTAAAGACTGCCGACTGTGACAAATTGTGCTGCATCAGTGCTATAATATGAAGTGGAGTCCATTAAGAACTGAGCTGAGATCACCAAACTCATTTTGATTAACCTCCAGGTCACTAAACACTTATAAATATGTTACACAGCAGCTGCTAAACATATTTATATATGCTTAAGGTCACAGCATCATCTGTTGGTTGTTGGAGTTAAGTCAAAAATCTTATGTTTCCTTCTGTGCTGCTTTTAGTTAAGGCATATCCAACATATTACAGTACTAGACTCTCTCCTACATCTCCCAATTCCCTCCTCCATTTTTCCAGGATGCTAAATAAAAATCAAGCCTTTAAAAACAGTCTGCTGTACATGTAGTGACATCTAATGGCAAAAATTCAACTGGCCAGTTCTGAATTTTATAGCAGTACAAACCCAGCTAAGTACACAATTTTACAGTATTTGCCACAGAAACACCAAGGGCTAGGTTGCTTAGGGATGATGCAATTAGGAATAATAGGAAAAATTGAGAAAAGATACACTTAAGTTTAGTATAATGAAAAAGATGTCTTCATGCTGAGATACAGTTACCCTCCAAGGGAATGAAGGAAACCTCAGCACCTGACATTTCTGCATGCAGGCAACATACACAAATACATTAAAATGTATTGGCCAGAGAAACCCTGCATTGTGTATGAACGAGAGTATCTGCTCTTGCAATACCTTGATCCCAGATAATTTATTTTTCCCCATTTAGAAGAACAAGCAGCCAGGCCAATACAAATTTGGGATTATGCTATTCCTTTAAACACAATACCTAAGGCCACAATTTTTTTTTCTGCTCTACTGCTACAAGTAGATCTTCAAGAGTTCAGCAATTGTAAGAGATTTAAAGCGGAAGAGAGGAATCTGCTTGCTTTCTACGGTTTATTTACTCTGTTGACAATTCAGCAATGCATCATGCCAGAGCCTGTTGTTATGCTTGAGGAAAGGGCTGCCACCTCAGGGGACTTGGAGAAGCTGGAGGAATGTGCTGACAGGAACCTTGTAAAAGTCAACAGGGACAAGTGCAAGGTCCTGCACCTGGAAGGATGAGCCCCCTGCCGAAGTGCCAGCTGGGATTTGACCAGAGGGAGCAGCTTTGCTGAGAAGTCCCTGGGCATCTTGGCAGACAGAGCTGGGCATAAGCCAGCAGCCTGCCCTGGCAGCAAAGAGTGCCAACAAGATCCTGAGCTGTGTGGCAAGGTGCAGAGTTGGGAGATGGAAGAAACTGGTCATCCCCTCCTTCCTCAGGACTCACTGGACTCCATCTAAACTATCATGTTCAGTTTTGGATCCCCAGAAAAGATGATGATAAACTGGAGTGAGCAGAGAACCCCTTACATGGTCAGGGCTTGAGCACTCACCTGGGAAGGGCTGAAGGATCAGGCCACATTCAGCCTGGGGCAGAGACAGCTGCCAAGGGCAACCTATGGCAGCCCCATAGCACCTGAAACGAGGTGAGCAGGAAGATAAAACTGGCCTTTTCACAGTGGGCATGGTGCGGGGACAAGACACACTGGGCGAGACTACAAACATTAAGCTCAGGCTGGATGCAAGGAAACAATTTTCCCAGTGAAAATATTAAGAGACTAGATTTAGTGGCCCAAAGGGCAATCTCTACCTTTGCAGATTTTGAAGACCCAACAGGGTAACACCCTAAGCTCTAAGATGAACTTGATGAAGAGAAGGTTGGACTAAACATTCCCCCTGAAGTTTCTTTCCACCTTGAATGACCCTATGATCTTAGCTTGTCATCTTCACTATGCTTTGACAGTCTGGTGTACTACTGGGCCCAAAATACAACTGCTCAAATTCAAACCATTCCCTTTTAAGAAGTTCTTCTTCTGATCTTTTGTTTTCCTTCATTTGCAATCCACCCAAAGCTTAATCTGTACTTAATCTCTTTTCTCTGCAAAACAAGTAGCATCAGATCTAATTGTGTCTTCTGAGCTAATGCAGAACTCCGTGTATTTAAAAAGAGGAGCTGACACGCAAGATCTGGTCATCGTTAAAAAGCACAACAAAGAAATTGTTAGAAAGAACAGCACTGACAATACACAGGAGCACATGAGTGATCACAGCTGCTGAGTACTCTCTTATACTGAAATGCTTTCCTTTAATTGGACCTGAAATTCTCAGTAAGTTTATGTGTAGTCTCCAACTGTGACACAGAAGTCACTCTACAGCCCTTGAGCTTCATACCTCCTGATATGTGATTTAGTACCTCCTCAGTTGTGTCACCTGCTGCAAGACTCATACTGTCATCTTCCTTTTCTCTTCTTATTGAAAAAAATATGAATTCACTAACAAATTCAGTCCAGATGTGTATGTGGTTTACCTATGGACAATGACAGAAATGGATTATGCTTCTCAACAAGGCAAGAAATGAAGACACAACTTTCACACAGAAACATGTCAAAGCTCAGGTTGTTCTGTGTACACGGACATCAAGTTCTAAAACTTTCTGTGGATTTCCTAAGAGACACAGAACTTTACTCTTCTCTCAAAGCCCTTCATACAGTCACAAAAAGTGAGCCAGCTTCTGTAATGAGCCCTGTGGCAGCCTGAGCACAGGAGGCGAGTCCAGCATGGAAATGTATAGGGAACAAAAGAAAGCTTCAGAGGCGGAAAGTATAGAGGTGATGGAGGTGAGGAGATTTTGGGGCCTAAAAAATGGAAATGAAGGAGACAATAGAAGGAAATGAAGAAGGAAAAAGGATTGGGAGCATCCTCACTAGATGCCAAAGATTATAGGGCAAGGGGGATGACAGCTGTGCAGAAGGCAGATGAAACAGAGATGCAGGGGAAGGAGCAGGGAGAAACACACAGAATGCTGCTACTTCCAGGATAAACACAAGTTATGGTCCTTCTAGCACAAATGCAGCCTCTTAGCCAGATATGCCTGAAGGAAGGAAGGGCTTCACAGGAAGCTTCCAAAGCAGACATGACATGTGCCTTCCCTCAGCTTGTGCACCCTGCCCTGAGGTAGGGCCAGGCCAAATGCTGGGGGAGCCCAGGTCCAAATGCGGCACAATGGGGCGATGCTGAAGGGGCGATGCTACAGGGGCAGGAATGGAGATGGGGCACAGAGCCCAGGCAGGGAAGAGAGGGCATTGAGTCACACTGCACAAATCCTGGCAGTCACAAACTCCTATCAGTTGTTAGTGAGGCACTTGGGCACTGCGCTTCCTGACACTTGACACAGCGTGCACCTAATGTGGGGATTTCTCCCTGTTCTGCTGCCCTAAGTGCTGGACCTGAAAAACTATCCTGTTACTGTGACCTGGCCACCTGAGCAGTTGGCTGGTGAAAAAAAAAAAGGTCCCAGGTTTGCCATTTCTGCTCCAGATCTTTAACCTACATCAGTTTTGCAGTGAATGCACTGCAGCACCTCAGGGGAGTAATTTGTGTAAACATTTTAAAAGGAACATTTTTTCTTTTAATGCTGACACACTGCTAAGGTGGCTACTTGATTACAAACTGTGAAAATGACTGCGTTAGGCTGCACTCACAAATCACAGTGTACTGACCAAATTGCCCTGTGCTTATCTGTGCCAGGTCTGCAGCATGACAATATTTCCTCTCTCTTTTAAATGTCAAAGTATGATTTGGGGGGTTGTTATTTAAACACACTGACCTGCACAATAACCAGAAGTACTTTATTTAAATCTGTCTTGAGCTGGGACTAGCCTTAAGCGCTTATAATCTGTCACACTTTGACACCAAATGGGTTATTATAATGAGAGTAATTCAGGAGTGAGACCTGTGAATGCCTTCTCCCTGGAGAATTTACACATAAACATGTGCAGGCAGATACATATGCTCTTTTGTTATGGATTTTCCTTCTTGCTATATTATGGGCTTCCTTGGAGAAGTGAAACCATTTCTATTGTCAGCGGATATGGGAGAACTGAAGAAGAGAGAAGAAAGCAAGGGAAAATAAACCCCAGCACCGCTTACTTCGTTCTGCCTGGAGGTTCACAGCACTCTTAGCAAAGGCCAAGAAAAACAAAGCCTGAATATTGGCTTGAGCAGCTATAAAATGGCATTGAAGGCAGTTCCCATGTGAATAAAACAAATTAATTTAACATCATTACATCTGAAAGCAAAGTATCTTCTTGTTAGTTGCTACGGTAAGTATACTAACCCGGACTTATATGTCCTCCTCTGTTCAGTGGGGAAGTTCACCAATTGTAATAACAAAGTTTCAGAAAAGCAACCACAAAAGCTGCCAATGTGACAGGTATTAGGTCTGCCACAAGACTTTTTGCCATTTTTCAGGCTAGAAAGAAAGAGAAAATTTTACACCTGTGCATGTCTGCTTGTGTGAAAATGGGAGGCCTAAGTTCTGAAACACGCTGACAAAGCCCTGGAAACATAAATGAAAAGCATCTGGATTTGTACTGAGGGAGGTGTGTGTGTATGTGTCTGCTGACAGGAGGTACACAGTACTAACACAAAATTTTCTTCTCAACAACCAGGCCTAAATGGTAATGCTAAAATGGGGAGGTAATTCTAACATTGCAATTATGTGATAGTGCAAATCGCCTTGTAATCCACTGCAGTTGGACTGAGTACGCTGCCTGATTTCTTCATCTGGCTGATCCAAATACTGTTGTGCAAGATACTTTAAAAAGAGTAATAGAAATAGCCTTTCTAACTACATTATCTTTCCTCTGCTTTACACAACTACTTCTGCCTTTAGCATCATCTCTATTGGATTTTACAAAAAAACAATCAAGGAGGGGGAGGAACTTAAAAATTAGTTGTTCCTACCATACTGATTCAATGCTGAGCTATTCAGAAAAAGTCACAAAAACCTATTGTTGGTTTCCAAGCTGTTGTCATCACATTAACCATTTTTCCAGTGAAAACATCTGCCCGATGGGCTACCTACTCGGTAGCCATTTACAGCCCAACAAAACAGGAGTGTCACACCACATCGAACTCCAGTAGAACAACGTAAGAGGCACGTGTAATTCACAAGTAACAATGCTAATAACAACACAACTACCCAACATCTGCACAGCTGAATGCATACTGGGATCAGAATAAGTCCCTCTACCCCATTTTACAGATAATAAAAACTAAGGAAGAGATCCAAGGTTAATAATGGTCTAAAATACGGCCAGAAAAATAATAAAGTAGTTGAATACAGTGAGGAAACCACAGCACAAGCCTGTTAAAAAGAAAAGAAATCCCTAACTTCATTTGATCCTAATGACAGAAGGGTGTGTGACTGAAGAGCATTTAGTGATAGTGAAATACTATAGGGTTTTGTTTGTTTAAGTTGCAGCCATTTGATTTTCTTTTTATAAAATTCCCTTTGTGTTAATTAAAGTAGTTTTGGTCTGAATTTCATGGTGATCACCAGTCTTCAAACCCACAGAGAACTCCTGAAAGAAATGCCTTTATTGCACACCACTCTTACAAGTGCAACAACACCTCCGTAACTGAATTTATCTGTGTAAGAACAAATTAAGCTCTTGGTACTCCATGTAACCTGTACTGGATAAATACAATTATAATGCTGTGTGACAAAAACCACAGAACAACTGAAAAGCAGGACAAGTCAAATGGCCTGGAAACCTATCAGAGCTCTGCTCTTGGTGACCTCTGTCTACCTTCCCCACACATGAATTTCTACTGCAGCTCTAACAGCAACTGCTTGCACAGCTGTCCCCCTCAGATATGATATCTGAGCACCGAGGGGATACATTTCCTAGCCCAAGTGGAGTGTGTGATGCACAAAAAAGAGCTGCTTTAATCTGTCCAGCAAGCGGGAGCATGCATGAATTTGGTTTATAGGGAAAAAAAGAAATTTGCCCTGTATGGCATGATGCTGTCAATCTGAACCAGAATGTCAAGAAGGGTGATTTAGCCTGGTGTGACTTGATGTCAAAATGGGAATGACTCATATGACTCTCACTATGCACCTTCTATTTTTGTGCATGTTTATAAATAGCTGTATTAAAAAGTCGGAAGGCCCTATGAACTCTCTCCCAGAAAGATTACTTGAAAGTGGTAAGAGTCTGTTCCCAGCACTTGAACAGCCAGAAGGTCACCAAGGTGTGGTGCTAAAAAGCTACAGGAAACTAAGGACACACTTTGTGATTCACTAACTCAGTTTCCTCTGTCTTGGGACACTGTCTTGGGAGAGGTTTGACCCCTGAGCTCCCTCGTCTTCCACCTGGGGATGCTGTCTCCCACCATCTTCTTACCATGTTCAGCCACATCCCCACGCTGCTTTTGAGCACCTTGGAATGCACTGTGCTAGCAACCAACCGAAAATCTAATAAAAGCCTGATCATTTCATGCCAGCTCTTCAATGTATTTTTTCATAGTAAAATGTCATCTGGCTGACAGCAGCATGCTGAATGCAACTGTGCATGTGCATCAGCATGGTGGGGAAGTTCTCCAGAGGGATTTTCCAGCAGACACGTTTTCACTCACCTATCTTTGCCCAATGGCCTGCAGCAGTTATATGTTTATTGATATTATTACCAGCACTGTCACCATCAGTCTCGGCTCTTTGGCACCCTGGACAGTTTCACAAGAGCAATGTAGTACACATGCCTGTATGATTTCAGCTGCCTCATTTCTTCATCTTTGTTTCAGATGCCTGAAACCTACTGTGGCCACTGCAACAGGTATTTAACGTGTTAGTAAGACTGCCAGCCATCATTAACAAAATCTCATGCTGTTAGGTTATTATTTAATATGATTCTTACAAGGCTACTTATATGTCCAGCTAGAATTGGTGTTTCCATCTGAACTCATCAACAAACTGAAGGGCTCTTCCCATTTATATTTCCCCAGGCAGCGTTGCTAAAAAAAAGGTTTATTTTTCTCTCAAATACCACCTTTGTAAAAGAACCTAAAACCTTAAACCACCTTGAAAACCTGAAACCCTCCTACCATTTTTTATGTCCCTCCCTTTCTGTCACAAAAATCTCAGGCTGTTCAATCACAGAACTGTACTTGCACAGTGTTATGTGCCAAATCACACAGCACAGTCACAGAATTAGCTTTCTTCATGAGTCCCATTAAACAGATGGCTATTCTACTTTGTTTTGGCTTTTTTTTCCCTAACCACTTCTGTGATTTAAACTAGTAGATCTTCTGACAGACTGTGAAAACTATTTCCTCATCTGAAATAGTTTTTGTCACCCAAGAAAGAGTACTCAATCTAAGGTCCTCCCTCATTTAACTTTACACAACATCAATTAATGAAGTATTGCATTCTTAATATCCTAAAGATCATATTTTAAGGTACAGAATTTCTATGTAACCCAGAGGCAGAATGTTAATAAGCTACACAAAGTCCTACACTACAACTGTGTTTCAAAATAATTAGTCTTTCTACAGAAGGCCATGTATCTCCTGAACAACCAAATCAAGCCAAAAATAATCCTGACACAACAATAATTGAATTAGAAGTGTCTCTGAGGTAAGTGAAAATTCTCATTCATGACTAAAAATCTCGCTTTCTTCCCAACACACTCCTTCTTTCACAATTTAAGAATGGTTACTCTCTGAAGGAGGAAAAGAGTAGGACTCTTGAGGTCTGTGGTTAATCTCTAATGGCATGAACAGCATACAGCAGTCGGCTTGATTGATGAGTCCAAAGAAGAAAAAAATGCCTCCCCAAATCACTGGTTGCCTGCAAGAGCTCTGCTGCATGGTGACAACGAGGACTCCAAAATGATGGATTTACCTTTTAGTAAAACAAAATTCCAGATAAAAATGTATTTCTCTTAGTCTCCCAAAAGAAATGGCTTTGGTTAGCTCAGCATGTAAAGTTTCTTCCAATCCTTACGTGATTTTATCAGCAATTTTGAACTGATCCATAAAATGCATCTCCATTTAAATAAAATAATCACAGAAGATTTCTAGCTCTCCCCTTACAATAATAAATACATATAAGCTGAGCTGAACTTCCTCCCTCCTGATACATTATAGAAAAAACCCATACATGATTCTGCTCTGTGAAGCAAAACATGAGGAAAAGAAAAAAGAAATAATAAAAAAATCAGCTTGATACAAATGACTATTTTGCATGAAGAGGGAAGAAGCATGGGTCCCTTAGAAGAGAAATATGTCAGTGCTGGTTAATAGCTTCCTTAGAAATTACAGTTACAGTAAGCATTAGTATTTGGACTTTCAACCCCTCAAATCACACAGAAGCCTAGCATGGGGAGAAGATACTCCAGCTATGACTGCATCTCCTCCAGCCTCAGGTGGAGGCAGCACAGGAGTATTTGGGGTTCACAGAGACAATACAACCACTTAGGCCAAGAGGCAAAACCACTTCACCCTGCTGAAACTACACACGGACTTTATTTTGGAAGCCAAATTTAGTTTCATGGACTGGAAGTACCACCAGGATATTAGAACAGCACTAACTGAAAGCAAAGCAGAGCTCATTTCAGGGTGACCCATCAAGATCTCCAAAGGAAATCTGTGATTGTTTGGAGGAGCAGAGCAAAGGGGAAATGACCAGACAGCTTGAGCCTGGAGAACTGTGAATGGTCTGAATTTGAACAGGAGCAACTCCTTCGTGTGACTGAATGTTAAATAAAAGACCCGGCAGAAAGAGCCTTTCCTGCCAGGGGCTTATTTCAAAGGCAACAGATAACGCAGGCACTGGCTCCAATTATGGCTACCAGTCCTATCTTAGCCTAGTTTACTTTGGGGATTTCACAGCTGGCAGCCTTTCATCTAGAAGTAGCCTGGTTTGAATAAGCAAAGAAACTTGAATGAGTACTTAACCTTCCTGCACTCCACCGAACTTCCCAGCAGAGAAGAACAGCACCTCCAAGCTTAAGGGGAAAAGGGAAAACAATGGAAAATATATACTCTCTCCAGGGATTAAAGATGGTAAGTTTTACTAGAGTGCTTCAAGACTTCCTGCTACAAAACTGCAGCTTTCAAAATCACGATTAGAATTTTAAATCCAAGTTTCAAGATCAAAAGGGCCAGACTGGAAAATACTGCACAAAACTGACAAGCACTAGGATGTAAAACACCTAAAAACTGTTCTGGGTTTTATTTATATTATTATTCTTTTTAAAAAATTTATTCCCCATTTCCGCCTCCTTCTTTTCCTTTTGACATTTTAATGCACCATGTCCATTACTATATTTCCTCACCAGTACCTCCTAGTCCATCAGCAGTGCTGCATTACCCTGCTGTTGGAGAAAATAATATAGAAAAAGTGCTTTGCTGGCACCAGCAACACAGGATTATGAATTATACATACATAGCAGGAGAGAAATGCTGATGAAAGGTTAGTGTGCCTGTATGTGTGCAAGTGTGCAAGTGCATGTATACACACACAGACTAAGAAGAAGACATCTAGAATGCACTTTAAAAACTAATTTACACTAATTGTGTTTCTCTGTACAACAGAAATTCTCTAATACCAGTGGAGCTTTGTTTGATCAGTTTTATGACTGATTAAATATGTACTAAATTCTTCTCATCACTCTACAATGAGGCTGTGGTATCTAACCAGTTGCTAAGCAATTTAGAACCAGAACCACATTCTAGAATGCCTAGAAGTATGTCAAAGCAATGCAACATCACACATTATTGTGGAGACTAACACCACTTCTCAGGTGCATGGGGATCAGCAGAAGATAATGTAAATATCCACCTCAATTTATCAACCCAGTGGCCAGGATTTAAAATGACCAGAGGTTGCAAATAGCAAAACTGGTTCCCAATTCCTCAGTTTAATAAACTACCAGGTTTGAATCGTCTCCTCTAAAATCAATGGCACTGAATTCTAAATTCACTCAATCTATAAAAAAAAATTGCTTTAATTTACAAAATTGCAACATGCAATCCTGAGAATCATATTAAGGTACATTGAGGTCAAAGGGGCTGCCTTCAAAGATAGGACTGCTCCTCATGTAGGCACATCAAAACTCATTTTGTTGTAATTAGTTCAGGTATTGATAACTGTAGTTGATAACCAACAAAAGGCTCATTTTAGCATCCAGTTGGCTGCACATTTTACAGCCAGCTAGCACTGAATTACATTTTCTAAGGCCACACTACTAACAGCATCCAAGCCAGCCATTTTACAACCATGTTTTTACCTTTCCATATACTACGGTCACACTTTCAACTGCTAAGAAGACATGTTCAGAATTGACACCCAGTGCTAGCACGAGAGATGTTGAAAGTGATGGTGACAAGCATCTAGCTCTAAAGATGTCTGTTGACTTCGGGTGCCAAACTGATAATCAGTTTTAAACTCAGAACTTGCTGTAGGAAGCAAAAGCTCACAGACACATAGTCCTGCAAAGGTACAAGCTGGGCATCTTCAAACTGAGGAGCTCAACACTGGCTGGAACTAGAAGATATTAGCTAAATTTGCTGCCTTTCACATCAACAGGAGAAACGGTATCTCATTTGCTTAAAACTGTTTTTTTTTTTACTGAAGGCTTATTGTGCTGCACTATTGTACATACAGGGACATTTATCTATCACTATAAATATGTGTGCTGTTCTAAGAATCACAGTGTGATAAAACATCTTTTGGAGCCACCTGGTCCTTCAAGGTCTCCTTTGGGTTCTAGTCTCCTGCAGCAGAACCAGCCCTTGGGGTTTCAGTAAATGCCAGCTTTCTTCCATGGATATATTAGGTCTTCAACATACAGTCCCCACCAGTCAATGGTTATGCTGAGACCAAGACAAGACAAATATAAAAAGGAAAACACTGTTTCGTAGTTCCTTCACACTCTCCTCCTGAAAATGAAGTGAATTATTACACAGGGTACTACAGATTTATTTAACATTGCCTGCTGTGAACTTTTACTCAGAGCAAGCTTGAACACCCTGGGTAGCCTGAAACAATGAAGAGATTCAATGAAGAGATCTTAAAAACACCTTTCTTTTCTCTAGCCTGACATGGCAGTTATCATTTGGGAAGCCCTGGCGTGCATGCACAAGACAGCCTAGCACATGGTAAGATTTCAGGTTACAGGGAAGGTATTATGTACCCGTGTGCATTAATCTAAGCTTGACATAAAGCAAACCTCAAGATGAGGTCAAAGGCTAATTCAAATGGTGTAAACCTAGTATCTTCCACAGCCACCACCTTCATTTATACGATTTTAATAGATTCTAATGAAAAGGGTGGTGGTCTGCTCTGAGGATGATACCTAGGTATAACTGGCTGACACTCAGATCCTGATCATCCTGCCCTGGTTAATGAACATTGATTCTGTGCCCCAGTGGAAGTAATTTTTTTTCTGATGAGTGCCATTTAAATTTACTTTATGCTGCTGCTTGGTGTGGCTTGGCAAGGCAGAGGCAAACCAGCGTTCTGTGTCTAAATGAGACTCCTGAGCTGGGAAAGGACAGATCCTGTGGATTAACAGCTGAAGATAAATTTCTGTCCCCTATTGCTACTTGCCTACTGAGTCAAGGAGTTGACCTGACCTTGAAGTGGATCACAACCAACTTGAACAAAAATACTGCTGTGTAACCATGACTATGGCACAACCATTTGATTTTATTCTTAATTCTACACAGAGGAGGGTGTTTTATAGTAATAAGAATCCAACACTTTCTGAGCTCCACAGCTGAATCTTATAAACTCAACACATTCAAAGAAAAAGGCTGGGCACCATTCATGCATGTTGGCATACAGGAGTGGATGTCTTCCCAGTTAGGTAAAGTAGTGTGGTGGGAGTGCTCTTCCATTTCACTAAGTTTGGTTTTTTGAACTGGATAACCAGTAGACTTGTGTTCCAATTTTTTTTTTTCTTTCTGCCTTTTCTGTACACATATATGAACAATGTTATTAAGGGAAAAACCAAACTATCAGCTACAGAAAACTGGCAATTAAAACTTGTTAACTGCTACGACAGCAGAAATAATTTGGGTATTTAAGACTTCCTACAGAGGCAACAACTGGAATAACAGGATGGCAGGGAAGTCTGTAAGAGTTAAATCTCAGGTGAAGATGGAATTGTTTGTGAGGGAGCAACAAACTGGGAGCCAACATAGATACTTTCTCCCAGTTCTGTAACCTGTGATATGGTTACAGAAATCAGCGTGGAGGACTCTGGTGAGAAAACAGTAGTTGCACTTCAGGCAAATGTTTTGCAAGGGATACTTTGTGCTTCTAAAAATTCTTCTAGAGACTAATTTTTCAAATATATGCACAATCAACAACA
Organism: Passer domesticus; assembly: GCF_036417665.1. Lineage (NCBI taxonomy): Eukaryota > Metazoa > Chordata > Aves > Passeriformes > Passeridae > Passer > Passer domesticus. Next base: position 60,866,226 of record NC_087476.1, on the reverse strand, counting down.
GTGTACTAAAACCTCCTTGCAAATCCCATTAAGAAACCCTGTAATCACTCCTGCAGTACATCATCTCTCAGAAAAGGATCACACTTTGGGGGTTGCAGTTCTCTGCCTAGGCAGTAGTGACAATACCACCAAGTCCAAAAAATATGGCTGCATGCACCACTGCAGACAAGAAGACCAAAAATGAAGAGAGAAAAATGGTGCCTGGGTCAGGGAAGGAGACAGCTCATTCCTTCTCAGTGATGAGGTTCTTCACGTCCCTTTTAGGCACAAGGAAATGGAGCTGTGCCAAAAGCCATGCAGGTGTGTTGAGTGAGTGACACGCAAATTTTCATTGTACTGTCACAGTAAGCATTAGCAAAAAGAAACAAAAAAACTAAAATCCTCTCTACAATGCAAGTATTTCTGTATCTTTAATGTGATTTTTATACTCTTTCAGCAGCCAGATGGGATGTTCACAAACATTTTCAAAAAATGCCAAGGTCTCACAGCAAGTCCAGTTTACACTGCTGGCTACCTGTACTGGTCAGGCTGGGGTGCTGAGGGAGCCTGAGTGCTGCTACAGTTCGGGTCTGTGAAGAAAACACGGTGTGTCTGCCAGCCCCAGACTGGATAAGCAGGTGACCTCATGTGTGGTGGCCTGAAGCAGAACCTGTCTGGATTTGATCTGTACCACAAATCCGAGTCATTGTCAAATACATCCCTTCCATATGTGAGTCTCGAGGACTTGCAGGAATAGCCAAAAGCCATTATACTTTCTCCCCTACAACTGACTTGAGTTCAAAGAGGAAAACAGTGTATTTGCAACCCCCTGCCATTGAGAGTGGTGTGACATGTTCCTCCCAATATGGTGTTTATAAATAACCCTTCTGCCCGTATTTGTGATAGAGATTTGTGACTGCTCAGCTCTTCCATAGGTGCCAGATCACTGGAATGGGCAGTATGTGATAGGAGTGCTCCAAAATGGTGCAGTTTTGTCCAGTCAAAGCTAGAAAGAAAAAGCAGTTCTACAAAATTTACTTGGGAGGAAAACGTGAGATAGAAGTGGTAATCATTTAACCCAGTTTTTGATCAAATATCACACACTATGCCCAACGTGTAAGTTGAATCACAACCAAATGCTTTCCACTTAACACAAAGTCTTTTTTGCTGTCAAGACCAACAAACGTGAGCTTTTCCTTTCATTCTATGATTATAGAGAAATCCTGTTCCTGCAGCTGCAGTGATGGCCTATTTATTCCTTCGTGTCTGACCTATCAGCTTATAGCCTAAACCAGACAGACAGAAGCAGACTTCCATAAATCCTACTAGACAGGTCTGTTAAAACAGCCAACAGAAGAAAGGGACTGCTGGTTCACAGATATCTGCTGGAGTATGGTCTGTTTTAAGGGACCCTCTTTCTATTTTACTGAGCAAGAACATGAAGTACACTAAATTAACTGTTATTGTTTTAAAAGTTTGCTGCTGCTTATTATTAGTAGCCACCTGCCTTTCAAACTCTCAGCACAAGAAAGTAATAAATACAGGGACACACTGGCTTCCTATTTCTTGTTTAACACTGCATCTTGGAGCAAGAGCAACTCCAGTGTCCACAAACACTGGTCTTGAATGATAAATATCTGGAAGAATGTATGTGCATCTGTGTATGAATATGAACACATTCACCACAGGAGTACAACTAGATTTGTGTAAATCTCAAACATTATGGACCGTCTTGCAACAGAAACAGGTAATAAATATGCCAGGAGTTATTTGAATCCAGGGAAATGTGGATGTTACTTAATCTGAAAAATTTCACCAAAAAAAGCCCCACCATTTAATTGCAAATATTCAGTCATTTTAAGAATGACATGGACAGCAAATTGCCTTTTACCAAAACCCATATACGAATGGCAACATGTAGCTCTGCTGCCCAAAGGGGAGACAAGAAGACAGAGGAGGGCTCCAACCTCCGCAGTTCTGTCTGCAGGTTCTGTATTATGGATGCACAGGTGGCAGGTATCAAATCCAGATAGCTACAGATTGTTTTATGTTTCCCCTCCAGCTGCCCCCCTCAGCCTGCCCTCCTCTCCCTTTCTGCAGGCCTGCTTGGGACAAGAACATCCCACAGAAGAGAACTGCCATCAGCACTGCAGCTCAAAACATGGGCAGTAGATGCAAGAGTTGATGGGCAGCTTCACAGGCTTCCTTACTCTCTGGCAGGGGTAAGCTGCTGAGGACATGTTGGCCCTCCCTTTACCAGAGATAAAAAAGTATAAAAACTCAAAAAAGTTTAAAGTTGCAGAGGCCCTGTCAAATGACACTGCAATCCTGTGGGTTTTCCTAAAGCTGTAATTCCAAGAACCACACTTGAAGTGGCCATTGTCACTATTGTCACAAGTGCTTTTTGAGAGGATAATTCAAACAGGCAACAGCATGCTTTCTCCTTAAGAAAAGGATTTGACTAAGAAAAAGTACTCTTTGGACACACCATCTCCTCCCGGAGATAAGAGCATAGCTAGAACATGTATAAATGCACATTCACACACCTCTACAGTGCTGTTACTTCAGAAATGCCAAGAAAAACATTCCTACTTATTTAAACTGCTTTCACCTGAATGCATACCTGCTCTGAGCAGAGTTGGCAGCAGCCTGCATCACTGCAGCAGCCGCCTCCTGTGCCTTACGGTTCACAGTTGGCATGGGTGGGCCCATCCCAGGGCCTCCCTGTTGAGACATGCCAGGAGAATTGGGGGTCATACTGCTCATGTTTCCAGGAAATGGTCTGCTCTGCATCCCAGCTGATGGCATCCGTCCCAGGGGCATGGAACCACAAGGCTGGCTTGGCCCCTGTCCATGCATCTGACTGTTGGCATTTATACCCATGCCGGGTCCTGGGCCGCTGTAACTTGTGTTGGGGACACCGCTGTACGTCGGTGGTCTGGAGTAGTTTCCTGAAGAAAATGATAAAAAGCACAGAGAAAAACATTAAAACTTTTGAGCAAATGTTTCTGTTTAGGAAGTCGGCAGCTGCAGAACTTACACATGTGAACTAAAGTGACCCATGCTGGCCTCAAAGTCAGGACAACGCTTTTACATGAGGACAGAGAAGCAGTGGAACAAACTGCCCAAGGAAGTTATACAGAGCCCCTGCATGGAGGTTTTCAAAACCCAGTTGGATAAAGCCAAGAGTAACCTGGTCTGATCCTTTATCTGACCCTGATTTGAATACAAGGTCAGCCAAGAACAGCTCTTGAGCACCCCTCCAACCTAATGATGCTATGAACCTGATTTTCATGTACCCTCAAACATTTTCTGTCCAATATAAGTTACAAGGCAACAGGAAATAAAGAAAAGTACAGCCTCCAGAGGGGTAACAGCACAGCACAATGTACACAACTGCTTTACGCAGTAGAGAAAGATGTGGCATGTAAGAAGCCCATAAGTTCAAGGAAGAATCTTATTTTTGTAATTTCATGTTCTCATTCCTTTGTCTTTCTGCAGTTTCAGCAACAGGCTTCTTGTTCCTAACCGTTCTGCCCATTTAAGACAGAGATGATTTGGTGTGGACTGGTGAGCATAACTGCTGGGGTCCAAGAAAGATTCCTGCTCTCTCCTGCCCCATCCTGCTTTTCTAGTAAGTTCAGTTTGGCTGTGTCAGCATAAAGGGTGGTAGCTTACAGTGCAGCTCCTCTGAGAAAACTTGTCTTACAAAAGTAAGCAGCAACACTCATATAAGCAGGTGCCTATGAAGGACAGCATGAAAACCCGGCTGAACCCAATCTGTGTTGTCACTAGAGTAAAGTGCTCTGCTTGCAGCGGCTTAACTCATTTGAGTGCTGGTTTTCCTGTCATGTTGAAATCTCAAGAAAAATCGAGTGTACAGCATGCAATGTTATAGAAACAAACCCAGGCAGCATGAGAAAGAGGGAAAAAAAAGAGAAAGCTAAAGATATGATAGAAACTATTTTAGGAAACGTATCACATTGCACTACTGCAGTCATCAGTTTTGACTTGTCTTCATTTCCATCTCATCCAGATTAGTGGAAACATGACCCATTCCCTCCCTGTGGGATGCCACAAAGCAGAGTTTCCTCACTACTCTCAGATATTCCCACGCTTATTTCAAGGCAGAAGCCCTTGGACTCTTCCTGTGATTGCGTAGATCAGCCATGCCTCTCAGGCCTCAGCTACCAGGCAGAGGAGTTGGTGGCATCCAAGTCCTGTTTGTATTTAAAATAAACATATTCATCCATCATTGAATGCACACATAATTAATTCGTATGCTCCTGCTGCTGTGCTCTTGCTAATCTTCTCCTCTCCAATCTGTAACTGACTCACTCCACTACAAGATCTCCTCGACGAGAACATAGGAGACCTACGCTTCCCAAGGAAATGAAGCAACCATCCTCTTCTGCTTTAAAATCCAAGTTTCTGCCTGAGGGTCCTCACAGAAGGATCCCCAGTATGTGGTTCAGCAGATACAAAAGGCTGCGGATTCAGCTTTATGCTGTCTTAAGTCTGCCCTGTCACTTCTCCTCCTCTTCTAGGCTTGGCTGCTGGCAGCTGACTATTCTCCGTTCAGTGAGCCATCGCCCCCAGCCACAGTTTTAGTTGCTGAGACCGGCTCAAGCCATGCATCTGATCCAGCATAAGTGACAACAGACTGAAGGGTTGACTAGTTTCACACTGCTCTGCTATGTGTTACAGGCAACAGCGCAAAACTTGGATGTTGCTCTGGGTTTCCAGTTGCTTTGTGCAAAAAAAAATGTAATACATCAGGATGGTGTGTATGTGCACTCAAAGATTATGCACAGCAGTTAGCACATCTTATGTACATGCTATTAGTAACACTACTTCCCAAAGTGAAGCAAACTCTCTCCCTAGGCTAGCAGACCTGATATCCATGATCACTGGGAGCTACTGTCAGTCCAATTTACATAAAGCCAATTTGTTTTGTCATTTAGGGTTTACAAAGTACATTTAGCAGCATGCATGGAGGAGCAAACACCAATGCTAAAACACTAGTGCTGTTTTGATGCTATTTTGAATTGGGACAAAAAAAATGTAATCTTATCTGCTTTGGCTTTTTCAGCATACACATAACACAGAGAAAACAGTGGAATCTTCTCCATAAAAATATGTGGCTCAGTTAAAATAGCTCCTAATCATTCATCTACAGGGATACAAGATGCACAGGGAAGTCGTATCTTTTTAGTAAGGAAAACAAGTTTCAATGTTTTTTTCCATCTTTTTCTTTCCCTAAGCATTTCCTCAATACCTCAAGTACTAGCTATTCTTATACCTTTCCCAGACCATAGGAAAAAAAAAGGCAAAATAAAAGCCAAACAAAATACAAGAGGAATTGCCAGGAATGAGGAGTGCAATCTTATTTCCATGTTTCTCTAATAGATTAGTAATTTGTTGGCAGTGGCTTTGACAGAAAACAGATGGATGCAGCATTAAACACAATGAATGCAGCAGATGCTAGGCCAGCCCACATCAGCTGGACGTGTCAGGCAGCCAAGTTCAAGAGCCCACACTTTTCAAGTGGGTACAAGCCTGGCAACAGCGGCTGCACAGTACTACTGAACAACTCCTCCCCTCCATATCTGAGGGATTTTTGATTCCAACTCCCCCTTGGCAGAGTAGAATTGTACCAAGAGAGACAACATCTCTAATGCATGAGAAAAAACAATGCTATAACAGGAATCAAGAGGAAAATAAAAGTGTAATGAAGATAAAGTATAAAAAAACTGACTAACAACCTGCCAAAGACAGATGTTCATACTTACTGCTGAAACTCTGGTCCACTTTGTTCAGGTTTGCTGAACAAAGTGCTCTGAGATCTTGCCATTTCTAGGCAAATTAGAAAGAGGGAGATTTGAGAACTACCTGTTAGCTTTGCTCTCTGCTTTAGACATAGATCAGATTCACTGTATTAAAAAGAGCATCTTAGAATAGCTCTAGAATATTTTACAAGTGCACTTAACCATCAAGCTATTCTTCTACAGACAATTTAAATGTGTTGTTCTGAATTCCTCTGAAATACTTAACCTAGGAGACTTCAGTAAGATACAGCTGATATTTAAGTCTTAGCTCCACAGACTCTTGCATACAGGGGTCTGGATTCAGAGGTCCAGACCCTCAAGATACACAGGGCATCTCATCCTTAAGTGCTACCATTTTAATTAAAATCTAGCATTAAAATCAGAGGGAACTAGACAGCAAAGTGCTTTTGTGAAATGAGTCCAACATTGAAAGCACAAATACTCAATTCATAGTACTTTATCACAAGCAAAAGGGGGTTTAACTTACAGTGAAGCTCTGGGGTTGCGGTTCAAACACATTCCGTACCGATTTCTCTCTTTGTTATACCCCAATAGAACAGCTTTACTGCTGAATTGAGTAGGAAAGGTTAGGAAGACAGGATGCATTTCTGAGACATTTTACTGATTCACAGGAAGCTTTTCTCTGCCCCAATCTTAAAAGATCCAACTGACTACGGCATCTGACTGCTCTCCAGAGTGCATTTAAGGGACATTTTGCTGTGGCAGCAGTCTGATGCTCAGGTCATAGACCAGAGCTTCATTAGCCCCTGAGCTAGATGTTGCCCAAATACAAACCAAAGAGATTTTTTCAGTAACAACTTCCATCCTCTCTCTGCCTTTTTTTTTTTGTTTTGGTAAATTTAATTCTTGGGGACAGGAAAACGCTGGGATTTAATAAAAAATTAAAATTAATCTTCTGTACTATATGCTTCTGTGTTGTATCCCAGACACACAGAAGTGTGGAGCCAAAGCCATTTATTGTTTTTTGTAGGAAATGGTTTCACAGAATTGGACTAGGACCCAGTACAGAACTGCTTCCTGGGAAAATATATTCTGCTCTTATTATAGTTCTAAGTGTCATGTAAACACATGAAAATCAAATAAATCAACCATAGGCATGAAATGGATCATTCTGCTCTCATGAACTGGAGGCTAATACTTCCAGTCCAAACTTAATGGTCTTGTCTTTACTATAGTGAGCAATTTCACTGCATAGAGGACACTAGCCTTGAGCAATTGTTTTCAGGACAGCACATAGTGAAATCCAGTAGTCAAAGCTGGATCAAAAGCTTAGTGTCCAGAATGCTTTGATGAATATATGAAAATACAAGTAGTCCTGACAAACCCAGCCTAAGCTTAACAATATTCTGGAAAAAGGCCTATGTGAACAAAACACGGAAAGCAAATCAGATCCATGAGAATTACTTTAGTTTAATAATTTAAGAACTTGGTTTCAACCCAGGTAAGTTTTAATATATTTCCTATTTTGGCAGAAAAAGGTAAATGGGATAACATTATTATATATTCATCATTGCTGGCATATGATTATGCTTTGTAATAGCATATGTTAAGGGTTGCAATTATGGATTACTTTCATTTAAAATGAAAAAATGCCATTAATACCTTAAGTCCAGGTAAACTTGGAAATATCACTATCTTCATCCCTGGTGGTTAGATCAACCTGGTGAAAATGTAGTATTCTTCTGGTCTAATTGTTACCTACAGAGCTGACAGTCTGCAAGGCCCTAATTTTATGATGACCAGCACATAGAAACACTGGTACTTCCCAAGCACTGGCAGAAGAACATGGTTTTCATCCATCACACTATTCACCAAACCCTTCTGAAATGGCCTGTTAATGACAATGATGCTCATTTTCTTCCTGTCCCTCAAGTTCACTTTTTAATAGCAGTTTCTTCCTGACCATGACCCATAAAATCATTACATAGGCACTTTCATCTACAGAGGGAGGAAAAGAACTGCTGAACTCAAGCAAAAAAAGAAAGTAGTATTTGGCGTGTTACTTAAATGCATTGATTTAGTACAAAAACCTTTCCATTCAATCAGTGTGGATGGCTAATGTTTTACTGCACTTGACACCCACTATTCCCATGGTCCAGAATCTCAGCAGCAGCAGTACAGCTGGAAGTCAGGATAGCACATCATAAATCCACTGGATTTTTTACCAGTTAAGCTAGTTGCTCACTGTGCAGATAAAAATAAGCACTTGGACAGCATTTTATGGCCACAAAATGCTTTCCAAATAAAAGGAAAGCACCAGTCAACTGGAGTTAGGTAATTAATCTTCACACATGGCTATAAGGCATTACTAGCCCCATTTTGTAGTTAAGGAAAGCAAAGCAGAGAAATGAATCTACTTGCCTAAGCTGAAAGATGATGCAAAAGGCAGAGCCAAAATTAGAAACTGGGAATCTTGGCTTGTAGCCCTGTGCTCAGAACACTAAACCAAACGCTACCCAGAGATGAAACAGAAAGGAGCATTGCATAGGGCAGCAAGGCTTCTTGCAAACAAACATCAGAACTAGTTCTCAGAAACTCAGGAGACTAAAATAACCATCCTTGCTAGCACGGGAGAGTCACCGAGCCCTACAGAAATTCCCACTGCTGGCTCAAGTCCCTTCTGAGGCTTTTAAGTAAGAAAGCAAAAGTAGGAAGTGCTGAAATAGAAAAGCTTCTTTATGTACCTCTAAAGAAAATACTGACCCTTATATATGCCATGGCTTGACTTCAACTTCATTAAACCCCTAAACAGATGCATATTTTATAAAGGTTATCCATTAAAGGCAAAACAATAGACAAGTTCAAGGTTGTCCAGGGGCAGAAATTGTGGATTCTATTTTGGTTCACTCCCCCACCAATTCTGTCAAACAAGCAAAATAAAAGGAACTGTCTCTCTCAGTCTGAAGGGTTAGTTAAGATTCACAAACCATATGCATTAGGGCTCAATATTCTATTTCCACAATAGCCACTGTATTATTATGCTTGTTAGAAGACTTTACCCTCAAAGTCACCACGCAATTTCAGGTTGGCCTTGGGATTTTATCCAAGAAAAGAAGTCCTATTTTGGGAGTGGTGTTGTGACCCTTATTCCATGCTTGCTCAAATGCAGCTTCATCACAGAGATGACATGCTTGGGCTCCTAAACAATAGACCTGGCAATGCCACTGATTCTTCATTTCCTTGCCTAATTTAAGGTCACTATTTTTATACAGAGAAAGGTGCTAATAACAGAAACAGCTTCTCCCACAAGGTGCAGCTCCACCTTTGGATACAGCTTTATTTGTTTAGGATTTTGATTTTTTTTTTTTTTTACTGAGACTGTTGTGTGTGTGTTTTTGTTGTTTTTAACATACATACTCACATACATGCTACATATATATATTGTAAAAAATATATGTAAACTATTGTATCTATCACCAGCAAGCATTTTACCTTGTGGTCCATACTGGCTCATCTGAGGCCCATAAGTACCACTTGAATTACTCTGCTGAAAGCCACCAATTCCAGGATGCACTTGACCTCCAGGTGAGGGGTGTGGTGACATGGAAGGTCCAGTTTGTTGAGGTCCATACTGTGACATTTGGGGGTTCCTCTGTATTCCTGCCATAAAACCTATAGGGAGAAAAGCACCAAAACAAAAATTAATATTCAGGTAACTGTTCTTCATTTAAAAAAACCCTTTGGCATAAAATAAACCAACCCTCTTCAGTTAGTTCAGACTATGAATACCCAGAAAACTGCTGTTGTTCATCCAAAGAAAACCACACACATCTCCAAGTCAGCAGTGATGTCTCAACCATCAAAACCTGTACATAAGGTTTGAAAACCTTTAATTGTAAATGAAGACAGGGCAGTCCTGCTTATTTGCAAATTGGTGCCAATTTTGAAATTAAAACTTTTAGAGGGAAAAAAGGGCAATTATGTGCATTAATCAGCAGTACTAGGGAATTTGCCTGATGACTTATGGTGAGAGTATCACATCTTCAAAATTATACGTTGCTACCAAAATGCCTCACTTCAGCATATAGAAACCCACTGCAAATACTTCTTTATTGCCAACAAACTCACCAGAGCAAAAATTTACCTCCATGTGAAGACTGGTCATACCAGCCAGAAATAACAGTTGCTTTGTTATGTATTTGTTCTCTAGGTCCTTCTTCTAGTCTTTCCCCTACAAATTCCATTGCATTCTCTCCTTCTTCCCTTTTGTTAATGTATTAATGAATCCAAATTTAATTTAGGGTTCAAAAGTGACAGCACAAGACCTAGTGAAATAGTATCAAATTTAGAAGCTTCACATGAAGGAACAGAACTAAGCCTATTAAATGAAGGAAGAAAAGGGTTTTGAGGTGGGGTTTTAAAGTTTTCATGAACTGGGAAAAATCCTGCAATCATGCCCATGAAATGTCTATGTAGGGATGCTGGTTTTCTGACGTTTTATACCCTGAAAGGTTTTAGTGCTGCTTTGAATGTTGAAGAGGATGTGCTGGCAAAATTTAGCTGGTTTTTTTTTATTTCTGGAGGAAATCCGCTTTCTTTCCTGTTCTGCTTGCATATTAAATTTCATCTTTCCGTTTCCCTTTGAGGCAAAACCTGCACATACCACAGGCCAGCTCTGGCTGTGCTGCCACCGTGCTGGGTGAGGAGGGAGCCCTGGGGTGCAGCACTAAAGGATGACTCTTCCACAGGGCCAGGGCGTCCTCCCACTGATCAGCACCAAACATCACCCTCTCCCTACCCCCAGACACACAATACCTGATTAATGAAGAGAGGTAATTTTTTCTGAGCCATATCCAGACATGTGATCAGACTCATAACTGAAAACACTGAGGTGCAGGTTATAAGGAGAAAAACCAGGAGATTAGATGACTTTGCACCCTTTATGCCCAGTTCTTTCGTGCTATGAACAGCTCAATCCATATTCTACTAAAATTCCAACTGCAAGATTTGCTGAATATGCATCAATTTTTCCTGATCTTTGTGCAAGCCTCAAGACAAGGAGCTTGATCACACCTGAACTGCAAAGTCAGAGCCTGGCACTTGCTCTGGAGGTAGAGCAGACATTGACACATAACACAGCAAAAAACAATGCAAAATGGCAGCTTGGAAACTTGTCTGTACTGGTTGGAAAACTCTGCACTTCTGCAAAGGAAAACTTGCATGACCTTCTCCATTTGGCTTTATTTTGAAACAGATCCCTTGATTTTTAAAGCAGTTCCACTCTGGGCACAACTCTTATTACAAGGCCTATGTCTTGTGCTATCAGTGCTGTAAGTAATTTAGAAACCTACTACAATTGTTTGTCTGTACAAAACCAAAGCCCATGTTCCTGACACACACCATATATATCACTCTTGTGGGATCCATTTGAATGAAAAAATTTGTACTGGTCACACTAAGATTTTTATTATAAAGATAATAAAGTTACTCCTGTGTCTGGTATAGAAGTGAGGGGTTTTTTTTGTTCAGCTTTTAATCTATATGAGGTTAAACTTTCCAAACATTGCACTAATGATTAAGGTTTTTCAGCCCCATTATTATTGCAAGGAGTACTTTTCTTAACACCACCAGGAGGGGTGATACACTGAACAGCTACTGATATAGGAATTTCCAAGTGATGCAGAGGGGTGGCTGGTTGTTGAAGTTAATGAAGAACATGGACTAATATCTCATGAAAACCATGGAGATTATCAGTTTTAACCAGCTCTGCTGTTGTCAAAAAGTCTTCTAAAGGGACCAGAGTAATAAGTAAAAAATAAATGTTTCTACTCAAATGACCTCTTCTTCAGTAAACTCCTCCTCATTAATTTTGGATGCTGTGGAATAGAGTGTACAGTTATGTGTACAGTCATAAATAAAACATGCCAGGAAGAGAGTAGGACACTTGTGTCCATCCAGATAAACCTTCCCACTCAGTCCTGGTAATCTTATCTGTATGGCTTCTGGGCACAGTCCCTTGCCCTGCCTTATCCATGCTCTGGGCTGCGGCTCAGGGAATACTGGCCAAAATCAAGCTGGGGGCATGCCAGTAACTCCAGAGCAGAGATAACTGTGTGATACTACTCAAACTCATGCTCTAGCCTTAGTTTCATAAAGATGTTTAACACAACAAAAAAGAACACACTCCTAAAATGCTTTTGATGTGAGGCATGAGTTTCATCATCTCAGAGGGTGTAGGATTCCTCTCAAATCAAGGCTGGCTTTGCTATTTTCTCTTGAAGGAAGATAAAGAATTAAGGAAAATGAATCCTGAAATTCTGGAAGAATATCAATGCTATACTATGCTCTGCTGCTGTCTGTACGGTACACTGAAGCGTGATGTTAAAACAGGACATGTTCTCATTTCCTTCTAGAGAGGAGAGGAGTCCTTTCAGCTATAGATGAGATGTGGAGCAGCAAAGAACAGTTCTTACTGTGATCTGGATTCCATTACAATACAGAGGAGCCTATCCTCATCAACCTCCATGAAAGCCCAGTCAACATCCAGAGATGAATGCATGAGTTTGAAGTATTTTAAGTATTTGGAAAAAACTCACATGTCTTAGACAAGGGTTCCTGGTCAATACATTAACATTCATGCATCATAAAGAAAAAAACAACATCAATTCTAAAAATCTTATCAGAAATGAAAGGGAGCAGCTGGCATACATTCATTTTTCCTTATTTACACACATTTTCCCTAGTGTTCAACTTCATTTTATAGCCGATACAAAAAGAAATAAATTTTCTTTCCAGAAAATTAGATTTAAGATAAAGTTTTCTTCTGTAAAGAATGGAAGTAGGATTACATTAGTGGTGCACTGGAGTAATGGCAGTGAAGTGATTCAACAGCCAGACTGCATCTGACATGTCAACCCCTGTGACAACAAGGTGGGTTGTTTTGTCTTTTAAACTGCTAGGAAACAGCTATGAATTAAGCCTTTAAAATTGCAGTGGCAACATACTCATCAGTGAACAAATCTACTCCCTTCCCTTAATATTAATGATAAAAAGAGGTAGAGGTGATGCTTTACTTGCCATCACAACAAAAGATTACTTATTGAAAAAACACTTGAGTGGGTTTTGGCAAACTAAGCTATTTCAGAAGTAGCTGAATAAAGTGACCCTGCCAGAAGCATTCTTCTCCTTTTGAGTTAGCTTTTATACTACATTTACATACGTGAAGAATGACAGTATTAAAACACCATTTTAACATTGCAGAGTCATCTTTACAGGTTTTGTTGTTTTTTTGTTTTGTTTTTTTTTCCTCAGTGGAAGAGTAGCATACCATTAACAATTATCACACTGTAACAATAATAAAATATGTTTGCATGTTCAAATTGAACATACAGCATTTAAAAACGGTCAGGTAGCATTTTATTTTTCTGCTTTCTTTTTAGCAAAATACAGAGAAAAAAAACCCAAACAGGGGTGATAGAAGTGATAGAAGTGTTTGAAGGAAAAGACAAAAATGAAACTTCTCTTGTTTTAAAGCATTTTAACACCTGGTAATGCACATCATTTTGCTAATACCACCAATGATGCCTTTTAAAAATAATTTAAAACCTTGTCCTTCCTTCAGGCATATATATACACAAAAGAGATATACAACAGTAAATTACTAAAGCTTCATGAAATTGCACTAAAGCTTTCTTACTTACATCTGCACATTGACCAATACAAACCCACCTCTTTCTTGAATACCATCACCTTAGCACTACCCACTGAACGTGCTGGCTGCTGCTGTAAAACCTCAGATGGATTCTTTTGATATTTTAAAATCTTTGCTTGAATATGAAAAAACCTTACAGAAAAGTAGAAGCTCAAACAAAAAGGAAGTGACTGCAAAGGAACAGGTTATTGCATATCAGTTGATGGTCAGCAACTGTCTACTGGCACACAGTCTAACCACAGTCAATGAGAGGTCTTTTGATTTAGCCAGGAGTATTCCATTGATTTTAATGAATGAATTAATCCTGGAAACATGTGCAACACTTACTCATTATAAGCACACAAAAACTTTGCAGTTTACAGTGATAGCAGATCACCCTTAACTTATGCATCTGATAAATAAAAGATAAGGAAAGGTATAATGTGCAACAGTATATTGTAAAAATGAACTTACCTACACTGGGCTAATAGTTCTTTCTAGAGGGGCATGCTTAGTGACAGAGCTTGGGACCAAAACAACTCGGGAACCTTTCTGAGTAAGGAACAAGGAAGTTCCCCTTGTTCAAGGGCAGAGGCTAAAGCAAGAGCTATTAGTAGCTAGACAGGCTTATTAGTCTGAAGATCATGGAATAAGAAAAGTAGAAACAGATTGGATGCATACACTGATGATCAACTAATTAGGGGAAAATAACATAAAATCCTGTACTCATGAATCAGCTCAAAAAAATTAAGTATATGAAGAGATATTTTCCACTACCTCTGAAGGAAAAACTTGTGTGTGGGGAGAAACACAGACATTTCCAATGCTTGGTATTTTAGCAAGCCACTGGTCAGTACCCTTGAGAAAAAGAGCAAATGTTTGCACACCCATGACACAAGTTTTTGGCAGACCTTCCCTCCTCAGACAGCAATTTGTGTTGTATCCACTCTCTCAGGATTTTCACCAGAGTATACAACAGAACTATGACGGATCTAAAGCAGTGACTCTCAAATCTAGCTCATCTGTGGATAAACAGCACTGAGACAGACATGTCAGGGTAAAGCTAAACAAATGAAAAGCATTGTTCTGTGATCTGGCACCCTGTTAGCACGGCAGGATGCTGAGAAACATCACAGTCACACTGAAACTCTGCCTAGCACACCCGTTTCAGATGGCAAGGACAGCTCAGGAAGGCTTTGGACTGGTGAACCATGTCTGGGTTTTTGCCCAGCTAAACATGTCCACAGTCAGCACCTCAGAGCACTGCAACAGAACACAACTCACACATTAATCAAGTGTTCTAGTAATTGGAAGAGTTGGTTATTCTCTGTAAGCCTGTGACACCAAAACCCTAAGCATGCAACCGGGTTGTCGGCAGATGGTACTTGAACAAACATCTTCACGTGGTGTGGTCAAACCCCGAGATGTGTGGCTCACAGACAGCAGGAGCTAAGACAACACTGTTGTACCATTGCTTATGGGGGGCCAGCTCTACCTGGCCATAAACTGCTTACTGTCACTGGCAAAGAATGCCATGGTACCTGCCCCTAAGGTGCTACTTAAAATAAACACTGAAAAGGACACAGTGAGAGAGATTTATGCACTGGAAAAAATCTAAGCAGACTAAAATGTTATACAGGTCTAAACAAATAACAGCAATTAAGAAACTGGTGAAGGTTTGACCCATGTACCAGAAAATAAACTAAGTTAATCAAGTGAAGTCATATGGCATTAAAAAAAACCCTGGTATCTAGAGAAAGCAGGCACAAGACTTCTTTACATACAAGATACCTCAGATCCTATTTTCATTTTCCAGAAAGCAACTTTATTAATATATGCCTAGCTAGACCTATGTTTGACACACACAAAGCATCTGACTTAGCAACACACACCACAGGGTGACGGGTAAGTGAGCATGAGTGCCTGAGCTTGCAGTGTCAACCTTATTTAGATGATGCAAATACTAATTCTCAGTATTCCTGTCCAGTTAATAGGCAGATAAAAGAAAAAAGAAATCAAATAAACAAAATACCTGCACTACACCAATACAATATATTTGGACATCATATTTTATAAAAGCTAAAAAAAACCAGTATTTAAAATTTCTCATTTCTTTCTCTAATAACATTCTATTTTTTTTTTTTTTTTTTTTTAGGTTCCAACATGTTTTTAGGATAAAGTTCTTTGAGAAAAAAGAGCAAATGCTTGCACATCCACGATACAGTTTTTGGCAAACTTTCCTTCCTCAGACATTCACTCTCAGTTCTTCTGAGAACTCTTCTTCTTCTAATGAACTGCTCTTCTTCTAATTAGAAGTTCTTCTAATGTTTCTCCATTAACCATGAAAAAATGTAATCAAGTTTCTAACTGAGCTCTTTTTTTCAGCCCACATAAAAACACACATAAACCTTGCCAGCTTCTCCAAGTCCATGAGAGCACCACTAAAACCATCTGAACTTCTCTAGGCTAGAGTAACAGTGACATGATTTCCCCTTGGTATCTGGACAATTTATTTTCACCATGCCATCTGCTAATATGTGCAGTACAACCACCACATTTCTTCACATTCATTCAACAAAGAATGCTTCTTTGCTTATGTGAAACAGCAGTAAAGGAAAACATCATCACAGCAAAATTAGGATTTCCTGCAAAGATCACTGCAGTATTTCTCGTTTCCATAAAAAGACCAATGTTCTGTTTAAGAAAAAGTGCTGGACTGGTTTTATTTTTCTTTAAAATTATTTTCTTATTATGCTTTAATATCTATCTTACAGTCTCCTCACTGTTTATTTGTCTGACTGCTTCTCTTCACAATGTGAATAGCTTTGGGGAAGATGGAAACTAATGACCTAGCTAAGGTTTTAACCCAGACCCCCTAGTGTTTTACCAGCTGTGCTATTAGGTTAACTGGCTGAATCTCCTCTGCTTCTCTCTCTGATATTACAAAACCCAGTCTATGTATAGCATGCAATAATGTTTAAAATTTTCCCACCCCTAAACCTCCCTCTGCTACTGCCTAGCCTTGAAATTCATATAATCTATCACTGATAAATTAGAATCTGGGGAAGGATCAGACAGATTACCCAGATGGTAGCCGGGGAAGAAATATCCAACCTTTCCTAATGCAAACCTTGCATAATGTTCTCTGATGCAAATTTTAAGTGCTATACTGAGGACAAAGAAGGAAAGACATTTGTGGAGATGTTCATGCACAGCCTAAACAAAAACCACATTGCTCATCTGCCATTTTACACATTAGTTACTGTAATATACCTTACACAAGACACTTTTACTACAGTTCTTGAAAAATCAGGGTCACAGTGACCTGCAGTACAAAAGCGCCCACCCTGCCCTCTCAGCTGCCCCCGAAGGGAATCCTGAATTTCAGCAGGTAGCTTGGGCCTTCAAATGAATCATGAAAAACCTGAGGAGTCTGTCTGCTCTGCACAATCAACAACTGTCTAAGTTTCGCTGATGATGCGCACACTTAGGAAAATTATGGAGGAGAGCAAGAAAGGAATGGCATTTTACAATGTGTAATGTGCAAAGCCTGCAGGCTTAATGGTCTAAATTTCAGGTTTGAAAATTTTACCTTCCCCAGAGACTGCTGTTCAAAGGTTCCCTGAATCAACTCTGATCTTCCTTTTCATGCAGTAAAGATATTGAATATCACTATATATACTTTGTGGACAAGACTAAAATATACGTGATGTGTCTTCTGCTGCACACACGTAAAATAAATCATATTGCTTCTTTCAAAAACACAAAATCAGTATGTTGTCCTTAGTCCCAAAATGCCTTTGCCTCAGTCTTATTTTTACCATGATTTATGATTTGACTGATTTTTTCCTTTCCTTGATTTGCAGCTGTTCCCTGATGAGTGTTTATTCTTTTGGGATCCTTTGGGACGGTAGGAATTATCCAGTGTTAGCTATTAATATATACATTATATAGACTTCAACTCACTGCCCTGTGTATTAGTTTAAAAAGACATAATGGGTCTTATATCAGAGGTTGTTTATCTTTACAGAAGCTTCATAAAAAGGTTAACTTAGGCACTGAGTGTCCTGACAACCATGGTGCTGTTAACAGGGAGACCACAGGCAGCTCCCAGTTTATAGGCCACGATGGGAAGCTCTCCCAGGGACAGGGATCATACCCAGTAACTTCACATCAAGCGTGTGACAGCAACATTGACTCACTCTGTCAAGTTCTTCTTCAGTAACTGCTGTAGCTTATCTTGCTCCCTGAGCCCAGAGGCTGGGAATTTGATGGCTGCCTAATGAAGTCAGTGGAAACTTTTCTATTGAGAAGTCTCTCTGCTGGCAACCATATAAACTCACTCAGAATAAGTCAATTCTGCTCTCTAATCTCAAAAGAGAACCCCCAATTTAGTTTAAAAAATGAAATAAAGATTCATCTCCAAGTCTAACAAGATTTAACATCAGCAAGAGAAGTGCAATGACCAGCTGCTAGTATACAAAATTTATTTGTTGAGAACTGACTCTGGGTTTTGATTGTACAGATATTATTACCTACTTCACATCCTGCTTCTGCAGTTTTGCTGTCTCCCAGCATGGCTTACCATACGTAAATCATACCCTTTTGTCCTTTGATTCTTCTTGCAGATGGCCTGCTGTATGTATATTTAGCATAGGCCACAAGTAATCAGATCAACCTAAAGCTGAGACTGGCTGGTGTAAGTCTGAAATCCAAGTACAGTCTGGAACCAGCACCCTGAAATGGTGATTGACTTCTTCAAGAATTAACCTATTTTGGCAGAGCAACATAATTTCTAATACTTTTGGGCATGAAAAGCAGGTTTTCCTGAAACACTTGAGAGACAAACAGATACAAAACTATGCACAGCTCAGAGAGAAAAATAGGAACTTTTCTTCCCAGTGATGTTACTAATCAAAGTAGACATATTGTAAGCTTTTTTGCTGTGCATTGCTAATTAAAATAGCAAAGAAAAATAGTGTACACATTTTAAAAACCTGCTTATCACACTGACACTACATTTCAGTGCACTTCCACTTTTACAATCCAATTAAAAATACAGAGGTAAAAATGAATGATGGCCTGATCTTTTTAAAAAACTTTCAATAAATTTAGCCCTCACTAAGTTGAGAAAGTGATGTAGCTTTTTGAGTCACAGACTGGCTCTACTGCATGGCTCTGCCTTCACATACAGACCTGCTCTGTGTTCTCCTTGGCATCATGTTCCTACTACATCACGCGCCTTGAGATAAAAAAGGGATGCTTTACAAAGCTAATGTGACTGTTTCAACTAAACCCTGCCCTTCCTCCTTATGTGACGTACTTTCTCTGTTTGTTGAGGGCACAGTTCCTCTAACCCCAGTTTTCTGGGCATGATTTCCGCCCAGCCTGGCAGAGTGTTCCTGCATACCAGACAGCTCAGCTCCCCTGCACTGACCCACTTGGAGAACGCTGTGTGCAGAAGAGGCACTCAAACATACCTGTGGCTTTGCACTCTATGCATGTCTCAAGCATCTTTCTTTAAGAGCCTGAAACACTTCAGTCTACATCAAGTAAACTTATTACCAAGTCTGATTTAACCTTAAGTGGTGTCATCGTTAACATGGCAAGCAGAAGAATGTTAATGACAAGAATCATTTTATTCTTTAGCTCCTCAGTGCTCTGAATAGATCCCAAATCCCCAAATGAGAGCAAGAAACGTATTCTTGGGGAAAAAAGTCTTTTTAAGATCTAAAAGCAAACTACAGTATCTTTTTTGTTGCAATAAGAATTCTTTGATCTATTTTCTTCCTTCTGGTTTCCCTTTTAAAGAAGAAAATAGATTTCAGGGAAAAGAATCTCTACCATCAAATGTCAGTATTAAGCCATAAATCTGATCAGGAATTGTAGGTGCAAAACACCTGATTGGTATTCTGTGTCTTCCACATGAGCAAAAACATTTATATTTTGTTAAAAGAAAATGCATGACAGTGGAATTTATGTAATGACTGTGTACAAATAAGCATGCCCAGAAAGCAGCTGAAGGGGAGAAAAATACCTGTATGAAATCTAATGGTAAATTAGGGAATTTTAGTTACAGGAATTCAGTTGCTACTTAGTGTTTGTAGGGAAGCACAAAGAGAACATCAAAATGCCTGATCACATCCCATCTGTTACAACCTCTTACTGGATAACATCTTGACTGCCAAAAAAGCTATTTAAATTTACTACATTGCAGCTACTGATAAATATCACTTCTGTGAAGATCTAATACTAAATAAGGACAAGATCTGAGGATAAACCTTACAAGCAGCAGTGTCAAAAAGATCCAAATTTTGCTTAGTGTAACACCTGTACTCTTAAGAGCAAGCAGTTTTCAGGGACTCCTTGTGCCTGTGATATGTTTTTAATAGAGCACACAACTGTACAACACTCCTCAAAAGCTGGATGTCAACAACGGAATGAAATAAAGGTAGAACAGAAAGAATGACATGAAAAAGAAAAAAATTAAAAGGTACTAGGAGAAGGTGAGGGAGAAGGCAGCAACTTCTATTCAACAATTTTGGAGGTGATTACTCCAGGCACTGTCCACATAGATCTGACAGGCACAGAATGCTGCCATGAAACTGCCTCCAGCAATGGAATACATTTTCCAGCACATCACAGCAGCTGCAACGGCATCAATTCTGCTTGCAATCCATGTCCAAAAAGAAAAGTTCTCAGTGGTCCTATTTCAGCATATCTCAAGGACTAATTAAATCCTCATTACTATCTTCTAATTATTCCAGTGCTCTGGGATTTCGCTCCGCAAGTCCCCAATGGTGCATTAGATGAAAAGGGTTAAATAACCTGTGTTGATTTTGAGACTCCAGATCTATTTCAGACCTTTAGCATATCATCAGCATTATCATGAATATTTAACTATGTACCGCTGTGAAAATTATAAGGGGAAAACAATTAAAGATTTTTTAAAAATTAATTCTGACCCATATACATTTGCACTAATAAATAAGGCTTCTTTAAGTATCCCCATTATGAGAGTGCTTGCTAGAGTAATAATGTGAAGTCATTAACTGTTTTCATTAAATTCAATGGTTTTCAGGAGCTCCCAATTCACTATTTTAATATAAGACTGAAACCTGACATCGACATAGCCAACTGCATAAGCATGAAAATACTATTTAAAAGCAGGTAAGTTTTCTAAGCTTTTTCAGAATTACATAAGGAACCATTCATTCCTGCAGGGCTAGAAGTGCCCATTTCAACATTATTATGACAAATATTCTCCTAACAGTGCTTGCACAGGTGAGTGTTCATATAAGCAGACAGAAATCTCTCTTAGTTTACAAAAGTAAGAATGGGAGTATAAGCTAAAGGCCAGGACAAAGGTTTCTTTTTCAGGCTGCAGCTTCAGGAAACTAATTTAGAGGGTCAGTTGGGATGTGCTGGGCTTCTGTTTGATCCCTAGAAATAACTTCAAAGTCGTTGAGCAGTTCTGGCTACTAAGGATATCCTCAAACTACAGCTTCCAAAACCCAAACAAATAAATAGATACAGCTGAGCATAGGGAACTCAACTGGCTGTGTACCTCAAGTATATGCTGAATGATTATGACAGCTGCCCTGCCTCTGGGGCAGATTCAAAGAAAGTTTAAAAAGAGGCTTGATTTCATAAACACAAAATATGGAACCCCTACTTTTGATCATAAAAGGAAAGTCTGGAGGAGGTCTGTTAGAAATGGAGAGCAAGATGTGCATCCTCCCAAAAATGAAGCAAGTTTCGATGATTACCTCAATTGGTCATGACTACACTGTCATTATGGCAACCCCAAGTAATGGTAATTGTTGGGGTTCAGCAGCAGTTATACACACTCCTGCTTCTCCAAGAGACTTCTGACACCAGTCTGTCTCCACAGCTGTCTGACTCCAACAGTTCTTTAAGATGTATGGGACTTGACTTCAAGTCCCACTGCTTTCCAAGCTCACATGAGCTAAGAAATAGGTTATGTATATAAAATAAATGCAATTTCTCGTTTCTTAGGTAGCCAACGTGTGTTGGCAGAACTAAAACCATTTCACTGATTGGGCATCAAACAACAGTTGTGGGACAAGAACAGAAGTGCCTAAAACAGCAGGCTATATTTACACTGAGCAGGTCCAAAAGTTCTACAGCTTGAGCAAGACATGAAAAATTTTAAAATTATCTTTTAGAAGCAAGCATTTAGATGCTTATTACAAAAAGTATTAAATAAGCTATATAAAAAGAAACCTGAGAAGCACAAAAAAATTCAATCCCCCAAGAAACTCCTATTACTGTATACATGCAGTGCATTACTACTCCCCTAGTATCACACACAGAATGTACATGTAAAATGTGGCCATTGCTTCATGCTGCATTGTGAGACAAGGGATGTAGAGTCTTAGGCAGGCAAACATAAAAATCCCAGAAGGGTGCTGAGTAACCATGGAAAGCAGGGTAAAATATAATCAAACACTTTAACAATAAAATAAACAAGTGTAAACTTAATGGTTCAAGGTAATGGTTTAGCATCCTGAAGTGCTACAGCTCAGACTCCACCCATTGGTCAATCTTCATGATAGCTGGTAAATAGCATTTTTTTCAAGTATTGAGAGCAGAGGATTCTGCTCAAGCAATGATTAGTAGTCTTTTGTTCATCCAGTTCTCTCTAAACAAGGAAAGAAATGCTATACAAAGTGTGAAAACAAACAACATTACCTTATCCTATGAGTGTCTCTGGGGTTTTTGTTTTTCTTTATTTTTTTCTCTTTTTTTTTGGAGAAAGTGTATCAGTAAGCTGAGAGTTTAAATTACTGTAACAGATGCCCAAGGATCAGGTGTCCTTAGCAGCAACGATTTTCTGCTCAGGTTTTTATCAGTAAATGACAAGCACCTTCCCTTTAAGTCCCCATCATTCCCCCTCCTTCCTTCCTTCAAGTTCTGTGGAAACCAGTTCAAGCAAGCAAAGGAATCAACTAATGTAACAGCCTTTTTAAAAGGTGAAGTTTTCCATTTCAAAGGAGCCTCTAATCAATGACAGGGCACAAAAGGGAATGCACGCATGTTTATGTGCGTACAGCCCAGACTTTAGAGAAGCTTTGGGGAACATGTTCTGCAAAATCAATATGATCTAGCTAGTTACAAATTTTGAATCTCCTGCATGAAACAAATGGACTTCTTGTACAAGCTGGGTCATGCATATTACACCAGATTTTGCATAGGAAGTGTTCAAAACCTGCAACATTCCTAAACACATTTTCTCTAAGAACATACAATTCTCACTGTGTAGACAAAAAATACCTAAATCAATCTGTAAATTTTACTTCTCTCACTGTTACTTACTTGTTTGACTTCCCAGTTATGGTAATTGACTTCTGTTTTACTGTTTTGCCTGCCTCTCCTGATCATACACCAAACTCCAGTTTTGTTCTACAGCAGAATAGAGAAGTTTGACCTTTCCAGTTTTGTCAGACCTGCCTAACTTGTCCCCCAAAGCCAGGTGAGGAACATACCCTGCAGAGATAATTATTACTGGGCCCTATAACATTTTATGCCAAGACCCAGTTGTGCCAGGAAATGCACATATCTTTCTGAGATGTTTGGGTCTTCAAAGCCTTCATCTGATCCATTCTTGCTGTCTTGTGACATTTCTATCCCACAAAGCATCATGTATTTGTACTGGGTACTGAGGGCATTCCTTTTTCACACATATGTTATTCTGAATTTTTTTAATGGGAAAATATGTCCGTGCACTAACAACTGAGTATAAAGAATGACTGAAAAGGAAACAGAACAAATCAGCATGGAATTCTGTATTTCATGTTCTCATTAATCAGCATTCCTGGAGGAGGGGACATTCAACCCAGAAAAATAGCAAAAATTAAGACTCTCTGCTCTTCTTTGTGAGTTCTCTTAGCTCCTCCTGGATGCTATCCCAGAAATTTGTCATTCTGTGAGTTCAACTTGTTTCACTGTGAGAAAACTCCTAGTATTTATGGTATCCCCATATGGTGCTACTTGGGATATTTCTGGAAGCAAGACATTTTAGGAGGGGCATTTCATAAATAACTCCATGTTTATCACAGTTATCATGTGTCTGTTTTGCAAGCCTGTCACTGGCACATGTTAACCACTGCATGGACAGGATGCCCGGTTTGCAGCAGTTGATTGCACGTATGGCCACGCAACAAAGCTGTGACAACTGTATTCCATGAGCTAGGGAGAAAGGAGATGCAAGGAAAAAGGGCTTAAAGTTTATAAAAGGTAAATTAAACTTAAAAATGCTCTGCTTATTTTTGTGAGCACACGGTAGGGAGCACCCTTTTAGAACAGTGCCCTTGCCTGCAAGATTTTCCATGGCAAGATTTCCAAATGATTGAACCATTTGACCTATTTGATTTCCCTTTATATTTAAAGATATTTTATCCTAGAACTGGCAAGAGGACTATTGTGTCCATGCAAAGATATTAGAGATCACAATTCGAAGAACAGTAGCAAAACTGCTCCTAGTTAGCACTCTTTATCTATGTCTTAATTCCAAGATAGACGATGAAGAGCTGTATTCTCCAGGACATGACTCAGTATTTACAGAAACTGCCTTTATACCCTGGGCATTCACTGCATTTTGAGAAAACCTTATTTTCAATTATAGTCTGGTAAAACCTGCTATTCAGTTGCTCTTTCCCTGGAGATGGAAACCCCCCAAGCTTTTTACATTGAAGACTGTCGTTATTTTTCCCTGGGAAAAGAAAATAAATTCCAGGAAATCTCACATTGCTAACGTGCAACTTAAAATGAAGGCTGCATTTGGCCCCAACTGAAAAAGCCCCAACACCTAACAAACCTCGGTCCTGTGGCATTGGTGACTGGCTCAAGGCAGGGTGGGAGCTGGATTCTGACTGGCTGCCAGGAGGCTGCGGTGGCATCTGACTGCCTGTAACACACAGAGAGAAAAGGGAAAACACACTTGCTTTTAGCATTTCTGTGCACAAAACCAAGCATTGCTGCATTTTTCAACCACTCAACATCAAATAAAGTACCAGCTGTATAAGGTGAAGACAGAGCTCAACAGGTCTAGCTTTTTTCATATGTTTTTCTTTTTTTTGTTTCCTTCTAGTTTTTGAAACCCATGGAGGAAACATGCACAAACACATTTAGCAACAGGCATGGCGAAATGTTCAATTTCGCACTGAGCGAGTTCCCAACCTCACCAACATGATCCAATTTATAGCTGCAAATCTCCTGACACATATTTCTGTTAGGGAGTTTAACAAAATCCAAGTCTGCTGAACAATAGGGCTCATCCTGCCTAGCTTAAACTGGCCTCCAGCCAGGCAGACATGGACTGCTGCCAACAATATTACCAATGAAAAATTCGGTCAATACAAAAATGACTAACAACAACAGTTTAAAGAGTATTTAAATGAATCAGTGGTTTTAATATTGTTTGAATGTCCACGTAGAATATGGGAATAAAGAACAACATGTAGGCACGCATGGTGAAAGTGAATGTTTGAAAGAGATCAAATAGAAAAGGGCTATCTTATTATTCAAATAAAAACAAGGGGAAGTTATTTATTAAAATAACTAGTCGGAACAGACACATCCATTTTTATGTCCTTGTTCTTGCTGTCTACCCACCCAAACAAGCAGAACGCTCCCAGTGCTGTCTGCGAGGCTTGGAACACAAAAAATTCCCTTTCAGTGTTAATGGATAATAAGGCAGGTGCTTATTGCACTGATGCAAGTCACTCCTCTGGGTCACCATCCAACACTGTGTCAAGCAGAAAGGTCTATCTGACCACCCCCCGATGCCCCAGGAGCCTCAGGCTTAAGCAGCAACCTGCCCCAGCCTGAGCAGCAGAATGAAAGAGACTTGGACATCCCCTACGACTCCTCTTTGCTCTTGGTCTTATACAGCCTGCTTGTGACAGCCCAAGTGGCTTGAAGACCACCTCAGGTTAGGCAGCAAATATATACTTTAAGCATTTAGACACTTGCAGTGACGAGCGCAGTATAAATAGCAGCAGACAGATTTATACCCCTCATCCTCAGAAACTGTTCAGATTGTTTTCCATTTGAAAGAAATGGAAAGAATAAAAACACAGGCAATAGATTTGTGCCTGCTGAGACTCATTTCCTCCTGCTCAGCAGCTGCCCCTCTGCAGTGGCAGGAGCAAGAATCCTGCGGACGGTCCTGGCGCTGGGAGCCAGGGCTGACAGCGGGGCAGCAGGGGCTGCCCTTTACAGTGACCCAGGGCCCCGAGTTGGACATGAAGGCAGGAAAGCAAATGTGTCTGCTCTGCCCCATCCACTTCCTGTCCCAAAGCCACCAGCTCTCAGCACCAGCTCTGAAGAAGGGCCAGATTGATACAGAACAAAGGGAAAATCTGTGAAATGTGGAGTGTAACCACTGCCTAGCTATTCAGATGAGGTGCTTTTGCACTAAAAACATGACAGTCAACATTACCGGGAGCAGCTGTGACAACTGTCTCAGAGATGCAAATGCTGGACCAGAGGCAGAATTGTTTCTCCAAAAGACCAAACATGCCACTCAGCGCCCAAGGCTTTGGGTTCCACGGCCCATTCACGAACTCTGAGGCATATGACAATAATAATGACAAATTCCAGCTTATGTTTTGATGTCACTCAAGAGCAGGCTGTGGAGATGGTAAGTGCCTGCATTATAATGAAAGCTTTCGGCTTGACAGGAAGGATTCAGTGACTCAAGACTGTAAACAAACAGCATTTCCATGTTAACACAGGGCACTGCCACTTCCACTGTGTATGCCCCAGGCACCGCTATCAGAGAGAGCACTTCAAGTAGATGGAAACCATCTAAGATTTCTACAAACACTTAAAAAAAAAAAGTAATAAAGCAGGGGTGGTTCTGACTGCACCACATAGCTCTCAGAGGATCCTCCTTCAGGTGGATGCTTCACAATGTTGAGAGAAGCTATAGTGCAGAGAATATCTATGATAGGCAACATATTTTGTGTATTATAGATGGTGTCTGTTTTTTTTACATTGATAGTAACATCAGTTATCTAGCTGGAGCCTTATCCTGTACAGGCAATGTTCACTCACAGACCAGTAAAGTCAAGGTGTAGAACAGTACCTGTACAACTTTTACGAAGGAATCAATTTCACCCACATCCTCAGTCAATACAGACTCTGG
The DNA here is from genome assembly GCF_036417665.1 of Passer domesticus. Classification (NCBI taxonomy): domain Eukaryota; kingdom Metazoa; phylum Chordata; class Aves; order Passeriformes; family Passeridae; genus Passer; species Passer domesticus. The sequence continues at coordinate 60,839,594 of NC_087476.1, read as the reverse complement.
AATTTTGCAGATTCACTGGAATTGTCAGTCTCTGGAAACATTAATGCTATTTTTTCAATGTACTTGTGATTTTTTTCCTTATTAAACAAACTGTCAAGCAAAGTTTTTGTTTCACAAAGGAAAATGATATCACAAACTTGACCAACTCTGCACAAGTAACAAACATCCAAGAGAAGTATCCACTACGCTGATTATCAGTGGGTGCTACAGATTATCCAGGGGCTGGACATGAAGGTACTGCATCAGAGTGTTTTCAATCAAACTGCCATTTTACTCTTACAAGTGATGTGAAAGGTAAAAGGAGGTTAAGCACCCAAATACCTTTGAAGACTTGAACTGAACTCTTAATTTGGGTATCTAACTCCTATTGATTGGGAGCTGATGACAGGACTTTAAAACCTTTGAAGATCCTGTCTGCCATGCTTTTTAAGTTTCTTTGTCATGAAAAGAAATGACCTTAAAGATTTTCCATTTCTTTCCTTTAAATGATAGTAATCCTTTTTTCTTTCAACCAGTACTGCTGTTGTGTTTCTTGGAAGACACTTTAAATAACACATGAACAGACTTTTCTATTTTATTAGGGAAGGAAAACTTTTACAAAAGAAAACATTTTTTAAATTTTTAACATAACTCCTACAGCTATCAAAAAATCCAGTTTTTTTTTTTTTCACAGACAGACTACTGCCTCCTTTGACCCAGTGATACACAGAAGAAAGTTTAAACAGGGATGACCTTTTCCCATCTTTTGTATACCATTGTTGTCACATTGGTGAGATACTCCACCTGCCAAAATGTATGCCAAGTGAATACTACAGGTGTTTCACAATACTACTATTATGCAAAACCAAAGAAAATGCAATAACGCATGTTAAAAGCATAGAAACTGTCATGCTAGTTCTTTCCCCTATACTTAACAGAGGAGCAAAATGCTATATAAATTTATATGGCCATCTAGTAAAATTAGTTGTTAAAACTACTGAAACTGGGAGTCTACCTAATATAGTATTTGCTATTTAAAATAAAAACAAGTCATCTGAAGAGGTAAGGGAATTTAAAAATGCATAGTATTATATTTGTAAGTGGGTTTTCTATTTTTTACATTATGTCAAATGCTTTCAAATTTTTTCACTTTGAAAATCTTCACTTCAAATGAAGTCGTGAGAGACTGTGTACTGTGTTTGGTGAAGATGGACTGAGAAAAGTACTAAATAGCGACTGCATTATGGCTACAGCCTTGGAGTTAAACTGTAAAAAGCAAATTCTTAAGGGTCAGCACAGCAAGCAAGAGCAGACCTTTGATATTCTGCTGAGGAGGAGTCCTTACAGTCCACATCAGCAATGTTTTGAAAGATGCTGAGGGCTCTCTGCTCCCATCACTGTAATGACACTGGAGGATGCTCAGCTGTGACGTCCTATATCAGCTGGACAATACCTCAAGGAATTATGCCTGAACAGTTGAATCAAGAAAACACTTTGGTGATAACAGGTTCCCTCTGAGAAATAACCAGTTAAGGGGGGAAAGAGGGGGTACTAGCACAGGAATTTTAAGGTGCATGAGGAACTGGAGTGCAGAGGACTGATCACAGCCTGTGATGAAAATGGAACACTAGGTTGAACAAAAGGCAGAAGTTACAGATCCTGTGGGTTGTATTTGGGACAATTCCCAATCTAATTTAGCAATTGAGAGTATGACTGGATTAATGACATTGATTGATCACAAAGTAGCTAATATTAGTCAATAAAAAGACGATCAAAGTACTACCTAAGAAACCCTTGGGACCACCTTTTGGCTTGGAGTATCAAAAATGCAAATGTTTATATACATGCATCAGAACCAGGCATTTTATAAGAGCTGAAGGTTATCAGGCAGACATAGGAGGAAAAAAGGAAGGAAAAATCTGACCATATCTGTTGACCTAAAACAGTTATAGCCTACAAACTGCTATAACTAACCATGCCATGTGGCACTCAAAGAAACAAATTGATCACAAGGATAAATTAGGAGGATTGTTTACAGTAGAGGTAAGACAGCACAACATCACTGCTGATGTCACTGGTGGGCCTTCTTAGAGACAAACCCAGAAAGCCTAATACAAACTGGAACCAGCTACCAGCATGAAATGACAGGAGACTGAAAGTGTGAGTAGAGCTAGAATTTTGTGACTTCTTTCTAAGAATATATTTGAGACTAAATATCAGGGAGGAAAAAGAGCATGATGATGTTGAGGAGGATAATCAAACCATTACTGGAACTTGAAACAGCTTTGTTTTAGGAATAATGAGGTCCTGAAAATCTAGTGATTAGGATGAAATCTGATAAAATAATAGGATAATCATCACACAGTCAATGTTACAATAAAGTCTCTCAGACCAGAAGAGACATTCTGGGTCTCGGATCCCTACATCAGAAATGAAAGAACATAAGTAGGCTTCTATATGGGAGTGTTTTAAATGAGCTTTTCAGGAAATTAGAAGTGAGGTGCAAATGACCTCAAAGGAAAGAAATTTTTCTATGGGTAACATAAAGGGAAACTGGTCATGTGTTTTGTGTTATCTCTTTCATCTTATAAAGCCTATGACCCCTTAAGAATAAAGATTATTTTCTTCCTTAATTTATGCATTGTAGCCAAGTTTCCTGTTGCATCAACAGTATTTTTTAAATTACTTATTCATTCAAGTAAAAATCAAGGGTTGTCTGCATATCCTCTCAAATTAAGACATGCAAAATATTAAAACCTTCCTCCTATCTATGCAGTAATCTGAGTGCAGATGTTTTAAAAGGCCTGGGACATGAGGACCCTTTCAGATACAGCAGCTGTGGCTGTGCTGGGACATGCTGACCAAGCCTTCTGGCTCTGCTCAGCAGCACACTGCAGCTAATAACCCCTTACAATGCTGGTAATCCACTGGTGGAAATTGTTTCACCAAGACTATTTCCACCACCCTGAGTCAGGAACTGGGGACCAAACCCAGAACCTTCCTGCCTTGGAATGCTTTTGGTGGCTGGCTGAGAGGCTCACTGAAGGTGGGACTGCAGGAAGTTGATTTGTTCAATTGCAGCAACACCAAGCTTCTGTATAAACTTCTAAACAAGAAGCTTATCAACTTATGCCAGATTTATGGATGCTCTACGTCACAAAGTGTTATCAAGACTGTTGTCAGGCCTAGCCCTGATTTTCTACGTTACCTCTTACAACAGATGTATCGTGCTTCAAACACACAAGATTCCCTAACATACATGAGTGTAACAATCCATGTAAAATCAAAAAGAAACAAAAACCCCCATTTTGCTTCTCATGAAAGTGTAAAATTCTCAGACTACCAACACTTGAAAGTTACACTCTCACCTTCTTCTTCCTATCTATGTCACATTCACCATATCAAGAATGGGTTGTGGGTGAATTTCAAAAAAATCACTGTAACTTAAGTGCTAAATTTCTTTCAAATCTCAATTAAAAAATGCAACAATGAGCAAAGGGGCCTAGAGAACCCTAGCTCTGACTTTTCTCCACAGAAATGCAAAAGCATAAACATCTTAATTTCATGAGTAGAAGCTACCTGTTTGACATGATATAACATTTAATTCAAAGCAAAGATGACACTGACGGGATGAGGTAGCTACTCAATATTTTGTTTCATCCTCATTACTCAGCATGTAGTCCCCAAGGTATTACCTATGGAACATCATCCAAATGTCACCCTTACTACAGAATAATTCATTATATTATGGACTTAAAAAAAATATTAAGTAGCTGAAACTGGGGTCTGTCAAATTAGACATCCAAGATTTATTCCCAGATTGTGGAACCTCTTTGTAAGGTATAAAGACTGTAACAAATACTCAGGAGTATGAAGTGAAATTGTTAGTACTGCCTGAACTGACAACGGTCTTGATGGCAAGGGGCAGGAAAGAAAATATATTGCCCTCCAAGGCCAAAGCTCTTTTTGCTCTGGAGGGGAAGGGAGAGCAGCAGCAGACACTGCCAAGCAGGTCTGTTTCATCCATGCCCCATCCAGAAGCCACCTCTGTGTTTGGACCAAAGTGATGCACTTTCTCCTGAGATTTTGGAAGTAAGCCCAAAGCAAGTGTCAATTGGAATTTTCAGAAGCATGCAACTCACCCAAATACTGAGTGGCTTTCCAATAGGTCACAGCAAGCCCCTGTCTGCCTGAGGACTATTCCTTTCCAACAAATTCCAAAATTCTGCTGCAAACCAGTAGAGCTCCTCAATATTAAGGACGCATAATTTAATTACTTGTATAAGCAAAGGCATAAGTCAGTCTAAATCTAAGAATCACTGCTTCTCCATCCTCAGTAACACCTACCCCAAACCTGTAATTTCACTTTGCAGTTATGAAAAGTTTCATTTGGGGGAATCAAATTCTTTCTACTTTCACCTCTGCCTAACTCTGCATCCATTTAATGCATTATTTCCATTAAGCTTGGGAGAGTTTCCAGCCAAGGATATTTCTGCTGGAGGCCAGTCCAGAATGGTGCAGCCCAGGATAGCAACCAGTTAAATCTTTTCTAATCCCCACATTCAGAAACGGTGGCTCACAGCGGCTGGCATGCAGGAACTGAATAGAGCCTGCAAGCTCATATTTCTCTCACCAGGCCAAATTAATAAAAACAAAACCTGATTTCTCCTTCTCGTTTTCCTATTCTTCCTGTTCCCCAATATTTTTCCTCTTTCAAACAATTTTTTTTTTTTGTTTGAGAAGCCTAATGTTTGGCTGCCTTCTGAAGAAATGGGCACAGTGACAGATGAAAGGCCGTATTCATCGCCTAATTCAGAATAGGGAAAAACCGACTGCTGTGCATTTAAGATTCTAACAACCTTGCAATTTTGTAGAGCCGTTTTCCCCAACCCATTCTTTTGAAGAAATCTGCTTTTATTCTGTTAATAACTAACCACAGTTGCAGCAGCATGGATCCGATTAGCAGTTCTTACGCTACAAAGGGGGCTGGGGGGGAGGCTGTGAACAGGGTTGCCAATTTGTCCACCTGGGTCCCCAGAAGAAAGATTAGATGAGGTGCTTGCTCCTTTCTTCCCCACTCGCTTGCTGCTCTGCACTAGACAGACCTCTTCAAAGCTCAGCCACTGATTTAATTTCTTTTTTTCCCCCTCTAAAGTCTCGTTTAACCACCCTCCCTCCACATGTTTTGCACTCTGTCGCTGCGTCCCTCCAAAGCGATGGCGTGAATTGGGATGAGAGGGGTTGGGAGAGGCTGTGGCCACAGCTTGCCAGCACTTTCTCTCACTCCTCTACAGGGCCTCTGAATTGCTTTTAGATTTTGAAAATTGTATTTTCTTAAATTTTTTGAAAAAGTGCCTATGTTCTTTAGGGAATGATCCAGACCTGGTAGGCATACTGTGTTTTTCATTCTGTCCTTTTAATCCTTCCATAAAAATGGTAGTTTTGCCTGCATTTGAACTGAAGTAGAAGATTGTAAAGGGTTGCATGGATTTAGTAATCTGTAATTACTTAGGACACATCATTACATGTTTGTAGTAATTACGTGTAATGCAAAAAGCATATACTTCAGCTAGAGGAAAACCATTCTCAAATTTTCTATAAAATGTCAATTAAACAGAATATAAAACTGCAATTGATGCAAGTGCTAAATATCTAAAAGCTCCTAACAAAGGAGAGGGTAATATTTCTTTTATGGCTCATTTCTTCCTTCCAGAAATGAAACCTACCCTGCCACACACCTGAAACTTAAAACCTCAGAATTCTATTTAGGGATTTAAACCAAGTTCCAAAAGGAAGAATTTTTCATTATCAGTGCTCATTCTCTAGACTATATTTATAACTTATAATATAACTTATAAGGAGGAGATTTTTTTTTCTCTAAAGTGCTCCTTATTGTGTCACCCGCATTCAAGAGCCTGAGAAGCACAACAGACATAGCAGACATACATTTCTAAAATTTGCCACCTAATAAAAACCTTAACTCCTAACTTTAACATATCCAAATTTTAACCAAACCACAGATACATTTTCATTTATAATATCTGCAGTGTAAAAACATGCAAGATACAAAACAAAGGGCAAATGTGATGTGAAATTTCTGTTTCTTATCCATATTTCTTTTCCCTTGATCCAGGTAAGTTTAAGAATTTCTCAGAATCAGGCAGCATTAAATTGGAAGACCATCAGCGATGGAGTTTGAGTTCCCCCTGCTCCTCCTGGCTCTCTCAAGTCTAGCAAGCAGGGAAATTGGAGCAGCACTACGTGGCAATGAACTATTTAGCTAGTCCTGCCTGCTACTCCTCATGCTAGATCACTGTCTCTGATTAAAGAGCATTTTAGTAGCAAAATGTATGTGCTCTCACTAATACTACCCTCAAAAGGAACAAACCCTCAGCTAATCTAGTTTTTCTTATTGTGTTATATGGCATATTACACAGCCCCGGTCTCAGCAATTCTCAGGGATGAGGGAGAAAAGGGCAAGTTGAATGCATAAAGGATAAAAGCACCTTGAGGCAAACCTGCTTCCAAAACCCATTTGGTGGGTCTGATCTCCCTAGAAGACAAGATCTATCATGCCATATTTCATCTTGCCCGACAACGATAAGCTCCAAAGACCGGTGCGGAAGCGAAGCAATTCTTCATGTATTTTTAATCAACCGAGAACTTTCATCTGGCGAGCTCCCTCCGCAAGGTCACACGCACCACGTGCGGCCACGTGCCTCTCATGCAGTTTGCAAACACCAACTCCTATGTCAGCTTCTGTTTGCAAGGGGGAGTATTAACATTAGCAACTCCTGGTTATATCATTTATAAACATGCAGATGTGGATTATTAAAGATTAATGCATTTTGGGATTGGTGTCGGCATTCCGTTTGTCTCACGCCGAAACCAATTCTGTTCTTCATTAGTCAACGACAACCCACATCACCCTGTTGTGGAAGAGAAATCAAAGGTGCAAGCGTGAATTGAGAATAAGCGATGAAACTGATTACTAAGAAACTTAACGGCTGTAATCAATCAACACATCACAATAATTTGAGTCCACTGTTATCTGAAAATGGGGAAAACACAGAAAAGCTTGCCGATGGAGTGAATTGTTCTTTTGTGTTTGCTTTCTAAAAATCCACTTTGCAATTTGACTTCCGTATCTACCTATGGAGCGATGCTGTCAAAGGGCTGTTCAAATCTTTCAAGTCGCAGTTCAAGCTGCATGAATTTTGTCTCTAAGGAGGAGAAAGGATATCTCGCTTTTCATTAATTTTTAAAAAAATTATTATCTGGAGGTAGTGAAAATGTTCTTCTTTTGAGGCACAGAATTAATTCAAGCCATATTTGCAATTGCTCAGACTCCTTCTTCTAAGGAGGGACACACCACGTATCTGTCTAGTCAAGTCTGACACTAACTATGAAGCATGAAGGCCACTTTAAATATCTCTCACGGCAGTGATACATAGTCCACTGAAAAAGTGGAAACTGCAGCAGCCTATCCCATCACAGAAACCAAATACCTTATGACATTTATGCTCTATTTTATCTAGGTATAACAACCATCTGTCAACAACAACAAAAACACACTGATGGAGATGTGAGAGACTTTTCCCATTTGTTCATTAATCACTGCTTAGTATTGCAAGGGACAAGGGAGTGAGAGACAACCTTTTAATTGATGATAAAACACAAATTAATGCCCTATTTGCCAACACCAATAAAGAGAGACAATCTACATTTGTGTGGCCAAACAACGACAGAATAAAAACCCCCAAACATATAAAACCAAACACACACCACTTTAAATTTGTCAACAAAAACATAAGTGGGTTGAGAAAAAAAGTTATGAAGAGATGCACAGGTTAATGATCAGATGTAAACAGTAACTGTCCAAGGATGGCCTTAGAACAAGCAGCTAAAACTAAGAACAAACATACCTGTCAAATCTTGGCCGCTGTGGTTAAGTATATTTGAATTTTGTTACGTGAAGCAGAGCACATGCATAATTATGCAAATATGTTAATTGGATTTCAACAGCCTTCATACTCTAGATGGATTTGTACCAGCAGGGTGCTACCAGTGACTCACAGAGCTACAAGAAGTGGCCTGTGTATGCGTGCTGCCACAGTGTCCACAGCAGCAGATGCCCTGCCATGCTGGCTGCTCAGCCATTGCCAGAATGGTGGAAACAGGCCTGGCAGGAATCAGGAAAGAGGACAAACCAGATATGGGGCAGAGCACAGCTATGGGGATGTGAATGCCACTGATTTGGCCATCTGTAGGAGGGTGCTGGACAACTCACAGTACCGGATCCTTCAGGGTGTTCAGTACATAAGGCAGAAATGTTTGGCACTGGCTTAAGACAGCAATTAAACACTAAAACTGCAATGTGTGACTGTGAAATATAAACACTGACCCACCAGATATTAAACAAGTGAAACTACTTAAAACTAAGCCCCATAAACTACCCATAAAAATAACCACCCAGGCCATGCCTTTTTTTTTTTGTGATTTACTGTTTTTCTATCTGATACTTAAATTTGGGCCAATAAAAACCAGCAGGTTGATGCCTGTGGAAAATGAAACCCTCTGTCATCATGAAAACTGAACAGGAGGAACTTGAACAGCGTGTCTCTGTCTCTTTTCATCCGCTGCACCTGTTCTGGAAAGACCACCTCTGCAGAGAAGGACACCTCCCTGATCTCTGGCAATATTGCAAGTATGATAGGAGTTTTTACAGTGTCTTTTGTGCATAGGCTCTCCTCAAAAAACCTGATTGAGACTATTTAGTTATTTCATGAAGCCTTGAGACAACAGATTATTCATCAGTTGTGACCTGGGCTGAATTCTAATAGGTATCACAGGCTAAATGCTCCCTGTGCTAGAAGCAATGCCTTGAGCTAGAGCGCTTTACAATTTGCTTATTTTTTCATCCTTTGAAAAAACAGAAACACTCTAAATGTTGTACAAACCATTCAAAAGAAAAGGTTTTAAACTCCTACTACGTGAAACATTCACATATTTCATTTATAAGCATTCTAGATTTGCAAAACTGCTGATTAGATGTTTTGTGCACTAGAAGTGATTAAGAACATAGCTACGTCAATGGCATTTTGTGTTTTGGCTTTTTTCTGCTCTGGATGCCAATGAACAGCATGCATCTTCCTTGCAACAAGCTGTTGCAAGATTTTTGCCTCCGGAGAAGCCAAGGGAGAAACATTGATAGATGTGTTAAAATAATCTTTCTAGACAGGGGGATCATATCCATTTTACAAGGATATAATCCTCTCTTGTTTTGCAATTACTTTAGGGTATTTAAAACTTCAAAGTATTACAAATTAATACATTCATACATTTGTTTGGGTTGGAAGGGATCTTAAAGTTTGTCTGGTTCCAACCCTCCTCCCCCCTGTCATAGGCAGGGACACCTTCCACTAGACCAGGTTGCTCAAAGCCTCATCCAGCCTGGCCTGGAACACTTCTAGGGATGGGGCATTGACAGATTCTCTGGGCAACCTGTTCCAGTGAAGAACTTCCCAATATCTAATATAAACCTCCTTTCAGTTTAAAGCCATTCCCCCTTGACCTGTTACTCGTGTCCTTTTAAACTGTTCCTCTCCAGCCCTCCTGTAAGCCACCTGTACGTGCTGGAAGGCTGCCTGCCATACGGTCTCCCCAGAGTCTCCTCTTCTTCAGTCTGAAAAACCTGTTCTCTCAAGCTGTCTTCTAGAAGAGGTGCTCCAGCTCTCTCACCACCTTCGTGGCCCTTCCCTGGACCTGCTCCAACTTAGCTGCTTGTGTTGGGGACCCCAGAGCTGGATGCAGAACTTCAGGTGGGGTCTCACAAGAACAGAGCAGAGGGGCAGAATCCCATCCCTCACCCTGCTGGCCACGCTGCTTTTGATGTAAAAGTTTGGCTCTCTGAGCTGCAAGTGCACATTGCTGAGTCTTGCTGATCTTCTCCTCCACCAACATCCCCAAGTCCTTCTCCTCGGGGCTGCTCTCAATCCATTCTCTGCCCAGTCTGTATCTGTTGGGATTGCCCTGACCCAGGTGCTGGACCTTCTACTTGGCCTTACTGAACTTCCTGAGGCTCACAGTCCCGCCTCTGAAGCCTGCCCAGGTCCCTCTGGATGACATCCCTTCCCTCTGGTGTCAGCTGCACTGCACAGCTTTGTGTCATTGGCAGACTCGCTGGGGGTGCCCTCGATCCCACTGTCCATGTCACCCACGAAGACATTAAACAGTGTCACTTTCATACGGTAGTCTTCTCTCCCTCAAAAATATTTAAAAGAGGTCCATGCCATAAAATATACAAATAGCAGTGGTTCACAGGATAAGTATGTAGAGTAGCTTCATCCTAAGGAAAATAGTTTTCAGCATTCTTTTTTAAAACAAGATCTACAGTAAAACTGTAAATCTATCGTTTTACTGTAGTAAAACTATCGTTTTACTGTAGTATCTTCTGGAAACTGATTCAACAGGCTTCTCTTTTATAAGGCATGAAAGAAAGCATCACTCCTATTCAGATTCTAGCAGTACAACGTCCCTTTGGACTATGATGACTTCTGCTCATGCTTTCTTCTCGTAGCATTTTAGTCACACACATTGACTAACAAGCACACCAAGACAAGATTTCCTGTTACTGTTCCATCTGGGTATCCCATTTCCCTCTTGCATCTCTTTTTTGCCTGGAGTGCTGGCTGTGATGCTGTGATTCTGATGGATCCTGGAATTCAAGCCAGTAGCTGATCAATACAGGTATGAAAGACCTCCAGGTTTGCAGAGAGTAGAGTTTAACACTGAATGGGTTATATCCATTGATTCACATAATTATCACAATTAAAATTTGGGGTATTTTAATCAGAGGAGGATAGTGACTGGTTAGCAAAAATTAAGAAGCCCAGCAACAACACTCCTAAACCAGAGTATCCACAAATGGATCTCTTTCCAAAAATTGTAAATTTATCTGTATCCAAGCTCCTCAGTGAAAGAAGACAACAATTGCAATAAAAACAACAATGTAGCTGATGCTTAACAGAGTGAAAATAAACTTGTTTCTTCAGAAAGCACACGGAATGTCTTAAAAGCACAAGTAAAAATATTGATCTAGGCAAGTGAAGTCAAAATACTGATCCATGTGAAAAAAAAAAAATCACGTATTTCCAAAGGCAGCATTTGCTACTCATTATCAGCATAGCATACTCTTCTCCTCTACATAGATAAAAATTGCCGTAGGGGTTTAAAAATAATAGAATGTATTAACTTGCACAAAATCTGCTTGTCCATCATGGGTTAAGGGATTCCTGGCCTATCAGCAATCTTTCACAGAACTCTTAATATTAAAAAAATTTTGCTGCTTACACCGCAAGGGAGAAAGAGCTGACAAAAGCCTTTGGCCAGTGAGATCAAAATTGGGGATGGGGGGAGAAAGGGGAGCTTAGCTTATTTACATTTTTGCTTTGTTAGTAAACTGGAATTGTTAGAGCAGGAGGGAAAGGGGGGAAAAAAAGAGAAAAGTGAAATTAACAGCCACTAAATCTTCTGGAAACAGCAGTGCATTTTGATATATGCTGTGTCAGCTTCCACTAATGGTTTAGGGTTGAATAAGGCACAGTTCAAGACCCAAAGTAGTGCAGGGCATCACATCTCATTCTTTGGAAGAATATGCTCCCTAATTATAAAGATGGCTACAAAATAAAGAGATCAGGATTTCTGGCAAAACAGAATAATGATCTACTTAATAGGAAATCTTAATGTCATTTTGAATCAGTAGAAATCATACAAGAGTAGGATTTCAGCCCTGTAATGAATATACATCTGAAGAAGCAGTCTTCTGATTTTGAGAGAAAACTACCTTTCTGAACAAAATCCATCCAAGTTGCTTTTTTTGCTCTTAGGAGTTAATCTCCCTGGTCTATTCTGGTAATGTGAATGGAAACAAAGGCTGTATATGCATGTGCCACTTACCACACAAAATATCCATCCAGTATTTCAGAGAGCACAGGAAGGAAATGCCCACTGAGCTAGGGACGTGCCAATGTCAGCGCTGCCTGTGCCAGGCTGTTCCTGTGAAATTTGTGGCGTGCAGCAGAAAGCAATGCAGGGTGGCAGGATTGCAGAGGGGTGCGGAGACAGCTTAAACAGGCAGTGGAAGAGAATCAGCCATTTGGGAGGTTTAAAAGGGGGCTGTTTGTTTGTCTTCCCTTTTGATGTTAGATTAGCTTTCAATTTTGTTGCAAGGAAGGAGCCATTGGGAAAAGGACACTTCTCTTCCAGAAAACGCTGGGAAAGCAACACCTTTATTTTAACCGTCTTCCCACCAAGAACCCCCTGCAACATTTTGGCTTTCCCTAGCCATAGCTATCAGCAACACAACAGCTGCTCATTTTACAATGACTTGCTGGAGAGAGAATGATTGAAAGAGCCAATCTATGTCACATTGAGAAACTGTGGCACAACATCGCAGGAGGTAATAGGAGAGGAATGAGGTCAGAACAAACAAGGGTAGGGTGAGAACGGAGAAGAAAATAGCAGAGAACAAAATTACTAAAGGCAAGGTGCTGTACTACACAATCTATGTTTAAAAACGTCTACAACCTGACTGCTGCAAATAGCCACAGAAATGCAAACAAGCTCTGTGATACTTTTTCTTAGGGTCTCATGAATGCAGCTGATGATTAAAGCTACCAAAGTCCTTGTAATGAAGAACAATGGTGCGAACACACTTAGGTGAAAGCACAGTCTAATTCATATGCCTTGAAAGCCCCAGCACCCACAGCATCCCTCTATCATCACAGGGCTTTAAATAGCAGCCTTGCTCCTGTTTTTTGTAGCTCGAGAAACAGCAGCAGCAGCAGCAGCAGTGATGGTACCGCAGCTGCCCGGCTGCCCTCTGGAGAGCGCTGCCTTAGCTGACGCCTGGGAGTTCACCTTTAGCAAGAGCTGCAGAGACCAGAAGCTTGTCTGTGACAGGGAAACAGGCAGGGTGATTTTGATTTAGCACCATTCATAAAAATCGTTCCTGAGAAAGAATTGCTTTTGTGTTACTGCAGCAGACCAGAAAACCACCGTGCAAAATGGTGGCACAGTTTGTATGTAGAGACAATGCTTTTCACTAGGTGAGTCATAAAATGAGCTTTTGGGGCTCATCTGAAACGATGAAGTGACTTTGACCCTGACCTCTGAGCCCATATCCCTTCTATTTTTACCCCATGGGGATCAGGTGGTTTCATAAAAGTTATTACTCTCCCCCTACACACTTTTGCTCATCCTTACATATCATGGCTACAATAAAGCTATTTTCAGCATCACAACATTTTTTCCCTATTCAGCAACCAAGCTGCTAAAATGCCAATTCATTTACTCACCTGAATCTGACTGTGGCAAAATGTTACCTTTCCAGCCAGGTGGACTATCTGGCTTCACTCAACAACAGAGATGGATTTCTATACCAAATACTGGGAACCACCTTGGAAATACAAAGCTACCACACTGCATATAATGCAAATATGCTGTCCCCACTATTCCTGCTCCACCTGAGCATGTGCTGCCAGTCAGAGTGGCTGGAGAGGGAAGAAATAACTGCAGGGCATGCACACAGCATCAGGGCTCAACATGCTCAGGCCACATTTAGTACTAAACATTCCTGTGTGCACTGAGCTTACTTCCCTCTGCTTATCTAGTTTAACCTCTGCAGACAAACAGGCAGGAACATTTTATTTGTATCAAATGCCAAAATACATTCTACTCTCTGAATTTTAAACAGCATTTGGTTTACAGAAACACTCAAATCACCTAACAAAAAGGCACTTCTGCTTTTGTTTCTTTTAACTGAGGTCCATGTTTATTATTTTGTGGGTTTGTCAGCAACTGATGTTATCCCTAGGGTAATGTCAGCACTTTCTTACTCCTAGGAATTTCCCTAGTATTCAAAATGTCAGAAGATAATAAAAATCTTGAGCATCAGAAAGAGAATAAACTCACCTGAAATACTAAATACAAATTGCTGCCTGACCCTCTGGAATAAGTAACATGCCAGATAGGTGAGGTAAGGTAAGAACTGAAATTTATGTATGCCATTTTTTTCTTCTGGGTATCTTAACAGATTTCCACACATTTCTGAATATACATGACTGTGTGTCGTACTCCAAATTGCACAAGAGAGCGAGCAGCAAGCCTGCCACTGGTATTCCAATTACTGCTGGTGGGAATGAATCCCCAGTAACTTGCAAATTTTTGAAAATATTAAGAAACATCTCATACAATATTCTGTATTCATGTCCAAAATTACATTGCCACAATAGAGAGTTGGAAAATCTCTGCCTCATCCTGTAGGTCTGTAACCACCATTCAAGCTCAAGAGTCAAACCCAACAAAAATACTCAGAACAAAAAAAGGACTGTAAATAATTGACAGAAGCATGTGACAAATGACACATAAACCAAATACAAAAACTACAATTAAGTATTTACATTGGTTGGTGATAAAGACATTTATCGAACACCTATGTGGAGTCAAGCTCAGAATTTTGAGCATTCTGAAGGCTTGGCAGCTGAAGTTCAGATTGAATTTACTTCTGCTCTAAGTATGCATTTTTTTCACAAAAAGGCCCTGAAAATGCAGAATTCTCAAAAAATATCAGTTCAGAATATGGGAGTATTTATTTATGTATGTAATAAACCTACTAATTGGTTTAATTCTGTTTGTTAGACCAAACTTACCTGGAATACTCGCTGGAGAAATGGGACCAGATCTTGACTGGTTGCTTCCAACGGGTGAGCCCACAGGGGAAGGCGACGGGCCCCCAGGGATGCCAGAGAGATGTGGAGAAGCATGAGGGGAAAACGGAGACTGTGCAGGGTTGCTCTGCTCCCCCTGGCTGCTCGTAGAGCCTGACGCGCTAACAGCTGAGCTGAGGGTTGCTTCAGTTCCAGTCGGCAAGTCGTCAATGGATCCAGATAAATCCTGAGGAAAAAGGAACATAAGTGCTTGCATGAATACTCAGGCCACAGGACTCAAGAGCTGGCATGGCAATAGATCCATTTGTTCACTTATTGCAGCAGATAACTGAAAGGTTGTCTAACATTTAACACGTAGTTAAATGATGGCAGAAAACAAGGACAGTATGCACAATTCTCTGCTTAATCTCTAATTCTTTTGAGAAAAAGAGCAAGCAAGGGCAACAAATGAATTGGAACCAAATTCATTCAGCATCGAATTTAACCTTTTCCATCTGGATTAAGCTTTCAAAATTAATCCCACAAATTCTGCCCGAGCATACCAAAACTAATGAAAATGATACATCAGTTTCACTTTCACACAGTATTTAATTTTGGGGTTTGCTACCACCACAATCACAGCTTATACACTTCACTCTAAACCACTACTATGAGAGAAGAGTGTAAAGTATGCAGCCCTGTAACACTGCCTTGCAGGTCCTTCGCCTTGCAACAAGGAAATGAGAAGAGGCCCTGCCCCCAAGAGCCGCACTGGATCCACTGGCCACCAAGGAACAAGGACTGCTGCTTCTCCACTTCCATCAAATACAATGTACAGCTCACAGGTTCTCTTCAATTTCATTTGAATACACTGCTAAACAGTTACTCCATTTCAGCTCATGACTGCTGCCTTTTCAATGAGAAATTTCCTCTGTAGGTCACAGCACATTTGAATTCTAACTATGAACTGCTGGACATATTCCCTCAAGCTGTAACACAGGAGTTATACTGGTCTTTGAATCTATGGGAGTAATTAGGGGTTTTAAATAATTTTAAGATCAGAAAAACCAAGAATGCTGCGACAAAGCAAACACGTGCTCTCCAACTGTCAGAAAAAATGTTAATTCCTAAGCATCACAGAAAAACCTCATACAAACCAAAAGGTGCCAATATTGCTATGCTTCTGCAGCTATTGGCAGGCATGAGGAGCATGTTACTATGTTACTATTTCTATTAGCAAATTAAAGCTCAAAAATAATGGCACGGATCTACCTCACATATAGATCAGGTCATTAAATGACCCCTGAGACTTGAAATAACTGGGATGACAGAGTGCATTACTTTGACTAATCCTGACTTCATTTGTTTGGCTCACGCAAGTGGTTGCAGCACAGACAGCACGACCCCTTGTCTGAATACCACAAAAATAACCGAGTTCTGCCTGAGCAAAGAGCTCAGGAAGCAAAGCCTTAGTGCTGCCTAATTTTCGTAACAAAAATATGAATTTTTTTAGAAGTCGCAGAACATGGACGGAACTCACTTGGTGTGAGAGCCCTGCCCAATGACCACCACCTCCATCACAAGGGAGGCTCACAGCCCAGTTCCCCTAACAGATGGACATGGTCAGTCTTCCAAGGCACAGGAAGAGGAGGAGTAACAGTTTAAGCACTGTTAACACTCACTAGAAGCTGTAGAATGCTACCTGTTATTCCTCATTGTGCATAAGGGCAGGGAATGCAAACCACCTGGCTTAGCTCTCTGCAGGGCATCTTGTGGCCCTTATTTCCAAGGAGTTCCCACAAATACTTCAAGAACAACTCTCACCACAGTTAAATTTTGCGTTTTTTGACAAGCACAAAATTGTATCTGTATGCCATCAGGTACATGAAAAGCAAAAATTAAGGCTAAAACTTCAGTCTACATGTAGATGCTGCATTCACTCAAGAGTAGACTTACAAATCTGTATAATGGAAATTTAATTACGAAGTGGGCAATAAACTATTTTCATTGGGGTTTTTTTTGAAACTATCAACTGTAGAAAATGTAAACAAGACATAACAGTGCTTGGTACTGCATAGAGCAACACTAGATATTTTTCACAGTAGAATGTATTTGGCAAACAGGTAAGCAATTACTGCTTTTCCATACATAATATGGTATTCTTCTAAATGGAATCAAATTACTGCTGTCGTCATGTGTAACAAATGCTGCAGGAAGTGCTGATAAAACAAATGCTGCTGAAAAGCATATAATAAACCTCTGAAAATGGAATGTTGCAGAAAAGAGCCTATTCTAAAGGAATATAAATTCTGTCTGAAAAACAGATAGGCACACAACTGACAGAAGATATAGAAAGCACACAGGTTTACGTTTAGAATAACAAAGATTTTAAAAGGGTGTGTGGAGCAAAGCTTTCATTTGTGTTGGCAAACCAAAGTACCTGAAAAAAACAAATTTATCAGGATAATGGAAAAGCCATGAAGAAATTAGCACTGTTCTTGATGAAATTATCTGCTGTTCACAGGCTAAGGCAAAACTTCAGGACGGGACTGAAGTTCACTTTTCCCGTCAGGTCACAGTGACTTCTTCAGCCTTCCACAAGAGTAGAACAACTGGTGAGTCTCAGGCATCTTCTCTAGTGCCTGCTTTCCAGGCATTTCTTCACCCACCTGATGAAACTCCTTCACCAAGGTGGAAAAGGAAGAGAAGAGCTTGCATGACAGCCTATTTAAATTGTCAAGCCGTGCCACCACCCTCAAGCAGTGCATGCTGACGGAGCAGCCTGGCAGGCAGAGCACACCCCCAGGGCCTTGCATTCCCCAGGTGGGACTTTCTCCCAGGAATGGGGAACTTCACAATCAATGTGTTTGCTCAAGATGCAGTAATAGTGTTCACTCATCAGACACATGAAGAAAACAGAGAAAGAGGTTGATCTTAGGATGGCACAAAATTGTTACCTATCTAGAAGTCTGGGCTGTGCAACACGATCTCCTACGTTGTTTTCAAGTGGGATAAAATAAGAAATATCAGCTGTTCTGTACAGGGGAGTTTGGGTTTTTTAATTTGTTTTGGGGGGGGGGGGGGACGGAATACAGGTTGTGTGTTTGGATTTTGTTGTTTTTCATTTCTGTTAACATACACTTTGTGGCCTTGCCTAGTTTTCTAATGTGGAAAGCCTGAGCAGGCAAGCAAAACTGGGAAACTTGCAGCATACAGAGGCTTTAGATACACCTCTCTTAACTAAAGAAGCTAATTGGGAAATTAAAAAGAAGGAGAAGAAAGACTTTATGTGAAGCACCTGGACAGAAATAGCAAAGTCGATTTTCTTTTACCTCATTTTAACAGAACAGCAGAGAAGTTGTGCAAATTCCACATGACAAACATTTATGTATATATAAAATAGTATACATACACATTATATATGTCAATTATGTAGATGCACTTGCATTTACTTAGCATATCTACATGTAAAGCTATTAGGAAGCCTGCTAATAGGAGAAATTCACAGAGGTTTAAGCATACAGCCTAGTTAACAAAGAAGCTCTGTAACTAATACTCCTCTAGAGGACAATTTAGTCAGCAGGGCACCAAGTCTATTCTTCTTTTATAAGTAGTATCAGATCTATGATGCCTGTAAAGAACAGAGAGACCTTACTTACTGCATCTCATTCAAACCAAGGCACCTTCAAGCTACAGTGCTTCCATTTATCTTGTTGGAAAGTTGGCAGGTTAGGTAATTGCTGAGATTCTTTTAAGGGCCTGAAGTCCCCATACCCTAAGGCGTGCCTTAAATTTTGCCTCTTTTCAGAGGCTTTTTCAGGAAAGCACTCATTTTTTCCAGTAAAATCTAGCAAGTTTAGAATTACCAGTAGTCTTGTGTTTCTTACAGATCTGTTTCTTGTAGAGCAATCTTATTATTCCTATCTACGGTATTGTTATGACTGTATTCTCAAATCTGACATCAAATCTTAGAAAAAATTAAGGACAAAATATTTCCTCCCTCCCATCACAAATCTGTATTATAATTCTGTATTTTCTGTGTTAGTTTTATATCCTGTATTATTCCAGAGATCCTAACCAGCTTTCAAAGTTAATTTCTACAAAATACCTCGATTACACACTGAAATGTCCCCATGCAGGATTTATCTCTTTAAGCAAAGTGTTTTATCTTCAGCTATCCAGCTCTAGCCTCACCTTCCACCTATGCACAACTTCTCCTCTTGTCCATCTGACAACAACAAGAGCTGAAATGAACAGGACCACATTATGTTTGGGATTATAATGTTATGCCTTCCTGGTGGCATGATCTTACCAGAGTGACAGGAGAGACACTTGAAACAGCACACCACTTTACTACTGCAACGTGGGCAGCAAGGGGTACAAGGAAGCAAACTGTTTACCCACAGCCAGGAAACCCAAAGCTACGAAGAGACCACAAGAAGAAAACCCCTACAAACACCCATGTATAATATAATAACATTAACTTACTCGAGGAACACACCTAGATCAAATAAACAGCAAAAGGGAGACTACAGTAGCTCAGCAATAACACCACAATTTTACACACCAACTGTGACAGGACTACAGCATTCACTGTGGAACAAAAATTTGCACTGCAAATACTTGGTGCAGTTGCAAGCTTTGCTTAGCAATGTCTCAGCAGACACAAACCAAGATTTTAAGGGAATCCCTTGCTAAAAACTTACAGTTGAAAAAGGATGAACACTTTCTCTGAAATCAGCAGAAGGAGAAAATGTGGGGCACCTTGCTAACGGAGTTCCTACGCCACTAAATCACAGCCTAAGTTCTCTAAGAAGTTACTGCAATGCAGAGGACATACAACCTGTGGTATATTTAAATTTTCCAACTCTTGCCTACCAGTTCCTTTATGCTCAGGGAGTAGAAGAAAAGCAGAGATATTAAAATAGAAGTCATAGATATTAAAATTAAAGACGCACAAAACCTTTCTGTCTCCAAGTAGCTGAACCCCCCAGACTCTACCCTACCATCCATTGTGCTGGGATGAATCCCAGCACTGCACAGAGGGAACTGCATCAACTGACTGGCTGCAGGATCAAAGACTGCTCATTCCATTCAGGCCTTCCTGCAGCATTTCCTTAGGATGGTGCTGCTCAAAAGACAGGATCCTGCATGAAATATCCATCTCTTTAACATGAATCACCACTTTAGAAGCAAAATTATATATACAAGCAAACATATTTCACATGTAAGTATGTAAATATATATTCAAACAGACATACACTCTGCTATTGTTTTGGAGCCATGGGGGATTATGAACAATATGCTCTGTAATTGAGATTAACTTTGAACAAATGATTTGGCTGACAAACACACATATGCACACAAAAGGAAAACCCACAATAGCTCTGTTTAAATTTCAAGATATTTGTAAGACCTCTTTTCATCACAAAGCAGCCTATAATAGCATGTTTCAAGAAGTCTTCCAAAGGCCCTGCTGGTCACATTGTGGAGGCAGTGAGCGAGCTAACAGCCTCCCAGCGCCTACGCAACCGGAAAAACGCACGGGCGCAGCAACCATTGGGACCACGTGGAAAATTCTTTTATTTTCAAAGGCTGCTACCCCCAACATGGGTACCTTCCTTCCATGCCAGCTGCATAATGTCCCTCATCTAAACACAAAAAATGTACCTAATGCACATCCTTAAAAAAAATTGTTTAACAGGAGACAGCAGGGCTGCCATTACATTTCTGCCAAAATCCCTTTTACATGCCTTACTGGAATTAATTCTGTGGGAAAACAAGGTTCATTCTCTGAATCTTGTTAAATGAAGGTCTGCAGCAGGAAAAGTAGAGAAGACCACTTCTAGTACAAACACCTCCCCAAGGAAAAAGCTTGATTTCTATTGACAGGGCTTACTTATTTCACTTGCAAGACAAACACAAACTTTGACAGCAGCTAGGCAGAGGTACTTCTTATGATACTCGTGTTACCTAGAAATCTTATTTAATTCCACTTATTATATGTTTCAGCATTTTAATTTTAACTTTAACCTCTATGTCATAAACTATTCCTGCAATATTCTAAAGGAAGGCAATTCTAAGTGTATGATAAAAACACTAGCGTTTTGCACTAAATTTAGTGACAAAGCACCACTTGCTGGGGAAACATTCCCTTCATTCTGTGGACCTCACATGCTTCCCAAAATAACTTGGGTTCATAAATTGTGTTGCAAATACGCTTTCTGATCAGTATCAAGTACTTTCTCTGAGAAATTTTACAGGCAAGTCCCAGAGGATGCAAAAATCTTTTTCACAGAAGCCCTGCATTCACTCAAGCAACCAAGAAGAAGTGCAATCAAACAATGCAGTGCCAGTGCCCTGCCTGATGTCCTTTCAATCTATGAGATCCTGGAGTTAGATCAGTCTTCAAGAAGTTATCTACAAAAAGCTGACTTGGAAAACCAGATTCAAATCACAGCTTACTACCTAATTGCTAAGCAAAAGACTGTTCAAAGAAAGAGGAATTTTTTACTACCAAGGATCTTTGCTTGGAAGACAATCTTTTCTAGAAGTTGTTGACCTGGGGATACAAGAGTGCAAAAACAGAACATGACTTGTCCATATCTGTCAGACATGGGATGAGAAGAAGTTGCTAGGATGGATACAATCACATTTCATGTCTAAAATGAACCACAACGGGATCTTATTTGCTTGTCCAGACAAGAGCTTTACACCAAAACCAACTTAGGGTATCTAGGAATTCAAAAGGCCCTTCCAGCCACACTCTCCCTGCCTGTGCCAAGTGCCACTCACTCACTGTGGGGTGTGCAGCTCCCCAGCAGCTACCAGGAAGGGGCTCCTGAGTCCTACAGCTGCAGCAAGCAACCTAATGGCAAAAATTCACTGGTTTATAAACAGTGACTGCTGTGTATAAAATGATAAGTACTAATGACCCATGTGTCATCAAAGCAAATTGACAAAGTCTAACAAGGACAGTAAAGCGTAGGACACACAGCCTGTCTGACAAGGATACCTTTTAATATTGAAAATAAACAGTAAATCTCCAGAACAGAAAAACAATAACATAGCATCTCTCAAGATATGAACTCCCCTGTTTATCTCTGAAGCAGAATGCTTAGCACGTAGAATTTCTGGAAATAAAATTTAAAAACAAAAAGCCACAAACCCTTAGGAGTCATTTGTTTCTTCAGTACTGTAGCAAAGAAAAATTCCCAGCTAACAACTCTTGTAGCTACATCATCAGTCATTTATCATCAATAAACTTTAAAACAACCAAATCAATGAAAACCACAGCAAATAGCCACTATGAAGAAGAAAGAAAAGTTGTGTTTGCATAACAGCAATCTAATAAAATTCAGTTTATTCATACTACTTCCCATGCATAGTACCAAACGTAGCCACACCCAAACATGAAATTCCTTCATTTAAACCTGAAGGGTTTTTCCTATAAAGAACAGTGAGGAGAGATGTAACAACTTCTCTTTTTTGCATCTCTTCAGATTATGACCATTTTCTAGATCATGTAAGACTACAGTTGCCTCCACAGGGAGAAGACAGACTAAACTGGCAGGATAAAACAGAGAGGAAGCTGAATTAAAGCAAAACATGTACCAATTCAAAATCTTTCAAGCTCTCTGGAACTTGTTCTTTTGGGGATCACTATCCTTCTCCCTCTATGCAACAAGCTTAGTGATGCCATCCTGATGTTTAACCTGAACAGACACTGCGCGACCACCCTGCTCACCAGCCCAGACTGCTCTCCTGGCTGTGCTTCTGGCCATGATGAATTCAGCATCAAAAAGCCATGGGGAAAACACCATGTAGCTGCTAGTCCTCCTCCCATTACCTACTTACTCTTCTTTCACAGCTGATGTAGAAAGAAATCAGATTAAGAAAGGAAGGAATATGAAATCACGGGAAAGACAAACACGGATTTGAGTAAAGGCATATGAGAACGAACTAGACATTACTGATAGAACATATGGGTTGGTAGATCTGAGTGAGACCAAATATTTCAGCAAGAGCAGCAGCAATACGCATTAGAAAGTACTGCTTACTCCCTTTCTTCCATTTACTCTGGCCATCATACTTTGGAAACTTGCAGCACATGCAGTCAGACATAGACCATCTGTCTTTGAGACTACATATTCAAAAACCTGATATTGTGCAGGTGTGGCTCAAGCAGAAAGGAACAAACAAAACTTCAGAATACCATAACATGTAATGTGGTAAAATTCACACCATGCCTCACCTGGAAACACCCACAAGACTGCAGTGCAGAGATTCTCAAAAGGTCTGTGCAGGGCACCTCCCGTAGGAGAAACCCTTTGAACATGACCACACAACCACATGTGGCTGCATGTACCTCCCTGTTTACTACTACAGACATACCCTGAGTCACAACACACCTATTTTGCAACTATTAATTGACATCTTTCTACATGTGCTTCTCAGACTATCCCATCCCACATGACATCCAGAAGGCATTAACAGTGCTTGTAACTTTGGACCTACAATACTAGCTGATTTGGAGGCTGCAGCTGAGAGAATAAAGTGTTGGTCCAACAACCAACTGCCCACTGATCACTGAAAGCAGATATGGTCGTGCCACAGTAAATCAGCAAGTTGATAACAAGTGAGCTGCTCTGACAGCCCAAGGACACCTACGCCTGGAGCACGATAAAGGGCTTAAACAATGCATTGAACCCATACACCTGTATGCCCAAGGTTTAAAAACTCTTGATCTACAGCATTTGCCTTTTTTCCTTTTTTTTTTTCATATTAATACCCTTTGTAGAGTTATGGTTTGATAAAAAAGTCTGTCCCAGCAGGTTACCGTGGGAATAAGGATCTACAAAACATAGTTTTTCATTAGCTTAGGGCTTGTGCATGCATCATACTGCGTCTCTTTCTTCCCTCTCCCACAACACCCTGTAACCAAATACCACAATTCAATGAGATGGTAAATAAGCCCCAGACACATTTTGAACTTCAAAAACACAGGTGCTCTGTTAACTTTCCATCTCTTCCTCTTGAATCAGAAGCAGAAAGGAGGGGGAAAATGTATAGATCAAAAAGACTGGTAAATGTTGTAAAGACTACCTTTTTAAGGAACTGAATAAAGTGACTTCCCTCAGAGAACAATATTAATTAATGAATTAAGTCTTATTTAAAATACTGGATATGCAATGTTATACTGGGGTAACAGGCAGAAATGAGTGTTACAAGGTTTACCTCAGTAATTTTAGCTTAATTTGCCATTTCAGGCTCATTGTCTCATCCTCATACAAGACCCTCTAATCCTTCTTCCTTTTTCTCTTCCTTTTCACCAAACCCAATGTAACTCAGCAGAGTGTAGTTTGATCAGCAGTAGAGCACACACACACGGGGCTGTGATCACTCTGCTTCTGCTTTGCTCCTCACACCCAGCCACACACCCAAACTGCTTACTTCTTTCCGAGGTCTGAGGACCACAGCAGCAAAACCAAACAATTACTCTTCAACACCTGTTCACTCAACCCCTCCCACATGTACATTCTCCAGTAACCTGGGAAAAGGTCGGAAACTAAAATCCAAGCAGTTAAAAAGCAGAAAATAAACCTTCAGATTGCTTCTCACACATGCCTGCTAGAACAAGGCTCCCACAGCACCCCAAGTTCTGGAATTCACATTTCTTTGCAGTAATTCAGTGCTTGCTGGGCCTGCTAAATAATTAAGTGGCCAGGGAATGTGGTATTTTGAGATGATACAGCTTTAACAAACTTATGTAGAACTCAAGTCTCAGAAACCTCTACATAAATTTCAAAAGGCTTCTGAAATTCTAGAAAAGTGTCTTGGCTTCACTTTTCTTTTTGAAATAATGCTTTGACTAGCCAAGTATGAAGCATAACTTGTAGCACTTCAACTAGGCATTTAAAAAAAAATCTGAAAGACCAATACCCTTCCCCATCTACTGCTAAGCACCATTTTGGCATGGGAAGAGGTATCTCAAGGCTAAGATAATGCCAGGGTTGTTTTGATTGCTGAGTGAACTAAACTAAACATTATCCAACAGGTTCGTAATTTCAGGTGCACTCCTGAAATCCAGTAAAGGAAGAGACACACGGACGTGTCACTACAGATGTGTTTAACACTGTGTACTATGCAATCTACCAAAAAAATCCAACAGATCAACTGCTACTGTTCTTTAATTAATATATCATACAAAGGAAAAACATCCATGGGGAATTCTGAGGGTTTTGTGCGCCTGAGCATGCTTCGGTGTTGCAGCTTTTTCTCATGATATAGAGGACAGGGAGTCCTGACATGTTTTAGATAAAGCTTGTAGTGGGTTGCTCTTCCAAAATTTTCCTTGTCTTTAAAAAGAGAGAAGGCTGATATTGCACAGAACTACCTATTCATTGTAATGCTACTAAAAGTGGTCTGAAAAAATTCCAAGAAAGCATGGGTAGGATGTCCAGTGTACAGCAATTGTGGTTCTCAAAAATATGACTGCCACAATGACTGCCACTTGGTGGGGCCTTTCTGGGCATGGCACCTCCATCTGTCTTTTTGTATGGTGGTGCTTTACGCAGCCCTTCACCTGAGGTGCCAATTGTCCTTCTCCAACACCTGCCAGGTTACATCCATGCTGCAGTTTCCTCCAGCAAGCACCAATGCAGTGCTACAGTGCACTTGGAAGCCACTTGTATGAAATATTTGTAAATATAATAAAAAGTAACTCCTTTCCCCATTGATCTGTATTTTTGTTGCACTGAATTTTGAGAGTATTCGTAATTGATGTGAAAAAGCACGTCAGGTAAAATGACAGTGGTGGAAAAAGAAAGAACAGCAGCTGGAAGCTTCTTTGAAAGAGGGTTTCCCAGGATCTTGTAAGGCAGTGATCCTTTGCTCTCCTCTCTGGTCATTCCCTTTCTCCCATAGGAAGACAAAAGAACTGCAGCTCTGGTCAGTGGCTGCTTCCTGGTCCTTGCAAGGGGAAGCAGAGATTTCAGCCCTGCCAGACCTTCAGGTGCAGCCTGACAATTGCTGATTGTCCATGCTCCAAGCCTGTCTGAGCTTTGCAACACAGCTTAGAGAGCTGGGCCAAGAAGGTTTTTGGGGAGTGCATCTGATAGAAAGATGGGAAAAGAGCCATCTGTATCAAGGCATGGCATTTAAGTGCTACAGCTCGAGAAGAACACAGTTCTTAACCTTAGGAAAGTTTTGCTGCATGGCTTCTAAGGTCATTGCTGCTCTGCAGCAGTTTTGCCTGAGCTCCTGTCCTAGTTCCCTGTTCACAGTCTTCTACACTGAAGCCTACAAACGGGGCCACTGTTTACACACTGCTGTCTCTCTTTAAAAAGACCACTATGTATACCAAAGCTTCCAAGAAGATCCACCTGATGGAATTATCAAGCCACAGCTCATTTCAACCTTTAAGGTATTTATTAGCTAGACCACCAAAAAAAAAAAAAGGAAAAAAAAGCAAATCAGTAAGTTAGATCTTTGCAAATTATCAAAATACTTCTGAAGGATGCTTGTCAGAACAAACAAATGTACCAAAGGAAGAAACAGCCTCATGAATTAAGTAAAAAAATAAATAAAGGGAAAACATATGAAAATTTCAACAACCGTGCCAATCTGTTGCGAGCTGTACCCGTGCCAGTGGGCGGCCTCGGGGCACCGTAGGATTCCTCAGTGCAGTGCCAAGCTCCAGCAATATTGTTATGGTTAGAGAGGAATTTCTCACAAGAGCTAACAAAGGCAGAAGGTCATAAATAAACACAGCAGGATCGCCTTGTCAGTTCTCATTATTAGCGCTGCAGGCACTTGCTTTTCTATGGGCTGCTCACAGGTTCATTTAAGTGTAAGAGCTCCTCCTCAGAACTTCATGCTCATAAATAAAGACAACATTTCATTAGAAAGAAAGGCACACCTAAGTTTTTTGGTTGATTGGTTTTTTTTTTCACACACACAGGGGCACATGTGCTTGAGCTGGCTGTGCTGTCTGCAGCCGCTCTATCCGTTTGCACCCTGCACTGGCACAAGCTTGCACTCGGCTAACCCAGAGCTGCAACAGCCTTCTATGCTGGCCTCTGTGAGGCCATGCAGGCCTCCCTCACACCACGGCCATAATGAACAAGGAGAGCCTTACTACTGTAATAATGGTCACCAGAATTACATCTGGGCAGGAAATGAGGCTGAGCTCCTAAAATGATCTTGACGTGCATTATACAACTAGGAAAGCACAGCTGTGTGATCATTACTGCAATTATAAAGTGACATTTAGTGTTCATTTTCTTTTCTTACTGAATTTTGAAACAGAGAGGGGGCAGAATCAGTAACTCTGGGGGTACAAATGTGCAAAAAAAGGAAATGAAATTTTTTAAGAGTGCAATATTGATTCTTCATCATCTGTCAGAGGTTAACAAACAGCCAAGTAAAAAGACCTCGTATCTCCCATACACATACCCACCTTTACCTATATCCATACCTATAAAGATGAGTGAAAAGTAAGCTCTGTGTAAACTAGACACATTTCAAATAAATTAACACTATCATGTAGCGCATGCTGATTTCAAGTTGCAGATATAGTGCTTTTCAGAATATTAGGGGAAATCAAGAAATCAACAATGCTATCTCTTGAGAGTTTTTATTTTCTACTTATTACTTTGGAATTTAAAAAAATAATGTAAAGATGTTAATAAAGCTTAAAGGTTCACAACCCTGGAAGCACTGCCAGTAAATAAAAAGTAAATAAAATA
The DNA here is from genome assembly GCF_036417665.1 of Passer domesticus. Classification (NCBI taxonomy): domain Eukaryota; kingdom Metazoa; phylum Chordata; class Aves; order Passeriformes; family Passeridae; genus Passer; species Passer domesticus. The sequence goes on along the minus strand of NC_087476.1, from coordinate 60,812,158 downwards.
ACAGGCCTTATGTTAAACAGGGGATGCCTAGCAATGGGAAAAACACTTATTGGTCACCATTCCTTCCAGCGTAAGATAGGTGATAGAGAATGTAATTGCTGCCAATCACCCCCCAAAATACTGCTTCCTCCTGTGAACTGTACTGAACACCAATGTACCAGTACATTAAATGGTCATGTCTATCTTCCTAGTTGCCTAAAATCTGACCAATGCTATTGTTACTATAAACTCAGATCTTCACCTTTTAAAGCAAACTATATGACTCACAAGCAAAAACCCTGGCGCCTTGCATGCTTTCTGTGAGAAGCCTGGGGAAACAATTTTCCTTCCAGTTTGCTTCCTATGCCATCACCTGCTATCAGAAGAAGTTGGGTTGTTAGTCCTGATGCACTACAGCAGCAAAACCATGTTCAAAGAACTGTTTTCCTGAGCTGTGCAGCCCTTCATTGCACACCATTCATCATTATCAACACCAGGAACTGCTGGAACAGCCCTAGTGAATGAACAATGTCCCTGTTTAACTTGTAGAGGCTGCCAGCCCGCTCCCTTTAGCTTCTGTGCTGAGGCAGGGTTTGTACCTCAGGCAGGGGGCTGCTGGCATGCTGTGTGTGCCCTCTGCCCAGAGCCCACCCTGACAGCAGGGCAGCAGCCCCTCTCTCCCTCTGCCAGCAGGAACGCAGGAGCGCTCTCCGAATGGCCAGCCCTAAACCGGCCTCTGCCAGGCAGAGTACCAGAGGTGCCAGGGAAGTGCTTTCCTCCTGTACACCAGCAAGGGTGTGCTTCTTGGCTCCACACTCCTGCAGGAGAAAGAGCTGCTGGAAGTGGAAGGAGCTGGAGGAAAGGACAACAGTTTCCAGCTGGTCAGTTCCTCAGCCTCTCCTGATCAGTAGGCAAGGTGCTGCCTGGGCACCGGGCAGGCTGCAGCCCCTTCTGCAAGCACAGACATGGAGATGCTGCTCTATTTCAAGCCTCTTCCCTTTGCTCACTTTTTTCTTATTAATATTTTAAAAACATTTACGTAGCAGACACGTTGCAATTAATTTATCTTCCCTGGTCAAAACACATTTACTTCTGTAGAAACATTCCCTCTGCCACCCATTTCAAAGGAAGAGCTGGGTTTCAGCCCACTCACTCAAACACAGCTTTGTATTAATTCTTGTGCCTCATTAATTATTTCAGAAAAGAAGAATTCCTCACATAAGTTAAAAAGTGACCTAAACCTACTAACTGCTGTGTGCTATGAATGGCAGTGGACAGAGACAAGGAGAAAGATGTTTTTCAGGGGTCTCTGCAGTGCTTTTAAGTCACAGTGAGAAGAACTTACAGGTGTGAAACTTGAAGGTTTCACACAGTCATCCTTTTTTCTAGTACTATCTTGTTCTTCAGCAGTTTTGGTCATATTTCAGTAGTATGACATCCATGGCTTTTTTGGGACTTTTGCTATCTTAAACTTATTTTACACAGTTACACACTTGAACTTTTATATAGAAAACATTATAGAAATATTTACAGGACATCAAATTTCTAAATTAAATCATTAAATACTTTGTCATATCCAGCAGCATATTTCACTGCCATAGATGCACTACTGTGGAGTTTTTCCTTTAGGAGTGCAAAATACTTAATTTATACAGCCTGAAAAGGGTCATTTTACATTTATTAAGAGTATAAAAAAATTATGCAAAGAACAGTTGAGAAAGGGGAACTAGAAAAGGAGGTATATTCTTCAAAAGAATTATTGGAGGTATTTTCTTGTTACAAGATATCATTTGTTATTTTTCAATCACAGAAAACTGCAAGAAAACACCAAAAAGGTTGAACCATCTACTCTAAAAAATTATGAATGCCAAAAGATCACAAATAGCACATTAATGCCAGAGTGTTGGCTCTCATTGACTCCTCAGGATTTTAATTTTGCTTTTTAAGAGGAGAAAAGAAGAGAGAAACAGAGAAGGCATCATTAGACTAAGTCTATCCTGCGTTGCCCTAATTTTTTAAGCTAAAACCCCCAAACTGTGTCCATGATCTGTATCAGATTGTACCTGACCACTTCAGCTGTCCCTGACACTTGACCTGCTTCTGAAAAGCAAGAAGTCCAATTTAAGTCGACGGTCCTACAGGGAGGTAATGGTTTGACCCTTGGTCCCTCCACTGCAACCGTTCCAATTCTCTAATGATTTCCCTGCAGGGTTCATTTACCAGTTCTGGGTCAAAGACCAGCACATCACGAAGGCAAGGGGCAGCAGAAGCACTGCATGATGGATTTGAAAATAAGTGCATCGTAAAGGAAACCTCCATCAATTAGGGATGGCCTTTGAATTCAAAACAAAAGGAAGCAAAGTGCAAATCATAATGTCTACTCTGTTCACTTTAGCAGCACACGATTTAGCAGATACACGTGGAAAGAGATGCATTTTAGCCTAGGTGCAAAACCAGCAATCATCCTAGGGCAAACAGGCTCATCCTCAGAAGAGAGGGCCTTCTGCTCGCTCTGAGCAACTGCAAAGTTGAAGGGATTCACCATTCGACTCCACACCAGCTTTTGGTACAACTTAGTACTTTGATATGCGCACCATAACTTTAATCAGAAACATTAAGACCTGCTCTAACTATGAAGCAAAATATTACCCAGGTCCACTTCAACTTTCTGGAATCTGTGGTTTAATTTACTTTTACAGGGAACTGCAAAACTACCACTTATGAGTACATCTTTTCCATCCACTCATTGCCATGTGTGTATTAAAACAGTTGCAAATTTCCTTTTTCTTCCAATGCTCTTCGATACTGAAATGCACTATGTGTTTTTTTGGAAAGAAAGTATGAGGAAGCATATTTAGAAGTAAAGAAGGAGATGCAGTAATGGCATAAAAATATGAACAATAAAAGAAACAAATCTTGCTTGTTCCTAGTGAAAGATTGAGGGGAAGAAAGAAATACTGCCAGAAAATGTGCAAATTAAAAAAATATATGAGAATGCTAAAAAATAACTTTTAAGGAGGTCTCTGCTTTCCTGAGTGAAGTGACCAGGCAAAGACATGTTAACAACTCTGCTAATGCTAGAAGCCGTGGTCATAACTAGTGGTCACTGAGCTCACATGTAATGGATTCTGCATAGCTGTAACAATTAGGGAGCTTATTCCTCACATGCAACTCTTTTAATGCTACAGTTATATGACCACCAAAATTAAAACATTAAAGAAATCCTAAAAGTTGTGGTTTTGTTTTTTTGGTGTTTTGTTGTGGGGTTGTTTTGTTTCGTCATTTGTTTTCTACTACTTTTGGAACATCTAGGCTTCGCTTCCCTGTTTATTTTTGAAAGACAGGAGAAACTGCTTATCTGATATTCAAAATATGTTTATTATCAAGAAGCCTTGGCAAGAAGCCAAGGCTTTTCAAATTCAATAGTGATTGAGACCTTGCAAAAATACTTTCGTTTTCCAAGAGCTGAAGAAGCCTGGAAAGAAAGGACTTAATAGTGTTTCAGCATAGCACCTGAAAATTACAAATTGTCTTTTAAACTTTTGCTTGCCTGTGTGCATGAATATCACATAGTCTCTCCAATATGCCCAATACTAATATGTGTGTATTATTTTCTTGCACAAGAAGCATAGAAACCCCTACTCTTGGTAAAACAGTGAGAAAGAAAAGTATGACTCTCTCCAACAATACTTGTTTGAAAAAAGAACATGGCTGCTAAGACTGAGAACAGTCAAATTTAAACAGGGAGCAGAGATATAAAATAATAAGGAAAACATAACAACAAACTTTTTACATCACTTTCTCCTCTTAAGTGCCAAACTTAGAAGCTATGTAAAATCCTCTGTATTGAACCCATCAAGTTTGCTGACCTTGAATCTTCTGAATTGCCTCCCAAAGCCTTTAGTATCCTCACTTCTATTTTGGCAAAAGTGAGAGATGGGCAACATCCGCTGGGATCTGAGTGAACGGGGTTTGTCTGTGCAACCAGGCTGGCTGAGAAGAAGTTCTTGCTGCCAACCACACCATATGTGACAGGAAAACTTTCGTTAATAAAAACCATATTGATGTACTTGTTAACGACTTGAACAGCCCAGTAATTGAATTTAAACCAGTTAACTATTCACCAGGGCTTCATCAGCCCACCTCCTTCATCTCCTCTAGCCCTGTGTTATTTCAAAGCAACTGGAAGAATTTTACACCACCACCACGCTTCCCACCACAACCCTTTCACCATTATGTGCACTCGGGAAGCCTTGCTCATTTGAAGAGCTCTTAACTGCATTTTTGAAAGAACAAAGCAGTTTTATAACTCTCTCTATACAAACAGAAGGCACTTATCTGAGGGGCTCTCTTATTTTCAGTCCATCAATAAGTGACACCGATATGTTACAACTGGCTACCACCATGGAGACAAAGTGTGTCCGTCCCTGACCTCAAAGGGATCAATCACATCAGTGTTTCTATGAGGTTTGGGCTTTTTTATTAAAGGGATCAAGAAAAGAAACAAAGCTCCCCAAAGTACATAAAATGTTTTAATGCATAAGTTTTTCAATTTCCTCATCAGCAACATTATTTGAAAGCTGCATTGCTAAAAGGTTGCAATTACAGAAAGATGGTTTTCAGTAATTTTTTTTAAAGTAGTAATTCTTGAATTTCTTTTCCCTCATTTTTCATCAATTAAATTCAATTTTTCCTGTGAGCCAACACAAGGGAGCTGACAATAAAAGCCTGATGCAGCAAACCTTTCCAGAGGCCCTTAAGCCAAGTGATTTCAGCTTATAATCAGGATATGCTTGTATTCACAACTACCCTCACTATGGCTCCACCTCTGCTCAAAAGTGTGGTTTTGCAAGATTTTTGGCAACATTTTGCTTTTGTAGTTGTATGCAAAGAATGGCTCACAACAAACATTACTAGAAAGAAAGAACTTATTTGTTTATTTTTGTTTTAATTAAATTATTCTGTGCAACTCATCTCACACAGACCACAATTTACTATTGCCACTTATTTAAACAAGTTCTGCGTGTGATGAACTCCTTATTGGTGAGCACCTACAAAAAGCGATGAGATTTCTCTCAGAGACATCCCTCTTCCTCCCTAAATTCAGGCAGGAATGGAAAAGCCAGTAGTTGTTTTTAACTGTACACCAGGTCTCAGACCATACAGTAGTCACACACATTGCAACAGATTTGCACAACATTTGGGAAGCATCTCGATGCATTGATAGCTTGTCGGCAGAGATGTGAACTTATTAAGGCTCTGCTTAGTGTAGATATCCAGACAAGCAGTTGGCAGCGAGGCTTCTTCTGCACTAATTACATTCTTTTCCAAAAGTTCACCCTGCCTGGGTGTCCAGGTAATTGCAATTAAGGCAAGAGTCTGGTAATTAGAAATTCAAGTGCCCTGCCAAGAACAATACACTTCCTCTTAACGTGCTGCCCAAAGAACTAATTCACTTGGAAACGACAGAAGCTGATGCGAAGTGGCAGAGTAGATGTTGATTAAGCAACAACCACAGAAGTACACTCCCTTCCCTCTAAAATAATTTAGAGTCTTAGAAAGTGTTTCATTACCTTTGAAACATTTTAAATAAATTTTTAAAAATCAAAATTCCACGCTTTCAAACAGCATAATTTTTTTCTGCTCCCATGTCTGCTTAGAATTGCTGCAATGTCTTTCTTGAAGCTGAAAATACAATGCGGGTCACACTCCCCTTCAATCTCCCACCAAAAGCTAACTTTGTACCATGACTCAGCAATTACTGCTCACAGGCATTACTGAGTAAGTATCAAATCACTTAGTAGTTTCTGAAACAAGTTTAACACAGAGCAACAAATACATTTTAAAAGAAGTATAAAGCAAAGCCACTCACAGCTTAGTGCTCTCACAGGACAGAAAGATACTACACTGTCATCTAAATTCCACGTTTTTTTAAATGTCATTGTTAGCTGGAAATGAATGGTTATTTTTTACTCTCCCTACACATTTCTTTCTAACTCACAGCTGCTCTTGTCAATTCAGAACAACATCTCTATCCCAAATTTTGGACTTAGCTTCTTATAGTTAATACTATTTTTTTCTTTCAGGAAACACAAAAAGCCTTTTCCCACTGGGGATAAGAAGACTCTTACTGTATGTATATTGCGTACGTGTGTGTGCCTATTTGCACAGTTACATGAACACAGGCGTTTCTGTCCAAATCAAAGCCCTGGAACCATGCGCCTGGCTTTAGACATAGCTGTGACTATTCATTTTTATATAGCTGAGCAATTTGAAATTCAAAGATGGGAGATTCTGGGATGATGTTATTAAAACTATTTGAAAAAAATGGGGTGGGGTAGAAATTCCCTCCCTCTTGAATAAAAATATATATCAGGTCCACATTCATGCTAGATGAGTCAAGGAAAGTGCTCTCTCCAGTCCTGAACTCTGTGGTTCCCAAATAGCTTCTTTTGGATGACATCACTATCTCTTCTAGTGTGCTACTCAGGCACTATCAAAAGAACTTCTGTTGCCTTGTCTCGTGTTTCACCCACTGGAGACTTCAATAAAATCCCATCACTGGGATTGATCTGGGGATCAAAACCCACCACATGCATCACTCACAGCATCTAGAGTGCACTTCACAAACGGAGCCTAGAGTAGCACGCAAAATGCGTATAGAGCCCTGATGGAAAACTATGAAAAGGAAAGGATGCTTTGAAATTTTCAAGTTTTGTTGTTGGTTTGCTTTCATAAAGCACTGTAAGAGCAGTACTGCTCCCCTCCCGCCCCCAATGTTTTTAAGCCTAAAAAATTACTCCGTTCTCTCCTGACCTCTGTTCTCTATTGCCTTAGTGGGTTTCTAAGATTTCTTAGATCATAGCCAGACATAACTACTAAAGAAACAAGCTGAGATCATCAAAACCTCATGACTGAAATGCTGAAAACAAAATAAAATGTACAGTTTTCACCACCCACCCCAGAAGTACATCAAGTGCACAGCAAGAAAAGCCTACAGTAAGAAATTACCTCTCACGCGCTGCAGCAAAGCCTCAGGAGCTAATAATACAAGAAATAAAACTGCTGTTTTGATTGATAGATCTGTTAAAGTTTCTTATCGCTTATTTCCAACAATGTCAGTCAAATATGTTTCATCTTTTATCAGTAACAAAATAAAGTTATTTTTGCCTGAGAATCTAAATTATAGATACTTATATGTAGAGAAATAGCACTAAGCCAAGTGACAATTGGGGACTAATATTTTGCAATTGACCTAACAACGTATTAAAGAAAAAATAACAAAGATTAACTCCTACCATTTAACACTCTATTCCTTCCTATAATTCATTTCAGCTGATCATAAGCAAGTTGTTTAGTTCTGGTATATTGGGTTATAACTGAAGTAATCTTCCCCTTTACATCATGACTCAATACAGAAATTAACTGTACGGATTCGTTGTTAACGTAACAGATAAATTTTAGATACATTACACAATTATTTACATATATTTACATGTTTATGCAAATACACACATTTGTATATACACAATACATATAACGTAATCTTTCATTGCTAAAGCTGGGTATTGAAAAATGGCTCGCTCTCAGCAAGGCTTTGCTGTTGTATCGTAAGTGATTTTTATCTTCCTGGGCAAGTTAAAATCTACTGTTCAAGGAGTATGAAAATCCTCTAATGTGCACGCTGATTTCATAGTTACAACATTCTGAAAGTCATCGGATGCTTTGCACATGGCATAAAAGTGAAAATAGTGTTTTGAGGGGAATTTGGACTAGAAAAGTCTGAAAAAAGTTAGAAGCCTTATCCTCCTTGTACATACCCACACCTTCACAGAAGCAGATGAACATCTGACTGTGCCCATGCAGTTGGATAAGATCAATTACCAAGGTGCTGACACTGCCCGCACACAAGCAGGGCTGGGCCCCATTCTCTTTGTAATTGCAGGTACATCACAACCCATAGAACGAGTGAAAACTCTAAGAGGCCACAAACCACAAAAACTGCAGAAGAGTTTAGACCAAAGAAAGGGAATTTTCATGTCAGAAGTTACCAGATCCCAGCGTGATGCATGTGTGGGTCCATCCTGCTGCTTCTGAACACCTGCTGGAGGGACCCACTCCCACCTGGGACCCACCACCAGCAGCAGCTTCCCTGCCCCTTTCCACAGCCTCTTCTGAGTGCTGCTGGGCTAGGATCACAACTCGTACTACACTAGACCACACTATAACAATTCTCCATTGGCTCTGCACAAATGCTGAAGACCTCAACAGTGTGCCAAGCACTGGCTCATGCTCCCCAAAGCTGACTGCTCTCAGAGGTATCCCTATCTCAAGAAGAAAAACTGCCTGAGTTTCTCTCTGGACCACAAAATCAACTTCTTTTACACTGAATATTATATCACAAACTAAGTGATGTAGAATAAACTTTCTCTTGTAACATCCTTAAAAATGGTTAATAAGGGATTTTTAAAAGTTAAGATTTTTCTATATAACACTCTGTTAAACAATAACAGAGCATTTTACTGCTTCTTTCTTGAAAGATGCACAGCTTTTCTGAGAGCTGCATCCATTCAAGTAATGGAAAGAAGCCAAGGTGCAACCAGAGGCAGTTATATTTTGAAATCCAAATGGTCACTTCAGAAAAATTATACTAACCAGTACACAGCAATATAAATTGCTCTATAAAAGCAGCAAACTGCCTTATAAACAGCTCTTTTAAAACTAACTTAAAAAAATAAAAATAAGGTTAACAATAGGCTACCTAGCTGTAGTAAGTTGCCAGTCCCTAGACAAGATGGTGAAAATCAGCCATGAAGACATTTTGGTGAAAGGCAGAAAGAACAAGGTGATGAATATATTTGTGTGAGTGATCAGGCCTTGCAAACTCTACTTCAGTAACAGAATACATGAATACATGTATAACACTGCATCCACCTCAAGCTGGCGTCCAGCTCTGCAGGCATGGTATTCTAGACAAATTCATTATCATTCAATAATGATGACTCAAAAGCCAGTATTTTCTGGAAAAAAAAAAAGGAATTGACTGCAATGGACAAGCAGCAGACTGCCAGCAGTTAGACAGGTTTGGGGACAAGTCAACTACACCACAGATAATTTCCTCCATTTTATAAAGGTTCCATCATAACACAGACAGATACTTTATTTTCCTAACACATAATAGGAAGTCCTTTCCAAAAACCTATCCGATGTCTTTGTGCAACAGACTCCAAATATTTTTCTGAACCACAGGCAAAGGCTCGTGTAAATGCAAAGACTGACACAATAGGAAAATCACTGGACGCCTTCACTCTTTCTCATTAGCTATTTTATTTTTTTTAAAGAAGATACAGTTTCTAATGACCTTCCCACCCAAAGGGTAAGAGCTTTGTCACTTGTGAGTTATTTGTATACTCCTGCTAATTGTATCATTACACTCCTCCAACCGTTATGAATATTCATTTTCTCTCACTTCTCTCACTTCTCTCTCTGTGCACTTATTAACTGTATAACACAAATACTCAAGAGATTTTGTGTTTGTGTGTATATATGTATGTGTATGTGTGATATTATTTATGTAAATCTATAGCTGACCTGTGCACACAAAACATTATTCACCAATGGAACCACTGCCCTTAGAAACAAGGTTTTAAAGCAACAGAAATTGTAAAGGTCCAAATAACCAAATTTCACCTCAAACGAAAACAGTTCCTTTTACAACGATTTTGTTGGCAGTGATATGAACTCACCAAGCATTTCTTACTATTGTTACTATTATTTACTGAACACTAGACCGTGTTTCGTCTTATATATTTAAATTACGAAAGTAAGCTGCCTAAAAGACCACGTCTTGTCGTGTTTGCTTCTATCTGCTGCTACAGTTTTAAAGCACATTTCCCTTTATTTCACTTTTCCACAAGCCATAAAAAAACTCATTTCTAATTCATCCGTTCGTTCAGCTTAACCTCTCTTCTCAGCAATTAAAGTACTCTGCGCATCCCTCATCTATCACACAGCCAGCTAAATAATGCATTGCGTCCTCCGCTCATCTTTTATCATCCCAAATGACAGGTATTAGCATATCTCCCCAGTCAATTACAGTGCAGCGGAATAATCACAGCATAATTGGGCGAAAGCCACTCTAATCACCAACCCTGCAAACTCGCAGAATAAAAACTGAGTGGCAGTTCAGACAGGCCTTGCTCTTGTCCATGACTCCAGCCAACAGGCTTGGCAGGTCTCCATTTCTTTCTGCCTTTCCAAACTTGCTCTTTGGGGCTAAACTTCTCAGCACATACACACGCAACCCATTTGGGTTTTCTTAAAGGAAGACCAGTGCATTGATAAATATTACCCAAAGTCTATTTGCTAACAAATGCCAGCCTGGAATACAGCACAGCTGTTTTCTGCCCTTCAGATCATCCAGCGGGGCTCTGCTTTACAGACTAGCTTTGACAGATGGGTTTATTGCTCGAGGTACAAAGTTTTACATTTCATGTTAGAGCAAGCAGAATTTCTTTTCCTTTAAGTAGAAAGGATTTATGAGATCTAACACAGTTAGGTACTGCTTTAGATGGTGCTGCTTACTGCAGACATTAGCCTTCTGGTTTTCAACACTAGTGAGATGCTCACAAAGCATAATTTTTATTTGTTGTCTGTTTAATACATCTAGATTAAAATCCTACATATCTATTTGAACATAAAACAACAGTTTCACTAGCTAAACAAATAGACAAAAGTAAATTAACATCACATTGCCATTTCCTATGTTCAATCTGAGCAAATGAGAGTACCAACAGAAATTCCCCATGGCCATTATGCCAACTTCAGGCTAATGGGCTCCTGTGCAGTCTCCCCAAAGCTCTCCAACTGGTGATGCAGGACTAATCTCAGGTGAGCTACTTGCTCTGAGACTTCCCCATTCTGGGATTCAAAGCCATGTTCTGATGGAGGAGCTACATGTGGATGGTGGTGGAACCATCCCAAGCCTGGATGTGCTCCTGGGATCTGCTTACCCTACAGGGCAGGAGTGCATCAGCTCTGCAGCCTGAGACCCTCTCAACAGAGGAAGTTGAGGGCATGAATAGTGCCCTGGGAAATCAGGATATGAATTGAATTCAAAAGAAGATTTTCCACAGTATTACGTCAGCACAGTTGAAATTTTCAAACGTATTACAAACATGGAAAGTCTTCTGAAATCCAACAGCCAAATTATCTTCTTTGAAATTCTAAGTGACATGTACTAAATTTGTGCTGTTGTCATCACTGGTAACAGACTCAGTTGAGCATATTTTCTAGTTCAGCCCCAAAGAGAGAAGAAAATGCTACTAAAGAAAAAGAACAGTTAGACATATAACCAGACCATTAGCATAGTGCATTCCTGCTGTTTGGTTAGCTGTGTGCGCAACTGCAAATTGCACCCAGTACAGAGTTAAATAGCACATAATGACAAAAACCCAAGACTTTCTGGAAGTAAAGTTTGGGCAAGCTACATACCTATTTTGGTCTAAAGGGAGGGGGTTGCATTCACTTCCTTGTACTAATTATTTGAGAGCTTACACATTGTTTCAGCCAGAATGCATCATAATTTTAAAATAGCATTTAAGGTTTCATCTTCTTTCTAATCTTTTTGCTCCCCTATTTTCTCTAAACCACGTTCAAATTTTTACCCCAGCGTAATTTCTTTTTCATTGGCAGATTTAATACCAGATACATTTAATCAATGGTGATCTTCCCATCCTTGCGTTCTAAAATGGAACTGAACAAGATAGGGAGGATTTTCTTTATTTATTAAATTAATTTTGCATAAGTTCTCATTATATAGTTCTGTGTACCAGCACTGTTCCATACAGTGCAGCTATGGGAACAATTTGGTATTAAACTCCTTTTACAAAGCTGGGCAGGGAAGAATAACAGCTTGTGCATAGGACAAAGAGAAACAAACACCTTCCTTACCCCCATGTCTTCCGAAGGATCTATCCTACTGATTTTCCACACACAAGCTGCTGCAGCCACAGCACAAGTGAGAAGGACAAATCAAGGCTTGAGACTTTTTCACAGTGTCTCTGCTTCTGTTCCCTGAACAGACCTGAGTGTTCACAAAGATGTGGTAACTATTCAGCTTTCTGTGCTGCTTCTTTACTCTGTGCCACTACAGGGCCAAAGCCTGCTTCTTCTGCTAAGAGCCACAGAACAAAAGACCTACCACCTGTACCCTTCCAACACATTTCATCCTAACTCATTTCTCATTTGAACCTCTGCTTAAAAGAAACAATGGCATAGTTACACAAATGAAATTTTCACTGTTTTAAAATTCCAGTGTTACTCTGTTGCAAGGCCTTCCAAGCTGCTGACTTCATACAAATAGATGGACGACACTTTCCAAATTCCAGCTTATCACCTTTTATAATGTTAGGTACTGTGTCACTCTCAACAGATTCACTGAAAACAATGTGACTTGGGGCAAAGCCAATCGACAAGGAAAAAAAAATTTGGCTTTAAATCATGGCTTTCAACTGATAGAAAGACTTGAAAAAAATTTTAATTTCCCTCCTGCAATTGCTGATTTCACTCCTGTTCTGTACAAAACCCAGCGAAGTGAATGAAGGCCAGTCAGCTAGGTCATAACAGGTTACATTGAACAAACCACTATGTTAAATGCTGTTACAGGAACCTTTATAAAGCCCTACAGACACTGCTTTTCTTTCTGCACAGCACTTACTGCTCATAAGAAGTGTTCAGAGCTACTGAGGTTTCTTCATTGCTGCAATCTAAAGGCATAGCGCCTGTCCCTGAACAAGACCCACGAACACTGCACTCCCACAGCGCCCTGTGCTAAGAAATGCATCTGCTCTGCTTTTCTTCTTCCTTTTTATCTTTTTTCCCGAACAGCAGCATCCAGCTTTATGAAATTAACGACTTCTCTGTGAAGAGGCAGGCTAAGACCAAATCCAATTTTGCAGAGGTACACAAGTCTCCTTAATTTCTCAATGGATACATCTGGTAAAGCCAAAAGCTGAATATTGGCAGCCTGTAATTCAAAGCCTGCCCAGGAACTGGTGCTGTATTTTGAAGAGCAAACGGCCTTCTTAACACTGTTTCACCTCCAGAGGCAAAGGTTTCTACAGCCCTATTTCAAAAGACCTTGCTGGGGCAGGTTACAATCGCAGAATGGTTTGGGTTGGAAGGGACCTCAGAGTTCCAGCCCCCATGCCACGGACAGGGGCACCTTCCACTAGACCAGGCTACTCAAAGCTCCATCCAACCTGGCTTTGAACATTCCAGAGATGCGGCATTCACAGCTTCTCTGGGCAACCTGTTCCAGTGCCTCAACACCATCAAAGCAAACAATTTCTTCCTAACATCAAATCTAAATTTAGTCTTTTCAGTTTGGAGCAATTCCCCCTTGTCCTCTAATTACAGTTCCTGACAAACCGTTAGGGTTGAACCTTGAAGGTTATTCTGTCTACCTCACTGTTTTGCTGCTTTTACAGAAAAATCATGATAAGAGAATGTACACTTGCACCCAGATACTGAAACTCAAACCAAGTCCCATGGTTTAAACTACAACTGTCTGGACTACTGCAAAACACCTATATGAGATATGGGGTCTGTAACTTCTGGTAAGTAGCTAGGAGTAGTTAACACCTTCTGCAGTATCATCTGCCAAAGAACCTCCTGACATACACCTAATCTAAAGAATGCAGGGATTATTCTTAAAATCACACAACTCAAATTCCACAATTATGCTATACTGGGATAGCTCTCCGCTGTCAGAAGGAAGCAAATAAAAAGCACACTCATCACACAGTAACATCAAAACCTTGGCCTAGTGTTGGGTATTGCCTGCTTTATGGTACACCCAGACACATACTGGAGTTCGTATTTTTGAGAAAAGGACAATTTATCTAGTAACATCCAAAATAATGTTCTAATAAGTAATTTCTCAGGAAATATGAAAGACTTTTAAGCAGCTTTTAAGAAAAGGTTCCAGAATTTCAGATGGAAGGAGAACATGCTTTTATAAAAACTCCTCCACCAACACCTGGAACAAAAGTACAGCTTAAAAAACCCCTTTTAAATTGACATTACTTGGAGCTGAAATTCAGGAACATTATTTCCTTGCATTAATAATCAAGATTCTGTAACCAACAAATGGATTAAGTTCTACCAAGATTTCCTAGAGATGCAGTATTTTAATGCCTCCAAGCTGCATGCAAATTTCTCCCAGCAAGGAAATTTCTGTGTTGATGTTTACAAAGTTTACAAAGCAAATGTGACATCCTGCAGCTGCATTGCACATGATGCGACACAATTTTCATAGTCCTGGACAATGCCTGTCTGCGAAACTGTAAAGACAGAGAAACATAAACTATACAACAAGGTAGCCAGCGACGCAGCAGAGGAGGAGGGGGCAGGGGAGGCATGGGTTTAACACCAACCTCAGCTCTACAGTGATGATGGAGAATTCTGTACATTAGTCTTTGCTTCTCTGAACATTAGTCTGCTCACAGTGGACACTATCATGATGGTTGAATGCGAAAGAACAGTCAGCAGGAAAAGCATGCAAGATAAATCCAAGAACTGATGGGAAGATTCATGCTCTGGAGTAAGTGGTTAGCAGGGAACCATAAGCTACCACTCTTTAAACTGGCACCTAACGACATTGACACCACATAGACTTGCAAAGTTTAGTCACCCAAGAACTCTCTCCTGGATGAAAACTCTTTATGTTCTCATTAAGGGCAGTCCTAGAGAAACAGGCAGAAATACAGTCCCTTCCTTCACAATTGCACTGGTTTATGTTTCAAAAATTAGGCAGCAGTATCCCTTTATCACTGAACTTTCATCAACAGTTGTAGTACTATAATTTATTTGAAAGTCAGCTTCAGGTTTGTTTTGTGGATCTTGAAGGATGTTAAAATACTGACATTTTTATTAAAATACTTTTATTCCAATAGATCTCACATCCCTAACACTTATTTATCTTTTTCAAGAATGCTCTAATACTGTAATAATTATGACCTATGTTCAATTGACTTGATGACTAATGAGCCTTCTGCAACTCAAGTAAAAATCCCATAAGCTTTGATAAATTGCACAGATGTAATGTCGTAGCAACACTCAGTCACTACTTTTCCAGAGTGAAACAGGAGTATGAAATAAAGCTGAGAGGATAATTGCCTTCCCTAGGATGTTGTTTTCCCATTTCCCTCTTCTTTCCTGGGGGGTGGGACCACAGTGAGAAAAATATGCATTATGTTCCAGACACAAAATCCTTAAATCTGAGAGGAAAGTTAGGAACCTCTTTTAATGTAAAAGACTTCCTACACTACTTGGATTCTACCACTAACAGGAATGATACCTTATTTTTTCCATGTATCCTTCAGCATAACCACACCTATGCCATGGGGATATAAATGCTGTTCCAAAGGAACAGCATTTTCCATTCAAGAGAAAATACAGTTGAGTTCTTATTACAGAGTATAATGCTCTGCATTTTAGTTACTGCTTGGAGGATTGTAAGAAAAACATACATGGTCTCAAAAATGGGATTAGAGCTCCCTTATCGCAAAAATTAAGTCTAAATATATGGGAAGCAATCAGTTCCATGCATAGCTGTTCTCATTCCCTTGCTGTAAGTGCATGAATAAAAGCAGGCACATGTGCTTATTACATTTCTTAGTATATGTACAATATCAAGGAAATGATATAATCTTTGGTTATCTAAGACTTTCAAATCCACATTATTAAATAACTTACATCATCCTAAAGACAGGTTAGTAAAACGTCATGGTTCTCTTCTATAAATAATGTTAAAGAAATGAGACAAATTAATAAAGTAACTGCATTCAGAAAATGGTTGCAAAAAGTGTTTTCTCAAAGTTAATTATTAAAACTGCTTATGACTCTCTCCCTGAAAAATATTCCAAAACCTGGCTAATGTCCAAATAGTATTTTGGAATTAGACATCTGCTCATCACATCATCTATCTTATAATTTCCTCACAGACTGGTTCCAGGTACTAAAAAGCCTTTTTAAATCTGGAATTACAAGTTCCAACTACAGAATAAAAATGCTAACATATATGCACTTTAAAACAACTTCTGTTTTAAAATATTGCTTCCTTTCTGATTTGCAAGATCATACGTATGTAAGAATAAAAACCATTTGCAGTACCTTTACAAATAATTCCTTCATATCAATTTATCACAGAAACATAAATATGGATTATTATAAAGCATTTTGAAATCCAGAAATACTATACTGCAATTTTGAATAATTCAATGCGTAACTAACTTTCAAAATTCACTTTAAAAAACCGTCTTTCCGTTGTTACACAATGACTTGAAAAAGGGAACGTTTCCCCTTTGCTCAGCTATGGCAGATGCCACCTCTGGGACGGAGGAGCCGAGCACCAGACGTTTGTGCAGCCCTTTTGAAACTGAAGACTGGCACCCGCAACACTCCTCCTAAATTTATTATGCTCTTTCTTATAGCTCAGCAGTGACACATAAGCAACAAGCAGAGCTGAGAGCAATCTACAGTGACAATCTCGGGCTTATTTTATTTTCACCAAAGAGTTTACTATTACTGTTATCCATGCTGCTAGTATGCACAAAATAGACCCAAGGTATAGAAAATCTTTGATTTTATTACTTCCAATTGAGCATGTACAGCTCTACAGATACGCAGTCAGAACTTCTTATGTACATAAGCCTTTTGCAAGATGTTCTCAACAAGCACGCGAAAATTCAGAGTGTATGCATTAAGAAATCTCAAAATTGACAGAAACCGAATGTAGCTTTTCCACTTACACCTCCTAGCACAAACTTTACTGCGCAGTAGGGAGCCATAACTTTGAAATAATAACAGATAACATTGCATTTGAGCCTTATTTCCTGTTATTTGGGGCCTCTTGCTTAATCTTTATTTTTTTTAATACTAAAATGACAAGGGGGCAAAACCAATTACAGAAACAAGGCAACCTGCTCTTAAACTGATTAGCCTAGATGTCAAAATGGTCGTATTCACTTTTACTGAACATCTTTCCAGCAAAGCAAATCCACTCTCTTCTAGACCGAGTGTCATATACAAGTGTACATATGCAAATATGTACACTTCAATCTACCGACTGGTGTTTGATCAATTTACATAGTCGAGTGGCTCACTCAGACTCTCTGTGCTTTGAGGTTACATGTCCCAGAATGTACTGAGCTTGCTGGCATTTTGAAAATTAAATTTAGAAAAACGTATTACTTCACAGTTCTTTCCCCTAAGTTACTAAAATATTTAAGTGTAAGATATTCTACATCTAGATAAGGGGATAAATCAAAGATCAAGACAATGAACTTCCAATCAACACCAGCTCTTTTCTGCATCTTTCATCTCTTTATCAAAACACAGAGAGATGAGCCTTGAGGGAAGCAAGCCCTGGAGTGAGACATTCCAGGCTTGCTGAAGTATGCAAGGAGACAGTGCAATGGTCGCATGTATCTGAGTGTAGCAAAAACCATCTTTCAGTTTTAAATTAGAACATGCTGAACTCAAATAACTTTGCAGAGCAAAATTGGAAGTGCAAGACTAAAATAAGAAGAGACAATTCCAACTAGAGAAAGAGTTGGAAATCTATCCAGCCCTGACAAGCCTTTTTTTTCCCTACACACCTTAAAGATGTGCCAGTAGCAAAGTGAGAAGGCAAACTCTTCTCCTCTGCTGAAGAACAGCAATCATCTGGACCTCACTGGAAGTTCATTTCAGATTTTGTACGCCATGGCACCTAGTTTTGGGTAGACTCTAGGCTCCTTACAGCTCTGCAATTTGGAAAGCCCTCTAATTGAGGACTCTTTGAGATATTTATGGTTAAGCAGAAGCATCCTGCCCAGGGTGGCACTGGCCCCCCCAGAGCTGTGGCAGCCACCCACAGAGTACAGGGTGTGTTGGGCTAGACCAGCTCCCCCAGGAGCGAGGTTCCTGCTGCAGTTTAGCACAGCACCATTTGCAGGGTGGGGATGTAAAGGTAAGGCAACGATGTCCTGGACAGCACCGTAAAGCGACAGCATTCTCAGTAGGGCTGTTTTTTAAGCGTGTGCACATTTGGGATTTGAAATGTATATTTCATCAGATTTAGTAGAAGGATGCCAGAACACAATAAAAGGGGGTATGTATGGAATGCAATCTCTAAATTACACTGTCATCATTTAGAGTATAATTACTTTAACTCACTGTAAAATATTATAAACTAATTCCAAATCTTAGTGAGCAATGCTCTTTGGCAAAATGTATATTCACAGTAAAGATCAACAAGAAGAAACTGTGGCAATAGATGCAGCAGGAAAAAAGAACCAGGTGCTGCCATATAAAGTGTTGGTTTTAAATATTTCACAAGATAATCCCATATTTTAGAAATTACTGCAAAAAATATGTTATTACATATGCTTGAAATATTTCTATTCCAGACTGAAGATTTCATTCTGTCTAGTCTGAAGGAAATAAATATCAGGGAGCAAAAAAAAAAACAACAAAAGTTCTTTGGCTTCACTTACTGGGAGATTTAGTGATCAGGGATTAAAAATATGTAACCAGTCTTTATCCAACTGCCTAGAATTTAAGGCAAAACAAACAGGATTTAACTCTCAAATGTGGAAAGGACATAGTTCTCTTTTTACCTTTTGACACTGGTTTTCTTTGTTTTACTAAGACCTCGTATTTCAAATGTGACGGCGATACGATCACAGCACATTACCCATACACAGCTTCTCTCCAGTTGTCACAAAACACAATGAGTACAGCCCAGACAAGCGAGGGCACACATTCCTTCCTAGGAAGGATGCATTCTAATGTATCTTCAAGTCCTACCTCAATCCCTCTGAAATCAGAGAGGCATCTGCCCCACGCCGTTCTCCTTCTGGGCCATGGAGTACCAACTTGATTCTCTGCACAGTCCTATCCAAGATTATTTTTAGTCCAACTCTCACTTGCTGTGAGAAAAAGGTGCCTGAAACAAATCTTGAGAGCCCACTAGTTTAAATAATGCTGACTCCCTGGTAAAGCCAATGGAAGAGTGGTGGACTAAGTAATTTGTAAACCAAATAGTTCTGCACATCCCTACCAGCAGCTGGGCCTGTGCCACAATGTGTGTGTGTGTGTACATATATGCCTGATGATAATGTGATCCACATGACTCTCTGTTAATGTATTTTGAATTTAAACTTGTGACTTCCATTTTGATACAAAAATGAAATGCACAAAACGAGGGCCCAGAAGAAGCTGAAGTACCTGGGGTTGGTACTGGTTTTCTGCAGGGAGGAGTGCTGCAGTCACACCGAGCTTCTCCCAGCTGTGGATGGCCCCATCAGCACCTGGCTGACAGCAGGGAAGGAGAGCAATTGCAGGGGAGTAGAAGATCCTGTGAAACTTTTTGCATACATTACAGGAAGATTTAGTGCCCAGGTATGATATGAACTAACTTATGAAAAAATTACAAGATCAGAAATTATCTCTTTTGAATCCATGCAAAAATCCTGCCAAAAAAGAGGAAAAAGCCTGTGTAACTAAACATAGATACATAAGAAATAAAATTTTATATGTATATTTAAATACACAGTTTTGTCTATATATATTTTATATTTCCATGTGCATGTATAAAAACACAGTTTTGAGTATTTTAATAGAAGCAAACGTAAATTGATTTAAATTAATCTCTGAACATAGTGGAGAGCCAGCAGAGTAATTAACTATGTTATTTATTAATTACTATAACCATACCAACTGTCCTTTCTCTTCATCTCTCCAATAAAAACAACTCACTGCTAATCCACTACATCTGCAGCAACTTCTATGAAATGTTAGTTAAGGTATAAAATAGCTCCAGTTTTAGGTATGGAGGATCCATTACTGCCCTTGAATCATTTATGTCAGATTATAATCTTCAGTGAAGAATTTGATGTTATTTCAACAATCCAATACCTCACTGGCACATGCTAGCACACAAAACCATTTTTAAAAAATTACACAGCAATATAATCTGAATAGGAAATCGATCACTGAACAAGCTAAATCTGCATGAAGGAGAAAGACTGGAAATGTGAGGTAGGGGTGGGAGGGTAGAATGCAGTGAGCAGTATCACAAAAATGAACATATAAATGGGAAAGGAGGAAGGATCATAGAAGTGCACCTTAGTCGAAAAGATTTCTTTCAATATCTGCTGGCACTTTCTTTTTATCTACCACCAGTTCCCTCTATTGCAGTCAATAACCTGAATGGGCATAAAATAGATTTTTCTCATGGTTTGGATCAACACAGGATATAAAGCACAACTGAAACACATTTCCACGTGCTAAACTCAGCAATAATTATTGTAATCCAATTGCCTATATATAGCATATTTTGACAATAGAGGTGGTAGGCACAGGGAATACAGAGCAAGAAGGAAGGTAGGAACACGTCGGTTCAGACTGCTGCTTTCCAAATCTACTTTTGTTTTGCTGGTGTATTGTTAAATCCTTTTTGTGCTTCATAGGAAGCTACACATTTTGAAGACAGTTAGTCATAACAACTACTTTATTTTGTTTTTGGTTTAAAATGCCTGTGATTTGCACACCCTGACACCTGCTGATTTCATGCCCTGCCTTTTCCCATCAAAGCCTCTTCTTGGCTCTCCACACGAGGAAATCTCATTTATCAAAATTCTGTTAGCGTAAGGGGAAGGGCTATGCTGAGCTGAGCCGTAGCCTTCATTAAACATGCAGAACATAAACTGCTGACACTAAGCACAGTCAACTTGCAGCATGGCAGAGGAGGGGGGAAGAAAAAAGAGAAAAAAAAAGAGTAATGAGACAGAAGGAATGATATGATGGTGAAATAGGAATAAAAGTCACAGTTTTGCAAAGCACTTAAGTCATACTGGAGTCAGTGAGATTTAATCACAGACCTGAAGCTAAGCATGTGCTTAACTTTGCCAAACAGAAATAGATCACTAAATTATGAATGGAAGAATCTATTTCTGTTCCCAGGAACATGGACACTTTGTTCTCCAGACCAGTCCCTCAGGGAATGAAAAAGGTGAGGGGGAAAAAATGACAACTAAATTGGAGAAAACAATCCCTTCTTCAACTAAAAATACTGGTCTGGATAAATGAACTGTATGTTATATTTAACATAACAGGATTAAAAAGGTTGGTATCCATCATTTAGGTTCCAGGAGACAGAAAATAGCAAATGTCATTATGGTCATTAATTTCAACACGGTACCAAAGGCCAGGGCTCTGAATAAAAGAAAAATTTGTAAATTTGGAAGAAGCAAGCATGAGAACAGGAATGCATTAAAAATCAGAATTAGGGCTGAGGGCGAACAAAGTGGCTTTTTGAATTTTCACTTCACTAACTGTTCTTCATATTTTTCCTCCCTTTAATTCTCAAAGATAGCTGTGTAATGCTGCCTACAATAGAAACTTGAATTTAATAGGCACGAAGCAGAAGGTGTGTAGCATTTTCTTCTGATCACAAGGAACAAGCACTTAGCTGTAAGAGATCCACAATGAGTCACTGCAGGGAGGAATCAAATGCATCACAGGTACATGCAAGCCTTTTTTATTATTATTCTACCAACTGAAAATGCATTATAACATACAGCCCTAGGAAAAAAAAAATCAATTTCAAACCACCTAGTCCTATAAAATATATAATTTACCAATCATACATGCCTGCATTTGCACAGTTCAAGGAGAGCTAAGGCAGATGCAAGGCAGGAGGATGGGGCAGGAGATAGGTGGAGAGGGATGTCAACATTTCTTCTGTAAGCTTTTGTTGGTATTTATAAATAAGATAATAATTCCAAGTTGAAATTGTCTCAGTACTAAAGTTAATAACTTACTATCAAGTTTTAAACAGCAGCTAAAAGTTGTTTAGTATTTCAGATATTACCTGAAAAACAATATCATATTAACATTTTCTGAAACTTTCACACCTCTTGAAATACTTCTTCAAAGTTAATCCAGAAGTAAAGTACCATAAAATTAATAGCTGGATTTTGCCACCCTTTTCCATTCTGAATATAATCATATTCCAGAGAGAAAGAATTTAGTTCTGATCAACTAACTCTTAGCATAGTATTAACTTTTCTTCCCTCTTCCAGGGTTCTGTGTATATGCAGCTTCAACAGGAGAGCAGAAAGCAGACACACTTGTAGAAATGAGGCATGCACCTTGACAACTCCTCAAAAGTGATTTCTGTAATTTAAAAATAAAGATTTTATACATTTAACAGAAATCAATAGCTGCTTTTATGTTGAAAAAAAGTTGTTTTTCTTGAGGTCACCTATGGAATAGAACAGGACGGTCCAATTGTTCTATCTTCAACTTGTAAACAATGTGGTATTATCAACAGCTTTTTTAGCTTTTATTCTGGTCAACCAGGCGCTGCAGCCTGCCATATAAAGCTGCACACCACATGGCACCATTCAACAGTATATCTAGGTCAGCTTGCATTTTTAATGTGCTCCATTAGCTTTCCCTTGCTCACTGTATCAAGTTTGAACTTCTCACTTTTCAAGCCTCTCTATAACTAAGCCAGACAACATGCCAGATCTTGAGAGTATTGTGACCACCTTTAACATTTGCACCACCGAAGACTGCAGTTCTAATCCTATTTCCTTAATTCCATTCTGTTTCCAAACCCAGCATCCCCCAATTTCTCCTTCAGGATCCTTTTCCACAATACTGCTGGTCAAGAACAAAAACAAAGAAAAAAAAAAGAGAGGTTACCTAAATAAAAAAACCCAGTGCTCTACCCAACATAATTCCTTTCCTCAGTAGTACTTGGGGAATCTTAACAATTTTGACCTTGGCAGCATTCTGCACACACCATGGCTAAACAAACCTAAAAGTTAATAAGCATATAAACAGCATTCATACCTACATTACTGTAAAGCTTTTGCAGAATCATATGTGCTGGAATGGTATTTAGTTACTTCAATGCAACAAAAACCAGTTCCACATGATTCACTTCATTACTTTCCTTCATAAATAGCAGTTACTCACTTCTGAAAATACATTTATTAATTTTTAAATTAGCATGTATTCTAAGTGCTCTTCCCACAGATGATTTTAAGGTGTACATCGCTCCATCAGAGCACAGCCCTTGCCCAAGGACTAAAGTTGTAAAACCACCTAGATACAGATTACATGTACAAGGTAATCAGTCCATCAGTTGTGACACAAGGAACAGCACCGTGAGGAAGTTTTGCAGGAGGTTCAGGGAGATTCAAACAGATAGTTTGATAAGTGGGGGGTGGAACTGGATGATGGAATGAAAACAGACAGTCACGTTAAATTGAATGGTACAAATAATGCCTATTTTGCTTCAGATTAAAACGAGGTTTAGTAAAGAGACTGTAATTCATCTGTTGTCTATTTCATGTAGTACCAAGGACTTAGTAGTGAAATCATAAACACACAGAATGATTGTTACAATAAAAATCTGTCACAATAGTTCACATGTGTATAGCATAAAACAATGTAAAGCATTGCAACAGTATGAAAATTATGCCAAAATTATCTGTAATCTTGATCCTCCTATATAAAAAATATGGAAACACTGTATAATTAACTGTTCACCAAGAAAATCAAAGGAATGACGTAGAAAAACAAGATTTCCCAGTGTCATCCTAATCTAATAAAATTATCTGTCAATATCCCAATTCACTATAAAAACCCCGTCTCACAAGAAGACATTCTTAAAAAGCAAACTGTAATAATTGAATCTTCAAAGTTAAAAAATTATGTCTTCTGTAAAAGAAATATATGTTCAGTGAAAAGCCCCAGATTCTGTATTATTGCCGTTGCTTTTTCCTCTTGGCATCTGCAACACATCAACAGCACTTTTCCCAGCAAAGCACAGCTCTGAACGATGATACACACCTGTCTCAGGGAAAAAAAACAGGGGAAATGAAAACCTAAATCACATCTGTCTACCCAACAACTTTCTCATGCTCTTTTCTGCAATTCCTATTCCTCAAACCTAGCATTAGTTTTAACAAGCCAGTTCTGAAATCAGGGGAAGCAGCCATGTAGCAGAAATCTGAATATTTTTCTATTTCATGCTGCTAAAAAAGTATGCTATTAAAAAAAAAGGCAAACACATTAACAGTAGCTTTATTAAGAAATAAATACTTGTGGTGTTTTTGTTGTTTTAAGTCCCAATCTGAATGGGAGCATGCTTTCTCTCTAGCAAGGTGGTGTTGCTTGCTGGAGGGCACAATTCTGGTCCCACCAGTTGTACAAGCAGGTAGAATTTACAGAAGAAAAAGAAATCTGGTCTAACTTGCTCACCTCATCAAGGAGGAACAGCAAACTATTTGCAAATATTCTGAACTGCTCTCTTCCCACCCCTAAACAAAGAGACCACCTGCCTCAACATCTATTTAAACCGTGCAGGTATTTACAAGCAAACTTTGTGTTCTGATTGTTAGATGACTTAGTAAATCTGATACTCCCTCCAAGTTCAAACCAGCAGTGTAAATCAAAGGGGCCACACAGAACTGTAAAGGACCCGCCTGATCCGGCAAGCATCACCCCCGTTTACATGTCAACAGGAGGCAGCTGAGCGAGGGAGGATGCTGAGCAGCACACCCAGCCAGACAGCTCAGGCACACCAGACTCGGGCTGCCTGAGTGCACCCACCAGTTAAAATTTAATGAGTAACAGAAGGAAGACTGAGAAAATAAATTCTTTTTCTCTGGTAGAAACTTAAGTCGCTGCAAGGTAGTGACTGGTGTTAAATGGTGGGTTCAAACCTTTGAGGAGATGCATATTCCCACCATGAAAGCAGTACCAAACTTTGCATTCTTCTGGCATTTCTATGACGTTTGGAAAGGGAAAAATCATACTACAGACTGCCTCTTCATAAAAGCAGAAAGGGGAAATATGGACTGCTGCTTCTGTGGTGCTACCACAAAAGCTGGATGGTTCAACATTGCAGCAGTTCATTTTAATATAGTGGCAATCTAAATCGGCATAGGACCACCCAAAGAGGGATACTTATCAATCAGAAAAGCAAACTTAGTTGCCAAGCCTTTACTGTGATGGTCTTGAAGCACTGGAACAAGTTGCCCAGACTGTGGATATCCCATTCCTGGAGGTGTTCAAGGCCAGCTTGCATGGAGCTCTGAGCAACCTCATGTAATTGAAAGGTGTTCCTATCTATGACAAGTTCCTTCCAACCCAAACCATTCCATGATTCTTACTTACAGACATCACTTGAGCAAATACCTAACACTTGCTTAGAATTGCATACACATCTTCTGAAACCTCCACACTGGTACTCTCAGAAAGGCAATGGGAGCCTTAAATGCATATCAAAATCCAAAATGTGGCCACATCCACACCTTGATAACCTAAACTGTGCAGTGCTGGAGAGGAAGGCTGTTCATCACATTTATGTATGTCCAAAATAAAGATGATGTAGGAAGAAAGACAGCAGTTTACATTTTCTTAGCACTAATCCCAGCTGGTTGCAGGGCACGGGGCCAACCACAGGCCAACGATGTTCAAGGGTGCTGAGAAGGCACGTTTACCATCTGTGCTCACTCCAGCTTGCCACGGAGTGCTTGGGAGCTTTGTAAAATAAATGTTACCACATACCCATGTAAACTGCCTAAGCCTAACCCTGAGGCCATCAGTATTTATTCTGCAAGCACCATGAGATGCTTCATGCTGAAAAGGAACATTAAACATGTATTTATGGCTAGTTTGTATCACTGGCAGAAAAAAAGGAAATATCCAAGTAAGCCTGACATGCTGTACACACACAGGGACACTGCCACAGGAGACAGGTCCTCCCAAAAGCCTCACCTTGCCTTGTCTTTCCAAAGACTACAGGAGTATGGGCACAGGGCACAAGGAGGAGAGAACCAACTCTTATTACATCATTTACCCAGCTGATTTTGACTTTCTGACAAATGGGGCTTCTCAGCTAGCATAGCTTTATTTTTCTCCTATTCTGTGTATCATTTTGTCTTTTCTTCTTTATGCAGGTTTGTCATGGAGTTGTCCAGACCCACCTCCACAGCACAAGGCAGCATCACAAACTCCAGGAAGCCTGCACTTTTTTGCATCCTCCCAGAGAGGAGGATGGAAATCGTCCTTTAAAATCCTCTCCATATGGGAAGTGGGACAAAGTTGTGAGGAGTGGGGCACCACAAGTGGGTGTTGTTTGGAATCACCCTCCATACTCAAGGTGGTTAGATACACTCCTCTACTGCCTGCAGCACAAAGCTGGACCACAATTAGTACTGTATGATGCATGGAAAGGAACTTATGGCCATAAATCTCTTGGTGTGCCTCTTAATTAGTATAAAACTAATTGGGGAAAAAGCCCTACAAACCGCAGAGGTATTTATTGAGACTAAACTTACCAGACATTAAGAACTATTGATTATGGAGATAAAATTTGTAAAACATGATCACAATTTCTTGGTTTTATGTTTTCTTGGACTGTCACAAATAGCATAGCAGTGATATGCACAGGTTATTCAGAAAGAAACCTGTTCAAGTCACTGCTACTTAGTCATAAGCACTTCAAAACACTTTGATAAGGGGTCCCTAAGAATATAAAAAAACCACCTTGTTCCCTGCTATAATGCCATTCTCTACTCTTGGAAAACACCCAGCACAGAGGGCACTCAGAAGATTTCAGCAGCCCCAAAACACAACTTTAACAATGAGTCAAAGAAAAGAGGTTGGAAAATCCTTTTAGTCATCTGAACACCTCAGGTGAAACAAGTCCACAAAGAAATAAAAAACACAACTGGGGAAACATGCAATCCTAACTCTCCTATGAGTAGCAAACCCGAATTTACTGGAGGTTAATATGAGTATCTATTTTTTCTAAGCTAAAACAAACCCAAAAACTTATTTACAACTCCCAGGTTCCTATCTAAGTCAACAGTGCAAAGACAGATGTAAATGAGGACTCATTTCTCTGTATTTTCCCATATGCTAAGCACACACAGACAATCCAAGTGTCAACACATCAAGACAGAGATAATTCTGACCCTTGAAAATATTCTCTTCTGAAAAGGATTAATTGGCTTTAAAACAATTTAATTTGGCTTTGAAGATGCAACTGTTATTAGCAACCACCAGATGGCAGGAGCAAAGGCTGCTTACAGTCTTCAACAAAAGAAAGCTGTCTTAAATAAGGCAAGCATTACAAGAGAACAATTTTTTATGTCTACTTTTTCTTCTCTTTCAAATGGTTATTTTCTTTTCCCTTCCAAGTATTATTTTATTGCAATCAAGCTAATACATTAAAAAAAAAAAAAAAACATCTCTTGAGAACGCGTTTCAATTTTATCTCATGCCATCTCCATCTCATAGCTCAAGGGTTCTGTTACAGATATTGCAAGAACAACAGTTTCTTTCTAGGTTTGCACAGTCATAACTCACAGTCAGCCACCAAATGTATTCCCTTTGATGTCCTATGCTTCAAACCAGGAAGCTGACACATAGCTACACTGTGTAGCTCAATTTACCCTCAGGATCTGAACTTCTGCTATCTGGGATACGAAAATAAGTAGACTACAGAAGATGCACCATGATGTGCTGATTGTTGCGATAATGCAGCATCTACAAGGTGGAGGAAAGCAAAACCCCTCCCCTAAAAGTATGAACCTCCCCACTCTGCCCAACACTCCCCCACCAAAACAACCCAAAAAACACCTTAATAAATTCGAGTAAAAGTAGTATGTTTGGGAGGAAAAATACTTTAGTCCTGAGCACATTTGATTCTTAAAACCTGTATCCCGTATCAGAGAAAGAACACTTTAAAAATGCAATCCAGCAGCACATACTTTAAAAGACTTAGGAATAGACTCTCTAAACAACTTCCAGAGTTACTAAATTATGGAGACAAGGTCATCACTTTATGTTGTGTCATAAAACAAAAAATACGGCTAGTTTCACGAACAATGCTGGAAGCTCCACCATACAGACACATCCACATCAGAAGTACCACCCTTGCTGTATTTCTTTGATAGAGCTGTCTATCCATTATGCTGATTTCTCGATCAAAGAGAAAGCTTTACTCCTGTATTTGTCTTCCGCAAAGGAAACATAAAATCACTCCTACAGTGAACACATCCATCGGGAATGAGATTCTTTTTCCTAAACCCCAGCAGCACACAGTCCCAGAAAAGAACAGGTGAAGCTCGCTGCTACTTCAAACCAGCATGAGATGCAGTTGTGTGGTTAATTCTGCCTCTGTACATTAGCAAACATGCCACTTGCAAAATATGAAAGGCTTTCTTCCCTGCCCCATTTTTAAATGACACCTGCAAATCACTAATCCAGTTGCCATTTATTTCCATATGTCAAATTACAATCTTAACTTGTGCAAAGCAACATAATAGTAATGATTAAGCCAATTACATCACAACACAGCTTAAAACGACACACAATGGAAGGATTAAAGCTCACTACCAAATAAGAGAGTCCTGTTCTTGGTGGAGCTCCCCCACTGTGGGAACAGAAGTGTCTCTTTTCCTGTTGCACAAACTTGTGAGCTTCTGACATGTAGCTGCTGGACTGCCATTAACAAACTTATTTATATTAATGCAGCACTAAGCTGGGATCACTGCACCTCGGCATTAGCTGCGGAGGGCGGGCTCTGTGGCCACGCTGCCAACGCGGCTGGTGGCACTCCACAGGTCCACAGACAGGTTGGGACACGTGCACCAGGTGATCTCACCAGGCTTAACTGAAGGAAGCCTCCCCTAACCTACGTTATTTGGGTCAGGCGGATGCTGACGGTAAAAGCTTTAGGGAAAGGGAGGGAGAGTAAACCGAGCGCAGATATTTAAAAGTCAGGCATCCTGTTCTCTAGATAGGGCCAGACACCATTTGCAGCCTGTATGAAGTGTGTGCTACTGCATTTGACACCATAATTCCAACTGATGCCAATATGCAGCTCCTACAACAATAAAATGTGAGTTAAATCTTTACATAATAACCAACCTTTCAGACTAAGATTATCAATTCTACCTCAGGGATAAAAAGGTTCTAATGGAAATTGAGCATCTGAATCTCTTAGGAGGATTTAAAAAACTCCCACACTCCTGTTTTTATTTGTTCATTGCCTTGGTCTTTAAATGAGCAGCATTCAAAATGGTTAAACATTTTACCTTTTACTTCTGCCCTGGGCACCTTATTTTTTTTCCTCTTTCTTTTTCACATCTTTGTATTTGTCCTATTTTCTCTACCATCTGCAAACACTGGTCCCATCTGCTAAAATATAACTTCCTACTCAACTAAAATAAACACAAAATAAATTGGTACTGTTAGTATTTTACACATCATCATTAGGCTTTAGTAAGATTAATGGGACTCAAACAGTTTCCAACTTGGAAATACATTCCTGTGTGTTGACTGCAGACTTGGGCAGATATCACTCCATCTACTCCATCTACAGAGTAAGAGTGAACTCTTACTCTATGTTACTTTCTTGGCAACTATGGTCTTGAAGGAACTTATTATATATCTAAGTTTATCCTCATCAGAATTTGAACAAACCAGACATAACTGTTAAGCCTGTTCCAGATCACCTATCAGCTGTTCATGATTTGCTACGTGGTCATTCCCCCTACATCTCTCCATGTGTAATCACACATATATGACAACCCTTCTAAATATTGAAACAAGAGAGTCAGTCAAAAGTCAGTCAAAGGGAAGGCTTTTTTTCTTTAAAAAAAAATGCATTCAAGCACACACACAAATAAATGTGTAAATTAAACCATTGAAAGAGCTGCTACAGCACACGAACAGCTTCCTCCTCCTGTAAAATTAGTTGCACATGAAGCTGAATGGATTTACTTCCTTCTATTCAACCAAAAGAAAGCTTTGGACAGCAATGCAGTCAAATCGGTACATATTTATACTTATCAAACAACAACTTTTTATTTTTTAAACGGATTGAAAATGTACTTAGATTTTTATGGCCTTTTAGACAGTACTAGTCTCACATATGCACAAAATGAAAACAAGAAGTTCATATTAAATGTAATTTTTGATCTAATACATGCCTTATGTCCTACAGTTGTTTGGGGAAGACTGTTTACTTATTAATAAGTTGAAGAGGAGGAAACAGTTTTAAGGACTGCTATTAATGGTTTGCAATTTGCACCTGTTCCATGCTTAAGGAGTAAAGAGAGGATATGGTACTTCAAAGTGCCTTTTCCCTGGGTATTTTGACAGTTTGACACAATTTCTTTTGTTTTCATTTTATTTTCTAAAATAAGAATTATTTTGTCTAAATCAATATGCCTAACTTGTATCAAAAGCATCCGGTAGCTGATTTCTACAAACACTTAGGAGGATGATGATCACCATCCAAGACTCAGCCATTCAAGGGGCCAGAGCTACATCAGCCAGATCTTCACTTTGCCAGTGATAACTACAGCAAAGCTGAACAATGTTCTGATGTCTCATTCAGAACCTTTTCCTGGGAAACAGTCCCATTTGCTGCCAGTATGCATATTTACCATGAGACTGAGATCACGGAGAAGTTAAGAATAACAAATGACATTGTACATTCGTTTAGCAGTCTACAAATATTCTTTTTTAAAAGACACTATTCTTGTATGTATCTACAGGCAACACAGCCTGTCAACAGCCTAAAACTAAGTGGCATCTAAGGATAGGTGGACTGGATGCAGTCAAAAGAAGAGTCGTCCCCTGCAGCAAACTGTGCTTCTGTTCCTGCGTACAGAGGGGGGCCCTACAATGTTTCAAGCAGAGAATATTCTACACCCAAACCCAAAAAAGATAGCTCCCCGCAACAGCCTACAACAGCCCTGGAGGAAAATTCAGGCTAAAAGCAGATAGATACCAAGGAAATCACTGCATGGTGCTAATTTTTAACCTTACATCCTTCTCAACTGTTAGGGAGCCAACTGTGTTATCAAATCAACTTACTTCCTAATTTATAGAATCAACTATTTTTCATTTTAAAATTTTTGCTTATACACATTCTCTGTTGGCACACAAACTCATCTGTTAATGTAACAGAGACAGTGACATTTATTTGTCATTGAAACAGACAGTATGGAAAGCATCTCAAGGGAGAGAAGGGAAGAAAGTGCTTTTGTAGCATCTCTAAATAGACAGCAAAAATAAATTCTGGGATTAACAAGTTTTGGATAATGCGTTTCGCTTTCTTTTTGATTGATAAAAAGTACATGACATTCCTAGACAGAGATAGTTCACTATATAACATAAAGCTACTATTATAAGAGAGTTTAAAAGATCCTGATGGTTCTGAAAAAAATCTTAGGAAAAAAGATGCTGGGGACTCTGGACATTGATGGTTAGAGCTGGCAACAAACTGATTCAGTTCTGTAAAACAGAAGCTTAGCAACAGAAAATTCTTAAAAGTTTTTGTAATAAAAAGGAGTTTCAAAGGATGTCCATCAGGATGACAAGACATAAAAACACCTTGTAAATCTAGCCATGAAAAAAAGCCTCAGAAGCCTCCTCCACAGTGCTTTTTTTTAGCTCTGAGAGTGACTGGTGAAAATAATCATCAGTAATATTTCTTTTCACCCACCTAGTCTGAAGGATTATGGAGATGAGCTCAAAAGAGCTGACCCTCCAGGTTTATTAAATATTCAATGAATATTCTGTATGCTTGCTGGGTATTAAATAAAAATCAGAAAATACTGCAGACTACCATACATTATATACTTCAAATAATACCAGA
This sequence comes from Passer domesticus, assembly GCF_036417665.1. Classification (NCBI taxonomy): domain Eukaryota; kingdom Metazoa; phylum Chordata; class Aves; order Passeriformes; family Passeridae; genus Passer; species Passer domesticus. Next base: position 60,780,429 of record NC_087476.1, on the reverse strand, counting down.
GTAGCTCTGTTTGTTTTCTAATAATTTATTGAAATCACTTTATCACATATCAACATAAAAATGTACAATATAGACACAATGTAAATTCTGGCATCATGAATATTTATGTACTTTTAAAGGTTTTTTTTTCCCCTGCTGGTTAATTTTGCTTATTGTATTCCAAATAAACCTGGACAACTTATTTAATATTTTCTTGCTTTTCCTTTTTACCTTAATAGAAAGAACACTGCAATTTTTCCACCTGCAATAGCATCACAGCATATGGGCCTTCAGCAGCAGGAAACTTTTCACTGTCATGATATAGCCTACTGTTCCTACAATCTCCATTTTCCCTTCCCCATCCACTCTTCCTGGCTAAATGGTTATAGCCTACACACAGTCCGCTGTGATTAAAATCATGAGCTATTAGTGCTCAGTTAAAACAGTGGTGATCACCACAGTGCTGACTGGCCAAAGAAACTTGAGCACTAGGTAGGACACAGCCCCTCCATGTAGCTGGGCAGCTCTGAAGTTGTCTCTCCAACACACACTTACCCGCCAGACGCTGATCTACAATTGAACACAGGGTGATGCAGCTGTTCAATGCACTACTTTCTACTCGAGATGCTTTGTGAAAAAGGGCCTGAACAAAGTGGCTGACTCAGCAGACTGCCAAGCAGACAACAAGTATACGATTTCTGAGTTGCAAATCTATGGAACAAGAACAAATTCAGCATTTGGGCAAGTCCAATCTTAAAAACTACTGCCAAGCTGATCTTACATGGGTCCACATGGGTTTCTGCAAGTAAAACTTGCTCACAGGTTTTATACCAAGAAAAGGATTAAGACAGCTTGTGTGCCATTCTCAGATTATCACACACAAAGGGAAGTTTCTGAATTGACGGATGCAAGTCACAGTACCCTCAATTCTCATTTTGAAAATTGCCATTTTCTGTGGCATCACATCCAACAATTCATATTGTTGGGGCCTATATAACAAAACTGCACCAAACTACACACCTTGTGTCCAAATGTAGCATCCTCGGAGGCCAAGACTTCAACCTGAAATTATAAGGAGAAAGATAATTTCAAATTTAGCCACTACCAAGAACCTCTCTCTCCTGAGCACAGCACCACAGTCCAGGCAAAGAAGTGATCTGTAAATGAAGGTGTCAGTCTGGATCAACCTTAGGGAACCTGCACATGACAGGATGTGCAAAACTAACAGCTGACAGTAGAAATCCTCAAGTGAAGAAACTCGGAGAGCATCTCTCATGACACAAACAAGGCTTCTCCACCTGAATTACATAAAGAGTACCTCCCACTGTCCCAGAATTTACTGTATGTACTACAGCTGGAACATTTTTCTCCACACAGAATCTTGACTATACCAAAAAGCAGCCTGAGCACAACCAGAATGATCTGCCATGGTAAGTCCCTGCAAAAAAAAAAAAGCTCTAAACACCTGACCTCTTCCCTTCCTGTTACCTTCTAAGCAGGCTGGGTACTTCTGCACCAGCACCAAGTGGAACAGCAACATGGGGAAACTCTGCAGCCAAGGTCTTGGTTGCAGGCTCCTGTCCTGTCTTGCACTAGAGAACTGTTTGAAAACTAGAATTTGGGGAACACAAGTTCCCTAGGCAAAGGCTGAGACTAACTGTCTGAGAGATACAGTGAGTGTTTGAAAGTGTGTTTGACAGTATGAGAAAAACAAGCTGCCAGGTCATCGAGTGGTGCTCCAGATCAAAGCCCTTGCTTTGGCCATACACGGGCTGCCACACTGGTGCAAAGCCCTTGCTGGTTGCCACACACTGCACAGCTCTGGAGCTGATACACACTACACTGCAACAACAGGAACAAACGTAGGAAAGCAGGCACACTGATTTTTCATTAGACTCCTTAAAAATACTTCACACTTCGGCACCTTTCACCTGAGAATCTTGGTCTTTTATGAATTCTAATTAATTAAGCTTCCCAATACACCAGTGAAGTCAGAAATGTCATCATCCCAATATAGAGAGAGAAGAGTGAGAGAGAAAGAAATTGAATAATTTTTTAGTAGTTATGTGCCAAGCCAGGGACACACTCATGGAAAGAATCCCAGATCTCTCCTCTCAGGCTCACAGTTTAACAACTAGGAAATTCTCTGTTTCTCTGATTTACATCATATTTAGAATGCCTACTGCAGCATTATAATTTATACAACTAGTATAACTAATGTATCTAATCTCCAGTTTAACTTAAGAAGAGTGAAGGATTTAAAGCAAATCAAAAGGGAAAAAATGAACGTGAAGTTTCACCCTGAAGCATGTTATAATGCCAGAGTTATAAACCCCTGAACAAGAGGGTTTATAATGGAAAGGCTGATAAACTAACAATGATGGCAGCACTTAAATATATTTATGTCACGATCTAGCAACATACGGTATTTCTTCATCTCTAATTTAAAAAAGGGAATAGGAAAAAAAAAAGTGTGAGGGAGATAAAGCATTCATGGGAACTAGGAATAAATGAAGAAAATGAACCTGGAGTTACCCAGTTGTGACCTGTCCAGCTAATTAGGAATGACAGTAAGAGGCTACAAAATAGCATCTCATTCAATAGGATGTAGGGAAAAAAATCCAAGTAAATAAAATCAATCTAAAATGATATGATACATATTAGCTCCTTATATTAAGCTTCTAATCCTTTAGGCACTTTATAAATATTAAACAATCAGTCCTGGTGAGACTGATAAATATCCATAATATATTTTACAGATGAAGAAACAGACAGAGGGTTAAGTGACTTGCCCAGGGCCAAAAAGAATAATCAGCCATTGGATTGGAAATAACTGTATGACTGCTTGTCACAATACAGTGCCCTACTCAGATGCTCAGGTGGCTTCTGAAAAAAGTCATTCCACTATCAGAAGCATCTTGGTTAGGGTTAATGTGGTACACATCTGAAGTGTGAATGCTCATTTTCACTAGGCTTACTGTTTTGATACAGCATCCTGCTACCACTAGACAACCCCAAAAACTTTTTCAAACTTACTCAGTTTTCTCCATCCAGTATTATGTAGTCATATATCCCAGACGCTATCTCCAGTCCCATTAATTGTAGCACCATAAAAGTTGGAAAAGAGCTCCAAGATCACCAAGTCCAACTTTTCAAGAAACACAACCATGTCAAGCAGACCACAGCACCAAGTGCCATGTCCATTTGTTTCTTGAAGACTCCCAGGAATAATGATTCCACCAACTCCCTGAGCAGCCCATTCCAATACCTGACCACCTTGTCAGTGAAGAAATTCTTCATGATGTCCAACTTGAACTTCCTCTGGCAGAGCTTGATGCTATATCCTTCTGTCCTGTCACTTGCTGCCTGGGAGAAGAGGCTGATCCCCACCTGGCTACAACCTCAGAGAATGGATGCTTATTACTGTGCTACATTTCTATTGTAGAGATTCATTAGGGAAAAAATGGAGCCTTCTTTGTGCCACAGGGTCCTTCTCTGACTTCCTCCTTGAATCCATCAGAGATGCTGATGCCTTGCCAGCCCCAGTGCATTCTGTCTTGCTTTCCCTGCTGTCCCTTCCCCCTCCCTCTGCTTCCCAAGGGTCCCAGCTGGATGGACAGCCCTTGTCCAGGGCTGCCTGTCCCCTGCCCCACAGAACCACGGCATGGACAGGATGGCATGGAAACCCTGCACCAATCCAGCACAGACCAGGTAGAGTTTTAGTTTGTGCTCTGTCTGCACTGTGTTTCATCTGCAGAGAGGCCACCTCACATGCCAGGACACCCTCTACAGAGCACAGGCATATTGTCAGCACCTGGGCTCTGCTGAGGAAGCTGCTGCTCAGGGCCAAGAGAATGCTCACAACTGCCACAGCTTCAAAACACATTAATTAACACAGCACAATGACCAACATGTGCAAAACTCAATTGCAGTTTCACCAAGAAACTGAGAGGAAGAACAAACTGTGACATCAAAGAGTAAAACAGACGTTTAAGCTAGTTTAACATACACTTAGTCTCTTTCACAGATAGAAGTATTTTCTTTTATACTTAGAAACATAAGGCTCACAGAGACAGTAAAATGGCTTGGAGTGAGGATAGATAACAATTCTAATTAACAATGTTATTGAACAGGTCTGATAAAGCTGCTTCTACATTTCCAAGAATGATCACCCCACTTCTGTGATAAATAATTGTCCTCACCTTGCAGATGATACAATGAAACATTCTATGTATTCTTTGTTACTACTGTGTTTAACAGTGCACCAGTGCCTTAGTCCTTTCATCTGGATTTTCATCTCCTTGTATAAAGGACAGCTAAGCTAAGTAAGAGACAAGTAACTGCTGACACCTTAAGATACACAACATAAAGGACTAAAACAAGATGTGGGACTACATGAGGTTTTCCTCATGCTGAGCTTCCAAAAAACCCCCACAAAAACAAAACAAGACAAAATCCAAATTAAATTAAAAGAAACCCAAACAAAAAAAAAACCCCAAACAAAAACAAACAAACAACCAAAAAAACCCAACAAACAAACAAAACAAATAAAAAACCCCCAAAACAACCCAAAGCAACCAAAACAAAACAAAAAACCCCCAAAAACCAAAATGCATTACAACCTAGGCTGAGTGGACTCCCCTCTAGAGGGAACGCTTATGTACTTCAATGAGCACCCACATCACCCCAGCAAAAGAGAACATTACCTTAAAAATCAAGCAAGCACCATCTTTCTCTTAATTGCCTTCAGAATATATCCCTTCCAATCCAATACATAAAAAATAAACAAGACATTCATTATTGCTTTAAGATAATCTGATGTTAATTAAGAACTTCCCATTATATACCTAATTGTGGCAGCTAAACATTTTTTATTTTAGTTAACTGTTGTGAGTGTGTACACATGTAAATATCTTGGGTAGGTGGAGTGTTTTTCTTTTACAGTAAAAATTCACTGCATCACTAAAAAATGCAGACTTGATTCTTAAATGAAGTACTGTTGATTTCATGTACATATTTATATCTGTATCAGATACAGCAGCTTTCCCCTAGGCACTGAATTTTTGCTCCAGTCCACACTTCCCGCTCCTTCAAAATACAGCGCTACAGTTGAATGCTGTTTGCCCCATATTTGATTTCTGTGTAAAAGCAATTTTTGGTCACTGTTCTTTGGTAGGTTTTTCCCCAGATTATTTAAAGAATGAAACAGCCTTTTTGCTTCTAATTGCATAGGATCCTGTAATTCTGTGCTAGAAGGCTATTGCAAGTGGTAAGGGGTAAATGAAGGGGTCGTATTCTAGGGAGTGTGGGTATTAACCATACACTCTGGATCAATTATGTGACACACAATTAGTGGTTTAAGCAGGAGTATCCCACAGATCCCACATGCCTGTCCTGCCTGGACAGCTGACCCTTCCTACAGCCTGCTCCCCGCTGCTGCCCTGTCCAAGTGCAGCCTTCTGGGGCTGCCCAAGACGGGGTCCAGAAACCTCCCCAGTGCCTGACAAGGTGAACTTCCACCTCCCTGCACAACTTACACAGACTCTGAAAACGGACAGCTATGGCCCAGACCACTACTGCTTATGTAGTATTCTATGATTAAAGAGAACAGCATTTAGTGTTTTTTAATAAGATTTTCATAAATTCATAAACGTCATGTCACCCAGAAGGACCTAATGAGCAACGTGTGGAGTACCCTGAAACAAGATGGGGGGTAGCCTTGAGTCTCTTTTTGTCAGAAGTAATGAAACTTTGTCAGTAGTCCTATTTTGCTTCTCAATAAATGACTCATACAGACCCAGTTCAACAAAGAATATTGCATCGCGACCAAGAGACTTACAGTAAATTACACACAGTCATTTTTACCTCCTTGTCAAAGAGAAAATGAGTTGAAACATAGATAGAACCCTTGAGGTGCAATGCTGAACATGGCCTTTTTGGAACAAAGTTGTACAACCTAGTGATCAGATGACACAAAGAATTATTATAATTTTGTTTTTCTTCAAAGCCATATTCAGCATTGGTTCAGTCCTCAGCTCAGCCCAAATCCTTCTTGGCTCATCAAGACATTGTTTGAGATAGGATTAGGTGAAACTAAGCAAGAGTCATGAGAAGTGGAAACCATTAAGAGGAGGAATTACAGCCACACTTAATGCCCAGACTGTTATCCAAACAATGGAATATGAAATACCAAGTACACAAGGACAAAATAACTAACTCACAAAAGACAGGAGTTAAAAAAGCCCTCTCCATCTTGTTTGGGGGAATCTGAAAATAAGCACTAATAATAATTTCTGATGCATGCTGATTCCCATGTAATACCCTCTTAACATTCATGCTGAGAAGGATCATTGATCTACATTTAACTACCCAGGCAAAAACTTCTAATACAGCACACACTTAATGCTGCTCTGAGACTTGGGCTGGAGCTCCTCGGAGTTCACCCAACGGAGCCACTATTTGCAGCTGGCAGGTGAGGGGGTTACAGCTACTCTGGCAAGGGATGCAGTAGACTGGAGCAGCTCTGATCAAGACAAAATATTTTATATGGGCACTTACAGTTTCTGTGGTTCACACATGAGAATTTGCCCAGCTGGCTGCAAATTTTATAGGCTTTCTATTGTCATTTGTTTGACATTATTATTCTAGGAAAATTATAGCACAGGGCTTCTCTGATACCTAGAGGGTTTTTGCCAACTGCCTGCTTACTAAAAAGGCATGCCTCTGGCTCTTCTAAAATATGCTCAAAACAAAACAAATGTGTAAGTTAATAGTTGCATTTTGCATTACTTTTGTTTTCCCTGTTCAGTAACGATCAATCAGTTTAGAAAGAACTCTTTTCCCTGTGATAACAAAATCTAAAAAGAATGAGAAAAGACAGGTGCATCCTCTTGAATTACTACTGCCAAATCACCTTCTTGCTGTTGGGGTGCACTACTTGCTCAATCGTGCCAGAAAAAAAACGCATCAGAGTGTCCAACTCCAACTGCGTGGTCTTGTACCTGTTTTGCCCACTGACTTACGCAGGACTTGGTGGTGACTTTTCCCACTCGTGGGGAGGGAGAGGCTCTGTAGTTCCAACAACTCAGTGAGTCTCGTTAGCCCAGGTGCCGAGCAATGCAAATGTAACTCCAATTACTATTTTCACATCTTGCTCAGCTGCCTCCAGGAAATAGCCTGGATAGCATGGAACACGGAGGATGCTGTAGTGCTTGGTGCAGATACACCCTCATAATCCTTTTCTAGCATAGATTTTCAGCTTTTAAGGTTTTCCCATCAGCCCTCCCACCCACACACCACCAGTTCTGAACACATCTTTTAAAAGAAGGTGATAGGAAGTTAATCCAGTTTTCATTTCTCAAAGTCCTTAGTTTATTTTAAAGATGAATATGGCTATAGTCATTAATATCTTTATGAAATCCAGTTTAACTAGCTTTAACATCTCCTCCTTTGCCATCCTTTTCAAGTAATTAGGATTCAGTAATTGTGGCAAATAATTGTCCTTCTCATTGGATCAGGGACAAACCTACATGACCCACACTAGTTTCTGGCAGTTTTCAAGGATTTACTGAGGGTGTACACAGCTTTCCATGCACACTAAACTATGATAATAAACTCTGGTAACTGCAACAACCCTTCCTTCCCTTTTTCCTCTGCTACCTGCCACAGTTTTATTCATTTTTGATTGCAATCATGCATGTACTTCAGGCTAGGTTTCAGACCTGTAGCAAGTGAGTACTGGGCATGTTCCCTGGGCAATCCTTGAATAAATACACCAAAGACACACCTTTGTTATGACCCTGAATCTATGCCTGAAATAAAGGTGTGACAGTCACATAGTATAAATCTCATGAACTAAGGACAAATCAGCTGAAATTTCCTCACAAAGGCTGTTGAGACTACTTACTCAGGCCTTTCAGTCAAGCAAATGCTATCGCCTCACAGTTTGACCTATGTAAAAACTGGAAACCACGTGACCCAGTTCATGGTAATTATTCATTAAATCTGGCATCCCCTTTTTCTTAGGATTTCTCTTTCATTTTTTGCTTCTTCTTTGTAGTATCAGTCATTTATCTCTTAGCTCACTGGGTCTAGCAATAATAAAGATCAACGTTCTAATTTTTGAAGCCACAACTTTTAGGTTGAAAAATACAAAATAAGTAAAAAAAAAAGATCCCTCTTCAAATGATAGAGTAACTTTGTGTGCTACTTTGTGTTAAAAAGGTTTGAAAAAATGTTTCAAGAAACTATTCTGCAGTTCAAATTGCTTATTAATTCTCCTCATTCTCCTTATTAGCATGTACAGACAACACAGTGGCTCAAGGACGCAGCTCACTGAAGCAGCTCTGTTCTTGGTCAGCCATTGTTTGAGATAAAACACAATGATGCATCATATTCTTAAAACCTGGTTAGTGGAACAGACCTATCCTGCTCATATTTTTGAAGTTTTTCTTAAATGTCAGTGCTTTTGGGGAAGCTGATTTACAACAATTAAAAAAAAAAATTAAATCATTCACATTTTCAGCATTGAGTCCAACATACATTGCTGGATTTGCTATTGAATGACCTGCTGGTTTAGTCTCTCTTTGCAAATATTTTGCAAAATCCTGAGAACAAGGTCAAGAGAAGAAAATATTAGTTAACTAAAAGTAGTAACAATCAGCCTTGTGAGATAAAATAAAACAGAATTAGACATATTAGGAGCACCTCAGGAGAGAAAAAAATGGTGTTCTATGGGGCAATTTCTGTAAAGTCAAGAAGACAGAAAAGTACAAAAATATTTAGGTTTGCACCCAGAAACAAACACTACAAGTCCCAGAGAAACGGACATTTGAGATTGTGTAGATCTTTGCTCAGTGCACCTTCACTGATGGGGAATCTGTGAGACTTATCTGTGGGCACCTTCCTATCCCTTACAACTCTGTCACACCTTACTGCTCCCTTATCAATAGTGGATCATCAGTAAATCCATGGCAGTAACATGCTCATCTGCTCTTGTCATTAGGCAATGAAACAGGCAAGATATATATAAACGCACAAATAGTCATGCACGTTTTCCCTCTGTAAGCATATATTCAAATTCTTTTATATTTTCCTGTCATACTGTTTTTCATATATATATATATATGCAAAAGATGTGTAACATGCAATTAGTTCTTTCACACTAGAACACTGCATGAAACAGAGTTAACTGCACTAAAAATGCTTTTGATATTTATTTGTTTGACAATGTAGAGATCAAAATGACTGTTGTACATAACCCAAAATCTCAGAGCAGTTGCTGCTTAATTTCCCTTAAGAAAGGAGTAGTAGGTATCATAAAAACTAAATTCCAACCTCATGCATTCTAATATGTGGGAAATCCTGAAAAACTGTCATTATACCATGTGACATAAGCAGTAACAATTACTGCCACCAGTAAGTCTTTTATTTAGGTATTGTGACTGCATCTTTTCTAATCCGTTTGTATTTTTCGCTCTCTTGCACCAACACTGTGATTTGATTTTGATTTCCTGCTTTCAAAACTGAGCAACATAAAACCTTGTCTGCAAAGGGTCTCTACAGCTACTGCCTTTGGGGACTACCACACTGTGGGACTGCAGAGGAACCACTATGGAAAACCTCAAAGAAGGGTTAAATGTTGCTGGCTCTACTAGGTGGGCTGGAGCTTCCCACGGCCACAACTCAGCGACCCAAGGCCCATCTGAACAGCCCCAACAACCCCAGCCACACAAAGCTGGGTTCCTCAGCCTCAACACAAGATGCAACTAGGGGGTGGTCATGAACAGCTGCATTGCCATAATGCTTCTAAATATTCCAGAAACTTCCAGAAAGGCATGTTTTAAAGCCACCCTCACCAGCGGGAAGGGGTCTTGCTGCTTAAGGCTGCAGTTGCAGAGTACTCCTCTGTCCCCTTTACCTACATCTCTACATAATTACTGCACATAGTACCTGCAAAAGTGAAAACAAACACAGTTCCAGACAAAATGTGTGTCTTAACAATCTTGTTTAAAAGAAGTTAAACACTTTGCAGTGAAAACTGAAGATAAGTGACCAAGGACAAAATCTTTACAGAAACAAAGCTTCAACTCTACACCATTCTGTCAGCAGCTTTCTTATTTAATTGAGCCCGTATACAACCAACATCAAAGATACAAAGCTATTTTGTGCTGAAAATATTGGAAGCATGTTAGGAAGAGGTGGCAAACAGAAAGGATCTGTCAAAGGTAACAGATGTATCAAGGGCACCAAGCACTGTGAAGAAGGCGTTAATTATCTATGCTGAAAAAGAAAAGGTGTTTGAAAAACAGAAACTGTTTTCAAGAGATTCAACGTATTCCTATTGTGCTCAGGAGAAATAGCTTCCTGCACCTTAGAGAACATTATTTTGAGTATGTGGGTTTAAAAGAATTTTTAGGTGAGTTTAAACACAATGTAGGGAGCACTCTGTTTCAGAAAAAGGATTTTAATTTCAAAACCTTTACTGTGTCTCACAACCAATTGCAATCGTAAATTGCATTCTTTATTCCTACTTTTAATGGAATGGGTAACTTACACAATCTAGTGAAATCTAAAAAATAACAGGAAAAGAAGAACACCTTTTTGAGCACCTTTTTGTAATTTAGCACCACTTCCCACAGTACTTTCAACTCCCACCCTACAAGAACTGTTGCATTTTTCTTCTTGCTTTATCTGAAAAAAACACCAGATCACACCATGGCAAAATTTATCACTGTAAGATCTACCCTACTTATGTCTTATGTACTTCTATACTTGTTTTCTAGATTGTGTATGGTACTACTTGCTCACAACCTAATTCTGAGTCGGAAGAAATTGATTCTTTATCATACCTGTGCTTCCTCTCTCTACCTTCCCTTGTAGGACTGGTAAATTGGGACTTTCTAAAGCATGGTTTTGAGAAAAATGATCAGTTAACATAAAAATTACCCTTTTCATCTTCAACAGAAAAAAAAATCAGAACAGATCCAAAAGGAGATGAGCAACACTTAAAAGCAAGGAAAGCCTATGCTTTTATACAAAAAAGGCTGAAACGTATTTTTCTGAAGATGATTAAAACATACTAAATGCATGTCTGATATTGCACACTCAGCTAAATTAATGTTGCCATAGGAGTGTGATACAATTAATAACAGAACCATAGTGCTCCATGAAACTGTAAATTACATGGGGAAGGGATAAAGGCAATTGCCAGCAGAACGTAACACGCTCTCAAAATCTGGCTCCTAATTTCCCAAGTACATCAAAGGCTCTTCCTTATGTCCCCTTCTCCCATATATCACGCCATACACAAAGAGTGGCTAATGCTGGGCAACTCACGTGGGCATCATGTGGGTATTGTCAGATCCAGTGTGCAGGTTTAGAAAGGATGGTTTGCACAACAATCCCCACACCTGCCAAATAACCATGCAGTAGGAATTCATTGGGCGGTGTTCTATGTTTCCATCTTTAACTTGAAAATGTAAATCTGTGGAACAAGACCCAGCTGAACTACTTGATTTTTGCCAATGACATGAGCTTTTCTTTTGAATTATCTTGGGATGTGTCCCCGTCGCCCTCACACGTGGTACAGAGATTGATAAACACTCTGACTGGATTAACTGCTTTAAAAATTATTCAGATGTCACAGCTGGCAAGTTTTTGACCCTTCTGGTATCAAGATTTAAGAGTTGACTGGGAAAGAACAAGTGCTCCAGTCAGCGCCATAACTCCTCCACACTCCTCCAGCTCACAATAGCAATACAATTCCTCAGAACTGAATGAAAAACTGTCTCTCACATCTAGCCCAGCTTTACACTGAACATTTCAATGGGGTAGGCAAAAATACCAGCATTCCTAGCAATCACTTCAGTCCTAAGTAGGGTGCATAATAATAAAAGCTTAGAACAACCAACAAAATGTTTGCATTTTTTTTCCATTTTACTTGAGTTCTCTAGACATTGCACTGAAGAAAAGTGAGCACAAGCCCTGAAACCATATCCTCCAAAAACACACGTTCCATAATTCACATGCACAAAGCCCAAATCTGCATACAAGAATCAAACAATTAGGTTTCTCAAATGCTTGAACTACTTATACAGCTCAGGACTCTTGCTAACCCAGGCAAATGCACAACATGTAATTTTGCTGACCACTTAAGCATTTCAGTTTTTTGTTATAGCACAAACAAACAGTCATTTAAGTCCAAATTCTTCTCAAAGTTACTGCTAGCAAAGAGTGGCTCACTTATAAAAGCCTGATTAATTGCAGAATCTTGGCTTCAGAATTCAATTACATGTTAGAATATTAAAAATTCTAGAGTCTATAAACAATGACTATGAAACTGTTTATAGCATTTTTAACTATTTTATTTGCAATATGAACTGTAAATGCTCTGCCCCCTCCCCCATGTTACTTCTCATTTGTTTGCTGCAGTTTCTTCACGCAAACAGAACAAGAACGACATTGAGGGGAAAGAGGAGAAGGGATGTGGCAGGCTATTGACACGCCACCTCCTCACAAACTCTGATTCTTCACTCTGCTTTATGCCTGTTCTCTGAGTTTTATTCTGGGTCTACAAGGGTGCTTCTGGATAATTACAGGATACAAGCTAGCATTTTTTCCCCAGCCTGTCTCAGTTTCAAAGTAAACCTCCTCTTAGTTCTTTTATTGTTATTCAGAGCAAAAGAGCAAAACAAATCAATTGCTAACAGCCTTGTGCAGGCTTCCAAACTTAGCATTTCTGTATAACAGTGTGCATATAAGGTAATATTCAATGTAGCAGTACATCTTCAGGCATGAAAACCTGGTATAAATCCTCAACTTCAATGATCGCTTTTGTAAAGATTTCTGTTTTACACACATATATATTTATATATACAGAAACATATACCTATATATTATTTTACAAGTACCCCAGTAAAGATTCTCTTTATAACTTTTCCTGAAGAACTAAATCCCACCAGTCACCCTGTTTTCCAGCTGGGTTATCTGCATGAATTGTAACACTAAGCTGGCAATCCCAGAGACTACTTTTTATACTTATTTTAAGCTCATTTTACTCAGAATGTAAAGAAAGACCTGAACTACAATTTCAAAGGTGAAAGGCTAGAGTTTTAATTTCTGAACTGTGCAATCCTGGCCGGGCTTTTCAACACTTTCATGTTTTGTGCAGTCCATTTTATTTCTGTATTCATTTCTACTAAGGCTCCCCTTTTCCCTTGCAATAAAGAATGTGTAACTGTATTTACAAGGAAGCTAGTCATGGACAGGTTTTGCTGCAGCTCATTTGTTATGTCTCACTCTGAGTTTACAAACATGTCCCATGCATCTCCGCTGGATACAATTTTAGTCTAGACAGGGGAAATCCAAGCTACTACTGCCCAAACAACATAAACACAGGAAGATTTTCAATCAATCATTTCATTAATAGAAACACGTCTAATAATATAAGGGGAGGGTGTTTTGGAAGAAAGCCCATTTCAGAGCCTGAAAAAGCATAATTGTGTGGTATTGTTCTTGTGCTAGGCAGGGCTATGGAACGACACTCTCACAAACCAGATTTTGGTGCTGTGATACATTTCAATAAAATAAGCCTTGTTTCTCCAACACAAGTGGCTTTCAAGGCCACTAACAACTTTGAAATAAATGGTAAACAGACTAAGTAAGACTTGCACAGCGCTGGCATTCATCTCTGCTTTGATACAATCAGGTCAGTGCCCACACAACTATATTTCTAGCATGACCATTATTTGTGGTTTTCTTCAAGCTGTTTTACCTGGGAAACAGCATTAAACCCAGCAACTACTAACACACTAATACCTCTCTCCTGTTCTCATCTGTGCCTGCCTGTTGTCTGTCCTCAAGTCACATAAACGTCTAGAAATAAGCTGCCCTGAATGCAGCTATTCCTACGTTATGCTTCTTAGAGAAAAACACTGTGGTCTCCCTTGTTATGTTTGGAACATCCACACACTAACTTGTCAAAAAAAAAAAAAAAGAAGACCATTGCAATGCTTTTCCCTCAAGAGGAGGAAGGGGAAAAAACTATCCTTTGGTCTACATTTTATTTTTTATTCCTGAGTAATAGCTATCCCTTCATCAAGAGGCTCAGTTTACTATCCTGATCTCAGATCAACTTCTACCAGTGGGTGTCAGTGTAACAGTGTAATGATATAATGGGGGGAAGACAAGGAGAAAATGCATGAAAAAATAACGCTTAAGTTTTATTTTTAGATGCTACATTTATATTAAAAGTAAAGAAAGAAAATGTTTCCTTTCAAAACCGATTTCACTGCAGATTTATCCTGCAAAGATCCTCCAACTACTTGTTTGTGCCAAGTAATTAATTTTAATTTTTGTTTTCCAAGCCTATGTATCTTCTGTGTGCGTACACACACGCACACAAACATGGACATAGAGTAAAATGTTTGGTATATAAACCTTTTTTCAATGTTTTGCCAAAGTGAGACTGTCTCTTTAATTCAAATTTCACAGTGAACAGTTAAGAGGCTCTGTGGACCCCAACTTATTAACCTGTGCCAATTTAACTAGTATTACTCAAGAGGTTTGAAAACCTAAAAATAGGTGTTAATCTGTGCAGACTGACAGCAACTAATCAGTACCCGCCCTGCCACAACTTCTGTCCCTCCTACTCCTTGAAGGGGGGCAAGTGCAGCACATGGGGAGGCAAGAAAAGGACAGTCCCCACGGTGTGGTTTTTGTGTGTGTGTGTTTTGTTTGTTTGTTTCCACTTGTCTTTTCTGAAAGGAAAAAAAACCACCAAGTGTTAATTTAGTAGAGCTTGGCTTGAAAACTTGTTTCCGTACTAGCAAGCAATGGCTTCCTGAAATCAAAAACTGCGTGAACGTCTACCAAATCGTTCTGCTGAAGTGATAAAACCCTTTCCTTTTACATACCTTAAAAATAAACATGCTTTTAAAATCCAGTTGCCTTAGCTCCAAGTGTAGTTAGACGCCATTTCAAATTTTAAACGTGCAACTTTGTATTTTCAAAAGCTGTTACATTAATTAATAACCTAGTTCGGAGTCTCTCTTCGCCAAAGCACAAAGGTACGTGCCTGCGCCTACGCAGGTACGTCCTCTTCTTCCCTTGCTCGCTTCCCGACCATAAGCCTGGCACTCCTGTGCCATGGAGACAACCCTGAGCTGTGTGCTCACATCCCCTTTATTAAACACAAGAAAAATTAAATGCTGCGTGAAAAGCAGCCAAGTTGTGGCTCGCAGCTGTGGCGCTGCCCCTGGAACCAGACCCTACAAAAGGGAGTTAAAATAAAGAGCCGGCCGGGACAGGCGGAAAACTGAACTGTCAAATTAAAAATATGCACCGAACTAGGTTAGGTCTTTCCGTATATAACTCGTACTGCCCGGGATATGCCGGGCTCTGTGAAAAGGAAAGACCTATCCTTCCTAGCGAGCCGCTGCGGGGCAGATTTGCGGGAAGTACCAAAATACCGTACAACAACTCTGTTGCAGCCATTGTTAGCAGAAGGAAGTAAACAACCCTGGGCTGAGGCGCTTGTGCGTGGCTGGAACGGGGAGAGAACAGAGGAGCCCCCGCCGGGCCGGGCCGGGCGGGCTCGCAAATGGCGGCGCCAATGGCGGCCCGGGCGCCCCTCCCCCGGACCTGTTTTTGTGCGCACTCGCCCCCCCCGTCCCATCCCCCGGCCCCTCGCAGCCATCAGCCGCTCGTCCCAATTACGCTGAACGAGTCGCAACTCATCCAGGCTGAAAGTTATATATTAAAAAGAGAGCGGGAGAAGCGTGGGGAAAGAGGTCGGGAGGGCCGGGGGGGAGGGAAAGCGGAGAAGAGCAGCTGAGAGTTGCGGCCGGCGAGGGCACGGCAAGGGGCGCTCCGCGCCTGGGCGCTGCCACTGGACGTGCGACCTTTATTCTGGGCTCTCTCCCGGGTCAGCAGAAACTTCCCCCCCTCTGTGTTTCTCCCGCTCTCCCACTCCTCTCAGGAAAAGATCAGTATATCTTGGGAGCCTATCCCTTTAATACACGTCCTAAAAAAAAAAATAATTAAAAACGGGGCAAAAATATCCCCAATGGCCCAGTACACCCCGGCCTCCCGAAGGCGCTCAGGCGTGTACAGGGACGGGGGCAGGGCCGGCCTGTGAGGAGCGGGTCCTCTCTCTGAGTTCCAAAGTTTCCCTATTTAGGTCGCCTCCAGCTTTCGCTGCTCTTTGAGCCACTCCGAGGAATTAAACACGGGCCACTAATAGGCGGGGGCCGGGGGAGGAGGGCGGCCTTGGGCAAGGAGCAGCCGCCTGCCATTCGCCTCGGCCCCGCGCTCTTGCCCTCACTCGCCATCCTCCTCCCTCCCCTCGTGTGTGTGGGTTCACAAAGGCACATCTGTGCGTGTCGGAGGGCCGGCCTGACGTGTTCTCCGCTCGCAGCAGCTGCGGTTTCTGAGGAAACAAGGCTGATTTTCTAGTCAGGCTGGAAGGGCTTTTTCCCGCTCCCCCCTCCCCGTTCCAAGCGCCTACGTGCGGGGGAGGGGGAGCGGGAGCGGCGGGGGGAGGAGAGGAGCAGGAGAGCCGAGCCGAGCCCGCGCCGCAGCGGAGCCGCCGGGGGAGGGGCCGCGCGGGGCCTGCCGGGAATGTGCTGGGAATGGTTCGGCGTTCCCAGGGCGGCTCTCGGTGTCGCAATCCCGCTCTCTCCTTCTCTCTCCGCGCTCTTGGCTTGTTTTCTTTAAGGCTACAACCTTTGTAGTCGGCGGCTGTTGCGCGAGGGCTCGGGATCGTCAAGGGGCGCTTCGCACCGTTTGCCAAAAATCCCTTTTAATCCTGCCAACTTGGGGGAGGGGGAAAGGGAAAAAAGAAAAAGCTCTGCTCAACTAAGTCCTCGCAGTCTCGGCGCTGCGGGGCGGGTTTTCACGCTCTCCGCTTCGACTTGCCCGGCTCCTCGGCAAGGGAAGGGGTTAATCCGAGCCACTCAGCTCTTTAAACCGGCTGCAGATCTGCGGTGCGATAGCGCCCGAGCAGGGGCTCGTCCTTCCCTCTCCCTCACACTGCCCGAGCCCCCGCTCAAAAGCCCGGCCCTGGCAACCAACACAAACAGAAAATTGCCGTGCCCATGAACGATGAGCTCCGGCGTGACACGCAGCCCGGCCCGGCAGCGGGGGAGGAGAGGAGCGGAGGGATGGGGGGCAGCCAGCGAGGGGCCCGCGATGGGAGGCAGCGACCGCCGCCCCCCGAGCGGCCCTGGACACACTGGGTCACCTCACAGAAATTTCGTGAGGTTTTCCTGTGCTACCTGCGCGTCGTGATAAGACACGCAAAATAATTAAAGGCTGTAGAGCAAACCCGGAGCCAACAAGGACATGCCAGAAAAAGATCAAATGTTCCGAGTTAAAAAGGGAGCGCAGCCCTTCAGCTTCCTCCGTTCTAGCCGCCCGCAGTAGCCCCCCCCCATAACTAGAAATTAAAGGCTGGGAGGGAGGACAGAGGGTGGGAACTGCTGGTGTTCTGACAAGGACGGGAAGAAGAAAGAGGAGACCAGAATGAAAAGCACATGGAAAGACTTTTGACGAGTTCGGTAAATAAAGTCGTAATTGACTGTAATAGGCAAAGGTGGAAGACAAACATTTGTGCTCTTTGTTCTGATATTAGAAATGTCAGGTGAAACTTTAATCCCTTGTAGCTGTTTATTTGTAAAATGTCCAAACATCTTCCTGTGCACACACCATAACAAATTAATTTCACTGATGTTTAGCGTTTGAGATCACCGTAGACAAGCAAGGAATTGATTTTGAGATATAAAAGCTAATGTTACAAATTTTTCAAACTTGATTGCCTGCTATTAGGTACCTATGTTCATATTTAGTCACTGAAATAATTGGCCTAATTTTCAGAAATGATAAGCACTCACATTTTCAATTAATTTCACATCTCTGAAAATTAGGCCATTACATATCTAAATTTGACCTAGGTTTGAAAATTCTGGTTGTATCTCTGAAACGGAAAAAAACCCGGAGTGATTACAACCGAATTCTAGCATAATTACTTAGCATTAAATATGGAGACACTAGAAAAGGAAAATACATCCATTGGGCAATGGTATCTAGTGCTGCAGAAGCTATGTGAAAATTGAATTAAAAACATTCAAAGCTCTATCTGAATCTGATACTTAGATTGGCTTCAGTTATTGCTGTGGAAGAAAAAATAAACAACTCATACCCCAACAGAAAATAAAGCACACATTTACAAATTGTCAGGACTGACCCCAAACATTTGGCCATATTAATCACATTTAATGCACATTCTCTGCAAAGGAATAAAGGAGGAAAAAATTACTTCTGCTTTAAAGAGGGGAAAAGGCAAACTGGATAAAGACCGCATGTGCAAATATTCCTCGCTGCATCTAATTTAACTGCTATTTGTAACTGTACAAAGACTGTTTTTCCCACAATTTCAAGTGAACTTTTCTGCAAGTTTGAGCAAGGCACAGGGGTGGCTCTAAAGAGGAATATTAGAAACAGAGGGAAAAGAGATTCTTGAGAAATGCCAAAAATAATCATGTTTCTTGCCTTCTGCCAGAACTGGAGTCAGTTTTACCAAGCGGAAGCACTCAAAAATCCTGCGTCTGGGCTCAAAAGAAGGAAAAAAGCTTTACAGAACATGAAACTTTTAGGAAACAATTTTGGATTCGTTTTATACATCTTCTAGGTTTTGAACCTGTAGGGTAGGTGCTTCGATCATTATTCTCACGTCCCTCCCCCACCATTTTACAAGAGCTAAAAAATGCCCCCCTACAAGCACTGGAATGTCGAGGCTGAAGGGTTTTGTTATTGTTGTTTCGTTTTCTCAAATTATCCAAACCCCAGAAATCCAGTCCCTGATCCATCCTCATCTCCTCTTCCCCTCTGCCCTCCCATGAAAACCCTGAAGCAAATTTCCCAAGAGCAAACGCCCGGGGAGCCAGGCTTCCCTGCGGCTGCTGCCGCTGCCTCAGCCCGCGCAGGGCAGCGCCAACAATGGCTCCTTCTGCCGGCCTCGCCAAAAAAGGTGACCTGCTGCAAGAGTGAGGGAGTATCCTCAGCTCGATCGAATCCTTCATGCAGGGACAAATCAGCTGCAGTGGCTTTCAGAGTCCTAGCTCTCCTTGTGAGCAGGCCTCCTGGGCACAGGGATTGCAGGAGGAATTCACGTCCCAGCCCTACTGCGGCCGGGGAAGGCGGCGAGCAAGGCTGAGTTAAGCACTGCCTTTGGGATGGCCGGCATGAGGCACATTTGTAGCTGAGATCCTTGGGGGAACCTATGGCTTACCCTCGGCATACGAAATTGTTTGAAACCCCCAAATTATCTCATCCTCATCGTATTACCTCATGGTAGTTAACTTGCTAGGAATGCTGTTCTTTGATGACAAGTGCTTTAAAGGCACAGTGCAGAATCTCAGCCACTGTACTCGCTTTCCCCTGAACAGCTTTGGCAGGCCCTGCAGCAATGTCGAGCTGTTGCTCTGCGGCTGAGTCTGTCCCCACTAATGGTCAGTGCTGAGGGCCAGGGGAATGGGGACAGGCAAAGGGGTGTTTGAGGAACTGAAACACATGGCGGAAGATAAATCTAGTGAGCTTCTCTGATTAAGGGAGACCACAAATGAACGGTCACTGTCTGCAATTTATCAGTACTTTAATGTGGACAAGTACAAGCTCAGATGGAATGACCTGTAAGCAGCAGATGTAGCTTTAAATATGGTTGAATAAGGTATTTTTTTTTTCAGTCTTGTACTACTTTGTGGACAGTCACAGCGACTGGAAAATTATGCAACTATAACTCATATACAGAAAGCAAATGGTCTGTTTATATTTGGAAAAATCAAACATCTAACATGTAGACTATATTGGCTTACAACCTTTTCAAATGAAAACACAAATGCTTTTTATGTATGATATTCTAGAAGTACCAACAAGACCATTCAGAAATACAAAGCCTAAAAAAACCAAAATGCCATCCATTTCAGTGCCTGTTAAACAAGAAAGCGACCCCAATTCCTTAAAATAAGGTTTCAAAAACTCTAGAAAAAGCAAGAAAATTCCCTTGCTGGTAACTAAATCTCTATTTCCAAATCTTCCAAGATCCAATAGCAACATTCAACACACACAATCACAAAGCTCTGAAAAATGCTTTTAAAGTTCTAAGACAGCCTGTACTGCCTCATAGGAATTATTCACATCTCTTTCCATGCTGTGGAAGACTTGAAAGGGAAAATAAGGTATATATGCATAAATATTTGACATACTGGTCCAAGCCTCTAAAAACTATGAAAATAAGAACATGTGAAAGGAGCCAACCCAGACGAATGCCTGCATGATTAGATGAGTGCTGCCTTCCATTCCCTTCCTTTTACCACTAAATGAAATTGTCATTAGCAGAGTGTCAGTCCCAATATCATCAACTTAATAAAGCAAGATTGAAACAGGAGACTAAGCCAGTTAATGCAGTCCTCCAAATGCAAACCATATCAGAAGAATACTGTTTAAAAGGCATGGTGCTGCTTCTAGCACAGAAACCAGTAACTAACAAACTGGACAACAATTCTTGAAGGAAAAAGAGCAAAGATACTCATTGCACTATACAGAACACTGAAAATCTATATCTGAGAAAGTTATGGGTAAAGATGAAGCATGATACAGAAAAGGGGTATTTATGATATAGTTTAAGCATCTAAAGACTCTTTAGTAATGAATGATCGGCATACAAGCAACAGATTGGTTAGGCAGATGCAACCTTGGGCGCTTTAAAAGATTAACATTGAGATTAATTGCTAATGCTCCTGGATATTTCCCTTTTCCTCCCCAGTTCAAAATGGTCTCATTACCACTGTTCACATGGGGAGTGGGAAACACCCCAAACCAGAAAGCTTTTACATACTGATCACACCAATGCACTGTATGCAAGGAAAATCCTTATGGAGACTGCATGGACTCCCTAACAAGGTTTCTCTGAAAAGAAATCTATTATAGTAGATGTGGGCAAAAGTGAGAATTCACGGTCTTTGAAGGAAGCTGAGTCTTCTTCAGGGACTGAAAAACTAGGATTGTTTTAATACTGTACAAAAGCCAAGCACCCAAATCCATATGAGGAAAGCCAAAGAAGTTCCAGCCTAGTGATTCAACAACCTACTGAAGTTCTCATGTACCGTGCATCAAGAGATTTACAAACAGAGTGCTACATGCTCCACAGCACAATGGGACCAATTTCTGAAACAAGAAACCTGTAACAAAGCTAATTTATTCCATCAGATTGAAACAACCTTCATTAGGTTCCCCCACAACCCTTCATAAACACAACTTTACTTGAAAATGTTCGAGCATAAGATTAATCAATAATTGTTTTTAACTGTGTTTTACAGTTTCAGGTAACTGTTCTTGTATAAATATTGTCTATTTATACATTCTCATTGTGAGTGAAACCATATGCAAGCATAGAAAGCCTATGAATTTTATTTTCTCAGCAGTATCTGTGGAGGAGGGAGACAAATATGACCCCTTCCCTGTGCCCTGCATACAGCTATGAAATCAATGGCATGTGCTCTTCCATCAATTCCTAACCTGAGAAGATTTTTTTCTTAAGGGACACTAAGGAGAGGCTTTATGAAAATATCAGAGAATAACACATTTTAGAGGCAGAATAGCTGTGAGTAAATAACCTTTCCATCTCTTTAAATCCCTCCCCATGTGAGCTTCCAACTGTACTTCACAAAAATACCATGTTCCTAAAGTGGGATTCCAAAGTCCATGGGAGACAAAAGCTATGCTCTCCCAAAATCACCCTGTTGAAGCCTGGCTTCAAGAGCTTGGTAAACATGGGAAAAACCTGTCTAGGTAACATGTTGAAAAAAGCTTGAGAGAGAAAACATGCTGGCATTGCCCCAGCTATGGTAGAGCATGCCTGGGTCATGCCAGGCCTTCCACTTTCCTAACTGACCCTCAAAGCATCATTTAACTATCTGACACTCTCTGTCTTGAGAGTATCAGGCACAAGATTTTCTAATTTGATCCAGAAAGCCAAGGGAATCCTCCAGTTTGTTTTCTTTCGATGATGATGATGATGATGATGATGATGATGATGATGAAGATGATGAAGAAACATGTAAAATGTAGGAGGAAGCCTAAAGCCTATAGAGGTGAGCAGGCCTACATGATCTGTGGAGACTCAAACGACTGGAGCTCTGGCATGGCCTCAGGGAAAACCTTAGTGTGTGTCCTGGGAGCTATCTTATCTCGAAAAGTTAAAAATTAACAGTCCGCCGAAAGGCCCTGGATCTCTCACTTTGGACAAGCTTATATAGACATGAAGACAGCTCTGTAACAATAACAGAGAGGGTAGGTGGACACTGGCTGCAGGCGAGTAATCCAGAAGGCTGATTCACTGAAGGACCTCTTCCTCAGCCACAGAAGAGATTGCATGGATCAGCATGGGGTGAATTAGCACTGAGAAAATCTCTACTTGGGAGTTCCAGGCAGAGAGAGAGAGAGCAAGTGCAACCTGAGAAAATTTAACAGAGGCCCACTTCTTTTCAGCTCAAGCAAGTAATCCAGAATACTGGGCAGAGCAACCTGAAACAGGGTCATGTTTGTTTTGTTCCTCTGCAGATACTGCTGAGGAAATAAAATTTTCTGGCTTTCTGTGCTTGCATATGGGTTCACTCAGAATTTCAGCCACCCACCAAGCTGAAAAATGTGGTTTATTTAGCCATATACATTCATTAAAGATATATTCCCAATCTTCAGCGATTTGTAATTCAAGACTTGCTGAACCAAAGGTCACACATCTTTGTATTAAATAGCATTTGATGGAGTTTTCTTCTACTAATTTATCAGATCTTTATTTTGAGCCCACATACTTTTTTGGCATCTGTAACATCTTTCAGCAAAAATATCTACAGTTTAACATGACTTTTGGTTTACTTTCAGCATGCTCCCTTGCTTTGAAAGACACTGAAGTAGGACTGGACTTCACAGGTGTTTCTGAAATGGCACCCCAGGACAGGACTTCTGCACATGCACAAGTGTTCCCAGAATGGAAGAACATGAATGGGAGTCCTAAAGCGCTCAATATTGTACACACACACACATAGAAATAAAAATAAAATTATACCTTTTATGAGCAGGGGACGTGCTTCTTTACAGATGTTAGCTGGGAATCAGAGGATTCTGGGTGCAGCACAGTTCCTGCATGTTACTTGTTTGCAACAATTGCCAACACTGAAACTGGCACCCCAACACAACGGTGGTGCTCTTACAAGAAAATAGAGACCAAAACACATGCCAAAAATCTGGGGGAGGAGTAAGAAAACAACACTCTTTGTATATCCAGAAGGCCCCTTACAGAAAAGCCAACCTTTCAGTCTTGGAGAGTACTGTTTGGATGGTTAAATCACTTTGACATTTGAGATAAAGAAACTATCTTAACTTTTCCCTTGACCAGCTCCCTTCTAGAACTGGTTACAACGTCTTATTTATATGTGCCTTATACCAGAGGAAGAACATTTGTTGGAATACCTTAGTTAAATGTGCACCACTTGACTATGTACAAAATTTACTATTTACTTTGACAGTTTAAATCATGTTATTTCCTAAAATTTGAATTCAGCATTATTTTTAACTTAAGGTAAATACCTCTTAAAGTATTAGCAAAATTTTGGAATGACTGCCAGTGTTTCATTCCTTTACAGAATATATTTTTCAGAGAAAAAACAATCTTCTGATGAACTGAATTAGTCAACCTAATCCTAAAGGGGAAAAAAAATGTATATCAGTCCTATCAAGTGAGAGACACTGTACAGGATAGGTTGTTACAAACAATTAACAAAGATTATTTTTATTTTTACTTTAGTCCCCCCATCCCAGTTACACTTTCATCAAGAGTTAGAGCAATAACTTTTAAATCTGATGGGTCAATTTAAATAGGAAGAAAATTTCCTCTGGCTCTTTCTTGTGTTGCTTGTTTTTAAGAAGGCTTTCTGACTATAAAGAAAATTACTTTAACCTAATCCTATTTTGAAGGGGAAAAATAACTGTTGGGCTTTACTGCCAGACTTCTTGGGTTAATAATGAGGACAAGCCCTTCAAAACAGAAGAAAAAATACACAACTTACTCCAGAAATGATGCTAATTCACATCCAACTACAACAGCTCAGTGCTATCAGCAGATATATTCTCACCTCCACAGCTTTCATATCTGTGTATGTCTATATATATATATGCATTTAAAAATAATTTCTTAATGCTTTTCTTTAACAGAAACTACAGTTCAACAAACTTCATGATTTGCAGGGTGTTTTAGGCCAGGAAGGATGATGACTACAAAGGTGAGGCAGATTTGTATTACATTTGGCTTTGGATCTCACAAAACTACCTTTTCAGTGAAAAAATCATCTCTGTTCTCCAGGGCACATAATTTACTTGTCTTCAGAAAAGGCATCTGACACTAACATTACAAATACAAGGCTCTGAGTCTCAATTACAGGAATTAACTCCATTTGGCCTGGCTGGATTTTTGTTCCCTATCCTTGCTGCACCCATGTGTCAATGCAAATTCTGAACTCAGTCAGAACAGAAATGGTAGCCAATGTTGGGTTATTGGTAAAATAGCTTTGTTTATGTACACACACACACACACACACACACACAGAGAGTTCTTCTCACCAGAACTCAGTTAACATGATTCACAAATGTTCACTTTTCAGAAAACTCGTGTTGCACATCTCAGTACCAACTATGCAAGTGCACCTTACCTTACTGAAAAAAACATCCAGGCAAAAATCTCAAAACCACAAGCAAGCAAAGTGGGATCCATGGAGATCTACCACAGAGATAGCATCATCTATAGTCACGAGCTGTAGCCTGCAAAGTGTGCATGTCCCAGCACAGAGTGCACCTCCATGCCATACCTCTGCAGCATGAAAAATCAGAAGGCTGCACAAGATCTGCTGCATTTTACAAACACTAGCAAGTAAACACCGTGCTTTCTGTAGAGTTTGTATGTTATTGCCTTAATGTAAGTCTAGGTTAAAACAGCTTCGGTTTGCATGATACAGGAAAAAGTGTATTTCCAACTCATCTTAAAGACCCCACATAATCTAGTCTAGTCAGCTTTAAGACGTAAGGACAGGAAAACTAATCTTTGCAATTATTTACAAAAGGTGTTATGTTTCAAATAAATCCTATTTTTGAAGTGGGATGCAACACATGAATGTTGTTGGATCTCTTCATACCTGGCATTGCACTTATACTTCTGAATGTATTAAAGCAGTGGAATACTACTTCGTGATATATGTGATGATACTGAATTTTCTGGTTTTCCTTCTCTAGTCCTGTGTGTAGGCACATGCATGCACACACACCTACTTCTCCCTGTAATGGTACTTGTACAGTTAAAGTGTTCCACTGATTAAAAGTCTGAAAAAAAAATTCGTTTTTTCCTCCTCTGCTTTCACACAAGCACCTAGAAGAATAAAATGAGTAGGAATGGTTCTGCTAATGATTCACTTTGCTCTAAAGTCATCACATCAACATCTCCATTTTCATTTCACATCCACTCCCCAGCTGGTGCATGCAAGTGACCAGTACATGGGACAGTCCATTAACAAGAGGAAGAAAACAGAGAAAAAAGGTTAAGGGAAGATTGCAACTAATTCATACTCACTTTTCAGCATTTGTCAGAAAATATATTCTCACAAACAGGGATGTACTAAAAATTATATGCTTTCTCAAAAACAGAAGAGGACAAAAATACTTATTTTTGGTGAAAAATGACAGACTATATAAATGATGGCTCTGTTTGTCTTTGGAATTTACAGCATAACCACAGTATCTGAGCTGTAAATATATGCAATTAATAAATGAAAACTTGAACTTTCTTCTGATTTTTTTTCAAGTACTCTTCCTGAAGTCCTTAAGAACAATGTCTCGCTGATAGTTTACCAATCTGAAAATCTCTAGGCATGCAAACCTGCCTATTCTACATTTTTGCTGCACAGCAATAATAAAATTAATTTTTTAGGGCTAACTGCTCCTGATATTTGCCTTGACTCATATCTGCAGCTGCTACAGACTGACTTCTATGGTACCAGTTCTGGCGAGGCCCTGGTTTGGGACTGAGGTCTCAGGAGAGCTCTCAGCTCAGCAGAGCAGTCCAGTCTATCCTACATGAAGAAGCCAATGTAAATCAGAATCTTGCTACGCCTCAGCTTCTAGAGCCTCCATGTTCCAAACATAAAGAAAACTCAAACCTTTGTCCTTTATTAAGACTGTTTTTGTTTTTTTTTGAAAGCTTAATTGCTTACTTCAGTGACTTTAAAAAGAGAAATCCAACAAAAAATCTCTCACCTTGGTATCTCCTATACAATAGCCCCCAAAGACGTGAATTCTACAGCTGTGTTGTGTCAGCAAATAGACAAGAAAATGAAAAGAGAATAGGGAGACAGGCTTGTAAAACACATATTGCAAGTACAAAGTTAGCTCCTAAGTGGCATGTTAGCCTTCGGGGCTTCCTCAGGCCCTGAAAAAAACCAGAGCAATTAACAGATAAACGAGCTGAATTTTGTTTGCTTGTTTGGGGAATGCATTTTTCTTTTATTTGGTGGGGTTGTTTTCGTTGGTGTTTATTTTTTGATGCTCAAGAACAAAGATAATTCATAATTTGCAGATTTCCTAAAAAGCCAAGGCAGCCCAATAATGTAACATTGTTATTTGTACTTGTTAACAACAGCAGCAGCATCAATAACAAAATACTGGAAGAGAAGAGACAGTAGGGAAAGGAATATGATGTTTCCTTTCTTCCCCAGCATTTGGAAAATAGCCTGTAGGGAAACACCACTGATTATTTTTCATAGAAAAAAACCAACAGAAACCGTGCTTAGTCCCCACCACTGAGGATTAGCTGCTCAGAGAAAAGATTTTTCATTTTCACACATGCACACGCTTCTACACACGCTTGGTTTAGATAAATTTGCACAAGCTGCTTTAACTAAACTGATGGGAAGCTTGGCTGCATCTGAAATACATGGTAATTCTCATGGACAAGAGGGTGGGTACTGCATGCATGTTGTTCAGAATTAGACAGCAATTTAGGACATCAAATTGATCTGGGATGAGCAACCATGCTTTTATTCAGTGAATTACTATGAAGCCACCAATATTGTGGCCATGGTAATAAACTCAGGTGCACGTGGGCACAGGTGAAAGCATCAATAGGACAGGCTTTGATTATTTTCTCCTTTTAGATTTTAATAAACAAAATAATTTTAATTTGAGCAGGTATGGAGCCATTTAATTGTCTGGTCTGGTTCGTACGAAAGCGTAATTCACCTTTTCTTTCTCCTCCCCCTTCATTTGTTCTCTCTTTCCATGCCTCCCTTATAGTCAGATTTGACAAAATGTGAAAAATTTATTATAACATCTTTCAGAAGTTGCATAAGAAATACCTCTGAAAAAACTCCATGACTATGGAATCAGGGCTCAGGGGGAGATCATTTCACTCACCATGGCTCACTCTGTTTTAATGTTCAATTTTTCATTTGTAACTACAGCTACATTTCTGCAACAATACATTTAAAAGAAAAAAAATAATTTCCAGCTCAGCAAGTGCCTTTTCTATTGTTTGCCAGACTTAAACCAAGCTCAAAAAAACCCCAAAACAATGGTGGGTTTAGGATAAAGAGTCCACTCATCCTCCACTGGTAGAAAAAGTCCAGTGGGATCAAATTGTGGGAGAAAAAGGAATAATATCCTTGGAAATTCAAATATAAGCCTGATGAGTTCTTTGAGACATGACTAAACTGCATTTCTAAAGAGACTTTTACAGACTTATACTTTTACTGTAAGTCACATATGTTCTCTATTAAATGTAACAAAATAAGCTTTAATCTCTGTGATAGTAAAATGTTGTAATATGTGAGACTGTAATCTTCTGCAAAAATCTTTTTGCTATTATACACATTTTGAAGGTATTATACACTTTTTGAAGTACTCATACTTGCCTTCCCCCTCTTAACTACACAGTATGTACATTTTGCCTAATTTTAAAAGTATTCCTGTTTGCATATGGTATTCCCAAGGAAGATTAATATATTCCTACAAAATACATAATTCAGCTCTCTCTTGCCATTCTGCAAATACTACCAACTGTACTACAGTACACAATTTCTGAATATCTTAAAACTCATACTTCACATTTTCCAGTTAAAAAAACAAAACAAAACAAAAAACCAAACAAAGAAAAATACCACAACTCAAACCAGTTTCATGGCACTCCATATAATTGTCTGGACATTTGTAAGTTTGTGCAGCCATAGTTATCAAATTTAAAGTCAGTATGTGAGGAAGGATTTTCAGAACAGTTCCTGTTTCTGTAAATACCATTTTATTAATTAATACTTCACAGTTATATAGAAGCAAGAAACCCTAGGCTCACATTAAATTCTTATGCAGGTTTTCTACAGATGAAGAAATTGAGAAGCAAAGAAATTTTCAAGTGAAATGTTCTTCAAAGGAAGAAATTAGTTGCAGCACTTAGAACTCTCAGTGCTTAAGAGCAGAAAGCCTTCATCCTGGATTCCATAAAAATGGCAACTGCTGTCCAAGCCCCAAAGATGCTATTCATCCTCTTCTACCGATGAAAAAATCCCAGCCGCCTTCTGGGCTGCACCGTGGAGCGTGTTTATCCCCACAGAGCAGCGGGGTGCGCGGCTGCTGCCAGCAGAGCGGCGTGGGGCTCCTGTGCCCGCGTCTCCAGCACAGAGGAGCCGTGTACGACACGCACAGGGGACACAGAACCATGCCCACCTGTCATCCTGTGTTTTCCAGGACATTTATTTATCAATAAATCCAACTCGGTTCCTGGGCAATCTCCTATCTTCCGTTCTAGTTTACTGTGGAACCTGTCATGACTGCAAGTGTCCGGGACTTTGGTTTTACATCTCATCTGTGACAGGGCCAGCAAAATGTATATTGTCCCCTGACACACTGCAGGGGCATTGATTCTGCATGGGTTTAGAGGGAACAGTGTCACCTACTGAATCACAAATACCACTTGCTAGAGCAGTTTTTCTTCTATGTGTCACATCTAATCAGCATAGTACAATTCTCACAGCTGCTAGGAAGGCTGATAACATTTTCTTTCAAGGAACTAAAATTTAATTTTATTCAAGCAAGATACTAGCATTGCTGGAAAGAAAGGCTTTTACTGAGATTTGGAAGAGCATTAACAAAATGTTATAGGGCCATATGGCCTTCAGTAATCTGGCCAAGCTAAAGACCATTTAGGGGTAGCTCAAGATGTGGAGGGAGTTTCATCACAATGGGAAGATCTCTTTGTGAGAGTGCAGAGCTGATGAATGCAGAGATGGGTGACACACGCTGTGGCATATCCATGCTGCTCACCAGATTATTTCTTTATTTTTTAAATATCCAGGATTTTTTTTAGATTGAATTTGCTATTCAAAACAAGTTAACATGAATGTTCTTTTAGTATTAGCAATAAATTTGCACAGCCTCCGTGCAGCGTGGAACACTGAATCCATGTGGCTAAAAAACTGGTTATGCAAGCAAGGCATATGCTTGAGAGGATGAAGAAAAATTGGCAAGATACAGCTTGCCAAGGCATGCCACACATTAGTCTACTTTAAAACTGTTAGGAAATTTCAGCATTTGCAGTTCAGTTTTTTCTACAGATATACAAAATGGGAAGCATCTTCCTTCAAGAATCATCATGAGATGCCCTCCCCTCCTCATTTCTCTCCTATTTTGATCACATTTTCTTTTTGAAATTAGTGGCCAGCTTTCTCAGATAGTGTTAACTCTCAGCTACGGAACACTGTGCCGTGTATTATTTAAAATTAGGTATTAAATAGAAGCAAACATTTCTTTGTAAAGCAATTACTGCACATTTGTGCAGCATGCGGCATTGTTCTTGGAAATGGCTTAAACCACTGAATAAACACGTAAGAGAAAGCTTGCACACATGCCATATTATTTTAAAGAGCTGCTTTACCATAAATTGTCTTTGTTTTTTTCTGAACTTGTGTTCTGAATTTTTTTCAGTTGTAATCCTGGGTATTGGAAGAGTCCAGGGTAGAATACTACTATAAATTTTAAAGAATCAATATCACCTACAGTATATCTTCAGCATATCTCTTACAATGACTAGAGAAAATATGTTGCGTGTTTATAGCACAAAAAAACCCCCAACCCTAAAAATATAAGAAAAATGTTAATTCCTTATTTACAAGTAGTACAGAATGTAAATATTAGGCACTGACCCAATCTGTTAATGTTTATCATGGCCTGGTGAAGTATAAAAACTTCTCTGGAAAAAGGAGTTAGAAAAAAAAGCTAGAAAAGGAATAAAGGGGTGTAGGATTTGTCTGGAAAATACACAGGCATTATAGTAAATGAAAAGATGAAACATGATATTAAATCCCTGAATATCAATATTTACATTCCTGTCTTTCTTATAACAATAACATTTCCAGGAACTTTTAGAAAAATTGTAGATTTTCACTACATTGAAAAACGTTAAAATTACTCTCAAATAATGGACTGTTAAAAATCCTGTTCAATATATCTAGACTGTCTTCTTCCTCCACCAGGCTATTAGATTGCTGCAAACCTCCACCAAAGCAGTTGGCATAATTACTGAGCAGTGTTATTTTTAAGCTTCTGCTTTCAAAGTGACCATATATATGTAGAATGTTGCACCTGGAACCCTGTGAGCAAAATTGGAAAAACAAAACAAGCCCACAGTATTTTTGATTATAACATTGCATTCAACTAAATTCCTGTCTCCCCAGGTTGCTTCTCTGTGTTCTTTTTTTAATTTTTTTTAGGAGGTAAGGTAATTTCATTAACAGTAATGATGCAGATCTTTCTCCTCCCACTCTTCCATTATTATTCTTTTGAATACAGATGCGCCACTTACTATGAAGCAGTGGTTCTTCCCCAAACTTTCTGGAGTTTCACTCAACTGTAACTCCATAAACTTATACTCCATAAAGCAAAGCAAAGCACAGGGTATCTTCCATTAGGATCCCATTATTTTCTCTCCAGTATTTGTTCAGAGGAGACAAAACCGACCCCATTAAACATTTTGGGGGGCTGCAAAGCTCTTATCCTTGCTAAACATTCAGCAAACATGTAATTTACTTGGCAGTATTAGGCAGAGTTCAAGCTCTTGCTTGGCATGCAGTTAGCATCCCCAGCCCATGACATTTCCATGCAAAGCAGGCTTCCTGAGAAGTAAACTAATGCTAATCAATAGATCTGACTCAGTGAAAAGCCTCAGACTGATAAAAGAAGGCATCAAACATGAAGACAGATCATTATCTCGTCTAGCAGCTGTCTGTCATTTCTAGGGAGGTGCAAAACTTTTCCTGAAAACATCACTTCAACTCAGTTCAAACTGAAACACCATTTCAAACACCAGCTCAGTGGGTTTAGTGCCAGTGTTTTACTGAAATTGGTCAGATCTCATTTTGCAACTGCCAGAAACCATTGTTATTAGCATCACTCAAAATACATCCAGAAAGGCTGTTTAAGTCTCCACAGAGACACATTTGGATACCCCCTTTAAAGTCAGGTACTTTAAAGGTTAAAATAATAATTTTTTTTAAATCTGTAAAAAGGCAAAGACTTTTTTTCTGTAAGTATAAAAGGCTGTAAAAAGTAGTGAAAACTGATGAAGTTTTCTGCCTTTGTGCTATATAACAGGTGTTAACAGAGACAGCAGTTAACCCTTAAGCCCACATTTATTCCTGACAGAAGTATTTACTTCAGTGAAATTTCTGGAACACAGATTAATTCAGCTCTCACTGTGAGTAATAGCCTATCAGTGGAATATTTAAGATATTTAAAAATTTTATTAAGAATTGAAAAGAGCCATATTAACATTTGGAAGGAAGGGAAAAAAGCTTGCATGAAATTCTACCTCTTTTACAAAAGATTTCTTTATGTGCCAAAGTCATACTGAAAGCTGGTATCAAGTGAGACTCATAGCTAGCTTTGAAAACAGTACCAATAAGTCTAATGATCATGTTGAACACCCAGCTTTGCCACCTTCAGAAAGTCTTTTGGTAACCTTGTTTGTTGTAACTTAAACCTCTATGTCAGTTTACAAGCACCTTCACAGAAACAGCCAACCAAAACTGAAATTTAGCAATATAAAAAGGATGTGCAGTTCTCATGAGGGAGAATTTTACGTGTATGTGCTTCAGATTGCAGTCATCTTACTTTAATGAAGCCTTCCCTTTCAAAATAAAACATACACAAACCTCAAGGTACGTCATGATTTTTAGAATATGAGCACTGGAGGTCATGGATGTTGAAGTATGTACTTGTGAAATACAGGCTGTTTTTGCAAATGCTCACACAGTAAGGATATTCTACGTTCTTCCAAGGTCAGATATTTTTAACACCCCTACGCACAGAGCCCTGTCTGTTAAAACATTATAGTAGGTCACAAAAATAGGATCAAAAGTTAAGATGTGAATATTGAGGTTGCTGATGTCAACTCAGACGTGGTCATCTTTCCCTGACACCTCCCATTTGTTCATGTCCTACCTAGTCCTGCTACCTTTCCCATGTGATCTCTTGGCCTTAATCTCAAGGCAGATCAAGAGGCTTCACTCTCCTCAGGACGATTTCTGCCTCTACAGCTCCCAGCCTCTGCTTTCCCTGCCCATCCATCCCTGGGGACCCAGGCCCTGTGCTCCCCCTGAGCTCAGATAATGTCCCCTGTCCTGTTTCTTTCTGTCTAGCCTTCGCTGCCTTCCCTTGAAGCCAGCATTCTGGCCAGCGCTGATGTCTCGCTCACTCCTGCCCTACCACAGTGCAGCTCCAGCCTCCCCATGGCTCCTCAACAGACCCAGGGTTCTCCCTCCTATTTCTGTCCTTTCCTTCAGCCCGTCCCCCTCTCTTCTCAGCTCCATAATGGATGCTGCTCTCTTCCTGCTGTTGCTGAGGGCCCTCCTGTGCCACATCCCCAGCTCAGTCTTGTGCCCACCTCTGCTTTGTGAGCTGCCTGCAGCCTCCCTGGCCAGGCACAGCCCGGGCTGCTGCTGGAAGGCTCTTGAGCCTCCTCAGCTGCACTCCAGCACTGAGCGGGTGGTGTCACCAGCTCTCATCTGCCAGCTGTGGGGACAGGGGCACATTTATGGCAATGGCAAGTGACCTGCCCTGCACGCCAAGTGTGGCAGCAGTCAGTTTTTAACTTTCTGCTAAAAATAATGGGACTGCAAGGTCTGTTTGAAGAGAAGAGGTTATGCTGTGGTGGGGTTTTTTTTTGGTGTCTAAAAATATTCTTTAAACCTATTTAAAAAAATAGCTGGTTTTGTAGTATTTTCAACATTTTAAAAAACTATCTGTAAGCAAAACTAAAAGCAGGTTTTTAAAGTAGGAAATGTCAGACACCCTGAATATTAGTGCTATCGTGGCTGCCCATAATAATTTCCAAACCAAATTTAGATTCTCTTGTATATCTTTACCTAAACAGATTTCCATAACCACCAACCAGTAACTCTTCTTTTAATTTAGGAGTGCTGTGTTAGATGAATTTGTTCCCAGACTCAGAGTATGAGGCTAGCATCCCAAGAGACACTCCCACCTCTTCCTGGGGATAAACAAGCCAGCCCTGGGAACATGAAACAAACAGCAAGAAATACTATTTGACTTTTATAAATTTTAATAAACTAAAACACAGGACTGAAAGCTTGAGATCTTTTTTTATTTACTGTTACCCTGCAGTGAAAATAGAGGGGAAAGGAGGGGGTGTGTTTTTTGCATATACTTTAAATATATAAATGTACGATTTTTGTCATTCAATACCCTTTCTATCTACTTATCCTTTTTCACTTACTTTGGTTTTTAAACAGTCTGACATTGGGCAAAAACCTAGTTTTCACTCTTATTTTTTCTTTCTTTTTTTTTTTAATCTACAAGATTAATCTACAAGAGGAATATATACACAGTACACTTCATAATCCTGGCAGATATTTTTTATGATCATTCTTTGGTTTGTGAATCAGGCAAGTAGAAGTCAGTTATGTCACTGCCATCACCATTTTGATCACCACATGTGAGAAGTAACTGTTTTACCTTAAAACTCATTCTGGAGTCTGCCCTCAGCACTGCACATTGCTTTTTACTACTTCCCTTCTGCCATTTTTGGAACATTATAAACATTAATCTCTATACTATATGTCAGCTAAGTAAGCAATTTTTTTTTTTTACACTCCTAAATATTTAAGTTTACAAAGGACATTTGTAATTAAAAGGGCCATTTTAGCTCGTTTTATCATTGTATTACTAATACTTATTTCTAATGTATTGTTGTGTTGCATAAATGTGTATGTAATGTATGTATTGCTGGATGGGAGAGGACAAAGGGGAATATATAAGTATCTTGGAGACAGTAAAAGACAATGGATAAAAAATCAAGTATATATCGTTGAGAATGGGTTTGTATCAGTTTCTGAAATCTGCCATATTATATATGGGAAATGAGGGGGGCTGCAGATTACAATCTCTCCTCTGACCTTCACCTTCCTGGGTTTAGCAGTCAGAAAGGAAAACAGTGCAAATATAAATACCATTAGTAAGAATGCAACAAATCCCAAAGAAGATGCCAAACTACTCTAAAGCAGACTGGGCTTCCAGTGACCCATACTGGAATTTGTTTTTTTCCTGAAATGGGCTCTCTCCAGCCATCCTTCACAGGCTTAAAAACCCAGGGAAGAGTAAAGAAGAGAAAGCTGCCATTCCAACATCAATACTTGAGCTGTGTTTTTCTCTCTTCATTCCCCCAGCTATCACTCCTTATTCACTCCCCATGGTGGAAGAGAGTCTCAATCTCTTTGAACTTGTCTCCACTATTTTTGAAAGACATGAGGGGCAGCAGAAGAAAGAAGAGAGAGAGGGAAGAAAAGAGAGAAAGAAAGAGACAGAGGACACATCAAGGCAAGTTACGCTTCCACATCACTTATTCTACAAGAAAGCACATGCTTTAATCTACCTTGAGCCATACACAGGCATTGTCAAGGCTGCATTTTGTCTACAAAGCTAAAGAAGTAGTGAGTGTAAGATTATGCTGCTATGTCAGTCCAGTTTGACCAGTTTCACAAGTTTGCTAGAAAAGGAAGTGTGACATTTTCATTTAGAAGAACATGAGCGAAGCTTAAAAACATGGCTGGGCATGTTGGAGTAAATGGGGCGGTGTGTCTGAGCAGGAGAGCCTTGTTTTACAATGAACTGAACTTTTTAAACAACCAGTGAGGGATTTGCCTGAATTTAAAACCTGAATGCAGAGAAACTTCACTTAAGATAGTGAGAGACAAAGAAGAAAGCGATTTCAGGAGGAAAAGAAAAGCTGTGTTTGCCTTTCCATTTCCCTGGTACCCCCAGCTGACAGGCAGACTCCCACCGCAGGTATGGATACACCCTGGCACTGGGAGCAGATGCCCTGGAGCAGCCCCTGCCTGGCACACGGCTGTAGGCCAGAGCGCGTCCGTACCGTGCCAGTTTTTAATCCCACTGCAGTATCCCAAAGACTGGAGTTCCAAAAGGTCTTTCAGGGGAGAGTGTAGTGAGGGGAAGAGGAATGCACACAGTGAGTGTTCATGTGAGCTGCTGTTGTAAAGAGCATCAGTTACCAGTAGGTAAGGTCTGTTTTCAAACCTCATGGTCACACTCACAAAGGGCAAATGCAGAGAGGTACAGCCTCTCAGAAGGCTGTACAGAAGCCCCATTCACACTCACAAACCTGGTAGGGGTCCAGGAACCCCAGTGTTGACATTGAAGATGCAAAGAGGGGCCTTGGCACTGGAAGCAGGTTAAAACCATACCTGCTGACAGCTGGGTTTAAGAGGAATTAAAAAGCCACTTTGCAAAGAAACTCTGAATGAGCTACAGGAGCACCCTATCCAGCCTGCCTGGGAAACATCAGCAGTAAGGACTTGGATTTCTTTCAACTTCCAGAAAACGTGATTGCAAAAGGAACATCACCTTCACAGTAGGATGAAATAAGAAAAAATTCTTATGGATTGAAGGTTAGGCCAAAGACTGTGGAGGTCAGTTTATCCACCAGCAGATGATATAACAATATAACTTTTAAAATAAGCTAGAAATGCCTGTCTCTTGCACATCATTTTGTCATCTGCTCCCTCAGTCCTGTGTGCTCACAGCTGAAATGTGATCCCTTGTTCAAAATCTGTCACACCAAACAGAGGAAGGGTTTCCACTGTTGGGGCTGCCCAGCCATGAGGAACAGGGTGCATTCCTCGCTGGGATGTGTCCATAAACTGAGATATTGCTGCATATTAAAAGAATCAACTACTGCTCACAAATCAGGGAATAGTCTAAATGCAGGATTTTAGGTTTTACATCTGTTTATGGAGATGAATGGTTAAGAAGGGCTGCACAGAACCATACTGATTGAAAAAGAAATCAAGACAAGACAAACAACACATGGTCTAAAACCTACGCTGCCGCACAACCTTTGAGCTACTGAATCCATGTTCTTTAAAATGTTCTTTAAAGGCTGGATGAAGCTAACCTGTTGCTTCTTGGCATTTATTGTTACACCTCCTGCTCTTAAGGCATAAAATGCTACTACAGAAAGGCTCTAAGATTCTTTGATTGAACAGCTGTTCAGACTAAGTGAAGAAGAAAGTGAATTCCCTTGAGGTGGGAACAGCTTTGTAAAGGTGTTCACTTGTAGTAGAAAAGGAGACAATTTGGAATTAGAAACCATTTTACCGTTCCTGAGACAAAGAAAGCATCTGTGGGATGTTCTCACAGCTCTATGAAACCAGAAACCTCAAGATCAAAAGACATTACCAGTCTTTTACCTCAAAAACCAA
Organism: Passer domesticus; assembly: GCF_036417665.1. Classification (NCBI taxonomy): domain Eukaryota; kingdom Metazoa; phylum Chordata; class Aves; order Passeriformes; family Passeridae; genus Passer; species Passer domesticus. The sequence goes on along the minus strand of NC_087476.1, from coordinate 60,743,572 downwards.
GAATCAGAGCAGCCAGGGTCACTATCCTGGACTTGAACTTGCAAATTTTGGTGCTTCATTTTTCTAAATACAGAACACATTTAAATCTGCTACTTCTTTTCATGGAATACCCGGTTTAGGTATCTCACACACTTTGTACTGTATGAAAATTATCTGTAGGGCAACAAGCAAGCAAGATATTTTTGATTTACATGAAGTAACTCTAATGAAATTCTCAAACAGGGGTAAAATAAACTTTTGGGGAGACAACATGTAGAGAATGACTTCTGATAACAGTGTGTTGGACCCTGAGCCTGACATTGCATTTGCTCCTTGAAAAACTTGGTCTCCAGTGATAAAATCAGTGTGCACTTACTCTACAGAATCACTGCAGGGGAAGAGAGAAGATTATATATAAAAATGTATTTATTCTTATTTAATCCACATCATTTCCCAAGGTACAATACATTTTAACAGTTTGGGAATCAGATGCTATAGATAACATAATAATCAAGGACAGCAGAAAGGATGTTGACCTGTTCCGAAATACTGAATATTGCATTATGAATGGTGTCCAAAACTATTTCTGTACAGACAGCTACACCTAATCTGCAGAAAAAGTAGGACTGCTATATTTTACATACATTATTAGTTACAGGTGAAGCACATCTATGAAAAAAGTGTCAGTAGAATAAACTGTGTAAATGAAAAGGATCAGAAAATAAGCATGATGGAAAAGACAGTTAAATAAGAGAAAAGTCTATCTGGCATAAGCAGAAATGGGTAAAATTCCCCAATAATTGTTGCGCTTAATCTGGAAGTGAGAAAAAGTTCCTAAGTAAAGACATGACGTTCCAGTCAGGGAACTGAATGCAAGAAGGGCCCTGTTTGGAGAAAGAGCACTCAGTGTGCCATGCGCAGAACCAAGTAGCAGACCTTGTGGTGATCTGGGATTACAGCATAAAGGCTCCTCATTGGTCTCAGCTGCAGAGCTATTCCATCACCAAGAAGTGTGCCTCTGTGTGTCCCTGACCTTCTCATGTTTATTTCAGAGGGCATATACAAGCAGTAGCAAATTAACTGAGTTTCCTTGGTTTCTTTCTCTTTATTCTTCTGTTTTTGTTAGGGGTGGGATGGGCGGTAGAAGGGTAAGAATAAAAAAAGGCATGAGGAAAGACAAGCTCGAAGACATTTTAAGCAAATGTAGAAGCATAAACCCTGAATTACAAGTATTAGTTCTGGTATAGAATATGGCTCCCTATATGTCTACAAATGTTTTTATTTCAAAGAATATTGAAGTGATACATACAACTGTCTGTCCTTCCTCAAAGGCATGCTGCAGTCACAAATGGATCCTCTTAAAAAGTTGTGAATGGTGAAAAGATCTGTGTTTCAGCCTTAGGCTAAAAACTGAATCTATTTCTACTGTATCAGTTTCCCTTTAAATATCAATAAACACCACAAGTCCTGGGTGACTTTCTTGCAAGACTTGATGTTTCTGCTTCTGTTCTTCCATTTATGTGATTATATTTCAGGCTAAACACATTTTGTTAATTATGCAGCAGGATAGGATACGTCTTCCATTCACAAGCTTTTAATTAAAAAACAAACACAGCAATAGGTAGTTTTTTCTAGTCATTTAAGCCTTTAAGCTCGGTCAAAGCCTGCCCACCAAATGATGCAATTATGTTTTATTTCCCTGCACCTACTTCTTCATTGCAAAAGAAAGCTGATGATTGAGATTTCTTTTTCATACACTGCTGAGGAAGGAGCAACTGTAAGGCCACAAAAAAAAGATTGCTGTCGTGGCTCAGGAGCACACTAAACATGAATGCTCATCTGTAGCACATCCCAGAGTCTGGCCGTAAGAATGACCCATACAAACACGGGAACATCAAAATGCCGCTATACAGTAGGTGACAAATACTACCTTCTGCCTTGAGGCAAACTGCAAACACGTGGTCATTTTCTTACTGAAATCAGTTTTTGTCATGGTATATTTGTTGAGAAACCTGGGACACACAGTGCTCAGATGTGACCACTGCCAGACCACATGGCCAGCTTATGGCAGGTCACAGGAAATTCTGTAAAAGCTCCGGGATGCATGTGCTGGTGTTAGCACAACGTGGAGAGGTTTCACAGAAACATCTGCAAGGCCAGGGATGATGATGAAGAATTATCCAATATTAAGAAGCTGTTGTACCTAGGTGCTCAACAACAGACATACAATTTATTCCTCCACCACATGGGAAACAAAACTGCCTGACAACTTCATCAACTAATACCTCAGCTTTTATCTCTCCTTCATCAGCAAGATCAGTGAATATATTTCACTGTGCCTTTCCATGTTCACATCTCCATTTTCACTCTCCAGTTTTACCAAACAAACTTCTGCTGCTAGATCTCAACTCAAGCTCTTCTTCCCAGAAAATCCTTCAGGCTTCTTTGTATCTCAAACCATTCCCATCCTCCCCCATGCACCCCCTCACCTTCTTTCTCAACCTTTCTCCTCCTGTGGTTTCCCATGGTCCATCCCCTATCAGTGATAAGCCCACCTGCAGTAACTTCTTCTGTGTGCTCCTGGGAGAACTTGTCTTCTGTCATCTCTCCAAGAGAGATCTGTGAGTCTTGGCCACAGCTTTTCACACCCAAGACTGATTCCTTGGGGAAAGGAATACCACTGAGCCAGGAAGACAACTGAGGTGAGGAGGTGGCAGCCAGTATTTTTAGAGAAACACGTCACTGTCAAGCTGTATTTGTATAAATCCTCCATCATAACAAACTCTCCTCAGAACACAGCATTTCACAGGGCATTTGAAATTTAATTCTTGGCGTTGATAGCCAAGTGAAAGCCACTGTCAGAGCTGCTGGTCCTATTCCAGTTTCAACGTAAGGACAGAAGATAATGACAAATAAGGCACACAGACAAGCCCCCAACAGGAAAAACATCTTGCACACAAATGAGATGCACTGGGAGCCATCCCACTAAAAGGGAACGAGATAATGCATTATTTTAGGAAGTTATTTTCAGTAGTTTTTAAACTTCTTTATTAGTTAAATAGAGTATTTCAACATCTGCATTGTATATTCATATAAATTCTATTTCAGTGATAGGAAATTTCAGGACATTCTGAATTATTTGATTAATTCAGAAAAAAATCATATCAACAGATTTCACCATGCCTTCCTCTTGCATCCATTTACATACCTCTAAAATATTACTGTTTTAAACTCCTAAGTCCTGATATTGAAATGTTTAACAAAAACCCCCACTTCTACTGAATAAACATAAGAACTTATATCTCAGTATGAACTATGGCACTGCTTCCACAGTGCTATAATAATTAGAGTTAACATAATGAAAATCTAGTAAAAAGACTATAAATTCACCATATGAGCACATATGGATGTGAAAAAGGAAATCAAGCAAGTTCTCTGAACTAAAATTAGAGTCAAAACAGAACAGTGTCCCACAGAAATAGCACAAGCCTAAAAAGTCTATATAAATTTACTATGCCAAATCCAATTTTATCCAACGTTCCATTTCATCTATCCATATTTTCACAGTGTATTTAAGGTATTGAGAGCTTAACTCTTCATGTAAGTCTGGACTGCAGTTTAGCTACTTGAGATAGATTTTCATGTTTGAAGCAAACCAGAGCTGGGCTCACTGCAGAGCTACAAAACCATGGAGCCCAATCCACCAAGCTGTGAATAAGATTCTCCTGTCCAAGCTTCTGTTCCCGGTATTTTGCACGGTGTGCTCTATTTGTGCTTACTCCACAACTGAGTCTTCCTTTCAGAGGGTTTCAACACAATGAGTCATGTAAATTATACCTCTGATGAGGGGTCTCATCATAAAAAAGGAGAGTAAAATCCATTTATTTTCTGTTACTGTATTTGTGTTCATTTAAATATCCTTTTAAAGCAATTCATCTGTGAAGATGAGCCACCCCTCAGCTCAAATGAAGACACTTGTGAATACCTTTTAATTCGGGTAGCCTCTGCAACTTTGGTTGTAAAAAAACTTTGGTGTAAAAAGCTTGTGATAGAGCTCTGAGCAGTCTTTGTTTTGCTCTCTTTATGCTGCATCCTCCACATCAGTTCAACTTGCTGTGTACTGCATCTTCTTAATATGTCATGTGCATGGAAGGAAGGCCATTTACTGGCAATCAAATGAAGCAGTATCATGTGCCCATTTTGCTTCTGGACTGCCTCAGAGTCATTTGCTGCAACTGATGTCAAGCACTGGACCAGGATTCAGTTAAATTCTCAGGCACCTCTTTTGTGGGATAGAAGCAGTTTCTTCTGAGCTGTTTAATTACTTTGTGACTTCTGAGATTTAGCTTTTTTTCTTCTTTTTTAGTGAAGTCATCAAACAGACAGAAATGCTTCACAACAATTGATGTTGTTGCAAGGGATGTGGTAGCTGAGGATGTACTGGTTCTACTGGGGAACCATGCCAGGGGACAAGCCTGTTAATCATCTTTCCTTTTTGTTGTCCAGATGCGTGGCCATTCTTTATTTCATAAAACATTCAGGTCCTCTTTAATATAAGAACAAGCTGCTATTCCTAAGAGATGACTGAAGATTTCATCCCTCACCTACAAGGCCTTACTTGCTGGACAATTTTACAGCTGTCAGGACTTACGCTGTACACCTGTGTATACTTTATCGTCATCTTTCTATTCCTGTTCTCTCTTTTCTTATCTTCTGCTGCATCTCCCGTTCTCAGCAGTCCTCCTCTCAGACCTTCCAGGCTCAACGACAGATTTTGTGCACAAAAGGCTGTAAATTTTTAGGGCAGGAATTATCTCACTACTTTTGTGAGTTAACAAGCTATGTACCCTTGATAGGGGAGGAAAGTGCAACCTACTACATGGTTTTAAATAACCACTATACTCATAAATTATTTGTAACAGCAATAATACGCCTACACCAAAAAGCAGTAGGAAAGATCACATACAGTCGTGGTCTCTCACAGTTGTCGGTGCCATCTGGAGCTCCAAGCGGCTAACTCTGCTCGGCAGTCTGTGCGCAACGAGTTGCACGACACACAGAAAAATATTCCAGGACTTCACAGTTCCTCCCCATGTAACACATTAATAATGATCTTCCACCCATAGCTAGCACTTCAACTGCGAACACACTGCTGTTGACGAAGGCACAACAGGTCAGTTGGGAGGAGAGCGAGCGGCTTTGTCCCCGGCACAATACCCTACAGCCGCCACACATGCCCCTCGCTCAAGTTGCGTGTGCTCTGTCATTATACTTGCTGCCAGCTCCAGTGGGACTGCTCGGAGGCTACGGCAACTCTCCAAGGTCCACAGGACTCCGGGAGGGGAGAGGCCACCTTCTGATGCACAGCCAGGATGAATGGATTAGCGGCGAGCCGAGCCAGCTGCCGCAAGCTTTATCAGCACGCAGCCCCGACAGATGGGAGCCCACTGGAGAAGCCTCCTGCTGCAGCCTGCGTGGCCCTCGCGCCGGCCTTCTGCTCACCCCGCGCTCGCTGACACGGAAGCGGACACGGAATATGCACAAGGGGCAAACCACATTTAAAAATACACGCGCCCCGTCTGGGATGCTGCTCACGTTAAGCAACAACAAGTGAGCTGTTCCGAGAGCACGAGCTGGTTCACTGCAGTGAAGCTACCTGTGGTAACATGCTTCATTTTGGTTTGGATTTGCAGTTAGTAGGATTTCTGACAGATGATGTTTGTTTCCACCAGAACTGAATTATCTGCTGACATTAAAACTGTGTGCATCAGGACTGTAGTAAGAGATACACAAAAGATAGATGAGACTGTAACGATAGAGAAGAATTCAAACCAATTGACTTTCTTCTGGGCTATGTATCCACACAGAAGTCATAGACATTAAAAAAAAAAAAGGCATTCCCCAACTCAGTCCAGCAGAAACTGGATTCTGACAAGGCAGGTAATGTCCATTTGACTCTTAAGTCATGAACCTCGTGTCTGCTCTAGAAATATTCAAATATTATCTGATGCAAAGGGTTGCAACAGGATCAAAAACATTGACAGTTTTTATTGTGGCAATGAAAAATCTTTTAAAATCACAAAACCAGAAAACTGCGGAAAAAGGGAAAACACCTACCTAATTACTGCCAGAAAAAGACACTTTTACTGTTGACCACACCACACTGAAGTATGAAGTGCTACACTTATGAACAGCAGTATAAAAAACAAGAGGAAACCCTATTGCTTCTATCTAAGAAAGAACCTCTCTTAACAATCGTTACACAGCAGATAAAAGCTCAGCTGAGTCAATGGCACCCTTTGCACTCATTGCAAGGCACTTTGTACCAAACATTACGTATCAATACACGTATTTTCTCTCATATTACATCGCACAAGTCTACAGACTTGGGTTCTACAAGTGAATTCCTGGGCCCTAGGCAATTTGTTGGATTTTCTGTGAGCACAAATGTGAACAATATTTAGAAAGAAATGCTACAGTTTGCCAACCTTGTGTGTAAAAGTCTCAATTTTCCCTATCTCTTGCTTTTTGAAAGGGGTGTCACATAAACCTCTAAGTCTGAAGCTGTTTCACTGTAAGAGAAAATTTTGCAACTCAAAAAAGCTGTCTATCCCTGAGCAAATAAAGTATCCAGAATTTTATTTGCACAAGTTACACATGTGCACTGTGGAGAGTATAACCCTTAATTTATGTTCTTTCAGGTAATTTCTTATTAGAACTCAAAATCAACTTTGTAACAACCAAGAAACATTTACATCAGCATTCTTGATTTATGCTAGTAATCTCAAAAATATAGTCCCAAACCAGTTAATGCAGCTTCAAACTAATTTCAAAACTTCCTTAATTTGAAAACATATCTAGTGCACAAAAGTGAAAATATAATGTTAAGAAAAAAAAAAGCTAGTAACAAGTACTGCAGTGAAAGTTGTTACAGCTTTCCTTAAGTCAAAATGTCCACAAAAGTTTATAAATCATACATCCAGGTCAAAATTGGCTATTTTATTTACATTTAAACACAGTGATTTTGGTACTCTAATATAATCTTGAGGACAACTTTTGTATGATGCATTTTCCAAAAATTAAATTAAATAACTGTATTCAATATATGAAAAACAAGACTACCAATCTATTTAGGCAGTGTCCAATACCATAAGCTAAAGTTGCCAGTACCTAGTTCTAAAGATAAATTGACATTGCTTCAGCAAATTACATCAAAATGTATACAAAAAACTTACCAAGTATCTCCTGAAAATAAAACCTATTTGTCATTAATGATTTCCAGTAGGCATAAAGTCAAGATAACGAAGAGCTGACTGTCTCCAAGTCTTAGACCAGAAAGAGCAAAATCTTTTGTATCATGCTCAAAATCAAAAGCAACACTTAAACAAATAAAAAACCAGACATCTAAAGTATAAGTAAACAGTATTTGAAAATAGTGTACTTATAAGAAGAAGCAATCTTTCAAAAACTGTTTTCAATAAAAAAATGTGTTAATCACAAAAACAACCAATGAACCAACAAAAGCTGAATGATGGATTTCTCCCTCAACTTTGCATTGTTTTACTGCTGAAAGATGGTCACTTCTACATCAGGCAACACAAAGATACAGGTGCTGTCAATATACTCTTTTTCTTTGTTATCAGTAAGGGAATTTGTTTTAAAGACTTAATTATTTAACCCACACCCCCACTCCCAACTGATAAAGACCAGTTAGAGAAGGTAAACAGTGGTTAGAAAGTCCCACACTTGTGGGACTTCATCAGTTAAGCCCTAACCCCATGATTCATAAACATGTTTAGAAATTCTGTGTGTCATTTACAAATGTAGTTTCTGGTATGCTGCTGAAGAGCCATGACTAAGTGATTTCTGAAGAAATGTGTCATCTGTAGATTTCAGTCATCTGCTTTTTAATTTCTACAGCATAAAAGAATATTGAAGGAACTTATGAATACTGCCAAGGAAGTAACTTAAAATGGAAGGGTAGGGTTGGTGGATTTATTTAGTAATTTGGGAGGGGATAGGGGGCATTAAATGCAGGAGGCATCTGTACCTCCACATTTCAGGCCACATAATGTCTGTAGTACGCTGACCTATTTAATTCTGATGGCAGCACTAACAAATATGGTCAACAAATTCAACAGAGGAGTACCACACACCTTCAACAGAGGTGAAGAGAGAGAACAGAGGAACAACAAAAAAATCCAGTAGCTCTCACCCACTAAAACATCAAACATCTAGGGCTGACCAACACAGTTGTAGCACCTGAAATGCTCAAAGTCCAGATGCACTCTAATTCCCACTTGTTGCAGAAGCCTAATTAGTGTTGACAGACAACATTTCACTGTGAAGGCTGCAGATAATCTACTTCAAAGACAAATGTATAGAAATAAAAACAAAAACACAGAAGAGATGAGTTTGGGCAAATACTGGAGCAGCTATCCAAACAAAGCAGAGCAGGTGCAGGTAAGGCAATAAGCTTAAAGACCAAGCTCAATCAATCCATGAAAAGACCTATAAGATCCAGCTGCCTACAGTGGTCCTTGGTTTCCATCACTCTTCTGCTACAACAGCTACTTCAACATGTCCAAACATGACGTCCTCATGCTTGAGTGTCTAAATGGATCAAAACAGGCTTTTTGTGTCATTTTAACAGACAAAGCTTGTGGAAGATCACAAGGAGCAATGGAAAAGAGATGACAGAGAATAAAATATCTTCAGGCAGCTCTAAAGCTGCTCTGCTGTGTGGCAACTTCATCAGATGCTCCAACACAACCAAGACTGTACAACAAATGAGCAGTGGCAGCATGCGTGTTCTCTCTCTCACTTTAAGTTCACTGTGCCTTGTAACCACAGATGTATATGTGAATCCATACATATGATCACATATCCCCCAACCCCAACCACCTCAAAACCTCGGGTTAAGAAGAGCTGGTAAAAGACTGAATGAAAATGCAAATACATAAGCAGAAATTCAGCCAGAGTTGAGATTACTGATGGATAAAAGACAATGAATGGACAGAGAGAAAAGAAATGAGGCTGTGTCTAGTTGTTCTGCTTGGCAAATTTTGGAATATTTCTTCCCATCAGCACCATATCCAGGTGTCCTGAGGCAGCAGAATGTTGCTGCTGATGTGAAGAAGCTTTAAGTGCAGCCATTTCCCTTGCAGCAAACAATTTCCCAGCTGATTAAAATACTGTGACAATCTCAAAGCTTGCTAAAACCAGGAAAAGTAAACATATGGATTGCTTTACTGAAAAACTGGAATACTGACTGGGGGGACACGCTCCTTTTGTCAACGGTATTTTAATGCACCTAAAGTACAGCTGCCACTATCATTAACAGCTGATGGGCATTAATGTAATCCAGGTGGTGCATGGCATTCAGGGCAGAAAGCACGTCCCTCTGCCAGTTCCAAAGACGATAAGAAGCCACCTAACCGAATTCAAGTGCCCAGCCCTGGAAAGCAAAGCACAGACACATGAGCAAGTTGCTGTGCAGCAGGAGTCACCTACCCTCCTCTGCTGAGGGCTACGGCAACAGTGCAGGGGACTAATGGCAGTGTTTGCAACGGGCAGTAAGGACACATTTGGAAACCCACCAGAAGCTCGTCCCTTCAGAGGGACATGTGCCGCAGGTGGGAGCGGGCAGGACACGGATGAGGCAGAGGCCACTGCTCCAGCAGAGCCCCTCAGGTGCCACGCGTCGCTCTCTGCTCATAGCTGGCTGTACGAGCACAGGATTTGTGGTCCAAAAGCCTGTCTTAAGGCTTGTTTATTCCAAACAAGTCACCAATGCAGAGAACAGATGGGGAGAAGAGAGAAATCATTTAAAGGAATAAAAGAAATTTTTTTAAAGGTGTGGGGTAAACCAAAACTTTTACTTAATAAAAATGAAATATTCAAAGTATGATGGGAAGAAAAACTTAGAAAAAAGCAAGGTGCACAAAAAATGTATGGTTTTGGTTTGCAGTGCAGATGTTTAGGATTTACAATCAATATGGTTTGCTTTTTCATGCTATAAAATGCATATATAATTATGCCCATGATGTGTGTAAATGTTTAAATATTAAAACAAAACAGATATTCTGGATGTTTGATGTTTGTTTTTAAAAAGAAAAAAAATCTATTTTACAAGGACACAAGCACTAAAGTGAAATTAACATAAAACAAACAAACCAGTGTAATAAAATAAAAAGCTCAAAACCAAGTTAACCAAGGTCGTTAATGTCAGTTCAATGGCAAAGATCCATGTTAGCCAATGTTTAAATATCAATTAAATGAGAAACGACTGCCTTGCAATTGCACTTCACAGATTTATTTCTGTTCTTCTGGGGTATATATTGTCTCTAGTGAACACGCATGTTTCTTTACATTTCTAAAATTTAAATTCCCTTATCTAAATTGTCACAACTATTTAGATTTCAGATTTCCTCCTTTTTGCCATTTTTCTAAATGGAGAATGATATTGTGGAGAATGATAGTGTTGATCTGCTAAGTCCTACCTACCTCTTCCAAAGGTAGACCTGTAACTAGTGAAACCATATGCTGAACTTCTCTATTTGAACAGGAGACAAAGCTCTTGTCCACCTCTTCGCTCTAAAAATCCCCCACAGCTCAAAATGCTGAAACATAGAAGGCACAACATGCATTAGCACAAATTCACGATGTTTTGCTGACCATAAAAAAAATGCCCTTGTATGGATGAAAATGCAAGTCTGGAAAAAAAAATTTGGTAAGGAGGTTTTTGTCATGCCCTCCCTCCTAGTAATACTGCTTGAATGGAATTTACAGAGAACCACAGTCTAAAATACATAGGCTGAGAACAGCAAAGCAGCTACATGGATTATACTCAGCTCTTACAACCATTTGTAGTTTCACGGGAAAGCCAACTCCTGGAGCACCCATCAACAGCACAGTTCTTTCTCATATATTGGGAAAAAAAATTGATGAGTACAGGTAAAATGTATCCACTACAGGAAAGCAAAGTCAAGTGTTGGCCACTGTACAGTGCCCACATAAAATATTCAGAGAGGGAAATGTCAGCACTAAAAAGTGCTCCTAGAGTGCACTCTCATTTATTTATTTTTAATACAAATCCTTCTGTTGCTCAGGATTCAGGACATAAAGCATATACAGCTGATAGGTATTTTATACTGACAATAGTAGGGGATGCCCAGCAACCTGTGTGCTACTGACATAGAACTATCTATTGAAATGAATTCTGATTTTTTCTAACCCTTAAAAGATGATGAAAAAGGAGGATTTGGGGTGCTTGAGATTTTTGCCTAGTTTATGTTGCCTCTGTCTTACTTCAGTGTCCTAGGTAAGTTTGTGTTATGGGCCCCCATACACACAGGGCTGTGTCACAGTTCTTTACAAGGATTAAAGCACAGCATGGGAGGACTGCCTTTTATTTGAAACAAAACAGCGCCTACTCTAACTTTTTTTTGAGAGGTCAATAGAGAGAAAAGGACTTTACTAGCAATCCTGGCCTTTTCATCTTTCTGTTTTCATAAACAAGTTCAACAGCCAAATTATTTTAAAGTGCCAGTGGAAATACAGATCTTGCTTACAACTGCGTAAGCATTCCCATTTCCCTTTCCTGTGGATCACTGGAGTGTGAAGTTTTGGGAGTTGACTTTTCCATTCAAACATGCTATCATCTAAACAGGTAGGTTTTAAAAGAGGCAAGTACCTAGTTTGATGTTATTGATTCTTTTCCTGGAACAGGAAGGTTCAAATTTGTTCAATACAGAGATGCAACCCAGTTCAGGAAAGACGTTCTTGGACCCTTTCTTGGTTTAGTTGCATGGACACACTACTGCCCTGCTGAGCAAGAAAGGATGTTCACAAAATCCCTGCTTCAAGGTGAGGAAGTTCCTTTGAGCAGCACCAAGCTTGTAAATGTCATGGCAGAGGTTCCTGATACCCTTAAAGACAAATCAGCTCAAATTGGCTTTTCATCTGCACAAACTTGAAATCTGTGGTCAGATAAACGTAAATAAACCATATACACCAGAAATGTATCTTTTAAGGCATGATTTCTGCCAGTCTAATGGCAAGAAGAGCATTCTGCATAAAAGCATATTCCTCTCTCAAGAACTGTATCATGACCATTGCAAAGCAGTCAGTTATTCAAGTCAGTCAGTCACTCTTTTGCCTTCTTCCATGAAAACACTGAGACAAAGGCACCAAGCCTTCACTGGAACCACCTGCCCTGCTTGCAAAACTCACAAGGAGGAGAGCAGAAAAACACGCCCGTGTTTCAGCGCACAGTCGTAAGGCCTGTCCACAATGGAATTACTAACACGGGTGATAGATGAACTCTCTACAAACAGACACATGAGAACTTCCACATGAAATCCACCAGCAGACCCAGGCAATCAGGCTCCTAAGTCTCTTGACCATCAAGGCAATCTGCTCAAGACCCCACCCTCTAGATAACGTGCTAGAAATCATCTGATGGTGCTTTGACAGCACCACTGCCCAGCATTTGCGTGAACACCTTGAAGGTATGGACCACACAGCAGAACAGGGTAGAAGTCAGGCAGACCCACCAACCATGCAGGATTGCAGATGACAATCAGAAGCTTTTTTCCAGGATGGATCTTCCTTGAAAACATACCACAGTGTAGCTCTATTGTTCACGCAAGACGCTTCCGGAATGAGTTTAGTAATTTCAAGCTTTCCTGGGAAACACCAGGGTTTCTGGATTTTTTAAACAATATTACCAGCCATAGAAGATGTCAAAGAGATTAAGTATCTACAGTACAGAAGTACTACTAATAGCTTTCTTCCACCTCCCACTAGGAATGTGTGGAAAGACATGCAGTAGAAGTTAAGACTCCAAACAGTCCCCAGCTCTTTCCAGAAAGAAATGGCAACATCTCTTAAAAAAAATGACAATGGATTTTGTGCAATGCTAACCGGATGTAAACATTCTGAAATGTGGGAGTATGTAAATTAAGCACACAAAAAAATCTTTATTAGGTGTGTCCTCACTGGAAATAGGAACATGCAAATGAAAAGCTCTGACAATTACCAGCCTGCTTGTAAGGTGAGAAAAAGGAAGGAGTTACGAGTCACCCAAGTGTTCATAATAACCAGTGTGTACAAGCATCAAGCACTCTACAAATACAAGAAATCATCAGTACTGGATATTAAGTAAGCTAATGAAACTTTCAAATGCCTGGAAATTAAAACATAAAGGTTTTCAATGCAGATATTAGATCGGAATGCACAAATTCCTCCATCTCATTCTGCAATTTGCGTAGAAAACCATGCTCTTTTCCCTCCACCATCTGTCTAAAATTTAAATAAAACACTCAATCTAGAGATGTTCTTAAGTCCCAATGAGGCAGGGTTTCAGCAGATAATGAAATCAAATTAAGGGAAAAAACATATAAAAACCCAGTAATATTTTTTAGTCATTTTTTGTTATGCCTTTTATACAAATAATTTCTTTTCCATGGATTTGGTCAGTAATATTTTTGAATGATTGCAAGTGCAGTGCTTTTTTGAAAGCAACCTGAAAAATTAGGTTAACCTAGAAAGTGAATTCCATCTGTCCTGGTTGTCATCAGTAAAAGATACCTATTCAGTTCCTTTCGAGCATATAATCTAGTACTCAGTCTAAAACAGCATTTTAAAGACTTCTCTTATCAGCTTTTAGCTTTACTTGAATAAGATGAAAATACACGACTTCAAGCTGGTGCTATGCTGAAATCAGAGAACTGATTCCTCCACCCCCTGCCCCCCAAAAGAAGAATGGGTACAGATAATACAGGAGCTCGATGCAACAAGAGATGTGGAAAGAACCTACATACTTTGCAGTCACTGTGATATTTACCACAAACACTTGAAAGAACCACACTGTGTGCAACTTGGGGATGGGAAAAAGGTGTTAAATGATTATTGCAGCCTAGGTTTGCTACCTGAGTTTATACAAGATTCTGCTTATTAAAATAAATAACATATCTAGGAATAAATTAATTTTTTAAAATGTATTTTACATATGATGGTGTTATTTCAGAACTATGCTCATTTCATTGCAAACACGGCATATTAAACTTAGGAAAAAGAAGGCTGGTCCAAACCCACAACGTTTTTTCAATTAGATGCATTTCTGCACAAAGTTTCCAGGATGGTGCAGTTATTTACTCAAGACTATGAGAATGACAATTGTTCAAGCTTGCACTGAAACAGGTGTTATTCCTTACAATGCCTACAAATTTATTGGTTTTGCATGAAACTTTAGAAATGGAACTATTTTCAAACTCAGTTAATTCTAGGATTTGACAACTACCACACAAGGAGTGCAAAAAATGGTTTTCTAGTTCAAAAACCAAGGCAACACAAATAGCATACTACATTCTTCCCCTCAATAGGTGATGTAAATTCTTTAACATGTCAACACTGCTTGCACATCTGGACAAATGCTGAAAAATGTAAGAGAGTGTAGAGTGTACTCTACAGCTTTTACATATTCCAAGATTTTGGGAGGAGTCAACATTGCTATACATGCAACTGAACCCAAAGGTTTCACTTGCCAGTATGCCTGGTTATAAAAATCAATGCCCTGAAGTTAATGGCCTGGAAATTAAAATGTACACAAGCAAAACAAAACAGCATATCAATTCTTCAATAAACTGCTTTTCAAAGCAAAGATCACTTGAAAGACCTGGTCATGCCTGTGACAGGAAGAAACATGTCACATTCTATCTCACAGGTTCATAAAGGTTTACTGCCAGTCAGGCAGAGGGGCACCTCAGTAGGGGTGCTAGAGAGGCAGCAGCTCTCAGACTCCAGCCCACAGGAAGAGGCTTCCTGCACTGTGCTCAGAAGACAACAAGCCAGGAATAGAAAAGCCACTGAGATTAGCTGGAGGAGGGCATATTGCAATCCTGAACCTCTCAGATCTGAGCAGCCCGCCTGAAAGAACTTCATTGCTTTCTTCACTTGAAATCTCAGCCCCAACTCCAACTGCAGTCCTTCAGTGACTACACTGATTCTGCCACTCACTGAAGCGTAATTTTCTTTAGACAATGACCAGTATCACCTTGCCAGCTCACTGAAATTTACAATTGTACATTAAGAAGGTAAAACAGAGTAGCAGAAGTTATTAAAAAAAAAAAACAAAACCACAAACCAAACAGGTAGGATGAGTGAGTGTTTGGGCAGTGCAAGGCTATAGGACAGCTACCACTAAAGCACTTCAGCCAATTAATTTATCAAACAACATGGCTGAGTTTACTCAAATTTGATGGTAATTACAGGATATGTTATAAACTTGTCAAATTAACAGAATGGCTGGGTTCGTCCCCAAATAGTTTTCTCTGTTTTGTAACACATCATTTGGGACTTGATATTTACTTCTTGTTTCTTTCAGCACACAGAATGTGTAACTCACTTTCTGCTATTCTACTCATTTAACATTGACTGAAACAAAACTAGGATTCTTTACTGCGGTAGGTTCCCAAGAAAAGCTCCAGTATGAAAAAATTAGTCAAATTCTCAGCTATTATAAACTGACTTTTACTCATGTAAACTACACAACTACTGACATATGAGTTAATATGAGCATACCAAACTTTATTTAGGGAGGCGAAATGGGCTATTATAATTGTATTTGATTCCCATTCACTTACCAGATCCACTCTGGAAAATGAAATAAACCATGCCAAAAGACATTAATTCCCTGCAATGTATCAGAAGTACTTTACAGAAGCAGCGTAAAGAGAAATAGCTATTGTTCTTATTTTATTTCCAATCCCCTCATGCTCCTTACTGTTATGAGGATCAAATTCAAATACACCAAGCAGCTATTTTGAATGTTTGCAGCCCTAGTGAAACAGAATATGAGCACACTGCAGCTACATTCTAACTTGCCTGCCTGCCATCCACCCGTCATTTGGATGGGTAATTTCTCCCCTCGGGACCATATGCGGTGCTTAAAGCTGAGTCAGTTTGCCGTATGGCATTATTCTATAAAAGCGAGACGGCTTCACTGGAATCTGACCTAGGAGGGTAAAGGCTTCTACATACTTGGCTCAGTAGTTGCTAGACATGTTAAAGAAACAAAAAGATTTCAAATGTTAGTGTAATCCACTTGTTTTACACGGCATTTTCCCTATCAACAAGTAGAGACATTACACCATTATGAAGCAGAGTTGTAAACATTACTGTTATTACCTACATCAAATTGCCCACAAGAAATTTAAAAATACAGAATGCACAAAATAATTACATTGCACTGAATTATTGATCTACAGACGAATTATATATCCACTGAATATTCTATCTACTGAATTATACAGATCTGCTTTCTACTTTTGTTTCATAATCTGTACTTTCTATCTCTGTTCTACTGTGCTTTTCTTTTCAAACATTTTACATTAATAACTTGGAGAATACTGGACATCAAAGGTTGCTAATAAATGGCTAGTGGATGCAGGACTGGCCTATTAGAAATGTTTACTAATATTCTACATATACGCACACACACTCACTTTCGTTTTACTGCAGCTATCTATTCCAGGTTTTTTTCTGAGTAGTGGGAAAGTAATTCGTTCAGAAGGCTCTAGACAGAAGCACTCTTTCTTTAACTGTGTCTTTTTCGAGCATGATACAATGAAAGCAAGCCAAGAAAAAAAACCCCACCACATAAGCAGGAGAGTTCCTTTTCATGTTTACTCTTGATTTGTTTTCTGTTGCAAATGCTGCTAACGCTGTTCAAGATCAACAGAAACAAAAAAATATTAGGAAAAAACTTCTTTAGAGATGCTGGTAATTCTGCTGATGTGCATTTTTCAATCTGAACAGAAAATACAGTATTAGTTTACAATCACATCAGGCATCACAGGCAACACTGGCTTGCTAAGATCACAACAGTAAGAAACCATGTATCACTACCCAATTCTTTCTGGCCCCTTCTTTTATAAAAATTTTACTATGTACATGAGAAAAGGAGGAGAGGAAGATTATAATGCATTTGTTGATGTAGACCTCTGCTATATTTCCACAGTCCAGACAAATGGTGCTCAGAAGGGGTCCAGCCAAAATGGAACATGTGCGTGTAGTACAACCCACTGGCCTTGACCATGGGTATTAAAATATTCATATCTCCTTTCAATGTCACTTGCATATAAACAGCTTTTCCTCCCCCTTTAAAACATTAACCTCTGCTCTCCCAGGTGATACCAACTGGTCACAGAATTAGCATTGCCTTTCCATACAAAACCATCACTGAAGTCAGGCACCCGCTTCTTTATCCTCTCAGCTCAGGTATCTACTAACTGCAGCCTACCCACTCCACCAATACACGGGTCAAAACAAATAGGTGGGGTAAAAGTGTAAAGATCTGCCCAGAAACAAAAGGAGAACAACATTACCCCCTCAAACTTTATCCCTGGGGTAGCTACTCCCTCCCTCCTGCCCTTTCTCTCCCTGCTGTCCTCCTGCCATGGGATTCGCTACCAAGGCAATTTGCTGAAGAAGCTTCATCTTTTTCACAGAACCTTTTATTTTAAAATGCAAGGCTCCATAATTCCTCCTTTGTGTCACACAGAGGAATATGAATAATAAGCTGAGGATTCATATGGCTTTTTTATTACAGGGCATTATAAGATAAAACACCCAGAAGAGTCAAAACAAAACAAGAAACCTCCTACTGTAGTGAATCTGAAGTGTTTTGATCAGGAAGTTATCCAGATTAGGTATTTATCTTTTTAACATGGAACAGACAGGACTATATTCATACTGGAGTTTAAAGACCAGACTACAATGCACACTGATGCTCTGGGGTAAAGGATGGAGGGGACACTAAACCAAACCAATGAACAGCCCCACTGCAAACAACAAACAAATAACCAACCCATCCCCAAAACCCAGTCCCACAAGACAGACACTATCAGCCCCTGAATGAACAGAACATTTTGGCAGATGGGTATCCAGCGGGAAATCACATCTGTATAAGCCCAGAAAAATATGTTTGGAAAGTATTTACCAGGAAAATTCTGTCCAAAAGCCAGCTGAAGTTCAACTCTGGCTGTGACATAGCTACCCCATGGAGGCAGACAGCGTAAGGAAAGGGCCTCTTTAATGCTTTCACCCCCACTGCCCATGGAAAGAGATACAAGGAGCATAACTTCTGCTTTTTGCTTTTTCTCAAGCATAATTGTCACAGTGATGGATGCATCAGAAACATACATAAACCAATTTCAGCATGGAGAGCGTAATGCTCTCCCACAGCCATGCAGCAGGCCAGTTGCTACGCTGGAAGCAGCACTCAGGTTCATAGGACCATTAGACAGAGCTCTCTTACTATAAAAGCCTGCAAATAAATGTAGGCTAAAATAAACAGCAAGTCAGATGTTTTATCAGGGGATGTTACCTCATTAAAGGCTATATATGCCAACTCCAATTCAATTTGAAGCAACCTTACGAGGGAAGACATCTCCCCCCCAACCGGAATTAGATCCACTTGATCATTTTAATTATACTGCATTGCTCTTTTCAAAAGAGTCCTGCGAGCCTTCATAGGCTGCTGTGCTCCCCTTTGAAATTAACAAATTAGGCTTGGTAATTAGAGAGTCAAAATGGTGTGTTATATTGTTTGGGGTGACAAGGGATTTAAGAGTGTTTCATTTTAAGCCGTTTTCAAGGTTTGAAGGTAAAATACTATCACTAATCATGTATGTTCCCATTTTCCACCTACGCTGATTAATATCTACACAGTGCACTGAGATAAATTTCTTTGCATCTTAATTAAGAACATTTCAAGGCAGATTCTTCAAAGTTCTTTTCTTTTGAATGAAGCTGTAAATATCTTTTAAATGCTATTTACCACCACAAAAAGAAATAAAAAATTAAAAAATAATAATAAAAAAGAACCCACAAAGAAAAAGCTTCTAGGGTATAATAGTACATGCTAATTTATTCCAGAAATTATAAATTACTATTTTGTTCTCCTTAATGGACCTGTCATCAAATCTTAGGATGTCACAGAAGCTTGATACATCAATCCAAGGATACAGCTGAGTCACCCTTCCTTCTGAGAACAGGCTCATCGTCAAACAAAAACTTTAATAATTTACATCTCAGTTTGCATTGCTTAACATTATGCTTCAAGCCCTGAATTTATTATTCTTAACCTCACTGCCTCGGCAGAAGATCTGCTGTGATGCATCACTTTGGGGACTGATGTCCATCCAGATTCACTGGAAAATGCCATCATCAGATCTGAGCAAAGTGTGCCAGAACCTGGGAAAGGTTGTCCTGAGAAGCCATGAGAGAACCTTTATGGCATTGCATCTTTCATCTCAGACTCTCAAGCCTCTTTACATGCAGAACAACTCATGGCTAGTTAATTACTTTTGTATAATATACAGGGACAAACATTTGGCAGACTTGGTCACTTATTAGGCCACAAAAAAACCCAGAACTGAAGAAACCCTGATGCCTCCCCTACCACTGTTCTTCTGCAGCAAATAATGTACAGGTTATATTTTGATATTACAGAATTTCAGTTGCATCAAATCTAGAGCTGACGTTTTATTCCTGTTTTCAATGTTTGTTTTTCAGCAATGCCACTGACTTTCTGACAGTGCTCAGAATAGATGCAATATAGCAGGATTTCTCACCAAATTTACAAAACCTGAAGCATAAGGTATTTTTATCCCATTCAAAGTTTTAAAGCACAGAGTATATAGACTTTCTTTCCCCGAAGTACTCTTCTAAGCTGGCATTGTATAACTGCAGGTGAAAATGTCAGACAGAAGGAGGGAACTTTATTCCCATATACAGGATCAAAGAACATAAAACATAGGAGACAATGAAAAGAAAGCAAGCAAGAAAAAGGGGTATTAAAAGGGTATGATGAATGGCATATACATCCTTGTGATAATTCCTTTCCTGCTTTATTGCTCGGTAATGATCATACAATACTATACTTCATTGATCACTGCTTGAAATCTAAGCTTCATTTCCTTCACATACGTTAAACACCTTTGACTTGAATTCACTTCATGTAACTTTTCAGTACTTTCTTTTTAGTGTAAAGAGAAACCGAATATAAATACTGAATGAAGGAAAAAAAATCATTCTACATTATTGTTCTCTATCATCTATAGAGCTAGGAGCTGTCTTTGAGGTTCAAACGTGTCAGTGGCAAAGCAGGGCACCACATCAAGGCACTCTATATATTAAGTGTGTGCCTCGGGCTAGTGATTGAAAACCCGCTTTGACCACGAGCTGCAAAGACTGAATGCAGATTTCCCCACAGCCAAATCATTCACTGTCTGGCCAGGAAGGAGGGAAGCTCCCGTATGGTCACTCCTGCGAGCAGCCAGACCTCAGGGGCAGGCCAGTGCCTGGGCTGGTCCCAGCAGCTGTTCCACATCCTCTTCTCTCACAGGGCTCACCACCAGACGAAGTGCCCCACAAGCAGTCCGTGTACCTATAGTATGGACAAGACAGCTGTGTGCAGACACATATTACAGACCACTCCCTAATGCTTTTTGACTACACGTGTGTTTTCAGATGCCAAACGAACAAATAAGGACGCTGGCAGCTCCTTTTACACAGATAAACTCCAGCTGGAAGGACGTAATTTATGAGCAGTTCCTCACTGCATACACTTCCCTTTTAATCAACCGCTAATGGTCACTGCGGTGCTCCCCTTGGACAGCCCCATCTCCTGCTCACTGCGGAGCACAATGGCTCCAAACACAGGAAGGCATATAATGAATCAACACACCACTAACAGCTAATATTCTTTTGGCAGTTTAATCCTTTATTGTGATGAATTCTCTGCCACAAAAACATTGGGGGGAAACTATATTAATTAAATAAAATAATGGAATGTATTTTGCTTATATTGCAGTTTCAACAGTCAGACTTACATGGCCAAACAAAGTGCAAATATCTGTAATCTTTGAATTAATATATATGTATATGAAAGAGCAGATGGTACTCAAACCTGAAGTCCCTAAAAATCTTTTTCACTAAGTTTCTATTCAGGACAAAAGGATTGACAAAAGGCAAAATAAGGCTTTTAAGATACAGTACGAGGAGCACCTAGTTAAGCAAACAAAAGCACAAATATTAAGCGGTTATGGTCCTGTGATTAAGGCATTTGACCAGGAGGCAGAATATCTGGATACAATTCCACCTCTGCCTCTCACTTCCTCCATGACCTTGGGCATATCAATTCATCTTTCTGTGCCATAGATACTCAGCAGGGAGAGTAATAATACAACTTCCTACCTCCCAGGACTGTTGTGAGAAGAAATTTGCTGATGTTTGTGAGGTCAGCACACTCCCTCTTAGGTTGTATAGACTGACTCTGTTTTGTTTGTATTATCAGAGTACTACAGCAGCAACCCAACACCATATGATTCCAAACAGCAAGGCACCTATTTCTGCAGTATGAAAGATTCCAGTGTCCTTCAATTTTGAACATTACTGTCCAATACAGAGGAGTGTATGGCTTGAAAATCCTGTAAAATACTCCTTCTAGGAAAAGCACCAGTTGAGAGCAGCTTTTACATTCAAAGCAGTGGTTCAACACATACGGGTGCAGGCAAAATGCATTGTACTGCTCCCAGTTCCAGACTATCTTGTGCCTTATATATGCGACTAAATGAGTTTTAGAGATTATTCCTTTGAAGAAAAAAAAGGGTAAATACTACATTCTGTGTAAAGTATGAGAACAAAATAGCTAGACAAGTAAAATAAGTAGTCTGTCTAGTCAAAACAACACTTGATTTTTACAAATAATTCTTTTATTGCATACTTCAAAGGAAAAAATTTTCATTTTGAGCAGACTGGACACGTGAGTGTTAATGGAATTCTTGAATAAAAGAACAGAAAAAAAGTGGTGAGGTGCCTTTAGGTCAGCTTTGCACATCTCGTATTTTCAAGCCAGTTTGGCCTGTTAATATTACTCCAAACCTCCAGGTTTGTTTGATTTTCACTCATCTGCCAGAGTGCTCCAAAAGATCCAGAAAGCAGTCATGAGCCAACGTAGCATGCTACATGAACTCCCCCAACTCAAGGTCTGAAAGCTATGTAACGGGGCAATGGCAGCACCTTGTTGCTCTCCAACCTTTGTCCTAAGCCATGGCAGTTTCCAAATACCTACAGAAGTTGCTACAGAAGTGAAATGTAGCTATATAGACGCCCCCCCTTCCTCAATCCTTCCAGCAAAAAGAAGCTTTACTAAAGTGTAATCAACCTCTTGAGTATTCTTATAACTTTCATCATCCAGTAACAAAAAGTAGTAAGAGAGCACTACAGCTGTGCTGTATCACTAAACTGAGTTTCCTTGTAGTGGCAGAGGTCTGTAACAGTCATGTTTTCATTTTAAATCAAGTTTAAAATATTTTACATCAGTCACAAAAACTGCACTCAGCACGAAATAAATTAGAATGTTTTAAGAATTTGGGACCGATTTTAATAGAACTTCTGGGTTCTTCCTAGCTCTCAGCCACAAGATTAACCACTCATCAGGAAACATTTCCAAGTATTTTCTTGCCCTTCCATGGCTGAAAACAAGAATAGGAGATGAGGAGAAATAAAAGGAATTTAAAGCTGCTGAAAACTAATGTCTACCACATGAGGCACAAAATAAGCATGCCATTGTATATTTGATGAAAAAATAACTGTTATGAAATATTCATTTGAAAAGTGATTAAGCTTTGCAATTGAAAAGCTAACCCTTCACAACACGAAATAATCATGCAGCTTGGGAATGAACACATCCTGTGTCCTCTGGTGCTCATTATAATATATGCAACATCTCTACCCCACTACTTCGGTTGCTTAGATGTTTTCTTTTTTTTTTTTTTTTTTTAAACTTGAAATAAAAAGATCACTAGACTTGTTTCTTACAAGCATGCTTCAAACCCAGAGAACCAGATTTACCATTCCCATACATTTCCAGGCAAGGAAGAGTAGGTAACACTTTCTCTGCATTACCTGCGGGAGGAAGAAGGAGGCTCTCCAGGCCTCAGCACAGGGGCCCCCAGGACCCAGTGCAGAATCCCACCTCCTGCTCTGCAGCAGGAAGAAGCTTCTTTCTTCAAAGCTATTAACAAATTCACTCACCAGCACAACCTATGATGTCTCTCCTAAGGGTTAAAATGAACAACCTTTCATACAGAATATGCAACCTATTCCCTAAACTATGAGGGATTAATCCACTGAGCAAAAGAAATGTTTTACAATCCCATTTATTTTAACTATATTTCTTCAGGGATATTTAACTTTACATATGAAAGCTATACTTTATACATGGTATACATGCAGGCGCATTATTTATTTACAAATCCCAGGCACAGAAATCATGAGTCCGAAATTTTCCTTACAATGAGTTTCATAATTAGCCCTTCCACAGTCAAGGCACACACAGAGATCAGGGATTATTCATTAGAGGAAGGAATTAGAAGGATTTTAGGCTTCAATGGCCTGTACAGACTATTAGCTTGCATTTGGCTATTAGGAGAGTAAGCAGAGTGGTCTCTAAAGCGTCAGCAACAGATAACAATAAATTCTCGAAATGAGACTTAACACCTGCTTTCCTAATCTTGAAAGGAAGGAGGAAACAAGATAGTTGTGTGGTGACACAGCATCCTTCCAGCCCCACAGACTCCCAGTGTCAGGCTGGCAGCACCCTGACAACTTGCAGCCATGGAAGCCAGAGGTCCTGGGATGAGTGAATAAGCCAGGCAACTGAGACCATGGCAACACCAGGCCCTGGCATCAAAAAACGCCCTCCAGATCTGCATGACAGCATGCAGGCTCCGACTGCTTCCCTCCGATAGAGGAGGTTTTGAAAATGAAACAAAAGGATGGTACATGGGGCTGGCTTATTCGAGGACTATCAGCTGGTCTACTTCATCCCTTCCAAGGTCTGGATCAGTGATGAGAGGAACACGGGGATTGTGAGTGGCTGATGGATACACAAGCGCAGGTGTGCCCTGTCTATGCATTTTATTTATTCTGAGTGCCACCAGCACCCCCCACATCCTGATAACACAAACCACCAGCCTGGTAACACCAGCCTATCCTTTCCTTTTAACACGCTAATCTATTGCTTCAAAGCAGATGGGAAAAACGAAAATAGTCTAAAGATGTTCTCTTCTTTTTTTTTCTTTTATTAAAGCTAATGCCCTCAAAGATGAAGGGCAGAATAATGTCTTCACCAAAAATACAGTTCGAGACTCTCAGGACCACTTTGTTCAGCTACTGCCGGCAAGTAAATACTAGAAAACCAAGGACTTTTGATTTTAACTTTTCTCCCCACTCCTCTGCATTTCCAAGGCACACAGAAATAACTGCATTAAATAGAGCTCCTAGGAACGGAAGTGCTGACAGATAAGCAGCATGAACCCAATCAGTGAAATGTCTCACAGCTTAGTGCAACATTTCATCCTCACCTGGATCAGTAGAGTATTTCAACTGGAATAAAAAGCATCATCAAGAGTGTGACCCTAATTCACCACTACTGCAATTTTCTATCAGTGTAAGATCAATGATTTCAAAGCAATTACACAGATGTAAAACAAGGATAACTGTGCTACATCAGTCCCAACGCAAATTCAGAGGAACTCTTCCATGCACATGTACAAATAAAAATATTAAAGACAAATCATTACAGGAAGACACATGTGATTACATGTAATTATAAATGCACATTCTACTAGATCCTAGCGTCCAATGATGAAATGCAGCTACATTTTGTTCCCAGATTGCTTAAACATCATTATTATACCATACACCTGTTTCAGGGCGAGAAAAAAGCACAGATTTTTGCAATTTACCAAAGATGAAGACTAAGTAAACAAAATAATACAGTAAACTTAGAAGCAGAAGTTTAACAGATCCAACTGTCCATGTTAATTTGTTAAAACAGTAAGTTGATTTCCTACCTCACAAGAAAGGATTCAGAGGAAGCAGGAAAATGAAAGGTTTCTGGATACTGATCAAACAACACTTTACACGATAAAGAAAAATGTAATTACACACACAAAGAAAATAGTTTGTGAAAATTCTGGATTAGAGAGAAAATTTCAAGGGAACATGTGAGATACATGGAAATGCAAAAAACTGGTAGTTTTGTTATTGCAGTTAGTAGGACAGTGAAATAAATGCCTTCTTTTCTGTCCTCGCTTTTAAAAACAAACTTGAGATTTTTTTCATTGGCACTGTTTTTAGGCCTATGGCATGACTCACAACACTATTAATACAAATGAACACTGAGTTTTTCCTTCCTGTCTTCTGGATTTTTACTTAAAAACTGTGAAGAAAGTGGCTGTTGGTAAGAACAAGGGGCTTACTGCATGATTTTGAGAGGAGCAGACACCTGCATCGTGCAAATCTCTCCACTCCTTGTCAGTGCAGTTCAATCTACGACCCAAAATTCCTCTGCTAATTTCAACCCTGGACTTTACTTGAGTAACGAATAATAATTTTCTGATGGGTTTTGTGACAGGGACAAAAGGATTCCAGGAGATAGCAAGAAGCTCACTTCCACTTGAGAACTGATCAGACTATTTGAACTCAATGCTTTAAAAGGTAACATTTTCTCATTACAGAAAAATCTCTGAACATCCCTTTTCAGATCCCAACCAAATCATTAGGGCCTGCCACAAAGCCTATTAAAGTCAATGGAAGTCATTCAAAGACTTCAAAGGCTTTGGATCCAGCCCTTATGTAAAACATCCAGATGCGGCCCAGCAGCACCCTGCACTGAAGGGAAGGCAATGCCAGCCCGAGCCCAGGACGGCTCCCAGGACGTGGCGCAGGCGGGACAGCTCCGTGCTGAGCACCTGACACCAGGCTGTGCCACCCCAGCTGGAGGGCTCTCTGTCGGGCTGGCCCAAGGACCGAGTAGCCACGAGCAGCTGGAGTGCATTAGGCAGGCTCCTGGGGCACATTTTTCCATTTTGTTTCATCCAAAAGGAATCCAGCTCGCTCCTTGCCGGCTGGGTAACGTGAATCAAACGGTAAATGCTCAACCCAGAGTTGCTCCAAAAACCTTTGCCTGATATGAACCAAACTTCTCATCCAGCTCCACTCCAGCACGGGACAGCTTGAACAGCCATCGAAGGAGCAACACCACATTTCTGTAAAATAATGGCCCTAAGAGGAACCAAAGGGGTCTCCAGAAAAACCGTGGACTTCAGGGGCTGCAGCATGGCAAAGGCTCTCAGGAAGAGCACAGCTTAGAGCCAGAACTACAGCTCTTGCTCAGTGCTGACTTCTCAGTACTCATCACCGGTACCCACGGTGGATCCAGTGCTCCCATATATAATTAAAAATAATGAAATACTACTGTCTAAAAAAATTCTAAATCTAGGACTAAAAGTAAGCGAGATTACTTTCTATGAGAAACCAAGTTCAACTTTCAGAACTTTCCAGAGTCTGGAAATTGAAGATAAATGGCATCACTCTGCTATTTCAGGCCTGCACACAATCTTCTGTATTTTTTTGAATGGTTGACTAATAAACCATATAAGTTCTCAACACCTCCTACTTAACTTTGAAGTATCTTAGTATAATTCAAATCACTGTTCATTGTTAACACTCACATTTAGGAATAAAAACATGAAACAAAACAAAATAAAAAATACTCCCCTCCCCCAACACTTCAGCAAGAATACAAACAAAATATTTCAGTGATGTCTTTCTCCAAACTGGCTCCAAATCAGTTTTGCTTTTCCAAAAAGCAGAATTTTGAAATACCAGCTGAGTTATTTTCTATGTGTAAATAGGAAAATGCCTGAAAATTTTAACATACTTTATACAAACTTAATTTTAAACTGCAAATAAAAGAATCTCAAAAGGTCTTCCCTGCTGTAAGGAATTATACACATTCCACTGATCAGCCCTCCCCCACGCCGAAACCATGCTTCGTAAAATTTACCAAAAGGAAATTTGTGATGAACTAGAGTGTTTATTGATGTTCAACACTGGTTTAAGTAAATTAACCCTAGAGTAATAACTATTAATTATTTTCATAACATATATTATTATGTTCCGTACTCTGAGCAATCACATTCTAATTTGGGATACAGCTCTTCTTCTGAGGTATAAAAACAAACATAAACATAACATTAAAAAGGACACATTAGTGTTGTCTTTTCATTTGAAAAGTGAATGAAATTTAAAAACAATTTCATTATGGCAGTGCTACAGGAAACAAACACACCAAAAAACTACCAGAGCAAAACTGAAGAAGACACTTAACCCAGTTCTGAAAGGACATATCAAACCAAAAATGACAGTATTATTTCACTATTATTAGCTTTAGAAACAAAGCTTTTAGGAGTAATTTCAGTTTTTAGTCCATTACCCTAAATGATGGCATATGTAAAAAGAGCACATGCAGAAATGTAGTTTGAGAAAGATTAAGAGATTATTTTAGAAGCAAATCACTCCATAAATAAGGCATAAAGGGAACACAGCATCATTCAGGAATGGACATCTGTCACCCAAGCAGATACCACATCACACATTCGCAGTTTTATTCTGCAAAGTGGAAAAACAAGACTTGAAAAAAACCACATAGTCTTACATGCATTACATTTATTTTTAAATTTCTGGTTACCATAAATATCATCAAGAAGTATAAACATTACACAGAGAGGAAATGGTGAGAAATAAAATGAACAAAGAACAGAAGAAAAGAAAAAGTCACATGGAGTTGGAAAAATCCAGCCCTATCCTGAGTAGGTCTAGTGCCGCTTTTCTTCTAGTGGGGGAGGGAATGAAGAGGGAAGAAAAGTCACATTCAATGTCATTTTGACAGCGACCTCTTATTCAAAAACTATTATTTTTCCATCTTGAATAAGAGAGAACCAAGTGCTCTTCATAATCACATAAATGACCTACCACTCTCTAAGTGCTCTCTCTTAGATCAACAAAGAGCTATCGGAAGCAGAAAGTATTGCACACTACTCCCCTGTCGTCTCAATCCAAGTCGTCCGCACAGCTCAACCTACCGTAAGAGAAACCTTGAAAGGCAAAAAGCTTTAGGAAATAAGGCTTATCAGACTACCCCTCCTCCTTGAAGCAATCCTTTTAGAGCTTTGCAGTGTTAAATTTATAAAGACACAGAGAAAAAAAAAAGTTAAGAGCAGGAGAGAAGAAGCACGATGGGAGTTAACTTATATTTTTCTAGGAGGAGCTAATCAATAGTTTTAAAATGGTGTTTTACAAAGGTGAGAGGAAAGATTTCAATTGTCCTCACAGGTAGACCATTCCCTAATGCTGCATTTTCAGCCAACTTGTGCAATTAACTAACTTAACATAAAGGTTCTTATTGCAAGGCATGCCACACCAGAATGTAAACTGACCGACTCACACTTCTCCCTTCTTTGGGGGAAACAGAGGAACCTGTCCCCATAAGGTCAGTGGCAAGGCTAAGGATCTTTACTCCAAAATAACAGCTATTCTGGGAGTTGGAGGTGTTTGTGTTAATTGGGTTTTGTTTTGTTTTCAAGGATGAAGGGATAAATCCCATTCATTTATTTGTCTTTTTTTCCCTATAACTGAACTAGGAAAAAAACCACAAAAACTAAAGAAAAAAAACACACAAAAACTGTATCATGTGAAAGAAACAAAGGAGGGAAAATCCCCAAACACCTTTTTCAGACTACAGTATTGCCAAACATACAAACATCTCCCAGAAATGCTTTGCTGCTGTTTTGAAATCCAACTGCAAATTACAGAAGTTTAATTAAAAAGAAGGATCTGGAACATTGAACGACTTAGCAACTCAGAGCTCAGGTAACTCACAGGGTGAAAGTAAGGGGGTAATGCACAACCCAGATATCCTGCCCTTATTACTGTAACCGTCCCAAAATACTCCACAAATTCCTATTTCACCTGTGAGGAAATGTGATGATCACATATGTCACGATACTTTTTCTTCTTGATTCCCCTAAAGATGGAATCAAGAGTGATGGAAGCTTGCCTTCACCAGTCAGGTCAGCCTGAAATCTTGACTGTGCAAGAATTTCCACGCATCCATGCAAACCATCTGAAAAGGTGCAGACCAAACTACTTCTAGGAGATGGATTTGCTGGAAATTCAAATCCTCTCAAAGAGAATGGGTGAACCACTTCTGACAAACGGCATTTGTTGAAATGCTCTGTGTTCACAGGCTGCAATAAACGGGGCAATAACTAAGAGCTGGGGAACAAGGACCCTGGCAAGCACTGGAATTGACTCAGAACTCCTTCAAAAACTAAATCCATATATTCACCTCTACCTCTACCATAAAGCATAAGGATTAAGTTAACATTATCAGTAGGAGGACCCAACAGGCCATAATGCTTTCTTCTGTTTCTACCAAGACAGAGTATAGTAAGGCACAAAGGAAAAGCAAACACAAGAACACCCTAAGAGAATCAGAATCCTTGGATCTGACCTTCTCTCCATATTCTCCCTCTGTCATCTTTTTTTTTCCCCTGCTTCCTGCACAGCAAGCTGTACTGCTGACTGCAGAACACTTACTGAAGAATGCATAATTACATCTCTTTAACCCCTTGCTGTCTCAGTGCATATATACTGTGCTTGGATCTAAGGTTTTTAACATTCCCCTTCCCCCTCCAAAAAAGAATGAACATAATTTGCACAGGCTAATAATCCCCCAAAAATATAGTAACACCACTGACATGGTCCTATTGCCAAAGATTTCAACCCATACAAACTAGACTCCATGTTATTTCACCACTAGCTGCTCTCGTGTGTTCCTCTCCACTACATTTGATTTCAGACTGCTTAAGTATACACAGTAAAGTCAGTGAAATGCAAGAACATCACCAACAAAAGAACATTTCAGGCCCAGAAGCTTCTGTTCACCTGCGTTTCTACATGAACCTTGCAGTGTGCAACAAACTCTTTCACTTCCATCATATCAATCAATCTGAAAGAGCTTGAGAACCTACTCTTATGTCAGTGACAGTAATAACTTCCTGTGATTTTTGTGCTTCATCCAATGTCTAAAGACATAAGCAACTCTTCTAAGTAACAAGCATTTTTGAATTTTTATGGAACTGGCATGCAATATCAAGCTATAGTGCTTGTGCTTGGCAAAATTCAATAACTAGCAAACTCTGAAACAATGCTTTCTCATATAAGCAGTAAATATATCTGTAGGCCCTAGCTGCTGCTGTTAACAAGGACAAGAATTTTTTTCAAAAATAATTTCAGAAGTACCAGCTGTTGTGTTTTAATGGACAGGAAACCTTAACTAATAGGCATATGAGACCACAGCAGCAGTCAGATGAAAATGATGGAAAGACAGAAATCCTGACCTAAAAAAGACTTTAAAAACATTCCATGGGCCATCAGCTAACGAGAATTTGGTTGGGTTTTTTTCCTCCAGTTTGTCTCTATTTCCAGCTAGTCAGAGGAATGGCTGAAGGTTTAGAATCCTGAATAAAGATACTACTGACCTATGAACCACTGGTTTCTAAATGACTCTTTCTTCACTTATGTACAGTTTGAAAATACACTGTTTTCAGCAAGCCTTCTACTTGTGCTGAAGGATGTTGGTATAGCTCAGCAGAAGGCTACAAATGTTATCAAGGAGAGCTGTATTTTCTGGTCGCTACAGGTAGAGCATAGGCTGCTGTGTACAACAGGTTTGCAGATTGTGTCCAAGGGGCACGAAACGCACACTGAGAGAGAGCAACAGGGTGGCAACTGGGTAGAACAGACATTAAGAATTACTCAGTCTAATCTAAGCTCACTGAAATCAGTGAAGAAACCCACTTCAGAAAAGTCTGAACCGAGTCCTCTAAGAATAAGTAGAAGTACAAAAGTAGAGTGAAATTTATATTCATTTGGGACTACTGTAGCTGTTGCTCATTGACTGACTTGGAAAAAGTCACCTGTATGGAAGAGAGGCTACTGGTGTTCGAGTTTGGATTTTTTCTTCCATGTGGTTGTTTGGTTTGGTTTTTTGTTGGTTTTTTTTTTTCAAACAGGCTCTCCAGTCTTTTCTTCTCATTCCAAATCAAAGACTGGTATCACCTACAAGAAGCCAATATACTCTTTGGCTCCCATGGCAAAAAAATAATAAAACATACAGAACTTTCTGATCTTCTATATGTTCTTTCGTATCATGCATTATTACAGTTAAAGCTGAACTGGTTTTAGTTAAATTATTTTATGAAAATTGTCATAGTTTGATGCAGTCAACAGAGATATGACAATTACAGCAACAAAAGGCCTACAGAAAAGACATTTAAAAGAACTGAGAAACTGAAAATACCAGGAACTCTGGAAAAACCTGCAGAAGGAATAATTTTAAGTTGGTCTGAATTCTGCAAATACAGCACTAAGAAGAACATTGAGTACCTAAATAATTAAAGTTTATCCTCTTTATTGAAACAGTCCATGTTTGAGAATTCGTGTGAGTTTTAATGTTTAATTAAGGGATTTAAACCTCGTTTTAAGTGAAAACTCAGTGCAACCTTAACTATGAACCCACGAGGTCACCTCCATAATATATTCATGTTGGGAGATCCAGGACCTGGCTTTTACAGAAGTCAGTTACTACAAACACACAGTTCAAATATCAGTCACAAGCACGTGAAAAATCAATTTACAAGGAGATGAAAAAATAAATGTTCTAGGAGATAGGATATGCTAATGAAAATTAGTGTAGTGTGTTTGCTTTTTGTCCACATCCAGCTTTTGGTTTCACATCCAGTGACTGCTGAGACATGTTTATTTAGTGATTAAAAAAGAAAAAAGATTAAGCAGCAACTTTGAAAAGCCCTGTGTAGATAAAGATACGCCTGTTTTAGAAGCAATTAGTAATTTCTTATTCATGGAATGTAAACTGTTTTGTCTAATTTTCCCAGAATTTGCAGATTTAAGGGGAATGAAACTCAAAAGATGAAATTCATCCCCACAAAGCCTGGAGATGAGAGTAAGCCTCTAGTCCAGCCTATTTAATATATGCAGTTATACAATGCTATATCCACACTTAGAGCCGATTTACCCATCATTGCCTTTTCTTTTTCTTTTTTGTTTTTAATATTTAAATGGAATTTTAAAAACATGTAAAAGAAAAAACTTTTTAAAATGTATGTTACTGCCACATTCATCAGCACTACAACCCACTGACTCCAGTCTGGCCTGCAACACAGCCCACAGCTGCTGTTGGACAGGAGTACGTACGGGTTTCATGCAAGATCTCAGGTGGCCAGGGAGCTGGGACGCCTGTCCATCTGCCATGCACCCTGGTACTCCCTGAGGCAGCAAATGTATGTCCCTTGAGTTTTAGATGCACCAAAGGTGTCTACAGGAGTCACATGGACGCTGAAGATGGATGTGGTGGGGAGAGCAGGAGCCCTGCACACACAACCTCCCTGCTCAGATACCCATGCACAGTCTGCAGTCAGCTCTGTAGGTGAAATAAATCTCAGTGTTTCAGTCCACTGTCCAGAAGCTGCAAGTCCATCCCGCAGGAGGTACTATTCACATCACCACTGCCACATGGCATCAGTAAGAAAGGACAAAAAATGAAGAATATTTGCCTTCTCCTGAGATGTCCTTAGAAGTTTTTAGGACAGAAGGATCTGTGATAGATACAGGTGGACAAAGCAAGGTGCCAGTAAGTACCCCATTACAACAAATTTGCAGTTAAAAAAAAAAAAGGGAGGAAGGGGTAGGGAGAAAATATGAATTCCAGGTTTGCTTGTTACCCTCCAAGTTTGTAACAGAGAGACCATTTGTGTCGGCAGGGATGACTGAATCCCTGTATCCACAGCATTTGAATGCACTTGGATATATGCCTCCTACTAGAGACTAAAATGAAAGCTATATTTTAGAGTGCTGAAAAAGTGAAACAAAGCCTGCAGCTTGTGTTTATAGCAATACTTCTACTTGTCTAGATGTATTTCACCAGCTCCATATTACAAGAAAGGTGGTAGATGTAAATACTGTGTCCCCAGGACTGTTCTGGATTTTTTGTTCCCCAGCCCTTCCACCATGAGGTGCATCTCTTTTGAAGGCAGCCAACAAAAATGTTACATGTAAAGAGTATGGGGTGGAAACACTATGGGCAGAAGAGAAGATGGGCACACAAATTAAAAGGCTACCCCAAAATATTTCCTCAACCCAAATGCTCCACAATGCTATCAAGGCTCATGAGTGCTGACTTCAGCATCTGCTTCAATTGAATTACAAGAACAGACCAATCTGCATTGCTTTTTAGAGTTTTTCAAAACAGCAGAATTGCTGAAAAAAAAAGAAAAATTTTCTGGTTTTGAACACATTAAATGGGAGCAACCAAGTCTGCTGGAGGCTTGGCTTCAAGTTTTTGAAGACAAGATCAAGGAGAGAAAGGGTTAAGTCCCGAAAAATAAAAGAGCAGCAGAGCAAATCTGTCTACATGTTTGAAAGGGCCTATAAAATGTTACAAGCAAAACAGGAAAGCTTGTGTTAATAATGCATAAACCAAAGGAGGGGGGGAAAAAGCTACCCATTTAATGGAATAATGCTTTTATCCCCGCAGTTAAAACGAAATAAACCATGACTATTAATCTGGTACGGCCATGTAAAAGCGCAGTTTTTAAACATTTTCTAAGAGGGGACAGCTCAGTGAACGCTCCGGCGAGCGGGGCCTTCGCAGGGCCGCGCTCGGCGCTGAGCACCAGGCTGGGATCGGCGGAGGCCATTACCCGCCCGTCGCCATGGCGACGCTAACTGAGCGCCCGGCTTCAAAGACAAAGCTGTAATTTCAGCCGCGCAGCAGCCAGAGGGAGCGGGGAGAGCTCCCTGCCACCTCACCAGCCATTACACAAATGCCCTGCACGCTGCCGAGGCGTCCTGAACGCCGCCCGCCCGGCCCGGCCGAAGGACACAGGCCCCGAGCTTGCTACACCGACACGCTTTCGGGTCTGCGGTGTCATTGCAAACACCGCAACAAACAAAGTCGTTTTCACTCTTTCATCCTGCGTGAAAAGAGTGGGGATACTCGTGAGATCATCAGTTCTGGGGGGAAAACCCTCAGCGGGAAGGAAAAGGCTCACTGAAGTTTCACCACTGTGTGGATAATGGCGATAAAAAGTAATGGTAGTGCAGAAATAACAGACATTAACTCAGCTTACACACTGCTGTCTCATCAATGTGCTCTTATTAAACGTGACAAAAATGTCCACTTGGAAATCAATCTGTAGAGCTGGCCTTGTAGCCTAGCAATAGTTCAGCGTGCTGCCGGGGAAGCCACGGATCCACTGGATGCACTTTTTAAAAGCTGCTGTACCGAGTCTCCAGGCGGGAATGCAGCTCCTCTTCGAGGTGCCATGTTCCCCACTGCATCACAGCCATTCGCCAAAACCAAGATGAAAGTGAGGTACTCCCTTTCGGTGTAATAAAGTTGGGTTACCTTGCAAACCCCTTGGAGAGGAGACAGAAGAGATGGAGAAAAGCCAGATCCTTAAACAACCCAAAATTTGAAAGTATATTTTTTTAATGTTAACATATATAGAGAGAGATGTGTATAATCAAAATGGTATTACAAGCATAACTTGGTTATTGCCTAGCCTGAAGGAAATCTAACCCTGTTCTGCAGAAATAGGGACACTTTTCTTCCCTCTCAGTACAAAAGTACTGTGAGGTTTTGTATCCTTACCCGACAGGTATCTTCTCACCTGAGAGCGCCCAGAGGTGCCCAGAAGCACTAAACCCCAAACACAGGAGCACAGAGCGCCCTGGTCAGCCAGCAAGCCCAGCACACAGCCCATGCACACCGTTCAGCCGGGCTGACATGTCCGCCCGCGAGCTGACCAAGTGAGCAGCAGCACAGGCCACCACACCCTGTCCCTGATTCTCATTCTCCCGGTCCAAGGCACAGCGGGGCCAGCACTTGCTGGTGGGTTTTGTCACTCCGTAAGGCTTGGAGATAGGGATTGCTCACAAGCTTGAGCTGGATCCCGCACGTGACCCCGGACCAATAACCCCAGACTGAACTTGGAGAAGCATAAGCTGCCTGATCTGCACTTGTTTAATCATGAATCTCTAAGTTCTGCGGAATAAAAAATTCAGCTTTTGACAAACCTGAGCCCATGTTATTCAAAATAAACACACAGAAATTGAGAGTGTGCGAAAAATTCAAATACACATAAATAGGGATACAGAATGTTTAAGATTGGAGGGAAAACTAATAATTTTAAAAAGAAATAATAAAGGAGGAGGTTGAAGGGTTTTTTTTTTTGTTTCTATCTTCTTTTAAATAAACATTTTTTTAAAAAACTCTTTGCACCATAGCTGATCACATATTTTGTTTCCAAGTTTCATCGTTAATGGATGTGGGTGGTGGAGGAAAAATGTGTCAGACTTAAGTCCTCTAATTACTTCTAAACTCTGGAGTTTCACTGTGTGCTGTAAGTGAAGATAGTCTTTAGTTGGCATGGCTAACTGACTACTGCCCTCTGACCACATCTCCATGGAAATGGAGGTCAAGCGATCAAAATTCACACAGGAGGGAAAGTTTGTTTTTCTAGCAAAAATAAGGTAAAGAATTTACAGGATACACTTCAGTCTGACCTATATTACTGCGAATATAGCATTAAAACGCAAGCACTAGAAATCACTGGTTCTAACCAACAAAAATTAAAGAGCTGAAGTGTAAGTATATGCAAGTACATGCATGGGTGCATTCTCATCATTTCACAGGATTTGCTATGTAACCTCTGGTTCTTTGCAGAGGACAAAGACAACTCTGTAGATAGGCCAAATGGCCCCTCTCACACTGAGCTGTGGTCTCAGTGCTGCAATGGCCCTCTGGCCAGAAGCAGACCAAGGCTTCCAGAGCCAAAAAAATCCCTGTACTCCATCATACCTCAGAATAGGAACAAAAATGCTGTTACTGTGATTTCCAGTAGGGCAAAATGTCTAAAAAGCTCTGCAAGAAGAATCATCAGTCATTTAAAAACATTGATGTGTATATGCAATCTTCGTAAATCTTCTTTAAAGGTACAAGCAAAAAAAAGGAAAGTAAAGAAGACTGACAGGAAATAGATTATGAGAGAATCCAAATGAAGCTGTGAGATGTTACTAAAAAAAGAATTAATTAAACCAGGCCCCCCAAACAACAATAATAAAACCCACAGATTTTAAGATTTTACAGCCTTGTTTCAATAAATTCTGAAGAGCTGTGCTGAAAATTGTACTAAATATTTAGGTTTTTTCCCACTTTCATGTAGGCATGATAATAATGATACAACAAACAAGACATAAAAAAATAGGTTTCTATGAAGCTTTCATTAAGTCATACTATTAAGATCTTGACACGAACTGTAAGTTAAAATAAAGGAAAGTAATAATCTGGAGTTTTTCTTTCATCTCCACTCTCCCATGGAGTACCATATGAAAAACTGCTAAAGCTTTCAGTTTCAAGTCTAAACCTAAAATATAACAGTTTGCATTAAGTTTTATCCCACACCATAATGAATTAGTTCACTAGGGTCAATGTCTGTACTTAATCCATATGCCACTTTATCCACCTATTTAATCTCATTTTGAGTGTAACAATTGAGTTTAAAAATCTCAGATCACTTCCACTTCTTTTATTTCCATGCTTTTCAAAAGCAACAACTGGCTACTGAGTAATTTGCAGTTTAAGAAACATAATTTAAGAAACAAAATTTGCAGTTTAAGAAACAAAATTTGCAGTTTAAGAAACAAATTTCTATCTCTTTCATTACCTTTGTGCAAAATGCATTGGGAAATGCATCAGCTATGGTACTGTAAATATACATCGAATCTATACCTTATTCTATGGCATGAAACAAGCTTTGTCCTCTACACTAAGTCCACTAGTGTATATTCAGCACACCTTACTGAAGCTTACTGATGCATAATGTATTACTACATGCAAACATAAATACAAATGCTCATGTACACTTATCTTTATATTATCTCCCAAAATGATAATTTCAGTTGGAAGGTGGAAGAGAAACCATTAAGTGAATCTCCACTTTGAAGGGAAAAAAACCAGAAAAAACCACCAAACCCAACACCACACATTGATATGAATTCATGCAATTTAACTATAATGTAAAACAAATGATCCAGGATGGCATACTTCCCTATCCTAATGCAATTATTCAAATGTGCCTCAAAATTCAGGTCCTAAGTCTTATTTAACACAGTAAACCTCACAATAAGGTTAAGATGATTAAAAGGGTCATCTGCAACTGTATGCATGGAAGGAAAGAGATCAAAAGCCTAAAGACTGGGAACTGAAAGTAGCCCTTTCCTGGCATTATCGGCTTTTCTATCTTCATTTCAACATTCTATGATGCTTCACCTCCAAAATTACATTGCCAATTCAAACAGGACCATCTTTACAAAGTCTTGTGTTTGGAATTGAGCGGGAAATATCACGGAATAATACGCATGGTCTTAGCAGCAGGTTAAAATGTAAATGCCTTCCAAAGACAAATGCAGATGCCCCCTGTGCTTGTGTGTGTGTGCGTGTATGTGTATGTATATGTATTTTTTAAGGTAAATTAATAATGGAAACTTATCTACATGAAACACACTTCAGAAGCACTTCTCACATACAGCACAATACAGCACGGATTCTGTAAAAAGTCACCATATATCACTGTCTTCAAGAGAAGATTCATAGTGAATCTGGGACGTATGGCTCAGCAAAGAAAGGAAGGTTGTGGAGGTTTAAACAGTACAAGATAATAGGTTTAAAGAAAACACATTTAAGGGACATTTAAAAATCTGTATCAAACCTCAAAAAAACCCAACAAGCAACCAACAACAAAAGAACACTACTAAAACGTGTGAATGGCCTCACAGTACAGGACTGAATTTATCATTATTTGGCTACAGTATTATGAAACAAACAGTACCTTACAAACACTTCCCATTTGCACTGTGATGGCACCTAGAATCCCCAGCAATTACGGACACACCATAAACAATCAGACAAAGCACTGTGAAACCTGGCCTAATCTTAACACTATTGACCGTGACTGCACAAACATCTGCTCACACAGAAACAGCAGCTGACCAGGACCACTCAGGAGTCAGCGTCACATCAAAGACTGCTAACTTTTTTTTTCTAAACATGAAAGCTGCAACAATAGCACCAGAAACCAACATGTTCCCAGCAAACAGGAATAGGAGGAGGAAGAAAAAGAAAAGGAATCTACTGCTAGGCTTCAGATGTTGCTGGTCAGAGTGAGTTACTGTGTTTAGCCAAGGTTATGAAGCTGAGGTCATACTTCACAACGGTTGGACAAGCAAAGGAGTTACTTGAGAAAAAAAAAATCCCATCTTACAGGAACACTTGTGGTAAAAATAAAGAAAAAACATTTACAGTGTCTCAGGTACTTCCTGAAATGGTATTCAAGTGAGTAATACTCCTTTGTCTTACTTTCTGTGTTGTAATCCCCATGTTCACACAGGCATGAACAAAGACATGCACCAGTGAATACATTAAGCTTTGGAATTTATAGTATGCTATCAACTCAAAATTCACAAACAACCAAGCAGATAAGATATCTGTGCTTTTATGCACTATTCATGTATGTACACACATTATGTAAAATGTTCAAACAGTAAAAATGGATCCCCAAATAAAAAAAATCCCTTTAGAGAGAGATTCTCAAATGCAGAACCTAAAGGCACTGACTTGGAAATTTAGGCAGATTAAGAAGGCAGCCAGTGCAGTTACTGCCCCTGCAGCAGGTATGTCTGAGCCATGCACACAGAGGCACCTGTGCTACTACAGTTTACAGCCTTGCATATTAAAGTAACCTTGGGAGCTTTCAGCTCTCATTTCAAGCTGCAAGATTTGGTGGATCAGGGGCTACCACAGGTGCAGTTCAGTCACCCTAGCTAGGAGGGCAGCAGCCTCTGTGGAAGGGATCAACATGAGTCAGGGGGTGGTAAGGAAATAAAAATTTAAATGTTTCAACAGCCCAAATTAAATCTAGTTTCTTAATTTCTCAATCTACACCAATACTAGCATAGTATTTGGAGGTATATGATGTAACTTCTCATGGCTTCAAAAAACATTCCAGGAAAAAAGCTACTAATACTTTACTATTCCACTTAGAACAACACAGGCCTATTTAACTACAAGTTTTTGCAACCTTAACCACTACTGGGATCTATAATCCATTAGCAGGTTTCCCACATAAACTTCATGTAGAGGTCAGACTAAGTATTTCTTTTTGCATTTGTAAATTTTCTTGGATCATAAATTAGCCATTTTGTTATTACAGGGATGTTGTAAACATTGTAAATGTGAAGTATTTTGAATCTGGAAAAGGTGATGAATAGTCAAGTATCTTTTTTACAATACTTAGTGAAATTACTTTTTATACTTCAATAACAACATGAAACCATTCTTTTAAATAAATATGATCAATCTATCAGGCAAAATCAAGTAATTCTGTAAAGCACTAAACATAAACTAATAACAACAGGTTCTTCTCTTCACACTATAAATATTAAGAATACCTAATTCAAGCATCTGTAAGTTTGGTTTCAATGTTTCAGCTTAACCCTACATGGACAGCACATGCCCAGGGCTTCTCTGCACTATTTTAATTGTACTATTTCCCCAAAATGGGACTGGAAGTTAATGTACAAATTGACTCTAGGACAATGAGTCACTTCAACCACCCTACATGAAGTCCTGCTTTAACTGAAGTCAGATGTAAAATGTGGACTAGGACGTGGACACACAAAGTTCCCTCCCCTGATAACATCACCAATGTCAGTGGTGCTGCAGTGGCTCACACTGGTTTTGACCCATTATTCTGACTGACACAAATGGGAGGCCACATACAGAATCTGGATACAGCAGCTACAGAGCATGTTTTGCACCTCAGAAACACACAGAAATATATATACTTGATCTCTCTATACATATCTCTTGAGTGAAACTGGTTCTAGCTACAGGTTTACAAAGAATGTCAAGAGGAAAAAAAAAACCCAAAAAACCAACCTAGCAACTGCACTTGATCCAAAATTAAAATAACTTGG
This sequence comes from Passer domesticus, assembly GCF_036417665.1. NCBI lineage: Eukaryota > Metazoa > Chordata > Aves > Passeriformes > Passeridae > Passer > Passer domesticus. The sequence goes on along the minus strand of NC_087476.1, from coordinate 60,703,552 downwards.
AAAAAATAGCAACTTCTTCCAACTCTGCATGTAATGGCTAAAAAAACCTTTGAGATAGCTTAGTCACTTCTTTGCAACTTGAAGCTTTTTTCCTTTTATTCCAGGCTTAAACAAAGTTCAGTGGGGCATCAAACTGCCTCAGTTTTAAATTACAGTCTGTACTTTAAAATAGAATGCATGCACCACATGTTCCTGAAGCTAGAGGGTGGGAGTGTTATTCACTGAAAATTGAAGGCTTGTTGAGTCAATAATCTTCTTTCACAGAGTAACAATTTTCAGCTAAAATTTCTTGACCCAAACAAAGGAAAACAAGATCATTCAGTTATTTTACAATGTTGCAGAAAAGAGAAAGGAAAAGTGGGAAAGAGGCACACCAGTTTTATCCTACTTGATGTAAAAACAGTGGAGAATTTAATTCACAAGTATTACATACTTGCATTTCTTTCTTTTTCACGGTTTACCGTACTCCCAAACAGATATTTTCAGGCAGAGACATGAACAACTTCAGGACAGATTTGCTATCATGTACTACACACATCTATCAGCTGGCAACAGCATTTGCCTCCCAAGAATGAAAAAAAAATCAATTTATAGAATTTTTTCCCTCTTCTTTCTCAAATCACAACCAATACTCTGTATTTTTAAATTTAGATCAAAATTTGTATTTGCTTACCTGTAAAGAATTCAACAAAGCTTACAAAAAAGAGGGCCACTGCACTATCTTCTTTAATACTGGTCTGTCCTTACATGAAAGGCTACAGTGGTAATTAATATTTACATGGAGGTAGTGCCCACAACCCTGATCATGATTAGGGCTTACTGGACTAAGCTGTATATAAATGTCACCAGAGTCCCTCGTCCTAGTAGTTTAATCTCTGAGAAAAGAAGAGTTACCTCCTGCTCCCAATCACAGTCGCTCAAGTAATGCTGGGAAGTGTTTTCCTGGTCTATTAAGACTTCACACATTAAAGGCATTTGTTCAGGGTGTGCTGTTGCTTGAGATGATTTTCCAAGCTACTTCATATTCTAGAAGTGGGACAGAATCTGGATTCCTAAACCCTCCCATGTATTTTCCTCATAGCCTACACCTACTGAGATCCATCAGAAATTATGCTGTTCCATGAGCCAACTGTATCTAGTTTTGGATTTAGCTCAGTACTAATTCCCAACAGAGGTCCTCTGAAATCTAATTTAGTACCTGCCTTCTACAACAAAAAAGGTGTGTCAACCAGAGGAAAAACTGTCCAGCTCTCTAAACATCTTTCAGAGGCTCATTAAAATGAGGCAGAACAGAACTGTGAAGCAGTTAATAAAATCAGGAAGGGATTGCTGATGTGTTGTTTTCCACGGTACCAAGCATAATGAAACAAGACCACTAATATCTTTAAAAAGTTTATCTGTCCAAGCAACAGTATGTATTATTTTGAGCTTTGAAGCTCATACAACTATAGATGTACAGAATCACAACCAACTTTGTCAGGTCACAGCACTGCACAAGATTCAAGTGGCATTCTACCTCCACTGCTGGCTACTGTTTTCATTTGCATTGGAATTGCTTTGCTTCAATGAAAACACCCAGTGAATAACTGATGTCATGGAACGAATCCATGAACTCTGAATTCTGAACGATCTAGCAGAGTAGTGATTCCCTCAATTCCAGATAAAATCTTGCCCTTCCAACACTGCATGACCTCCAGAAAGTGCAAGATAAACCTAAGTTATAACACTTAAGCTACATTTTCTCTACAGTTTACACGGATGCGGGTGAAGACCACCACAACCCCACCTTGTCCACAGCCTCTGTCCATGCATGCTCATGCCTCTGCACTTGCACTCATGGGGTTGCACTAAGCAGCTTAGGGAAGGGAACTGGCAGAAAATTCGCCTTACAAAAAGAAGTGAACTGTCTTCTGTCTGTCTGTGGCTCTGTGACTGCTACAGGGCCTGACTGTGAACACTGGAATCTGCTGTGCCACCATGTCTCAGCTGACAGGATGACAGCATCTTAAACCCTTCCAGCAAGATCATATAGTCATTTAGGATATGGCTAAAATCCAAGCTGCTGTGGCCCCCACTGTCTGTCCCCTTTCCCACCATAGCTACTGATTTCCATCTCCTTGTCCGAGGTGCCACTGGATGCCCATGCTGTTACTCAGTGATTCAGTCAAACACTAACCCAGAAATAGAGGGAGATTATTTTCATCTGGTTCAGTTCCCCAAATCAAATCCACCGGCCCATCCCAGGAGCAACAGTGGAGGAGATGGGATGGCACAGACAACATGTGGTGGGGCACACAGCAGAACTGCAGCTGCCCTGGCTTACAGCAGCCCAAGATGCCACAGAGCTTTTACCTGTAGGTTGCAACAAAAAAGCTTTGGCAGAAACCTGTCTTTTCAAAGCTTGGCAACCTTGGGTCATTTGACCTTATAGCTCAAAGAAGCACCTGACGCTGGGCAAAAAAGGGCCTTTTTAAAACAAAGTAAGAGTAAAAACAGTAACAGCTATCTGAAATTATTTTAATATTCATGCCAATTTTTAAAAATTATATTAATTAATGTTTTCTGCTCCTTATTGCAGCAACACAATCCAATGTGAACATTTATAAATGCACTTATTAAAGACAAAATAAAGGATTAGTCTTAATACACACACAGCCTACTGCTGACACAAGCTCCTTTACTGCAACAACAAATCTGCAGATACATCCTTCAGAAGCTTTTTCCTGTAAGTCTGCTCCAGCTTTCTCACAATAGAAAAAATGTGTGTTTTTGCTATTATCCCTTAAGTCTTGATAAATATGTTCTGTAGTAGTTGTTCTCCAGACAATTTCATTCAGGCCTCTCCCCCTTTATGCCTCCACTCTAATAGGGAACAGTTTCTGTTTATGACTTCCTTTCCTTCACAGAGTACCTAACTCCCATGTTTTCTCAAAGGCTTGAGATTTCCTTCTAATTGTGACCCCAACAAAAGTGCTTGGAGCACTATTCTGTGCAACTTTTCATTTGGGCTCTCAGTGACTCCACATGGTCAGAGACCTACAGGTCAAACCCTCCAGATATCAGAGCAGTTAGGAGAAGGAAAGCAAGCATTGTATAGAATCTGACAGGCCATTAGAAGTAGCTAATAAAGCCATATTTTGTTTGTAGCCATTTGTTACCAGCCCACATTACAAATTTGTCTGCTTTGAACTTTATGGGAACATTCATGCCAGGACTTTTATATACAATGTGTGAAGGAAACGGAACAACTATTGAGCTGTTTAGCTGTGCTTTCTGTGACACAAACCTGCTGAAAAAACTCCCCCAAAGGGTGACACAAGCCAGCATTCAGTGCTGCAGAAAGTGGCCAGCTCCTCTTCGAATCCATCAAAGGGAAACTCTTTTTTTAAAGCCACATCAGAGAAAACCATTCACCATTTAGTATTACATCTCTTTTGTTGTTTTTCGACACTTGTATAAGCTTGCTATATAGCTGCTGTGATTTTACACAATGCCCTTAAGAAATAAAAAGATAACGGGCAAATTGTATAAATACCAGAATACCATGAAACAAGACATAACAAAATTTTATTAAAAGCCTAACACCGCTGCTATAATTTCAAGCTTCACTGTACAGAGACAATGTACTGACTACTACCCTGAAGAACCACATTACCCAAAAACAAGCTTAAGAAGCCATATTGAGTATACCAAAATGACGCTAACTAGGAATACTGAACAAGAAACAGTGATCAAGGGTTTTCATAAGCAGTCTAAAACAGAATACAGAACTCTCCTGCTTCAGGGAAAAACCACCATGTTCAAACCATTACCCCAAATAGACTTATATTAAAGCTTTTAATGTATGGATCATCAAAAAAACCCCTTGTTGCTGCATACAAAGAATTGAAGTTGTTTTTCAATTTGAAAAACAAAACAAACAAAAACGCCACACCAACACCAAAATACAGAATTACAGTATCCTCCATTCCCCTCCACATGAAAACAGCAGTGTTTTTTGAGTGTATGAAGTGTTCTCAGGTTATGCATCAAAGCTTTTCAGTAATTAGGAGTCTCAGTAACAGCATTCGGGACCAACTTAGAGTTTAAGCTCTGTGGCCAAAATGGTTAACATTCACTGTTAATACAACCAGCTTACTCATACCTAGAATAATTATGAGCTACTAAATATACCAAACACTCTGGGACACAGATAATACCCAATACTCTGCTTAAATATCATGATGCTGGAGATAGGACAGAGCATGGATTAAAAGTAGGACAATTGTTTAAGAAAAAACACGTCAAATTAGCTGAACATTAGCTGATAAATAACTTTACTTCTCTCTACCCTAATAAACACTGTTCATAAAAAACTGGGAGATAAAAAGTCCTTTAGAGTATCCCTGCTTTTTAAACTAGGTAGTTGTTGCCAAAATAGTTCAATGTCCACAGAAGCTACTATTTTTAAGGTAACTGTCAGCATCCATTTTTGAGAACTGTTCAGACAAACTAGTCTTTTTAAAAAAGGGCTCCTGAAAACTGTCAAATTAATACTAGGTTCAAAGCAAATGGGTATCTTTTCTCATACCAGTTTCCATGGCTTCTCCTGAGACTTGCATGTCTCAAATGTCATGTAAAGAATTTGCAGCACATGTACTCTCCTAGGTGCCAAAGATATAACTTTAAAATGCTATGAATATGTTTATTGCCCTATTTTTAGGGATTTACAATTGTGCCATGTGCCAGAGGTAATATATACAACATACTACCAGATTTCACAAATAAATGTGATATCTTGATACAGTAAACTTTTCAGAGAGATCTCTCTGCCAACTGCAAATAAATACATATCCAGTGAACCGCGGGAAGTATCTTACATGTTTCTGATACATTATTCCAAACCAGAGATCACATAGTTTATATAAAGTTTTCATCATTTAAGCTGAACATATTCTGGTTGGTTGAAATTTATGCTGGTTTCTACCAAAAAACAAGAAAATCCCCAGCACAAGGAGCACAGAGAGACAAGGCCAAGTACTTTGTCCATTACAGGACCTTCAAAAATGCAAGCAGCTGCAATGTCTTCACAACATATATTCATTTGTGCTGTTTCCCCCACAGCAGAATGTGTAGAGCTCAGAAAAGCTGATAACTATTAGTCCAAAATAATCTCCTAATAAAAAAATCAACCTAGCCTAAGTATTGCTGTCATTTCTGCTTCTACACTTGGGTAGTAATAGATATTACCAGAATTAACATGTCAAACTCATTACTGATTATCAGGGTTTGGAACAGACAGCTCTTGGTAACAGTATTCTAAACCAGAATCTACTGAAAACATTTGGAAAAGGACACAGAAAAAAGCCTCCTCCTCACCAGATTGGTTTGTGCAAGTATGGAATTCCTAAAGTTAAAAAATCAATCAATTTCCTCTATGCAAATACACATGCACAGAAGCACAGAACATGCATGTGCATAAATAGTGCTGTTCTGAACCAGAACAAGCCTACACCAAGTTCACTCACATACAAGCTATCTCTTCCCATATTTTTAAAACCAGTTTTTCATCAACCTTATTTAGTATTTCTTCTTTCACTACTTCTTATCTGCTCATCCCAGATGCAATGAACTGGTATGTAAAGTGCTTTCAATTTTAAAATACTGAAATAAACATTATTTTCTTACTGGTAAGCTCGATGGTCTTTCTTGCTGGATTAGATTCAAGTCTTCATGGTTAGGCTTTCCTGGGGCCATAGGGGGTTGAGATCTGGTTCCATAGCCTTCCTGAGACATGTCCTGCAACAACAGTTGTAGAAGAATTATTAACCTGACTCAGTAATTATAATTAAATCTGCATCATGGAAGGGTGAAAATAAAACAGCTGAGTGCTGATGGTTTTTTTGATCTGAATTTTTACTAGTTAAACCTTTCTGATAGAAGTATCAGGTCCACACAGGTACTGCTAAGACATGTGCTGTTTGTTAAGAAAACCAGGCAGCTGAGATGCATGCCAACAACCACCAGGGAATCACACCACTGGAACATGGAAAACACACAAAACCAAACCACTTAAACAACCCTATTTTACTGTAAGAGAGTTAGTAGCAAGCATAAACATTCGTCCTACTCTAAGATGCATTCTCAAGCGTTTTAATAAAGTACTGAGGCAGGGAAGACCGGACTTGGAAACAGGATCCCAATCACGCTGTGTAATCAGACTCCTGTAACAACCCTGGATTTACCATCGGCACTACTGGCGCAAATTTCAAACCCTGGCCATCAGGTCATAGCACACAGCACAGTCACTGCATCTGCTGGAGGCACATTCTGTTTGAAGGGTTAGAGGGCACATGTATTTGACCAAGCACAGCTCCAAAGCTTGTACCAGTAACCTGGGGATTTTCCTCCCTACACAGGCCCAACCAGTCGTAGTTAATGGCCCAACACAACACCCACCATGCATGGATGGGGGGAGCAGTGAAACCACCTCCTGGCCTGCACCCCATCTCCCACCCCCAGCACAAGCTCATATCACACACAGAGATACTTGCCCATTGCAAAGCCTTAAATTCAGGCTTCATTTTAGCTTCTATAGCAGCTTCTACACCAGCTTCTTTAGGGAAAACAACAGAAAGCTCAATACTGACTTCAGCATGTATAACTGGCAGGGAAAGTTGAAGAACCAGTTCCTGCTAGAAAAGATATCTCACCTTTTTCTTTGTTTTTAAATTATTTAACTCTCCTCTCCCCTTCCTTAGTTTACCACCAGTTCAGTTTGCTTCAGCCACCCTAAGGCATTCAATTTGGTGGCATACCTGAAGCAGGCAGGAGCTGCAAGGCACAGAAGGACAGGGCAAGCTGCCTTTTGCCCCACCCCACCATCACCCTGCTGCTGCCTGTGCAGGGCTGCTCGGGCAGCCAGTGCCCACAGCCACAACTGCGGCTCACGCACAGACTCCAGAAGGCAGCTGGCTGGCAGAGCAGGAAAGCTTTCTGTCTCTGGTTTTAGCCCAGCTTCTGACAGAGAGAAATTTGTTAACAACTGTACCATTTCCATTCAGCCCTTTCCACCCATTTGGACTCTCACAGATTATTTTAAGGGATGCAGAAAATTCAATGGGGCTAATTAAACAAACCCCAGCAAACCTGATACGATATAAACCCAGCAATAAATGGCCCTATCCCTAAGCCTGTGCCAAGTAAAATCAAGAAACACTTAAAAGGCCAGCACTTCAATGTGGTTACCAGCAGAGGGTAACAATTAGGCTTAAGGGTGACAAAGGCTGATGGCTGAATGATTATTATCCCCTGTGACCCCCCGCACTCCCTCCCGCCCAGATTTCCACTTGTCACACAGCTCTCCTGCTGCGCACACCAGCAGGTTCCTGTGGATTAACAGTGAGGTTTAAAATCAACAAATGGCACAAGGCCTCCATTCAGCAGCCTTCACCCCAGTACAAAGGAGTAGAAAGGTGCAGGACAGCTTCACAATAGGCAAACAAATGAGCAAACCTCTGCTTTCCTTTTTATTTAAAATTGTGCACGCACACACACTCACCACGCTCACGCACGCTGGGGCTGTCACTACACAGGCATTCCCAATAAACCCAGCAACCCCAGATTTCAACTTCTAATTCAGCATTCAACACTGTTCTTCCTAATTCTTAAAAAATTACACCAAATAAAAACCACTTGTCAAAACAACAACAACAACAAAAACCACACAGCTATACCAAGAGTGATGAAAAAGGCTAAATGGAATATTCAGTTTAGGAGACGTCACTGTAGAAACACAATTGTTCCTATTTCCAAACAGACACGACAGGATTTTGCTGGGAAGCAAAACATGTTTTTTATATTTTGAAAAATCAAGAGCCAGTACTTCCTTACAGTGTACCAAGCATGGGTTTTCCCACATGTTTGCAAGACTTCAACCTTGCTTCCTACTGAAATTTCCAGGGAGACCAGAGCAGGAGAGAGAAGAGAGAGCATGCTTACTCATGAGAAACACGGCAGATTGAATGGAATTTACTTTTACCTGGTATTTGGAGACTATGTATGAAATGTCTTTCCACACACTGAAGAGCACATTAAAAACCCCAGACACAACACCCTTTGTCTTTTGAAATGCACTGTTTTCATAGAGCTTTCCTTTCTGTCTGTAGAAAAATCAAATCCATTTGCTCAGTTGTAGGTGAGGTTTGCAAACACACAGACATTTGTGTTTGTTAATGATGCAGGCACCTGTGCACTCCAAATGGGACTGAGATTACAAACTCTTTCTTACATTCTCTGTAAAGCTATGTAGATACTTGGATCACTAGAAACTAGGAAAGCTGCTCTTGAGAAATAAAGGATAAGTTTGCTCTCAGTAAGCTGCAGGCTTGGGAATCTCCCAAATGAAATATGCATGGGACTGTGTGTATAATTTTATCTGTTTATACACATGTATTGTCCAATAAAAACAGTCCATTTATATCCTAAACATAATGATTAAATAATAGCATATTTCACTAAGAGGTTGGCTTCATAACCAAAGTAGTGCTTAGTATCATTTTCACTGAAAAACAGAAGAGAGAAAATCCCTACTGCCTTTCTTCAGTTCTGCATTTGGAAATTTTGTTAACATACAGCATATTACAGAATAGCTACAACAGATTTTGAGAGATAAATAAGAAATAAGGACAGAAGTATTAGAGTAAATTGTCTGTCACGGAGGAAATGCATGGAATTGGCAATTCTCACAGCTTTGAAAGGTCATTTTTCTTCCTAGCATCTAGGAATGGATTTATCGGGGACTGAAGAGAGGGAACATAAGGGGAAGAGAAACATGTTACCACGTGTTGTGCTACAGTCATGGCTGAGGAATTCCCCATTGATACTGAAACTCAGTCTTCTCCTGGGATTCCTGATTTTTTTTTTTTTGTTTGATTCCCAGCATTTCATCCATCATTGACATCAGCTTTCAAAATAAAGCTTATGACTTTTTATGAATCACAGAAAATCCTTCCTCTCATAGATGAACATGTGTGTAAGACAGAAACCCAGGCTTTTATAAACAGAAGGCTACAAGTTTCCACTCAGAACTTCCTAACTTGGCACAAACCCAATCATATCATAGCTGTTACAGCACAAACTGTCAACAAAGTTGTAAAATAACTAAAGTCAGGGTTTCCCCCATCAGATTTTAGAAAAGCACAAGGACAAATAATCAGCAAGTCATAAACATATACTCAAAATAGTTGAGGTTTAGACTTTTTTAGACTTCCAAAAACACATTTATGATTAAAATAGGTAGACAAGAAAAAAGAACTAGACAGAGACTAAAGGCTATATATTGGGTAGACTGTTCAGAAATTGATCTATAAACAATGATTATATTTGGGAAGCAATAATAATAACTAGAACCAATTGCTTTTAATTCACAGAGCCTGGACTAGTTATTCATCTCCTATTTACATACACTTTCAGCTTTTTCTGCAAATTGAAGTATACGGAGCTCAAGATTAGTGTAGTCTAATGAGTAAGGAAGGGAACGGGATATTTTCAACCCTCTTGTTCTCTGTTACTGTATTCATCTCACAGACTTTCAAAGTCTCTAATTCTGGTGTGGGATTTCACTGCCACAGAGGTTTAAAGTGACGGAGTGAGCCTACATACTGGCTGGCAATAAAGTCAAAGGCTCCTTGTTCCTGCCTCCCACAATTCTTGCAGCTGGACACACATCCCTTAGTTTGTATTAGCGGTCTTTATTAGACTACTTTGTTAGATGGTGCAACTTAAAACTTGCCAGGTAAGTAACCCCTTCCCCTTCAGCTTCATCATGGCTTACTGAGTCGAGCTGGCCTTGGGAAGGGTTGGGTGAGCAAGAGAGGAAGGAAACTTCCCTTCTTTGGCAGCAGCCAGCCATGAGCCTGCTCCACACTTGCAGGAGTCAATTACACTGCAACCACTTTGGAGCAGGCCACTGCCAGACAGCTTTTTCCCTTTTTCATGTGCAATGGTAATTAGTGTCATGCTTTCATTCTCTAGCTGGACCTAGCCTAAGACAAGCAAGCCTGTCCACATGGATGTGTTCTCTGCAAATCTGAATGCATACAGCACTGAAAATGATTGAAACCATGTAGATGCAATGCACATTTGTTTTAAGTTTTGCCGAAGAAGATTAGATCTAATTATAAAATAGTTTAAATTATTTTTAATGGAAAATGAAAGCATAGTGAAAATATTAATGTTTGAGGGAAAACCACATTTAAAGGAGGGTTGGGTGAGAAATGTCATTCAGGCTTCATTCACTTCTACTGCAATGAGTTTCAGAGGGATAACATGACCACCCAGGAAGATAAGTACCATGATGGTTAAATAGAAAGAAGATAATTTATTTAAAATAATATGCTAGAATTCAATCTGGAAAAAACTCATTAAAAACTATTTTAGCCCATGTTCTTGATTCAGTGGGTTAATCTTAAGAACACTTCAAGTGTGAGAGCAGCAAATTCTATAGCAATGTGACAACAAGCAAAACTGAAAACAAATGTTAATTCTTTTCCTTTTTTTGCCTCAGACCACTTGAGAATGGAAATCAGAACCCAGTAGAGCAGCCAAGAGAAGTGGACAGCCCTACAGTACAAGAGTATTTTACTCGTCTCTGAAGGAATACTGCTGAACAGAAGAAGCCAAGTGATATGTTAGGGGCTATGCTAGAAGGATATGCCATATTAGCAGTCAACCAAGCATCTGTTCATTCTGTGTAGATAAATATGTATCAACACATCTCCCCTATTTCCACCTTCTGTACTAACAGATTACAATAAAGAAAAAAATTACTTACCAGAATGGTGACATATCCCTAAACAGCCAACTTCTAGCCCAACCCTAATACCTAACATGTAAACTCCCAAGTTATATATTCTCTGGTAGCACAAAACTGACAACAAAGGCCAGCCAATCTGTTAGAGCAATATTGTAGGTAAGGCTGCACTCAGAAAAAAATGTTATGCCCAAAGGCACAGGCAACAGAGTCTCACGCAAGCAGCCCTGCAGGGAACAATCCACTAAGGACAAAAGAGCAGAAAAATTTGCTTGAATCCTGGCCAGATGGTCTGCAGAAGTCCTGCAGGATGTAGATGGACTCTTGCAGAAGTCCTTGGGTCAAGAAGAAATACATACATATGTATCTTGAATTTTATGAATCAGAAATGGGGAAGGAAAAAATTAAACAGAAGCCTACAAAGTCTTGAAGAAAATTGCTACCTTGCAGCTGGAGATCACTGTACACAAACAGAAAGCAAGTCTTTGCTGCACAGGAGGAACAGGTGATTGCAGGAAAAAACATTGTTCTATTGGTCCTATCGCCTATTACACCAACAAAAAAGAAGAGCGTGCTAACCACCGGAGGTGGATTACCAATGCAGTCTGGTAATCCTCTTAAACACGCGAGTCTGTGTTTACGTGATGAACTGAATAAACCCTGTTCACAACCAGAACACATAAATCACTTCAAGCAAACCCTCTACCACCACCATGGAAAGCTGAATGGATACAAGGAAAGCAGCAGTCCTAAAGAATGGCAACCTCCCCGCAACACACTGACACTATTTTGCTGACTGCTATGTCAGTGGGACCAGCAAGCAGCAACTGCAGCTCTTTCAGGTCATTATCTTTTGCCCATAGTCAAGCCAGGCCTGGAACATGCCATCAGAAATAAAGACGATACTCTGCCTCCCCAAGTTAACTTTGGTCTTCAACATCTCTACAGGTACTAAAGGGAATCAACAACTTCAGAAAATTGCCAAAGCGAAGTAGCCCCTTCCTTTTCAAAGAGGATAAATTAATCCAGAAATCATAACTAATCTGCAAGACAAAAATCCTACCATGTACATGGAGACATTTGGAAAGCCTGCCAGTTTGTATGCCTCAAGTGTTGACCAATCATTGTCCATAAGACACCTCATCACCTTCTTCAGTGTTATTAATACTGTCCCTTCAAAGATATCTGCAGTTTCTTTCTAAAACTTACTATATCCTAGACGTCCTTTGTTAGGCTGATTAAAAAAAATATTTAAAATGGTAACATAATTTTCTCCCTTCATGATCCCAGTTATCATCAAATGTCATCTAAAGTAAGTTGTAAGACACTGCAGAGGGAAGAAAAGAAATACACTATGCAGCAGTTGATGCAAAAGATACTTAGGTGAGCAAATATATTACTGAGGGTCAGCTCATCAGAATTCTCAGGAAGTTATTAGCAAGTCAGACTACCTATCCAAAGCTTTTTGCTCTAGAATACACTGAAAACATTTTAAGCACAAACACGGTCAAAAAAACCTCCCTACATCTTACAGGAAGATTTTTTTGTTTGGACAACAGCTTCTAGTCACATATTAGGTAACCTGAGCAAACTAACAAGCCAGAAGGGTCTTTCTTCCTCAACGCTCTAGTCCATTTTCACATGTGTCTTGCTATATGGCCTCCAGGAGCCACATTAAGCAAGTGATGCAGGAAGAGCTCCAAGATGAAATCATTCTCAGAAACCCTGATCTTGCTTTTCTCTTTTGCCACTATTGCATTCCATGGATCACAGAGCATATCAATAGTGGATTTAATCAGAAACAAGACATTTCTTCTCATTTTCCTCTCTCATACTTGTAACATGCCACAAGAAAAATAGGCCAGTTTGATGTTTGTATTAAAATGTGACTGTTGCACACTGCACAACCTGATAAACAGCTGTCAGCTCTTCATTTACAGGCAAAAAAGGTAGGATTTCGTTCTACAGATCAAAAGTTCCAGTGTAAATAAAGGATGAGAGCGAGTCCAAAGAAGCAATCTGAGAAATGTAACTTGGAAGTGGGGGGTAAAATGATCATTTTATTTCCATTCATTTTCCCATGTTTACAGAGTTTTTTTGACTTTTCCTAAAAAACCCACAAGGCTTGACAGTCCAACCACGCTTTCATTTTCTACAACCCCTCCTTCCTCTCCCTGCCATTTTTTCACTGACAAAGCTATATTTAAAACAAAACAGAACAAAAAAGATTTTTAAAAAAGAGGCCTGGCTGGTTTTGCATGTTCTATTCTTTCTAGTCACTTGGGACAGACTACTATGTTAATGTGATGACTTACAGATTTTGTGCCATCCAGCATCCTGCCCTGCCACACTAGTCCTTCCTAAAATTCCAGAATCGCTTCAGCAGACCCGAGACGCGAGGCTGGGCTGAGAAACAGTTCTGCACCCCAAAGAAACAGCTAAACCCGGTGAAAGGTGGGAGAGGGGCAGGATTTAAAACCTGCCATTTCTTTCAACTCAGCTGCTGCAGAAGCAGAGAGCTGGGGGGCTCTGTGCCCCAGAGGGCAGAGCCTGCCCCAGAGTGCCTGCTGCTGCCGAGGAAGCTCTCCCAAGCATAAGGCTCGCTGGCAGAAATGAGGTCAGAGCACTGCCCGCAGCTTACAGCAGAGCTGAAAGCCTGAAGCCAGCTTACAGAATAAAGAGAAAAGCTGCACCGAGAGCAGCTGCTACCTCAAGGCTAATCGAGCTAGGTACGTAAGGATGAGACTTCCTCACTCAAGACTGGGAAACATTACTTCAGTGTTTTCTTAGGGGCACGTCTGTGTCTGTGCTTTGAGGTAGAAGCCAGGACTTCATCTAAAGACTCATGAAAACCTGCAAATCAGTGAGGAAGGGCTGCAAAACATCACTGAGGTTACATTAAAAAAAAAAAAAAAAAAAACAACAGAATAGAGATGTTTTCTTCCTAGTCCCTGTCCCTCATCTATAAAGCTATATTGTATAACAGACAATTTATATCCACTGACACCTGCTAACTTACCCTCTAATACTCCACCACAGAGAGCCCTTATATACAAACTGAAAGGAGATTTACCTACTATTTTATCAACAGTACAATCATAGGAGAAGGAACTAAAGCTCAGATGCAAAAAAGTCTGTAATAAACTTGGTAAAGAAGGTATTCTCAACTGGTCCCTGCTGTTTGAGTTAACTTTGGTTTTCAGTATGTGAAAGTGTTGGTGTGTTACATTCGGGGCTGGCTACTGGCAGTAGAGAATTAGCTGCATTGCCATCCTCCCTTTCTCTGCAATCTGGGAAGCCACAGAGTATCTGTGCAAAAATCTTTAAATCCAGCCCACCACACTGAACAATATCTTAGTCCAAGGAGTGGAAAAAGAACCAAAATTTCCAAAAGGAAGCACCCACCAGTAGAAGCAATTCAACGGACTGCACAATACAACAGTTTAAACCAACAGCAGTAAACTATTTCTCTATTCTTTTGAGATAGAAAAGTCTTCACTGCCATCACCACAACCACAAAGATTTTCTCAAAAGAAAATATTCCCAGCTGGGCTGCTGCTGGGAGTGGCAGGAGGAGGGGGTACGAGGGTGGTGGACAAATGAAAGTGGTGAAAACCTAGAACTCTGAGAACAGACCACTGACTACTCTTTAATATAGCAATGAAAAAAACCAGTGATGTTCATTAAAAGTTGGTAAAGGATTACTAGGTAATAAAGCAACAAAGATCCTCTCTTTTTTTGTGAGGGTGAAGGAGAACAATCTTCTTGAATTCTATAGGCAGAGACCCAAATCCCAGACTGGTTATAATTGGTTATTTAGCTTTCTACCTACAAACATGCATGTGGAAGATAGCTTCTTGGCAGTCAGGGATAAACACGAGCAAGACACAAAGAGAGAGGCTGTGTTCTTCCAGAGCTTGATTTATTGAGGGACAGCTCACCAAGACCAACAGTTGTTCTCCTCTCTTCCGCAACATAAACACCAAGTAGTTTTGTCAACATTTAAAGGTAAACTTGTTTTTTAAGTGGTATCTTATTTATTTTGATTTGCTATTTCATTCTTTGTTGTACATATCTGATTGCAACAACTAAAACACCCTGTAACAATTCATCTGCATGCTCCAAATTCTATTTGAAATCCTACTACAGTACGAAAGGATAATGAATGCATATGAAATGTATACTGGTCAATATTCAGATAATACATTGTCTCAACAGCAAAATCCCAATGCTAAATGCAGAAAATTAAATATATGTACACTGAACAGCTTCAATTATTAAAGAAAATGCATGAAGCCAAAAAAAAATGCAGTGTTAGATTTTATGCCAGGAATATTAACAAACTTATTTTCCCTGCCTCTGAGGAAAATAATGTGTGTTAATTTAAAGGCCATAAGAGAATATTGCTATATTGCAACTGGCCGTGAGGTGCAATTTACAAGACCACTGAAATCTGGAATATATACTGCCCATACAGAACTAAAAAACCAAACCAATCAACCAAACAGAACAAATAGTGAAAAAAATCCCAATCACTTAGATTTATTAGTAATTTTTAGACTTTACAACTTGATCATTTAATTCTGAATGCTATTCTATTTGCATTTTAGATTTTTTCTTAGAACAGCATTTGTACATTCTTTATATTCTAAAATATTTGCGTACATAACTTGTCAATGAACAGCCATCAGATTAGTGGGTTATAAAATAAATGACAATTACATGATCAGGTATCTTCTGATAAACTCACTATTCTGTATAACTAACTGCAACATTTCAAAGGTATGGATAAAATTATTTATGGGATATTAACTTATCTCTCAGAATAATGTCAAAAGAAAACTCTCCTTGAGCAGTAAGGAGAGCGGTAAAGGTGGCAACAATAGTTATCATCACTAATCTCCTATAACAAAACAGTTTTTATCAGCCCGCATTCTAGTATTTTTACTATCAAGTTGATTAATTGACTCCTATGCTAATATCTAAATGCCAAGCAATTAATGGCACTGAACTATAGATGGCTTTTCTTTGCTCTTGTAGAGTTATTTTATAAAGCAAATGCAATTCTGTCACGTCACTGATTTAATGCAGGCTTTGTGAGGTTAATATTCCAAACCAATTGCAAAATAAAGAACTGCTTTAATTAACCTTCTCTGATTTAAATACTGGGAGAAATCAGAACTCAGAAACTTTAAATAATATCACCATCATAACAACAACAATACTTTGTGGATCAAAGCCAAACCACCGATTTGAGAACTTTAAGAAATACATTTGTACACGTGTATCTTACTGTGCTTCTAAACTCATTAGAAAGACCTTTCTCTAAGCATAGCATACTAAATCCATGATTAATTTTACATAGTTTTTGTAGTTGAGCTGAAAAATATTTCCTTTTAAGATTATTTACTTACAAATACTGAAGTTTTTAGTTTGAACAAATGATTCAGCACCCCTGCTTTTTGCACTAGAATACTTTGTGAAGATTTTTGTTATGGACATAGGACACTGCTCACTAAATCTACAAACTGATTGCACGTAAGTAACTGACACTTAAAGCAGCAAAACAGGACTTCCCTTTTCCTAGGAGATTAAGTTTTCACTCTTTCCAATTTAGCTGAAGGGAGGCTTTTATTGCCAGAGTTTCTCTATGATATTGTATGCTAACTTAATTTTAGTACATGAAAAAAATCAAGACTCAGGCCTTTCAGCATTGCATATCTTTCAAGCACAAAAGCTGCAATATGTCCGCCAGGCTCAGAATGACACAAAAACACAGGAATAAAAATGAAAAACCAGCAGGATACAGGTGGTTATGAACATTCCTGCCAAACAGGTTTGCAACATGCGCTGACCTATCTCCCCTGACTATCCGGCCAGGTATCACCAAACCCCCATCAGCAGCAGATGCCTGAAGAGGTGCACTTGCAGGTTTCTCAGGAAAAGAAAGCTGACCTTCAGAATTCCTCCTTTAAATGGAAAAGCCTGCTTTCAGCAGAAAACCATTAAGAGATGAAGACAGCAAAAGAACATACATACTGAGAAAATGTTTAACTACAATGAGCGAACTTGAAACTGAAGGTGCTGTTCAGTTGTTGAGACAACTCAGAGGCAAACAAATTCTTTCACTGACAGTCCTTTGGAAGATTATAAAACAGAAGTATAAACAAGCTTGCTACATTTTATACATGAACAGTAGTACCACTTTGCAAGATAAAGTACTTCTCCTTTCCCAGTAGTACCACTTAACAAATCCAAGTTACTACAAAGACAGCTATGTGTAAGGAGCAGTTACACATGCTAACTTTAACAGCTTCAGGCCTAACAGCCTGGAGTTGGATTTTTATTTGCATAAATTGACCACAATCTCTGTAAACACTCTCTTTAAAATAACAGGGCCAAGAAAGTCTTCTCTAAATCTGAATGCAGATTTTTGGGTTTGGTCAACAAGCCTTCAGCAAAAACAAGCCTGCACTACTGTCACTGCTGCTCTGTGCTATGCCCTCTATTTTGTGTTTGTGCTCAGGTGTGAGTTTACAGACAATTATACTTTCTTCTTCTGCCTGACTCTATTCCTTCTAGCTACTTGGCTCTGGAAGATTATTCTCCAAGTCTGACAAAGTAGCACCTATTAAGATCTTATAAACACAGAGAGAAATCACAGAGAAAAAAAAAGAGAGAGGTTTGACATATTTCCTGGAATGATACAAGCAATGATGAGCAAACAGAGCAGAGATATTGTCCCAAATGGACAATAATCAGCCATTCCCACTACTGGGAGAAGATGTGGCATAGGAGTCAGTTTCACTAAACTCCTGAGCTGAGCTAAGTAACCTCCACCAGATAAATAGCCTTATGCTTAACACTTATTTGCTATCACGGCATCATGATTATGAAATAAGACTTTATAAAAGCAGAGATCTAACTGGCAAAGATTTCAATCAGTTGAACTCATTGAACCTACAAGGCATCAAACCCCTCTTGTCCTTCCTCAAAATATAATGTGCTTAAGAAAGGCTTAAAAAGGATAAATCAGTTTTATGCACAAGTTCAATACGGTTCCTAAGTAAGTTCAATACGGTTCCTAAGTACTTCAACAGTTCTTAAATCGCTTCAGTGCTCAGCAGGTGCTGGTCACTGGTAACTTGACTAGAAGCTAGGATTTAAGCTGTGGTGTGCCAGTTTGGAAGCCATTTGCTGAAAGCCTACTTCCCTCCCCTGCTCTCCCCAAGGCCAGTCAAGCTGTGACACAGATGCAAGAAGCCAATACTGCACTTTGCCTTTTGGTATCTATCTCGCCTCTCTGAAGCACGTTGGCAACAGAAGGTTCAGTGTACCAAAACTGATGCCTTCATACAAAGTAATACTGTTGGTGTTCCTTGTCTCTCATTTCAGCTCCCCCCATAAGAGAGACTGAAATGGCTGGCAAAGTGTATATATATATATATATATGTATGTATACATGTATGTATATATGTGTATATATGTGTGTGTGTGTGTATATATCTCTATGAGTTCTTAGTGTCATGAACCTGGGGTTATATGTTTCACAGGAATTACTTAACCATAGTACCTCTTCACTCTGGAAAGAATATAATTGCTCCTAAGCTAAAAACAAGTCCAGCATTTCAGAATGGAGTGAGTGTATACTGAGCACTAGACATCTCTGTTGCTGAGATGACAAAAGCTGTGAAGGATTTATGGTACACAACAAGCAGTGGTGTCAGCCACCGCTGCTGACAGCAGGCAACTATCTCTTCTAAACATTAAATTTGATTATGAGTTCCCATATAACTGTAATAGTCAACTTCCACAAAGAATACTTTCCCATATGCCTAGCAGCAAATGTCAGATTAACATACAAGCTTGTTCTTTCCCAGATTTCCTGTGGTTCATAACCCAACAAATATTAAGTGCAACCACTCATCTAGCGGTAGAAAGATTACAGACACCAAGGTTTAAAAAGGACAGAAGGACAAATGATTTTTATTACAACTTTTAAGACATGCGCAGCTGTATGGTAGTCCTTAAAACAAATTTAAGTCTGAAGGATTTGAGACTAAACTACAGTACAGCTGACTGCTAGTTCTGTGCCAATTTCTAATAGCTTAAGAGTGAAGATTTTACTATAAAGAGTAATTGCATTGAGGTACACCAATTTGAACTCACTGAGGACTGTCTGTATTACTTACTACTGAATTTGATATTTGCATGTACAACAGTTATTCCTATTATTACAACACTATTTTTGTACAGTGTTACACCCCAAAACAGCTTGACAATGTTAATTAACATGTTGCTTATTATAATGTTTAAAGAACTTTAGCAGCTCGCATTGAATTTAAAAACAATACTTCATCTTCATTGTACCAAAATCACTTTAATAATTTGGTGCATTTTGCCACAATACAATTTGTTCTGTTTTCATGACAGTCATACAGATTGGACATGAAAACAGATTAATTAGTTTCACATTTTGTTCACATTTTCAAAGACTGTTTCAAATCAGGAAATGTTTTATCTGTCCTACCTTGCACTGACTCAACACTAGAAACAGATGTCTGCAAAAGAACTTTCTCATCATCATCTCAGGCTCAAAACTGAGACTAATTCCAACCACTGATCCCAGTTTAGGGAAACATAGAGAAGTCCCTTATGGAAGTATCAGTGGTCTCCAACCCTCTGCGTGGAGAGACTGACCAAAGTGTCACCAGAGATGCTCCCCACCTTCTCATGTGCGCTGCCTTCCTGCTTCAGATGCCTTTCTACTTGGGACTACTAAAGCAATTCACAAATTCCTACTGGCCTGAACTGCATTTGTCCCCTGGCCCAGTCTCAGGAAAAAAAGCCCCACCAGTTAGTCTTGCTCTTTATTCGTCCTATACAGTTTGCATTGGAAAAAAAACCTCCCCAAGATCAGTAGGTAAGGTATATTATTCTGGGGGGCAAACAAGGTTTTGGTCAGCTTTTAGAACAATTAAATAAAACCTGTGAGACAGTGAGAGAGTGCTTTTTGTTTGCTTGTTTATAAAACATTTTCTCCTTTTAAGTAAAAGCAGACTAAAGAGTAAGCCTGAACTACTTAGAAAAACCCATAGTAACCACAACAAATGAAGTACAAACACACAGTTAACCAGAATGACCAATGCCCCAGAAAATGGCACATGCATGCCCCACCTCAAGGACCTGCCACCCTTTTTTCCCATTTAATCTTATGCCTGTGTGTGAAAAAAGGGATCAGCATTCTATTCTGGAAACTTGCAAGCAGAGAGTTTCCAGGAAGGTGTAAAACAAAAGATGACTTCATTCAGGGTAACAGCAGTAGGTGTAGAATAAAATCACTATTTTTGTTTAACTAAGAGTGAGACCATAACTATTTTGCAGACCCATTTCATCTGTCAGAAATTGATACAATCCCAGTTCATAAAATAGCACAATAAAGCTTAAAGGCACGATTCTATCTTGGTACATATGAACACATGCTACATAAAGCAAGAAAATATATAAACATGGCTGTTTACAAGCCAGTTGGAAAGCATAATAACCAAAAATATACATCACACTATCTTAACAAAATAATGTTTAATGATGACAGTTTAAGTTTGCAATTACATGACATTCTTGAACAAAATATCACTTCTACTTATGGCAAAAGATTTAAAACTGCAAAAACAAGCGAAGCATTTATTCATTTATATGCCATTTCAAGATGAAAAGCCCTGCCAAGGGCAACACTATAGTAGTGTAGCACATCTTTCTTCCTCTTTTTTCTTTTGAAGAACAGTAAAGGTAAAAAGAAGTTAAAGGAAAAAAAATAAAAAAACAAACCAAAAAACCAAGGCAGTATCTACATCTACTGGCAATATCTTATGATCAATGAATCTGCTACTGCAATAAATTTGCTTAAAACAAAGCTCTTCCTTTAATGGTTTTTACACAGCAGGCTCCTGATATGAAGAGGGGATGACTGATGCTGGCTTACAATATGGTTCTATAGTAAACTGTGCCAGTTTTACTATCAAATCACCTCTTATGAAACTCTCTTTCTGCCTACCATGCAATCAATTTAACAAAGATCTAAACAACTTAACAGTTCAAACATTCAAATAAATCTCATTCTTCTCCTTCCCATCTATGCTTATTAGAAGAATGAAAGTCACAAGTCACTGGAACAGTCCCAGAAATTGTTTTATCTGTTTACTTTTATAAGACAAGATTGCATATTGAATTCAAGTGAGTCAAAGAAAAACAGCAATGGCTTCACACTTCCACAATATGTGAGAAATGAAGACAAGCACCAATTCTAAGGCACAACACAGAGTTATACCTGACCTCAGGAGCTTGCTCACAATGCGTCTAAAAGAGCAAAAATAAAACATCATCTGCAAGAAATTTCACATCAGTTTTCTCCCTATAACAGAATATCCAGATCATCACACTATGAGTTTTTACATAAAAGGAAACTAGTGGCAAGAAAAAGTCCATCATCCAGACAGAATAAACACTATTTTCAGCTTTATAATCTCCAAAACAAGTAGCTTGACATAAATCTACATGGGAAATGAAGAAAATACAGACAGGAAAAGAAGGCAAATTAGAGAAGCCCTCTTTCCCCAGTCTAGCATTTCTTTTCTCCCTCCTGAAGTAAAACCAATTCAATCACACTCACATCACAAAATCAATACAGAAAGACAAAAAAAAGGTTAATGAAGAATATAGAAAACACAAAGGAAATTAATTTGCAAGCTGAAAAGAAAGAACAAAACTAAGGATGACAGACAGAAAGGATGACAGATTGTATGACTGAAACTACCTCAGCTTTCTAATTGACAGAATTATATAAACAGGATGTACTGATATTTTTAGGAGCAGAAATAAGAAAGATACACCAACTGGTGCAACAGGTAATATATGATTCTGTAGTTTATTTTAAAATTGTGTTTAGAAAATGTAAAGCCAGTTTGAAGTCACAGCAACACAATCACGTATTCGAAGAGACCCCCAGAGAAAGATCATACAGTGAAACCTCCAGCTCAAAGCAAGCCTAGTAGGAACAGGGTGCTTGGGGGCTTTGTCTAGTCGAATTTCTCCAATGATAGAGATTGCAGGCTCTCTGGAATCTTGTGGGGTTTATAATTTTTGAGTTTGTTTGGTTCTTTCTTGTACAGAGTTGCAACATCCCTCTTCTTAGTGTGTGCCTATTGCTTCTTGTCCTTCCCATGTGCCCCTGAGATGAGTTTGGCTCTGTTCTCACCCACAATCCCCAAATTGGTACCTCTCCTAAAACTAAACAAGTACCTACTCCTATTTCTCTTGCTAAAACTTTAATCAAATAAATTGTAATTCCTTATTTTTCAAAGGTAATCAGTCTCACATAAGCAGAGATATCTATGCTTAAGTAAGCACAGTTTGTAATTTTTTTCCATCAGCAGCAGAATTTGACATATGCTCCCATGTTTTGTTTTTTGTTTAGTATTAATTTTTGTATTCCACACTGGTTACCACTTGATGGTAATTCTACTATGCATTGCCAAGCAGAGAAAGAACACTTCTGCTGAAGTGTCAGAAATATAGACTTCAATTTCATGTGTTAGGAATTGTTTTCTAGATGAGCAGTTCTCAAAGAATGGGAAAGCACACAATGGTGAGATTTTACAGAGAAACATGACAGAAGAAGTGTTCACCTGCTGATTCTTCTTGATTTAGGGGGAAGAGCAGCCATGGAACTGATCTGGAGATTGGGAAAGAAGCAAGCCCCAAGGTGTTTTAGGACTACTTATTATTTATACAAAATAGTCCCATCTACACACAGATACTCCAATTACACAGGGAAATTATCACATAATTCAGAACCTGGGATCAGAGCTCAAAACTTAAATAGGCTGACCACTACTGAAGAACAGTCATTCACAAACCATCAAGAATCCAGGTAAAATTCTCACAGAAAGGACTACCAACTGCAAGGCTGTATTGGTGCAGACCTAATGCATCATCTCATCTTGCAGACTGAGGCAAAAAAATTCCTGCTGACCTTCCTAAGGTGCCTGTATCAGCCTTGGAGCCTGGATTTTGACTGTCCTTCAGTGTCACTTCAAATCCTCAAAAAGGAATGGTATCTTTTACTTGTGAATCTGCCTCTGCCTTTCTCTTCATCCTAGCTCTCAGAAATTCAAAATATATGGAAGGCTTTACTCTAATTTTACTTTCATCCTTCTATGATCCCTCTCACTTCACTGCACAAACCTTCTCTTTCCCAGCTATGATAGCAAATGATGTAATTGGAACACCTATCAACAGATAAATCAGTACCTTGTTACTCTTAAGGCCTATAAAGTTGAAATGTTTTGTGTATTTTTTAAACCAAAATATTCAATCCCTTCAACTGACAGTATATTTAAAACATGACAAGGTGTCCAAGGCAGCAAAAAACCCATTTCAATTTCATACACTGTGATATGTAGACATTAGAGCAGCTGTGTTTCTTCTATCTCATAGGCCTTATTACTAGGTCTTTATCTGCTGAGACTTCACCAAGATGCTTATGAACAGTATTTTCAAGTCATAGAGAAATCAAGCATTTAATGGCTAAGTAAAAAAGGAAGAAAATTAAATTTAAAGACACAACCGCAATCTTTAAAGTTGCAGTTACATATAATCCAAAAGACAGAATGTGGTGACATTTACAAGAATATCACAGATACAATTAAGAATTCTATTTCATAAACCATCCAGCATTTTAATGAAAAAAAGTTAATTCTCAATGGAATTTTAAAATGTAGATGAAGAAAAATTAACATGTAATTACACAGTGAAATTATCGTAGCTTTATTTTAAAGTCAAAGGAGGGGAGTCTCCAGTATCATTGCCACTTCCAGCATCTTTTGTTAGTTTATTTTACACACTATTTTTATTTCAAGCTAAGATTTCTACATTGCACCAGCATAATCGCAAAATGTTAATCAACCATGCCTGACAGAATTCCCCAGTGACTTGCAGCAAGTGCTGATGCTTCCACTAATATCCAGTCTTGAGCAACTCACTTTTGTTAGATTTCCCAGGATGGTGAGTATGCTGTAGTTTCATCCTTCCATTTCCAGATCACCTCTCCATGATTAACAGAGCTGAGACTGCAGACAGAACTGAGCCTACATGTTCAGCTGCATCAGCTATGCACATCCATTTTGTTCAGTATCTAACATCCAAGTGTTTCTCCATCTCTGGGAACCAGACCCATACATTATCACTTCTGATCTTGGTTAAAAACAGAATCACTTGAAATTAATTTTAACGCTTAATATAAAGAGCACAATTCAAAACCACCAATGGATAATGGATAATGGATTGTGCCGTTTCCCTAACTGGATGTGCAAACTGACAACATTGAAATTAATAGCTGTAATACCCATTTAAAATATCTTTTAAGAAGCTCCCTGGACAAAGCAACTCCAAAATGCCTTGAACTCCTCCACAAAAAACCCAAACCAGCAGTGACCACACTAGATGCAGGAATTCTCAACAATGTCTGTCTTGTGAGGAAACAACAAAACAAAAGCAAGGAAAAGCTCCAGCATCCACTGACATCTCATCAAGAAATTGTTGGCTGTTTTTAAAAGTACAGATGCTGGGACATGTACACTGGCTTTACCATACAAAGGTGCTATGAAATAAAGTCTGAAAATGTGTGCAGATATATTTGCACATATGCATATATCAGATGCATATATCCTGAAGACCATTCAGAAAGATGTGGTCTGATTCCATGTTTATTTAATTTCACTTAATTTATTATTTAATTATTGTTATTTAGTTGACACTGCTCTCTGCACTCGGGTTCCTTTTACACTTCCAGCCTGTCAGTAGTGGAGGACAGTGCTTACCTGCTGAGCCTGGTACCTCTGCTGTGCCTGCGACAGGTACTGAGCCTGGGGCGGCAGGTGCTGCGGCTGCGGCTGCTGGTTGTAGTACGGCTGCTGGCCCTGCTGGCAGTAGCCACTCACACCTTGCTGACCATACTGAGGTGGGATCTGTTGGAAGAGCCAAGCAAAGCAAACACATGAGTGGAAGCAGAAGGACATAAAACCAAGCTATGTCCCACCCGTATGGCAGCCTCAGCAGAAGTGATATCCTCAGCTACACACCTGACCCAGCGGTCTGACCCCTTCCCCCAGCAGTCAGTGGGAGCCCTTAGATCCTCTTGCCTTAGCAGGAGGAGTAAGCCCAAGTGCTCTGCATAGTTACTCTTTTCTGGAAGAGCTTCTAGGGAAAATGCTACGCTTCTGAGCATCACAGTTCTGTAATGCCCACCCATAAAACACGGAAGCAGTTATTTGAAATATTTGCTCTCCTTGGGCACACTAGTGAGGCAAATCAACAGAGGAATCATTCTGATGTGCTGACCCAAAAGCTGAATTGTGGAAAAAAGGCACAGGTCATAACAGACGTTGAAGGAGAAATGCCTTTTGGTTTTTGGTTTTTTGTTTTTTTTTTGAATCAGGTGCTAATTTTTACTTAATGTTTTGCCCACAGTCCTCAGGTTCTCAGGTTTTTATTGTTTGTATTTAAGCCTTATACAAAAGTCGTGGGGTTTGGCAGGATTTTGGTTTTGCCAAGTTCAGTCCCTCTTACTCTTCTCCCCCCACTAAGATATACTTTTTTTAAAAGTAACAACAAAACAAAATAATGTGCTACACACCATTTGGAACATGCATCATTTACTGAGAACCTGCACACACTGAGAATCTGTTAGAACCAAAACCAAGTCAATTACAGTGTCAGAGAAATTTTCTGCATTGATTTAGTCTGTAAGCTTTGTATCAATAGACACTGACATTTTCTCGAGGTATTTGAAAGAGCACACTTTCAATGGACTCCTGATATTGTGCCCAGATTTCCTTGCTTTTAGGTACCCATGCTTTTCCCCAAACTCTGGGATTTAATTATCATTTCAGATGCAGCACATGACTTCTCCATTCTAGAATGGACCTCCCGTTGGTCCTGCACATCCCTGCCCTAAGCAAATGTCTCAAATACCTGAGCACATCTAAAATGCTTTGATCTCTGAACCATTCCCACTGTGTTTCTGATAAAATGATAAATCTGTTTATTCAACAAGCAAACACATACCCATTCTACATAAAGTTAATTCACCACATTCATTCAACAGCATTCGCTAGGCAATAGTAGTAATAATAATAATAATAATAATAATAACAACAACAACAACACAAAGTTAAATTTAAACACCTGCTTAGGCTGTTTTTATTATCACACTTGATCTGCTCCTATTACTTCTGCCAGAAGTTGGCAGTCCTACCTCTTGGTCACTCCTAAGATCAGCACAGTAACCCCACTCCTGCACTTGCTCTCTTTGCCTTCACTTCCATTTCCTTTCCCATCATTTCACAGGCAGTTGAACGTTTCTGTGACCAGAGCAACCCTTTCTGACAAATACCCTCTCCCCGATGATGCATAAATGAAGCCTTTATAATGCAAACTAGAAAGGGTGTGTTGGAATATCATCAGGCAAACAGACAGCTGGAGTCTGGGATCTGACAGAAGACCACATGGTGATTTGCCCATCATCTGCAAAGGTCACAGAGCCTGGACTGGTTCCTGTGAAATACTGAGGAGGAACCTATGTTGTGGTCCATCTGGGTTCCAGTTACACCAGGAAGAAAAGGACAGATAACCAGACAGCAAAATATGGGCTGCCAGGGGAAGGGAGGGGAAAAAAAAAGAAAAGAGAACTTGAATGCCCAATTGACCAGATGGTAACAAAGCAAATGATCAGACACATGAGTAACCAGAATATTTCTGGAATAAAGATACTTGTACAGGAGAGCTGGAGTTCACCTGAACATAGGAGCCAGGTCACTGGTACATAAAATGCAAGAAAATTAAATTTTAAAATGAAAAGGGGATTAGAAGAACACATGGTTAAAAAGTGTGGTATTGTTATGTCAAATGAAGACGTGGAGATTCTGGGACATCAAATGAAGATGCTGAGAAGAATCAAAGAATGAAAAATGGACATGCAGTGACTGCAGAGTGAGTAGAGTGGCAATAAGAAATTCTAACAATACATGGACTTCTACACAAAGAGGGGTGGACTGGATCACTGGGACATCAAATTGCAAACAAAAGCACTAATAGTAGTCATATAAGAAATTCGGTAGAAAGGAAAAAAAATGTGGGGTGACTAGTAGACATCATCCTAGGATACAAATTCAGGGAGGAGACAGCTAATAACAAAGGAACATTATAGGCTACATAGCCTTTAAAAGCTAATCAAAATAAAACTCCACCTCACCAAGCAGCAGAGGTCTGGAGCTTGGTCAGATACGGAAGATTGAGTGCTGGAACCACCATGCATGGCCAAACTACAACAATGCTGACAGCAGCACACTAGCAAGATCAGCAAAAGGCACACCACAAGATTGATTAGGGGGAGATTTCAGCTCCCCCCAGACTGACTGAGTAAGCAGACTACAAAGCTGAGACCAAAGTATCAGATAACTCCCAAAGGCTGTTCCATGGAACTGCTGGTTAAGGAACTTGCATGAGGAGCCACTGCCTTTGGCTCAGTCCAGAGCAGCAAGAATCATCTACTACTGCATCCTGCAGCTGCAGAACCACTGTGCATCAGTGACCATAAAGGAGTTAAATTGAGCATCCCTACAGGAACAATCAAACCCAAGGAATCTACTACTGTCATGCTTAACTTCAAAAAGTATAACTACACAGAACTGAGAAAGCTTGTCAAAAGGAATCTCAGACAGCTATGAGAAATAAAATCTGACTGGCAGCATCAAAGCTGTTTAACAATAACCACATGGAAAGCACAGAAACAATATTCACCACCCATTCAGAATTATTTGATAAGAGCAAAGGGACACCAGCAAGGCTCACTGCAGCTTTCTACAGGCAAAAAGGCATCCCCTTCAATAAGCCAGCACCAGGTCCAAAGGAGGAAAACAGAAAAGACTGTAAACTCTGGCACTTCAAATGTAATAAGACAGGCCAGAAAGAACTGTTGGAACAGTTAGAAAAGGGAATCAAATGAGTAATGATTCATTTCTTCAAACACATCAGAAGCAGGAGGTCTGCCAGAGTCTGAAGTGACAAATGATGATGAAGGTATAAGGGGAGATAAAGAGAGCACAACGCCATCACAGAAAAGCTTAACAAAATCTTTGGCTCTAGTGTGCACTGTGGAAAAATCTTGGGGTGTTCCCATGCTGGAGTCCTTTGTGAGGGACTTGATAAATGTCTCTGAATCTGATGGGACTTTTCATGGAATAAAGTGACAAATGAACAGTCAGAAGTGGCTTGGGACCATAAAGTATCACTCCTGAGGTCTAATCAAATTCAAAAAGCTGAATTACTAATGACCTATACAGCCTCCAAATTGGAGCTGCCTTGGTAGGTGAGAATTGCAGCATGGCTTAAAAAGAAAAGTCAGAGATTTTAGTAATTTAAGACTACATAACACCAATGATTGTTCTGGATAAATCAGGACAGAGAGGAATGAAGATGAGATTTAGGAAACATCAACAGAGCAAAAGAAAATCCCTCTCTACTGACTTCTTGGACTTACTAGGAAGGCTCAGAAAAAAAGGTTCAGGGAAATGCAACAAGAATCATCATAGGTGTAGAACAGTTTCCATAAAAAGCATCTACAACTCTTTGAGGATGGAAAAGACACCAGGAAGTAGGAACATGGTGCAAAACTACAAAAGCATCTTGTCCAACAACAATTAGGATGCATTCAACAGCAGAAGCAAACTTCAAAACAAGAGGGAAACAGGTTCTCTAGTCACAGAGGTAGCAGATGTTTAGAACTCCTTGCCAAATTGATGTTTCGAATGCTGAAAGTTTATGTGGGCTCAAGCAAAGACTGGACAAGTTCACAAAAGAGACATCCTCTGAGAGTTACCAAATTTATAGAGCCACATCTGGCTCAGGAAGTCCCTGAAGCGAAAATAGCTGGAGGCTTGAAGAGTACTGGGGGAAGTACAACGTGCTTGCTTTGTTCTGATTCTCCTCCAGGCATCCAGTTAAAGCCTCCACTGGAGGCAGGATACACAGGGATGCATGAACCCTTGATCTGCCCCGACAGAACCATGACTACATTCTCACCTCTTCACAAAAGATAGCAGGAGTCCCCAGAGAAGACAATGAAATTTTGGTCTGCAAGACATTAAGTAACAAATGTAAGCAACCTGAAGAGGCAATAACACCTTGAGTGCCAAAGCTCTCAGACTGCTCCATTTTCTTAAGTATTTCCCCAAGCAATCTTTCAGACACTGGTTTAAGAATGGGTACCAGGCTCTTTTTCTGATCTTATATGTCAGTTACTTATGTTAGAATTTTCCTCCATATCCTTCCAATTCAACTGTTTTAAAAAAACAACCAAACACCACCACCTAAAATACAACAACAATCATAATGCTACATGTACGTTTGGATGCTGCTCTCTTCAGTGCAGAGACTCATCACCACTGCCTTAGCAGAACACTCCATATAATGGCTGTGGCTATTTAAATAAACAACAAGCAAATTAATCCACCTGCTTTACTGATGGGGATCACAAGATACTGCTTATGGACAAATGTTTATTAAATAGCATACAAAAAAAAAAAAAGTTAATTAAAATCTCCCCCAGAACACAGAACAAGACAAACCTAAAGCCAATTATTTACAAGGCTTGGAGTGAATGACCCAAGCATCCTCTTTCTTCATAAAGTAAACCCTCCCTCCCCTTCTCCCTTACACTTGTATTTTTTGTGGCCACACAATGCAGGAGATGAGAATTTGGCAAATTTCATCATGCCTGTGGTAGTGCAGACGTTCTGGGGACAGCTGAAGTGAGAACAGACCTGAGTCTGAATCTATTTCTAGGCAAGCACAGAAACTGTAAAAATTACTTTGGACTATTATCTGACTTGCACAGTATAAACAGCATTATTCTGGGAGAAGTATGACTGACCATAACTGATTACACCATTCTGAACACAAACAAAGAAGGGATGAGAACAGAAGGAACAAAACTGGCAGCCAAAATGAAGAGATGGGGCAAATGCAATTAAACCTATAACTTAGCCCATCATCTTTAATTCTTGTTTGAATAAGAGATCTGGTGGCAAGCATTCTTTTCCCAGGTAATACCTTGATAGAAATGGAAGTTTTAAGCAATTTTTGCATGTGCAATCCATGACTGATGTCAAAGAAGAAGGATCATTAGACAGCATTAGAGTCATTATAATAATTTTTAAAATTAAAATGTAACAAAATTAGTATGTTAGCATAGGTACATTAATAACACTAGCAATAAGCAGCTACTGCCCTTTTACACCATCCTGATGGCTATCCAGTCAGTAATGGAAGAAGCTTTACATAGCCCCCATCACAAAAAGCTCTGCAAAGTCGCTCTGGGATCCACCCGAACACATCAGATACCAAAACATGCTCACTAGAGGGGAAGAGTGGAAGAGTCGCGGCTACACCCTTGCTTCTCCCTGAAATCTACTGGGTGCCCAAAAAGTGGGGCACGATACTGGATATCCATTAGCCTGGATTATACTGGTAGAAGGCAACAACGCAATCTGGAAGCTGTGGAACCACAGTGTCATGATACAAAAATCGGGGGGAAAACAGGTCTGTCTGGCCTGATCAGCACTGAGCCTGGCTTACAGAGAGAAGAAAAACTTCAGGGGCAGGGGTGCCACTCAGAAGAAAGGATGGCACTACCTGGTTATACAGTGGACACTTAGAGTGGCCAACTTTGCTGAGGAACAATGAGATAGAATATTGTGAAACAAGTACGATCCTGAGTAATATAATCATCAGTAACAGTTCACTTTCTTAGCACCTGCAACACTGTAATTACATAGAAATTAGAATTTAAAAATTTATAGTGAGGGGCATCTCAGAAAAATAAAACCCTACCACCTGATACTTTACACTAAGACCAGCGCATTCCTTCAGTTAACAGTAAAGGTTACAGTATTTAATTCTAATTACTTTAATTTTACAGTGATCAATTCAGTTACAACTATAAAGGAAGATGTCACTCAGTTCCTATCAAACCTTCAAATGAAACACTTGTGATTCCTGAAACAACTTCTGCTTCAGTTTTATATTTCCAAAATCAGACCTCTGCCAAACCCTAAGTATTTTCCTCCAAACATTCAAACCATGCACTTCTCCATACTTTCCAATACAAAGCTGTAATAGGAAACTAACTCCTTGACTTTCACACACTTAAAAAAAAAGGTCTGGTTCATATCAAGAACTTTCAAATTCACAGAAGTCCAGGTCTTCATCTGTATGTTTAGCTGAATTAGAGAAAGAAGAAAAATATAATATGCTTATACACCATAAGGAAATCCTCTGGCACATGTTCAGTAGAATATTCTGTCACAGTTAGGGCAGCACAGTCTCCTGTCTCAAATCAACATGTTCAACACCAGCATGCTTGTGCACACAGCCTTAATGAAAGCTAAAAATCCTTCTCACTGAATGGCAAAAAAGAAAAAAAATGTAAAAGGAAACCAAGTAGAAAGCTGGGTGTTAATGTCAAGGCTATTAATCAGAGGTAGATCTGAAATCCTGATGCTACGGTATTTTATTCATACATTCTATAAATTCTATTACTTCTTATCACTTAGCTTTGACCTTTTGACAATACATTGGTCACAATGTTCACCTGTGTTACTCTCTTTCCTACACTGCTTGCCTTTACATTGAAGTATGAACTTCAACATCTTATTAAGAGCCTTTAAAATATTAACACTAGGCCTGATACTGGTCCACCCTGTGACCCAGAGCAAGGAAGCAAAAGCATAAAAAGCATGTTTCTGTGTCACAGAACAATAATCCCCATTCCAGAACTTGCAAGGTAGTGGATTTTGCAGAGTCATTAAATGCATGCCTATGTTGAAGACTGCAGTGCAGCACACAGATCTGCAAGCTAGCTCAGATACTGGCAGGAGCCTACACCAAAAGCTGCGCTCAGCTAATTTGCCGTGCTCCACAGAAGGGTGAATTAGGTCAAAGGGAGATCCACACTCTTACAGCCAGACTGCTTCTTGTACACAAGCCAGTTCATTAAAAAAGGTAGCTCAACCATCTTCACAAGACACTGCAGTCTGCAATGCAGTCCTGCCCGGCACTCACACACATGCCTGTAATCCCCTTTCCCCAAGAAGTACACGGCAGCACAATTACACCACTTGTCAGTGCAACATATATGGCATCACATATGTACCTGTCCTAAGGTGCTCTCTACACACTGCCTTTTACTCTAGCTTTAATCAAAGCAACATGAGCTAACCAATTATTAATACAGGCAATTTTCCTCTCCTAAAAAAGCTCCAAACCAACCTGTCAAAAAAAAAGTGTAAAAAATCTACTAAGTTTACATGATTAAGGAACTCTCCAGTCAGAAAATACAGATGTTAAAGTTCCAAAAGCAACATTAACTGAGCCATGTTACACATATATAGCACCTTCTCTTTCTGATTTATGTTGTCAAAGGCATTTCATAAAACAGAGAGGATGTGAAATGTGGCTTAGTTACTGTGGCTGCTATCTTATCATTTATGTTTTCTGACTTCTTAGCTGTGCAACCTTCACATCTTATTAACATAGTTTTTTGCATAGATTGTAGTATGGAATAGTACTTATGTTTTATGTATTGACATATTTTTGATGTACTGAGATTTTGAATAAGTTTGCTATTCTTCATGATGAGAGCCAAATAAATAAAGACTACTGCCACAAAATAGTCAATCATTTATACGGAAAAGCAATATCTCTCCTTCCAAAAAAGAACACTTTGATTCCCCTGTCAGAAATTGATGAAAACTACCTCTGCTGTAAATGCTAAATCTATGCCAATACCACAACCACCTCCCAATCCCACCTTCTCCTAAAAACAACAAACAAACAAAAATAAAAAAATTTGCATGTTTCAGATGAGCTAAAATTAGTTTCAAGGGAGAGGTAAACAGCTGAGTCCAGAAACAAAAGGAAGAAATTTTTCCTACAGTAGTGTTGATTTGCACAGTGCATTACAGCTTGAACTAATGCAACATTTGGTCCATTCTGCAAGTTAAGGGATGAATGTATGATAATCTCCAGTAAGAGATTTCCACATTGCTACATCTATGCTCTTAAACCAACACTATAGTGAAGACTAAAAATTTGCAGCAGAATTGTTTATGGAAATGCTATTTTGATACACTGCATTACAAACCGAGAAAAATCATAGTGCCTACACACACACACACACACACACACACACTCTCTCAAGTGATGAGTCAGTTAAGATATCTATTCTTATACTCTGCCTTCCTTCCTTTTTTTTACAGAAGGTGATCAAAATAATTAAAAGGGATCATGTAATCTGCTTAAGGAATAGATTTCCACTTTACAAACCAACGTAAGGAAAAGCACATCACAACTGTCACAACCTGATCTCTGGTGATTCTGATGACTGCGCTTCAGTAAAAAACTTGTAGGAAACCTCATCTCTTGCTGTGTGAGTACCATGAAATTCACCTATGAAATGCCAGCTATTAAAGAATGCAAAAGCCTATATTTTGATTTTTAATCATGTAACAATTTATTACAGGGCACTTCTTGGTCATCCATGAAAGGAATAAATCTATGATCCCCAAATCCTCTAGTTGCCATTTGTTTTCCAGGAAATTAGCAATTTTGACCACTATTTCTTAAATGGTGATTAAAATAAAATATGGTTAAAAAAATACAGAGAAACATATTTCTTCAGACAAATTCTGCAATGCCATTAAAACCTTCTAAAGCAGGGAGCACAAATGAGAGGTATGGGTTGAGTTTGAATAGCAGGTAATCCAGCTGCATGAGTAATCCTCCAATTTTATGCCTTTTTACACAGAGAGACCCCTAACATTTAACTACTGGAGACTGAAGAATCCCTCAGTAAAATAGCTTCCACTCTATGTTTCTTCTGGCACATAGTCTTGGTAGGAGGAAAAATTGCAAGCATTCTTTAATCTCAGTAGTGAGAAAAGGCAGAATGTGCACACACCCTGTTTATCACTGCTTCCCTGGCATCTTGCACACCCTGGAGTTTTCTTTCTTTCTTTCTTTCTTTCTTTCTTTCTTTCTTTCTTTCTTTCTTTCTTTCTTTCTTTCTTTCTTTCTTTCTTTCTTTCTTTCTTTCTTTCTTTCTTTCTTTCTTTCTTTCTTTCTTTCTTTCTTTCTTTCTTTCTTTCTTTCTTTCTTTCTTTCTTTCTTTCTTTCTTTCTTTCTTTCTTTCTTTCTTTCTTTCTTTCTTTCTCTTTCTTTTCTTTCTTTCTTTTTCTTCCAGTTTTTCAAGAGAAAAGGGTGCTTTTAATTAATTCATGTTCTCCTCCAAAGATATCAGTCCTGATGAATACTGGCTTTACCATTCCTAAACTCAATGGCTTTCAGAACTAAATAATTTGAGATCATTCAGAGCTCTTCACTGTATCTCTTAAAACAGCAGGAGAAGAATATAAAAGATCTTCCATGGGGAACAACTCCATGCTCTCTTAAGCAAGCTAAGCCTTTCTCTTCTTTCCATCTAACTTCTCCAATTCCACACAGGGCTTCACAGACCCTTACAGTGCACACTCTCTTTCCCTGACAGCTGCTTTTCTTCCTTTATTGCACCTGTGGAGGAACAACCCCAGGGGCCAATATATGGTGGAGACCATCCGGCTTGAAAACACCTTGGCAGAGAAGAACCTGAAGGTGCTGATGGACACCAAGTTGCACATGAGCCAGCAATGTGCCCTTCCCACAAAGAGAGCTAATGGTATCCTGGGCTGCATTAGACAAAGTACTGACACCATGTCTGGAGAGGTGCTTCTGCTCTACTCTGGAGGACTGTGTCCAGCTCTGGGGTCCCCAGTACAAGAGAGACATGGACATACTGGAGAAAGGGCCACAAGGATGATTAAGGGGCTCATGCACCTGTACTGTGAGGAAGGGTAAGAAAGCTGGGACCATTCAGCTTGGAGAAGAGAAGGCTTCAGGGAGGCTGAACAGCAGCCTGCCAGTGTGTAAAGAAACTCTAAAAGAGAGCTGCAGAGGGTTTTTGTACAGTGGCATGTAGAGACAGGACAACAGGGCATGGCTTCAAACTAAAAGAAGGCCGGTTTAGATTAGGTACTAGGAAGGAACTCTTTACTGTGAGGATGGTGAAGCACTGGAACAGGTTGCCCAGGGAAGTTGTGGAAGATATGCTTCCACATCCCTGGAAGTGTTGGATGGGGCTTTCAGCAACCTGGTCTAGTGGAAAGTGTCCCTGCCCACGGCAGGGTGGTTGGAATTTGATGATCTTTAAGGTCCCTTCTGACCCAGACCATTGTATGACTCTATACTTCAGTTTAGTAGTGTCTTAGTACAAAGTTATCTGCAAAGGGGTGCACGAAATTTCTGGTCTTTAAGAGAGAACCTCTCTGGTTTTGGCCCAGACACCTCTGACAAGGTCACCACTTTTGAGTTAACGCCCACAAACAGCAGACCAGTAAGTCATCTTCTGTTCTGGTCCTTCGCTCTGTTACGGGATATCATCCGTTTAATCAAGAAAAACTTGCAATGACAGAACAGATTTACAGCTCTTTGTGGTCCCATTATGGATGTGAATCCCCAAGTAGTGTCTACAGCAGAGAAGGTTGATCAACACACAAAGAAAAATGGATGACCTCCCATATCCATCATTTAGGTTTAGCAATATCTGTGATAAATCTCGTAATTTGTACAGTCAAAATTCTTCTAGTTTCTTCTGTTATAGCAGGATCAAAATCATACTTTTCATCTGGACACTGAAAATTCCCCACAGCAAGGAATCCTGAGACAAAGAGAATGACTAGCTGAACAGTAAAAAAATTTGATTACATCTCTACCCATCCAGGATAACTGATTATCCTGCAGCACAGCATTAACTGTCTAAGATCAGGATCCCATTCCTGTGGCACAGTTCCTCAATATTCTTTTGAGGGTACTTATGCTGGCTTAGAAAAACAAGAAATACAGAGCTACTCCTATCAGAAACCCTTCTTCTTTAGATGAATTTGACCAAAGTGCACCACCAATAAAACCAAAACCAGCCAAACAAAACATATTTTTAAAAAAGGGAAGATGAAAATCTTTTCTGTGATGACTTTTCTTTCCTTTTTCCTACTGGGAACAGATAAAAACCAAGTCAGCCTCTTAAATAGGAGTACTTACATAACAACTGTGATTTCAAATATTCCTGCAAGTATTTTTAAAAGAAAACTTTCAAATCATTCCTTGTAGACGCAGAGTTCAGATATTTGATTTATTCCATTTCTATTATTTAATTTGACCTATTACTTAGCACTGAAAAACATCAAAAGAACCCTGACAGAAACATCAAAGACATCTATCTTATAAATTCATAGCTGAAAACCATATAGCACATCATAATTTTTAAAATAATTACAGTTTTATTATACTCAAAATAAGATGATTATTGTAAATTATTCCTCAAATCAGTTACCACAAGTAAGTTTTAGAAACATCTGCTAAATGTAAGTATCTGGATACAGTTAATCCAATTCATGTCATATTATACTCAAAATGGAACAGAAAAACAAATTACAACCTTTAAAGTCCTAACATCATTTATCAAAAATTACCTGTTTTGCTTAATTGAAAATAGCCAACTTAAAAACCAATGAAGAATCAACCATCAAATTCATACACTCATTCTACAAAATTACTAGAATTTTTAAAAAATTAATATTACAACTAAATTTAACTCAAATATTGTGCTCTATCTGTTAATATTCATAATACTATTAGTCTTTCAAAGCATCCAAGCATCTCCAGTATATCCATGCATAGCTCCTTCCTTTCTGGAAAGCTCAAGCCGCCCTTCCCCTAGGTCTGGTTGTTTTGAGCTATTATCCTGACCATCTATTTTGTTTCAACATTCACAAAACGGATTCTTACACTCACAAGAAAATGCTTCCTTCTCATTTATGTCCAGACTGAAGCAATATCTATCTGTACACAAAATTAACACACAAGTGTATAATTGTAGTTTTATGTTCAAGTGCCCCAATTATGCACTTTGAAACACTTTAAAGGATCCATCAGGAACATTCAATACCTCCAAACTGTAAAGTCTTGAGGAGTGTCTTTTGACAAGACAGCTGCATTATGGAGAAATCTTTCAGCTACAAACACAGAGAGCAATCAGTTTGGGGTTTTTTCCCCCAGGATACTCTGGCTGTAAAGAATGGTGGCACCTATCTGGTGCAGTGCATTTTGCCACAACTAAGAGACAAGCAGGAAACTGGATAGTTTGTTTTGCTTTTGTGTAATATGTCCCAGGTAAGCACAAAAGGTCCAGCCTCCAGATTGTCTGAAAAGGTGATTAAGGAAAGGTGATTAAGGAAAGGTGATTAAGAACGTTTGCAACAGACAAGTGAGGACCCTACACCTTCCTCACTTCAGCCCCAAGTCAACTGCAACTCCACACACACGCTTGGTGAACATTCATCCTCTGCTTTCTCACTTCTTATAAAATACTTTTAAAAGCAGTTTGTTCAAAAAGGGAGTGCAGGAGGTGACTGTCAACAGTTTTTTGTTACATAAATAAATTTCTCTGCACATGTGGTGAAGAAGGGAAATCTATGTTAGCCCATCTGACTTTGCACTGAAATGGGTTACAGGTGCTCACACAATGCATTACACTCTTTCACACAGACTGGTGATAAAATTGCCATATCCTTCACGTTATAGTTTATGAGAACCACTAGTGGTGTTCATGGCAGGGGGTAAGGGGGGTGATGTCCCAGCAAACACAAGAGAAGATAAGAAGACAAACTAGTTTCACATGACAAACACATACCAAGTTCTTAATAAATAATAAGTGAGGAAATCAGAGTGGTAAAAACAGCTTAAGAAGAAGGTAGATAATTCATTACATTAAAAACATACTAAGAAAAGGGCTTGAGGGTGACTCAAAGGTGGTTAAGTAGTGAGGCCATCTTAGCAAAGGTTTTCCTCAGTAAAACCAAGACACAGTAACTTACACTGAGAAAATGCAATGCTCTGTGCAACTCATATGGGATTTAGCATCAGGTGTCAGGGGCATGCAGTCACTGTTTGCTGACCATCAACAAAGAGATAAGATGAGCCTATTTGTGAGCTCAGAGAATGATCACAGGTACCAGGCAGAGTGAGACAAAATTCCAGCTGTTGTTACAGTTCTTTAGTGGGGCCAACAGAATGCTAAGTTATTCCAAGGGTGATGGAAAAACCGCACGTTTTCAGGAAGGTGCCATTCAAAGCTGTTAGAAAAAACGTGCCACGGAGAAATGCTCCCAAGCTACTCATGCAATGCACTGTGTGGGTTCCCGTCTCACAGCTGCCCAGTGCCCACCTCTGCATGCTGAGGAGCTCCTGAGGTCTCCTGCCAGCAGGCACCATGAAAGACACTGTGGGTTGATCACGTTTTGCATAATGCTCCAGAGGCAAAAGCACCAAGACAACTGGTGCTGCGAGCCGATCTGTCTGCTGCCACAGAAGCCCCACTACTTCACCCAACCTGTCAGTTCTCCCTGACTCTCTATCAAGGCTTCTGTCACATTCAAACAGCAGAAAGACAATGGGCAGCCTTCTGCTGCCTCAGCACACCAAAACACTTCAGCGTGGTCAGATGAACCCAGCAGTGGCAAGAGGGAAGTGGCACTGCAGGTACCAGCTGGGTTGGCTTTGGCTGCTGTTGGAACTGCAGATTGTTTGGGTTTTGTTTTCTGTGGCTCTCCTCATCTCATGAATCCAAATCCATAGTTCTCACTTTCCAAAAAAGCACCCCATGTGCAAAGTAACAACTTCCAGCTCTCCACGCAGAGCGCTGCTAAGGGAGAGGTGCAATGAGAAAGCTGCCGCACTACCAAGTGAAGCTGCAAAAGCACCCTTGACTTTCAGGGAGGACACACAGGCTTTTCACATCTCCTCAAACTCAAGACACTCAAATTTTGCCATAAAATTTAATCCTCTTTAAATAGAAAATAATTCATTGCTGCTCTCACCTAGAGTGACATCCAAAGGAAAGCAGTGATACGGGGTGGGGGGATATACACACAATTCTCTCTCCCTTCCTTGCAGGAAGCAAAAACACACAATACATTTCAGGGCATTCTTAGCATGAAATAAGGTGCAAGTGGGTAATGCCCATTTAGATTGTTCTTGAATATTATTAGAGCAATGATCACTTATCTATATTGGTAATTAGGTATTTTAACCTCCTGTTTGGTTTGGCACATCTCCCTCCGAGTACCAGCTGTACTTTAGTGGCTACAGCATTGTTCAGGCATGAGCTTCTACGATTAAACTAAGCTTCTGATTTTGTAGTTGCATAACTATTTGAAATACTTCAAACAATAGGTCAATATTTCTGAGAAGCTGTATATACCTTCGAGAGCACAGAGCTCATACATCCTGGAGAACAGGATTTTTAATTTTAAAACCAGGTATTTTCATTACTTAATTTGCTCTGATGTATAAAAAATATTTTTGGATAGTACAAAACTACAGAGAAGAGCTTAGGAAGCAGCACTGTCTGCTTTGGAGGGAGTACTTACCCATCTGCCCTTCTGGCCAGAGGTTTAATAGATTTCTATTTTTATAAAGGACATAAGGGGAGGGGGTGGCTCCATCAGTTTCCTACAGAAACCCAGCTGCCAAACTGGATGTGCCAAAGGGGAATTTTAGGGAATTTTAAAGAGATAACCTCTGCTGAGACTGCAATGTCAGCTTTGTAACCTCATGACTGGAACATGTGCAGTGAATGCTGGATTGAAAAAGCTGTGCTATGGGAGTTAGAAGAAAGAAAAGGAGAAAACAGGAACAGCACGAACTGGGATTATTACCCTGTGATGAGAAGAGGACTGGAGCTAAAAAACACTGTTAGTTCACTGTGAAAAAATACATCTATAGAGTAAGCTCACTTTGATTTGAGTATTTATTGATAACCTGTGTGCACTTTCCTTCTCCCAGCCCTAATATGGTCTCTGCATTTTATGCTGATTCTGTTGTTCCATTTAGCAGGTCACTTGCAGCATAATTTAAACAACACATGGACCCAAACTGACCTCTGGTTTAAATGTTCAGCACAGAAATTGTGAGGTAGGGCTTGAGCAGGGAAAAGGAATGGGAGCAGAACAGGAGCACTGCCATTTAAAAGCAAGCAATAAACAGATTTTTTTAAAAATTAAATAATTGGTGCTTTTTTGATCTAGTCCTTCAGCTTCTACTCAGCTTTTCTTGCATGTTGAGACAAAACTAAACTAAATTCCCTTATTTCAAATTATCAATTTTTATAAAATTTATTTTACAAGAAATAGATAAAGAACTATGGCACATACTGCTATTTACTCACTGACATCAGAATGTTTGAAGAAATTTAGTATGCTAAAGAAGCTGTAAAACATTTGTGATTCTAAACTAAGATCAACATGCAAAATAGTAA
The DNA here is from genome assembly GCF_036417665.1 of Passer domesticus. Classification (NCBI taxonomy): domain Eukaryota; kingdom Metazoa; phylum Chordata; class Aves; order Passeriformes; family Passeridae; genus Passer; species Passer domesticus. The sequence goes on along the minus strand of NC_087476.1, from coordinate 60,663,239 downwards.
GGATAAAAAAAAAACCCACATAAACAGAGTAGTCACAAATACCTTCAAAGGTCTATAAATATCTATTAACAACTCTTACTTTAGGATTATAAAGGTGAAATTAGTGATTTGCACTCAGACAAGTAAACTTCTATACTAAATTACAGAAAGGGAAGTCTCTTATGGATAGGACCCAATTACAAAACACTTCTGACGTCCACCTGTTTTCTTCTGCTCTTCATATATAGCAGTGTGCTCACAGAACCATCCCTTTTACTACATTTCAAATAGATGAGAAAAGATGATGTCATCACATTTCATCTAGAAGAGAAGCAGTAATAAATACCTTCTGCAGTGAAAGCAGGAATGTTTTATGATAAAATATAACAGCTCTTTAAAAAGAAACATTTCAAAGTAACAGGAATGTTGGAAAGGTAAAATAAATTAATAGTCTATGTTGTTAAAAACTATCTACAAATCTTTATAATCCGATTCTCTCAACAGCTTCGATATATGGTGAATGTCATTAAATTATCAATCTAAGAGAAAAATCTGTCTTCAAACTTGAAGATATATATCCCATTTAGCCTAATATTTGGGAGTTTTAGAAAATACTTTTTTCACATTTTAGGTTAGTGATGGGGTTTGGGGAGTGTTGCTTTCTTTTCTTTTAAGGAAAACTGTCAACTGAGAACCCTTAAAAAAACAGCTACAACATCACACCATAAGGCATCCGCTAATATATGCTATCTTTAACTAAATGTTAGTTTGTTTCACTACTGTTTGTTCTTCTTTCTGGGCAGCACTTCATTGAGGATCTGCTCCCTTGAGGAAACATAAGCTGCTTCAGTGCAGTGTATCTCAACATCTCTGCAGAAGAAAAAGCATGTAATCAAATAATTAGCACCAGTGTAACCGTTCTGTGCATCAGAAACAAAAACCTAGAGAAGCACCTCTTTTTAAAAACACTGCCTCCTCTGTTGCCTCTAACTAATCTGAAAACAATATTATTTCATCTTCAAGTCAAAAAGAAAACAACTTGTTACACTGCAAGTGGCTTTTCCATTGCCTTTCAGAAAGAAAAGCTTTGCCAAGTCAGAAGATTTTTGCTCTATCGGAAAAAAAAAGTATTTCTATGATGTATTGTAAATCTTTACCTCCCTCAATTGGGAGGTAGGTTTTTATGCCTTTCAAAATTTATTATGTCTGCTCGACTGTGCTTTCCTAAAGATCCCTTTCAGCTTCTGTTCCAGCTAGCAAGTGAAAATTCTCTCAAGTGCAGTAATGTAAAAGGAGTAGGAAAGAAATTCAGCACATGAACAGGGCAGACACACAATGAAGTGCAGTGCTTTGCACAGCCCTACAAAGTACATTATGGCTCAATTCATGGAATACCCAAATTCAAAGTACTTGTTCTATGGGTCTTATAATTTATTAAATTTGATATTATAAATAAAACCACTAAGTCAGTCCCAGCTGAAATGCTTAGAAACCCTACAAACTCAGCAACATCTTGAGCCTCTTCTATACATCTTTCCTAGCCACATCCTACTTATTTTCCATTATGTGTGATTCAGGTTCCAACTCTACAAACTACTATGCAATTTAAAATTTTAATTCTAAGAGTAGCACCACTGAGCCTAACAGGGCCAATGCCACTAACATAACCAGTGATGCACACACCAACCTACTGAGCTGAGGGATTTATACCGCGATATCCTTGGGGCAAGGAATATGGCTTTTCCTACATTTCATAAAGCAGCACATAATTTTGCTGGAAAGCAGGAAATAAAGATTTCAGTTTTTAAATTTTCCTATGACCAGCAAGCCCAAAGAGGAGAGCAAAGAGTCCAGAAAAAGCTCTGCACTATGTCCGATTAAAAGGATCTCCACAATCTTCCATCTCATGATGGTAGTCAGGAAAGGTTCCTTCCATAAAAGATGAGGTACAATAAAGTTGTGATTAATTGGATAACTAATCAGGAACCAACTTTCCCTGCTGCCATTCTTAGCTATCTTTTTCTAGTTTTGTCTAAAGCAAAAGACTATACTACTATTAAAAAAACCAAACACAAAACCAAAATCAGTTTCAACTACACTAACTATACCTCCATGACATTTTTCCTGCTGTTAAGCCTCTTCGGTAAGTAAAAAAGGGGAAAAAAATCACACACAGATGCACTACCAAATTCACCATCAGAGAAATAAGCAATCATTAGCCTAGCAATGACGCTTTCTCTGATATTTCAGTACATATACACTACATTAGATATTCAACACTCTTCAATAGCAAATTCATCCTTCATGTGCACAAAGTGCAGTAAATTCTCTCATAATTATAAGAGTGCAGGACAACCTTGATAATTTTAATTACTGGGAAGTTTGTGTTGGGTTTCTAAATATCATCAGTAACAAGGTAAATAAAGCAAGTAAGACACACAGAAATGGAAACTAAGGCTGTTTTAGCAAAATTATATTTTTACTAATACATTAGAATTGCAGGGCTTGGTTTCGTGACCAAGTACGAGCAAGTGTATTTCACTGACTTTTGTAAGATGAATTGATTATTACCATGACATTTCAACGACATACAAAAGAGAAAGGTGACACTACAGCAGAAATGTGCTATCAGTTCAGCAGCAGTGATTTACAGAAAGAGCTTTTCAAGTTTATACTAACAGGGTTATTTCATGAGCTGAAAATAGTTTTATTCCCTTATGTCAAATAACATTTATGTATCTGTAATGTGCACCATACCATAAAAAAGGAGACATGAAGAAAAACATGACTTTACAGGCATGACTACCATCACACAGTATTGCTTTATAAATAATGCTGAAGTAAACACAATCTGCATATAAATAACATTTCTTATATTGACTGTTAAACACATTGACAGAACCAAACAGCAGCAAAATGTTGCTTATGATAAAAATCTCTGCTTTTATTTTAAATATATAAACAAAATATTTATTTTTGTAACCATCAAAGCAAGCAGCTGACTTTTGATTTTGTCTGTGAGAAGCACATATCTACAAATAAAGGAAGAGGAAAAAACCCCAACATGGTAGAGGAAAAAAAAGAACACAAGTGAGGTTTCACACTATTGACAAGGCTTATAATCCAGAAAAATCTGCCGTGTTAGCCAAGGCATGGCAACACAGCATTTAGGCACATTGAAGAGAAATGCTTGTAAATTCCATGGGTCCAATGAGCAGAGACACAGTTTTCATAATTTTATCATTGTGTTCCACGGCTGAGTGGCTGTCAGGCCAATGGCAAGGCACAGGTTCCCATTTGAATGACATATGGGTTCACCCAACCAGAGAGATGTTAGAGCATTAAATACCACAACCAGACAGGACGAGAATACAAAAAGCCAAATTAGCGCCTGTGCAACGGCGCGCTCAGGCAGGGACCTGCCTGCTCCAGCCCAGCACCTCTGCCAGGTCCCCAGCACGGGAAACCCCTGTCCTCCAGGTAACAGGCTCTCACCTCATAAAACTCAAAGACATGCTGAAAAATTATACTTCTAAGTGTGGCGGGAAAATAAGAAGATATGTATTTTTAAAACACTGGGAAATGTAGACTTAAGATATGTGGGGAGTGAGAAGGGAGCAGGAATTATTCTTTCCCACAGTATTTCTAAAAAAGTGCCATGGAAAATACATTTTACCTTTGTGGAAAGCTGTTCTTTAGACAGAAGTGTTTAACATGTTATATAAACATGTTATGCAGTGAAATGTAAAACACAGGGGGATTTTCATCACATTTATTGCATTTGTTAGCCAAAACATAGTAGTCTTGTAATCACTGCCACTGCTGTAGTAAAACACTTCAGTAATATTAACAAAAAAGTGCTTTCAGACAGGCTTGTCGAAGGAGAAAGAGATTATATTGAACAACTTGGACCTAAACAAAACAACAAACCCAAATAAAACCCCCAAGGAACTGCAGATGAGCATGCAAAAAGAGATCACTTGGCTGACCTCAACCAGCAATTCACCATGCCTTGGAATTTTCTTTTATGAAAAAACCAAACCCAAGTCACATAAATTACTGAACACTGCACAGGACACAGGTGTCCCTCTCTGTACAACGTGATGGAGCAACACATGAACCACACAACACCATCAGTCCACAAGAGAGGTTCACACTTCAGGGAATTGAATGGAGGAGAAACTGATGGAGGAATTGCATTAGCAATTTTCAGTCCAAGTCAAGTTGTTCACCACGATGGCATATAATGAGCAGCACCTTTGCACAGCAGGATTTGCAAAAGCAAAGGCAGAAAATAAGCTTTACTCAGGCTGCCTAAGACACCCTGCCTGTACACAGACAAATTCTCAGGTGAGGAGGAGTGGGCACCTTCACCCCTGCCCCTCACCCTGCACCCAGTCAGCTGCAGCCTCCCCACAGCTCAAAACAACTCAAGGAAGTGGTAGAGATGGTGCCTTCCACCGACTTTAAGGGAGTTTTTCTTCTCTGTCTTTCTGTGCTCTATTTTCACAAGATCTCTCTAGACATGGTCTCTTTAGATTTATTTTATAATACTAGGATTCTCTTCTGTTTGTACTGTGTTTTTCCTGCTCTCATTTGTTTTACTCTTTCAGTGCTAATGCTATCATCTATGCAGAAGACTTGGGAGACTTCACCAGGTTCTGCAATATTCTCCACCAATAAACCAAAAGGACCAGGAGGGAGGATTATCTTTAGGCATGCATTCAAAATAGCTGCTTAGATCAAGGGTACTGATTGATTCATTACTGCAGCTCAAAAGTCACTGACCATCTCTTCACAACCACAAGGAAGACCATTGCTGCAAGAGCAGCAATCCATAATAATCTTTATTAAAAGTTATTTAACCACACACTGCTTATGCCTTATGTGGTTGAATTTGTACTTTACTGGCAAAAATAAATACTTTTTAGGACATTCGTGAATTGTTAGCAAAAACAACAACAAAGCCATTTCTTTCCTTAAGAATTCCAGCACCACATCACCATCTGCTACAATATCTCCATATGCTTCAAATGGTAGATCCCAAAAAAATGTTTACAGGTTAAACTTTGCCCCAAAGGTTATGCAAGCAGTTTATCTTTTTACTTCTGAATTTCTTTTTTTTTTTTTTTTTTGCCTGACAACTCCACATTCAACTTTCAACTGAGCACATCCAACTACTATCCCCCCATCTTCTTTTTTTGTTTGTTTGTTTTGTTTTGGGGGTTTTTTGGTGATTTTTTTTTGCTGTTGTTGTTGTTTTGTTTTGGTTTTGGGTTTTTTTGTAGTTAATTACGAAGACCTTATTTCAGAACTATAGACACCAAATTACTGAAAGAACCCTGTCTGACTCTGGAAAAACCCCAAATTCAGTTAAATATCTCCCTAACTGTTCTCCATAGAAGCAAACTGTACGCCACCTGAAAGCATAAGATGAAGAGGAAATGAATCAAACACTATGAAATGTACTCCTTAGTTATTTTAACATCTAACAGTAGAAAACTGTTTCAAAGCTCCCCATACATACACAAAACAGCGCTGGCAAAAAACAAGAAAAGTAGATATGAAGCAGAATTGTCACTGATGTCCTCCTTAAAACACTATCTTCGAGAAAGACTCTCATACCCTCTAGGCTAATCCATTCCCATGCTCTGTGTTGGAAGATGATACTCATATTAAAAGATCCATCAAAGCCTGCCCTACCTTAGACAAGGAAAAATAAGTCAGCACATCCAGCTGATGGGAGGGAAATCTCCTGAGCCGTAGGCAGAGCATCTCCCCCCTTGCCATTATCTCTCCCCACCCTACCATGCTGAGGGAAGTTGGCAAACTGAGACAGAATTCCCAATTCAAAAAAACAGGAGATTTAAAAAATGCTTAAGAAAGGGGAGAGTAAGGCTGAAGATTAATAGGATCTTCAGAGCACAGCAAAATGCAGGACAGAGGGAGAAATATGAAATTGATGCCTATGACATGTCAAAATAAAAGAAATTTGAAAACCGCTTTTTCCTTAGAAGTTGAAATTTTTAGTTATAAGGATGAATATTTGAGTGTCTGATATGGAGATGTGAAAACTCCTGAGGGTTAGTTTAGAATGTTTTGTTGTTTTGTTTTGTTTTAAATAAAATACAGTACACTAAAGCATGGCAGAAATTATTAAAAGTGGTTTTTAACCAGGAAGTTTTCAACTCAGAATGAAAGCATTATTACACAAACACACAGAAAAAGGAAAAAAAAGTCTGTCAAAACAGAAAACTAAAGTTACAAAATCTGAATATTTAGATTTGACTATAACTGCCAAGAACATACAAGCTATAACTTACAACTGGGGAAAAAAAAAAGTTGATTAAAAGAAAAACAGTATTCAGGGTGGGGGGAGAAACAAAACTTTTCAAATTCCCATCAAGTATTTCTTTTGAAACCGATTTTCTTTTGAGGATACTTTAACTATGATGAAAATTCATCACCCAGTATAAAACTACACTCACCACATTTTCCAACAGCTTACAAGTAACCAAACAAACACACTGCAGAACAACATCCTATTTTGGTAACATGGAAATTAATAAGCACTTAACATAGATCAAATTTATATGGACTTACAACAGACTTAGAACAAAGATAAGCATCCTGAGTTAAAATTTATACCTTGTGTAACAGTCCGCTTAATGTAGCGTTCATGTAAACCTGTAGGCAGACACAAACTGAGTCACAGTGGAATATGACTCTCTTGGAGGCTAAGGTAATTTTAACATGAAAAATGCTGTACCCATCTACAGAGCTGCAGGACACTAACAGGTCTTTTCTAATTCCATTTCTCTGGAATATAAGCAACTTGACATCAATAAAATGAACAAATCATTCTCATAAAATTAATGAAAATAGACTTGTGATACTAAATCTACTGTTAGTATTTTTTAAAATTGTTCTGAAACCAGAAGCACCAAAGAATTGAACAACACTGATGAAAATATTTTCAGCTCAGAAAATAACATAGGCTTGATGGTCAATGCTCGGGCTGCAACAGCTCAGGGGATTTTTAAAGATGAGATTTCAGCTGAATCCCAAGCTCCAAGGGGAATGAAGCCTCACAAGCTATTGCTTCTCCCAGCCAGGTGCAGCAAAGCCCTTGCATGAATATCATCTGAACGCCCAACCAAACAAGACTACAGTAACGAAATATGGCTCATCAAACACTTACCAATGTGAACTTCAAACAGGAGAAACAGGAGACTTTCTTAAGTTTCCAGGACAGTATCCAACTGTTTGCACCCATTCTACCCCCAACCCAAGTTGTGTAATGGATGGAAGTGGTAAGAGATCCACCACCACTACGAGCAGCTGTAAGAATGAACAGCTGTCCTCATCTTCCATCTAACTGAAAGAAGACACAAAAAATGTCATACCTAAATTCATCCCCCTCTTCAGTGCTTTTTCAACTGACGACCAAGCAGTACTTAATAGAGCAACAAAAAGACACGGATAGGACAGGGGTTAGACAGAGGGAAGCACATGAACAAGGCAATGATGCCCATCCTTCAAATGTATTTTTTTCCAAACAGTTATAAAGCTGTTTCTAGATTTAGGATATACCCAGAAATACACTCTGTATTTCTGCTTTCAGAGCCAACGAGATAAACACCGAAGTCCTGCAGGGAGATAGGTAAGTCTTAGGCAATCACCCAGATGGAGGAAGGTTTCAGGTATTAAGATGTAAAACTGCACTGAAAATACAGGCTAGACAGAAAGCTAATGATGGTTTGATAACCTTATTAGAAACCTCGCATGGATAGATGGCACTCACTGCCTATTATTGCAAGGCTTGGATGGGATTACTTTAATTAATGTTCTACCTAAACTCTTACTTCAATAGCTACTAATTACCATTAAGAACTACCAGCTATATCCGCAGATTAAACATTTCTCCCCACCCCAAAGACCCAACTTCAGAAGTTGCTTCTACAACAAATTATTTGTTATATTGTTTATGGTGCCATAGAAACTTCTACATCCTTTTAAATTTGTGGTAAGATCCTTTGATGTAAGTCCTTAAAAAAACTTGTTGAACAGATACTCACAAAACCAATGCCTCTTTAAGTCTATGCTGAAAGAGTGTGAAAAAATGTCAATATACTACACAACTTTAAAGCAAAACTAGAGGACTCCCAGTATTTGATGCAATCTTCAGATTGACTCAAATGCTGCAGCTTTCTCTTTCTTTCTGAAAGCATATACGAATAGAGAAATAAGAAATACCTTGTCTTAAAGATGCAATTTTTTGTAGATTGATGTATTCTCTTTTAAAGGGATATAATTTTACAATCCCTCACAGGTGAGATAGTGGGTTTAATATCTAAAGGAAAGTACATATTTGTCTTTATGTCAATCTGTATGAAAGAAAAATCACTGGTAAAGTAGCAATAAAATACATGCACTGCAAGAATCCATCTACATTCCTATTTTGTGGCTCAGATTTGACGTATTATTTGCCATACTCAGAAATGTAGTATTTCTGTATGCACACACATTAATCTTGACAAAAAGATCTTATTTCAGTCATGCTGATCCTATTTTAAAATTTATTTAATACTCAGCTATAAAAGGCAAATACTATTTTATAATTGAAAAGGACATCACAGTTGAGAAATATCCCTGATTGAAAACACTATCTGAGCAGTTAAAAGAAAAATTCTACTGTCTTCCCTTTAAAAATCAATAGAAGAAGACAGCTATGTACAGATTTGGAGAAACTAATAAACAAATTGCAAGAACAAAAGCCTTAACAGTTTCATACACACACACACATAAAAATTGAATCATATTTTTCCCCATAGTATTGTGAATTTAATAGAAACTATGCTGTGTACATCTACGAGATGCTGTATTTAAGCATTTTTGTATCTCTTTATACATACCTACAAATTTTAGTAAACAATTATATAAACTTACAGTCTGAAAAAAGTGAATTAAAAAAGGAACAATTCTAGTAGAGAATAATCTTTGAAAAAGAAAGTTCGTCTATTCTCCTGGAAGACAGAACCTCCCTTTATATTTCTCAACTGTAAAACTGCATGAGAGCATAATGGTTTTAGTATAGCCAAAACAATAGCTTTGTACAAGTAAGAAACCACAAAGAACAAAAAATAAATGTAAAACCAATCGAACTCTGTACAGCAATTATGATTTAAAAGTGACTATTAGCAGAGCTACAATACTTCAGACAAAATTTTTAACAACATTTGCTTTCTCCATCTGTCTTTTTTAAAGACTTATTTCAGCAGTGAGTCAGATTTTGGACAGCATTTGATGTGGTGCCATTTAAAAAGTAAGAGAAATAAGAAGAAGGAGATTTTATGAAATAAATTCTGCCAAAATCCATGGCAGATCTGGAATATGACAACAAATTCATGTCAAATAACAGTCTGCCTGATGTTTAGATTGTTAAGATTATTTAGGAAATATGAAAAAAAAAGTAAGCTTTCCAAACAGTCTTAGGGAACTTAGATTCCAGCGTATGTAACATATTAGAAGAAAATTAATAGATACATGAATTTAATTAAAAGATTCTGTGTTTGCCTATTGCTGTTATACACAGAGGAGCAATCACATGCTGGTAGCAGATCCATGTCATTAGATTGACTGACTTCTGCAATTTTTCTTTTCCATGTACAAAACTACACATCTGCGAAGACAGGAGCAAGAGGCCCAACTATCACAGTCTTTTAGTCTTGTTATTCACCTTTGCTACCAGTGTTGTACAGGTTCTTCTCTACCAGAACTAAGGAGAACAAAAACCATTTCAAACAGGTGGATGGAGCAGACAGCATTTTGGTGAGTCCCTCTGCGGCACAGAGAACAAATTCATAAAGTAAGAGTACATTGACAGCACATTTTCTTTTTTAAAATAACAAAAAATTTACAAGCCCATTAGAAGTGCCAACCTAAACGTTTTTGTATCATCCTTCTGAATAAATGAGAAGTTTGAGAAGTCAGACAAAGCTTCTTGACAAAACTCTGTTCTGTAAAACTAGGAGAAAGTAATGGAAACTTATCAATTCCTTTTAAACATTTATTAGGTCCAGAATGGGACTGTTGGGCAGAAGAGCACAAAAGCACTGCCACACAGTTTTGGCAGATCCAGTTGCAGCCATCAAGGTGCCTTGCTCAATGACATGAGCCTTAATTACCCAATTACATCTTATTTTTAAGTTATTCTGGCACTTGGCACTGGAACAAAACAAGTTGATCTAACTGCCAAGTGCCAGAAATTCACCTCCTCTCCATTCTCCTGGCACATACTCCCAAATTTTTTTTTTTTGTATGGCTTCAGCACCAGCCTAGCCATAAGCCAAGCCATTTTAGCGCACTGAACCTGCAGAAAACTAAGGCTTCTCCCTTCCTTCCCAACAAAAAAGACCCCAAAAGTCTCCCACCCATTCAGCAAAACACTGTTAAGCTTCATGAAAATTAGGAATGTACGGGACTGACCCAAGGAAAAGCAGAAGATCCAACTGGAATCAAGGTGCTGCAAGGAACAGAAAGCCATCCAAAACTAAGGAAACTGTTTCCCACAGTTGCCCAAGTCTGACTCAGATTTGTAACACCAGCTAAGTGCCATATAACAGCAATGTGATTGATGCACACTGTATTTTGCATCATGCAAAGCAGAAAAAGTGTAAGGAATCTCAGAAGTGTAAAAAAATCACTCCAACATAGAAGACATTAAATATATACATACACATCTATACTTAACACAGACATCCTTACTGAATTTTGTTAGTAATTAGCCCTTCATCTGAAAATGCTTAAGTAATTCACAATGATGCATAAAATATATCAGTGAAGCTGACAGATATTATTACTTCAGTAGAGACTGCATATTAAACCTTTCGTTCAAATCTATGGCAGAACAATGAAGCCCGCCACCTACTCTCTTTGGAACAAACTCTCCCTATATGGAATTACATTTTGCCTGTTTATCATTTCCTACCAATTTAGTTTGCCACGTATTTTTTCCCAATTCCTTTCTTCCAAATATTGTAATGTGTCTAGCATACTGTAGTTTTTTAAGCACTTGGGTAGTCAATGCATATATATAATCCGATTTCAAAGTCATAACATGCCTTGAGGGATGTGAAAGGTGTTAGGAAAAATAAATAAGGCAGGAAGAGTTTTTGGTTCAGCCAACCAGCCTAAAGTTACATTTTTCTAAGTACTTGTATGTATTCTTAGTATGTGTTAAAAGCATAGAAACAATAAAGAATTTGTAGTTCTTCAGTGAGGCATGAAAACCTCTGTAGCTCCCTGGTACATGCAGAGAAGTAATGGGTGAAGAAGAAAGATGGTCACCTTCTTACTAGTAATGGGATTTGGGTGTTCAGCCTACTTAAGCTCTTGAGTAGCAACTTACTTCAGTGGCTATACCAGAACCAATATTTAAGAAATTCAACAAATTTATAACAAAAGCTACTGAAACCACCTGCAGAGAAAAGCCAAAAATTATCTGAAAGTTAGCGACTACACAAGTTATTTTTAAAACACTGTTATTAGGGTATTGCCAGGACTCTTCAAACATAAAAGGCTAGTATCTTATTTGTTCCATCTGCACAGTGTGTGTATATATGGTTACAAAATAAATGACATTTTTAATATTTTTTCCTCAATTTTTGTATTTCAAAAATAGTTTTCTGAAAAACACAACTGCCTTATAAATGAAACATCTTTAGAATAACCCCAAAAAGTTGCAGAAAACCAAGGAGGTATGAATTGAGAAAGACAAGCGTAGATGTTTAAAATATTGCCATTACTAAGGGTACTAAGGTAAAAACTGAAGGGATGAATTGAAGATATGCTCAGTGCTCAAAGCACATTTCTGAAATACAAGATAACAATTTGTCTGAGAACATCTTCTCTTTATCTCCCTCTGAGGGTTGTAAGATTATTAATCTTCAGAGCACAAATCACTGCAAAACTACAATTCCCGATGTACCCTGCAGCCCATTCCCTTACCTGAAGTAAATGAGTCCTTGCTAAGAGGAGGCAGGTAAGCTTTAACAAAACATAAACATAGCTCTGCTGTGCAGTTTCCAGCTTCAGGTGGCTGGACATGTATTTCTTCCCATGCTCTACTCTTTTTGCAGAAAAAGAGGTAAGGAATTAATCAACTGAATGAAGTTGAATATTTTTGGTTTCCTGTGGAAGAACAAACTCAAGGTGATACTGCAAATAAAGAACTGATTCTAGGATGAATTTTGGCAATGCCCTCTACACAATTCTGTATGGTATCAAATAACCTCAGAGCAAAAGGGTATGTTAGTAGGTTTCCACTGTCCTCAAAATGCTTCAGCTGACCAAGAGAAGAAATGAAACACAAGCTGAAATTATTAAGTGGCACTGGCAAACAGGAACAAAGCCCTCTGGTGTAGCTCAGACAACAGGATCAATCCAGGACAAATGTTTGTTTCTCCTCTCTGAGTTTACAACTGCACCTGTGGTCCTGCACTCTGGAGCAGCTTTCTACAGACAGGGAGAATGTCCCATCTACTGCTGTAAGAGAAAGCCTGCACATGGCACACACATGCCTGCAAGTAAGGATGATGCCATCCTAGACAGGTGCATCCTTTCCAGGCCTGGAGTCACAGCTACCATGCCAGGGGTTGATCCTACACACTCTGTTTTTGACTAACAGCCCAACTTCAGCTGGAGCATCTCTTCTGTGTGGTTTTAGAGGTCGAATGAGGAAAATAAAAGGGGTTAGGGGGAAATGTTTTATCCCCATAGCTTGGCTGAGCTTCATGACCTCAGCCATGTCCTACTGCCTGGCTCCTCCATCCCACTATTCAAGCTCAGGTAACTCAAGTGCTGCATTAAGGATGGAGCAGAGAGGTGTCCACACCACATAAGCACAAGAGGCTCTGGCAGTACCAAACTGCCACCAAAGTCTCCACAGTGTCCACTGGTGCTAGAAAAGATCCACCCAGATGTCACTGAAAGCAAAGATCCCTCCAATGTACATCACAGGAATGCACAAACCACCACGTAAAAGTAACTAATTAAATTTATTGCATCCACTGCTTCAGCAGCAGAAGCAAAAAAAAACCCAGAAAACAAAACCAAACCTTGTACAGAAGACCACAGTTAGTCTCTAGAAGAGTGAAGAAGATGGATTGGGAAGCATGCAGGGGAACTAGCTGCCACCCCACAGAGGACAAGGGATTCTCACCCAGGAAATGGCCAACACCAGTTTGTCCCACCAGAGACCCAATGGGTCAAAACCAGCTGGGTAATAAACTCTACCTCACAGAAGATTCAGACACTTGGAATTTGGTGCCTGTTCCTGTACCCACCTCATTACTCTGTTAACCACTGGGGAGGGGGCAGATGACATACACCACATTTACTCCCTGGTACTGCAAAACCATTAATTTATCTTACAGCTGTTTTACTGGCACAACCCCTGCTCTATAATGGCGCTCTTTTCCTGACTATGAGAAATTATTGGGCAGTTTGTGCTAACTGCTTTCCCGTCATGTTTCATTTCTAAACACCATCTTCTGTCAGTTTATTCCCATTCAACCCAAAGTGACTGTCAGCATGAATACAGATGATCTGTTCATTTTTATAATGGTCTAATTTTGAGAGCTGTTTCCACCTCCCTTACTCCTTGAACTCAAAAGGCCAAGCAAACCCAAAAAACAAAAATAAAAACAAAAACTAAGGAAAAATAGAATCAAACAAAAATCCACCAAAGCACAGGCAGATTAAACCTCAATATTATGGGAAATACATTCTGTGTATGTTATTGACCCATTTGTATTTTACTTTGTTTGAGAAAAGAGAAGAAATGTGGAAAATAGAAAAGAAACAACCAAACAAAAGGGGAAAAAAACCCAACCAAGAAAAGAATCACCCTACTCCTATCTGTTTTATCTGCACATAAACATTTTTCATCATAAATAGGCAAATTCTACTTTAATATTCCAGCTTATTCCACTAATTTTAACATTTCACCAGAAGTCCTTCTTGAAGGGCTGAACCCTCCACTCCTAGCACTCACAAATGTCCGTCTGCACTGGAAACACTCTCAAAAAGCAGCAAAATCCAGTAAGAACTGAGAGGAGGAATGGTAGGGTTAAAAAGAAAATAAGGAATCCCTGGAAGTGGTCCTGCACTGCAATTATGTAACTTGATATCAAAGGTGCGAAAGCTAGTATGAAAATATTTGATGTGACAGCTCTTCACCTCAGTTGTAGCATGCCCTATCTAAATAGCAGGAGAGCAGATGGTAATTTTCAAGCACATTTAGACCGGAATGCAAACGATACTTAAAAATAAATACATAAATAAACAAATAACACTATACATGGAATAAATAAAATGAAGCTTTAAATAAAATGAAGCCTGTGGAGGGGGAGAGAGCATCTTACCAGGCTAACCAATGTAGTTGGAGGAAAAAAACCACCACTGCACACACAAATTTACAGTCACACAAGCCCTTCTTCAGATCTGACATTTACGATTTATTTTTCTAAAATAAGCTAAACCACCAACTTGTGGAGCAATACAAAGACACATGCACTTGTCCTGGCAAAAGCTTTCAAAGTTCACTGGTATTAAATCTGCAGCCCAGTAAGCTGTGAAAACTCTGTCCTTTCAAATGAAGCAGCTTTTGAATACTTGTTGTGAACATTTTAAGTGAAGAAGCAGACTGCATAAAATTTGTTCAAACACCCACCACTACCTAGAGATTTATGCAATGTCAGACTCAAATTCCAAGTTATTTTAAACCTAAGGAGAAATAAATCATTTTAATGTTAATAAAGACTGGTTTCAAAATGCTGCTTGCTCCACAGATAATTCTGAATAGTCTTCCAACTGTCCAATCAAATAAATCAATATCTGGGGTCATGGCAGAGGGGGATTTGTGAGCTATACATGCTCTGTATTTAATTGTCAGAGTAAATCCCAGATTTAAAGCATCACTACAGCTGACAGGGCTAAGAACAGCCAGTGCCAGGACCAAGAATGGTGTCTACTACTGCCCAGGAACCCAGATCATCAGGATGCTTCTGCACATGGAGAGCTACATACCACCACATACATGGATGTGTATACATTTATGTATATGTGCATGTGTATAGTATAACCAAGACAAAATTTAACAACACTGGGACCAAATGGAAGAGAAAGGACAGTTTTCTCACTTACATAAAACTTCTGAAACTGCTTTTATATGTACTATTTTAACAAGCTACATGTATACGCAGCCCATTGCAGTATACTGATCTTTCAGGGATCCAGTAACATCAGTAAACCATGAAGAAAACATTAAACTAACTGTGCCTGAATAAACTATTGAGAACTCTTAACTCAGTAATCCTGATGTTAATTATCCCAAAGCCCTGATGCCTCATGCAGAGCAACAGCACCAAAAATTCACTTTCCCCTGCTTACATAGCTACATATCCTATGTGTGCTCTCATCAGTTGAGGTCAGCCACTGCAAGATTCCTCTTGGTGCAGTCACACCAGCTTTGTGCCCCACTGTCCTACACTCCTGCAGACACCTACTTGACTCTCTGCACTGGCCATGCTGTCCCTTGAGTACATCTCTGCTGGTATCTCATTCCCCTACTCATGCTCGTTTTGAAAGGTCTTCCCCATCTCCAGACCTTCTCCTATGATCTAAGCCAATGAAGCCTGAACTGGCAAACACAGCCAACCCCACTACTCTTGAGAACAAATCTAGAGCCCCAGTGCCAGAGGGTAGCAGTTTCTCCTGACAGAAATATGGGCACATTTGACATCAACTGAGATAGAAAAGGTTGCAAGACAAGACTGTATTAAGGGGGGGAAGCAAGATCAAATTAAGTGCTCAGATAAAAGCAATTAATTGCTGCATCTACAGCACAAGTGTTTCCACCTGATGCGCAAGAGCAGATTTGTTCAAAGCAAGCTAGAACTACAGCACAATGAAAACTCAGATTTCACTCCCATGTTTTGCAAGAACACCATTTCTACTCAATAAACATAATTTTGGATAAAGCACTACTAATATGCAGCACTGGGTAGGTATTTTATCATTTATTTGCACGTATCACGCATTTTATAATAAATTAGCATAGCAGTTCAGCAGCAGAGTCAAAATCTGCACTGAAGCATCCTAATTACTAGGATTCTTTCTATATTCCAATTCTAAAGTGCTATCTCATTTGCTCATTAGTATGTAATATACATGCATTCCTAAAAGCACATACAACTAAAATTATCATAAATATATAACTACAGTTACATTTTTATTAGGTTTACCAAAATCTGAAAGAAAACTGGACTACTAAATGCAAAACTTACATGTAAAATTCTAATAAATAGAGTCTTAAGTTTAATTTCTTCTCCAAAATAACCCCAAATTGTCTAAAGATTTCTATTTTACATAAAAATTATCAATAACTGTTCATTCTCTAGAAGAATGAGAGGTTGAAAAGTAACCTGAATGTATTGTAACACAATTAGGTATTTTAAAAATATAAAGCCATTACTTAGCTATTAATAGAGCCAGACTAAATTGATATGATTAAGCCCCAGTTTAATCTACTGTATAGTTTTATAAATGTGTTAAATTTGCTGCCTTGTGGTCAATTTTGGCAAGTAAAGTGTTAATCAATCCATATTAAGATCCTTACACCCAAAGCATGCCAAGGCAGACAAGAACAGATACACAGCAGTGTGCTTAGTATGGGTACTCTTGCACACATTTTCACAAGGAAACTTGTAATATTTGTATGTTTTTGATTCCATGAGGCTGTGATGATCAAGATGTTGGCTAACCAACATTAAAAAATGCAAAGTCCACACCTGACGTCCCTTCCTCGGAGAAACTCTCAGTAAGCTTCAGTGGTATATAAATAAGCAGCTAAAAGGAAAAAGACCTCCACTGTTTAAATGGGCTTTACAGAGCTGAACTAAGTCAAATTCAGGAGATAAACTTTAGTGTGTCCCCTTCAGTGAGTGTCCTGGCCAGAAGTCCTCCACATCAGCTATGGTGGGTCAGCCCTTCTCGCAGCCGAACTTGCCCCTGCTGTGGAGACCACAGCAGCCCACGGGCTGGCATGCCAGCTTGCTGCCCTCTCAAAATAAGGTTTCTTTTCTGCAGGATGCAGGTGCAATTCTGCCCACGATACCAAGTGAGACACAAAATACCATTTCTGTGTCTTCTGAACTCTTACAGTTTACATGTGGTATTTCAGAAGAAGTAAGAATACCTTCCATCTCCAGAAGGTGTTTTCACACCTTCTATATGCATTTTAAGTTACTTGCCTGATGGCAAACATCTTGGACCCAGAGAACCCACCTCCACAAAAAGCACTCACTTTTACAAAATTAGGAACCAGAGAACATATTTTTTTTTAGTAATTTAAGTTTCTGGTTTCTGAAGGCATAACAATGTGGTGCGGGTTTAATAAACTGACCACACTGTTGGAACATATGATTCACTACAGAAAGAAAAACAAATGCTCTGATTGCAATATGGCAGAAGGAAAGTGATTTCACATTCATGTCACTCAATACTTTAAACACCATGTTAATTTTCAGACCTCTTGGGGTTATTTTGAGTTTTTGAGTTACCTGAAGTGCACAGTAAGCCTTATAAAACATTTGCACATGGCCATAGTCCTCCAGCCAATGGGCCTTCCCTGTGAAAGTATAGCCCATACATACCTCTGTGCTGGACTGAAAAATTCTTTAAAGCTTCTGTTCTTGTGTATTCAGTTATACACAAGTTGAGGCCAAGAAAACCGAATCACTTCCTTTTAACCTAAAAGGTTATTCAGTTCTTTGGAATTTTTACTATCAATCACACTTCTCCAGTTCACTTCAGCCATCCCAACTCTGTATCTGAGCACCATCTCTATCAGCCATTTTGAGGGACCAAAACCCAGATTCAGTTTGCCAGCATCACTTTCTTTTACCCAGCCAAATATCATATTAATGCTTTTAAACTGCAGGACTGCACAAAGAACTTGCACTCAACTGATTATCTACCATGACCTTCAAAGCTTTCTTTGTCACTGTGTTTCCAGAAGAAAGTGATATCCCGTAAGTGAGAACTGCATTATAGTCCATAGATCACAATGGATTTATTAAAATCAAAGTATTCCCTCTAAGTCTGGTCTTATCTTCATTTAAATTGGCAACAGAGAAATGTGGTGTGAGTAGTATATTTTCATCCTGTGTTGCATTTTTTTTAAAAATAATTTTAAAGGAAAGTTTAGTCTCACTGATTGGTAACTATTCTGTTTCAGTTTATTAGTAGCTCTAGCTTTCCCACTATGCTTGGCAAGTCTTTTTGCTAACCATAAAAATGTATTTAATGTCCTCATGCACTTATTTAAGCAATTAGGTGCTTAAACAAATATTTATTCAGTGCTTAAGTTTAACATGCTTATTACATTATAAAAATGGCAAACAGAACATTTTTTTCTTACCAGATCATTTTTTTAAAATTCATAATTAGTCCTCATTTATAGTTGAAGGAATTTTACTCCTTTTAAAACAGGTCTTCATTACTTAAAGAAACCACATAAAAATAAACTTGATCCACATTCAAAATATTCTTTATAAACAAAACAAGAAATTGCTTAGAGAAGTGAAGCTTCTAGTTATAAAATTCTGATGGATGCTGGAAACAAGAACAGCAGGACAGCATTAACTTTTTATTCAGTTATTTGTTTAGCAAAAAAACCTTCAAGGCATTCCAAGCATCATCTACAGGAAAAAAAAAATCCCTCCAACTGATTCAGTTCATGGCCATTCCTGTCTTTTGTGCTGCTGTCCCTCTGAAAGCAACAGATGTGTGTGTGTATGTACACAATATATCTATCAATGGATACACATCCATGTTCATGGATTTTATACTGTTGCTTATTTGAGCTCAATTCTTTCTGCATACAACTTAATTAAATCAAGCTATGGTCCTTTCAACTAAAAAACCACTGATTTACTTCTGTGACTAGTTCTCCTTCATCTGCTTTTGAATTCCTCAGCGCCAAATACAATGTTTTTCCAGACAAACCACTGCCTGCAATTACATGCACAGGTTTTAACAGAAGTTCCTAAGGGTTTCAGTGCTTGGTGTTCAATCCCCCTTCTCAGTGCAACATTCTTGAGGGACAGGTCATCTTGCTTTTACTTCATTTCAGTGGTACCTAGCAGGTACCATCATCTCCTGCCTTGTCTGCCAGGACAATAACTCACAAGCATTTAATATAATTTGCTTTTGAGTTACTCAGAAATACATAATATCACTCTTGATATAGAGTACTACTTTCCTTCCCCTTCTACCCACTCAGTTCTCTCTAAATACGTTATAACCATTTATTTTAAAATTCCAGTCCTGTGAACCTTTCCACTGGACTTCAAGTAATACCAAGCAGACAAAATTTGTAATTGTAAATGAGAAATTCAGCTTCTCTTGTTTATTATCCTGGCTGCCAGCATTAGAGTATAGGCAATTAAATGGGGATGAGGGGGAGGGGGGTGCCCCTCCTGTCATCTTTAGTTGCTTGATCACTGCTGTCCACAAAACCATGATACATGTCCAGACTTTTCCACAGCCCTACTGTCACTACTTTTACCTTGACTGTCTCACAAGCAGAAGGGGAGGCCTTTGAGACAGATCAGCTCATAGCCACTGCAGTTTCCTACTAAACAGCTCCTTGAAGGGACAGGCTGCCACAGGAAGGGCTGGTAACCTTGCTCCCCCTGCCCAAATGGGAAGCCTTCCATGCCTCCAGTGGAAAGTGCAGCGGAAAGTGCAAAACTGGCATGAATAGCACAACCTTAGGCAAATTTCACTAAAAATCATGTAAGCCAGTGGCAGAGCTAATGGCTAGTGGTGGCCTCCCTGAACAAACAGGGAGACCCCCCCCCAGCAATTCCGTTTCCTCACCCAGTAGGGAGAGCCAGCAGAAGACTGACCAAGCATCCATAACACCTTTGTTCAGAATGAGGTTTCAGGCTTTCATTACTCACTTAATTTTCCAAGAGTAAATATAGTGTAACAACCAGTATTAACGTAGCAATATGGACAAACATGTACACCTCTGCCTCAGCTGACAAATATGTTTGCAAGGCTCATTTCACCTTCAACTAAACAGAGAAAGTTGCCACAAGACAGGGAATCTTAAGGACAAAAAAAAGACGAGAAAAATCCCTCAAGGCAACTGCACACAAATACACTGCTGTATATTGCTTGCTCCAATAAGCACTTACACTGACTTCAACCACAGGAAAAATTATGGGACAAGAATGAATTCACATCCTTTCAAGGAGTTCTACTGCCCAATTCATTCTACCTTTTTTGAACACAATTGGGATTTTCACAACATATCAAAACCTGATATCTGAGTATCTCAATTTCCAAACCAAGATGTTAACAGCATAGATTAAGAACTCCAGCAAGGGCGCAAAAACAAGACTGTTGTTTTCAACCACTGTTCAAATTTCACCTGCAATCTTTTGTCAAGTATATTAAAATAACAAGAAAAGGCATCTCTTTTTCAGGAAAATATTAAGTCTTCGTATTTTTATTGCATCTTTTAGGTGAACCATTCAGAATATTTGTTTTCTATTGTAATTTCACACACCCCACACCAGGTGGTTATTAGATGAACAGTACTAGTGAAAGCAACAAAAGGACAACAATACTGCATTTCAAAAATTAAGATGGCATAGCAATAAAGATGTGCAGATTTATGTTGCATTCATTGTAAAAACATCTCCAGGGTAATCACAAAGTGTTCAGGCATTCCCAGTATTTCCCACTGCTATGGTTTTATTTTAAAGGGGGAGGAAAAGAAGAGGGGGGGAAAAATTTCTGTGATTCAAAATGGAAGTTCAGTAATTATTTACAGCCCAGTATGTAACTGGCAAAATGACTGGCAAAGTTCTCAGCACATCAGCTCAGACGTATGTAAGCAAGGCATTCCTTCCCTGCGGTAGGCGGCCTCATGTCAAGCAGCTATGTGCTAGAACTTGTCCTGTGCTACCTGTTCAAAGGAAACTGTGCAAGAATATTTCAAGCTCTGACAGATACCACTTTGTGCAAAAACATCCACAGGAGTATTACAAAAAAAGACAGCACTGATGTTTCAGCAACCTCTGTGTCAAGAAAGGTGCTCTCCTGCATTTTTATTGACATGCAGGAAGCGGATGATCACTCCTTGTACAATCAGTGCTAGCACTGACAATCCTGCATTTCTACCAGTCCCAGGCTCCCTTCCATGCCTTTACCAAACTATCACTTAACAATTTGCACCCACCTATTTCAGAGAAATTACCATTTGTTTTTGCAAATAGAAATGTCACATCTCTAAGACAGTAAAAAAGTACCCAACAAAACCACAATGCAATAAGAAACCCTATCATTTGCAGCATTTCATTACTACAAGATCTACACCAAATGCCAAAGTGTGCTCTCCTTTCTTTTAGCAAAATTTATTAAAATACTGAGATGACTTAAGTTTTTTACCTGAAATAATTCAGGACACAGCCATTCCTGCCTGTGTCTGAAGTGCAATACATAACATCAGGTCCATGTATAAAAAGTACTTTTCAAGTAAAAACATGTTTTCTCCACTAAGCACAACACAACACGCAATTTAGATCTTTACACATTCCTACAAACAGCAGTCTTACAACCAGGTTAACTCTTTTTTTGTTTGTTTGTTTGTTTTGTTGGGGGGGGGGTGTTTTTTTTTGTTGTTGTTTGTTTGTTTGTTTGTTTTTCCTTTTTTAACCAGACACGCAGAAAGCTGAAGTTTCTAAGTTCCTGCAAGCAGGTCTAAAGCAACTCCAGTAAAGACACAGCAACTCACACATACACAGGGTTCTGGTATTTTGTCAAAATTTTATTCTGCTTTACAAGATATTAATGCATGCCAAGAATAGGAGTGTATTTTTAGTCAGTTCTACATGTGAAAGACAAAAATGGGATGACAGAACACAAGAGAGAAAGAAGAAAGAAAAGCCTACACCTAATACACCCGAAGAATATCTGATCTTTTACTGGATATTCTTCAGTTACTTTTTGTGGTGATACTTCTCTTGTAACCCTGGTATTATAAGCCTAAAGGAATATTAAAAAACATTGTTTTTCCTGTGATGTATAAAATCAAAGCAGAAAAGGCCAAATACCCCACACAATCTTGGCATTTACTGAATCTACTCTTCACAACTTGCTACAAGACTGCAAATTTACTCAGGTCATAAAACAATCTTCAGTTTGAGAAGGATACATGGAATTTCTCACTGCATCACCTCAGAGGACTGAAACCCACCCGCCTGCTCTCCAACATCAGGTAGGATTTTTTGTGAACATGAGGTCTAAAGTATAATTTTCTGCAGGACTTAAGGTTGATTTTAGAAATAATAGTTTCCTCCCTAGAATAACCTTCCAAGCATAAAACGGCTATAAATCTATTAGGTACACACTTCCCAAACCTGCAGGGAGATATCTTGGCCTCTGATTTTCCTCAGTTTTGCCAACCAGCAATAAAATGAAACCAACGAAAAACACAAACCAGTCAATTTGCATCTATCCTTTAAAACATTCTCCAGTACAGCAGAAGAGTCAAAACACATGCCAATTTCAGAGCTGCCAGCTCGGAAAGTTAACAGAGACAGCAGAGGCAAGCAGTGGAGTTCCTGAGGAGGGACAGGAGCAGCTTCAAGCAGAGGTCCTTGCTGAGCAGCCCTGCTTGCTTTGCCCCTGCACAGACCCTTAGGTGCTGGTTTCTATTAAGCACCACTCGCTGAGCACAAAACAGAGACAATCCTGTGGGAAGAACAAGGTGGCTCCACTAGTCTTGTCCTGTAAAGCACATCCTTGCCAACATGGCCTCTAGAACACTCATGGATATAGACTCCAGATAACTAATGTTACTTCTTAAATAATTAAAACAACATCTTCCCTAAGTGGCTATATAAACCTTCTTTATTTTGATTGGATTCTTGTCTCAAAAGACAAGTTATATTACAGTATGCCAAGAAATATGCAGAAACTCTTCATCACTGTTCTGTGAAAGAAATGAAAAAGCAAGAGTAATTTACCAAAACTAAATCCACTTACTTTCCTAAAGGTCTATTTGGATATAAGATTCAAATATGATTTCTAATAATGCCCAGTCGCTGAACTGTTTATTACCTGCATGTGTCTTGCTCTTACACTCAAATGCAAAAACCATTACTAAGAAACAATATTCAGAACAAGAGGGGAAAAAATGGAGTGCGCAAAGAAATAAAGCAGACACTGATTTTCTCCTTGGTACTCTTCCACACCCCCAAAAGACTTTATAAGATTCAGAGATGAAATACGCTATCAGCAAGGATGCAAGCATTTAACACTTTTTTTCTATTTCAGGCAAAGCAATGAACAAGTAGCAGAAGTACCCAGAAATGGGGTCACCCAAGGTAGCAGAAGAATAAAAGCCTACAGAGATTGCATGAACTGTAGATTTGAGTTATTCCTTAAGTTCTTAAATCTTTCTTTCATCCGTCTTGAAAAACAAACGAACACCAAAAGCTTAAAGTATTTACATTAGGATTTTTAGATGTGCGCAGCTAGAATGGTTATAAGGAGCAATGCAATATATAAACAAACATGAGTATTAGAAAAAATTATCTACAGAGAAATTAAAATAGTCTCAAACATATTTAAGATTTTTTTTTAAGATTTCATAACTCATCTACTCCCACAAAAAGTCTTAACATTCTAGATGATAAAACATACAAAACTAAAGCAAGCTGCTGAGCAAGCTTGAATTGTACTGCATAGAACCCATGTCATTTAAGACTGACTAGATAAAAAAGGTATGGAAAATACTTTTTGCTTTTTTGCAGTACTAACTCTCCCACTGTAATTTTTGCACAAGTTTTGCTGAAGCTAAATCTAATATAAATCTTAGTCTATAAAAAAATAAAAGTTGCTGCTAGCAATAGGAGTCTAATCTTGAACTACTAAAACATCAGACATTTTTTGAAAGACCTATAGTTTGAAGAAGAAAATGACCTGACTCTGTCCCAGGGTGATCGAAGTGGAGGGTACTGACCTGTCTCATTCTGAAAGTCTCTTCAATTGAATTAGTGGATTAATTCTGCCCACCCTGATATCAACTAAAGCCAAGTCACCCAACCCCAGCAACATGGCCCCAAAGTGAAACTGTAGTTCCAATGAAATCACAGCAAGTTTCCCACTGATTTCCCCTTATCTTCAGCCCTGCTTTCAGCTGTGGGAAACACACTCCCTATTTTCAAAAAAGCATGCTCTATTGCATTCCTTGCTTCCTTTGAGCAAGTCCAAATTTACAGACAAATGATAGCATCTTCTGAGAAACCTATATCATGATTTTAAAAAAATAGAAAAAAACAATCTGAGTTCCCTCAGGAATATTGGGAAATACAGTTACAGTACGGTTAAAAAATCATACTGTATATGTGCATGATGGGCTGGGACATCATTTCAACCATTTGAGTGTCAATTATTCTTTGATTAATATTATTAACAAAAAACTACTATGATTATAATATTAAGAGTAACAGTCAATTATTCCTTACCTACACTTTAAAACCCTCCTGGCACAATCACTATAGGGCAGCTGTTGAACAGAGTAATGCAGCAGTCTTTTCTTAAAGCAAGATGCTTATTTTACTTCAAATGTAAATAAACTCATGTCTCCTGCTGCCATGTAAAATGAGCTGTTCATAAGTAAGTGATTTCGTACCTTCCTAGTGAAGCAGCAAACAGCTCTCTGTTCTCCACTCCTGATCACCAAATCCATTTCCTACCTAACTCCAGTGCAGTGACAGCTAATTCTGCTAGCAAATCAAGCTCCCAATAACAAAATAACTGCTGCTTCTTTAAACAGCCTTTTCAGAACACCAACACAGAGGGCTTGCATGTTTTCCTGTCTAATGTCCCCACTTCCAAGCAGAACAACAAATGTGATTACAGCTATTAAATATTCCAGCTAAATGACAATCGTTTAGCAGTAACAAAAATACATTTCATTTGTCATAATACATTGATCATTCTTACACACTTTCTGTACAAATGTTGTCTGCCTCTTACTCCAGTTTGGATGTAAAAATTAGCATTTACTGAACATCATTACATGGTAATTCAACAAATAAAAATGTTGACCCAGTCTCATTTCCGAACCATCTCTCACCAGCGGAAAGATCAGGTCTTTTTCCTTTTCAACCTGCATTTTATTCTGCACTGTTTCAAAGAATGATAGAAGCTACTGAAATGTTTCTATTTACCATAATAATGCAATTCCGTTACTTAAGGGATTTTCTTAGGTAAACAATCTCAGATGACCAGCATTAAGATGAAGAGCTAAACTATCATAAGGATCACAAACTTATGTTGAATTTGATTCTGTGATTATCTGTAATCTGTGCTCACCTCCCTCTATGGAGTGAATTACACTCAATAGAAGGGGTAATTCTAAAGGAGACAATACAACATAAAGCCTTATCCTGCCATGAACTAAAGTAGCAGCCTTTTTTTTCAATTTAGTCAATGAGGCTTAGTATACCCAAAAGAAAGAACAATGCTAAACATTTTCCTACAGTCTGCACAAGCACAGTACTTAGCATTTTCCTAAATCTGAAATTTAAAAATCTCATTTCTTTACATGACAAAGAGTAACAACTTTTCTTGGCAATTATTAGCACTTGACTATCAAAAGACCCATTCTTAAAGATAGCCTTACATAAAAGGCAACTAGCTATGACTTCTTGTCCCTTTTTCTGGTTCAAACATTACATTCTCCAGGAAGCAGCAGTTCTACTTACTTCACTGATTTTTTTTCTAGAGGTTTATAGAAGTTCAACAGGACAGTACATCTATCATTCAAGCAAAATGTTACTGAGGAATTATTTTAATTAAAAGTATTTCTGTTTTTTACAGAACAGGAAGTTGGGAAAAATAATAACAAAGTAGATCCATAATCTGCTAGTGACAGCTCCAAATAAATGCCCAGTGAAAAAAGCAATCCAAAGTAAATGAAACAAGCAAACAAAAACCCAAATAGAATACACACACGTGCCACAAAAGCCACACCAAAACCAAAAGAAAAACAAATGCCCCCTAAACCCCAAAAGTAAATCAAACAAAAATCTGGAAAAACATACTTCTGAAGTACATGCTGATCAAAGCTTCACACTCCCTTCTTATGTATGTGCATCAAATGTATCTATTAATCTTTAAGAAAAAGCAACACATCTCACTATTTTGTCCTCTGCTGGTTGTTTTTGAGATTCTATCACATTGATTCATTCTCTGTTCTTGCAAAATAAATAGCACAAGAACTGAAAATGGTGCTTATTTTCTGTGTCTGCTCTCTTTAACGAGACTAACATCAGTTGTGCTAACACCTACATAGGAGCAAAAACTGCAACACATTTAGTATCATCTAGGTGCTGAGAGCAATTATACACACAGAGGACCAAAAAGGTAATCACTTGACCAGTACTTGTTGTATGTATACACAGCATTTTAAGTTAATGGTTCAGAGCAAAACATGACAGTAAGCCTCACTTTCTTGTCAGACTTCAATCTTTTAGAATTAAAATGACTTCAGAAAGTAACTCACACAACCAGCCAACCAGCAGTAAACACGTGTGTTTGCTAGTTTTAAAACTCTATCTGCCAAGGCAAGAGCCAACTGATTTCTTTGGCGTAAACTCGACATTTCCAACCTGGGACATTACCCAATAGGGGCACTGTAAACCCTTTCCTAAATGATGTAATCATGCTGCTGCTCCTATAGTCCTGGTTTACTTGCAGTTTCCATTACAATAAATGCTTGCTACATATTCCTAGAGGCTTTACAACTTTTTCTCCCATTAAAAAAAAAAAAAAAGTTACTCCGCATTGAAACTTGCCATATGAGACAACAACAGGCATATTTTCCTTACATTTTCCTTACACCTCAAAATAATAGTATATCAAAAAAAGGGGTAAATGGAATTAGTACTTCTCTGAATATCTACAGTTCCATTCTTAAAACAGTGAAGACACTGATAACATTTGGTTTTGAATTCTGCAAATCAAGAATATAAAAAAAAGTTAAAGGGTCAAGTGATTAGCACCCTTTCATCTCAGAGAATTTCTCTAACAAAAAAGGAGAAAGAATAGACTGAGGCTCAGACCTCATAACTTGTCTTGCTGCAAGCTGGCTCAAGGCACTAAGGCAACTGCCTGATCAGTACTGAAATGTTCCATTTTAAATAGCTATTAGGAATGGCTGTTGTACATATCCATGCAAATATCTTTCATAAAGAATTTACTATGCATTATAGCAACATGATCCTATTTACACAATAAGTTGTTGTTCCAGTCCATCAAGTACACAAGGAATTTTAATGCACACTGAAAAAAATCAATTAGGCAATGATCATCTGATTAAACAGGCATATCACACCATTCAATTCTTTCAAACATATTCATAAATCCAAGCCTTCAAACTTTGATGAAAAATTTCAAAACCTGTAAGTGAATATTTCAAGTATATGATTTTTAAACGTCATGAAATTCATCACAAAATAAAATACTGCATGCTATTATCATGAAAAAGCAACACCACTGGGGAGAAAAAAGCCCCTTATTTTGACCAATATTCTGAGGTTTTTTTATTTTTAGCAAAAATGTCTTTACAAAGCAGCAGAAGGTTTTCCTGCAGCAAACAGCACTAAAGCTCTTTGAGCAGGCAATCAAACGAAAGGCAGAAGGAACCAATCGTGGCATCATCACTTGCTTGACTGAGGTCCAAAAAGGGTATGAGGCAAAAAAGAAGTTAAATGAAAAGCAAATTATTGTCTTTATAATCATTATACTTATTACTCAGATAGTATTTTACTCATAGTGAAATGTATTGCAAAATCAAGCCTGAAGTTTTCAGGTGCTAGCTATCCCTGCATATTAGGATTTCCAGTTTTGGCATCATCTCTTTGTAATTCCAAGTGATATCTAAGATATTAGAACCTGAAAGTTAAATCTGAGAGAATATTTTTCTGCATTCTGGTTTTACATACATTCCCTGGGTAAGGAGTGCTAATAATCCAAATATTACATTCACCCCATGCAAACCAGGATAGAGAGTTCATAAGATTATAAGATAGCAGTATTAAGACTTACAGGCAAGAACAGCATTTTAAAACCTTGTTGCAACTTGTGTTCCATTCATGAAGACTGACACCATCAGTACAGGTCTTGCCCCCAGCTTTCACTGGCCTTCTTCCCCCCTCTCCCACTGATAGTGAATGGGAAAGAAACAAAATCCCAAGTTTCCTAACAATATAAAAATCTCTTTCTAAGTAATTATAATGCATCCTGACAATTCTGCAATCCTATAAATTAAGCATATGACTTTTTTATCACCTTCCTTTCTCATACCTTCCCCCTTTTATATAGGTGTCCAATCAGTCCAGAGGCTTTATATATTTATTTGACTCACGCTGAGTTAACTGGACATGCCCTCAAAATCTTACAAAATGCTGCAGCACTCTTCAAACTACTTAGCACTTTGTCCCATGAGGCTATCACCCATCTTCACATAACAAATCTGTATCTCTGTTGCTAACTGTCAGAAAAGAAAGAGAAAATCTCAGGCTACCATTACTTTATTTACAATCAACCTGCCTTTCCTATATGGCCATTTATTTATCTAGACCACTTTAGCTATATTAGTGTAAAGAAATTGCCTGGATTTCAAATTGTGCCCCTTCCGTAAAGCTCAGCGTGTTGTGCTGGGGCCCATCATCAGTAACTCATCAGAGAGGAGTTCAAAACACTTAAGGGATCTGCTTTCTCTCTTCAGTCCTTTGCAGAACATGTTCTATGCCTTCCATTGTCACTTCAACATCCTGCAGTTTCCACATGGAATTTGAAGATAATCTGGGGCTTTATTTGCACCTTCATGTTTGGTGTCAAGCATGCCTAGACCAAACAGCAGTTGTAAGAGAACGACTGCAGCACTTCATAGATACCCCTTTTAAAACTGGTTAGAAGGCTGTGCTTGACACCCATGCTGCAGATATGTAGGCTGACTGCACCTGATACCATTTCATATTTTTTATCCCCTTTAATCTTTTACTGCTTATGCCAGAGGCCTCCCTTCCTGAGAGAGCTCTTCCACCTCTGGGCTGCAGGCTGGAACACACTATTCTCTGCTGCAATATGACACAGACCAGCTAACTACATCTAGGCAATTATCTTATATTCTACCACTTTCACTAATTTTAGCTCAATCTTTAGGGTGCTGTTTTTCATCTTTATTTCTTCATTTGCAGCATCCTGCAGCAGAGCCTGCAAGTTAAAATCTGTCAAGTCCCATAGTTCTAACCTCAAGCCACAACACTTGCTGACGAAGAGCCAGACTTAACATTTCAAGGTCTTCTTCAAAATTCAAAAATCTTCACAGTTTAACAAAAAGCCTTCTTGTTTCATCCAAGGAAACAGAACTGACACCCTCAGCTATCTTTGAGCAACAGCAAACTATAACTTAAAATAAGAACAATCTCTCCCATTGATGCTTCCCACCCTTCCTACAGTGTGGCACTTCCACCCTCATAATCCATCTACTCAGTGCTATCTCTGCACAATACTTAAATCTGAGCACGGTATGTGTTTAAGGCCCAGTATTTTTTAACCAATCAAGTTTTTGGAAGTGCCTTGAGCTTTTGATAAATTCAATGTGACACTGTAAAGCAGTCCAATTTCCAGAAAGTGCTGAGATTCATCTTCTGAAACTTCTGGCAATATTATGTATTTTATATATATATATGATATCTAAAGTAGGTACGTGCTACACAGTTTTAACAAGCATAGCTAGGCTCTCCTTATTTAATATTCATGTCACAGGAGTAAAAATCCAGCCAGGAATCAAACTGTGGCATCCTGTGCCAAAGACAACTTACCACTCAGCTGGTAAGTTGGCAATTCAATTTACAAACCTGCATTCCTGCATTTTAATCCTTTGTAGGAAGGTGGTAATATATGAGCAATATGAAAAGAACTGGATTCAGATCATTAGAGGTTCACAAACCAAACACACGAAGCTTTGGAGGCTGTCCAAAACAAAATCATGCCTAGGTGGTGATGTCCGTTCAATAAAAATTCAATGTCATAATTATGCTGTCCCTTTTCCCCGAAGAGCTGCGGTGCTGGGCCGGCGCTGCCGCTCCGCCACTCAGGGCAGCGCTGCGAGGAGACGGATGGGGCCGGCAGCCAATGGCCCTGCCAGGTCACTGCCTGCTGACGGGTAATTTACAATTACCAAGCAATTAGCAAATGCACTGAAAATTCCACACTCATCTCTGCGTAACACAGAGTAACTCATTTTTAAATTAAAAATCTGTTTTAATAACTTCACTTTGGTTACAGATACACAGAGAAAAATAAAGCCTCCTTTATTCGATGTCAGCTCCCTTTTGCAACTGACAAAATGCTTTGCTGCCTGAATCTAGCAACCAAATATACAGTTTAGCATTTCTAAACTAAATAATCTCTTACTTATCAGTAAGTATCTATTTAACAACAGAAAAGAATAATAAAAATTAAGACCTGTGATAATGATAGTATAATATATTTGAAACCATTATTTAACAGCCTGATTAAAATCTTGTCCTACTGGATGGGTAATAACAAGAATTGGCCAGGCATTTATCTGCCAGGAATCCAAAATTTTATTTTCTATATTTAACAATAAATGGCATAAAAATAAGCTAATCTGTGACTGGTCAGGTGCACAAAACAAATGTTCTTTCCCATTAATGATCAAGTTACCAATCTGTTGTGCTCACAAGGCAGTGCAGAGCTCTCACTGCCTACACTCACATCCCTAATTAAAAAAAAAAAAATAGCAAAACATTAACTTCTTGATAACCTCAGTTTATTTCTCCCTCTTGAAAACTGCCGTATTTTCCTTAGTACATGGTATGCACATTGCAACTGACCTTCTCAAAAAGGGCGAGAAAAAAGCACAAGAGGTGTCCATCAGCAGTGAAATCCAAGTAGATAAAAAAGGAGATCCTTACCTTTCCACACACTCTGATATATTTTAAAAAATCCTGACTTTAAAGAGTTGGTTAAAAAAAAAAACAAAAAAAAAAAAACACAAACCAACAAGAAAAGCTACAGACTCCTATCAAAATGAGGAGAAAAAAGAAAACCAACCACCACCACAACAAACAGCTGATATAAATATGTAACACTTTTGTATGCACTGGACTACACTAGCCTTGATGTACTGATGTCAGCTCCAGGTTTTCATCTTACATTTAAGTGTATGTAAGCCAGAGAGAATGAGAACATAAAAAAACCCTAAAAAACCAAGAACAAAACAGCAACAGCAGCAAAGAAAATAACCAAAAAATATGCAAGACTAAGTGGTGTCAACTGGAAAAAAAAAGGCAAACTCATGGCATTTGACATATTTCTCTCTCTCCAGAAAGATACCAGCAACAAACTAAATCCTGTTTGAACTGTAAGGGATTTCAGAAAACATTCACACTGTGAACATAATTTCTTTAGTTTTAAAACAGTCCTTCATCCTCCTTCTGCACAAGCAATACTTATTTCTGACAGTTTTCTCTTGCCCCTCTGTATTACCAGAATGTCAGAAGGGAAGAAAAAGAGAGGAGGGAAACCAAAGCAACCCAGAAAAAATCCTGCACAAACCTGTTGCTGTGGATACTGCATTCCTCCCATGGCTGCCGGGGCTCGGCCCTGCATTCCCACGGGATAGCGCTGGGGGCCGGGAGGGCCGTAGGACTGCCCGGGGTAGGGGCTGCTCTGCTGTGCCTGAGAGTGAGGGTTATTGCCCATGCCGTACAGCTGCGGCCTCTTCATCACCATCGGATCCATCGGACTGCCCTGGTGGCAAACACAAGCAAAGGAATATTTAAGACATGCAAAGAAAAAGGTCAGAATTGTCATGCTCGCTGCGGGCGAATTATACATGTGTTTTCTCAACGCTTTACACATCAAATATTGACTTGATGTACAAACTGGCAAAGTACCATACCCTGGGTTCTCTGATTAATTAGATGAGGTTTTGAATAGTAAGTTTGGGACTTCCATTCCATTTAAAACAACTTCAAAAAATATTTTGTACTAAACTTGAGGCTGTTACCTATACAGACAGAGAGCAGAAAATCTCCCCAAAAAATTTCAGCTTAAGAAATAATTAAATATATTGCTGCATATTGATTAGCATCACTGGCCTTAACGTTAAAAAAATAAAATAAAACCATAGATATATATCAAGAGAGACACAAACAACGGACAAGTCACTTAACCTTGACAAAATGTCTGTTCTCTCACATCAGAAAAAAAAAAAGAGAAACTGGAAAGAAAATTAAGTTTCCAAGAAGTGCAGTGCATACAGAACACTGCATTTCAGCACTTTCCTGTTGCTTTTGTGCACACTAATAAGTTTCCAGATCAAAAAGCAAGTTATAACACACATTTTACATGAAAGTTTATTTGCTTCCTTAACAGACCTCAGAAAATCCAAACTGATGGAGGGGGAAGGGAGGTAAGGGAGAGAAGTTTTATTTTTAGACTTTTTGGCAGCACTTACCAAGCCCTGTAACAGTTTCAGGACAGGTGTCAACCATTGTGTAGTATTACTCTCATGTTTTATTACTGAGAACTAACTGAACCAGAAAAAACACCACACTTCGTGAAGTGCAGCCCTGTATTGTTAATATGACATCCATTTTTTGATTCCCGAGTTCTGGCTAGATTAATGGAAGAATGTGCGCGGAAGCTTTCAAAAAGCCTATCACAATCTCATCTTCATGAAAGTGGCACACACCCCCCTCCTGCTCCTCCCCCCGCCAAAAAAAAAGACCTATTAATTCACCCAGGCAGCCCACTCCCTCACCAGGAGCAGGATTCCCTCCTGCAGCACATTTTGCACGTTTTCCTGCAGCGCACTGCTGAACGGTTTTATTTTAATACCTCCTATGTAATACAGCTTCTTCATGTCCTTTCTGACTATTAAATTCTGATGTAATAGTTATTATGACAATAACTAACATTTCCCACTCCCATCCCTGTTTCTTCTCATCACTGCTGTTTGTACACACTACTTTTTTTGTTCCTATCCAAAATATGCCCTTTCCTAAGAAGTCACTGCTAAGTGAACTATTATTCTTTCCTTACTGCAAATAAAATCTATCAAACCTCTTTTTTTTTTCCCTGGCTGTCTCCACCATCACCAATACCAATTTTCCAGAAATGTAACCCAAAACTAATAAAGTATTCTGAATATGGGCACACTACATCTGAGGAGATGGAAATGATAACCTCCTCCTCACAGGACATCTCCATTCACTTCAGAACAGGACTGCCCTTTTTTGCTACCATAGCAAATTCCACATTCACTGCTAATTTTGGGTAAGTATTACTCAGCAATTTTCCCTTTATTGTTTGCCTGCTCTGTAGCCAGATTAGAAGTTTCTATTTTTGCCACTAAATGTCCCTGGGTAATTTACTATTTATATTTCATACTTTTCAAAATCAATGGTTCCTCAACCACTGCAGATCACCTGATCCACAACAACATTCTCAATTTTGGGTTTTTTTAAGCCATCATGCACTCTCACAACAGTTCCAACTAGAAACACAAAGGCCAAGCAGATGAACTATAGATTCCTTTTTACAGTGTCCCAGGGGAAAACTTACATTTCCTCCTATAGACCACAACATTTTACCTATGTTTACTTTTGTGTTTCAATGTTCGGTGCATTACCTGTCATATTCTTCTTCTTAAACATAAATCCTTATTCAAAGTGAATCTTGAGCTTCCTCCATTAGATTCCCATGAAGCCAAACAGCACTTTTCATTGCTACCATCTTCTGTTTCAGGGTATAATTTCTAGGTCTCATCTCCAATAACCACATTTACTTACATTCAAGTTTAATTAATTTTGAGTATAGTATTTTCTTTTCTGCATCCAACTCCTAAATATAAACAATGCAGATAGCTACACAGCTAAAACAATCTGACGTTATCCATTATTAAGACTACTTTCAGGTGCATATAAACTTTGCCAAACTTCAAGCATTTAGGCTGAAATTTTCCAGGGCATATGTATGCCTGAGGCTGAAATTCTCTGGAAAATTCAGCAGAAATAGTTCAGCTATGTCTTAGAATGAGGTCACAAAAAAATACATGGTTTATGTTCTCACATAAAACATTTGAAAATACCTCTTGAACACCATGCTTTGAGGCAGAGAATTTTAATTTCCCAGGGTGATACTGGACATTCATGAAAGGCAAGGCATGTGCCCCTGTCAGAGAGAGCACCTGGATGTCACCAGGCTGGGAGCACAGGAGGAATGAACAGGAGCACAAGAGGGGCAGGGCAAGGCTTCTTCAGAGGAGTTCCAAAGTGCATGGAAGCCGCCTTGAATTTGCCAGACAAAGGAAGAGGGACAATGAGTTAAAAAAGCAGTGGAGACAGAGTGAGGCAGAAAGAGCTGAAGGGGAGAGGAGGAAACAAGGTCAGGAGGCGACATGGATACAGGCCAAAGAGTCTCTGTCCTTTGGACTAGTGACCTCCAAGCAGTGGAGCTTCTGTGTGTGCTGGGAGAGTCAGCCTCACTGCCAGAGCATCCTTCCTTGCCTCCTTCTCACCAGCCTGCCATAACTACTCTTCTCCATGCTCTCTTCAAGTGAGCCACTCCTCTTTCCCTCAGGTAACATCCTCCAGTTCAGAAAGGTGGAGGGATGAAGAGGCCCAGATATCGCTATAAATCCGGGCACCAGGGGCTACAGTGTCTCTCACACAACACTGGAATCGAGGGGGCTGTGGTCACTGGGAGGAGGAAAGGGGCTTGGACATACTCAGAACTTACTGTGAACACTGAAGTCAAGAATCTGGACGAAGGAATGGAGATCCTTTAATATGATAGGGCTAGACTGAGAGAGCAGAGACTGTGCCTGGACAAATTATTGGGACAATCCACCGGGAACCACCCTAGCTAGCAGTGCTGCCTCTTCTCTCCTCCCTCCAAAGACCTCAGGGAAAGAATGAACAGTAAAGTGTTCTATGATCTCTACAGCTGGAGAAGACAGACTTGGTGAGGAAACATTTCTCATCCTATGCACTGGTAGGTCCTTATGGGGGGTGGCAAGTCACCACTGCTATTCCTGATTTCCTTCAGATTAGATCTCAACCCTGTATGCAGTGCAGCTAAAGGTGAAGACATCTACCAGTGACTCAGTGGCTGTCAACATATTTCTGCAAGGCAAAACAAAACCAAAGAGCCAGCTCTCCCTGAGGCTTCAGAAAGATTATTAGTGCAGAAGTTGAGAGTTCATGGAATTAAGTTTGCCCTTGCACCATTAAGTGTGTCTCCTTCACAGATGCAGCTGTCTTTAAACCCACAGTCACACTTCAATCCTCACAGGCAGCGCATGTGCCTGCTCCAGGTACCCACCCAGTGCAGTGTCAGCTATTGGAGCAGGGCTTCACCTGTCATACAGGTAGTGAATGCAGGAGACAACTGTCCTACCATCTAAAGCAGCTGTGTGCTGCTTAGGCAGAAATGGACTCTACCTCTGCATCTCCCACAAGTTTTCATTAAACCAAAAAAATTTCAAAATTTACCAATTTAATGCATCCTGACTTGAAATCATGGGGCTTAAATTGCAGGAAATGCTGCATATCTACAACTGCAACAACTTTTAAATGTGATGATAGATATGCTCTAAAAGTGTTTTCAGAAACTCTGTGTTTCAAAAAACTTAACCTACAGACATCAAAATAAGGCCAAACTTCCTATAACAATGCCTCCATTTCCCTTGTGTAAACATTAAAAAAAAGGGAAAAAATTTCCAACCCCAAAAATGAACAAAAAAGTCCTATCATTTCTTCAACACAGAACTGATTTTAGAATTTAATATGTCCATGATCAATACCACTGAAAACTCTCTAACAAAAAGACAAATTTTGTCTTAAGAACAGTGTATGGTGAGGAAGACCTGGAGCCATACGCTCAACAGAAAGAAGAGCTGCTCATCAAGTACTGTCCCCCCCGCCTCTTACAGCAAAGGTAAAAATTTCAATGTAACTTTTTCTGGCTTTCAGCTTTATCGTTTTTGTAGACTTTCTGATTTCATTCTTATAGCAAGACTTTCATCCATGACATTTTGAAAACTTATTAAAATAAGTTGCTAATTGAGACATAAGATAATCTTATCTGAAGGTTCCTTTAACATTTATTGAAGTTCCAATATTTTCTTTAACATCAGCTCCAACAGTTTTCAAAGACAAGTTTTCAGTGACAGGATGATTATGAGATGTATCAACCTCTTTATGCCGTAGGGATCATAACCCAACCCCTCCACAAGTGCTCTTGAACATCTACCAAAAATGACAGCATTGCTCTAACTGCATCACATTCCTCTAAAACCCAGCATTCACGTTTGACTATGAATGGATGATGTGTGTATTTTCACATCTTCCATGCTTTTACTTTCTATTACATGCTGTAGTGCAAAGTTTTAATCACTTATTAAATTTTATTTTAGTGTCATTGTAGCAAGTGATATCCATTTGTTTCTTTTCCTGCCTTTACAGAACAGCCCAATTTTTATCTAGTTTTTTTCTTTTACTCCTAATACACACATTACCATTTTGCCAGTTTATCTAGTATTTGCTCATGCTATTTTTTACTGCCATATTCTTCTAGGCAAGCCTAGATGGATTCTGCCTTTTGCTTCTTATTCCACACCTCCTCTTCAACTTGCTGCACTTCATTAAAACTGAGTAGATCTGCAGTTCCTCAAAATACCTCAGTCTTGTTCTTTGCTTCAGTCCACAGGAATACCATAATTTATAACCCCTTTATTATAGCACCTATCTCATGTCAGTATCAGATTCATTTGCACATGTACTATCAGCCTTTGTAAGAACAGAGCATTTCATAAGAGTTCCTGCCTATTATGTGCCTCGTGAGCACTTTAAAACACCCAGTGCAAGGTTTGCTTATGATTTCAACAGGGCCAAGGTTTCATTCCCAGTCTTTAAACTGACAATACAACCATTAAGGTATGACACTGAAAAACCTACCCTATTTACAAATAGTAACTGACAACCTGTTTCTCATACCTGCTCCTTTTTTCAATATTTTGTATAAAAGAATACATAAAATTTACATTTTTGCTATATGCAGAAGTGAAAAAAATAATATTCTACACCCACTTCTAAACTCGGTATCCATCACCACTCCTCCTCTACTCCCATCCAAAACAATCAAATAAATCATCTCACCCTGAAGTACCTGGAGATTAAATTTTGCCTTTGTTAAAGTGATAAAAAAAATACAATACCATTTTCTTTAGTCATTTAGCCAGTGTTTTCCAGTTACATCATCTACACTCAGATCTGAGGCAACCTGCACCAGAGAGCAACCTGAGAAGCAGTCTGATCTTACTTTTAAGGCATTACTGATGTTATGCACACGTTACATATATATATCCACTACTAAGATATCAACTAGTGTTTCACTTCTAACAACAACATGTTTATTTGAATGATATTTTTGAATATGAACAACACCAGTCACTGTCCTAAAATACAACTAACATTTCCATTTAAAGATGCCACAAAGACCCTCACCACTGAAATCTCAAGACAGGGAGGAGTGGGAGACACTTTAACAAGGTCACAATAGGATCTAGATGTGAATCCCATTCAGCTAGTGCTCTTTTCTATAAGGCAGACACAGCAATTCACTAGAAGATGAGTATTTACATGAGAGATGTAACTACTTTTCAAGTGAAAGTGTGCTTTTTTGTTTAAACAAAAAAATAATTGAAAGAGGCATTAGTTTAGCTGACAACAGAAAATGCAGCGATTTAAAGCAACTACAAGCCACAAAGCATCCCAAGTAATGCTCCATCATTTGTGCCTGTAACAAAACAACATGAACTCAACACTCTCAAGTAGGCTTCCCCTCAAACTCTTAGAGCCATGAATACAATAACTCTTTGTTTATTCATTGATCTGCAGCCAAAGCTTCTGTCTCCATATAAATAAAAAAGGGAAAAAAATAAAGAAAACACATCTCTGTATAAAAACCAAAGCCTTGAAACCTCATAATAAGTAAAGACAGCTGACAATCGGTTACTGACATTCCAAGGAAGACAGGCATGGAGCTCTCAACTCTATGTCAGGCACCAAGTCACAAATTTATCACTAAAGATAATCACAAGTATTCACTATAATACAATGACACAGCTGGCTTGAGGATGGAACTGCAGAAAAGATAATCCACTGCTAGATAATGTCATCATTTGTATGAACATGTACAAGGACGCCTCAGCCAACATTTTTACGTGACAAAAGAGGGAGTATCAAAACAACTCTCATCAAGTGTGTTTCAATATCCATTTAAGAAAGTTGCAAGCAACTATTAAAAAAGTATGAATGTACAGCATGAAATTCTAACATTAATAACAAAGTTTGAAAGGTGACTAGTAAACATGCCTTCTATTTTTTTGAAAAAGGAAATCTACTGTCTGTTTACTAAAATTTTAATTAAAAAAGGCAGTTGCACAAACACAGTAAGTAATAAGCAAAAACAAAAAGCTGAGTTCAACATAAGCCTATGATGAAAGAAAATCCAGTAAATGAAGAAGCACACACTAGCAGAGTTTTAACATAAATAGCCATTTTGCTTGTCTTAAAGGCTCTGCATTACTATCTGATTTCAGCTGCAGGGAGACATCAGACAGATTATTTCCCACTCAAAACAGAAAGTAAGTAATTAACAACATGGAAGAAAAAAAAAATCAAAGCTATGCCCCACAAAGAATCAACTACTACTTGCCTAGACCATTTACAAATAATTTATGCAAGCAACTGTTTCTGCAGGGTGAGGTAGAAGGATATACTGTTTTCAGCCTTCTTCTGAGTCCTCTTTAACACATACAACCCCAAAACAGTAAGGCTTGTGTATCGGCCATTCTCTATTTATAATTTTGCATATAGATAAAACTAAACAACCACTGAATAAACAAATCACAACAAACATAGCAAAGAAAAGAAACCTGGTTTTAATGAAGTGTACATAACTAACCTCTTCAGTTGCCATTACAAGTGCATGCAAAGGTTAAGACAACATCAAGACGCAATTATACACATTAACACAGCTGATGGCCAAAACAATCCTAGGTTTCTGACAAGTTCACATGGATGTACAGCCCAGAACCGCTGCCCCTCAAATTGCCTTTGTTATTGCCAGCTACTGACAGCTAATAGGTTATTCTGAAGTCAGCTTAACGTGTGCTAATCTGAAGTCAGCTTAATGTGAGCTAATATCACCTGTCTGTGACTATAGAACAGGTCACTCACTCCAGCTGCTTCTCCTATGTGCTGCCAGATCATGACCACGCTTTGGCTACTCCAATCCACAATCCAGTCTGAACCTAGAACTGCCTGTGGGATGATTTTGCACCAATACAACAGCTTTGGCACTAGAGCACGGTCAGACACGGGCAGAGCTCTCAGTCTGGTATCTCAACTGTCAAAATCGCAACCCCCAGCAGGACAGCAAGGCAGATAGCAAGGGAAAATGATAACCTAAAGTTCTCAGGCTAGATTTACCACTGGATGCCGCAAAGCTTTAAGGCCTCCTCAGTAGCCAAGGCTATGGCTCAACAAGGAAGAGAAAATCCATTCATAAACCCAGAAAACCAAGTTTAAAAAAGCAAAGCCCCACCCAGAATACCAGTTAGTTCTATTTTGTCTGGCAATGAGGTTCTCAGCTTCCTAGACAAGTAAACACCTTCACTCACTGTGCATGGCTGCCATCTGGAACTCAGAAAAAAAATTCCCTTACCTACTTTGTACAGCTCTTACACAAACACGGCGTTAGATGGACAGAAAAGGATGTACTAAAAATAGTGTCTGTCAGCCAAGGAATAGAGCACTGCCCTGAGTGGAACGAGGGGAGCTCTGCAGGAAGGCTGCCTGCAGAGAAGTATTGCAGTAAGAGGGGGAAAATGCACAGCGTCCTAAATATAAGTGACAGGGGGGAGGGATGTAAATGGAAAAAAATCCCACATTCACTTTAAATTTTAAAGAAAACACTTCCTAAACGTAATATTCACGTGGATCTGAATACACTTTTTCAATTACTTGGCTTTACTCACAGATATAAAATTAAAAGTTAGATGCATTTAATTGCTGGAGAGAATGTTAGCTGAGAAAGTGACATTGAGGACACTGGGGATGACAGAGTACCCACAAAAAGGTATAACCAATCACATCTAGGTCACAAGCCAAAAGTACATACAGTTAGCTGCAGATTTTTTCCACTCCCAGCGATATATATAGTTCTATATTAACACACACACACACACACATACACACACACACACAAAAAAAGGTATGCTGGTCATATATCCTCAGCATTTATGGCAAATTATTAATCAAGTCCCACCTGAAACAATTTGTTAAATTGATTTTAATCACTGGGCCTCTCATGTGAAGCTTTGTATAATCAGCATTTCATTTACAAAATTAATTGCCTGATTGATTCTCAAGAGGCAGTAGCTGTCATTACACTGCTGTCATAACTTTTGAGTAGGGGTGTCACAACACTGAATTCTGACAGTATGAAGAGCACTGCTATTTAAAAAATGAGGGCGGGGAGGTAGGGGGGAAACAAATACAGTGATTTCACAGAATTGCTCTTTAGCCCGATAGAATGTTAAAACCATTTCCCAGCAGTTTCAGCCAGCCTCCCTGTTTTCCATTCATTGAATAATGTGCTACTCAGCTATTCAGTATCTTTTCTTAGAGGCAGGTTCATTTAATTCAATTTTATCATAGTTGCGGTTGCATAAAATGAGTTTGTTGTTGAATATACAAAAGATTTAATCACAGGCAGCTCTTAAGGTTATTTGTAGAGCAAAGTTTGACTTTCAACACATGGAACTTTTTTTCCACATCCTAAACCTTCAGGAAAACTATTTTCAATTAGATTTTTGGGGGTTTTTTGCTGCTGTTTTTAAACAAAATAAAGCAAACCGTAATTTTACAGAACTTATCTAGGAGCTCCTTCAGAAAGCTTTTTTTTCTCCCCTTGCCTTATAAGCTGTGTATAAGCCTTGGAGTCCTGCCAGAGTAGGAAGCAAAGCTCCTATATTTGCTGTAGTTACTCCTATACCCATCGCTACTATATTCTTGGAAAAGACCGGTGCTCCGGAGAGGCGGCGCAGGCCAGCGGTTAGGGCACTGAGTCATGAGACAGGACTTCTATTCCTGGCTCAGCAGCTGACCTGATATGCAAACATGAGCACAACACTTCACCTTCCTGTGACTGGGTTTTCACTCTCATAACAACAAGTGTTATATGCACTTTTAACAAGGAAAGACACACGAGGACTTTGGGGAGACTGGGCAACTTATTGGGCAACAAGAAACAGGACTAGGAGTTGGGAAGGGTGGGCTAAGGGAGAAAAAACCCCCAAAACTCTAGAAGATTTTGAGAAGGAGAAATTGAATCAATAGGCTACAACAAGGTACTCTAAACTTTCAGAAACTTACATTCCATAGAAAAAAGGTCCCTAGAAGCACCTTTAAAAAAAAAGAGAGAAAATACGATCTTAAATTTCTGCTGCTATATCATGCGGAACAGTATTAATGCCTTTGAAAAAAGCACCTATTTCTAAGATAAGCTCAAAAAAAAGCCCCTGAACTGCTCAAATTCAGCCTTATACACTAGATTTCATCAAGTGTTCAGGAATGAAGCAAATGTAAAATTTCTAGGCCATGTTCTGAGATTACACTATTACCAAAAAAAAGCAAATGACAACTCTTCAAAAACTGAATTATACTTACTGCTGGTATTTGTAATTGACCTCACCAGAGCAATTCCAGAATAAATCAGAGCCCAGGTAGCACTAGAACCTAGCAAATACTCTAGACAACACAGCCTCTTTTCCCTTCCTACTCTCCAGTTCTTACTCTCATCCCTAACTACTGTCAAATATTATCTTCCATTCTTCTCTGCAAAGGGCTCTGCCACTTGAGTGGCTTTATGCAATTTTCTTCACTTTTTGCAGGTGTCTGAGTTAATGATGATAATAAAATTGGGGAGGAGGTGAGACATGGATAGGGGGACACCAAAACAAGTATCATTGACAAAATTGATAATTACTGAAATAAAGATCCATAAAAGAGTAAAAGAATGGAAAACTCTACTAGGCAAATATAAGCATTAGCTGTTTTCCCTTTCCATAGCCATAACATGAAATTTCAGCTAAGGGAGGTTGAGAAAGTTCTGTTCACACTGAGAAATATTTGCCAGAGTTTTAAGCTATAGCCTTCTGCCACACCAGCAAGAGTTCAGAAAAAGGAGAGAATCAGTCACCCTACTTACAACACGGGATAGCAGACTGGAACACTAAAAAGCAGTGTAAAGCACTGATTTTCTGTATTGGTTGGGTTTTAGCTTCACAGCAGGTAGCTTACTGATTAATTGAGCATCTTCTCTTTTCAAGCCTAACTTTTTCTTTTTTTTAATAGGTAAAAAATGGTCTTAATTAAAATAAGAAAACAGGGGAAAGCCCCTAGCTAGAGCCAAGATATGCAGAATTCCTAAAAGCATATATTTAGCATCAGGGTAATTGGAATGCAAACTTAGCTCTATAACAGAAGCCCTGTCACTTCTTCAACTGCCAAGAAACTTCTCTTGTAACATATTTTCTATATTAAAACTGCTTCCTGTAGAGGCTGAAAAAACTTGGTTGCAAATACTGCAAAATGTTAAGTTACCTGGAAACAAACTAATTCATCTTTTTGTTACCATCACTCCACAATGATCTCTGTATCACGTTGGTTGAACATCACAAAAATAAAGCGTCCCAGTCAGAGACACACCAGCAGCGTCAGCTCAGCCCAAGGGTCCGCTACAAACAGATAATCAATCTGGAGCTACACACCCATATTGTGGTGCTGGAGCAATAGAATCGTGGTGAGTACCTGCCTGTGATTATTTTTCATTTACAGTGACCTTTCTCATCAACACAGACACTGTCAGCAGCATGGAACTAACTTCCTGAGCAGGAGCAAAACAAACAAAAAGTCACCAGCAACAGGTGATTTAAAGCACCAGAAAATGGGGAGCGGGGGGACAGGTTTAAGTAGCTAAAATAAAAATTAAAAATCACCAGAACAAATTACAGGTATGAGTGGGAATTTTCATTATGGACTGAAAACTTTAAATAGTTAAGTTATAAATTAGAAGAAACAGTAAACTGAAGGTTGAAACCCTTGTATCACTTGAGACAACAATGTGACTAGAAACCATGAATCCACACACATGCCTACAATTCACACCTGCTCTATTGTATAATGTAACTGATTCCCAAGTATCATTTTACAATTCTGATTAGGTCTTACAAAAATCTTGTTTATTAAATTGCTTTCTTTAGGCATTCATAACTGCTAATTTGTTTTCAACTAAATCATGTATCATCTGAAAAAGACTACATTGCAACAGCAAAATGACACTCCTGGGATTACATTTCATCTAGATTTTAGAATTAAAAGGACAAAAACCTGACGAATTGTAAATTTCACTTTGAAGGTAGTGGTGGCAACACCCTTCAAGTAATTCTAAAACTACTAGTGCACTTAGCATGTAGCAGCTG
This sequence comes from Passer domesticus, assembly GCF_036417665.1. NCBI lineage: Eukaryota > Metazoa > Chordata > Aves > Passeriformes > Passeridae > Passer > Passer domesticus. The sequence continues at coordinate 60,619,516 of NC_087476.1, read as the reverse complement.
TACTGAAACAAACACAGCAAGTCAAAAACTCGAAAGTATTAAGGAATCTGTTAATCCTTGAATTTTAATTTCTACAATTTAAAAAAAATTGATCAACATACATGTATTTATACAAACATTTTGAAAGCAAAATAAGTTTCTGTTAGTATAATTTAAAAGCTATGTTGATTTTAAAATACTGTCAGGTCTAATTCCTACATGTTTTAAACAAACTTAAAATTTTGCAGAAATTTAGGAATGACTTCCAAAGAACTCTAAAGAAATTACCTCCAAAAAATGTATCTCAATGTTAATATGAAGCTCACTGTGGCTCATTCAGAGTCATAAAAAAGTCAGACCTGGGTTTCAACCAGGTCAAATTCTGGTCTATCCTAGAGCCTCCACCTATTTCTCAAAGCTGGCAGAAGTCACCAAGTATTCATTACTCTTCTTGGAATCACAAAAAATGGGACAAATTCTTCCAGAAATCCTGGCAGACTACAAAACACCCCAGAGCATCTCATCTCAAACACGTGCATTTAACACACATCTAGGTAAATGCAGAAATAAAATAGGATTAACCATGGGTATGAACACCTCTGCAACAAATCATGTAGGATGCTCAGAATTAAATGCACAGTTTTAGTAAAACTACTATCCAGAACTTTCAGTTTCTATACAAAGATGTGTTCTCAATAGATGACCATAATTTTCTTTTAATATCACACCATTTAAAATTAAATTAAAACTCAGCATGTGAGACATATCTGGCCTGAGAAATATAAGAAAGCAGGGAAGATGATCAACTTCTTCAGTATTTCTCATCCAAAAAAATATTTAACAGGAAAACTGATAATGCCATATTCATAGAACTGCCTTCCCTGTCCCATAGCAAAAACCATTATATTTTCAAATTCTCTCTGCCTGAAAAGTCTTGGCTTCTTTTCACTTCTATGCCCACCTTTTATTTCCCAGTCCTTAAGAGAGCCCACGTCAGCCATCATGCAAAAACACCAACACAGCTATCTAAACACACTTCAAAGAAACTTCTTTATTTGTAAGAGAGGATCTTCAGGATTAATGAGCCCCCTTTGGGCACAACCCAAAACAGAGTATTCCCAACTTCCTAAAATTGCTAAATCTAGAACAGAAGTAAAATTAACAATGAGATTAGATTGGAAGGAAAGAGAAGGGAATCACTACCTTCATAAACACTGAAGCAGTACAGCTACAGGGAATCTTTTCTGTAAGTCTGAATAAGCTATTTCTGGGGGCAACAGCTATTTGAGTATATTTACATCTAAACCTCCAAGGCGGCAACTTACATCAGCACCTTCCTGCAGCTGTTGAGGGCTCAAGACAGTGCACTCAGTCAAAATCACTTGGCCTAGTCAGAAAAGGTCATTTAGCAGCAAAGACAGATGTTTCTCAGCTGACATAACCAAAAGATAAAATGAAGCAAACAAACCCAAAGACTCATTTTAGCAACAAGGTATCTGCAATTCCAATTTCAGGTATTGTTCCCTTTAGAAAGATGCTATTCATCTGACATTCATTTGCAACCTTCAATTTAGATTAAAGAGCTCCAGATACCACACGTAAAATTCTGAAACATATGTTCCCTTTATTCTTCAAAGAATATAAATCTTTACTTAAGGCCACACTGTTCACTTCATATCTAACCTGACATTTCAGCTAAACCCAGCTCTTCCGCTGAGTACTATCATTTCTTGAACACATTCTTCCCCTTCTCACTTCTACACTCCTACCCACAGTTGTTTTTCTTTTTTCTGCTCAGCTCTTTCATGCAAAAACAAATTAAATAAAAAAGGAAAACTGAAACTGATTACACACCAGAAATACTGTCAAGTATGAAAATGAAATGCTATACATTTTTAAACCAAACTGCTCAATGCCAAAGAAGAGGAGACACTGGTTACAAAGCCAACACAGAAAAATAATCATTCCAGGAAGAAATACACCTGAACAACTGACAGCCAGATAAAATTAAAATGGGATATTACATTCAAAAATACACAAACATCATTAGACTATTTTGACAGAAAACACGGAGTTTCCAAACAACAGAAGTAAGTCAGAAACTTGAAATAAACCTGAAGGAATTCATGTATCTTCTCACACCAATTCTATGTAAAGTTCAGCTTGCACAAAGCTTTGGGGAGAGAAGGGGAAAGAGTAAGTATAAATAACTCTTTTTTACTCAGTCTGTTACTACTACAGGACAGATAAACATCTGCCATGAATGTCAGGTCTGCCTTACACTGTGTCAGAGCTGACAAATAGATTAAATGACCTCTTAATGTCACTTCAAGCCCTGCTCTTCTATGATTTGGAGGTTATTACATCACCTCTATTTTATTATAAGGTTTCTCCCATTTCTGTAATTTTTCATTTAAAGTCATAATCCTCAATTTCTAGCAAAACTAGACCACATGGACATTACAGTACTACAAACATACTAGATACCTTGATAAAAAAAATTAAGGGAATAAAAAGAGGTGTTTTTCACACCAATCTTTTCATATGTAAGAAAAACTGTTTCTAAGTAATTTATGTTGATATTTGCAGAAACTGCAAAAATACTGTGAAAAATGTTTACATATTCCTGGTTTTGGGGAGATGTGAATGTACGGATGAGATGAGCTGTGTGCTAAGCAGAAAAGGAGATATGGGGAGAACTGGAGAAGACGGCCAACTTCAAAGCACAATCCGTGTGAACACCTCCCTCTAGGTACCCACCTTTGAAGCAGGCAAGAGACATCATCCCTACCAAACATACCTTCTAGACATCACCACTCTTCTCCTGACTACACTGCACACCAACCCTGCACCTTCCCCTTCCTCTGAATCCAATCTGAGTTGCTCCTTGCACAATTTGTGCCTACCAAGTCAATTATGATCCTGTCTTGTGTAAAGATCAATAAATTTCAGCAATTCTCCAAACAATTAACATTTTTGGAAGCAGTTTTTTCAACTTCATCAAGGAAGCTTCTTTCTGTGATCCATGGAAATACATGCAATTAGAGCCACAGCACAACAAAACTCAAGGAATAATGAGAAACAGCAGACAAAAAGTGTCCAATACAGAACTCATTAGACAGCCACACACTATTCCACCTGTTGTGCTGTACACCAAATACTGGTAAAATCACAGGGGGGGCGAAAATGCAGATATATCCAAGCAGCTAGGAACACAAATTCTGATCCCTCTTTATATCCTATTGTTATCCACAACCCAGGAAGCTGTTAATTGGCCTAAGTAATTGGTTTAAATACCCAAGTCCCATTATAAAAATATACTATAAAAATGCTTAGACACTTACCACAACCAAGAAATTCTTAACTAAAGTTCAAAGCTGAAAAGGCACAAGGGACTTGCCTACACTGAAGTAAAAAAATGCATAATTATACCAATATAACTATGTCAACGTAAGAGTACCCTCTCCCTCTTAAGCTTACGTGGCTTGGAAGCAGAGTAAGATAAACCATAAAAACTCTTATTCTGGTATAAGAGTGTCTCCATAGGGAGTTATATTGGTATAATTATAGCATATAATTATAGCACATAGTTGTACTGTATAGACAAGAACTAGATGCCCAGTCCACATATATTTTCTAGCAAAACAAATTATTATCAAATTCCAATAGAGGAGCATAAAATACTTAGCTTTTATTTTTGTTTGATGCACCTTCTTCATTTTAAAGTGATGAATTACTTCAATTAATCTTCCTTGAAAATGCTTTTCTCTCTGCTATTCTATATGGTAATAGATTGTTCTTCTGGTGGAGGCATTGTAAACTAACACTTTGAGAATGTCTGTGATATCTCCCACACTGATTTAGGCTCTCATATAAAGCAAGTGGTGAGAAATCAGGTACAAGAAAGGAATAAGGTGCTGTTTACACATTTGACTGTTAGACTCGCACCTTTTATAGTACATCCCCAGCCACTTTAAACAGTCAAGTGCTTCAATAATTTAGTCTCTATCCTTCTGACAATTTCATTCTCACCTCATTTGCTATAGAAGTTAAAACATTTCAGTCAACCTTGAGGAAGCCATGCTTCTTCCTCCTCCTCCCGCTATACACACTGGGAGGAAAATAGTACATCTGAGCCACTAGTACCTCAAATTTTAAGAGAGAACTTAAAAAGAGATACAAACTTTAACACTACAAAAGACTCCTCACATTTTTTTGAAAACAAGCAACTTTTCCGAGGATACCTACTCCAAAACCTAAGCCTAAGCCAAAGAAACTGACACCCTTTGTGAGAAAGATCCCTTAAAAAGGATGCAAACAAAAATATGGTTGTGACTGCCTCCAAAAAGTGGAAAGCACTGACATCCTGCTACAAAGATACCAGTGAAATTATTAATCACAATAATAATTCAGTTTGGGCATTTTAAATACTTTACTAAGAAAGGCTAAGTGAGCCTAGAGATAATTAAGGATTATGGTACACATTTTCAGGATGTGCAGGTAAATCTCTTTAGCAAATTGTGGTTTTTCCTCTTTAACCATTTTGAAAACATGATACTGCCAAGAAGAGCTCTATGCAGGATAGGCATCCTTGTGTTTCCTTTTGTCCTAAACAATTTAATCCCTCAGCACACATTGAAATACAGCCGTAGCGTTTAGAACAAACCTTGTTTGCTTTCACAACCACTGTGCCTCTCGGTGGCAGAGATCTCCTGTCAGGGCTGCCCCTTCCTAACTCCCCATGCCCAGCACAGCCCCTCAGCCCTCCAAAGTGCTCACTGGGTTTGCTACTCTGCACGATGCCCCACAGAGAGACCCCCTGGAGCAGTCAGTGGGGGGAACACGGAGGCACAGGGAGCACCAGTGCTGGGTGAGGAAGATCACCACAGCAGGGAAGCTCCTTCCCAGAGGTGCCCACTTCTCTGCAAGCTGAAGTGCCAGCAATGGGTAAAGAGTTTTCAGTGGACTGTGAAGCAGCATCTACACAACAAAACTGCTGCCCTCTTTCCAAATCAAAAGTTTGCATCTGTGTACAGAGGAAACTGCATACCTAAGCACGAAGATCAACTGATCTGGAAATTCATCTTGGTATTTTCAAATTTGCCAGTATGTCTGAAAATATGCTGGGCAAAAATAAACGATACTGACAGTTCTTATATGCAAAAAATTTTACATACCGAAAGAAAGGCCGCAGCAAAAAAAATCTCTGAATAGGCATTATACAAACGACAACAAAACAGAAATGTATTGAGCTTAAGCAGAAATGGGTATGAAAACCATTAGTTCCAACAGGTTAGCAAGACAAGAAGAGAAAGCCAAGTTAGTCCAGAACTCCAACACAAGTCTGGAGTCATTTGCCTGTATGAAAACACTGCAAATAATGTAAGGAATTAATTTCACCTGCCCTTTGACATCGACACCTGAGCTTATCAGCTTAGACTTTCTTTAGAGCAAGGGGAAAAACACAAAACTTTAGGAGCATGATTCATTAGACCAGAATTACACATCTACTTCAGGAGGAGATGATTCACGTGAAGATCTGACTATTTTTTTGCACCAAAGATACACAAAAAGATCAGGTACAAATGCTTACAGCACATATGGTTAGATGAGTTCCACCTTTGATATCTTATTTTTCAAAGATACTCACAGCTTATTTGGCCACTGCAATCAATGCATTCTGTATAATTATCACCCTTGGAGGAAAAAAAATTACTCTGCCTCAGCTTCTTTCCTTTTAAGAGAAGGATAACAATGGCTTCCTGCTCCAGAGAAATGTTAAGAAATTGCCCATCATTATTTATAGACTAATTTTACACTCAAGAGGCAAAGTAGGAGGAGTGACAGAATCATCACCTATACCACCACCAAAGGGACTGTCACGGCCTGATGCCCACCCTCAGTCGAACTGGCCACATTCTCTCTTTACCTCTATGCTGCAAAGTTTATGCTGCAAGTCAGATCTGCCCAATGATCTGGCTGAAATCTAAACATTCACAGGTCTTGTTTGGCAGGATTAGTTTTCAGACAAATCTTCGAGCTGATGCGACTCACCTTATGACACAAGGGAAGCAGCAGGGAGCTGATAAAAAGGTGGGGACTGGTCCTAATAGAAGAAGTGAAGTCGTAGATCAGCTTCAGACAACCACCAGACTCACAAAGTGGTGCAAGACCTTTTAGCAACACAAAACTGGATGAAAGAGTACTCAAGGAATGTAACAAAACGTTACTGAAAAATGCAGAAATAAACAAATTAGATTTTTAAGTTTTCTTCAGTTTCCCCAAGAGAAATTCTGGCTTGGTAGCTACACAAAAAGCAGATGTCCATTTGGATCAACACATATTTTCCTGTGCATTTATGTGTTACAAACCTTCTCCTGTTAATTTCCTCTTTGTTTCAGCCTGTGATCCTCAAAAGCTAAGAAGGACAAAAAGCTGTCTTTCTGAGGAATACCCACGTGGACCCTTCTGATCAATGTACACAGACTGAACTCAATTTAAAAATATATTTGCTGCTTTTTCCCAAGTATTAATCTAAAAATGACAAACAAAACATGTTACTGAATGCTCGGTATCAAACATTTGGGGGAAAAGAATGGGAAAAAAACCCCATCATGCTCATTGTCTCTTTGGATATATATAGAGAGATATATAGATATATAGATATATAGATAGATAGATAGATAGATATATATATAAACCCACTACTGGAGAGGAAAACTACATTTCTTTCTACTTCTGACACACTAGCTGAGACAATTTGCTCAAGTAAGACAGACAACCATATGCGAGATCAAGAATTTCAAGAAAGTAAAAACGTCATCAGAAATAATAAATATTTGAACCTTCCATTATGATGCCATGACTAGCTGCAGCCTTTAAGAAAAAGCACCTACTTTCTTCCTCCATCTCATCGAGGAAGGCATCAGCCACAAGCAAATGAAGAATTTAAACTGAATGTTAAAAAGCAGGAGTAGAGAAAAAATACACAGAGGGTAAATCAGACACTGTAGGGTTTTTTTTCAGGCAACAATATTGTTGCAAATAAAAATCCAGGTGTTACTAGAGGCAAGGCAACATAATTTGGAAACTATTACCCAGGAAGAAACTGGCCTCAGTTCTTTCTTGAATTACTAGGTATTCTTCTAAAACAATGGAACTTCACCTCACTTTTTAAACAAGCTTCATTCACCATCTTCGTGAGATACATCCCCTCAAATAAAATATGACACTGTGGAATAACAAACAACCATTGCTGGCAGCTCTCTACACCCCCAATCTTCTGAGGAGAATTAAAAGGAAACGAAATCTCTGAAATGAAGTATCAAGTTCTATAAAATTGCATAGAACATACCTAGGACACTGCTTAGGTATCACTACTTAATATAGACAATCATATGCCAATTGTTTCCTCAGTTCTAGTCTTTTCCACACTTTCCACATGTACAGCAACACCACACTTGAATTTTCATGCATACCTTTTCAAATATCTTTTGGGCAAAGAGATATGTATTTTTAATCACACCTGCCATGCCAGGTAAAAAAACTACGCATTTACATTTCAGCTTGGTTTTGTCTCCTTTGTTTGTTTCCTTCCTTTACGTCTCCTATTGCTTAGAAGATCAGCAACAGAGGAACCTGAAACAAAAACACCAGCACCATCACTCATAGATAACTACTTGCACTGTTTTTACTGTTATACTGCCAAGTCTTGTCAGGATTTGGGGGCTTGCTTGGGATTTGGGTTTTTTAGTGGCTTTTTTTTTCCTTTTTCTTAAATGCAACTTGACCCCTAGTCACTAGGAGAGTCGGCACCAGAAGCTGGATAGTGAAGACACCTTCCCTGCTGCCACTCTTTGCCCAACAACTTTTGTCAGCCTGGAGGACAGAGGAGCAAATACTAGTCAGAGAGATGGGTGGGTACCTGGACCACTCAAAAGCTACTTCCTCAGTGACTATAGAGTCACACTAATCACTCTTGCACAACTGTTAAAATTGCAGAAGACAGTAAGGATGACTTTTCCATCACTCCAATGACTTGGAAAGTGAGAAAGACATCTTAAGAAAGAAAAAGGAGTATCACAAGACAAAGGTGCAAAGAGATTATGACATTTGGATAAAACGAAGTACTATGACTTTGGGAAGAAAAGAAATGAAACAGACGAAAATAACCCACAAATAAATCTTTCATTCACTGAAGGGGAAAATACAGAGGAAGAGTGTTGAGCAACCACATAACACAACAGAGCTGACACATAATAACATTAGGATCTGCAGAAAAAGTAGAAGACTGCATCCACCATTCTGTCAACTACATTCCAGCAAAGTAACAGCTCACTCAGGCCCTCCTCAACCTTCCTCTTAATGAGAAAGTGCATTGTTACTGCTGCTATTATTATTGAAATAAGCTGAAGAACTAAAAGGAGGAATGTGTGGCTAAGCAAAGTCTTCCTGGGACAGAGAATCCCTCTCCACTGCTTGTTCAAACAGCTGCATTTAGCAGTTTCCTGTGAACAACCAAATCCCTAAATGTCCCAGTATATGAAACAAGCAGTCCATGTACCTAAAACTTTTCAAGGGTCTCAGTTAATCCAGAAAATGTTCTGATTGCCATCAGCAATCACACATAAAGCTCTCAACAGCTTAGACTGAAGTAGCCTTTAGATTCCTAGCTAATTCTTGGAAAAATCTTTGAATATTGGCTTCTACTCCCAACACCTTGATCACTTCAAGAACACTGTTCTAAAATGTGAGACACTTTGTTTCATATGCTGCTCCCCAATCAGTCCCTCCTCTTCAAAGGAAAAGCTCAATTAAATTGGGAACTTTTCTTCTGAATGATTTTAAATGGATTTTTTTTAGTTGTGGTTGGATCTCAGTTAGTATAATTGCTATTTATATCAAAACATTAAAAGGTCTGGTTATGGGGTTTATTAGAAAAGCAAAATGTGTTTTTAATACTTAAAAAAACCCACAACAAAATACTCCATAGCACTATTTCCATTTGTATTTGCATACCACATGTTCAACAACAAAAAGAGCATTCTGCAGAAAGTTAGAAATCTCAGAAATGTTGCTGAATTAGTAGCTCCTACAGTTTGTTAGTAGGAAAACCGGCTCTGTGCCAGGCTGGAATGGGGGGATGGGGGCTATCACAAGGGATGTGTGTTAGTTTCGGGATTTAAAAGAAAAAATACATATATTGTAAACCGTAACATACAAGACAAACAAACGCAGTATCTCTTTGCTAGCAAAATTTTTAAATGTGAAGTAAGCGTCATTTAAAATGCTAGAAATACTCCGCACGGCGCTGCTCCCCAGACGGGAAGGCAGGGAAAGGCTTCCCCCCAGGGCAGCGGAGGGGCCGCCGCTGGCCACCACCGCCTCGCCCACACTCGCCCGTCCCAGCGCTGAGGGCCCGGGCATCCCGCGGCCGGGAGCAGCGCCTGGCCCGCTGCCCGAGCGGCGAGGCTGCTGAAAAGCAATAGATAGCTTCTGGCAGCGGCAAAGGGGAAAATATTTTGATCATGTGACGCCACACAAGCGAACTAGTTCGCTTCGTGTGTGCAACTTGCACAGACGCTGCCACCGGCCCGGCACCCCGCCGCCCCCCGCCTCTGCCGTCCCCGCGTCCCGCCAGGGAAAGGCCTCCCTCGGGAACCGCTTCGGCAGAACAGCCAGGGGCACCCACACACCCGCACGTCCCACGGCCAGGGCACCCAGGAGGCACCTCCCTCACAGAAGTCGACCTTTCTGCCTACAGGAAGGAAGAACTTTCAAATATGAGTAAAACTGACACGTAAAATTATTGTGCTACTGCTCGTACGCAGTTAAAACAGCCTCAAATGTACCCAGCTCTATTTTTCCAGAAATATTTCTTTAAATAGCCTCTATGACCAGCCATAAACTTAAAACAGCTCTGAAGAACATGCTTATTACTTTCCTTTGCTTGGGAATTTCAATCAAATAAGAAACACCATTTTTTTTTTAAATTCACAAATGTGCAATTATTTTCCATAAATCATGCCTGAAAATAAAACATCAATACTAACGTTTCATATAAACAGAAAATCCAAGATATTCACAACATAAATTGCTACACAAAAAAAAAAAAATACAGAACTCCATACATTCCATCCAAATCAAAGGCTGCAAACAAACCAGCATATTCCTTTGATGCTGTCAAAACAAACCTCCTTATCTTTATTTTTAACTTTAAAAGAATAAAATTTAAGAACTACAAATCCTGTCCTTGTGCTTTCAAAAGAAATTTTCAGAGCTGATATTTCAGTATCTTGCTTACAAACAAGTAAGTCTGACAAGCTAACCAAATAACACGATCAATGCTGGGAACACCAAGTCTCTGATCCCATCCAAACAGAGGAAGGCACAGTGCAGACTGGATACTCTCCCATGTAACAAATATTTAGGCTGCCTATTTATTCTGCCTTACTTGGTAATTAAAACTGCACATCAAACTCAAATTATTAAACAAGGCAAATATTATCCTTATTTTAACATGGGGAAACTGAGGTATCAGTCAGTGAAACCAGCTACCTTTAGCTCCTGCAGACAGCTGAGAGATATCAAGAATTCCTGCATCAATCCTCTACTAATATCATTTTCCTGAAGTCACATAATTTACTTACCATGGCTGAATTCACTGCTTGTGTAAAGAAGGCACTATTCCACTTCAATCAATCTGTGAATTAAGCCATGTCCACACAGCACACATGACTACAATTACGTTTTAAAACAGGATCCCTCCTTTTGGGATTTTCTGAACCGATTTCCTTTCTTTACTCAAACAAAGAAAGAACAACCACGCTCCAACTTGAGGTCCTTCTGTGAAAGACAGCTGTACCAGGGACTGCTAGAACCAAGCCAGCCCTCTCTTTGCCACACAACACACACCTCTTTGCCCTTTTAAAAGGTGACCAAAACCTGTTGTGGAACTATCTACCTTATGAAAAACTCAGCAAAATACCTCAATAGCCATATCCGCAAACCCTTCAAGAGAAGCTTCTTATAAAGGCTGTTATTTTGGCCGTGAAGCTATGCTACCAACCCAATGGTAAACTAAATGCAAAAAGGTTTGCCACAACAGCTATTAGTCAAGGATGCAATTAATTCCCTGAATCTAACTATGTAGCTGCAACAACAGAACTTCACAGTGAACCTAGCCACGTGGTCTTTAAAGGGCAAGTAAATTGATTCAGTAACTTGGCAGAATCACATCCAAGAGAAAGCCCTGCTACATAAGATTTATTTTTTCAGTAAGCAGATACCTAAAACAAATATCAAACAGATACCAAACAAAACAAAAACCAAGAGACCAAAAACCCCAAACCACCCCCTAAAATGCCATGAGTATAAATAATTGAAGTAGAAGCTTGCAAGACTCTAATAGTAACATAACTAACATTATCCCTTAAAAATGGGAATTTATACATAAATTTCCCATTTTCATATTCATTCTTTTTTTAGCAACAAACTAAAATTCCATGTATATCTACTCCCTTAATTTATAAAAAAAGGTAAAAAAAATTAAAAGAATATTCTTTCCCAATGGTCAGAAAGAGGCAGATGTGGGTGGCAGGGGAGATCAGTGGCACAGCTTTACAGATGGAAGTGTCAGAGGGCCTATCACTCAGATGGATGTCTTCATAAACAATTACTACATCACAAACCTGAATTCAGTATCTTTTCAAATCTGAGAAGTCTACAATGTAGGACAAAGAGCACAGCAGTGAATTCTTAAAGGCAGAACATCATTTGGCCTTTGTGCATGTTTAGGTGCAAAAGATTATTAACAGCTCTTAAAATTGGAGAAAATCTAATAAACAGATTACATACTTCTACACATGCTTAGTCCTTCTGATGTAGTTACTAACTTACAATGACTCAAATGCAAAAAGTAGTATGAATGTAGATCGCATACTGATAGATCTGTACTGAAAGCAATTCCTTATACATGCTGCAGAACCATCAAACTCTGTTTTACATCCACAAATTGGCCACTACACATTCAGAAATTCAGCTGCTTCAGAAACTTGTTAAATTTACAAGGAAACTAACATTTCCACTATACATGGAATATAAATGCACATTGTATCAACACCCTTTCAAATCAAGCCTGCCAAAAACTTTTACACAGATTTCACATTGGTTTTAATAAACATAGATAAAATATTTTAATACAAGCTTCAGGACAATGATCTTAGGTTTCTCAATTTCCAAAACAACTGCAGGCACCTTCAGATAACATAAACATCCTACATTGCGAATACAAAGTTTGATAAAAGGTTCTTCATATTTGCAGTAAGAACAATTCCTATGTGAAAAGCAATCTTTAAGTAAGACACAACAACTGTGATTTCTGCATCAAATCTGCTCACTTCAAGACTGAAGACGATGTATTTGCCAGATAAAACAACCGGACTTGGCGGTAAGGAAGTCTGTGCATGCGCCCCCGTACTCACCCCGCCCCAGCACACACTAGTGCTCTATGCAAAATACTCATCAAAAGACAAGTTCCACGACACTTGTTAAGCTCCTGGGCACTTTTTCAATTCAAATTCCTCAGAGTTTAATTTCTATGAGAAATCTAGCATCTTTATATAGATGAGATTGGGTATGCAATGATAAAACAGTGCAAGGAATACTGAAATTTTGAATTACAGTGCCTTTAGTTTAAGGTGACTGTACTGATCGAGCAGACAAATCCCTTGTTTCACTCAGTTATTTGTCTTCTTACTCGTGGAATAGGTTCCAGTAAAGCTACGTTCTCCCACAACACAATGTATACACAATAAAACTCTATTTATTCAAAAGCTACATTTTATGGCACCAAGACCCTGGCTATTTCCAAAACACCTGTCCTCAGGTATGCCTGTCTGAAGCAAAGCGGATGTAATGTGCCTCAGTTTCCCCACCCTGTACAATAGGAAGAATAATTTTTTTCTCCAGTCCAAGGCACTCTAGAAAAATAGTATAAAGATCAAACGTACTTGGAATATTGTTACTGAGAATATAAAGGTACTTAAAATCAATTCTGTATAAATTAGCCACTGTCCCCACTGCTTACAGATTCACATAAGTTTTTTTTAAGATACATTCATCCCTGAATATTCCTTGACTGCAGTGGAACACTACCATGGATGTGTTCAGCTTTTTTGGAGCTGATGTGTTCCTGGTGGATCACTGGATGCCACACTCTCAGAACTGGAAGTACAACAGTGGAAATTGTCTGGCCTACCTGCAACACAAACACTGCAGCACTCTGCCAGCACATCAGCATTTGTGTGTGAAACTGAGCAAGAACAGGTACCACTGGGGAACAGAAAAAGTAAAACTGTAATACTATGATCTGAATGGCAAAACATACATGAAATGTACAGCAACCCTTCAGGTCTACTAAAAAATAATTTAAAATTTATTAACAGGTAAGACATCCTTAAAATAAATTTTAATCTAGTATGATTGGCTCCACAAGATTTTTGTGCCTTACATTTATTTGCTTCTATAAGCACCAAGCAATACAAAAACAACACCGCTAAGCAGCACTTTTCTCTTACTAGTTTTCAAAACAAATTTGAAAACCACTAAGGTATACTTTTAATTTAAGTTTAATTAAAGTCCTCATTCAATCGTACCAAAACATATATTTAACACTATGTAAATAGCCCCAAAATTGAAAGAAAAAAGTTTTTTTCCCAAGTACCTTAATAATCACAATTCTAAAATATATTCTAGCAAGTTGGCCTACCACAAACACATGCTACTGAAATTCTGCAGCCTTGAGCATGCATGCACAGCGAATGTGGCAACACTGCTTTACATATCCACAGAGAATCTTCAAAGCCTCCTGATAAACGGCACATTTTGAAGAAGTACTAAAAGATGTAACTGGTATAAGGCACAGGTACAATCTTAGGGACCAAAGAATAAATAAACTACTGCCATTCTCACATTAACAATTACAATGTCAAAATACCTATAACAATAACAAAACACTTGAGGAATAAAAGTAACAAAGATCTATCAGTAGCTAATTAAACTTGTTTTCATTGCATGAATTTAATCTAGTTTTAACTAAGACACTATTTCAGAATGAACAAGCATCACCTAACAGACCATGCTTAGTAATTTCAATAACATTATTTTACATAAGTAACTAGAAAATTTAGCAATGGATTAAATGCCTTAGTTTTTGTGCCCCGAGATTCAGACCGGAATGCCAAAATGACAGTAATCGACTGCTCGGTAGAAGAATCCTTACATTATGGAAGCAGTAATAGAGTGGGCAGGTTTGCATCTCTCCTTCTTCATTGTATCTCGTACACAGGGTTCTGCTGTTCCATGTGTAGGCATAAGCGCTACTACAGAAACCAATAACTGAACACCAAACCACAAAGTGTCAAATATATGGTCGTAATATATATATAGATGCTACTAACTGTGAATATTGCTATTTGCTACTTCTAAATAGAAGCTATGTGAATACTAAACTGTTTATTTGAAACTGCACAGGGAAAAATATATTTTATTCTCCCATTGAGACATCAAGAATCTATTCACCACACTAACAGCTGTTTAATGGCCTTCAGGCACAGGACATGATTCTGCAGCCTTGGCTTAGCCAGAACTGTCAATACGGGCAATCTATTTGGCATAAAAAGAGCTGCAGAATCAGGCATATTCAGAGTTTCTCTGCAACAAAACAAACAATACATACACAAACTCAGAGCAGTTCAATATATTTTTTTCTGACACTTCCTCTGCATCTTATACAGGTACTCCTGAAAAGACCCAGGTTCTGTGTAGGTGTATGTAAATCATACACATGTGCACAAAGGAGAAAGATGTGTATAAAGTGCACTGAAAGGCCAGCTAATATGTTAAACTACGGCAGTGCAAATCAGAAGTGAAGAATTAAAAGGAGCTTTATGACTCTAATATCTGTACACTGTCAAGGATTAATCAATAACCAAAAGACCTGAATGACAAGGGACTGTACTATCATCATACAAGTCCCCCACCACGAAATCAATGTATCTGTGTGAGCAACATCCATCTGCTTCAAAAATGTGCGTTTCTTCGGAAGCAGGAAGCCTCTATTGCAAGCCTCCATCACATCTCTCAGTTGGGTAAGGTGATTAAATTAAATGGAAGCAAAATTTTCTTAAATAATTTAATAGGCTGGACAAATACAGAACTTAGTTCATAGTAGGATGCCACAGTTCTTCACATTACAAAAATTACCAATGCCGAGGCAAGAATTTCCTGAACAAGCATCTCAGATGTTGTAACCTACTGTCGGTCCTTTTTCTCTGTTCACAGGACAATAGTTCCTTATAGGCTTAGGGGCCAATCAACATCTGCTTTACAAAGACACATGACAAGTGAGCATATTCTAATGAGTGTATACACATATCGAGAGCACACACACAGATGATTATTTAAAAAATGAAGAGAAGCCTTCTGTTCAGATGCTGGACTAAATATTCCGGTTTTCTTTTTCAAAGAGCAATCAATTTCTCTACTTACAGCAAGACTGACATGTGGGAATTAAAAATAAATAACAGTGTACAAAACCAATTGTGTTCTGCAAGCTAATGGTAACTACTTTTTGACACAACCCATTTTATACATCAAAAAATATTAATTTAAAACCTAAAAAAAATTTTATTCCAATCTCTCACTGGTCAAATGGAAAAATCATAATATACAAAACAATGATGTCTTGCCTTTATGACAATTATTTTGAGGAAAAAATAATTTTAAAAATAATCAAAGAAATTGTGCTCTTGCCAGACTATTCTTTCTAAGCTGCGTGGAAATCCTTATGGTGAAAAAAAAAAGAAAAAAAAGAAAAAAGAAAAAATAAATCTGTAAGAGAGGATGTAAACCCATAAATATAAGGAAGTATTTCTAAGGGTCAAACTGAGGACATAAATGAATTTACTCTCAACTCCTCCAATAAAAATAAAATACTTTAAACAATCTCTTCCACAAAGAAAGAGCACCCTGAAATAGCATGTACAACGTGTGACAACGGTTTTTCTAGCTTTTAAAGCCACAAATTCTGAACTACTTGTTTAAAAGGAGATGATGCAAATATTTTTAGAGTAATTATGAAAGGTTATGCATAAGAGGTCTCACTACATTATGGCTTCCAGTGATCCTTTTATCATTGCAAATTTTAAAAAAGGTAAAACACACACACACACAAATCTTATTTCCTTGGAAGAAAAAGAAAGGAAAATGGAATAAAAACTAAACACATGACAGGAACGGTCTGTTGGAAGTAGACAAACACACACACACACAGCCCATCTAAGGTTACTATTTTTTTTTCCAGGATTAATACATCATTTGCAATATTAAGCAGTGATTTTTCCAGATTCTATTCATTACTTTATGGAGAGATCCAGCCGTTGGAGGACCCCAAAAGCATACACCTGCATTTGTTCCTGTCAGACCTTGCTGTAAAAAGCTGTTAAAAGATTTAACAGTTCTTAACAGAAAGATCTTGTTGAAGGGAGAAGAAACCTATAAAATTCTAATGCACTACTCCATTTAACACAATTCACTTTCCTACTGAGAATTCAAGCCTAATCCCACATTTGTGTAGAAAAATAATGAGATCAACAACTCCCGATGCTTCTTGAAGTATTCTAACCACAATTCAAACCCAAAAGCACGTTTTCTCCCGAATATCTGGATTTGTTGCAGAGCTGAAACAAACACAACCTCTGGCAGAGCGGTTCCTTCTTCCCTTCTTTGTACAATACACGGCATTTTCTCACCTACAGCAGCTCACATGCAAACACCGTCTTTTTAAGAGGCATGCACAGGTTAGTCATCGAGCTAACAGAAACGCAACGAAACTAGTATTTGGTTTCTTTTTTTTTTTAATAAAAATCCGATCCCTTGCATAACATCCGTAACCTGCAACATTACAAAATGTTTAGGTTTGTCAGGGATTTTTTCTTTTCTTTTTTTATAAGAAGGCGCGAGCGCGACCCGAAAACCCGAACCCCCGTCCAAAAGCACTGTTATTACGAGGCACTTTCCCTACCGCCCCCAATTAGCGTGGAATTAAAAAAAAAACTAAAAATAAGCAAGCAAATATAGACGAGCAGATAAACGAATCGGTGGGTGCCCAGGAGGAGCCGGCGGCGCGGGCAGGCGGGGGGCGGGTGCCCGGGCGGCGCTGGCGGCGCTGCCCCGGTGCCCCCCGGTGCCCCCCGGTGCCGGCGGCGCTGGCGGCGGGGGCTGCTGTGCCTGCGCCGCTCCAGCGCCTCTATTTACATCAGCGGCGCGAGGTGCCCAATGGCGCGCGCGGAGCCAATCAGATGGCAGATTAGATGTCAACTCGGAGGCAGCTGTCGGGAGACGGTTGCAGCCAGTTTACCTCCACAATTCAAATTCCCAACCTGGCGGGCGGAGGAGACCCGGACGCTCCTCCAAGGGTCGCGCCCGGCAGCCGGCATTCCTGCCGCGCCGCGCCGCGCCGCCCCGGAAAGGCGCTGCGCCGCACCCGCCGCCCCGCGATCATCGCGCCTGCCTATCGATCGGATCCATCCATCGATCGATCGCCGGAGTTACCGGGGCTGGGGCAGAGGAGTGCGGGAGAGAGCGGGGGCGGAGGCCTGCCCCGGTGCCCGCGCCCCTTCGCTGACGCCAAGGACTTTTCCCTCTTTTTTTTTTTTTTTTTCCTTTCTCCTTCTTTCTTTTTTTTTTTCTTTC
This sequence comes from Passer domesticus, assembly GCF_036417665.1. Lineage (NCBI taxonomy): Eukaryota > Metazoa > Chordata > Aves > Passeriformes > Passeridae > Passer > Passer domesticus. The sequence continues at coordinate 60,601,783 of NC_087476.1, read as the reverse complement.
TTTTTTTTTTTTTTTTAATTTCCGCGTGTGTTTGTGGAGAAGTGAAAGGCAATTACGCGCCCGCGCCCGCTCCTGCGGGCGGGCGAGTCCCCCGCAGGTCACCGGGCCGGGACGACCCGCGCGGACCGGGCGCACACGCGCGCGCGCGCTCTTCCCACAGGGAAAGGAGCGCGGCCGCGTTACGTGGATCTCACTGCGGTAACTCCAATCAGTGACAAACTAATTTGCTGAGAGCGCGCAACGGCGCAACTCAGTTCTGCTCCGAGATTAAAAAAAAAAAAAAAATTGAAAAAAAGCAACGGGTTAAAGAGAGAAGAGGAAAAAAAAAAGGCCCCGTGAAAGATAATGGACGTTATCCCCCGGGAGCCCCCCGGGTCCGGCACTCCGGTTACAAAATCCAACCCCCCGCCCCCGTCCGTCCCGGGCTGTTTGTCCTCCGGGCCCTGCGTCTCTCCAACGCTGTTCCAAAGTGGTGGGGGAAAATATTAATTGGGTCTGAGAACAACCTAATTTCGGCAGCGAAAGCCACACTCCGGTGCCTCCAGCCCCAACGGAGCCGTGCATTGTGCACGGCTCACCCTCGCTACGGAAGCAGCGAGGGGCAAAACTGGCCCAGAAGAGAACGGGGGAGTGGGGGTGGGGGGGGTGGGGGGGAAGAGGAAAAAAAATAAAAGACAAAAAAGGGGGGGGGGGGGGGGAGGAAAAAAGTGAATTACAAAGAAACTAAGAGCCCGACACGAGCGACACGGAGGCACGAGCCGTCATTAAGCGAGCGCGGGGAGTTACCTGGGTCCTGCTGATGGCCTGCCCGGTGTTCCCGGGGCTCATCGCCGGGTGGTTCCTTTGTTGAGCCGCTGCCCAGGCCGGGTTCGCCGCTCCGTACTGGGCGCCCATGTCCTTGCCCATGCCCATGCCCGCCGCTGCCTGCTGGCTTCCCGGGGCGGCCGCCGCTGCCTGGGGCTGGGGCTGCGGCGGGGCGCTGGGGCTGCTGTAGTCGGGGTAGCTGCTGCCGTAGCTCCGCATCATGGGGCTGGGGGACGTGAGCAGCTGGTTCAAGGTAGGGGTGGCCCCGGACGGGTGCTGGTTCTGCCCGGAGAACCGCGCAAAGCCGCCGGCCGCCGCCGCCGCGCCGGCACCAGCCTTGCCGAGGCCGGCTCCGCCGCCGGGGCCCATCATCATGCCGCCGCCGGGCTGCCTCGGGGAGCTCAGCACCCCGTAGCCCGCCGCGGAGCCCCCGTAGCCGCCGCCGCCTGCCCCAGCGGCCGCCGCCGCCGCCGCCACGGCTCCCGCGCCGCCGCCGCCGCCCGCGCCGCCGCCGCTGGGGCCGCGGCCGTAGCCCGGGTAGTGGTTGTACTGGCTGTTGGGGTACCCTTCGTGGGAGTTCTGCAGGGGGTCCATGCTGTTGGGGGCCGCCGTGGGGTGCATTATCCCCATCCCGGGGCTTTGTTGTCCGCCATGTTGATCAAAGCAAGGCCCGGCGCGGCTCGCCGTAGCGCTGCTGGCAGGGGCAGGGGCAGGGTTGCCATAATAGCTATTGAACTCCGAGACACCCACCGCGGAGGGGCCGCCGCCGCCTCCCCCGCTCCCGCCGCCGCCGCCGAGGCCGCCGCCGCCGCTCCCAGCGCTCGGGGGCGGCTGCTGGGGCTGCTGCTGTCCGCCCAGGGGTCCCAAGCCGGGGTGGTCGTAGCGGCCGCCGATGGGCTCGCCCATCTTGCCGGGCATCTCCTCCTCGTCGGCGCCTTTATTCAGCATTTGCTGCGGCTGCTGGGGGGGCTCGGCCTGAGCGCCCAAAACACTGTCTTTTCCTCCATGTTGCTGCTGCTCCATGTCTGCACTGGGCTGAGCAGCGCCGCCACCGCCACCGCCGTTGTTGTTGCTGCCGCTGCCGCCGCCGCCGCCGCCGAGGCTGCTGTTGTTATTCTGCACGGGATGGTGCTGAGGCGGCGGCTGCTGCGGCGGCGGCGGCGGGAATTGATTTAGCTGCTGCTGTAGTGCATGGTGGTGGTGGTGCGGGTGGTGGGCATGGTGGTGGTGGGCATGGTGATGCGGGTGGTGGGCATGGTGGTGGTGGGGCGGCGCGGCGGGGTGATCGCCTCCGACGCTCTTCAGCTTGTGGTTGGGGAGCAGCCCCGTCTCCATAGCCGAGCCCGGGTTGGAGGAGGAGGAGGAGGAGGAGGAAGAAGACGAAGAAGATGAAGATAACTCCGAGGAGCTTCCACCTTCCTTCAGAGCCGGCTCCGAGGAGGAGCCGCCGCCGCCGCCGCCGCTGGCGTTGTTGTTGTTGTTACCGGCGGCAGCGGCGGGAGCCGCGTTATTGGCCATGTTCGGCGGCTCGCTGCGGTGGTGGTGGTGGAGATGGTGATCTAAATTATTCACGCTGTTGCCGCCGGCCGGACTCCCCTCGCCGACCCCCAGTGCGGGGCCCGGCCCGGGAGCCCCGGCCCCCCCCGGGCCTCGCTCTGGGCCCAGGCCGCCCGGCAGGCTCGCGGCTTTGCCCTTGCTGTTGTTCGCACTCGCCGGAGCCGCTGCGACTTGCGCGGCCATGATCATCGCAACATTGCGAGTCCGGAGAAATTAGTGCTGATAATAGTAACTACAAAAAAAAAAATTGAAAAACCCCAAAATTGAAAAACTAAACAAAAAAAAAAAAAAATCGACTCCCACCCTGAAAAATGGGGGGCGAGCAGAGGATGGGGGAAAGGAGAGGAGAGGGGCAGAAGGAGAAGCGGCCGGGGCAGGGACTTGACTGAGCCCAGAGTATCCCCTGCGGACCGCTCCGCACGCACCGAGTTACAGCGATTTCCCTCCCCGAGTCCGTGGTTGAGGTTAGAAATGGTAAGAACGCCTTACGGTCCGTGCCCGTTCCCGCTGTGTGATTTCACGTTGAAAGTTTTTTTGTTCAGGTTTAAATGAAACTTTTTTTTCTCCTCCTTTCCTCCCTAACCCGGATATGGGTAAACACACGTCTGCCGGAGCCGCGCTGGCCCAGCATGGCATGAGCGAGCGAGCGAGCCAGCGCCGGCAGCCATCGCCCCCTCCGCCCCGATCGCTCCCGCGCACCCGCAAAACGCGGACTGGACTCCACGCTGGACTTGCTCGGGCTCCCGCTCCCCTCCCTGCTCTCCCGGCAGAGCGGCGGGATGGGGGGCGCGGCCCCCGCGTGTCCCCCCGCTCCCAGGGGCTCCCGCCCGAGTGCGCGCCGGGGGTCGCGGCCTGCGCGCAGCACCGAACCCGCGGGGGCTGCGCCGAGCGAGGGCTCGAGGCGGGCCCCGACGGGCGCCCCGGGCCGCCGAACGCCGCTGGGGCGGGGCGGGCAGTGGGACTGTCCCCGGTGCTGCGGGGCCGAGGGTGCCGCCGGCGGCGCTGCCCCGCGCGGGCCGGTTCGGCGGGAGGGAGGCGAGGGCCCGCCATGCGCTCCAGCCGTGCCCGAGCAGATGGATCGGTCAAACTTCGGGGGGCCGCACGCTGCCCCCCAGCCCCGTGTGCCGTGCTCAGCAGCCGCCTCGTGTTCCGAGGGCAGGGACACGTTTGCTCGTGTGATGGAGAAATTGGACTTGTTTTGGATTTTTTTTTTCCCCCGCAGCCACCCGCCCCCTGAAGATTTATATTGTATGTGCAGACGGTTATAAAATTTAACCTAAAATTCTGCAGCGGTAGCATCTTTGCAGTTGTCCACATTGTCCAGCTGTCTCCAGATTCTAACGGTCATTTGCACTGATGATGCTTTTATATATAGGGCCGTTTTCAATATGTTCTGTGTACTTATTTGCAGTTCAACAAGAGATGATCAAAGAGCGAGAGACATTTTCAGTCTCATAATTGTTTCCCCAAACAATATAATTTCCAGTATGCACAAGACACCCATATAAATGTAGTAACACAACCCCAAAATATATCATCTGAGTAACTCTTGCTCCAAACGGAAAGCTGCTGCTGACCTACATTTTTGAACCAGAACGGTTTGAAGGTTTTTTTATAACTATCTTAATACAAGTGATATCCTAGTATAACAAAAGGTAATAGTCACACATTACATTGAACTAATGAAAGCATTTGGGAGATCAAATACTTGGCTATGAATACAGCAAACTGGGATATTAGCGAACGTTTTCAATACAGCAAAGGTCTAAACCACGATGTTTTAAATTAATATATTTATACGGTCTGTTAAAGGTAAGCACGTTTTCAAATTTCAAAATGGATAAATAGGAGATTCAATCATAATGGTAGAGAAAAACACAGCATATCAAGAAAGATGCTGTCACAAGTAGGTAGGCTTTTTTGAATTCACTGTGAAAATAATAAAGGAGCAGAAGCTTCATGCTCTAATGTTGAGTTACATGTAAAGATTATTGATAAATGTATGAGCAGTGTGACTCCAGTGTCTATTAATTTTAGTTCTGTCTGAAAAGTCAGAAATATTATGATTTGCATTAGGGAGTTAGTTTTGAAAAGTCTCAGTGCTCGTGAAGTACAGCTTGCTAATACTTCTGTTTTACAGTTGGGGGTTTGGTTTTTTTGGTTGGTTGGTGGGTTTGTGGGTTTGGGGTTTTTTTGTATCCTTTACAAGTGCAAAAATGTTATGTAGCTACACATATATAAACACAGAGCGGGGAAAAAAAATGGTGAGTAATTCTAGCGGGGGGAATCAGGTGCATACCCAAGGGTCATTACAGTCTGTAACAACAACAAATTGCAATTCTATGCAAACTGCTAGAAAGGGATATATCATCTTTGTAAGAGAGAGAATAACAGAACCGTAAGATGAATTCATGCCAAATCATTCATCAGCTTTTGCCAAGAGAATACTACATCTTTGTTAGTGAGCCTTTTTGACATTATCTCCTGGATTTTCTCCTTTTCTATATTCAAATGCACGCTAATTATACACATTAAACCACCTAAGTTGATTTTTAAAGTCTTTCATATGCAAATAAAAATATAGACGTCTCCTTGTATTTCTTTACATGTGTATTCTAACATAAAATATAAAATCAATTAAACACTTATACTTTGAGACATTTATATTTGAGAAAAAATACAAGTATTGATGATCTGCTCAGATGTGCTGATAGTGCCTGGGCTGCAGAGCGCAGTACTTCCTGACACACTCCGCAACTCTTTCCAATCGGGAAAATAACCCGCAAAAGTTTAACACAGATTTACTTTGAAATGTTTTCCCTGGGAAAAGGGCAAAAAAAGCATGAGGCTTTAAACTGAAGAGTTCGTACCACTAACTCCTTTTCCTCCCATTTGTTTCAGCAACTCAGCTACAAGATTGGAACTAAGAGGCTATAAAATTGAGGCCCTCAGCACAATGAAATCAGTCTGCTATAAAAGGCAACACATGCCAGTTTTTCCTCCCCAATGGCAGATGCCACACCCTAAAGCAGACAGAAGGCACTGCAGTCTGTGCAAGGGAAGCACAACACAAAGCAACAACGATGGTTCAATTTTTTAGATCGCAAATAATGTTGAAATTCCTTTTGCCATCTTTGCTCAGATGATGAGTGGTAGTGTTTGTTAAATTCAAATGCTTCTTTCCAAAAGCTCTCATTGTATGCATGAATTATGAATTTATTATAATATAATGTAAAAAAGCTCTAATTGCCATGCATATTATCTGCTGCAAAGTGATTGCATTGATATTTGATATCGCAAGTGCGCAGTTTCAACTTTAGTTCTATTTTCATTGTTCCTTCAATTTAATTATTTTCCATAAGCCAATGTTGTCCAAGTGTAGTTTCTTTCTCTTGATTTTTCCTGATAAATTATAAACTCCAGTGCTCTAGGATGCCTCTTCTAAATAAACAAGATAATTTTCCAAACTTACTGTTGGTAATTAGTTTACACCATTGGCTACAACATTTATACTGGCCACCTGTCTGTGGCTCAATCCCATGAAAGTTACTGCCTTTCCCCTCAGTACAGCAGCCACCCTTCTGTTTGGCCTTCCAAGCAATACAAAGAGTAACACTGAAGAGAGAGATGGAAAACCAACCAATATTACAATATCTCTGACATGTTATGTTAGAGGTATTGGGAAAAATATTAAATTTTTTTTTTTTTTAAAAATCCAATCCGACGTTCAAGAGCCTGTTGGATTTGACATTGGTGCACACAGGAGTCTGAAAAATCTCTGTGTACAAAAGAAAAAGCTTTTCATTGGGATCTTGTTGTGCTTTATGGTTAAATCCACTGTGCAATTTAATGAAACTGTTGTCAAATTCACTGTAATTCTCAATTTCCTTCTTTTAGATTTGCATTAGATTTAATGAGAAAAAAAGACAGAAGTATGTGGGCTTTTATTAAATTATCACTTCTATTACTAGTTAAACATCCAATCGAAATCATTCTGAAGTCAGTGCAAATCTTTTAATTTATTTCAATAAGGCATAAATCAGATTGTAGAAAAGTAGGCAGCCAGCTCAGGGCTGTTTTAGCCTGGTATTTGGAATTATAGTAATGGAATTTTGCTTTAAAAGATCCCTTATGTGGTCAACATATAAATATAACACAGCGCTGTTTTCTTTATTATGTAATATTTACATTTCAGTCACAAATGAAAAAAGTAAACTAGTGCCATAGATGTCCAGCTGATAAGCCAGAATCTGTTAGGTGTAAAGCCTGTAGGTAAGTGTAAAAATTTTATTTTAGCTGGACAAAGTAAACTTTGAAAAAAATGTGATTTACGTGAACAGATCATGGCCTAAAACATGTAGAGTGACATATCGTACCATTTAATTAAAATCCAGTCTTTAGCAGCTACTAATTCTGGGCAATTTAATAAATTTTTTTCTGGCAATGTGTAAACAAAAGGACTTTAGAACATCACTATCTCCATCTTGAGAATGTCATACATGATTTTATTATGAAAATGCAACTTGCTAGAGTTAGATCACTTGAATAGACTGTTTAAATGCCTCAATTTTACAAATGTGAGGCATCCATTGAAGTCAGTAAGATCACTTGCTTCCTTAAACTTAAGCCCAGACTAAGTGCTGCTGTGGACTGAGGCCTCTGTGAAAAAACAGCTCTTGTGTCTCTACTTTGTTGAGATAGGAGCCCAACCAGTTTTCTAATTTTGATGAAACAAAATCTTGCATTTGGCAGTAATAGGAAGGATTGTTGATTTCAGGGTTCACCTACCAGTAAAATCTAAGCCTTTAAACTGAATTACTCTAATATTTCTGGGTCGTAAGCCATTTTGAGAACATCATTGAATTTGGAGAAATTTAGGAAAAATCTAGCCTTCCTTTGAATTAATAATTTATGGTCACATTTTTTTATAAATTAGAAAAGTTAAACAAGAGTCAGTATAACAGTAATCATAGAGTTCTCTGCCAAGTTTCTTTCCCATTCTCCTGCCTTTTACAAATATTTTCTTTTCTGATGTGCAAGAGATACATGGGAAACCAAAAGATATACTTGCTGCTCCTGGTTGGAGGTTCTTCCTTTTGTCAGTTGTAGCATGCCAGGTTGACTGATACATTGAAGGAACAGTCAAACTGACAGTACACAGCTTTCACTCCCATAAAATAAATTAGATTGGTACCTTAGCTGTAAACAGCTGGATGTTCCAAGAAAAATAAAAAGCCTTAAGTTTTCTTTCCTAAACTTTTTTCACTGTATAGTCTTTTATTTTATATATCACAGTACTTATCAATTGCTGTTTCTAGAAAGAGGTTACTGTGGCCTCCATGGCTTAACCAAGTAAAATATTTTTCTGTAGGATATTTTTATGTACAGACAGAAATGCATGGATTTTAATACAAGATGGTACAGTATTCTTCCTTTGCAAACTGATTTTTTTTCTATGACTATAATGTCAGAATTATATGTAACTCTGAATTTTTATAAGTGTGCCAAATTATTATTTTGCCTGATGAACTCTATTTCTGACCCATTTTTGTAGTGTTTTACCATTTACAATCTCAAATGCAGCATCTCGGAGTCTTTTAGCTGGACACTCACCTTTTTCCTTTGCTGTAATAGTCTGTAATTCCCTCTTTCCCTCACATTATCTTCATTCCCCACCCTTTCACACGTGTGTACACATCTGCTTGCTGGATAATCCCAAATTCCTGCAGCCCAACTTGCAGCTGCCTTAGCCTCCTAAAGTATAGTCATGCTGTATCACTCATAAATATCACTCGCACTGTAATCCTGCCCTCCAATTCCCAACAAAGTTCACCACAATGCCAATTTTCTTCAGCTCCTTTGCACAAGGGACACAAAGTGAATGCTCTTGGGGATGAAAAGGAAGAGCTGCAAAGCCTCAGAGGGTGATGAGAGATGGAAGAGGCCATATGAAATTGTCCTGAGCCTTCTCCATCCCAACTTTGTACATCTTGTGCTTTCTCAAGGGGGCAGCTTCCTGGTTCGAGAGCTGTCGCTTTGATATATTTACCCTTAAAGCACACTGTACACTGAGAAGTCCAGTTGCTCCCACTTCACAATCAAGGAAAAGAGACACAAGGGAGGGATGCCATGACTGCATGAACACTTCTTTCAGCTCCAGGAGCTCCGGGTAACTGCCACAGTCACCTGGTATGGACCTTGGGGGTGCTGATGCAAGGGTCTGCACAGATGCATGATGTGCCAGCAACCCAAGAGAGGAGAAAGAAAACTTATTTCTATCCAGATCCTTGCACTGACTCACCCAACGGCCCAAACAGTAGTGCTGGCATAACAGGAAGGGGGAAGAGAAGGGGCAGAGCGCACGAGGCCGTTACCCACTTCTTTCTGTTTGACCAAAGAGGAGGTTTGGTGGCAGAGGGAGATAATAGGGTCTGTTTAGCCAACATTAGTGCTGGAAGAAAATTATGTCATAAGATTATAAACAGGTGGTCTTTTCCAAAACCCAGCTAAGCCAGGGAAAAAATAAGTTACAGTCCCCATTTTTTGTCGGCATCACCCTGTCAGATATTAATGATCCTCACATCTGCTAGTACAGTTGCTCCTATGTATATTCCCCAACCCTGTCTAGATTAAATAACCCAAGTTACCCGACTTACTGTTTAAACTATCTGCATTGACTGAGATCCACTTGCCTAAATAAGATTAGGATAAAGTGAGCCAATAGATCTGAGGAGACAGTGGACTCCAGCTGAGGGACAATAAACAGCTGGCAGGTGGTAGTAACCTCTTCAACAAATACAACATACTTTTGGTGTACTGAGGGACTCCATCCATTTAGGCCCTAAATGTTAGTCATGGTGGTATAGAGACAGTTACATGTCAGTAAAGACCATTTATCCATTCTTTACATGTCAGGCCTGGAGTAGAAAACTTCAGGGTGTAGGGTTTGCCATCTTTATTTTTTTATTATTTTCTTACTATATTATTTCTACTTCTGCGTCAATGGGATGTGCACATATGAAGCATATGCTGAACTATATGCCCATCTCCAGAGTCCCAGGTTTGCATTACAGCTGCTGGTCCATTATCCTTGCTTATACAGTGATTCAATAGAGCCTGTAAGTTGTGAAAGTGAGCTTGCAATTCTTCCAAGGGAATGCTCCTTGCTTAGGATGCAGCTGAAATGCCTGTGATATCTAGATTCACTCTGAGCTGGGATGAAGTTGCTCCACACATCAGCTGGAGATGGGGCAGCCATGGCTTTGCTCCCAGGGAGCCACAGAGGAGAAAAGCTGCTCTTCTGAGGGGTGCAGGCCCCATGGACACGCTGAGCTTGCTCCTGTCCTCAGCAAACAGGACGTCAGCACCAACTGCCGCTCGGGTACCTCACTTTCACATCCTCTCTGCCACATGTCTGACTGCCAAAGCCACAATCAAATCCTCATTATGAGGGTGAAGCATTTCTTTAGAAGAGCATCCCCCACAGCTGGCTGTCTGCTTCAAATAAGCTAAGAGCTCAACTAACCTAAGAGGAGGGTTTTTTTAATGTTGTGGATGTAAACTACTTCAAGATATGCAGTTCTAAAAGTTCTCAAAATGCTACTAGTCTAGGGTGTGATCCTAGAAATGCTTACTAATTAATATAGTCCTTGCTCCTGTTAAACCATGAAACTTAGTGACTTAGAGAATCTACCATGTGATGAGGACTGGATTGTTTAAAACATCTGTTTCTTCTTGCTTAAATATAAAAAGTAATGCTATTAAAATTAGAAAGACCATTTTATTAATCCAAAATATCATCTAGTTATTTAACAAAGACTTAATAATGTGAGTAATCTGCATTAACAAATCCAGATGCTATAGTCAGAGGCAGGAAAGATTCTGGGACTGACAATAGGCTTGCTTTTTATGCTGATTATTTTTTCTGTTTGTTTTTCATTCCAAACAGACCATCCCTAATATTTTATCTCACTTGGTGGATTTTAGGAAAATTTTAAGTGAAGAGAAAAATTCTGGCTTCTCTCTCTTTCTTAAAAAGGTAATATACAAATACTAATGTGATTTTTCTAATCTATTCAGCAGACTCTGTAACAAAATTAAATGTGTGTGTATCTTTTTGCCATGTTACAACTGCTTTCTTCTCATCCAGAGGATTGGACAAATGTGGTTTTCATTTGATCACATTTAAATTTAAATTGCCACACTGTTCTGTGCTGGTTGTAAACATATTATGCATATGTCCAAGAAGAAAGGACCATAATATGGGAATCACTATCCATGGTGATTCTCACCAGCTAGAAATCAGGGACTGCAGTCATTCTGGGAAGGGCCACATAATGTAAAATCATCACAGTCACTTGTCTTTTTTGCTCTTCATTGAAGGGCTGGTACTACTGAGAAGGAATTTTCAAAGTGCCTTGTGACAGAAGAATCAAAGCTCAGCAAGAGCAAAGTGAGGCCAGTACTAAACACTTTGCTGATTTAATTTTAATACCTACAATTTTTATATAGGGATCTTATTTGCACAGCTCAATGGAATAATGTATTTGAAGAGCACTGCTGCTTAATTAGGTTGGCTCAGTATGAATGAATTAGGTGATCTCTATTTTATGTCTGTTTCAAAGTTCACTATTGTGAACTTTACCCCATTCAGTGCTCCATCCTGTTCAAAAGACTTGTTGCTAACTTTACTTGGGCAGGAAAGGGAATCATAAAAATCACTATGCAAGCCTCTTGAGTATGGTGGGTTCTGTTACAGTTGTATAAATGCAGCTCATTACTCAGCTAAGGGGAACTGACTTTCTAGGTAGGTTTTGAAAATAGAGGGATCATGAGTCAGAAGGTGTGGAAACTGCACGTTTTATGACCAGACCTGAATCCAAGTTCTCTGTTCCTGGGATGGAGTCTATACCAGCTTTAAAAGTAATCTGCCTCTTTTTCTAGCTACATTGTGTATTTTGCTCCTATTTTCTCTAAAGATTGCAGAAACAACTGATTTAATTTATTTGGAATATTTATCTCAACCCATCAGTAAAAACAAATTCACATTTCCCTTAGAAATACAACAAAGGTGGAACATGCTAGACTTTCCTTTTTGCTTCTTTACTTCCAGTTCAGGAGTTCCTTTATTCACTCTGATGTTAAATCTACTTGTATTAGAGAATCCTTTTTATCTGAGCAAATCTTATTCCTTAGCAATGAATCTCAGAACATTGTGGGGTGATTGTATAAAGCCATTGCTTTTTCTTTATTGCCCACTAAAGAAACATTTATGATTAAATGGGAAAGGGAACTATCTCATTCTCCTGAGCTGGAGATATTGGACTCAATAATGTCCTTCATACGTGTATGCTCTATTTCAGCTAACCTGTTAGAATTGCAATATAAAATTGTAAATCAATGGCATCAAGCACCTGTGAAGATGAGTAAGATTGCAAGTCATTTCTCAGATAGATTCAGAGAAACAGCTCCCAGCCAAGAACTCTTTTACATGTTCTACAGGCTCTGTCCTAAATTACTCCAATAAAGTCACTTGTTATACATCATATTGAGAAAATCTCCAGCTGTCTGATGTCAAGTACTCAGAAACACTATACATAGGGACACTTGGACTTTGAGGTATGTGACGTACAACTGGATGTTAATAAAAATTGAGTTACAGGCTATCCAACTGGTTATTTGCAGAGCTAAAAATTCAGAATCTTCTTCAATAATGAAAGTGGATCCTTAGGAATTTGTTAGAATCTGTTCTGTTTAACTATAATGGCAGAAAATGCATTATTTCTGTACAAGGTGTTCCTTTATTGATTACTTTTGTGCTGGCAGGAATACTTAAATCCAGCTACTCATAAACACTTTATGGGCTAGAAAGAATGAAAGTAAGAATTTTGTTTGTTTTTCTTGTCTTTCTGTAATCACAATGGTATCTCTTTTTAAGCTTGTCATCTTCTGCTTGGCTGATTCTCTTGTAAGGGCTTTAATAACATGAATTTAATATGAAGTATACCTTTGTACCTACAAATATATATCAGTCAAACCCCTTACTTTCTGCATTTTGGAATAAATTTGCTAAGATTTATATATGTGAAATATCCCCAGACCTTACAAAAGCAGACTTGTTAGTACCCAGGCATGTTTTTTACCTCCACAGAGCTTGGAGATCAGTGCAATGTAAAACTTAGCGTGGCAGATAGAAAATATAAAATAAAAATACACACCACCCAGCTGATTTCAGCTCCACTCTCAGAGCTGACAGCAGCCACTGAACACACAGTGTCACAAGGGTGTTCTCCCTCTCCTTGCAGAGGATACCAGAAGGAGGAGGAGGATATGTCTCAGTGTGTCAACCTGGTGGTTCATGCTGCTCTGGGAGACTGATGGTAGGTCTACTGCTGGAAAAGGGATTAGACTGTTACCTAGAAGAATGCAAATAAAAGGAGTCAAAGAATGGATCATAGAGAGGAGAAATTCCAAGGAGAGGCACCTGCATAGATGATGGCATCACAGAGGTCAAAACATCTTCTTGGGGCTCTGGATTCAAAAATGTGAGGCAAAAGCTATAAGCTAGAAAGGAAAATGGTGACTTCTTCACTTGGTGTCTTTGAGTCAAAAATGGTTTCTAGAAGATGCTTGCTCATTTATGAATCATGAGGCTTAATTACATAAAATTGCTTGACCTGTGTTATACCTCAGGTTATGTTACCTAAAGGTATCTTCTGACCTTAAATTTTGTGAATCTGCATAAACTAGCTGTAAGGAAAGAACAGCAGAATATGATGTTGTTCACTGATTTGAATTACAACATGCATTTGCATCTTCATTTGCATTTACTGTCTTAAAAGTAACTGTACTGAATGCAGTTGTTTGATGGAGTTGTCACTGTGAGCCAAAAAGAGGTGAACGTGTGTTCTGAATGACCAAGATCACATTCACAGGACTGATGTTACCAGCATAGCTCTAAAGAGTTGCCAGCCCTGACAGGCATAGCTGTGTCAACAGAAGCCTCTGGTAGAGACACAGTTGTACCAGTAAAATGGTATTTTTACCAATAATATTTTACGCCAGTGCTGGGAGATGGTATTATTCTACTAGCAGACTGTATACATATTAAACTGCTTAGGATTTTAGTATTCACAGCAATTGATTCCTAAACCAATCAATTTTGTTGGTGCTGCCAAAGAAGGGGCATACAACTGGCCCTGGCAACTATCAACTTCGTGCCACACATGATAGCATTTAATAAAGGGAGAATACAGAGAGAGTCCTGGAGAAGTCCTGGCTAAATCTGTTGGCCACATAGTTATGTCAGGGAGGAGTGTGAAAAGATCAGGCTGATCAAAGTCGGAATAAACAATGACTAACGAAAAAGTTCTTTCTCAAAAATAGTATCTGTCAGTCGAAGCAAAGGTTTAACAATACTGGCAAAAGTGATACTGGAATAAATTACGCTGACTCCATGGTTTTTGTAATTACGACTATACTGGAAAATTCTTTGTGGTGTAAACTCGCTCTCAGAAAAGACTCTAGGGGAAAGGGTGAAGGGTGATAACAGTTAGCACTTCATTCAGGAGCAGGGAATGAGGAGGGAACATCACTGCTTAGGTCTGTAAGTATAGGCCAGATGCAGCAGCCTGATCAGACTGTGAGCAATTCTCAAGCCTCGCCCGTGAAAGGTGTGGGTGTTACTCTAATTTACTCTTTATTTAGCTGTGCTCACAGCCTCCATTTCCAGGGAGTTCCTAGGATGTAGGTGTGCATGGCTTAAGGACCAGCCTGGCATGTTCAGTCTCTACTGGGCTGGTGCTCAAAAGTGCAATTCTTTTCACTGTTCAAATCTAGGCGCTCTATAATTTGGAAGGGCATGACCACTAATCAACCTTTATTTCACCTGCATAAAGTTGTGCAACATTCCATGCCCTTAATTTTTTTTTCTTTTTATCCAGTATAAACTCCTTGAAGCCTTTCAGTACTGTGGTGCAGTTTTTTCTCTGTGACTAGTTCTGCAGCTTCAGCTATAGCGATGCTTTCCTGCTCAAAGGAGGTTTATACAACTCACTGGTTGTATGTTTTGCTTTCACTGCATCTGCACCACTCATACCTGAGCCTTTCTCCTCACTGAGGAACAAGACTCAAAGCCTCAACCTAGGGCATTCAGAAACAATTTGAAGGGATTGTGGGAATGTGTTTTTAAGTAAGATGAGCTAGGGGTGAGGGTTCTGGGGAAGCAAATTTCCCTGCCGGCTCTGACTGCTTCTCTCCCTCTTGAGTTCTTGTGCCTCATGATGCTGTTTCCAGTGCTCACCCACCACAGGGATTTTCTCCTTATTTCCAGCACTGGAGCTCTGACTCTTCCTTCACTCGTCCCACCATCACCCGTGCCGTCTGTCCCCCATGCAGCAGCCGCCAGTCTCACGTGTGTGCAGACATCCCACGCAGGGCTGTGTAGCGCTTTGTTTCACTCCTCCTCTCGGGGAAAACTTGAAGGACTGGCAGTGAGGCAGGAAGGTGAGGGCTCTGGGAGGGGTGTAGGCACATCTCAGGGCAGGCACAGCTAGGGGCCGGGAGAAGCAAAGTTCCAGAGAACAGATTGCAATCTCTGCTACAAGGCTGTGCTTTGTGCCTCAGAAAGGAGCTCTGGAGAACACTGAAGTAGCCCATTCCTCTGCATGAGGTGTGCAAGCAGCCCAAGGAGATGAACACAGCTGGGAACACTAATCCACAGCTGGAGCCTGTGGATTAGTGAACTGCTCTCTGCAGTTACTGCGCGTTCTTGCTTGCCCTTTCCAAGGAATTCGGGCTCACTCGGGCAAGGGAGAAGGGCTCAGCTGCCAGTGGAGGTGGGAGCCGCGCTGATCCCGCGGAGGGGCTGGTGCGGAGCCAGCCGTGACGGGGCGAGGGGCCCTGCGGCTCGGTGTGCCCGCGCTGCCCTGCTGTCCCAGCCCAGGCACGGCGGATGCTGCTCGGCTCCCTTTGCTGCGGCCGGTGGCGGCAGGAGCAGGGTGAGGCGTGCACCGAGCGCTGCCCTGAGCCAGGGAGGAGCAAACACCCAGCGGGAAGCCCAGTGGGACTCAGGCAGAACCAAAACTTTGGCATGGCTGTGGGAGGCGCCTGGCAGGGCTGTGCTGGGCCGCTCCTGGGGCAAGCGGCCTCCGGCTTGGAGCAGGAGCAGTGCGCAGCGCCCGCTGAAGCACTGGGGCGGTGACTGGTTTGGGGACACTCACAAGGGTCCCCTTTGGAGATGGAAGCACTGCTTGGCCAGAGCTGTGTTTGCTTTTGCTGGCACGGAGAGGGAGATTTATAAAGCAAGCAAACAAACAAAAAGCCACAATGGCTGAAACAGTGAATTCAAGTATCGCTTACACTCGTGTCTTGCAAATTTGCTCCACAAGAAATGTTATTTTACCACGTAGATTGGGAGTGTGAGCAACACAGATCCAAATTTGCAACACTTAATATGTGAAGAAGTACTTAATATGTGAACATTTAATATGTGAAGAAGTATATATATGGGACCCCGAACTGAGTGGGTAAATAAAGCGTATATCTTTAAACAGATTCAGCCCGGCTCGGTGCAGCCTGGTGCTGCCCAGGATGATCCCGGGAGTGGCTCGCGGGCACCGGGAGCCGCGGGCCCCGCTCGGCCCGGCGCCACCTCGCGGCCGCCCGCCCGCCCGGCGCGCGCCCGGTGCCTGCCGGGAGCGGCCGCCATGTCGCGCGCCGCGGGCTGTGGGCATGGCGGGCCGCGCTGCCCTCCGCGCACCGAGCCGCCGCTCTGCGATCGCGGCTTAGGTGCCTGCCTTCTCCTGGTGTTCTGGCTGTGCTGTGCCGGGGCATCCCCGCACTGGTGCCACTGGAGCTGCGGCGCCCTGTGCCGCTTGCTGAGCTGGTGGCACTGCCTGCCAGGGTTGTTTTTTTGGGGCAGCATTTCCCCCACGGCTGTGCATCCATTTCTTCTTCTACTCCGAAGTGTTCTCCTAAAAGATATCACCATTTAAGTTCCCCGTGTTGGAACTTGGCGTACCCATTGTCTGTAGAGAAAACGCTTAGGTGATAGGAGTTACTATAAATCACAGTTACTTTGAAGGAGCGTAAATGGAAAAAACCCTGGAAAATACTAAAAACTTTTATCTGGGGTACAAAGAGCACAGAAGTTAAATTGTTAAAGGGTTACAAATTCCAATGGAAATTCAATAGAGGGATTAAACAGGAGTACTGGTTTTATCACGCCCTTAATTCTTATTCTATAGATATACAGCAAGACCCTTTCTAATCTGTAATAAAAGGTCTCACGGCTGAGGTGTATCTTTGCTCCATTCCCCGTTTGGTGGGAATTAAGTCTGTTTTGTGATGGAGGTTTTGGGAGCAGGCAAGGAAGAAGCTGTGATCCCACTGCTCCACCTTGCAATGTTGTGTGCTGCCAATGTCATACAAAGTTGTAAGTGCCACTGCCTTGACAGCAATGTTGTAGCAAGTCAGTGTTCTGCATTCTCTTGAGAACTTAATTAAGTTGATTTTTTTTTTTTTAATTATAGTATGTTTCCGTAAGTAAGGCAGGGTAAGAAATGTTACTGAAGTATACCCTTTAATGGGTGGAATGCTAGAGGATACAGACAGCCATTGTTTGTTTTTCAGTCCCATTATTAGGATAATATCTGGCTGGGGAAAGGGTCTGACATCTGTTTTTGTAATTCATTGAGTTTGCAGCACTACCTGACACCGTACCTGAACTGTGTCCTAGTGTAGTTTCTCTGAGTGTGGAAAAAAATCAATGATTGAAGCCGCTATACACTGACTTACAGAAAGATGAGGGATGCCAATAGTACAGCCAACATGGATATTTATGCATTGTGGTTGTACTGTCTTTGTACCTGTATTTTATCCATAAGTTTACATCACATCAGAAATTCCTCCACGTTCAAAAATACAACATAAATGTAACATAAATGATAAAGAATTGAAAGATTCTGATGCATATAACTGCCTTCCTGAATATGTGTCAAACTATGGTTGTAGAGAATGGAAGAGTGACTTTGTAGAGTTCATGCTTTCTCCTTTGTAAAATCAAGAGCAACCGGAAAGAAGGTGTAAGTTTTAAAATTCAGATGGCTCAAGTGCTTTACTCTAGGAGTTGGAGGAAAGAACATCTTAGCTGTGCTGCTACCACTTGTGTGTATTTAAAAATAGACAGCACAAAGACTGTGTATACTTCATGTGTCTTGCAGTGTGAATACAACTTTGATGGTTTATGCCATGTCCAAAACAAAAAGAGATCCTGTACCTCCTTGTCTAACAAAAGGTTTACTTGAGAGGGGCAAAAGCTCAGCTGAAATTGAGATGTGTTGCTTCCCCTACTCTAATTCAGCTCAGAGTATATAAATTCACAGATAAAATTTTTGAGACAATTAAAAAGGGATCCTTCAGTAAAACTGGATTTTTTACTGATACAGTATGTGAGGAGGAATATTTTCCCCAGCATTTTCTTTCTCCAGTGTCATTTTTATGTGGCTATCATGTAGATAACAGCAGGGAATTCCACTTAAGGAGATCCTTAATGGATTTAACTAATGGTTTCTTTGTGATGCTCTCAGACAGTTCTCCTGTAATGTGGATCCTCTAAATATTTAAATCCACCATTGAAGCATTTAATAGGAAGAAAGTCTCCTACCATTAGAATAAAGAAAAGGCTTTCAGCTGGAAACAATACCAAAACAAAATCTGATTTGTACAACTGCATCAAGAATCCAAGCCCTCTTACTCTGTGAGGCAGCTGATACAACAAGGACCTAGGGTGCCAGGTAAACAACAAGCAGTCATTTGTATATTCAGACAATATCTGTCCTTTGTCCATATTTTTGAGGGCTGTTTGTACTGATTGTTGGTTTGAGTGATCAATTAAACTGATAAAATAATACTGCTACTTACTGTTGGTACAGAGGAACTGCCTGACCCATGGGCTTGTGGAATCTTAAAAATAGTGGATAGGTAACTTGGGATGCTTATCCTTGTTTTGAGTCTTCTGACACTGTTTCAAAGTGATCTTTCTTACTGTTCTATCCATTATCCTCCTTTTCTGTTCTTACAAGTGGAGCCTAATGTTTGTCGAGTTCCATAAAATATTTGAGCTGGAAGGAAAAACCTTTTAGAAATCTACTTACTGTACTGTCAAGACCCAGTTTTTTTTGTCTCCTGTCGCTTGCTTGGGAAGAAGAGTCACTTCAGAAACTAACACTGGCCTTTAAGCTGTCTGCTTAGTGCTGGATTTTACCACGTTTCCCTTGCGCAAAGAACAAAATCTACTGTTTTCAATCAATCTAGATTGTTTCTGAAAATGATAAATAATAGAAAAACAAAGGCTCCCCATAGCTTGCATTCAACCAAACAAAGCCATAGAGCTGCAGTTGCCCCACAGCTGCTTTTGTGGTGTATAAAATACATCCCTACCTTTTGAATACATAGGACTCCTTGGAAAGAATAAGTATCACTTTCAGCTAAATAAATCTTTTTATTTTTTTCTGCACAGTTTGGGCAGGGACACTTATTTTTGCAGATGATATTAATAAATTTATAGGAATTTTCTGCAATCTCTTGACAATGTTTGCTGTCTAAACCCACTTGTAACCCGTTCCACATCTAGCCCTTAAATATAGATACTTTAAAAATTTTATTCTCTGATATTTCTGTGATGCAATTAATTTCTGCATTTCCGTGACTTGATATTGTTACACGTACAAGCACGTAGAGCCTGTCTGAATTTGTGTGCACAAGTATATATATATATATATAAATACATATATATATATATATATATATATAAATAATATGCAATATAAGCAGTAAAGTTTCTCACTTGCTGTGGAAGCTGGCCATCCAGAAAGGGCACACTGGACCAATTTGTCCAGAACGGCACCCTCATTTGGCTCTAATGGGGAGTTTCTCTGAGAAAATGAGCAGGCACCCTTAGATTTTCCTTCTTGTTGCATCTCAGCATCGTTAGCGATAGTGCAGAACTATCAGCATGTTCCTCTCACGCTTGTACTTTTTGTTGCATGGATACACTCAAAGGCTCGAATTAAAGGCTTTCTTGCTATCCTACCCGCTGCCAGAAATGGAGTGTCTGTTTTTAAACCAGGTGCCGGATTCTTTGTTACGCTGTATCTCCTGCAGTTATGTAAACCAAAGAGAGTCAACAGAAAATGGCTATTGGATAGTAACATCTGTGTAAATCAGTGCAGATGCTTAACTAGTAGCATTTAGTATCCTCTTGCAGAGCAGAATATGCCTGCCTCAAAACAAAAAATGCGGTGAAATTTATTTTGGGGGAAGGAAAGCAGTGACGAGTTAGTACATGGAAAGTGCTGTTACCTGGATCAATTTAAAACTTTTTTACTCCAGGTGCCTGTGTAGGTTATTATGTATGTTAAGTATGTTATGCATGTATGCTCTCGCAGCCCCAAAAGCCCACTGTATCCAAAGCAGCATGGCCAGCAGGTCAAGGAAAGTGATTCTGCCCCTCTCCTCTGATCTGGTAAGACCCCACTTGGAGTGCTGCATGCAGCTCTAGGGTCCTCAGCACAGCAATGACATTGACCTGTTGGAGCAGATCCAAAGGAGGACCACAAATATGATGAGGGGGCTGGAGCATTTCTCCTATGAAGACAAAGGGTGAGAGAATTGGGGTTGTTCAGCCTGGAGAAAAGAAGGCTGTGGGGACACCTTAGAGCAACCTTCCAGTACTTAAAGGGGGGCTGTAAAAGAGCTGGAGAGGGACTTCTTACAAGGGCATGTAGTGACAGGACAATGGGAAATGGATTCAAACTGAAAAAGAATAGGGTTAGATAAGATACTAAGAAAAAAAGTCTTTATTGTAAAGGTGCTAAGGCATTGGAACAGGTTGCCCAGACATATGGATGTCTCATTCTTTTGGAAGTGTTCCAGGCTAGGTGGTATGGGACTGAGCAACCTGGTCTAGTGAAAGGTGTCTGTGTCCACGGCAGGGGGTTAGTTTAGGGAACTAAATAGTCTTTAAGGCTGCTTCCAACCCAAACCATTCTATAATTCCACAGTTTGCATAGTGGTTAGAAAACAGAGAATGCAAGTGTTGAATAAATTATAAAGGGCACTTCACAGAATCAGAGAATGGGTCAAGTTAGAAAGGACCACAGTGGGTCACCTGGTCCAACCTCGCTGCTTAAGCTGGGTTATCCTAGGCACAGGATTGTGTCCAGGTGGTTCTTGGATATCTTCAGTGAGGGAGACTTCACAACCTGTGGGCAACCTGTTCCAGTGCATGCTCACCTGCACAGTAAAGTTCTTCCTCACATTCAGGCAGAACTTCCTGTGCATCAGTTTCTGTCTGTTGCCTCTTGTTCTATTGCCTGGCACCACCAAAAGGAGCCTGGATCCATCCTCTTGACACCTTCCCTTCAGATACTTACGGACATTGATGAGGTCCTTTCAGTCATCTCTTAGGCACCTAACTCCTATTTTGTGCCTTTTTTGCCTTTGAAAACCTCCCATTTTTACATAATTTATGTATGTATTTACTTTTGAAGGTGTTGCCTATTTAATCCATGCGAGCAAAGAAAAGATATAGTACTAGTTTGAATTGGTACAGGAGCAAATGCCTCCAAAAATAGTGTGGTTTTTTTGGAGAGGCCCATCTGTGAATTGCTGCTTTGTGCTGACCCACAATTTATGCAGCTTTTGCCCAAATCTATCAGACGAAGCTCTTTAAATGGCTTAAAAATAGTTTGTAAGTGTTACAGGCATTCAGTCAAATTAGTCACTTAGTCAAATCATCCTTTCAACTGGTGCTTTCAGCAAATGGTTAAAACATCATTTGAGGAAGGACCAGGTGTATGATCTAATGCCTGAAAGCAGCTTATGCTCAATGACATAATCCTAAGAATAAATGTATTGTAAGTGTATGGCCAAACACAAGAGAATATCTGTCATCAAGTAGCTAGAAGTGCCACATGGTTTTTGTATCACTGTACCGGAGCCACTGAGTGTTGTGCAGCACTTGCAGCTCTTCTGAGAAAAATACCACATACTGCTTCAGCTCTCCCTCAATCCGGGGCAGATGCTTTAAGAAATCCTTAAGTGGCAGAAGCAAAATCTTGCTGGGTGTCTCTTCGTCTAGATGGAAGAAACTTAACACAGAATTTTACATGTACAGCTTTTAGCCGTGTATTTTGAATGGACTATGGGACAGTGTTTTGGCATGTTGTGGCAGCACAGCTAAACAGACAGAGGTCACTGGGAGTCCTCTGTACAAGGATCAAAGTCTGGGTCCCTCAGTGGTGCACATGATACCAGGCTAATAATTTCTACTAGTTTCTACTAGTGTTTCAGGATAATGCACAATATGGACATTTGGAAGAAAAAAACTTGGAAGACAGGAACTATACTACTGCTACTACTGGACTGACTATTACAGTTGCAGTGGTGCTTTCAGAATCACAATCAATAACACATCACTCATTTAAAGATTATTCTAGATTTCTCCAAGAATACCTCTTGGGCTAGCCCTCATTCTTCATATCTCCATTTTTCTTCACTGTAAATGTGTATAGCTCTGTCATTAATGTGTTTACAGGTAATTTTTAACTGGACTTATTGTCCCTGTCTTCATGCTTTTTCTTGCTAATCACAGGTTATGCTAGAGTTCCTTGCTTGTGTGTTTGGGGTTTTTTTGGTGTTTTTTGTTGGGTTTTTTTTTGGTTATTTTTTTTTTATTTTTTATTTTTCCTGGAGAATGGTGTGTTTCCATTTACTGTTTAAAAACTAGCACTTAAATGGAGTGTTAAATCACTTCTGGAAACTGGGCCTAAAATAAACGGTTATACTCTATGAAAAACCGCATCAACCTCTTGACCCTGCTCTTGTCTCTTTCCAGAGGCATGTTAGGAACAGCTGTGTATACAAATTGAATGTTCTCTCTATCTTCAAATCCTTTACTCGGACCCTTCCTAGTATTTGAGTGCTCATTGCAACTCTATCATGGTTCAAATCCATCCTCTCCTCCTAAATCTGCAACTACCTTCTCAGCTTTCCTCTCTGTTTCCTGCCTCTCCTGCAGTCCTTGCCATTACAATCTGCAGGTGCTCCCCCTTCCCCCACCACCTCTCCTGTGTGTCACTTTCAAAGCACTCTGCATTACTCATTTCACTGGTGAGCCCTCTGAGTTCAACTGAATTGCTGTTAGCTTCCCAAATAGTTAAAAAAAACCCAAAGTAATTACACCATTGTTCTAAAATCGGGAATTAAACATTGGACAGTGATGAACCAGTCAGCATGGATTTTGCCATTTCTGGGGAGGAGGGGCTTTATGGTCTTCTTTTCTCACAAATGTTGGGCCATGACACCTTAAAGAAAAGTAAAGAGCCTTAATTTTTCAACATGGAAAGCAAAAAAGGAAGAAAATTATCTGTAATAAATTGGAAATAAGAATACACGATAGAACTTCTTTTGTGGCCGTGGAAGCAATAGTGAATACGTATATATAAGAGGATCGTTCAGCAATCACCTCTTCTGGCAGCAGATGATGACTGAGATTTTTGTTGCTCCTGGGTAATTGGTGCTAGTGGAGCAACAAAGGACTGGAAAGCCTGATCTTGCACCAGCCAGACCCAAATTCTCAACCTAGTTTCTGAATAAATGGGAGAACAAAAGAAGGGAGTAGGAATTTTTCTGCAGTCTTTCTTTCTGGAAGGGAAGAAAAATGTGAGCAAGTGAATCCTCACAGCAGCAGGTAGAGACAAGTCTTTCCTCTTCTGTCCTAATTCAGCAGTTGGATCCATGCCTGGGATGTTCACCGGGGAACCTTTCTTGTAGCATCCTGCTCTAGGGGGTGGCAGACAGTCCTACAGCCTGTTTTGACATTCAGGAGTAAAGGCACTGATGAAGGAAAGCTCTCCATGGCTTAAACAGGAAGGCAGGGGTAAGAAAAGGATCATTCACACAGTCTTTATTTCTCTTGATGTGGAGCTTGTATCCTGGTGCATTTCTCAGTGTATGTCCCCTGATGTCAGCGGAATTAATGTCAAGGGAGGAACAGCAGCGTGTCCCACAGGCATGGTCGCAAGGCAAGGAAGAGATCTCCCAGAGGCCTCCTGAATTTATGAAGGCAGTGGGATAGTAGATCTGAAATGAATACTAAGTGTGAAGTGGGGGCTGGGATATTTCAGCTCATTAGTGATTGTTAAAAATAACTATTACTCTGTGAGTGTAAACAGTATTGAGTATGCTGTGCTTAGAATGAGGTTGAATAAGATGCTTCTTTACAACCCAGTTATTATGCATGGTCATCTACAATCATTGCTTTTTACACCGTGCCTTTCAAAGTGTGTGAAAAACACTTTATTCTCCTGTGTGTGTCTAAGTTGATTTCACACAGTCCAGCCCAAGCCACCATGTGCAATTATTTAGTGATTATTTTATGTGCCTTTCTAATATAAGACTCGTTGAGCAATGGTAGATATGTAATTGATTGGTCTTTTTGTAAAGTATTAGCTTCAACTAGTAACCAGTCTATTACCAAATGTTTCTTGGAATGAGCAGCTTTCTCCCTGACAGTAATCTCATTGGTTGTGACAAGATATGATCAGTTGACAATGAGACTTTCTTAATAACACTACAGTAAATCACACTCAATAAGAGTAAAGAGTCCTGAGTAAGAATAATTCCATTTTCTATTAACAAAGCCCTTGGCAATTGGTAGCCAGTGCCACAATGGCAATACTACAGACACTGCTGGAGAAGTGAGAGATTTTTGTCCAAAGCAGAAAAAGTTAGTAGGAAGCTCAGTTTAAGTGAGCTTTCTACATATGCTCATTTTTCACTTCTAGGTCTGACAACCTTTTTGGGGTGAATGTGTCCTATTTTAAAGCTTCTCTCCCTTTGTTGTTCTGGAGCTGCTGGGTAAAACTTAAGTCCCTGGTATCTGTTGAGGCGGCTATATCCAATTTACCTCCATGGTAATACACTCCAAGATAATATATTTTAGCAATTATGCACAGAGGTACATATTTTTCATTTTTTATGTCTTACAGTTAGCATTGCATTTATTTATTGTATTGTATTGCTGTTGTGTCTCATGGACAAAAAGTAATCTTGTGGCAGGAAGATCTGTTACTGTTCCACTGTTATCAAAAGAGAGATAGTTTCATATTCAGCTTCCTGCACTGACATCTCTCATTCTCATCGCAGACAGTTGTTTCAGAGAGATGCTTTGAGAAGTCATGTTAGCGTGGGCTGAAGAGATTTCTGTTTCTGAAGTGTCCATAAAAGGCTCTGAAAACAGCTGAGAATTCTAAAAGTCATTAAGTACAGTGGCTTAAGAAGGTACACTGTCTCTAGACTATAGTATAAGAACTGTACTTTGCATGACCGAAGCTTTTAAACTCTCTTTCCCTGACGAATATGATCCTTGGAAGCTGCAAACACATGGCTGTACTGTGTCCAAGACATGATGTCATTGTGCTCAAGACTGGGTGCTTCTCAGCTGTGTTTGGTCAAGTGCAGTACTATTCAATTGGCTTCAGTCTTTGTGTGTTGATTTGAAAAAAATTTAATTTGTCACAAGTGCTGGTGGACTCTAAGACAGCCTCCATCATGCTGGCCCTGAGCGTTCAGATGACCTGAAATAAATTCTAGTTTGAGAACTTCCATATTTTTATCAGTTATGGTAATCATGACCAATTAATTGTTCATTCCTTCTCAGTCATTAAGTATTATTTCTTTGGGTAAAACCACTGAGGAACAAAAAACAAATTGTGAATATCTGCACTGCCTACTGTGAGTAGCCTATATTTTGCCATGGATCGGCATGAATGGTTATTTAGGATACCAGAGAAGCCTGAGACAGAACCATACTGTATTCTCCTCCACTAGCTCCCAGCTAACAAGTAACTTCAGGAAAGAAAATGTTCTTGATGTATCAGTTCTTTAAATAAACCATCCTGCTCAGATCAGTTACTTTCTCAAAACTCAGACACTTCTGTGAAATAAGTGATCTTTTCTAAATCACTTCTGTGATTTAAAAGAAGTTGCCTTTGGCCACAAAGTATGAATGGAAAGTTGTAACCCAAAGGTGATATTTTCAGCAAGATCTTATCAAACACAGGGCTGAAATGAATTTTGTTTCCTCATCTTATCTGTTACCAATGGATGATAGGTTCTCCTTTCATCCTCTCTATGATACCTCCCACAATTGCATCCAAATCCATGATTAAATTTCTGATTGCTAATTAGTGCAAGTTATTATTTACTGTTACTATTAAGTAAGGACAGGGCTGCCTTCATCTGTCTGGAGGGTCTGCCATTATATCTGCTCTGTGTATTGCTGCTACAGTGGAACTGAATATGCCTCAGCCTCATACAGATGCACTGTGTTAGAAAACATCTGCTAGCTGCTGATTTTATGTGTATTACAGAGACTTTATGTACTGTTAAATGGACCACTTCTTCATTCCAAACCATAATTTTCCATGTGGCATCATTTGATCTGTCCTCACTCCAACATTTGGTTTGATCAACTCATTTCTCCCTACCCAATATGTTTGTTGTAACCCCCTCCATGGCTGTGTGTGTCCTCCCTGTGAATGGAGATTACCACAGTGCTCCTGTCACAATAATATGGTGCTAGGGCAAAATGTGTCATTTTAATCAATATATTTTATTTCCATTAGCTTCTTTCATCCCTGAGCTTGAGTCTAGACAGCTTAGGTTTGATTATGCCAACTGCTACCTGGCTACATAGTAACATTCTGTGATCTAATGCAGTGCAGTTTTTCAGAACTACCAAGGACTCCTAACTGGGTGCTAAGTTTAGAGCTTAAATGCCGCTAATGAGGAAAAGCATGTCCTCCACACAGAACTTGGCTGTGCCTGTACACTGAACTTCCAAATGGACAAGTCAGAGGGGAAGCTTATTCGGGTCACTGCCCTTTGGGGACACATCCATTTCAGCCCTGCTATTACCCTCCTGGGAGTCGAGCTGCAGGGCCATGGCAGCACAGGGTGCAGGAGGCTCAGTGGGAAAGGGATGAAAAGGGGGACCATTCCCTTTGGAGATGGGACATGCTTTGCTGCCAGTTGTTTTGCTTTGGTCTTCTGTAGCAATGGTTTCTTTTAGTGTTTAACTTTATATCACTTACCCATGTTATAACCCCATGGTTAAACTTGAAATTACTGTGGAGGAAATTACCTTGTAGGTCCAGGCTGCTCAGGATTGCTCTGCACGGGCTGTGCATTGACGAGTCTTTGCCTGTCCGTTCCTAACAGTTCTTGAAACAACAGATCTCTTCTGTACCTGTTGAGTCACAACTTGGGATTAGTGCAGCTCTAATTACAACAGAGAAAACGAACCTTTGGTCATGGTGACATTTCTAGAGGCTACAAGGAAAAATATGTAGAGTTTGAATGGCACCTGCCAATCATTTCTGATATATGTAAGTAGCAGGAGGCGGGCGCATACTGCAGGGGAAACATTTTTGCCAATCAAACATGACACAGTCTTTCTTGGCATGCATAGTGCTTCATTGCTACATTAGAAAATAATAATATGCACACATAGACCCAACAGAGATTTTGCATATTTAGAGATTCTGACAAGTTTGTACAAATATGTTTTTTTTAATGTTATTTTTAATAGTAATCACATTTAGGTATCTCTTTTAATGTTCAAGACACTTTATAAATGCTAGCTTGTTAACTAATCCTTGCAACATCCTTGTGAGGTGCAGAATTATTGTCCAAATATTAGAGATATATATAATACACTGACGTCTGATATACAAGGTGTGTCCCTATATTTCTGGAGTATCACACAGTGACATAAATGTATCTAAAATAAGTGATTTCTTCCATGAAAGCAGAACAGAGTAGCTATATCGCTCATGTCTATAATTCTCTTCCAATTAATTTTCTCAAAAAAAGTTTATAATTTAGTTGTGCTTGAGGTAACAGTCAGGGAACTCAGCAGTGATGTTAGTAGGGGTACTGGGGTGCAAGGAACTATGCTGATTTTTATGGGTGAGTGGAAAAGGCTGGTTCCTATCTTGGGTATTTTGCAGTCCAAAAATATGTTAAGAGACAGATGAATTTAACAGATGAATTTAACAAAGAGACAGAAACATCTCAAGGTTACAGTGGGAGGATTACAATTACTGTAAGAAGTGGTGGTCACAGCACACCAGCTGTTTAACCATTCTCAGATAATTTTTTAGTCATCACAACAGTGAGAGTAAGAGAATTATTTGACGGAGGATGACAAAATGACTCGGCAGACTTCTGTAATGTCTCCTTCACATGCAGATATAGACACATGGGGAAAATACCTTCGTAAGAAAACGGCATGAAAAGCATTTCTCCTTTTGTAAAAATGAGGTGAGAGCTAAGGATTCTGATTCACTGTATGAAATAATGAAGGATGAAAAGGGATAAGCCCTTAAGATAAATACTGAAGTGAATTTGAGTCTGAAGTGAAATGCAAGGTATAGGCATGTGGTGACAGTGAAGTGAGGTGACAGGAGTGAAGTGCCAAGACAGAAGATGACGGGGGTGTTTTGATAGAGCTGTTTGGTAAAAGCTGTTGCAGTTCAATGGCTGTAAGAGCATCTGTTTTTCAAACTTCAATGAAAGCCCTGTGTTTCTTGGCTGTTCTACAGAAAGCTGTGAGAGGTCTTCTGACCCTTGCCTTGTGTGGCCTCCATGACATGGACACTTGTTCTGTGCTTTGCAGCCTGTGCTAGAATGTCTTGCACTCTTGCTTGGTGTACAGCTAAAACACTCTCTGTGTTTGATATGTGCCTGAAGACTCAGTTGAGACACAGAGAAGGAGTGAAGATTTACATACCACATTTGTCTCTGATCAATGTGGTCTCCATTCTTCACTGCTCATGGTAAAGCCTTCTCCACACATCACTCCTGAGGCTACAGATTCTTTGCCATACTGCCATTCCTGCCCTTTCAGACAGCCTGGCATGGTAGTTGCACATACCCCCACGGCATACCAAGGTGTAATGTAAACATATACAAACCCATTTTAAACAGGAAACAGCCTTGTTGTGGTAGAACTGAAATTTGTGCAGATTAATCTATCCTTTGAAAAAGACACTAACCCTAATTTGTGTATTATTTCCAGTGTAAGCACTTGGGTTATGACAGAGCAATTAATGTACTTGATGTGAGTCTTTGCATTGCCTGCAATGAGCTTTGGATTGGAACCATAATCCGGATGCCTCACATGCATATACGTCCTTAATTAAAAAATTCTAAATTGCTGTTACATAATGAGGATCCCAAACCTCCTGTGAAGCATTTCTAGCTAAGCCAGTGAAAAAAAAAATGCACTCGGTATTTTGCCATCACAGTCAACATGAAGCAGAGCACTTCTCTATATTGAGTATTGAGACAGGTGAATTATTGGTTCACTGAGAACACTAAGTGAATGTCCTGACTTTTACATGTTTTGTAATTTATAAACAAGCTGCTTTATGGTAATTTAGCTACATTACACATACATATATACATATATATATGTATGTATGTGTGTATATATATATATACACACACTCTCAGAAAGTTATTATCAGCTTTAAAAACAGGCTTAGAATGAACATAATAAATAAAACTTAAATATACCAACTGCTTCTGTTGTTTCAGTTTCTGATTTCTGTATTCATTCAGTTTTCCAGGCATATTTTAAAAAATATAATAAATTCCTATACCTTTTTACCAAGAAGAAGTACATCCTGTAGCAGCTGTCCATCATTAGCTGCAGAATCATTTTACAATGACCTATATGAAAAATCTGAAGCAGGCCTCAATCATATCCCCTCTCTTGTGCAGTAAAAGCAGTCATTCAAGATTTTAACTCATTTAATTTTTTTTTCAGCAGGAAATACCAGTCTGGTCTCATAGCAAGTGCTCTGACTTAGATTCATATGACCTGCTTTCTATTCCTGGCTCTGGCTCTGAGTGACCTTTTGAAAGTCATTTTATCTACTATTGTTTTTAAATGGACAGAATGGTTTCCTAGCAGAATGGGTCAAGCATAGGCACTTTTTTTTCCATTATCCCACCTCAAAAAACTATCCCTGAAGAAGCTATACACCTACACATAAAAATGCCAGTCAAGTGTTTGCCTCAAATAAGATGCTCTGGCTCTCTCCTTCCTGCTTTCTCTCTCTTTTTTTCTTTATAGCACGAGGAAGTCAGAGTGGAGTGCCTAAACAACATTCTTTAAATATACATAACTTGAGAAGACTAATTACATATACACATCTCTGCTCTAGTAGGCTGAGGTGATTTCTGAAAGCAAATACCACATGGACAAAAGTGAGCTTCCCAAAATATTTATGGGCTTACTGTACTGCTGCACCCAATACATGATAAGTGTTTATTGGAAAACTGCCTCCCCCTTTAGCAGTATACCTGTCAGACAACAGTTCACACACAGCAACACCAAGTCATAACTTGGGAGATAATATTTTATATGTTCCTAAAAATATGCTTTGAAATCCTACATTTAAAAGGGTTTAACAACATACAATACCCAAACGATCAAATAAGCAGTAAAAGTAACAAGCAGAGCCAGACACAAAACCAGAATGAAAACGATTTTTTATTATTCTCCTCTGTATTACCATAAATGACATGCTATATTTAATTTTACAGTGCCCCTGGACAAATCATCAAATACTTTAATAACTACACAAACATTAATATTTAAATACAAGAGATCCCCTCAGTTACTGAATAATCATAACTCTGGATTGATAGGGCACTAAATGGAAAAATCTTGTTTAGACAGTTGTAAGGGGGGGGAGGGTGTTTAATGAAACAAGTTTGATGGTCTTGTCATCATAAAACTGATAGATATTTGGCACAATTTATATCTTTGCTAAAAAGAAGTTTGAGAAATGGAACAATTGTGGTGAAGATTAATTTTCCCTTCTTCTGCTGTGAGAGCATAGTCCTTTAGGTCATTAGCAGGAATGTGTGACATAGATTGCACTTTACCCATGCAAGCTCCATGCTGACTCTTAGAAAATGCACTTGTTAAATAGCTGTGATTTCTATACTTGTGAAATGGGCTGCCCAGCTATCATCACAGCTATCTAGACCCAGTTTATGAGAGTGATGCATATAGATGGTAAAAGAGACAGCATACAGAGGTCTGGCTGTCAGTGTTTGTTAGAACTGACCACCCATTCTACCCGCTGTCCTTAGAGGGATTTTTTAAAATCCAGATTTTGTCTCGTTGCTTCAGCCACTCTCCCACTTAAATGTTCTACCTAATAATGGAAGTTTGACTACTAAACCACAAGAAGAACAGTGAAGTGGAAGGTATTTCTAATCTCTCCAGCACCACCAAAAAATCCAATAGACAAACAAAACAAAACTAATCAAATCAAATCAAAAATAAATAAACCAAACCAAAACAAAAAGACTGAAAGACTTCTCAGTCAAAGTCACTCACATAAATGCCTGAACCAGAAGCCTGAGAACTTGACTAAGTTTTCAGGTCTCCAGATCTGTGACTACATTCATGCATGTGTCACTGAGCACAGACGACACTAAGCTAATGAAAATATCTGATCATTCCTGGACAAAGGCTTGGCTTTTATTTGTTTCAACTCATACCCTGCTTGGGTGCCACAGCTTTTGTAGCTAAATGAAATGCTTATGGACTGGGAGGTGGGCAGTGTTCACTTACCAATCCCTTATATTTGGCTTCATGCCTCTTTCCAGGAGAGTCTATCTCTACAATGTATTTTAACATTTTCTTTTCTATTTTGGGGCACTGCCCCAGACTCTGCAATTTTCAGAGTTCCTTTTTCTTCTGTGCACTTCAGCTCCATGAAGATAATATAGTTCTAGCTGTACTGTGTTTCTTGGCCCCTTCTCAACTGGGAAATACCCCTTTGAGGGAAATGCAAGTGAGAACATGAATGTGTTCACATTCTAGCTTTGATGGAGCAGAGGGGAGGAAATGGCACAGAGACATAAGGCCCCTGAATAATAGGACATGGGCTGGCAGACTTGAGAAGCAATACCATTAGAGTACTCCTCCAGATGTGGACAGCTGACAAACTTTAATGATGAAGGCTGCATCCAAGCCAGTTATGATGAAGTAATTAAATATCTTGCTCCATTTAATAAAGGAAGTATAGAAGAATCCAAACCTGTCTATAAATCACCTGCGCGCTGCCCTGCCAAGCTTCTACAGTGGCAGGAAAGGTGAGCAAAAGAAAAGACAAAACGTCAAAACTAAAGGACTAAGACCAATGGAAGTTTCTGTGCCAAGAAAGAATGGCTGTTGTAACCACATCTTAAGGAAAACAAAAAATACTATAGAAATTCCAAAGCCACGAGCCTGGAATCACAGCAGAGAAGGTTAAAACAGCACAAGAAGTCAGCATGAACACTGGTGCTTAGAGCTGAGCAAATCTTTAAATAAGTAATTAATTCTCTCTGTCTTGACTTTATATGCTTAATTTATCATTCAGTTCTTGTAACTTCATTTATTTTTCCTTTTCCTTGTTATAAGGCAGCAATAAAACAAGAAGTTGGAATTGAGTTCTTGATATTAAGAAAAGAGCTGATTAGTCTCTGAGACAAACTCTGGGCTTGGGCTGCCTCCCCTTCTGCTGCTGCAGTAGTAATGCATGCTCCCTTGAGAGGACAGATTTAGTCACTGAGCGCAACCTCTTTTTCAAGAGAAGAAAATGTAAAGAGACAGCAGTTTCTAGCAATAAAATAAAAACCAAAATAACATAAACCATTTCTCCCCAAGTCATTTCTTCCTCCTTCATTCCAGCTTTTTTTGAAACGGACAACCCATGCCCATTGATGAGATTTTGAGCTGTTCATGATTATTTGTAGTGCTTGAGAGAAAAGCTGATTTTGCACTTACATGTGTACAGCAGAAAATATATTTTCACCTTTTTACTTCACTCCAAAAATCTACCTGAAACATGCTGAGAAACTAGAAAAACATTCCTACAGATTTATCTCATTTGAAGACATTGTGAAACACTGGTGAGGAATGAAATGCTACAAAACCATATTACTTTATGATAAAATTGTGAATTCAATGTACTGGAATGAGTAATTGAACTCCCCAAATTGCACTGTGATTTCTCCCTTCCCCTGTATGTGCATGGGTGTCTGTATTTTTGTACAGCCATAGGAAAGCTACTGTAAAAGGATGTTTTAGTGAAGTCTTTCAATTTACCGTTAACAAGTTTTTTGAGATGCATATACACTTTCCTCATTGCTAAGTGTCCTCTTTCAAAGATATCTTTGAAGTCCTACAATTTGAAGGTTAGAGAGCTTTTTGCATATCACTTAACCATTTTGATTGCTTCCTATTTCTTGACAAAAACACAGACAAGCAACTATTTTGTAAAACTATATTTTGAAATCTGAAGTAATTTCTAGGGATGGACATAGTTCCAAGGTGTACTGGAAGCTTGAATTAATCCTAGAAATCATAAATGGAAATGCTGGAGAAGTCTTCTGTTCACCAATAACACAGCTCACAACTGAAACTATCATTTTTTCAGCCTTCTGTGAAATAGAAGTACAGATGGTTGTCTATGTGCATAACATCAGCAATGCCCAAAGCAAAGAGATTACAAATACTTTACAGAGTCGTTATCACCAAGTAAGTACTCAGGAGAATACAGAAAGGCAGAAATTCACCTTAAAGCTACAGAAGATGGTCATGGCACTCTATTTACCACTGTATTATTTGTTGCCATAACCTCTCAGAAAGGCCTGATCATTGTTCTAGAGCTGCTACAGTTCTAGAGTTCCTTTACTTTTTTTTAAAATAGAACAGGCTGGATTTTTCTTAGGATGTCACTTTACAATGATGATATTTAACTTTGCAAATGTAATTAATTGCCGGAAACTATCTTACACAAACTGAATGCGTGGTCAAAGAGTTTGCAAAAAATTTCTGTGAAGATGAAAACTACTTGGCATATGCAGTGGTTAAAACCTTGTCTCTATAATGGTTCCATGATAAAAAATGGCGTCATGGATTTAGCATCTTCCAGGAGGGATTCACACTAACACTGTTGCAACTAACACACTAACACTGTAGCCAGGATACCTTTCCAACTCTATTTGTAAGGTGTGGCTCTTTCTTGTGAAAATCTGTGATATTGCAGAAGACAGTAACCAAAGTTACCATTTTTGCTTCACAGGAGGAGGAAACGTCATGATGATAATTGGCTGCTGAAGTAGGAAGAAATCAATCAGTGCACACGTTTGTTTCACTGTAAGACCAGGGCCTGACACTTTCCAGGCTAAATGAACACCTTTGGACAAGCCTGTGGATATGCCCAATATCAGGTTGAACAGCTCCGATACTTGCTGTTCTTGCAGAAGTCTCTCTTTAAACTGCTGCAGTCCTTCAGTTCTTGTGCTGCTGTCAGTTTCCCTGTCTGGCATGAACTTTTAACAACACAAGTATTTTGCTGAGATGTGGTTTGTCTTGAGCTGTGTTCCTTCAAACTGATTTTAGCATTATGTTTTACTAAGGTAGATCTATATGTTTTCAAATTAATACAGAATGCAAATTCCTTTACTGTATTACTGCATTTCAGCATACCATGTCAGGAAGGTGCATGTCAGTAAATCCCAGAGCTGAAGTCTGTAATACTGTCTCTAGGACAAAAGAAAATATATTTATTTAGAAACATAGAAATATTTTTTGGATTTAAGTGCCGGTTGAACTGATATTGATGCTATCAGTTTCATCAGGTAGCTCTTGTTCAAATATGACAAGAAGTCATCACCTCAGTCACACAGAATGCCACCAGGCTCCAAGAGACCTGCATCACTTTGCTCCAGGTAATACAACTATATCCAATAGTTTTCGTTCTTGATGATTTCTTTCTTGCATCTCTTGCTGGAATAGGCTGAAAATTAATGTGTTACACTGGTGGATGTGATTACCCTGATCCGTCTGAAGCACATGATGACTTTCATCTGTTTTAATAGCTGCTGTAAACATGCAGGCAAAGCGGTGGTGTAGATGAACACAGAAAATAATCAAATCATCTGGTTTTGATGAAAGTGTGTAAAACTCTAAAGTACACTTAAAAAACATGAATCAAAAGTTTATTGAAAATATAAAGCAGCTTGTCCTCAGCAAATTCGTGATTTACACCAGATTTAAATGCACCATAACACACTTGGGTCAGCTTGAGAGAGAGTTGGTTTTGAATATCTGGAATAATATGTAAGGTGCAGAAAAAGTGTGCATTTGCAGCAAATCTGTTCTGATGGAGAGCAGCAATAATGAGGCCTCAGATATTTGAGCTCCTGGTGGCATGAGAACCATCCCAGGGACTTAGACATCAGTACAAGGATGTCCCATTTTCCAAGACAGGTAACATGAATGAATGCCTCTGAAAATCTCATTGAGAGTGCTGATATTTGTTGCAGGGGGCAAATCCTCCTCAAGCTAGGTATCTCCTAGGGCTGTAGAGATTCATTTCTACTTTTTTTCTACATCCATTTTAAGGGGCTTTAGCTCTTAGAGGCAAGACAAAGGCTGTAAATATCCCTGGGATGGGACTTTGATGGGACTTTGTCCTGCACTCTGAACCAATTATAAAGGTGACTTTTATATGGACATAAGAGTACAAGAATCAGCAGGCGACTCAGATCTTGCTGCTCCACTGACCTATCTTAGATGGTGGCCGTTACCAGATAGCTCAAAGGAAGGTGTCAAAGCTGAAGGACTTTCTATTTAGGACTGGATTAAAACACGAAGGGAGGTTTCATTCACTTTGTAAAGCTGTTATTATCTCTATGGTAATTCTGGATAGTTTAATCTCAATGTTAAACCTGATAAATTCTTGGCATCAGGGACTTCCAGAAGTGAAAGGCTTCCCTTGGATAATTACTGGTTACGTGACACCATTCCCTCCTTGACTTTGAATTTCCCACCTTTGAACTTCATTGCATGTCATTTTTTCTTGCATCACGATATAGGGAGTACAGAAATTCCTGACCTACTTTTTCTATTCTATTCATCACTTTGTATCATATTATCCTTTCTCCTCTTATTTGTCTAATTACTTAATTAAGAACTCCTCCATCTACTCAGTTTCTCATCAACTACTACTTAAAACCACAGCAGTTGTTTTTTTTTATGTGACTAAATTGTATGCTACAGACAGGAACAGGAGAAACTGAGGTGCCCACAGCTCTTTGTGGGAGCTGGGAACTGTTTCTGTGACAATTATTTTGTCTTGTCTTTGCTTCTAATAATGGTATGTTTAGTCAAAGTCCTTGCTGGTCCTAGGTCTGCAAGATGTCCAAGTCCTGTTCTGAGCTGCTACTTCTTCACAAAAGCAGAGTCTGGAATTATATCCTGTCATAGGGCAGACCAAGAAGGGAAGAATTCTGTGCCTTCTTGTATGACTTCATACAGAAGTGCCAGATGCAACCAATCCATGACAAAATAATGAAAGGCCATTGACCGTGTAATACAAAATAAGATCTGTCAAAATGCCTTTGTTTTTTGGTGGTTTTTTTTTTCTGAAACAAAGAAAAGAGCACATTTGGAAGAAATGTTTTCTCTATAAGCCAAAATGTCTTTCCTATGTTTCAAACATTTATCGAACAGGAATGAAGTAATGACGCTAAACTTTTGTTAGTTCAAGATAAAAATCACAAATAGCATGGCTAGAACACTGGTTTTTAGATGGTCCATTCAGAAGCTTGTCTACTCAGAGCCTTACTGTATTCCCAGTTATGTGGCACTGAAGCAGAAGTGCTGCGCACTCAAGATTCGGGGCAGAGCAACAGAGAACAGAATTAGGCCCTCATGAAATCTTAATGCATTGTGAAGCTTTCCAGCTCACATATATACCCCAGTGAGACTGGGAAAAGCCTAGTTCAAAAACTGTCTAGCAATGAGAGGATATGGTTCAGTTCTGCTGTGATCTAATGAAAGATGAACCAAGCTTCTTAGAAGTCTCACAGGATTTTTACCTCAGTTTTTATAGACAGGTATGTAGATGGTATACCTAAATTGAACAAAAGAGGGGGAAGAAAAAGGTCTGGAATTAATTAAATATCTTCTCCTGGAATAGCCTCATAAAACTCTTGTCTGATTAAAGCCTCTAAAAACAAGTAAAAAAATGCCTGCCTACTAAAAAGCTAAAAATAAAGTTAAACAAAAGATGTTTTAAAGATGGCACCAAATAAGTGAGAGAATTCCATGAGCTTTTGGCTTAGTGGGCTGACAGCCTCTTTTAAATGGCAAATGCTTGAAGGTTCAGTTTTAGGACAGGTTGTTAGTTGCCCAAATAGCCTGAGTGCTCCCAGAGGCTGTTTGAGTGTGTGGTTTAGGGCTTGCTGCTCAGACAGGCTATACAGAAACACTCAAACGACCCTGCGCACTCTGCCAGATCCTTCTGATTTATTTATATGAATAAGCCACCAGGCCCAGACTAAGCTCTTTAGATACTACTCATTTGTAGGTGGTTCTGCACATTATTCTTTTCTTACAACCACCAAACAAATTAATATTAGCACAGATATGCAATACTGTTGTTTTTCTTAAAAGCTGAGCATTCAGTGTTGAGAAGGCTTTGGAATATAACCTTAGAAAAACTAGGGCCCAGACCTCAAGGCTTCTAAGAAAGGGACAGTCATGAATCTGGATTATATTGTTGGCTGTGAAATGCAATACTGACTGTGTGAATACAATAAGATTGCATCTCTTGATTTAATCTCTTTGTGGTGGACATGATGCATATGGAGTACACTGTAGTTTCTCCATGTAATGCCCATATTGCAAAGGGTGGTGCACAGATGAACTGGGCTTGGGCCAGTGGCTGCTCCAGGGACTGCCTACTGATGTGCAAAAAGGATGGGGCATGTTTGACACTCAGTTTTTAGTGCTTTGAAGTTAACCATTGCTTGTAGTCATACCACATATATTTCTGTCAGCAGTGGATAGGTAATGAAATACAAGCGTGTCAGGTTTCTCTGTCTCCCATATGCATTATCTCCCCTTTGGTGTGAGTGGGAGTGAAGCAAACGCAGTAATGAGATGAACTAATTTCCTCAATAGGCTTGAATTCAACTTCCTATATTAATCCAATATCCAAGTTGCTTTGCCTTCACTGTTACTTTAACTTAATTTAGCTAATTCTGGCTTGTTCAAGAAGATACGTACACAACTTCTTTTTAATTGAGTGTGACATGCACTGCTACTCTATTTCCTTAAACCTTAGTTTGGTTGCTTACCAGCTATGAATAGAACTGGTTATGGATATTTGGTCCTGGCTACTATTATTTTTCCAGTGACGAAAGAGACCAACTACACCTGACTTCCAAAGTACCAATACCAACTGACAGTCAACTGACTGGACAAAGGAAAGCTTTTTCAAAAGAAAATTCTGAGTTAGCCCACTTCATTTTTTTTTCAAAATTTTTGGGGGTTTTTTTTGTTTGGTTGGTTGGGGTTGGTTTTTTTTTTTTTTTTTTTTTTTTTTTTTTTTTTTTTTTTTTTAGTTTGGTGGGGGGGTTTTGTTGGTTTTTCTTTGGTTTTTTTTTTGGGGGGGGGTTGGTTTTTTTTGTTTTTCGGTTTTGTTATTTGTCCTTGGCAATAGCAGATATTGGCTGCCAGCCACACTGGCTCCCAGTTGGCTTTGAGAAGACCTGGTCTCCAGAGCTATTCCCTCCTTTGAAAGGATGAATGTATTCCTACCTTGTGTGAGTCATGAGTGGAACTGATCACTCCTTTTTTTCTGAGCTGGATACGGATGGTGCTTGATCAGGTAGGTTTTGCAGAGCTCTGAGTCAGCAAATCCTCAGCAGGTGAGTGTTCTGTGGCAGAACCAGGAACCAAGAGTTAAACACAGTAAGTAGGAAGACAGATATCTCAGGAGATGAGCAGTCATTTCTTCTCTAAAAGTGGCACGGTATCCAAGGAGGGTAACCTAGGAGGGATTTTGTCGTGCCTCCACATACACTGAGCAAGGCAAAAGTATTAAATATCCCTGATGAGAAGCTAAGCAGCATATTGTGGTGAGAAATGTCTCCTCAGGAGGAGTGTGACAGTGGCAGAGATATGTGCACAGAGAAATTATTAGAGTGGAGACTGCCCTTGAAGAAGGATTGACCCACACCTACGTGTCTAGCTCTCTGTTCTCTGTCATGGTGCTCACAGAAGTAACTGAAAGAGGCTGCTTTAAACTAGCCATTAAATGCTAGACCATACACTCAGTGTTCTAGGAGAGCCAGAAATGCATATTTTCCCGAGTAGCTCCATGCTACAGGTCACTTCCCAATTGTCAGTGGTCTCCAAATTCTCTCATTTCACAGGCTCCTCTATGAAATTGCTCCAGTAAGGCATTAGAACTGCAGATGCCCTTGGCATTTGGAAGAGGCATCTACAGTATTTGATTTTTTTAGCTTCCTTCTGCTTCCTTGCCCTGTTATCCCTGGATTCTGTGTCTACCTCTTTCTTGGTCCTGTCTCCGTACCAGTCCTTTAGCCAAAATGATCCAATTGTCACTGAAAACCCTCTGCTTATATGCTGAACATCTCTGCATGAGCAGACCTCATTATCATGTGGCAAGAGGTCATTTACATATGCAAATCAGGTTAATGAGAGCAGAACTGTAAAAGGCTTCATTCCAGAAGCATTTGCATATCTAGCTTTAGAAATATTTGAGTGCTCTGCCCCTAGCTGTGCAACCAGGACACAGAAGCCCTGGCAGTATGTCTTCAGTGGCGATTATATCCACAGACAGCTGCCATCCTGGTTTGCAACAGCCTCTGTCTGAGGTGCTGGCTCGTTTGAACACAGAGGGTAGTTGTGTAATGTGTGCTTCTGCACCAGACTACTAAGAAGCAGTTAAGCCTTGGCCCTTATTGGGACAACATGTGGGCTTCTGACAGGTAGATATATGCATTTCAGTATGAAGAATACAATTTCCTACGGTGCTGTCAGGAATGCACGCCCGGTGTATGATGAATGAGGAAAACAATGCAGGTGCCAGGCATGGCTGTCTAAGAACACACTGTGTGTGACACAGCACCGTGCAAAATACTGATCGCGTTTATTCCGTAACTAACCGGGCCTTTAGCCCCCAGAGCACAAGGAGGGATCTCTTTTGGATGTTTGTAATTTACCCATGAGAGAGCTCCAGTTCCCTCCTCTGCCACAGATAGAACAGACTGCCCCCAGTCCCTCTCTTAGACAGGTTCTGGGCAAGCATGTTAGTTGCCTTCTGACTGTCCAATTGTGAAGCAAATTTGCACAGTGTTCCTCAGAAGAAGCATCTTTTGCTGATCCTTTTATTTTTTTTCAGCTGTTTTGTTTTCAGGAATATGAATGCTTTTTCACTGTAAAGCTTTCCCAGGTATTGCTCTCTGCCAGGGACTTCTGTGCCTGATTCCAGGGAGAAAAGGCAATTACATGATAATTTCTGAGAAAAGTTACTGATTTTCCCTTTGCTCCTGCCCAGTCCTTCTGAGTAAGCTAAGCATGTTTCTGGCACATCCCAATGACTAATATAAGAAAAGACATTCTGTCTGGAAGAGGTATTTCTCTGCCTTGACACATATTACTACAACCTATACAGCTGCCAGGCAAATGCCAGGTGGGCAGCCTCAGCGTCAGCTTGGTGCATGGTTTTGGTGATGACCCTGTATGCATTAGTCTGGAACAAGGTGGGATCTTTACCAGCTCCTCCAAAGCACAGGATCTAAAGTGAAATGCCTTCATTTATGCCTTCATTTTATGTCTACCTCCACTTATTATGGACACACAGATGACAGAGAACAATTTACCATAATTCAAATAATAGTGTTCAACTGTTCAACAGTATGTCCATTCCCATATGCTACTGTCCACAGATTCTCTCTCATTCGGCCTTACACTCTAACCCTACTGACTTAGTGTAGGTCAAACTCCACTGCAGTAACTCCTTGGAGTGATTCCTGTATTGCAACACTTTGCCTGTAGCTATTCTCAACAGCTCTAACATGACAGACAAGATTAATTACCTGTGCCTATAGGAGCAAGAATAGCTCTTACACCTTTGTGGAACCTGGGACTGAGCTGGTTTCTGCCTCTCAGCTGATGGCTATCACAGAAGACTCTCTGTCCACATACAGTACACAAACACTTTGACATTTGCCTACTTTATGACACATCAGTGGACAGGCACCACCATCTAATAAACCAGATGCTTTTTGCATGGAGTTGGTCTGCAGACTGAAGATGAGATTGTCACACTTGTCATGAAGCACAAATGTACCAGTGTGCCTGGATACCCCTTAAGGCCTATGCCTGTGTGCTCACATGTCAGAGGTACAGCCTGCAGCTGAGCAACCTATCTTACTGATAGCACAGCTGGATGTGGTCATGACTTCATTGCTGACAGCTCAGAGCTATGAGAATCCCCTCCTGTTTAAAAGCACTCTGTAGTGAGCACTCAGCATCCCTGCTGTGACCCCAGATTGTCACCTTTGGAAGCTGATCTCTCAGAAGAGCATTCCATTGTTTCAGAGCAGAATTGTCCTACTCCGTTCAACAAACTCTGCCACACAGGTTTGCTAAGAGAAAAGAAAAGCAAAATACAAATTGGTAAAACAAATACCTGTGAGGCTAATGAGAGTTGATGTCCTTTTCCCCATGTTTGAATCCTACTTTTCAACTACGAAAATTCAAATTTAAGTAGCACAAACTTACTGTCTTTGTTGTTTCTGGAGGTGTGTCTTCGTTTCCCTGAATATCCCCTTTCCATTACGCTCACGTTTAAAGCTTCTCACACAGAATACAATTTACCTTCTTGTGTAGCGTGAGATCAGAAGCCAGAGATTGTTTAGTAAACGACGGCTTAGGAGGTGTTCTGTTTTACATAAGCAATAGCCTAAAAGCAGCCAAACCAGAAGGGCAAAGAAAATGTAATCACTTCTAGGAAAAGGGAGCAGTCCTCTCATTATCATTCATTTGCTGAAAATATGTATGGATTTTTTTAGGTATTAATAATAAACAGTTTTTCAGTGGATCACTCTTCAAGTTGATAATATATCTTCCGTATTTTGCTTAAAATCCAGCTCTCCCTATCTTGAGAGTACTGAGCTGATTTTATTGCCAATCCTGAGAAGTGTTAACAGGAGTAAATCTCCCCTCAAATTACTGCTGTTGTTCCCTTGCCCTGAGCCAAATTCACTGCTAAGCACCTCTGAGCACACAGCCCATATAAACGTGCATAATAGAGGAAATGCCTCACATTTGCTTATTCTCACAGAATTAGGAAAAAACCTCATATAAACCTATGTTACTGTAGTTTTTGATATATAAACATATATATTTGGCTATAGCTTACTTCTTCATACCACATGCTAAATATTCAACAGAAAAACTAAAGTCAGATATGCGGATGCCAAAAAAAGTGCGTAACATCCAGAGAAAGAAATAGGGAAACTGGAGCCATTTGGCGGTGTCAGTTTTCATTGTGTATTACATTGTAGGAGAGCTTTTGAACTCTGGTATGGAGGAGCTTTATTAGAAACCCATTCTCCTCTGACCTCTGGAGGCCTAGTTCTATACATGAGCAAGCCAGGTGCCAAAAAGAAATGGGGAGACTCATACAGAAGAGCGTTTCTAAGGTTTGAGCCAAGCACGGTGAACTACAGCAAGCAGGATTGCTACCAACAAGTTTAAATATTCCTGCAAGATGTTTCTTACTTTTTTTCCCATCTCCTATTTTAATGTCCCCTATTTTATTTCTCACTTTAACATCTCCCTTGTTTTTGCAATTCCTGTGATATACTGTTCCTTCCTTCTTCTTTTGCTCTTCTGATGTCACCTATTTCTTCTTCCTAATTCTCATCTTATTATAGACCTTCTCTGTGTCCTGTTTTCCTCTTCTCCTTATTTACCTCCTTTCCTTACTCCTTATTTACCTCCTTGCTCTCTCTGACTTAGAGTGGCATAAATTCATGCAAAAACTTAACAATATAACTATGATGAACTTCAGAGAAAAAAGCGAAAGAGCAAATTACTTTGTATTATATTAGTTGGAATTAGTAAGCATTCTTACAGAATTCCAGCTCAACAAAAGTGCTGCCACTTATGTATCTGGAGAGTTGGGAGTTTAATTTCATTTTCAGTGTTGCACTTTGCTTAGTCTTTGCTGATAGACTGACAAAGCAACCTGGTTGAAAATGAAATGATTTCAACAACTGTGAAATACTGCATGACATAACAGCCAACATAAAGCCATCATTCTCTGTGTTTACATCGGTACTGATTCTTAACAGCATGCTGTTAGCTCAGCATAAAGCTCTGCTGCTCTGAAACAATTCAGGTACAAGGACAACTCTTTTACAGCCAATCATGCTCTGTCCCTATAAAGAATTATTATATCAATCTAAACTGGCATGTAAGTTAATGCTCACACCTCGGCAGCGTAAATTTACATTGCAACCCACAGACTTATTCATCTCCCACCGCTGAGAATCATAACCCCATGATCACTACATGCACATCCACACTATCCAAGAATCAATGCCTGCTACAGCTTTATACATATTATCAAATCCAGTTGCTTGTCAATTAACCCAGTACAACATCTGCATGAAGGATTTAAATAAGGAGCATCATATTACGCTGTGTGATCAATAAAGTGAAAATGCAGGCACTGACAAGGCTTACCATTTGGCCTGATACCACAGCATCCATCTCTCTGAATGGAAGTTATTTATGCTCCCACTGAATTATGGCTTGTATTCAAATATTGGCAAAGATGCAATGTACAAAAAGTGTAACATCTACAGTATGCTGTGGTTGGCTACAGCTCTTGGGAATCTCTTAAAAGAGTAATTTCTCCTTCAGGAGCACGCACAGCTCATTTCAGGACTTAGGAGCGGTTCCTTTTCATCTCAGACAAAAAGGT
This sequence comes from Passer domesticus, assembly GCF_036417665.1. Taxonomy (NCBI): domain Eukaryota; kingdom Metazoa; phylum Chordata; class Aves; order Passeriformes; family Passeridae; genus Passer; species Passer domesticus. The sequence continues at coordinate 60,558,464 of NC_087476.1, read as the reverse complement.
ACTACTGAAAAAATTACCAGAGGAGCAGATATGTTCTTCAGCACACACGTGTACAGTGGAAAGAACACCTTTCATAGTGCTGGCTAAACACTAGCACTATGTGTTTTAATATTAATTAGAAAGAATCCTGACTTCCATAAAGTAAAACAAGGTTCAGACTTTTTCTCCATCAGGAAAAGCAAATGAGGTGATGAGAATAATTAAATGCATTGCATTGACAAATGAGTTCACTCTGGACATTAGAAGAGAATTAAGCTCCTTTATCACTTAAAATAACAAAACTGCCCTCAGTACAGTGAGATGTCCCACATACAATCAGTATGAGCACATGGAACTACTGTCCTCCCAGTTAATTTGGCAGCAGTGGCATTGGCTTCTCAAGTTGGAAAGGACTCCCCTGCTCTTGAACAAACTGGTGATCTGCAAGTTGTGAATGAGAAAAAAGGAAACCTATCCTGTTAAAGGGCTGCAAGCAAGGGATATAAAGTATGTTTAACTCAAAATTTAGGCTCTGTGTCAAATAACTTCTTACTAGCTTGTGATAGAAGTATTTCCACTAAGAAATATTCCAGTGGAAACAATTTGGTTATAGACAGATAGACTTCAGTAGTACCTATGGAACAAACCCATGGCATGGTGCTGCTACAGAAGCCAGGTGTGATGCATATTAGAGGAAAGAGAGGCTGCCTAGTGTCCATTGCTCAACTCAAAAGAAACTCAGAAAACAAACACCGGTGGAGAAGACCTAACATCTGGGAAATGCGTATCTACACAAGCATTGTAAAAAACACACTACTGTTGAACCTAGTGTTAGTTCATTCTACAGGCTGACTATAGATATCAGTGCCCACATCCACTGCCACTGCAGGCAGTGGAAGCTCTTCCATTGATTTTAATACCACAGACTATGAAGTTCCATAAATATCTTTTCCTTTTACCTCACTCTTCCACAAAATAATTTTTGGCTGATGAAGGTTTTACTCCCACTCTTCCGAGCGCATTATTTCGAACCCTTGATACTTCACATGTGAGTACATAACATAAGCCCTATCAAAACATACAGAGACAACTTCCAAGTCACTCCTGAACATTACGAAAATTCATGAGCTCCCTAAATTTGAGAATTTGGCTTGGTACAGCAGGACAGCAAACCAAAATGTTTGTTTCTAAACTCCCTAGGTCCACAGGTATATCCAAGCGTAAGGTCTCTTAGGAATCTCATATCTTCAGGAAAAGGGCAACCTAAAGACCAAAGTGCTTTTTCTGGTTGTGCTTTAACAAGTGAGAACACAGCTAAGATTTTGGATTTATAAACATTTGGCTGATTTAATGGCACAGGGCCTTTCTGAAACAAAAGTTAAAATGACCTCTCTGCCTTTTGTTCAATTCTTACATTAAGTTCACAGCACTGTATGTAGTCCTCCACTCTTGTTTAGAGCTCAGATGGTTTTGCACACACTAAGGATGTATTTTATTGAATATTGACTTACGTGTTTTGCAATATACTTATTCCTGGAGTAGATGTAGCCTCTGAGAAACGAGGCTGCCATGGAAAACTGGAAGACTCACAAGGACTGTAGGCTGCATCTTTGAAAAGTGTTGCCATGGTTGCAATGGAGCGAACCTACTTCCTCTGGTTCTGCCACAGAACCTGGAGCCCTTGATGAGGTGGGTTGTGCAACCAGCCAATCAAGGGGACATAAGGGTGTGGGAAACAGGAATATAGCTACAGAGAGATTTGGGAGTCAATGGACAGGTGACCCAAACTACGATGCTGGCAATGCAGCCCCTTGAGAAAGGATGACCTCTCCTCTCAAACCATGTGGCAAATATCTTCTGAGAGGTGAAGAGTACTTGTATGAGTGTGTGTGTAGGTGGTGTTAGCCTGACCATGACAAGGTCAGGAGTCAAAACTGTTAAGCGACAGATGAATGTTCTTGTGGCAAAATGTAGTAAGGAAAAATTTGCTTAAGTGGTATGGAAAGATATAAAAGGCTGTTCATCAGTAATGGAAAATAAGACAAAGTAAACTTTCTATAAACAATCATCTCTTCCTCTTGGTAGATTCTGTATGAATATGTCTGAGAAACAAAGAGACTGAAAAACTCCTGAAGATCTCTCCCATGGCAAACTGAAAAGCTATGGCATGCTGTACACATCTAGAGAAAATGGCATCTCTCTCGTAGTACAACACAGCTTTCTACTGAGATATTGGCCTGTAAAAATCAAAAATGACTTATTTTTACAGAAATCATCCAGACAAAAACATATACTCAACTGCCAAAACTATAGTCCCTCAAAGCAAGGGGGCATAAGAATAAATACACACCTTAGTTTTGCAGAGAGAACCACCATGACTCTGTAAGTGTAAACAGCATAAGCAGTAGGTAATAATGCTTGTTTGTCTCACCTTAAAATACAGTGGAGATATCAGAGCAGAGAAACAGGTGGTTGTGTAAGCTGCACAAGTCTTTTTATCTGTGTCTTATATTAAGCATTGCCAGGCTATAAAGAATCAGGGACACAAGTATCAAGAGAGCTAAAATAAAACAATACCAGTGATGGTCATAATAACACATTTATGTTTCCTTTCCTTTTGGTTCAGAGCTGCTACAGCACACAACATAAGTTTGTGCTGAAATCAGAAGACCAGAAACGGACATTTTCCTTTTAGATTAAAACCAAAATTCTTACTTGACTTGTATAACTGGAACTTTACAGAATTTCTACCACAGAACATCAGTTCACCAAACAATCATGACAGCTGACAACACTGTATTACAAAAACTACATTTAGGAAACAAGGAAAAATTGTGCACTGGTGTAAATCACAGCTACACCTTGTTCAAAAGGAGCCACATGCTCAATGTCAAAAATGGGCAGAACTCCAAGTAAGATGTGTACTTGTCAATTAGTGGATGAAATTTAATCTGTAAGGGAAGAAACATATTGCACATGGGAGAAGAGAGCTCAGGGAGGGGTAATATCCAGACACAAAAAAATATCTCCCATTTCGTTGAAATCCCCAAAGAGGTAATGACGAGCGATAGTGGTGACTATCGATGGACAGCTTTTGGCTGATTCACGTGAAATGATGTTGGCAGAACATACCCAGGTCTTACCTCTGCTGAACTGGCAGGCTGGTTTGTGCAGGATCCCAGCCTGAGCAGGCTTGGGCGAGTTTCATGGCATTTAGGGGAACATTTGTGTGCATTTTAGGAAAGGAGCTGAAGGCTGCCAAGAGCAGGCCCTGCCTCAGCCCCCACTCCTGAGTGAGGGTCTGTGGAATACCTAAAGTGGGGGGCCATGGCTCTTGGTACCCAGCACTCCTGAGGCAGCAGAGCCTGTACCCAGGCCGACCTGTTCATCTAGAGAAAACTGAGGGGACCTCATTAATGTGTAAAAATACTTAAAGGTGTGTGTGGGGGGAAAGTGTGCAAGAAACTGAAGCCAGGCTCTTGGCGCTAACCATTAGGACACAAGGAGCAATGGGAAGAAACTGATGCACAGAAGTTCCACATGAATGTGAGGAAAATTCAGTGGGCAATGGTGCACTGGAACAGACTGCCCAGAGAGGTTGTGGAGTCTCCTTCACTGGAGATATTCAAGAATCATCTGGACACAATTGTGTGCCCTGTGCTCTAGCATGACCCAGCTTAGACAGGGAGGCTGGAGCAGATGACCCTCTGTAGTCCCTTCCAGCCTTCCCTATTATGTGATTCTGTGATCCTTTATGCAGCATAAAATTTGAGTTCTCTGTTTATGTTTTACATCTCCTTGGCCAAACCGACAGAGATATTTTACTTCAGAGAAGCTGAAGACAGGTGAAGCGAGGGGACACGGCCTGCCGGGGACGGTGCGGGAGCCCCGTGAGGGGCTCGGCTGGAGAGGCCGCAGCTCCGACCCAGCCGTGACTTTCAGAAGTTGCGAGGGGACGCTACGAGCCGCCTTGAGCCCACGGGGGAGCTCTCCCGGCTGAACCTACGCCTCCTCCCGACGCCGCCGAGGCAGCCGAAGGCGAGCTCCCACCCCGCGCCGCTCCGGAGCTCCAGGCCGGGTTTTGCGGGCGGCCGCGCCCCGGCGGCGGGGCCGCGCTCCCCGCGGCAGAACGAAGCGCGGCTGGGGCGCGGCGGTGCCTGCGCGGGGCCGGGCTCGGGAGGGGGCAGGGAGCGCCCGGCGGGAGCCGGCCCACGGGGACGGTGTCCTCGGCCCGGGTGCCCCGCGGGAGCCAGCAGCATTCCGGGGTCGGAGCCGGCTCCCCGCGCTGGGCCCGCAGCTGTTCCGCCCTTCCCGCCGCTGCTGGCGGGCGCGGGCGCTCGGGCTCCTGGCGGAGCGACCCGGAGCCGCTCCCGGGTCCCGCGGGCTGTCCCCGCATATTGTTTCCCTGAGAAGTGCCGGGAGGCGGGGGGGTGGGAAGGGGGATCTGCCTGCAGTTGCTCCACGTGCATCAGTAGTTGTCAGTAACATCAAACTGACGTCATCCTCGGGTAAAAAGATCTCTCTTTTGTTCTCGTTCCCTCCCACCACTTCTTCCCCCCCCCAGCCCCCCTCCCCCCCCCCCCGCTTAAAAATCAAAAGCCAGAACATTTGCAAAAAATAAAAATAATAAGAACTCCTCTCCCCCACGTTAATTGCAATGCAAAGGGAGATGTTGCATTACGGATCCTGCCTGGGCTGTGCCGGGCTCTAATGAATGCGCCGAGCCTTTGATCTGGGTGAGTCAGTTGGGTTCAGTTGTGCCGGAAGGTTAGTTGCACATCCTGGCTGATCTGAAATTCGATCAGCAGAGGGGGCAAAGAAAAAGAAAAGCATTTTAATGGGAATCAATAGAGGATCACAGGGTCCTGGAAGGAAATAGGTGTTGATTAAAGATGTGTGGGTTTTGTTCTCGTTTTTCTTTTTTTTCCCCTTTCTTTATTTTTTTATTTTTTTTCTTTTTTCCATGTACACGACTTGTTTAAAAATAAATAAACACCAAAAGCAGCCCGGCAGAAACGAGGGAGGGCAGGCTGGAAAACAGCTTTCCCAATCACCCGTGTGTTTGTGTTCCAGGGAGGCAGTCAGCAGACCGGGAGTTTGTGCAATGCTTCAAGCTACAGCGCGCAAATTTAAAGCAGTAGGCTCCAAAGGATAGCTCCGGATCTCACTGCACTGCATTTCTGTGCCTGAGCTGTTTACTAGTGCATTATTAAATAAGCCCAAAACACTCGCCCCTCTCCCCCCAAGCCAGCTTGTTTTTTCTCCCTCCCACTTCACCTCCCCCCCTTTCCTGCCTGCTGCCGAGCCACAGGGATTCGAGGTACTCGACATGAAGGCGCAGACCTGTTTAGTTGCAGTCATAGGTTTCAAAGCTAAACTTTCTAGGCACGTTTCCACTGTTTAGGAAATACTGAGCTGGAAGGTTCTGTATATGTTGCCTGACTTTACGTTAAAAGAGGGAATTACAGTTGTGTTGAACATTTTTTCACTCAGAAGGAGGTGAGTCAACTTCCTACACAAAGGCTTGAATCACCCACCCTGCACATTGCAATAAAATCCGGACTCTCTTCCATTCATGTGTTCGTGTACACATGCACGTGCAAAAATGAGGTTTGCAGCTGAAGAGCTGGGAGAAGCTGCTGTTTAAAGGCTGAACATCCCTGTCATGATTATATGCTGGCTGTCATCATAGAAACAGGGCATTGCTGCACCACGGTGGTCATGTTTTTATCCACATGGGAAACCTTCCGATCAGTTCAACTTTCTTGTTGAGTTGCCATTTCTTCTGGTTTTGCATTCTGGCATGGCTCTCCCTACCTGCTGCTAAAGATTTCCACATAATTCAGAACTGTTGCTGTTAATGGCATTGCAGTGGTGTGTCCAAGTCCCATGGAGAGCATGAATTTATGCAGGTACTCATTAACAGGCAGCCTTTCAAATGGGGACACTGAGTAGGAGAAAGGACCTCCCAGATGTAAGGCCAAAGAGGTTTCCTGCCTCCCAGGTAAACATAGGCCATGCTGTCTCACCATGGTGGTGTTTGAACATCCTTATCAACAGCTGAATTGTAGTTGCAGTGACGATTTCCATTCTGAGTATGAAATAGAAAACACTTGTTCTACCTTTATAGCTTTTGCTCAGTGTTTGTTTAAACTAAAAATGTTTTGGGGCACATTTTTGGATATTCAGACTCAGATATGATGAGTCTGGATACTCATCATAATTTGCCTCCAATTTATATATAATATATAATATATAATATATAATATATAATATATAATATATAATATATAATATATAATATATAATATATAATATATAATGTATAATGTATAATATATAATATATAATATATAATATATAATATATAATATATAATATATAATATATAATATATAATATATATGTATATATGTGTGTTAGTCAATGTTTATTTTGGTGATCTTTGAAGAAAATAGTTTCAAATTTCTTTGAAAAGAAAGGCAGTGTTAGATAACATGGTCTACATGACTAGATACATACATTTTATAATAGTATGAGGATTTCTTCTCCTATGAGATAATTCATTTATTTTAAAATTATGATGACAATGATAATAAATTCTCTATTTGCTGCAGGACAAAATGCAATAAAAAATTGGATATGACAAGTGCCATTGTCACTCACTATCCTGTGAACACATGGAAGACAATGGAAGGTCAACTACCTAAATTAGATATGTACCTCTTCTAGGTTTGTGCTCATGGAAGGTACCAGATTAACAGCCTAGGAGAATGAAGGGTTTCTTTTATTGTCAGAACTGGTACAATAATGGGATCTTTCCCACACCTTACTTTACTCGTCACTGCCTCAAACCATTTTTCAGAATAGACCACAATTACAATTACCCAGAACCTGCATAGACTTGTGTTCTTAAATTTATTTGTAGAGCTAAGTCATTAGTACTAAGAGGCTGTAGAGACCTGAGAGCTGTGGAGGCTGAGCTATCTGCTGAGAATGCTAAGAAAGTTGTGAATTATTCAATTTTTATGTGAATACTTGTGAAATACCACTGCAACATTTCATATAAGCCAACATTCAGCAGATTACCTGCATCCATTCTGGCCTAGATTTGATCTATGAATGAATGGCTCTCAAGCCCTTAAAAATGCCCTGGGCAATCCTGTTCTATTATCTCCACCATTGTTTTTCCATCCAGATACCAGAGGGATGAGCACAATCAGCAGAGAAAATGAAAATCAAATTGCCTACCAAGAGCTGACCATATGGGGCAGCTGGTCGCTGCTTCCCAACCCCCTGCCTGATGTCTCTTCCCTGCCTCCGATGATGTGCTACTGAGTGCTAGTCAGTCCCCGTCACCCCTTCCAAATCTGTTTTTATGCTGCAGACAAGCAAATTCCCTCAGCTTTTGTATTTTCTGAGAATTTATCCTCTTTTACCTCCAGTTTTCTTGTTTCTCTGCAGACTAAAACTGTTTGGTGTGCCCCCCTCTGCTCCCCCCCCCCCCCTCGCCTACTTTGAATATGAACGCTGGGCCTAGAAATAAGGAAAGGAGGCCAAGAGGAAAATGTGTCTCACTGAGACTTGCCAGATATCCAAGTTGCATGTGGAGAGACAGAGCTTCAGCTCATGTGTCTGGCTCGGACAGCAGCATAGACCATTAAACATCCTGCTGTCTGTCTTGCACTGTCCCGACAGCAGAACTCCTCACACTCATACCTGATGGGCTGGGGGGCAAGGGAGGGGTTGGAGTAGTTGGGGTTGCTGCCATGTTGAGCTGAGGTAGATCTGGTGGGTTATTGTTGATTTCTGTGCCCAGGGAGGCATTTCATGCTACACCATAAGAATGAGGACACTGGGAGGAGGAGAGGTGTCTGCAATCAAATGCTATCACCTTTCATGGTAGAGGAGCAGTGCAGGTTTCCTCCTGCCAGCTTGTCCCCTTAGAGTCTCTGACCCTTGGTTTCTGCAGGGTTCTACAACAGTGATTGGTGGTAAGTAGTTATTATTATTATTATTATTATTATTATTATTATTATTATTATTATTATTATTATTATTATTATTATTTTGCTGCTTCATGGCAGTTCACACGGCCCAGTAAAAACTGGATCCCACTTTGCCTGGCACTGTCTAAACTGTGGTACTGTGTCCTGCCACCCAAGGGATTTGCAGTCTAAATAGGCAGGCCAACAAGGTGAGACAGCGGCATACAGGAAAAAAACCCCAACCAACTACTGGAAAAAAATCCCCACGTGTTGACTTACAGGCTGACTGGTTTTTGACAGTTCCAAAATAGGGTACAGTTTAAAATACCTGTGTTGCTAGATAAAAACACTCTCCTCCCCCAGGCAGATTAACAAAAATTAACAGAAAAAGTGCCGAGGTGTGTCTGCCACAGTACCTTAACACATTTCTCTGTGCTTCATTGTTCTCAGTCTTTGTTCTCAGATCGTGGAACACACAGATTGTGTAATACCTCTATTCTGGGACACCTAGGTTAACACAGTTACTCTCAGCGGGGTGAAGGAGGAACTCTGCGGTAGCTTTAGCTGAAAGTGTTTTACTTCTTGTGGTTTGTGTCCTGACTTTCAGTAATCTTGAGAATTTGAGGACATGCATACATTTATCAGTCTGACAGTTTTGAAAGTGCAAGCATTCTAAATGTTAATAATCTTTTTTTTATGTATGTGTTTGATCTGTAATTTATTTTGTACAATAGAAATATTTTTACAGCACTTGCCATACAAGCACCACCTCATTCTACTGACTGTGGATAGGAGATAGATGATAGCAGCATGTGCTTCCATGCAAAAAAAGAAAGAAAAAAATAAACCTGCTATTACATTAATAGAATCCTGTGACAGAGTCATGAAAAGTTTGTGCATTGGCTCAGCGCCTCTCTGCCTGGAGTGTCAAGGCTCCTGGTTTCTCCTGTGCTCTGGTGGGGAAGCCGTGGAGAGACAGAAGAGCAATTCCAGATTCTGTGCTGCGAATGCTTTCCTTTCCCACCGGCTGGCTACATCCATGCGTGCAGAGCTTTTGATTAGATCTGCTGTTTTGCCTATGGCAATCTTCACTGCAAACGTCCTTCGTCTATACATCATTTCAGCATCTATACATGATAAGATTGCCACCTTTTATTACAGTAAAAACAGGAGTTTTCTTCTCAATAAGCTGTGCTCCTTCCTCAGCTCTCCAACCACCCCTAGGGGAAGTGAGAAGGACAGGAAAACTTTGAAAAACCTTTTACCTCTTTGTTTGGCTTGGAAGAATATGGGAAGAATTTTTTGTAAAATCCAAGGCAGACATTCATAAAAGGGGACTTGCCTGGGTGGCATAAAAGTGAGAAACTTGGTAAAGTAGGTACATGTAAATACACACAAATTACTTAACTGATACATTCACATTTTTTTCTCTTCAAGAAAAATTACATCCATGTATTTCTTAGCTTACATCTCACTTTCAGTCTTTGTTTCCCCTGTTACTTTTAACACCAGGGTCTTGGAGCATTACAATGCCTTGCAGCATTGCAGTCTTCCTTTTTCACTGTGAATAGATTTGTACTGCAACTAGGCAAGTTCTAGTATATTACATGAGAATGAATAAAGACAATAGTGTACAGAAAATGTGAAAAGAGAAAGGCAGTAGATATGAATAAGCAAATAAGTAACTTAATCACATTTTCCTTTGAATGTACAAAATATACTGAGGATCACATCACTAAAAAGCCACGTCTGCTGAAAAAGAAGTGGGTTTTGTGTAAAAACAGATCATGCATCTGTTTGTCTCTCAGTACTTTAAATAGCCAAAGTATGCAGTCACTTTGCTTTTACTCTACAATTAGACTTTGGACTAGGACAGAAGTGTATGTGAGAAATATTGCTGTATGTAGGAAACGAACGCTTAGGCCAGGTAGTTCAGCTTCCTATGAGTTCACAATTGTTCTCTATGGTTTGCCATTTAGTGCTTTACCTGCTTAAGTTTCAAATTATTTGTTTGGTGGGACTTCCTAATTCATTCTTCATTTGAATATTACCTGCTAGACTGAATTGTGGTTTCTGAAAAATTCTCGGATACTTTGTCCAAATTTTGCTGTTCTTTACATTTAGCTGTACCCACTGCATGTTTGCATCCAAGAAATTCCTTTCCATTCGCTCTGTTCATCATTCATATATTTTCAGACAGTGGTTGTTTTGCCCCTGTGTTGTGGTTTAACCTGACAGGCAGCTACACACCAGACAGCCATTCAATCACTCCCCCTCTTCCAGCAGGATGGGGGAGACAACTTGAAAAAAAAAGTCCAATTCTTGGGTTTAGATAAAGACAGTTTAATAGGACAGAAGAGGATGGGACAGTAGTGTTAAAAATATAATTAGAATATACAGGTGATGCACAATGCAGTTGCTCGCTGTGCACTGACCAGTTCCAGAGCAGTGGCCCCCAGCTATCTTTCCCCCTAGTTTATGTGCTGAGCTTGACACCATCCGGTTTGGAATATCCCTTTGTCCAGTTGGGGTCGGCTGTCCTGGCTGCAACCCTTCCCAGTTTCTTGTGCATCTCACCTGACTTACTTGCTGGCAGGGCAGCATGAGAAGGAAGAGTCCTTGACCACTCTTGGCAAGAACTGAAACACCAGTGTGTTACCAACATGATTGTCCTAAATCTGAAACACAGAACTACTCCAGGTGCTGGTAAGAAAATTAACTCTATCCCAACTAATACCAGGATAACTTATTACCTAGATTAATAAATCAAGCCCACCCCTTGCCTAATGAGTTTTGTTGCTCTTCTAGGAAGTCCTTTTCAGCATAGTAGCATCCTTCTGTTATGGAGGTGTCTAGAAGGGGATGCAGTGTTCTGCAGAAATCTTTCCAGATACATAGACAATAAGTTTCCTCTTCTGACATTATTCTACTGCATATGCAGCCCAAAATTGCACCAGTCTTTTAAAATGATATATCTCCTTGAGAACTCATATTCAATTTGTTGTTTGCTGTCACGCATAGGTATCTTGCCGTGCAGATGCTTTCCAGGTTTTGCTTTCTCATGGACTCTTCATATTTCTGATTATCTTTCCTCAGTATATTAGTCTACATTTTTCCACATTGAATCTCATTTTATTGCCCGTCTACATATCTAACCTTGTTAGTTTCCATTTATACTATTGCTATCCTCTCTGACATTTGCAAGCCTCCTGGTTTATTGTCATTTGTGAATTTCATTAATGTACTATTTACCTCCTTTTCCACATCATTAATTGAGATATTAAATAAGAACATACCAAAAACACCCCTGCAGCAAACGGGCTCAATACCTCACCTCCCATCATTACCTGCTGCTTACACTCCTTCGACCACCTTTTCCATCCAGGTCACAGGACTCAGATTCAAGTCAATTTCAATTAGATTTTTCTAAGAGATTCATTTCAGTTTTTAAAGTGTTTATAGGATTTAGCTCCGTGACCTTTTTCTCCCCTTTTTCTTCGTTGCACAGGTGGGACTGATTCTCCTTCCCCGTGTTTCCATAGATAGCAATAATGAATTAGACAGTGATATGGAGGGGAGTGGGGAGGGGGGGGTGGGCATGAATAGCTGCCTTTGACTGATTAAACCAGAATGCAAAATTGTCTCTAGTCTTT